>NC_092313.1:70897430-72147430 GCF_036785885.1 Coffea arabica | reverse complement strand
CGACAGGCCAACGGCTAGTTTTGACAGCATTTAATATTTGACCGTTAGAGAGCCTTTTGAAGCCATTTCTCACCTTCTATAAATACCCCAAAGCACAAGAAGACAAGAGACTTTTGCCAACACAATATACAAGCTTACAAGTGAGATTTTTGAGTAGAAAGATTCTTTGTTGGTTGTATAAGGGGTTGGGGAAGTTGGGTTGTGAGGTTGCTCAAGTGAAGGTTATTCTCTAGGAGGAGTAAAACCTTGGTGAAGGTGAACCTATCACTTGGAGTGGTAAAACCTTGGTGAAGGTTGCCTCATTTGTATAAAATAGTCCTTAATTGGGTGAGTGATCTTTCAAGTGTAGGTTGTTGAGGGTTAACTAGTATTGTTGTAAAACTCCTTGGCTCAACCAAAGAGTGTTTGGGGTGAGGAAGGAGTGAGCCTTCACTTGTACATCTTGGTTAGCATCGCCATCAATTGAAGAGGCTATTGGTTTGATATTTGGTTTGCATTTCTTATCCTTTCTCTTTAATTAAGTTTTCTTTATTGTGCTTAAATTTGATATATCTTTGTGCATCATTGTGAATTTGTTTGTACTCATTGGGTTGCACCGGGCACTTACACCATCCTATACCCGTGTCCATCTTAATTAGTGCAGTTCTAGCTAGAAAACAACCTAGATTGATTCTCTAAAACATGTTTTTTTGATGTCGAAAACAAATAAGTATGGAAAAATTAAAATTAAAAGCCCTGAATATTTTCCATGTTCGTCATGCTTGATTCGTGCAATAACTTTCTTTGGCTCAATGGAAAGATGGACATTTTTTTTCTAGGTAATATTATTAATCTTTAGAACCCTTCTGTAATGAGAATCATATGCATTGGAAACTCTAATTTAAAGGGTGAACTTGATAAATCATTTATTGCATTGACCCATATGCAAAGTGCAAATATTTGAGTGAATTCATCATCATATGCTCCATATTTAAAAGGTAAATTTGACAAATCACTTATTACATTGACCCATATGCAAAGTGCAAATACTTGAGTGAATCCAATCTATTACCCTTATATAGACCCTGTAATATTTATGGGGCCACATCACTCCTCCTAACAAGAGTTAATAGTTTTTTCCGACAAATAATAACTATTTTTGGACTGTCAATAACAAAACGTAAAAGTATAAAACAAGCTTCAATTTTCCAAAAGATAGATTTTTTTCTAGGATTGACAAACTATTGCAGCAAAATTACCCAAAAAAATATCGTGCGAAACGCAAACAAGGATTCCATCTCATAATCAGAAGTTTATATTAAATAGCCCCAATTCAAAGTTTTTTTTTTACTTTTTTTTAAATTGCTTTTATTACATTCTAACCTTTCAAAATTCTAGTGTTTGATTCAAAATACCAAAATTCAAAATCCTATTGTACATACAATTCTTGTGTACATTTCTCTTTGTTTTTCCCCTGGTGTACATTTCTAGAATAGTTTGTACTTCACTTTTATCAAGGGCACTCAAAAATCTTAAAAACAAAAAAGAAACAAAAAACAAAATCACAACAAGCTGACCACATGAATAAAAGAGAGATATTGGCAGCAAATGATGAGCAAAGAAGGAGGAAGGCAACAACAGTGGAGGAGGAGAAGAGAAGCGATTGAGGAGATTCGAAGAGGAGTTAATTTCCAATGGGAAACTGGCGACTTAAATAGGTTGGGGAGTTGTGGAGAAGGTTGGTCGAACTAGAGAAGGGACTAGCTGAGGATTTTGTTAAAAACAACTAAATGATATACATGGAAATATTAATTTGTATACTTCAAAGTTTAAAAGCTATAAGCACATTTGTTATGCATGATTAAACAATTTGATTACCTAGCATCATGTAAAATGTGCAATTTTTATTTTCTTTGCATTTTTATACTTCATAATACTTTCTAATAAGCAGCACGTACCACGCACACCTATCGTACTATCCATACTTTGCTTTCTATTTTTCTGACTTTTTCTATACTTAATAGTAAAATACATGTGCTAGTCACATGCCTTACACTATTTCTTGGCCTAAAATTGCATAAAAGGTGGCGTATACGAATACAAACCAAGCTTGGCTTATGAAAGTTTGGCATAATTTCATAAGTCTCTCCTAAAGTTTGTAATGATTGCAATCACCTCTGTTAAGGTTTGAAAAATTACAGAAACCTTATGATACTTTTTTTTTCCCCTAAAAAACTTATGACTTTGATTGAATAGAAGCTTTCAGCATTTCATCAACTTAGGAGAATAGCAAGTTAATTTCTTGCTGGTGTGATCAATCTTAGAAGTCCCCAGCTAGGTTTCTGCAATGGACTTTCAACTGGGGATTAGGTAAGCATTTCATTAGAACAGTTAACTAATATTCTTGAAACATCACACATGTACTCTTGATAGTTTAATAGCTCCACGAAGATCACTATACACGATAAAATAATTGGATTATTTGTGTGAATCTTCAAAATCCATCATTTATTCCTGCTTACCTTCTTCAACTACAACACTTCTAATTGCAAAGTCATTTGCCCTTACATCTTTGTTTGAACAGTCAATCCACCTCTAATTCACTGTTTTTCAAATTCCAGTGAGAATCTCAGTTTCATTACAAAAGTCTCAATCTTGCACTAAATTTTGGCGTAAATAACCAAGATAGCTCCAAAGCTAATAATCTAGAATATCCCACAATGTTGTTCATGAACATGGTGCACTTTTATTGTACCTCCATCCTGTACCCGTGTCCATCTTGATTGGTGCAGTTCTAGCTAGAAAACAACCTAGATTGATTCTCTAAAACATGTTTTTTGATGTCGAAAAAAATAAGTATGGAAAAATTAAAATTAAAAGCCCTAAATATTTTGCATGTCTGTTGTGCTTGATTCGTGCATTAACTTTCTTTGGCTCAATGAAAAGATGGATATTTTTTTTGGGTCAAATTGTTAATCTTTAGAACTCTTCTGTAATGAGAATCATATGCATTGGAGACTCTAATGGGATTACGGAAGACTTTAATGGGATTATGGGACTAAAACATGAAAGAATTTAGCCTCTGTTTGGCAAATGAATTTTTTGGGTATTTGTCTAAAATTTTAATGTAACTTACTGTAGAAATTGTAGAAAATTTTTTAATATAGAAAACTTTTTTTTCTTTTTCTTTCTTTCTTTTTTCTTTTCTTTCCTCTCTTCTTCTTCTCCCTTCCCCCTGCCCTACGACCTCACCCTTCCCCCGCCAAAACAAGCTATAGCAGAAACAAATTTTTTTTTTTGCTTTTTTCTTTCTCTCCCCCTCTCCCTCTCCCTCTCCCTTTCTGCAGAATAGAAAGGGAAGCACACCGTCCAACTCTCCGACAGCTGTATCGATAAAGAGAAAGTCCAAGACAAGTACAAATAGTACTGGTCCTTCTTTGGCCGCCCCAAGGAGTTCAAGACCGCCGAGAAAGTCCCTGCTTTCGTTGACACCTTCTACAACCTCATCACTGACATTTACGAGTGGGTTTGGGGTCAATCCTTCCATTTCTCTCCCTTCATCCCCGACAAGTCCTATCGGGACGCCACCAGAATCCACGAGGAAAGGGCTGTCGATCTCTTGGGTGTCAAGAAGGGTGCCTGCATTCTTGATGCTGGCTGTAGGGTCAGTGGCCCGATGCGTGCCATCACCGCTTATTTCGGTGCCAACATCGTCGGCATCACCATTAACGAGTACCAGGTAAACCAAGCCCAGATGCACAATGAGAAAATTGGCATCGATTCCCTGTGCGAAGTTGTTTGTGGCAACTTCCTGCAAATGGCCTTTCCTAACAACCAACTTTGATGTCCACGAGATATTGTTTGTCACTGCTGATTATCTCACTAGAGGCGGGGGAGAGAGGAGAAGAGGGGGAGAGAAGAAGGGAGGGAAAGAGAAGAGAAAGGAAAAAAAAAGAGGTGGCTAGTGCCAACCGGTCTTGGCTAGCGGTGGAGGTAGTGGTGGGTTGAGGTGGAAGAAGAAAGAGGAAGGATTTTTTTTTATGTTTTGGGTATTTTGAAATGTGTAGTTTAAAAATTTTGAGAAATTTTTTGAAATTACTGTAATTAAAGTTGTTAAAAAACTGGCAAGAGGCAAACTTGGCAAAAACTCAGTTTGCCAAATAGGGCCTCACTTTGATTGCACGTGGTTTTGGGTTTGAAGTTTGATAAATGAGTATAAGTTGGCAACAAGTAAAAAATTACATATCATAAGGGGAAAATTGTATCAATCGTCCCTTACATATCGTTGATGTGAAATTTTATCTCTCAAAATGAAAATGAGCGATTTTTTAGTTCGTACCATATAAAATGTGCTCGTATTTAGACCTCCAACATCTTTTCAGGTCAATTTGATCGAAATGAGTCACGAATCTATCACATGTTCCATATTTAAAGGGTAAACTTAACAAATCACTTATTGCATTGACCCATGTGTAAAGTGCAAATACTTGAGTGAATCCGGTGTATGACCCCTATATAGACCCTGTAGATATGGGCCACATCACGCCTCCTAACAAGAGTTCCTAGTTTTTTCCCACACAACAATAACTATTTTTGGATTGTCAATATAAAAGCATAAAAGAGTAAAACAAGCTTCAATTTTCAAAAGATATATATTTTTTCTTAGATTGACAAGCTATTGCAGAAAAATTACCCAAAAAAAAAGGTGCAAAACGCAAACAAGGATTCCATCTCATAATCAGAAGTTTCTATTAAATACCCCCAATTCAAAGTTTTTTTTTTTTTCAAAAAATTGCTTTTATCACATTCTAACGTTTCAAATTTCTGATGTTTGATTCATAATACCAAAATTCAAAATCCTATTGTACATACAATTCTTGTGTACATTTCTTTTTTTTTTTCTTTCCTGGTATGCATTTCTAGACTAGCCTATACTTCACTTTTATCAAGGGCACTCAAAAATCTTTAAAAAAAACAGGAAACAAAAAGCAAAAACAAAATCACAACAAGCTAACCACATGAATAAGAGAGAGATATTGGCAGCAAATAATGAGTTAAGAAGGAGGAAGACAACAACAGTGGAGGAGCATACGTGATTCAAGAGATCCGAAGAGGAGGAAAATGGTAGAGTTAATATTTCCAATGGGGAACTGGCGACTTAAATAGGGTGGAGAGTTTGGAGAAGGGAATGGGGAGAAGGTCAGCAGATGAGGACTTATGGAAATAATAGTAAGCTGAATGATATTTATGGAAATAATATTTGTATGCTTCAAAGCTTAAAAGTTGTGCAAAGATTATTATACATGCATGATTAAACAAGTAGATTACTTAGTGTCATGTAAAATTATCAATTCTACACTCATTGGATTTAACGCACTTAGTAATAAAAAAAACACGTACCATGCACGTGTGTCATATCATTGATTTTTTTGTTTGGTCAACGGAAACTCTAAATCTTACAATGAAAAAAGAAAAATGAAAGTCTTGAGAATAGCATTAAAAACTTCAAGATCATTTGGTCAATATCCCTATTAGTAAAACTAGATTTTGCGTAGACAATTGTTTACCATTTTGAATATTGTTTAATGGGCATAACGTTCCATCAAAGTTGGTATACATAAATTGTTACAAACAATTGTAACAGCAATCGTTATGGGTCATGGTCCATACTGAATTAATCATGCAGCCTATTCTTCAACCCTCGAGTAATTTAGCAACCAATATCATGCAGATTTCTTCCATCTAATCAATCCAAGTAGACTTTTTTCCCTTCAAGAATTTATGATTTTAGTTACACAGACATTTCTAGTATTTGGTGATGGTATGCTCAACTTTATAAGTCTCTAGGTCATTTGATTGAACTTGTTAATTAAATTTGGGCAATTTACTGAACATTTAAGTCAAGACTAGCTGAGGATATTTTTAAAAACAACTAAATGATATTCATGAAAATTTTATTTGTATACTTCAAAGTTTAAAAGCTATAAGCACATTTGTTATGCTGATTAAACAATTTGATTACCTAGTATCAT
Source organism: Coffea arabica (assembly GCF_036785885.1). Taxonomy (NCBI): domain Eukaryota; kingdom Viridiplantae; phylum Streptophyta; class Magnoliopsida; order Gentianales; family Rubiaceae; genus Coffea; species Coffea arabica. The sequence goes on along the minus strand of NC_092313.1, from coordinate 72,141,419 downwards.
GTAAAATGTGCAATTTCTACTTTTCTTGTATTTTTATACTTCGCAATACTTTTAATAAGCAGCATGTGCCACACACACATATCGTGCTATTCGTACTTTACTTTCTATTTTTCTGACTTTTTCGATACCTAATAGTAAAATACATGTGCTAGTCACGTGCCTTACACAATTTCTTAGCCTAAAATTGCATAAAAGGTAACGAATATGAAAATGAATACAACCAAGCTTGGCTTATAAATGTTTGGCATAATTTCAAAAGCCTCTTCTAGAGTTTGTAATGATTGCAGTCACCTCTTTTGAGGTTTGAGAAATTATAAAAACTTCATGATCCATTTTTTTCCCCTCAAAAACTTATGACTTTGATTAAATAGACACTTTCAGCATTTTATCAACTTAGGAGAATAGCAAGTTAATTTCTTGCTGGTGTGATCAATCTTAAAAGTCCCCAGCTAGATTAATGCAATGGACTTTCCACTGGGGATTAGGTAAGAATTTCATTAGAATAGCTAACTAATATTCTTGACACATCATACATGTACTCTTTATAGTTTAATAGCTCCACGAAGATCATCATACACGATAAATTAATTGGATTATTCGTGTGAAAATTTTAACTAGCATCCATGAGTATTGTCCCAACCCTAATTTTCAAAATCCATCATCTACACCCCTTAAATTCCAATATGTATCTTAGTTTCACTCGGAAAGTCTCAACCTTGCACTAAATTTTAATGCAAATATCCAAGACCGCGTTATAACTAATACTAGGGGGAATGCCCGCACATCGCACCGGTGTTTGGCACGTGTGGTTAAAGAGGATTTTTCAGTGCCTGTTGTGAGAACCCGTAAATTTTCTTATTTCTAAGCCTTATTTTAATTATTTGCACGCCTTTTATGCATTTTCTTTATTAGAAATTTTCTAAATAATTTTTATGAGTAAATATAGTTTTTAGAAGATTTTTCTAGTATCGGTTAATTTTTGAGAAATTAAGAGCGTATACTGGACGTGGGACCCCCTAGTGCGAAAAGTTTGAAAAAATTCGACCAACTAGGTTAAGTTTTGGATACCGGGTTTAAATTATCGGGTGCTAAGAGATAATTAGAGATTACCAAGTGGATTGGTGTGAGAGGAAACAAAGTGATATGCATGCATTAAATAGGGTGACAAGTGTCACCATATGATTAAATCTTGCATTTTGACTACTATTCACCTTTTTACCATTTTACTAAATAAACTCAAAAATTGACCAAAACTCTTCATTTCCAAGCTTCTTGTGGCCGGCCACTTCAAACAAAAAGAAAGGGAAAATCTCTCCAAATTCTTGCTCCAATCTTGCTCAAATCCAACAAACCAACCATTTAATCTTGCATTTACTCCAAAAAAACCCTTAAGTGAGTGGTTGTGAGGTGATTAGTGGAGTTGTTTGGAGGATTAAGGTGCCAAGTTGCTCTTTTCCTTTGGTTACTAAGGTGAGTAGTGAAGGAACCCCTCTCCTCTATCTAATGATGTCTAATTAATGACTTGTGGTAGCCTAAGGGGTGATTTGGTGGATTATATCATGATTTTGGTTGAATTTGGTGAAGTTTTATAATTATTCATGATTTTTCTGTTTTCATATGATTAATGTTGTGTGGTTATGTATGATGGTTGGAAATGATTTGGAATGAAACCTTAGTGTGTCAATTGTAGTTATTTGCGAAAAATTTCCGCATTGAACGGAAATTTCGGAAGTTAGGGTTTCGATTACCCCCTTTCTACCCGGTACTATTCATCATAGTTAGAGGCCGAATTAGCCTTGGATTAAAACATAAAAGTTGTAGGGAATGATATTTTAGAGATGCTTGCAAAATTTCAGGCCAATCGGAGTAGCGTAGCTTATAAAAAGACTGAAATACCCCTGCTGCCCTGTTTCTACCCGAACTTGATAAATGCTTCTGTAATTGGTTAATTTGGTTGGGAATACTTCTGATTTGGTTATTGACGCCTTCTTAAGAAATGTAGCCTAGTGTCTTAGCTTTCGGATGGCTTTGGAATCACTTGATTTGGACTTAGGTAACCTGAATTACGGTTCGTTAACCAAAATGCGGTTTGTTAACCTATTTTTGCGGTTCTGGTTTAGTATATTGAATTTTTGACCTAGTTGCACTATGAAATGGACTGAGTAGCCTTCTTCAACATTGTAGCCCTACCTCTTAGCTTCAAAACAGTGTATATTGTACCTCCATCCGATAATCGTAGTGCCAATGGTGCCAAAACCGCAAAATGATGTCAAAAACTGTTTTTATGGTTTAGAGCTTAATTCCATTTCCGGATTTCCCTGGTTTACTCTAGTGCTTATACATTCTTATGGAGCCCTATTTTGGTAGTATGTGGAATTGGTTTATGACTTGTAATCGAGTCTTATTGTGCTTATTTGAATATTTTAGGGCGTGACGGTGAGTAAAGACGCTCTTTGGGTGGAAGTTTACGAAATTCCACTTGCTTGCTTGGTGAGCATACTACTCACTTGTTTGTTTACAATGTGGCTTTATTATATTGAACTTGATGCCTTGAAGGCTTATTTGCACTGTTGAAACTGATTAAAGTGAGGGTGTACTTGATCTCTCTCACCCCCTTTTGTATTATACACGACTGTCTACTGTTTCACTGTGGTACTTGAAATGTACATGAAAAACTGGATTTGGTGTCGTTTGGATGAGGATCCAATGGCTTTTACTGTTACTACTGAGCTCAACCCCATTGGTAGTCGATTGAATCGAGCCAGCGAGGGTTTGGTCGTGAAAGTTGACGAGCCATGGGGACTGTTATATGAAATCTTGTAGTAGTGAGACTCTTGATTTCGGTATACTCGAATATTACCAAATTTGTACTGTATGGAGTTCGGGCCCGGTAGGGGTATGTTGGGTGGAAGGAATGGGAGTAAAGTGGAGCCTACGGTTGGTTACTCGTAAACATTGACGGAGGGTCAATGAAGTCCGATCAAGTATACAAGCAAGGAAAGGGGCTCTTGAGAGCCGTCTGTATCCTTTTACCAATTTTATTGATGTGTACTCTTGGCTTACTTTTATTAGATGAATTGGAATGAAATGCTATCTGCTTATATGATCTTCGTTGCTTGAGTGGTAATGTCTCACTGGGCGTAAACTCACTATATTCCTTTTGTTTTCCTTACAGGAATTTGAATCCTTTTGGAAAGGCTATGCATGTTGGTTGCCGAGTTGAGCTTATGTGACTGTAATTTGAATAGCTCCTTTTGGGCAAAATCCTAAATGTATTTTGATTCAATTATCTCCCTTTTGTTTTGTAAATTTACAAACGTATGTGTATAACACTGTTTTAACCCCGTTTATGTGTCCTATTTAGTTGGAAATATTTTTTCGAGTTATATGACATGGAACCCACTATTCACCGACGGTTTAGTTTGCGTTTAGCTATTTTGCAATTTCGGCTTGTGTGAGCGCGTATTATTTTCCCGAAACGTCTTAGATCGTATTTGCCTACACCGTTAGTCCTGGCGAGAGTTGGGCAGGCAGTTTGCTAATCTCTTTGGTTCGTCTTAGGGGAAAGTGGGGCTGTCACACCTGTGGTAAGAAAATAAATGAAGATAAATATAATATAACAGCACATAAGTAATATTAAGGAAATATAACTTCTGCTGAAAACCATTATGAAATGCTGAGTGTAAATGCTGAAAAAATACTGCAACCATGAAAGCAAAAAAGGGGAAAACAGAAGAATGTGAAGGAGGAAGAATTGAAAAAGCCATAATTGAGACAATAACTTAGCAGCATACCCACATTATTGGCCGTTTAATGGGGATATAAATAGTGTTTTATTGCTAGTAGAGAAACTGTTTCCAACAACTGAACTTCTAATAAACTTCAGACATAGAAAAACAAGTGTTGATATAATTATGAGTGTTTCAGACAATTGAAATGGAGCTATACTGCAATTACTGAGGTTATCAGCAAGCAATGTGGTTCTATTTTAATTACATAATAACCTCATTTCAGTAATTGCACAAAAACACACGCTTATATGAATTGGACCAAATGCACAAATGATCGCCAAATAAGCCCACATTCCACAAATGCCCAGATGTGTCTATAAATACAAGTTTTAAATGTACAAATATGGGAGTTCTAATGTAAAAACACCCAAACATATGCTGCAATCAGTTGTACCAAAAGGTTGAAAAAAGCAACACATTTTTCAAATTTCCAAAATACTCCTGCCCATGTGGTTGAAATTCAACACCCTCTTTGACTAAGGCTCCGTTTGATAACACTGAATCTGAATTCTGAATTCTGAATACTGAAATAATTAATTTGCTGAATTTTAAGCATTGAAAAGAGATATATGAATGTCTGAATCTTAATGCTGAATCTATTTATACTGTTTGATAAATATTCATAATTTAATGCTTAATAAGTTAGATTGTACAATTTTGTCCTTCTATCTTTTAATCCAAAAAGGAAATAAAACCTATGATTTAATTAACTTAAAATTGTTAGGTATGAAAATGACAATGATTGTGAAGAGCAATGCATACAATGACAATGTTTCTTTGTGTGGGAAAAGGGTATGGTTTCATTCTTTTGAGAATGGAAAAACGAGCTTTTAATACTCTAAAAGCACGTTCAATTACATTTCTCAATCTTGCATGTGCTTGGTTAAAGCGTTCTTATTTTGATCTTGGACGAGAAGCATTTCGAAAATCAGACAACCAATATCTAATATTTCGATATAGTGTCATAAAGCCACGTGTGTGTGGATAAGCTGCATCACATAAATAATATTTATCTGTACAAAAAATATATATATCAAAATATAAATGTTTGTGGATGAAAATTACTGCAAAAAAATACTATTGTTAAAAAAAAAATTTGAATAGAGAATATCAGGTTGTTTTGTTTAATTAGATAAGGATTTTGAATAAGGAATATTAGGTTGTTTAATTAGATAAGGATTTTGAATGTAATTAACAAACAGGGATATATTTGGTAGATAAGATAAAGTAGTTGAAGTAAATCTCTTGATTCTTATCAAATTAAGCATTCAGCTACGATTCTTGTGCTGAAAAAAAATACATACAAATTCAGCACCACCTAATAAGTTCAGCAGGTGAATTTTTATTTATCAAACACTCACAACATCTGAATGTCTGAATGAATTCAGTTTCAGCACTTTTTTATGTTATCAAACAGGCACTAAATCTCAATCTTATATAGTATAAGGATTCGATAATATCCCCACTATATTGTTCATGAATCATGGTGTACTTTTATTATATCTCTATGCTATACTCGTGTCCATCTTAATTAGTGCAGTTCTAGCTAGAAAAACAATCTGAATTGATTCTCTAAAACATGTTTATTGATGTGGAAAACAAATAATTATGGCAACATTAAAATCAAAAGCCCTGAATATTTTGGATTTTCGTCTTGCTCAATTCGTGCAGTAACTTTCTTTAGCTTAGTGAAAAGAAGGATATTTTTTTTGTCAAATTATTAATCTTTAGAACCCTTCTGTAAGGAGAATCATATGCATTGGAGACTCTAACGGGACTAAAACATGAAAGGATTTTACCTTGATTGCACGTAGTTTTGGTTTTGATTTTGATAGATTAGTATTAGTTGGTAAAAAAGTAAAAATTACATATCATAAATTAATTTGTCAATGACTACTTTACAAAACGCTTATATGCAAAGAATATACGTGCAACTGATATTAGATACTGAATACTAAAGAGCAATACGGTGTTCCTTTAGATGAGCTGCACATGCCACCGAGTGTTTAACCAACTTCATCTTGGGCAGGGTTGAGTTAAGTGGTAAGAAAGGAATGATTATAAGTAGGAGGTTTTAGAATCAAGATCTCCTTCTTACCCGCTCCCCCTCCACAAAAAAAAAAAGAATTTCATCTCTCAATTTGGCTTCCTAACAAGTCGGCCTCTTATAACGTACAACACTACCACTATTTTCTCTATCGATCCTTCTTTATTCCCCTAAATAATTAACCAAAAATAAAGATGTAAGTCACACAAAACCGATGAATATAATCAAAATACAACAATATTGCAATACATGTACACATGCTTAGAAACCCGTATGGAAATAAAGATTTATCTTTTCTCCATAAGGGAGAACACTCTTTCTGGTTTTTATTTCGTCCGTTGGAAGGAATTTTTTGTACGAGTTTTCTCTTCTCCTAAAACTTCTATGTGAGAATTTCTTTTATTTTTTAGTTGATTTCTTTTGAAATTTTATATCTCTCATATATCTAGATTACTATGCTATATATGGATGTTAGATATTTTAGAATTTCCATTCTATACTTATTTTTAAAATTTTTTTTAACAAGAAAGATGTGGAATTTAATTTAAAAAACAAGAAAGGATAAGGGAATCAGAGCCCTAGAGAATCTTAACCTCAACTATTAGAATTAATCCCACCATTGTAAGTTTCTAGTAATCCTTGGAGGAGAAAAATGGCAATAAAAGTTTGCCAGTAGAAGTGATAGTTGTTAAATTTCTCGTAAAATTGCCCTCAAGAATTCTAGCCAATTTTCTTTTCATTTGCATATCATACCATAATTTTATTTCCTTTTAAGAAGTTCTGATTATAATTGAAAATGCATCAGTTCAACGAGTCAAAGGATTGCAAGTTTCTTGATGGTGTACTCAATCTTAGAAGTCTCTATGTCTCCAAATTAAACTAGGGGCGATATCAAGTCGAGTCGAACGAGTATTCTAAGTTGAACTTGAACTCGAACTTAACTTGCTAGAGTTTTTTATGAGTTCGAGCTTGACTTGTCAGAGCTCAAAAAATTTTCAAGCCTTATCTTCGAACTCGATAAACAGTTTTGAAATATATGATAGCTAAATATTGTAACAAATAAACCTAAAATATTAATTTGAAAAATAATAATATAATAATCAAATATTCAATAGAAAACTCGATAGAGCTTGTCGAACCTTCGATTCTTCCAAATCTGTACTCGAATTTGACTCGAAATCTCAATCAAGCAGTTCAAACTTGACTTGAATTCGGTCATCGCCGAGTTCGAGTCAAGCAGTTGACCAAACTGCTAATGAGTTCAAGTAAGCTACTTGATTAATTATCACCTAGATTAAACTTGTTTAAATTAGAAAGTTACAAAACATTTAACTTGGGGCAAGCTAAGGATCTAGTTAAAACAGCTATATGATATTTATGGAAATAATATTTGTATGCTTCAAAGCTTAAAAAGTTGCCTAAGATTATTATATATCATTAAACAGGTAGATTACTCCGTGTCATGTAACATTATCATTTCTACACTCATTGGATTTATTGCACTTTGTAGTAAAAAACACGTACAATGCACGTGTGTCGTGCCGTTGATTTTTTTTGTTTTTGGCTTTAAAGGAGATTCCAAATCCTACAATGAAAAAAAGGAAAAGGAAAGTCTTGAGAGTAGCATTGAAAACTTCAAGATCATTTGGTCAATGTCCCTACTAGTAAAGCTAAATTTTGTGTACACAATTGAAATATTCTACACATTTTGAAGTCTATAGTAAGACTCCTTAAAATGTTTTTGTTTTTGAAATCTACAGTCACACTCCAAAAATAATTTCAATAATACACACAATCTCAATTACATCTAATAAATAAATAATTTATAACCTCTTCTCCTTTCACCCACAACCACTCATCACACAGCATAATTCCATGGCCCTGAATAAATGAATTCACGACACACAATAGTACAAAATTCCAAATTTCCAATCTGTCACTGTCGCTTTATGACGCCCTGCCAAATCAGCAAACACTTCAGTTACTCAACTCTTTTGCTCCCCCAACGGCGATCGTTCCAATTTGCTGCCAATTCTGCCACCATCTCCATCCCGATATCTCCCATCTAATTATTCCGAATCAATGGCTGAGCAAAACAAGCAATTGGTGGGCGAAAAAAATCAAAGCCTCCCAGAAGAAGTAGACATTCTTCTTGTAAGATTGCCTTCAAGAAATCTAGCCGATTTTAAAAAAATATCCTAAAAACACCAAATCCATGAGGAACTAATTCATTGGCATAAGGCTCCATCAAATAAATTGCCACAAACAATTGTAACGGCAGTCGTAATGGGCCGTAGTCCATACTGAATCAATGGCGCACAAATCCAAGAAAATTACCTTATGCCGAATTGTCACTTATGCTTGGCTTCCAAATCAGCAATCTCTACGGTTACTCGTCCTTTTTATTCCAAATTTCTTCTTACTAATTTTTAGACGACAACTATCTTCTTCCAAGTAGAAGTTTTTCCCTTCAAGAATTTATGATTTCGGTTACACAGACATTTCTAGTATTTTAACTTGTTAATGCTATGCTCAACCTTAGTAGTCTCTAGGTCATTTGATTGAACTTGTTAAATTTGGGCAATATTTTGAACATTTAAGTCCGGACTAGCTGAGGATTTTGTTAAAAAGAGCTTAATGATATTCATGGAAACATATTTGTATACTTCAAAGTTTAAAAGCGCTAAATATATTGTTATACATGATTAAGCAATTTGATTACCTAGTATCATGCAAAATGTGCAATTTCTACTTTTCTTACATTTTTATACTTTGTAATAAAAAGCACATTCTGCGTATGTGTATCAAACTATCCATACTTTGACTAAAACTACAGAGTAACAATCGACCATTTATAGTTTTATACGTAGGTTTAACCTATATTAGGGGAGGGATCAATTGGACTAAGAAAAATTAGAGGAAGAGGATCTTATCTCTAAACCAAAAGGATGCACTACTACATACCATTTAAATTTTAAAACATGTGCAAAGGTTTGAAATCCTAACTTGTAACCAGATTTGCACTTTATGCTTTACCTAATGATCAACTCATCAATTTACGCGAGGGAAGTTGGTTCAGAATCCATCATTTATGCTTTTGCTAAAATCATGTAAAATTTTATTTTATATATTTCTCACAAGTTTTATACTCATCTTCAAATACACATGCAACTATGTGTATTTTACTATTTCTTGAGCCTAAAATTGCATAGTAGAAGGTGATGTATACAAATGAAACCGTATTTCTGTAATAACCATGAATTAGTTGTTTTTTTAGAGCGTTTTAAAAAAAAAAATTCGAGCATTACATTCCATGGCCTTTAATAAATGAATTCATGACACGCAATAGTACAAAATTCCAAAATTTCCGATCTGTCACTGTCACTTTATAACTCCCTGCCAAATCGGCAAACACTTCAGTTAATCAACTCTTCTGCTCCCCGAACGGCGACCTCTCCAATTCGCTGCTAATTCTGCCACCATCTTCAACCTGATATCTCCCATCTAATTAATCCGAGTCAATGGCTGAGCAAAACAGCGATTGGCGGGCGAAAGGAATCAAAGCATCCCAGAAGAAGTAATCTTCGGTGACATTCTTGTAAGATTGCCTTCAAGAAGTCTAGCCAATTTCATTTTCATTCGCAAATCATGGTGTCAATTTATAAGATCTCCATCGTTTATTAGAACCCACCTTAGTAATTGCTTTTCTAGTTATAAAGATGATCCATCAACTGGGTATCTTTTTCATATGTTTTTGGACGGGGAAAAGCGAGAAACTGCATACCATCTGTTATCTGATGGGCCTAATGGATAAGCGAAGGTCTTAGAATTGAAACCCCCCATTGATTTTGTATCTGGGTCATGTTCGGTTGTTGATTCATGTGCTGGATTGCTTTGCCTCACAGAAAATGATGACGTATTATACGGTCGGGTTGTCTATTTGTGGAACCCTTCAGTTAGGAGAATTATAACCATTAGGAATTCTAGCTGTGAAGGGATATCTAAGGAATTTAGTTGGATTTCCCCTGGTTGTGGTTACGATTTTGATGCAGGTGTCTTTAAGTTGGTTAGGATTATATATGATAGCCCAAATTGTGAAGCTCCCTATGACCTGGAGAAGACTGAGATTGAGGTCTACAATCTGAGTACAGGTTCTTGGAGAAAGATTGAGAATTTAGTCGTTAATTGGATTATTTACTGCCAATTGCGAATTTTATATGTGAATGGGTTTGTTAATTGGCTTGCATTTCATCCTGAACGACACGATGAAGATTTGATTGTGGCTTTTGATGTTAAAAGTGAAGATTTTAGGACACTAGAGTTGCCGGATTTAGAGATGGAGGGGGATTATAGAGGTCCATTGCTCAAGGAATACAAGGACATGCTTGCATTTTTTGTTTGTGGAAATTTTGCAGCTCTTGAAGGGACTGGTACTTGGAGTTTGTGGGTGATGAGAGAGTATGGTGTGACCAACTCTTGGGAGAGATTGTTCAATGTGGTAACGGAACAGAGGATAGTTTGGTCTCTAGGGGTTACTAAAAACTGTGATATTCTGCTTCTCACCCCTGATTCAAAAGTGGTGGCATATGATTTTAAGGAGCAGGAAGTGAAGAATCTTGGGCTTCCTAAGTATTGCCCGCATAGCTGTTTCTTGATAACATACATGGAAAGCTTGCTCCTACTGGATGAACAAGCTAACCTGGATGGACATATGGATTAGAAATATGAACAAAAGGAAGAGGAAGCTGTGGATCAAAAGAAAAGGCAAGATGATTTCAACTTATCTGTTTGTGTTTCTTAATTGGTTGTGTTTACTTGTCTGCTATTTTGTATGCAGATCTGTTGTGCAACAAATGCCTACCTATGAATTTTTGCTAGTAGTTTCACAGCATGTTTAGAACCACGGACTATTTGCATTTCAAGCTCCTTTGGTCTTATCTTGGCTTAGTTAAATGTACATAATCTGCAGTTATTGCTGTTCTTTGTTTTTTGAACTGATTCTACTGATAGAGGAAATTCTTGTCCTTCAAAGTGAGTATCGTTATGACAAAACCCGAAGTGTTGATCCCTTATCTCTGCTAATATAGTTACTTCTAAGCTTTATCAGATATATTTGGATCCCAACTATACCTTTCCTCCCTTCAGGCTTAGGTTGTTTGATTTTTAATGTGGGGAAAGTTTTGAATTTTAAATGTCTTTCTGCATAAAAGGGCTTCATCTGCTCTTCTCAACATATGTTTAGAGACTCTGGAGCTTTGATATGCATCAACATCTTTGTATCTGATGCTAAATGAAATTTTTGTGGAATTTTGATTTCACTTGCTTTAAAATTTGTATTTATCCAATGTCACATTGATATTTAGCTTTCAGGTATTTCTCTTCTTTCGCTATCCTTTTGCAGGCCAAGAAGAATGGATTTTGGAGCATACTGTTAGCTATCCTTCTTATGCTGTATCTGAGCATCAATGACTTGCTTTGAAGATATTGGACTTTGAGATCTGAGGAAGTTTGATGCTTATAAGGAGACTTGTGTCTTCATATCATTATGTTGTGAATCTTTTACTAGACAATTAGAGGTAAAACCAATAGCCTTTTTTCTTTTTCTTTTTTTTTTTTGTGTTTTTGGGTCAAAAATGATATTTAACTCTAGGTCTTTCTTGTTGACTGGGAAGAATGTGTGTAAACAGAAAGGATGTTCCTTGGGATTATGCTTCTCATGGATTTCTTCCGTGATTAAAATTTCTCTCTCTCTCTCTCTCTCTCTCTCTCTCTCTCTCTCTTATATTCTAACATGAATAAAGCATTACTTTTAATTTCGATGGATATCATACAGAACACATTTCTAGTTCAATATGCCATGCAGACATTCTGCATAATGGATGCCTAATGCACTAGTTTTTTGTCTAAACTATTGTATACTTATGTGTCCTGTATATGTTCTAAACTCAAGCTGGACTTTTTATGAGCTGCAAATTCAGAGAGGGTGAAAAATGTCTTTATGCATTGAATAACTGATTGACTGTGCAAAAGTAGGATGGGACGTAAAGAAGAAAGCTAGGACTGGCTGTAGAAGACCGACATTGATCTTGTTTTATGTAAAACTTCTTTGTGTGCGACCTCATATGTGGTTCTTTTTTCATGGAGTGGAGGCCTGAAGGCCATTTTGTTTTAGGAGGCATATTACCCAAATTGATCATGTTGTTTCTTGCTCAAATGAGTTTTTTAAAGTTCTACTTTGAACTCCACTGGATGAGCAATGGAGTGGCACTTTTTAATTGCAACTAGAAGATGAGATACAGAAACTTCCCCAAGCTTGTAAGAGGTCTTTGCTAAATTCTAAAAGTTGTTTTAAATCTTTGAATAGGTGATAAAGGCTTGTATTATTGCTAGGTTTTGTTATAGGAAATTCTAGCATCTTTCTTTCTGTGAAGTAGGTCTTATTCTGAGTTAAAAGCCAACTTTTTATCTTAGCTTTTTGGGCATCTTTGGTACCACAAAAGCTCTACCCACCCGCTCTCGGAGAATTTCCCCTTCCTTACATGGTGCTATGAGAAAGACTCCTAATCACCATTTCTTTGTTAACTGGCAGCCAGCTTTCCGTTTTTTTTTTGGTATCACACTAGCACCAGGCACTAGCACAGCTCAATGCTAGTGACTCGGTTTACTACTCTTTTATATGCTTCAACTATGTTGATCCAAATTTAGACATTAGGCATTTTCCTATTACTCATATACAGTTTTTCCATCCAGTGTCTGGTTATGGTTCGGATTTAGCACTGCTGTCTATTAGACGACCTACCTTCTATCTTAAACGATTATTCTCGCCAACAGCTCATATGTTCTTGCAATTTTCTTTAATGAGTATCAAATTTTCTTAAAATGCCTCAGTCTTTCATGCTGGACTCCTGCTAAATGCTGAGAGCTACACTATTCTGACACCTTTATGTGTGTCCATTGATGATTTCCACGGCCAAAATCTAGAATTTGTGTTCTGGATATATGTTAGACATTTCCTAATCATGCATCAACACTTAGCACACTTAGTGATTGTAATTATACAGGTAAACAGCATGACTAAATATGAGCATCTCATCTATTGAATAGAGTCGAAAGGGAAGTTGCTGAGTTTTCTTCATATTTTGCTATGCTTTATCCTTTGAATATTTTACAGTTAGATAATATGGGTTAGATAATCCCCATACATAAGTATTTTATCCAGAAGAGGCTTGCAAATCTTCTGAAAAGCCAATGTATTGATCCGGTGCCTCTTTAGACTTTCTCTAACATCTCTGGCATCCATGTTTATTTTCCTTAAGCTTTCATAGTCTGATACAGTTTTTAAGAAATTTCGCTTCTATATCACCTGATTTAGCTATATAAAATTTTGTTTTCTCAAAATTCATTTTAGCATGCCAACAAATTTACATACTGGGGAAGAGATTTTGAAGCTCTAGATTTTTTAGGTTCACAATTTAGACCTAGTGATGACGTATTCCTTTTGGCAGTTGCTTCCCTTGGTGACACTTCAATTGGTCGTGGTAAAACTTGGCAAGACTTCTGCAGTTCTCTAGTAAAACTTTCTTGCATAGCTATGATTTTTTTTTTTGGCATAGCTATGATTGATTCTTAAACTCCATAGTGTATATATATAACAAGGAGTAATACTGTCTTATTTTAGCAGAAATAATTCTCGGTATGTTCAACGTGTAAGACTTCTTATTCGAGTTTCTTTGGTTGGAAAATCATCTTGAGCATATCAGCAAGTAGGTGTGATATTATTACTCTGTACATAAATGCTATTTTTGCTTCCTCTGCCATTTGGAGAACCCATAATGACCTCGTTTCTTAGAATATTATATGTATCTGTTCAAGAAATATATCTTATGGTTCTAATATTAAGGGTCAATAAATCTATTGCTTTAGTCACATAAATTATTCTGAGTTCCTTCTAATCTAATCTTTGAAACTCATAATCCTTGACCGCAAGCTATAATTTTCTATCCTCCAAAATTAACAGCAATATTCATTCTGATATCAGCATATCTATATTATAGTGCAGTAGAACTATAGTCTTTAGTCTATTATAGTTGTTTTACTATATTTTCATTTTGTTGAATGAATTTGTTTGACTTTGTTCTGAAACTTTTTTTTCTTGGGTTGCTTCTGTTTTCAGGTAATTGTTGCCGTCAAAGTTCGCTCCATCTGAAACTTGTGGACCCAGTGATAGGTGGAGGTATTACATCACTGGCATTGATTGTATTCTTCCTACAACTGTATTAACAGCAGGTAAATCTGTTACAAATTCATGCAAGCATAGATGATTGGCAACTGTTAGCATTGGTTCTTTTAGCATTAAAGTTTGATTCAACAACTTCTTTTTGGTCAATGCATCAAGATTGATTGCAAATTTAATCATGGTTTTGCCATTTGTCATTTTTTTCTTGACACGTTATTGCTGATTGAATTACTTTTCTTACTTCTTTTGACTCTGTGTGAGTCCAATCCTTCTTTGTGGTCCATTGGCCCTTGTTCAACCGTCTAAAAAAGTGGCCCAAAAAAGTATTATAGATCATGCTAGATCATGTCTTTCGTGTGTTTTTTTTCTTGTGAATTTCCATTAAATTTGAAGACAGTTGCTGAGCTGTGCTTGTTTCTTCTTTTATCTCATGCTAAATGGTAATTTCTCCTAAATGCTTGGTTCATTGCTAATTAGATAATGTTTTGTACAGTTTCTGTCGGTGCCTGCGGTAGGACATTTTGATTATGGTTTTAACTTTCCAGCTTAAGTACTACAGCTGGAATAGCTTAAATCCGTCACATTTTATATGTTTATATTCAGACATTTTGAAAGCATGACCTTTAACTTCTGAAGTGCTTTTCCTTATCAATCTTGTTGTTTATGCAAAGAAAGAAAGAAATGTTGCATTGGTAATGAAAGTTACTCACTTTGTCCTCTATTATTTTCAGGTATGGCAGAGAGTTTCCACTTGTGGGGGGAGTTATTATGAGTTAGGTAAAATTACCTAAGCCTGCTAAATTTATTCTCATCTTAGTGTTCTGGTCACTTAACTATTAGAAGTTTCAGATAGGTCAATAATTCTGTATACAAATGGTCATTCGGTCCATTATGGCCATTGAATTTCTTTAATTTGACTAAGTTTAGGGGCATTTATTTCCACAGATGATACTCTCATAAAAGAAAGATAAAAGACAGAAGAAGAAAAATCAATCAATTTGTGTTTTCCTTATTCTTGTTGACATATTTCTTCTCCATCTCTTTTCATTTTCTTAACCATGTTATATGGTAATTTTCTTTGCTTCTATAATTTAATTTATTTTATGTAGAGGTAAAAATCCTAGATTTAACTGAATGAAGAAGTCTTGACAATGACGTTAGACAGAATGACCAATTGTTGAGGGATTTAGTAGTTGGGTGAGCTATTTGAAGGTTTTAAGAATTCAGTGGCCAAAACTCTACGATCATAATATTTTAGTGACATGTTAGATATTTTATACAATCTTATAGGTAATGTGATAATTGGAAGTTTTAATTATTAGTCCTTTTCAATGTTGGACTGCTTATTAATTTGCTTGTCTTTTCTTGATTTATGCACGTTTGGTAATTGATTTGAAGTACTGATATGCTTATTTTGCACGCTTGACTGTTGCTGCAAATGAACCAGTTAATGATGTACAGTTCTGGAAGTGCAGCATACACATGAAATGTGACCAAAGATATGGTTCAATGTGAGGATATATCTTCAAGTAACTTTCAACATTGGCGAGTTTGATTTTTTCAAGCCCAATAACTGGCTGAAGTACAGAAGCTTAAGATTTGGAGGTGGTAATGGTTGGTTTGCACTGTTTAAAGTAACACAAACTACTGGATGGTTTATAAGTGAAACGGAGCATACACTTTTTTGGGTGTCTTTGTGCTCCAAATTTTGGGCTATGTGACCAGTATCAATTAGAAAAAAAGACAGGACTATAAGTCAGGTATGCAGCAGACATGGCATTAAGATGAACTATAAGCCTGATCGTACTCGCCACAAGAAAGAGAGCGTTTATGATAGGTTGTGATTATGGAAGATCTGATGGCATGCCATGATTTTCATGTGAAAGTGAATCAGGCAAGTGGTTATCAGGGGGAGTGGTACATTGTTTTCTTGAAGAGTTCTTCAAGGGAGTTACTCATACTAGTGGACCATGGATGTAGATCTCTACCTCAGCCCATGTACCCTTCTCCAAGAGCCTTACCTGTGAATACTGTACAAGGGAAGTGACTCCTAGCTCCTAAGATCTTGCGAAGTTATTCTAACTTTTGCAGTGGACATTCTTTAGGCACTGAAATCTCTGTTTGAGATGTGTATTAAGATTTTGACTCATTATGTAGCTTTTGTTGCAGGTTAGCTCAACGTTAGCACCAGAAGTTGCAGAGGAGGTAATTTATGTTTAGAGGCTTTTAACAGGTTCATCTCTTCTTTCATTGCCGAGTAGGCTACTGAATCTCAACATACATTGATAAAAGAGTGTTTTTTGATCGAACTATCGATTTGTTGTTCTGGTATTTCCTCTTAATGGAAACAATCAGCATCTTGTGCAGCAATATTAATAGCTTATTTGAACAAAAATATTCTGTTCTGATCTCCCCCCGGCCCCGTGGCATATGGATGGTGTGGTTAACATGTCTCAAAATGCTTGGTTTAAAGCAAGCCTTATGATTCCCTCTCATTTTAGGATGTACGAGTTCTCTTTTTTTTTTTTTCCATGGAAAACTTATCTACTCTTAGCCTGTTAACCTATGATTCATTTTAATTTTGGCATATATAAAAAAATATATATATGATTTTTTTTAATTTAATTTTTCTATTTCTGGGTGAATCTATCAACTCTTCTTGACTTACCTTTAACTGAACGGTAAAACATATCAAAATCTTACAAAGTATTAATTAATAGTTGTCCCATCTTTCTTTCTTTTTTTTATCGCAACGATAACATTTGTACAACCTACTTTAACCTAATTTAAGGGAATGCGGAATCGACAGAATTTTTCCATCGGAGGAACGCAAGATAGGAGATAAGGGTTGAACCCATGACCTTCCACTTCCACCAGACATAATAGTTGTCCCATCGCTGAACAAGCAATATGACTATTTTACTATGACTGTTACTGTTAAATGCATAAACAACTCTTTTGGGAAACCAGGTCATCAGAATAATGGTGCATCGTCTGCGAACAGGCATGGCCGCTCTCTCTTGACTCTTTCGACCTATCCAAAGGTGCAAATACAACAATTTCTCTCAAACCATTACGGGGCAATGAATTGTTTCACACACTCCTAGCAAATACACGCACCAGAACCATGGAAATTCCAAGGCAACATGGCCCAGAAACCAACACCAGCAATCATATCCCGATTGAAATCCTGATCGAAATTCTTGTGAGGTTGCCAGTAGAGTACCTTGTAAGATTTTTACTAGTCTGCAAATGATGGCATTCACTCATCACCAGCCCAAGTTTCATCATCATACACATGCATAGAAGTTCATTTCCGAGTAATATCCTTGTCAGGCCAAAGAAAGAAAAGTCTTACTTGTAGTAATCAGCCATCCAAACAATTTTGCTTAGTACTTAGAGACGAGAGGTTTCTTGAACATAGAAAAT
Source organism: Coffea arabica (assembly GCF_036785885.1). Lineage (NCBI taxonomy): Eukaryota > Viridiplantae > Streptophyta > Magnoliopsida > Gentianales > Rubiaceae > Coffea > Coffea arabica. The sequence goes on along the minus strand of NC_092313.1, from coordinate 72,123,916 downwards.
ATCATTTTCCTTTACGATGTATTGAGGCACATGAACTTGTTTCTATAGGCAGTTCATGCCATGGTTTAATGTGTTTAGCCTTTGGGATGAGAAGAATTTTAGGAACCAAACTCTTCTTGTATAATCCTGCAGCAACCAACCGTTTCCAAACTATCTTCTCTCTCGCATTCCCAAGAGATGTGTTTTTTGGCCACGCAGAAGTGTTTTTCAGCCTTGTATTAGGATATTGTCGATGGACTGATCAGCATAAGATTGTGAGGATTGGTTACATTACCCCTATAACAAGGCAACCATGTTGGGCAAAGTGGCTTGCGAAGTTGAAGTTTATAGTTTAATCACTGATTCATGGAGAACAATCCAGGCAGGTGTTCCTTGTATCGCTGATTATGCTCATCATCGGCCTGTAACGTGCGATGGAGCAATAAATTGGCTGGCAAGCAGAAGGGATGATGAGGTTTGGGACGCAATCATGGCATTTCATGTCAGTAATGAGGTGTTCTCAGCAATAGTTCTGCCTGCTGAACGTTCACCTTTGTCGGATGGGGTTCTGTTGGTATTCGAGGAGTTACTTGCGCTGTTCTGTTCGTGGAATCTCCCTCCTAATGGAAGAGAACAAGAAGAGATGAAATGCTATTATGAGATATGGGTGATGGAGGAGTATAATGTTACCAAGTCATGGACTAAACAGTTTATTGTTCAGACAAAGAAGGTATTGGGGTTTACACAGGATGGCAAACTTATTCTTCTTCAGATGGATAACTGATACGGTAGTTTCATGGGATACTAGAGATCAACAGTTTAAAGACCTTGGGATTAACGGCGAATTCTATCACAATGTAGAAACTCACAACAGGAAAACTGTTGTACCTTGAAAGGTAATGTAAGATGACAAACAACTCTATTGTGGAATCCTCAGAACATTTCTTTCTATGTTTTTTTGGCCCTTTCACTAATGTAATTAGAGATGATGAAAGCCAATTCAATACATAGCTGTTCTGCACTTTGTAGAGATAATAAAAACTCGAAAAAGCATGCTTATGGGAGATTGTACTTACAGTCCAGAACTAAAGTTGTGGCCAAGTATTCAGGTTAAGCTCAAACAGCATTCCACTTAACAGAAGGGGGTGGTGATTTCATCTTTCATCTTTGTCATGCATCCTGGAAACTGAGGTTCTGCAAACTTCTGCGTGGCTTGTACCTCTTAGCTACCTAGAAAACTCAAAAGATCTTTGTTGCATAGCAAAAGGAAATTCATTTGTCATGGCTACTCTACCAAATCTCTTTCCCTCTGGACGTTTTACATAAGCAAGTATAGACCACATCCAGGAAACTGAGTCGTGGAGTGCCAGAGTGTGGACTAGAAAATGGATCAAACCTGTTGCAAATTCCTAGATCTTAATGTTCTGCATAGCTAAATGCTACATAGAGTCAGCCCTTTGTGATAAGTGTTACACAATAACACGTTAGAATATCTAACTGACTTGCTAGGCACCAAAGTTACTGCTACTGCATTCCTGAAGTACAGACTATTTAGCAACAAATAAGTAAACATGCACCACCACTATGGAGAAGGGAGGTTCAAGTCGTCCAAGCGGATGCCATGTTGTGAACCGTTACAAATACATGATACATTGCGGTCGAAACAAACAGAGAGGGAGGGAAGAAAAATGGTAGGTTTAACAGTTTTACAACTGTTTGAAAAATTACGAAAATTGTAAAAGAAGAAATAGCTTACTAAAATAAAAGAAAAAGGAAGTTTAAAGTGAACCAAAGAGTTTACTACTGATCCTAAAAGATGCATAGACATGATAAATGGCCCACTTGACATCCTCAGCAGAGAAAGCTTCAGTCCTGCAGTCTAGGCCAAACCTAGCAGGATATTCTTCAAGAACAACTCCAACTTCATCTGCAAGAGGCTTCAACCCCCATCTGCTAAAATAATGCTTCCTTAGAACCCTGTAAACTAAATGACTGAACTCAATCCCATTTCTTTCCAGGAAGAATGGCCCGAGATACAACCTGTCAGGACCAACATTTACAAAACATATTTCTGGATTAGCCAAAAAATCTCTTAGTGATTCAGGAACATAACCCAGATCATCTTGCTTAATAAGCAAGCAATAATTCTCTACACAAAGTTGCACAGTAGAAGGTGAATCCCGTGGCTTAGCCATGATACACACTAAGGCTGGGCGTCTCCAACACAGACTTTTAAGTTCACTTATACCACATTCCAGCGAAGCAACATCAGCTGCTACCCTCACCGCTACTTCGTCACCATGAATTGGAACTTTAAGAGTATCCATGCTTGAGAGCAATTCCCGAGAATCCATGATCCTCATACTTTGGCTAGTTTCTGCTACTATTGTGCTGGCCATTAAAGTATCAGCATTAGTATGAAGAACCAAGAATATCAACTATGACACAAAAAATCAGTAAGAGATCTTTTTGCTAAAGTTCTATTTTGTCTATAAGATAATAGTTCAACTTGCAACTTTGTGGAAGAGAATATAAGACAATCATACAGCCTTTATCTTCTTAAGTGCAACTTTCACCAATACCATGTACCAAAACAGGACAAAATCTGTTGAAGCATTAAAAAATTAAATGAACCTCCAGACAGGTAAAGAATGAGGAAAAAATTGATTAACTGTTTTTTTTTTCCCTTTCTCTAGTTAATGGTGATGAAACTACACATCACTGGAACACTAAATTGGAAAGCCAATTTGCCAGTCATAAAGTTCAACCTAAACAAATGACAACATCAAACAAATTAAAATCTTTCATGAAATACTGACAGGAAACTAAACAATCTGTCAACTTACCACTCTACTCTGACAATCATCAAATTCCGTTATCAGCTGTGTTTAATATATCAATCGCTCGTATTTGCAGTAAATGGAAAGTTACAACACTCAATAATTTCTCTGAAGGATGTAAAACAATAGAAAAAGCGGAAATTTTACACCTGTGCAAGCTAATCTAGTAATTTGTCATCTCCAGTAATTGTCATGGAACTTGAAACCTTTGAAGGATTGAAAAGTTGTTTCCATGGATGTCATCAAGTTAGTTTTAAAGAAACTCTCATCTAATTAACAGTCAATATAATCTTCTGATTTTCTAACTAAAACAAATCATTCCAGAGATCATGGACCATTAAGTTAAAAAAAAAAAAAAAAAAGAACAGACAACCAAGAAAACCAGCCAAATTAAAATGCAATGAGACTTAAAATTTGTTGCCCAGGAAAAGAAAATCTTCTCAGAATGTAGAAACGCTGGATTTCATAGCTAAAATAGAAAATGAGGACAACTTTGAAGGTAGTTTTCTTATTTTTTGCAAGATGGGGTTCGTTAAATGTGTATATTTTGGTTACTGGCAGTGCTTTAGAAGCCTACCAGGCTGGTATAGAAACACTAGATTTCATAGCTAAAAAAGAAAATGAAGGACAACTTTGAAGGTAGTTTTCTTATTTGTTGCAAGATGGGGTTCGTTAATGTGTATATTTTGGCTACTGGCAGTGCTTTAGAAGCCTGCCAGGCTGGTAACATGGATCCAAATTGTTCATCCTTTCCCCCCCTTAGGTACAGTAAGCTAGCTGGTTATTATCTGCACTCCAAGCCGAAGCCGAAGAGGCAAAGGAGAGGAGGGGAAGCCGACGGTCTCACTGCCAAGTCAGGTCAGATGCTTTCCCAAATCATCTTTCCCTGCCTCGGGTAGAATCGAGTAATTAGAAGCTCTCCCGAAGCTTCCTTCTTTCCTCTCATGTCTAATGTTGGTGATACCGGAATATTAGAGGGTTTACAAAATGCTCTCCCAGAGCTTCTACCCCCAGATTCTAACTTGTTTGAAAAGAAGATCTTTAAAGCCTAGACCTGGAATAGTGATTAATACATTCTAAAGCAGCCAAATGTAAGAAATGCCGCAAATAAGACTAAGCAGCTAATGATTCTCACTACTCTGGATCACCCAATAACAACAGTTAGCAGTTACCACAAGCAAACAGATTACTATTCAATTCAGTGAGCATATGAAAGTCCCAGAAGTTGTTCAGTTGGAAAGCAGTTTCTCAAAAATTTTCTTGCAAAATTTTTCCCACCACCCTCTCCAACAACCTATATATCATGCTCTACTCTTCAAGAAAGTTATACAATAGCATTTTTCTAAAAACTCTTAAAAATGCAGCTGTCTTTTGATTGCTTCTGAATTTACTAACAGAATATACTTTAACTTTTGCACCAACAAAAATAACTTCTTTCTGACAATTGTCTTATCAAAATTCTCCAACACGACGAAGATTTACTTTCAGAAGGGGCCGTTTGGTAATGTTTTTGTTTGGTGTTTTTTTGTTTTTGTTCAGAGAATTCAACAGACGAAAACAAAAAACAATTTTTGTTACGGTTGTTTCTGTTTTTGCCAAATATGAAATGGTTCAAAAGAGGGGCCCTGTTTTAGATACACCAAAAAAGATGTTTCTAGTTGTTCGACAAGCAACATTTAGGACACGAGCCCTTTTATTTCTCCTTATAGCAATTTTTCATTGTCGCACTCTGTATCTCCTGCTCTGAGACTTCAGTTCAGCTGTTCAAGGTAACTTTCTCAAACCCTCACTCCTTTCTCCCTCCCTAAATTCTAAAATTGGTGATCTCCTCTCCTCCTACTCTTCCTCTGCACCCTTCCCGCGGCCCTCCCCACTTTAGATCATGGATCTCTTTGTCATCTGCTTCTGGTTTCTTTTCTTTTTTCTCCAGAATTAAAGCCCTAGAATGATCCCTTCTGATTTCTTCTTTCCTCATAAATGTTTGTCCCTTTAACTCTACCTAAACTTGCCCTTTTAATTTTTTTTTTCTTGTTTGCAAACCAATAGATTTTTACAACCCAAAAATATTCTGTGGGTGTTGTAGAGTTAATTATTTCGACAGGAAACAGGGAATTTCAAGTAAGATTTTCCATCTTCTATTGTTGGTATTTTTGTTTGATTATTTATTAACACGATGCATTTAAATCATAGCTGAAGAGAGTGGGATCCGGGCATAAGCAAGAAGCCAAGTTAAACCTGAAAATGTACCCCAAGCTTATTGTTCTGGTTTAAGTACAATTAACATTGTTTCTAGTTGCTCTATCTTTGTGTTTTTCCAGCAATTGTTCTTGGTGATTTGCCCCCACCCTCCAGCTCTTCTAAGTATTGTATGTAAACAGAAAAAATACAAGACAGAAAGATAAAGAAAATAGCCTTAATACTTTGGTGGAAATATTCTGATTATTTAATATTTAGTTATTAATTAATGTTATACATGTTTAACAAATTCGGTGATTATATTAGCATGTCCGTCATATGCATGTGTTATTGCAGGATTTGGTAAAGGTTATCATTTGATTGCAAAATAACATGTTAAATCATATTCTGGATATAAGATATCTTATGAGGCTTTCAGATTTGATGCTGATTCCAAGAAGTTCTTCCACTGCATTGCGTTAAAGTTGAAATTTTGTCTCTGTTTTTAACACTTGTTTACTCTCTCTATCTCTCACACATTTAGTGTTTTCTTTTTTGATGGAAATTTAGGATGGAACCATGAAAGTTGTTTAAAGTCTTGTAGAGTGTGATAAACTCTTCAGAGGGATCCATTTTGCCAAAGTATTAGATAAATCCTACTTGACTTTGGCAGCCAGGCATCAAAATTTCATCTGAAACATCTCTAACCAAACATGTTTGATTTTTTTCATTTTTTAAACAATTTTGTAAACCAAACGTGTTTATGTTCAGTTTTTGCAAAAAATAAATAAATAAATAAAAACAGAATAAGTATTTTGTTCTGTTCTTAGAAAAGAACAAAAACAAAAAAACATGAACATTACCAAATGGGCCAAGTTAAATATTTGATGTATCCCACGTTTTTAACCAAAGTCAGACACAAACAGAGTCAAGAAATATCCCCATTGAAGGACCAGAATTCATGGAGTATAGCATCTGCATGTTGGTAATTGATGCATCAACGTGTACTCAACTCTCAACAAACAGTCCAGTCAAAAATCACAACAGTTAAATCACCAATGCTGATCGCTCTTCTTCTCAAAAACAAAAATTCTATTTCATTTCTGAAAACTTATTTGGACAGCAAAAGCAGCTGCATACTAAATTCATGTGGTGAACTGATTCTAGACATCTTATTCAGAGGCAGAAACACCAAAGCAGGACCAAATAAGAGTATTTGATATTCAGATGGCAAAGCAAGAAGGTTGATGAGTACCAAGTATGTTCTCAACTTAGATACTAAGCAAGACTTTATTCTACAGGTGCTGCAATATATCTATTGATTCTCCTCATCTGCAAAATATCTATTGATTCTCCTCATAGTTATCTATAGTTTTTTTGTGCTACATTAATCTCCTCTTTGATAAATTCTCAAAAGAAACTTTTCCATAAAACCAAATCTCCTACTTTTAATGTATAAACATTATTTCACCTAAATTCAACTTCGTACATATGAAGCCTAATACCAATTCAAAATTAGCATTAACTGAGAGCCAATTCCTTAGTAAGTCAACCTATTATATTAATCAAGCTTGAAATAGGCAATAAGCAATAAACAATGCCATTAATCTTGACTATACCATTAATGTTTCTGCTCCTTCCCTAGAAGCTTTTCAACTGCATACCAGTTAAATTTCTGCATTTGTCTTCTGGATTGCAAGTTTACCCTATCTATCAAAGACAGAACAAATGCAATTGAACAGGTTCTTAATATTCTTGGGAGATAGAAACCAATTTCCAGGAAGAATGGGAGACGGTTAGGATACCTACTCACTTAAAACCTATTTCCAGTTTGAGGAAGAAATAGATGACACTGATGAGTCAAACAGTATTTGAAGTAAAACTTTGTTCAAGGCACGGAAATTCTAGATTAATCCCAGAAACAATTGATATAATAGGGACTAGTTTCTTAGGCACTTGAATCCAAAATATACATAATTAAATTCTGTTATCAGAGCCAAACTGTACGATTTGCTATTGTGTGTATTTTTCTCATCTCTTGCAAGGGTAAGGTACTCTCTTCTCAATTTTCTTATTCCTACTTCTCCTTTAATATCCTATAGAAGGACACTATCCAATGCATTCATCTACCAGTTTCAATCTCTTCAGTTAGTAAACCCAAATCCTGGTCTTAACAAAGTAATCTTGTTCACCTTGACTGCCAAGAGATCCTCAATCAGCTATCAAGATGAGAAAGTACCCTATAAACTGCATATGGCTAGTTGCTGGAAAGGCAAGAAGGCTATGTAAAGAATGACATCCATGCGATTGCATGAACTGCAAGGTAGTTTTTCGTTCAGATACTGAAATCCATAAATTCCAGCATATGTCATACAATTGATCCATGTTTTTCTAGACTACTCATGTATTTCATGACCGGATAACAATAAATACTACTAACCAGCAGCCTATCTCTGACAGCATTTGAACACTTCTTCCCCTTTAATGGCATTGATAACAGAACAAATAACATTGGTGAACACCAAATTAGTCTAATGGTTTAGGGGAACGTATTGTGTAGGCAATGATACTCCATAAATAATTCCAACATGGTAGTGATGTATAGAACTCAGAAAGAGATTATGGTGGATTGCAGAAGCTTTATTTATTATATGACTGATGCATCTATAGCTGCAACGCATTCTAGCACCATTAATGCATCCTAGCACAGAGATAATTGATCAACGCATGCTAAAACACTTTATCCTGAAAACAGGAAAAACATCCAGCACTCTAGCAACAAGCTACAGATCTTTAACTGAGATAGCAAATGATAAATGAGCTAAAAGTTCTTAAGATCTTACTTTGTTTCTGCTGAAGCAAAACATCCACCTTCATATAAAACAAGACTCTCCACAAAAGAAGCATCCACATGATGTAGAAATCCATCAATCTCTAGATGTTTCAGACAGTTTCCTTCAGGCTCCCAAGATGCTAACCTATCACCGTGCATCTGCATCACAAGTTGTCCACTCTTTGTAAATCCAAATGCCTTCACAACAGATCGTTTTGTCTCCAAAACAAATAGTTTAGTCCAGGATTTGGCAACCTTATACTCCCTCATCACCCATAACTCGTAGCATTTATAGCCTTCGTACTCTCTAATGCTAATGCCATCCTTGAAAATAGCAAGCAACCCCTTGAAGACCAATAAAGTCCCATCCTTCAATGAGTGGCACTGAACAGGCAAATCGGTCTCACAAAACAACTCATGAGCAATATCAAAGGACATGATAGCATCAAAAATCCGTCCATTCTTCTTTCGAGCCAACCAATGAATAGATCCATTGCAAGAAACCGACCTATAATTGACAATACACTCGACATTTGCCTTAATCCTTCTCCAATTATCAGCATTCAAACTATAAACCTCCACCTCAGGTGCTACATTCCCCAACATTTTTGACTCCTCGTCCTTAACATAATGGATCCGCACAACCTTATAGTCATTAGTACACTCACAAAACCCAAATCCCAGTTTGCAAAACACTTTGTTACGATCAAACATCATATCAGCAAAGCAATTATGGGATATAAGCTTCATTCTCCTAATTACAGGATTGTACAAATACACTTTCCTACCGAAAAATGCCTTCTGATCAGTGAAACAGATTATTCCATTGCAAGAATTCCCAACGTACAAAATCTCAAGCCAATGATACAACATCGGAATTTCAAAACTTCCATTATCATCAAAAGTGCTATCAAAAAACATAGAATAAGAATGTCTCTCTAATTCCTTTAGTACAATAGGAATTAGCAAGACAGAGCTAAAAGGGGTAGCCGAGCTGCTGCTGCTGTCGCCGCTGCTGTAAGACTTATTAGACAGCGAGATGGAGTAATCCTTGAGATGCTTATTAATGAACATATAACTTGTGATGAGAGAGTACCATAATTTGGAGACTGTGGTGAATCTGCCAAGGACTTTGACTGGCAATCTTGAGAGAATCTCAATTATCATTTCAAATGGGAAAAACTCGAAGCTGAAATCAGCATCAGACCTCAATTCTTTTGGATTTTCCATGTCTCATCAATTATTCAAACGAAAAAAAAAATTGCTGCCAAGAAAAATAAATAAGACAAACCCACGTCAAAAAAGACAAACTTTGCAAGAGTGATGCAAATTATTGGGATTTCTGAGGTGGGATTTTGAGGATTTGGGAATTGGGGTTGAGGCTTGAGTCAAGAACGGAATGGTATGTACATCTTTTTGTGAGTACTAGCATAATTTTTCTTTATTTCTTCTTGTTCTATTTCTCGGTGCAGTTTTCCTAAGCCTAACCAAGACAAATACAAAATAGCACGAGGGTTGAGTCAAGAACGGAATGGTATGTACATTTTTTTTGTGAGTACTAGCATAATTTTTCCTTATTTCTTGTTGTTCTATTCCTGGGTGCAGTTTTTCTAAGCCTAAACCAAGACAAATACAAAATAGCACGAGGGTTGAGTCAAGAACGGAATGGCATGTACATTTTTTGTGAGTACTAGCATAATTTTCTTTATTTCTTCTTGTTCTATTTCTTGGTGCAGTGTTTCTAAGCCTAAAACACGATAAATACAACATGGCAGGTGAATATGAAGCTAAAGTAAGATGCGTCGGATAAAATTGAAATTTAAAAATTGAAGTGTGACAGTTCATTTAATAAAATTGAAATCTGAAAACTATAATTTAAAATTTGAAATTTGAAATATGAATCCATTAAGTTATTGAATTGTTAAATATTAAATCTCATACCTTTAAGTGTATATCACATTAACTGATAAGTAAATAATTTATCACTTATTTTTAGCAGCATGTTTTACCTAAAAAATTCAGTGTCACTGAAATATAAATCCATTAAGTTATTGAATTGTAAAATACTAAATCTGATACATTTTAGTGTATATCACATTACCTGATAAGTGGATAGTTTATCACCTATTTTTATGCGCATGTTTTGTCTAAAAAATTTAGTGCCACTTAATTAATTCGGATGTTCAATTTTTTGTTGTCAAACACGCCTGAACATGTTAAAATCGAAATCCATTAAGTTTAAATACTGATTTGGGTTATCAAACAAGGCATGAATCTGAAATCTGAAATTTGAATCCATTAAATTATTGAATTGTTAAGTATTAAATTTAATACACTTGAGTATATATCACAATAAGTGATAAATTTAAATTTTTGAAGCAAGTTTTGGTTAAAAATTCATTGCCATTTAATTAATTCAAATATTCAATTTTTTGCTAAATTTTTTAAATTTAAGTGCTAAATTGGATTATCAAACAATGCCTAAAATCAGGAATGCCCAAAAATGATACTTGTGACGATCATATATTTGATAGATTTTATGTTTTTTTTCTTCTAAACAACAGGATTCCACATTCTTTTACTAATCATGTTCGAGTCGAGTCGAACCCTTTCAGGTATAATATCGTTTTATGGTATGCAACTAATTCATTTTATGCTCTGCAACTATATCCGTGATTTAAACCACAGGCTAAAACCGTTTTACAGTCTGCAACTATACCAAACCACAGGATTTTGTTTCTTATGCCAATGCTTTTCTTCTTCTTTTCTAGAAAGGAATCCTTTGTTTCGTGTCAATATGGCAATCTGCTAGGTAGTAGGTATGTTTACATGAATGTTAGTCCAAAAAACTAACACAAAAAGAAAATAATAATAATAACAATAAAGTGTATTGAGCTTGGCACCATTTTTCGTTAATTGCATCTCATTTTGTTTATTGCTTCATGCAAAATTTATACAAAGCAAAAATGGGTTATGATGAAGCCGCGCAAGCTGTCCAAGATGCTCAACGTGCTCAAGTCGATTCCATGAACATTCCAGTGGATCCAATGACGCACGCTCGTGCCAAGAAACTTCAAGAGTCGTCCAAGCGATAGTTCGAGCTGTTCAAGACTCGATTGGAATGCCGAGCATGATCATAGAGATTAATGAAGGGAGTTCATCTTTAGTTAACCTAGTTCAAGTCACGAATAAACAAGAGAAATGAAAGCCGAATTTTCCAGCTTATGATTTAGTTATATTTAGTCGTTATTTTAGTTAATTATTAGGCAATAGACGGACTAGCATTAAACGTTTGTTTGGATTGCTTCATATTTCCCCAATTTTATTTGCTTACATCATCTTTACAATTTCCAATACACCTTTTTATCTTCCCAATATCTTTTTATCTCACATACATCACATCACAAAAAGTGCTACAGTAAAAATATCCCAAATAATCCCAAATAACTTACAATCCAAACAGCTTTTCTTTTGAATGAAACACGCGAAATATTCCAGAAAAATTATTATGCACGAGCGTGAAGCTCCCCTGAAGCTCTTGCGAGCATCCTTCAATGCTTCGGAATTCTCTTGAGCGTTCGTTCCGACTTATCAATCAAGTAATCATTTTTGATTGTGGCTCTAGTTACCTTCTTAAAGTTCGCAATTATTCAACTATTAAACTTGTGTCAGTCACTAAAGATCCGGATTTGTTATTCGTGAGTTTCGTTTGAACGACGGGATTCATATCATGTTACTTACAAGCCATGAAGAGCTGATATTCGAACATATACCCCATGTTGGATTTCTTGCATAGAAGTCGATTTTGGGTCATTAATAAATGAATTTTAGTATGGCTTTATTTATTAAGTTTCTAATACAACAAACAAAAAATCTACGTGGTGTTAAGCTTTAGGCTGTACGTGGAAAAAGGTTACTCTAAAGAATGTTAGGATGTTAGGTTTTTAAGCTATTAGGTAGATAACGAGGTCGGTAAGCCATACAAATTATATTGGGAATTTCGCCAATTTGGTCCCTAAACATTTTCACTTAAACCAATTTCATCCTTAATGAAATATTTTAACCAATTTAGTCCTTGAACTAGTTTTTTACTTCCAATGTAGGACTTTTGACTACATTTTACTTCCTTCGCGTGGACCAACAGGGGTATAATTGTCACACTTGCTTAATCTGCTGCAATTATTCGAAAGACACAGATTACAGATTATTACAAAAAGGGGCGAGCATCTGGGTTTGAAGTCATAAGGAAATCTGCTGTCTTCATCCGAGGAGGACTGGCAACTATTCAACTCATCTGAGGCGAGTGAATCAGATTCCTCATGGACTGGAATCTGATCTCCTTCATCTAAGTGCAAGTCCTTAAAAGAATTATCTTTGGCTCCATCTTTTTGGTCTTGGAAGGTATTGAGAAAGAAAAGGACATGCCAATCATTTGGGAACCCAGTTTAATTGAAGAACTACGTGATGTTGAAGTTGTAGATGTGTCATGTGGGCTTGACCATTCCCTGGTTCTTTGTGGTAAGTCATACAAATTATTTGTACATTGGTGAATATTTGATGCTACCTACAAAAGAATAATAATAATAATAAGAATATCTGATGCTGATATATATTGATCATGTAACATGCTTTTGCAGGGGATGGAACTCTTTTAAGTAGTGGGAGCAATGTGTATGGCCAGTTGGGTAGAGTAAACCAAGATTCAGGGATGCATCCAGTTGACATAAAGTTCCGTCCTCTTTCTATAGCATCGGGTATGGGGCATTCTTTTGCAGTCTGTCAGAATCACGCATCAGACGTTACTGAAGATTCACCAATCGTTGTTTCATGGGGATGGAACCACAATTCTCAACTTGGGAGAAATGGTCCAGCAAATATCCCGCTGGTGGTTGAAGCACTTTCTAGTGAGACACCTATTACAGTATCGGGGGGACGGGCTCATTCAATGGCTATCACAGCTAGGAAAGAACTTTGGACTTGGGGCTGTGGTAGAAATGGTAGACTTGGCTTGGGCAGCTCGGCTGATGAACCAGAACCTATGGTAGTTGAAGATCTGGAAGGTTGTGAAGTTATGGAAGCTGTTTCAGGTTTTGATCATAGTCTTGTTCTCATTGGGGAATGAGGTGTGTTGAGAATGATTTCAACTGATTCTTGCTAGTGCTCTTATTGTACTAGATCTTCCCCTGATAAATTGTGGAATTTCGTCATTCCCATTTCAAAAGTCAGAAGTTATTTGCTACTAACAAGATTCCCTAATGTCTTCAAACCCAGATGCTCGCCCCTTTTTGTAATGATCTGTAATTTGTGTCTTTCGAATAATTGCAGCAGATTAAGCAAGTGTGACAATTATAGCCCTGTTGGTCCACGCGAAGGGAGTAAAATGTAGTCAAAAGTCCTACATTGGAAGTAAAAAACTAGTTCAAGGACTAAATTGGTTAAAATATTTCATTAAGGACGAAATTGGTTTAAGTGAAAATGTTTAGGGACCAAATTGGCGAAATTCCCAATTATATTAGATTTGACTTTTTTTTTTTTTTGATAATATATTAGATTTGACTTATTGACCATTACAATGGAGTGTGGTATCAATTGAATTAGTAAAATAATAATGAGTTACAAGGTGCCAAGAAGAAACCTCACATGTAAAATAAAGTAGCTTTCGCTTATAGGGGGAGGTACTTTATTGTAGTTAGCTTCTAACAAAAAATTGATATGAAAAGCATGTAATTTCAATAATAGAGTGATTGATTATCAAGAAAATATCTCACCTTTAATATCATGAAAAAATATGTTAATTGATTCAATGAAAGAATTCATGACAACTTGTAAAAGTAGTTTTTAAAGTTAATAATTCCTTTAAATCATAGATGTTCTAATTTTTAGTTTTTTTTCTAAAGAAAAAGTCGTGAGTGTCTTTTGTTATTGAAATAAGATGAAGTAATAAAGTATGGAGGTTTAAACATGTTTACGAGACATCCAAACCCAAAAAAAAAAAGAAAAACTCTTATTTCTTTGACATGTTGACCGTAGAAGAATTGAAATATTAGCTAAAACAGAAAATTAGATCTTGTTTGGATTGCATTTTTCAGAGAATTTTTGGAGAAAAATTATTATAACACTTTTTGTAAGATATGATATATTTGAGGTAAAAAAAGATTGAAAATATGAAAATGAATATTTTTTCCAAAAAATAATATATTTTTATGAATATTATGAACAGAAAAATTAGGTTTATAATAGGCAAAAGTACTCTCTGCTCCCAAATCAATTTATCATTCTTTCTTTGAATGTTTATATATATAAATTCAAAATATAACATAAATAATATGTCATTTGTGTTTTAAAGTATGACCAACTTTTTTTTAATTTCACTTAAATAGCTAAATCCTCTGTAACTAGGAAAATCTAGACCAAATACTTGACACAACTTTCCAAATATTTCATTTAGGTGGAAATAAAACCACAAGTACTAAACGGGGTGGTTTCATAGAAAATTTAAAGGAAACAAATACTACTAACTTACAAGCTTGTGGTTGTGAATTTATTATGCATAAAGTACAAGTTAAAAATTGATCCCTTATCAAAAAAAAAAAAAAAAGAGAGAAGATTTTTCCCTCCTGTGGACCAAAAATGGAGGGAATGAAAAGCAGCTATGGATTAACGTTTGTTGGAAAAAAAGAAATGCAGCTATGGAAAAATATAGACAAACTTGAAGCTTGCGGAATAGGCCCAATAGGCCGTAAGGGACGAGGGGCTAAGGACTCGGGAGGAACCATGGTTGAAAGTTGATGGAGCAGGCCAGCAGGTTCATTGATGGCCTCCTCTCCTCCCCCTCCTCCTCCTCCTCCTCGCCCCAACTCCCCCAAAGTTCCCAACTTTGTCACTGTTTTCCAACTGGGCTCCTGTAATTCTTGAATTTCCTTCACAAAATTTCTGCCCTTTTCAGCTCCTCTCCAACCTCATATTTTGAGGGTTCTGTGGAAGAAAATAACTCAAGGTAATAATATTTTCATCTTCTGCTTTTTTATGCTTATCATATGTTGTCTCTTGAGTTCCAGAAGGAAACTTGTAATTTTCTTCCCATTTTTATACGTTTTTCTTTTTCCAGTTTCTTGATGTCAAGCTAGTGTTTTTATGTGGGGTTTCTTTAAAAATCAATTATACCATGTTACCTGTTCCTGGACTTCAGTGAGATTCGCTTTTATGTTTTCTTGTTTGCTTTTCAAAGATTACATCATAAAGTTCACGGTTTCTTTTGATATTAGTCAAGAAGCTCGACCTCTGTTGGAGGACGTACGATAGTTGGTAGCATATTTTATGAGGAAAAAAGAAGTACTTTAACCAACTAGCGTAAGTCGGGACAAAGCTTATCATAGTATTATTTAATATGCTTACAAGGTTGTTTGTTTCTACTCAGAAATTGCATTAGTGTAGATATTAATCTCGTAGTCGTGTCCTTTTGGCAACTTTAAAGCAGATTGAGAATGTTAGAAATGAGATCTGCTTAATTCTTCTTTGATCTCCTTTTCTTGCACTATAACAGATTTTCGTGACTTTGACAATGTCTTACTTGATGAATTGCAGCAGCAGAGGCTTGGAAGTAAGTGGACTGTGCCACTATGGAAAACGTTGGAAGTTTTGTATTTGATGATACGGGCAGAAATGCAAGGAAAAAGAGGAGCATTCGGCCTCGCCGAAGAGTAGATGATTCTCAATCTTGTTTGGATTACCGGGATAATTCTTCCCTGTCATCAACGCCTGTATCAGACAGTATGAGCAAACCATCAAGTGAGGAAAATCTCAGTCATGCTGCTGCTACGGGGGGAAAAGAAAGTACAAACCAAAGCGTTTCCAGAGCATCGTATGATAATCTTGGTGACGCCGAAACTGTCTCTAAAATGAGTAATGAAGTTGGACGATTGGGAGAATCAAATGATGCAGGCATCAGTAAACTTAAGAAAGTGAAGCTTAAGGTTGGTGGTGTTACTCATACACTACATACTAAAACCGTTTCTGAGGCTTCATCATTTGCTGGGTCTTCATCAACCAAGTCTTCTCTCTCTTCTGATGGCCCACCTGTGCACCCTAAGCTGATTGCGCAGGTAACTCTGTGCTTTAATGTTTGCACTAAGTAAGGCTACCAAAGTCCGAGCTTGTTCTATTTGAAACTTCTAATCCTTTTGATATCTATAGTAGGTTTGTTCTCTTCTTCTGGGCTCTGGATCAAAGATGATCCCTTATTCAGGATCATTGACCAAAAAAGTTTAGCATAATAGCATGTTATTTTTCCAAGTGAGTTAACAGATAGCTAAGTTGATAAAAGACCCTTATTTTGTCCAACCATCACAGCGGTTTGGTCTTTACCAGTTCATTCCCGGCTCAATACAAACCATGCCTTCCCCCCCCCCCCCCTCCTTGGGCCATATTTTTCTAGCTCTAATTTGTGAAAGATGCGTTGAATTAGAGCTTAACAGGGGCTTCTTCTTCCTACATTTTCCAGGATAATGAAAACACAGGTCGCTGCACTTCTAAGGACAAAGGAAGTGGATTGCAGGGCATTCCATGGAAGGATTTTTCTAAGAGTGGTTTTACTGTTAAGAAACATGTTATTTCACTGGGAAAGATGCCTGGACAAAGTGTCTCTACTAGGCAATCTGGTGCTCTTGAGTCCTCTCGTAAGAGCAAACGAGTTCCTAAGAAACGTTCATTAGGTGAAGTTTTTGATGATGGAGAAGATAATAGTGATGACGAGATTCGATACCTTGAAAAGGTCAGACGTCTGAGACTTAGTTCAAGTCACGGCACAGAGTTTGAAGATGTAGATGAAGTAGGGAGCAAGAAGCAACAGAATGCATCTAGGTTATCTTATGGTGATATCTACAGTAATGATGTAGATTTGAGATATCATAACAGCTCTTCATTAGGCAAGGAGCGTAGGAAGTCCAGATCAGTTAAAGCATCTGAAGATGCAGACTATTTTGAAGATGAAGACTCATTCTCTGATGATGAGCCTGAACCAAAGAGAAAGCACAGCAACGAGTTAATTGATGAGTCAGGGGATTTTAAGAGGGAAATGGCTATCACTACCCGCCAACGAGCACTCAAAAGTGCAAGATCCACTTCTTCCCCTTCTGGTGCAAGTTTGATTGAGTTCCCAAATGGATTACCTCCTGCCCCACCTAAAAGTGAGCATTCCTGTTGTAGAACTCTGTCCTGGTTCAAATGCATCTGTAACTTTTCTAATTGAATGTTTACAATATAACTTATGTTGGGTTGAGTGACAGAGCAAAAGGAGAAACTGTCGGAGGTGGAGCAACAACTGAAGAAAGCTGAGGCTGCTCAAAGACGTAGGATGCAAGTGGAGAAGGCTGCTCGGGAGGCTGAGGTTGTGCTTCCTACAACAGACTTTTATGCCAGTTATTTAGGTTGATATTCCAGTCAAATTACGTTATGTATTGTAAAAGATATGACTTCAAGGGTTGATGCTTTTACAGGCTGAGGCGATCAGAAAAATCCTAGGCCAAGATTCCAGTAGGAAGAAGCAAGAGGATAAAATGAAGAAGCGACAAGATGAGCTGGCTCAGGTGACAACGCAAATGATCCACGTGAAGAAGCTATCTATGTGTCTTTTTGGATTCATTCTAAATTATAGGTCTCTGATGTGATGCAGGAGAGGGCTGCAAACAACGTTCTTGCATCAAATGCAGTTAGATGGGTGATTGGCCCGTCCGGGACTACTGTGACGTTCCCCGATGAGATAGGCCTCCCAAGAATTCTTGAATCCAAGCCTTGTAGGTAATATGCCACTTTTTCAATCCTGTGCACTTTTAATTGCACGCCAACAGATCTTCAGGAGTCTCCGTGGCACTACAAATATGTACTTCTGCTATTCTCACCCTCTTTTGTCTCTGACTCAGCCTTTGTTCTTTGCCGTCAGTTATCCTCCTCCACGTGAAAACTGTGCTGGCCCTTCTTGTACAAATGCATACAAGTACCGAGACTCAAAGTCAAAGTTGCCACTGTGCAGCCTCGGTTGCTACAAGGCAATACATGAGAAGATGCAGACTGCAGCTGCTTGTTTGATTTGACCACCTCTGGTTGTTGTCTTCTGCTGGAATTCAGGAATACAGTGTTTGCATAGTTCTGTTAGGTTTACCCAGTTTAAGTGGATGGGATGTATATAATCCAATTTGATGCTGGCATCTGTAGACTGGAAAGATGCGATGCTGAAATTTCGCTTAATTACTTTATTTGGTATATAGCTTTGATAGGTTCCTTATTAATGTTCTCTTTAGAGATTGTTTTTGCACTCTACAACCGCCTGGCTGCATGGATCAATGTAAGTCATTTTGGTACGGTGTCCATTTGGAGTGCAGCTTTTGGGAGTTTCTTGAAGCAATTTGATCCCCCCTCATAGAAGGACCAAGATGCAGATCTTCAAGGCTGGAGTTGTAATATGCAAGAAAGCCTACATATGCCTTGGTGTTGGTTTACTGAAATTGTCATGCCCCACCAGAATGCGGGTTGACATTTGTCTAGAATTATCATCAAGTTGTCTTGTAAATCTTGTAATGCTATTAGGTTTGTGGTACCAGAATCACAAAGTTGGTTAAAAGCTGCAGAAATTTGCTTGTTATGTTTTTGCGTACAAGGGACTTATTCTCCCTTTTTGTGCTGAAATCTGTTGGTCTGCTGCGTTAGTAACGATGTTCAGATGATTTTCAATTTTTCATGCTGTCTTGGCTATAGATTAAATGTTGAAATCTGACTCTGGTAATCTTGCAACTTGCTTTTTCATTTGTTGGATACAATTTACTTTTCAGCTAGGCTCAATTGTCTGCTTCAACAGTTGAATATGAACAAACGTGCAGATACAATCTCTATAGCCTGTGCTTAAGCAAAGTATATAGTTACCATCCACATAAAATTCCATACGCATCCTCCGAGCTAATGGAAATGCATGATATCTAATGGCAAAACCTAAACGAATGGTTATTTATAAAACAATTTTGTGCGTTAAGTGGCAAAAGTTATTTGTATAGTTTATTGGTGTTTGTTGAAAAAAAAAAGTATAGTTTATTGGTAAATAAGTTTCTCAACCATTAAATATTTTCATAAAAAATAACAATATTATATTTAACTATAAATTTAAATTCTTTAACATATTATGATCAAAATATATATTTTTTAATAGGAATGAAGGAGCTATACGATTGAAGTAGTCTAGTGGTAGAGCTTTTAACGAGGCAAATCGAGTTGAATGATTGATGTTCAGGCTTTGTTCGTATATTATACAAATAGGGTTCAAGTTCGATTCGAATATTAACAAATTACAAATATCGTTTGAATTTGATTCGTTTATTTGTATAAACATTTAAGATTGAGCTTAAACTCAACTTGTTAAACTATACGAGCCAAATTCAAGGTCAAGCACGGCTCGAATTTGGCTCGTTCTCGAATTTGATTTTGAAGATGATCTAATTATATTGTTAATAAATAATACATTGTTTAGAATAAAAAATAAATAATGCTAATTTATGTATAAGTACTTTTTTAGTAAAATATAATATGTATTTAATAATATTAATTGTATTTATATTTATATATATGTGTTCACGAAGAGGTTCATGTTCGGTTCGATTATTAAACGAGTCTAATATTGTGTTTGAACTGCATTCGTTTATTAAACAATTGTACTTTTTTCGAATTCAAACGATTCGAACATAAATACGTTTGCAAACAGTTTGCTTCATTAAAAACTCTATCTAGTGGTAAATATAGTAGTCTACCCTTAAAAACTTTTCATAAGAAATAATAATCTATATTTAAGTGAGGAAAAAGATTATTTAGCACAATATTATCAAGATTTACAATAGAGTTGGGAAGGGAAAAGAGTAAAACTACACATATAAGAGAAATAATGAAGAACAAAAAAAAATTAGTTTTTAAATTTTGTAAATGTAGGGGGTCAATTTGCACTAACTCCTAATTACTGGGTACAATTTGTAATTAAGCCTTAAAAGTTGATCCAGCTTCGATGGTAGTATTAAAATGAAATGTGTTTCTTTCTCCCCTTGGAACTCTAGAAGCATCTGAATTCTGAACTGCTTCCGCTCTCTCTTCTTCTCCGACTGCCGTGCCCTCTATTCCCAGCAATGTCTAGGGTTCCCTCCAAACATTCTCGCGATCAAGCTCAGGTGCATATGCTTTTTCTCTTCTATTTGTTAGCAGAGCAGCATTGCTGTAGTATCTTTTCACCAAGCATGATTTCAATATCGAAACGGCTTTAGCTTTTGCATTCTTTTTTGTGGGCTTGTTGATTTTAAGGTCTGGATTCTATACTTGCTGGAGGTATTAGTTCTATTGCAGTAAGTACCATCACATTGCTGGTGGAGAAGTTGGAGGTATTCAAGCAAGAAGAACCCTTCAAATTTGCTGCTTTATTTGTTCATGGAAATTAAGAAGAAATTAGATGAAAATGGTTCAAGATTATAGGGTTGGTAGAATCCATTTCTTGATTAGAAATGAAAAGTGTAAATAAAATTCTGAGAGCAGTAACTTCATCATTGTGTTTATGTTTATCTAGTGGAGTCAAGGCCTGTAGTAATTCTATTCTGTGAGTTCACTGTTTTGTGGTCCGGGAAGGATTTCAAAGCCGTGTTAATTTGTGGATGAAATCGAGCTAGCTGTAAGATTTCTTTGCGAAATATATTCTTGTACAAGGAAAAAAAAGAAAATAGATGTTGAGAACTATGGAGGTGCATTTTTTTTTAATGTTACTGGACTGTATTATTTTTCTTTACGTCTAAAGTGTGTACTACTGGACTAAATTGGCCCAGAGAAAGTACAAACATGATGTTGCTCGATAGTTTTTTTTTTTTTTTTTTTTTTTCACCTTAGTGATGATTTTGGTTGAACAGGACTTTGAGGGGCTTCTGAATAATTTACAGGATTGGGAATTATCATTCAAGGATAAAGACAAGAAACTTAAGCCACAATCCCGAGGCAAGGAGAAGGCAGTAAGTTTTCTGTTTTCTTGTATTTAAGATGTGCAGTTACTCAACCCTTGACTGTCTCAGCATACGAAATCATATTCATGTGCAGAATTCTGTTAGAATGCTCTATCTTAGAGAATTGTTGGCAGTTACATCGAGAGTGTTGTTGTTTTTTTTTTTTTTTTATAGCCACTTCACCCTGACAGCGAATTTAGTCAGTGTGAATGCATTTCTGTTTGCAAATTTTTCTTTGTTTTTCTTTTCCCTTTCATTTTCTATTCTTGTTTGATTGCATTTAAGTGGTGCCAAAGGGGAAGACATGATGGTGATCTTTTGATTGCATTTTCTGATTTTTACTTTTTTTTTTATTACATAAGTGTTGTTTTTTATTATTGATTGGATCAAGTTTTATTTCAGGATCTCCTTGCTCAAAGACATAATGTGGCAAATGCTAATCAGCTGTCTAGTAGCTCAAGAGTTGGTGAGAGACATGCAGTTGAAAAAAATGCCAATGAGGATATTGGTGATGCTACTAAAAAATATGATTATTTGAGAAACTATGATGCAATAAGGCAGTTATCAAGTGGTTTCATGACAGAAGAGAGTTCAGTTGATGCAAACTCGGAGAAAGAGTTGGTATGCTTCACACTCAACAAATATGGTTTAGAATGACATGTTTGTCTTGTATTGATACTGATTCTTACTTTCTATCTTGCGTAGGGCAATGAATATTTTAAACATAAGAAGTTTAATGAAGCAATTGACTGTTACTCTAGAAGCATTGCATTGTTGCCTGCTGCAGTTGCTTATGCTAATAGGGCTATGGCTTATATCAAAATCAAAAGGCAAGTTCATATCATCTATCTTCTTAGTTTTATTATTTCCAGAATAGAGAAATTATTCTCTTTTATAAGATAAAATGTACACACTATAAGAAGTGACATGTTCTCCTCATTTTAAATTAGATTCGAGGAGGCTGAGAGTGACTGTACTGAGGCCTTAAATCTAGATGATCGCTACATTAAGGCCTATTCTCGTCGTTCAACAGCCAGAAAAGAACTTGGCAAACTAAAAGAAGCCTATGATGGTATTATTATGGATCCTATGAAACCTCTTTTTGATTTATTTAAAAAAGAAGTATTTCTGATGAAGTATGACTGATTGCAGATGCTGAATTTGCCTTGAGGTTAGAGCCACAAAACCAGGAGATCAAGAAGCAATATGCAGAAACCAAATCTTTGCTAGATAAGGTTTACTCCTTACCTTGTAATCAATTTCTTGTTCTCTTATTCTTGTAAAGAAATAGATTTGAGGACTCAGTTTGTCAAAGTTTTCACATGCCTCTGAACACTTAAGACGGCAAATTCGATTAAACTAATAATCCTTGAGTACTTGAGTCATATATTACTGCTATCTCTGGATATAGTTCTTCCATTTTTGATCAGTCATTGTCAATTTCCAGGAAATTCTTAAGAAGGTATCTAGAGCATCAACAAGCTCTGTGCAAGGGTTGCAAAAAGCTGGAAAGTCAAAGGTTGAGACAAACAAAGCTGTAAATGGGGTCAAACCTGTCTCCAGTGATTTTAATAGTGGAATGGTGGCTGAAGTTCAGGATGATCATACAAAGGTCTGAACAATGGAGTTTCTTCTTTCACTTTTTTGACTGCTTGTATATATGTATACTATTTGGTTTGGCTTGGCTGGGAGCAAAACTACTGTGAGTTAAAAAGGACTCCAGTAAATCACCTTCTTTTCTTTTCTTGCTCCTTTAGCTTCTGGAGGTAAAAACATGTCTTTGGGACAGTTCATTCTGTTTCCTGAAGGTTTATTTTGTGTTTAAGAGTTTTATAGTCATCTTCGTTGCAAGGTGAAAGCATGGGCTTTGGAGCTTCATATTCATTGCACCTGACCTGTCATAGAGATTCTTAAGAATATATTTTAGATGATAAAAAATGGCTTTACATTTGTGATGGTTGGAAATTTTTGGAAAAAATAGCTTTACATTTGATCAGTATCTTCTTTTATCAGATAGTGGGCAAAAGTCATTTCTCTGAACTTTAAGCTGTGATTGGCAGGGTAATAATGGAGAAATTCCTTTAAAGACAGCTATGCGACTTGATGGTGCTAGTATGAAGACTAAGGATCAAAATGGAAATGCTTCTCATGAATCAGCTCTTCAGAACACTGCTTTGGAGACAACGAAGGTCCATTGTTTTCTTTTCTTGTATAATCTTTTCGTTAAGAGCTGGTGTTTTTAGAAAGATAGTGAATGTTTAAGAAGATTAGGGGCAACAAACAATTCTAACATTTCAATTTTGATGATTAGAAAGGGCAAATAGTTTAATAACAAAGATTTAAGAGAACAAGATAATTAAAAGTTGCAGATTGATCTTTTATGTCAACGGTCTGCAAATACTTTTTGCTTTCACAAACAGGTCTAAAATAATTATAGATTTTACATGTGCATGGCATGACTTTGTGATCAGCTGGCTATTATCAAAATTGTAGCGTGATTTGTGGATTTATATGCTAAGACTCAGCCTGCCCTTGGGTTCTCTTTTTCTCTACTGATTCTTTTGGTTTTTAATCGCAGAGAAGCAGCACCAATGGCAAGCATGAGTTGAAGACATCAGTTCAAGAGCTTGCCGCACGAGCTGCTACTCTTGCTAAGGCTGAGGCTGCTAAAATCATTGCACCTCCAAATTCAGCTTACCAGTTTGAGGTTTCTTGGCGGGGGCTTTCTGGTGACCGTAGCTTACAGGCTCAATTATTGAAGGTCTATTTTTAAATTGTTTTGCAGCCGTGTGTCACTTTTGTCCTTTGCACGCAATTCAGAATGTACCATTTAGGATGCTAAGTTTCTGTAGTTGCATACTCATGGTTTTTATGAATCTTTCCAAATTTATTTGCTATGTTCTCTCAAAATCACTTTAAATTCTTTTTAACAATTTATCTTGATGGAGGAGAATGACTTTTCCATCTTGAGACTTGCAAAAAGGTTGATTGGCAAGGCGGAACTTTACCAACTATGTTTTCAGTTCAGTGACATGTCTATCTAAATGCTGTTTGTGTGGTGTTTTTTGTTTTTTGGAAAGGACTATCTTCATGTTGAAACTGATTATAGATTGACAAAGAAATGGAAATTTCATGCTGATAGTAATTTCACTTTTCATTGTTGCTGTTGTTTATAGTTTGTTTCTTTTCCCATTGTGTGACCTCCTCTTTTTCCCTGATCAGGCAACTCCTCCAACTTCATTGCCACAGATATTTAAGAATGCCTTGTCTGCTTCATTACTCATGGATATTCTTGGGTGTATTGCTACCTTTTTCGTGTAAGTTAATATCTTCAATAAACTATTTGTAAATGAATTCGCAAAATTATGTTTCTTTTAATGATTTGCTGACATTTCTTCTGCCTTATGTTTGGCAGAGAAGATGTGGATTTAGCTGTCAAATTCTTAGAAAATCTAACCAAAATCCCAAGATTCGACATGATTGTCATGTGTCTTTCCTCTGCTGATAAGGCTGGTAGGTCCACGCTAATCTAATAGAATTATAATGTAATAGGGTTGAGACATGGTTAAATGTGCAGTTCGTGTTATCTAACATACTATTGTAAATGACCGCGTTAAATAATTCCCTTGTGCAGCCAATTACTACTGTTTTTCAGTAGTTCAGCCTATGAATCAGTTTATATGCTCTCACCAGAAAGACGAATGAATGCGTGTGGAGTTTTGTATCAATGATATTATTCATTTATTAAAGCTGAGTTTGATTGACCTGGATTCCTGTTTATACGTACAGACCTTTTCAGGATGTGGAATGAAGTATTCAGCCAGACAACTCCAGAATATGCTGAGATCCTCAGCCGTTTGCGCTCAAGATACAGACTCCAGAACTGATGGATTTAAAGCTTTTTAGGTTGATGCTCTAAAGCATGAAGGATCAGTTTAGTCATTTTGTTACTACTCTATGTAAAAAGTAAGGCGAATGTATAAAATATTATGTACATAATAATTACTGGGAATCATTCTAATTGTACTTCTGACAACTGTACTTAAAAATGAAATGGTCTAGCAGGTCGAAGGTGATCAAGTTTTCAGTATGAATCTTGTTGGGTAACTGGTAGGCTATCCGAGGTTTTGACCTAATAATCTTAAATTCTCATCTTCTAATATTTGAGAAGGCCATGTAGCTTCTAATCCTTGAGTGTAAATCTTCACTTCTGCTTCCACAATAATCTGCATCTTGTCAGGTCAGTGTGGATGAGGATTCATTATTCAATTAGCTATAGCAAGCCTGAATATCTGTCTAGTCTCTCTTGAGTCTTAACCTTTGCCATGTTTGTGGACTTATTGCTTGTTATCGCCCTAATGGACTTGTTATTCTGGTCGACTTATCCTTTGAACTGGGATGTCAGCACAATTGTGGCCCTCCTCTTGGTGTCAGTTCACAGGAAAACCAGTTTTTTGAATGTTTGTCTAAAATTTTACTGTAACTTATTGTAGAAGTTTTTTAAAAAATTTTTGAAGTGCGTAAATTTTTGAATATTTTGAAGTGTATAGTTTAAAAATTTTGAAAAATATTTGAGATTACTGTAGTTAAAGTTTTTAAAAAATTTGTAGCAGACAAACTTGGCAAAAAACTTAAGTGCCAAATAGAGCTGAAAAAGGAAGTACGAAGATTAACCAATACTTTTGTTGCCTGTCCATCTGATTGGCACAACTACTGACCAACTCTGGTTGTTGGGGGGGAATTTAATTCCAATCCTCCTTGTCAAGACTCCAAAGCTGGTTGAGAGAGAGAGAGAGAGAGTAGGGAATTACTTATGAAGAAACAAACAGAGACTAGCATTCACAGCATTCATTGTGATTTTGACCCAATTTATGAAGAAACAAATAGAGACTAGCATTCATTTTGTGATTTTGACCCAATACTAGAAATACTTGTACTACTACTATTCTTGCCCTGGCATACACTTTCGTTGTGATCATCAATAGAGAAAATGGATAGCAAACCAAGAATCCTTGACAGCCATGAGCTGGTGCTGGTAGCCCCACCTGCAATTGTTTTTGGCGAGGGATAAGGGATGTCTACCAAACTTTGAAATTCCGGTTTTTGCATTGTCCCAATGTGATTTTTTGTCTGGCCAACTTCTTCTTGACAATTTTGATTCACAAATCTCTGTTGATCTATTTATTAAACATTTGTGCGAGGATATTTATTACCAAGAACAATCATCAATAATGTTCCTGAAGGAGCCTATTTTTGCAGCGACAGATACCAACTGTTGTTGCCCTCTTTTAATAATGTCCATATTAGCTTTGCATTTTGTCAAAAATGCAACAAAGCTGCAGATTTTGTCATTAGAGTTCGAAAGATGTTTGGGAGCTTTTTGTTTTTTTTGGATAGTAATTACCCAAGAATTTTATTCATGTTGTGAAGGATAACGAGAGAGGAAAAATGTATATACAAATGTCAAATCCTATTTTCATCTTTTGTTGATATAATCTCACCCCCTCCCCTAAAAAAAGAACATTTATGGGACAATCCAAAAAACAATCTCCATTTGAATTAGCTGTTTTTTAGGATATTTTTGAAATATTTTACTATAATAATGTAGGTAAAAAAAATTTTACTGTAGATGAGATTATTTTTTAGGCTGTTTTTAGTGTTTTTGAGATTTTTTTTTTGTATTTTTTGAGGTTGTTTTTAGTATTTGTGATTGTTTTTTTTTTTAATATATTACTGCAGCACTATATATGAAAATCTTGTTTTTAAAAAAATGACCAATCCAATCGCAGCCAAATTAGTTTACTAACTCAAATTTTCATTTATTAGTTCTTTCTTTTCTTTGTTTTTAACCCTTTTTTATTTGGTCTAGACCCTCTCACATATACCAAGTAAAGTCCAGATTTGATGGAAATTGGTCTTGCCAACCAATCATTTGATATTTATTGTGGGCAAGAAGGTAGCTGGGAATTTGGGCAGGCAGACCACCAACCAGCACAAGATATTTGGAGCTTCTTCACACAGTAGACAGACAACTGGCATTGAATCATACAAACTTTTAGGGATAATAGAAGAATTAGGGATTATCTGGATTCGGTGACCATCTCATAATTTGGATGAATTTCTAAAGAAGTTCCATCATTAACAAAAAAAAATAAAAAATAAAAAATTCTTGGGATGAACTCTTGTAGTTTCCTTTTTTCAGACGGTTGCAGGATCAGCTTTATGTAACAAAAAATTGTTCATTATTCCTCAAACGTTGCTTTCATAAATCTTAACTCCATGCAAGAAATATCTTTAATCAATTGCCTAACCTTTCTTGCACGTTGATGTGTACTACACAATAAAAATATATGGAGCAACAGTATTTATATTGGTAAAAAAAAGAGGTAGTTTTTGTACTAGCAAGAAAGATTTGAATCAGAGGGATTCAGCCTTGAAAGAGGCCACTTTTTTTTTTTTTTTTTATAGTGTAAGCAGGAGAACTCGAACCCGAGACCTCTCACTTACACTCCCTTCTCCTATATCATCCAATCCAACCCTCCCTCCATTTTTTTTTAGAGTGTTCCGTAGGGAGTGGACCCCGCCCCACCTTTCACAACTTGCTGAATCATATACTATCACATATCAGAAGAAAAAAAAAGTGGTATGGTTTAAGCAAAATGTCATCAAAATTGAACATCATGTACAACATTTTGTTCTTATTGGCATATCATATTTGGGAGACTCAAGTTAAAATTTATTGTTGGATGGTAGAAATAAGAATTTTTAATCCCTAAATTACAATAATTTTAATTATTTAAGATATAAATCACTGTCATTTTTTGAATAAGGTGGCAATCGGTGATTGTCATATGCAGAATGTAGAAGTATTTTCCTTTAAAGAAACTGCAGAATTTTCTAACCCTAAAAGAGGGATAAAATTTTCCATCATATTAACCTTTACTGCAGGGCTCTTAAAATACACTACCCCGTTACTAAGGCCAAGAAAAGGTACTTGTAAGTTTGCTTTTAAGTTTGACTTCAATAGTCAATAGGTATTAGGTAATGGAAAAGATTCATTGTCGAGGTAATCTTTTGGATTACCGATATAGATCATTACAACGACAGATTCGCACGCAATAAAGTTTGTGTTATGGGGGGGGGGGGGTGGGGTTGGGTTTTGGGGCTGGGGTAGGCCCCTCTCGGCCAGAAAAAACACACTGCGCCTGAATTTTAATTGGACCAACAAAGTTTGAGCCTAAATATTATACTCGAATTAAATGTAAATTGAACTTAGATTATATTAGATTAGACCGGTTATAGTGTGATTCGTATATGAATATAATTATATATGTAAAATATATATAATAATATTTATAATTTATGATTATCTATATTATATATAAAAGGAGAGGAAGGATTTGGAATAAACAAAAATTTATCACTTTATATATTTTTTAAACTACCATTGATGATGAGAGAGCTTCTGATATAAACAAAAATTTGTCTATTTTTGATAATTATCTACTACCAATATGATTTTTTATCAAGTAATATGTATTTTTTATATTTTATTTTTAAACTTATTTAGTAAATCTTAATTTTAATTAGCAACTTCCAATTATGGTTATGAATTTTTATAACTTTTATTTTGGTGCTTTTTTTACATATGTAATTTCAAATATATAAAACCAATTTTTTTGAAAATAATTTCAATAAATATACTCAAAATATTTCACAAATATTTTTTCTATTAGTTGCACTCACATTAGTGTGTTCCTTGAATACTAATACATATTATGACATAACATGTTAATAATTTATATGTAAATTTGTATTAATTCATAATTATAAAATATATATATTATATATTTATGTATTTAATTATGAGTTTGGGTCAAATTCAATTTGAATCCGAAATTCATGTAATAGTGTGAGATGAACTTGAACCTTTTTAATTTAAATCTGAAATCCGAAAATTTATATAACTCATATGCCGAATTTGAATTTGCTGAAACCCGACTTAAAAAGCTAAATTGACACCACTACACTAACACTAAACAATAGAGGTGTGGTAATATAGTGTGATCAAAGAAGTCTAATCAAATTGTCATTAAATTCATAACTTCTTCCCAAAGAAAAAAGAGTATAAACCAAAATTAGAAAAAAAGCATACTGAAACATGAAAATAAAAACGAGATAAAATTAAATTCAGATAAAATAAAATAAAATTAGATTAAGAAAACCAAAAAGTGAAATATTAAATTATTGGTGTTGTTTAGTCTTCCAAGTTCTGACACATCCAAAGACTAAAGGAACTCACTTTCTAAAACTTGGAGGACTTCACACTGCAACACTGTCTGACAATCACGTGCTGTCTGTCCTCCCTCCCTCCATTCCAATCCAAATTCTCCTTTATTAATAATTGGGATAATTTCATAAACTACCCCTAAGGTATCTAATAATTTTAATGAGCTCCTTTTAATTTTAAAAAATTACACCTACCTCTCATAATTTGATACTTTTAAAAACTGAACCTTAGATTTGGTAAAAATTTTAAACGAATACCTCTAAACACCCTCACTGTATAAATTTCAATTACTTTATAAAGCAATAAGATATTTAGTACAAGGGTAAGAAAAGTTATCAAGTTTTCAATACCAAAATTTTATTATTTGGTAAGCAATTGTCTATCAATTATGATAAATTATTTTTAATAGTACTTTATTGAAAATACATATTTTTTCTAAATTGGGGAAGAAACTATCATCATAATGGTTTTAAAGTTAGTGAATTTTTGGATTGGTAAAACTGTCACAGTTTGATAGTAGTTTTGAGTCTTTTTTTGAGTTAGTGTCATTAAAAGTTCTTTAAAAAGGTCATTAATTTAATATTTAGGATCAGTGTTTATGGTTCCATAATTTTAATAAAAAAATATAAAAGTAAGGAATAAAAAAAGAG
This sequence comes from Coffea arabica, assembly GCF_036785885.1. NCBI lineage: Eukaryota > Viridiplantae > Streptophyta > Magnoliopsida > Gentianales > Rubiaceae > Coffea > Coffea arabica. The sequence continues at coordinate 72,094,139 of NC_092313.1, read as the reverse complement.
AAGGAAAAAAAAATTATAAATCCCATTTTTTGTATCCGTATATTCAATAAGGAAGTTTTATTAAAATATTAAAACTAATATTATCGTTTTGAATGAATGTCATGGTAAGTATAAATTTTAAAATCTTAAAGAAACTAAATGAAATTATAGAAACCTCAGGGAGGTTTCTGAAATTATCCCTTAATAATTCCTCAAAATTCACGCGCCTTCTTTCACTCTCTCCCCCCTCTTTTTGTAAGTTTTTTTTTGCTTTTCTGCTTTCTGTACTTTTGTATACACTACTGTTCTCTCCCGTGCTTGCTCCTCACCGTTCTTGTTCAAAGTTCAAAACTTTCTGCAAATTATAGCAGTTTCTGTGGGAGTTTTTACTCCCCATATCTGGTTTCACAAGCAAGGTGTGTTATTATCCTTTCTTGGGCTTACATTTTTTTCCTCCATTTTGGTGTTCTGTTTCAGTCTAACAAAAAATTCCTTATGTTTCTTTTTTTCCTGGGCTCATTGATTTTGCTCTTTCTTTTCCTTTTTTTTTTGGTTATTTGGGTTGCTCCTTTTGGACGTCTAGTACTAATTTGTGATGTGGGTTTTTCTCATTTTTGTGTAATTTTTTCTGGGTTTTTCTTTTATTTATGTAATTTCTTTGGTACACACTGGTGCATGTTTGTCTCTCGACTTCTTTTATGATCACCCCTTTGTTCTTACCTACAATGGGCTTTAATTATTTCCCATTTAAGCTGGAAAATCTTAGTCCTGTTTAAGTTTCTTGTGTGTCATTTTGTGTTTTGGGTCTCTCTAAAGTTGAAAGTTACCTTTTTGGTCTATTCATTCCTCTATTATTTTCATATTTTGCTAGTGTATTTTCTCCCCATCTTTCCTCGCTGTATTCTTGTTTGATTGTTTTTCTGGAAAGCTACATTATGGGTTTTGTTCAACTTCTTGCACTTCCTCTTTTTGTAGCTCATTGAGTTTGTTGTTTTGCTCACTTTTTTTTCGGTTGAGGTCTAGTGCTACTTTGATGTGGTGGATTTTTCTTATCCTTGGGCAATTTTTCTGGTTTACTTTTCTACGCTGGTGCACGAATGCGTTGGTTATTCCCTTATTTTAACTTGCCATTGACTTTTTCTTTCGTATTGTAGCCGGAAAATGGTGCTGCTACTAATTAATTTTCGTTTTTGTCAAATTTCTCATTCTCGTGTGCAAAAGTTCACTTTTTTTTTTTGGTTCTTCTCTTCCTCTGCTCTTTGTCACATTTGGTCCTTGTAAATCTTTTCGTTGTTCTTCTCTTGATTTATTCTTGTTTGGTTAATTTTGCCCCTAAGCTGCATTGTTGTTTAGTTGAGCTTCTTAAAGTTCTGTTATTTATTTATTTATATTTTTTGTTAAATCATGCACATCTGATGCAAACTTCAAGTTGTATACTCGAACACTTAGGCTGATCTGGTGGTTTAATGTTTATTTTAGGAAAATGGGGTTCATTTCCCGAAAGATTTTCCCAGCATGTGGGAATATGTGTGTATGCTGTCCTGCTTTGAGGTCAAGATCAAGACAACCTGTTAAGCGATACAAGAAACTGCTAGCTGACATCTTTCCCAAGTCCCCTGTAAGTTTTATATTTTGCTAGAATTTGGTTTGGATTTCTGTTCTGAGCACTATGATATGATGGAAAAAGCTACTTTTTTGGACTCTACATGTGGAAACTTGAATAGCAAATATTATCAATTATTGCTCGTCCATTATGTATCATGGTTTATAAGTTGCAACTCAATTTTTTGGAGTTTTTTTTTTCGGCCGGTGTGGTAGATAGATGATTGGAGGCTTGGAGCGCTCGTGAACCCTTTCCTGCAGAAAAGTTGAAATATGTTGTCAACTGAGAATGTGTTTTAATTTTACATACTTAAGTTAATGGCGTACTTTGATTTCTGCCGAGTTGGTAACTAACTGAATTGAACATTTGGTATTACTCAAGGAGAGGGCAAGTTCCCTTTTGCCATTCTCCTTTTAACATTCACGTGTTGTACAAGCCAGCTGGGATAGATAATAGCCAAGAATTACTGATGTTTACACTTCTTTGTGCAGGATAGCTCTTCCAACGAGAGGAAAGTTGTTAAATTATGTGAATACGCGGCAAAAAACCCTTTCAGAATCCCTAAGGTACTTAATTTTCCTATATGCTATATGTGTATATGGATGGATTCTGGAAGTGATGAAAGTTTCCTGTTTCCAATAGATATGCTGACTGTAATTAAGAAATACTGTAAAACTGATGAAGATAATTAGCATCTAAAATATATCATGGACTCTGTAATAAGACAGGTTCTACAAAAAACTATAGAAGAAAGATGGATTTTGCCATATAAACATATTCAGTTTTTCTAACTTGTTACTGACATTCTAATTTCCATCAGATAACCAAGTATCTTGAAGATAGGTGCTACAAAGAACTAAGAAGCCAGAATATCAAATTTGTTGAGATCGTTGTTGAGGCTTATAATAAGTTGCTCAGCATTTGTAAGGATCAAATGTGAGTTGCTATACTGATAGTTCTTTGCATATTTTATCTCTTGTTCCTCTGCATGTTAGCGATTTTATGAACATACTTTGGCATGAAATAAATCTCTTTTAGTGTTTGCTGCCATTATTTTAAGGGACCAGGTCTGGGACCTTTAGCTCTTTTTTTTTTTTTTTTTTTTTTGCTTTAAAGTGCTAACTTGGAATTTAAGAATGGCTAAGCTCTTATACATTTTTGTCTCTGCCTTAAAAATTCTTGTCTTCTCGTAGAAGTGAAGTTCCAGAAGATTTGCAGTCAAAAAGGGAAAAAAAACTTTAACATTTTTGAACTTTCAGGGCATATTTTGCTATCAACCTATTGAGCCTAGTGGTTGAACTACTTGATGAGTCGAAGCAAGATGCTGTCAGGATAATTGGATGCCAGATGCTAACTCAGTTTATTTACAGTCAGGTGAATTGTGTGCTCGAGCTATATTGCAAATACTGTGTGATGGAAGGGGGGCAAAATCTTTTGACTTGTTAGACAAAACTATTCTCGTGCCATTGGATCCTTGCTAGCTTATCTAGAAGTCCTCGGTCAATCTATGTTGCAAGATTTGTTTTTCCAAAACAATTGCAAATCATATGTAATTGTTGTTTATAGTTGGGCAATAGCTTTATTCCAACATTTATATTGAGAGTTGTTTCATACAGCTTTACTGTGATGACAATTTTTCTTGCTCCATCTCGATCAAATTTAAATGCTTTAAATGCTCCACCCAGTACATCACATGGTTTCATTAGCAGATATTAATTTGATTTGCAAAAATTACCATGGCCCGCATTTAGATGCAGTTTATCTGCCAACTATTTTATCATTTATTTTTAGTGGTGCCATTTACGCTATCGTCCATATACTCACAATGCCTGAACAGGTTGATGGAACTTATTCATACAATTTGGAAAGTTTGGTTCACAAAGTTTCTATCATTGCTCATGAGACTGGAGAAGAACCTCAAAAACACCGCTTGAGAGCGTCAAGTTTGCAGTCTCTCTCTGCCATGGTGATTGGACTTTTTATTTTTATTGTGCATTTAATTCAAAATTTTCTGGATATTTCTTTCTGTTTCTTTGCAATTCACTCTCAAATCTACTACTGAACTTCGTAATCACTTGGTTTCTGCCCTTCTTGAAGATATATACTTTAACTGGTTTGCTTCTCCTTTGCAGGTATGGTTCATGGGGGAGTTTTCTCATATTTTTGCTGCTTTTGATAAGGTTGGTCTTCTTTTGGCTTGTTATTTGCATCTATTTTGATAGTGCAGTATCCATTACTCCCCCATGACTTTGTTAATGTTTTCTTTCCTGCTTTTTGATGTATGAAAGAAAGAGACATATTTGGGGAGTAACTTCTTACAAATGAATACCCCCCTCCTAAGGAGGAAATTTTGAATGATACAGAATTATGTTGTGCATAGATCCTGGGCTGCCTTATCTAGACATAATGGTTTGTATGTAACCTTTAAGACTCGCAATTGCCAATTCTGACTTTTAAATGGGGAGGAGGTCGCATTTTTTCAAATTCTTGATGTAATCATGGAGAGTTATCGTGCTATAAAAATGTAGTTGCTTAATTATTTCTTGAGCTTTCTATGGTTGAAAGATGAAAAAATAACTGGGAAATGAAAATGCATTAGAAGTGACAGCGGATGACTTCCATTACAAAATAAATGGTTAATGTTAACAGTCAAATGGCTAGAGATTGTTTCATTCTTAACTGGTTCAGTACATTGTCAAACTATTACAAATCTGTATGTTCTAATTGTCAGCACTGTGCCTCTTATGGCAAGTGAAGGTTTGCCTCTTATGCAAATATTCGTTTGAGAGGGGGTAATTTTCTTGGGAATGAACACATATAAGCTTCAATTTTTCTTTCGCTTTCTTTCTTTTGTTGTGGGAGGTGGTTGAAAAATTTGGTAATCTAATGCTGATATGTTTACAACTGATGAATTGATAGCAATTTAGAGACTTTTTTAGCAGGAATTCTATTTCTCTGCATCTGTTTGTTATTGATTCAATGAGAAGACCTTGCATCTGATCAGTCACTCCAATTCTCTGAAGTATTATCCGAAAATTTACTTCTTTAAGTTGTTGCATATGCCATCAACTTGCCTTTTTGGTGTTGCTGGTGTTAATTTTCATTTTGATCAGTATGTATCTGAAGTGCTTATCTGCTCTCATTTGTTTAGTTCACTATGAGAAATCTCTCATGAGGATCAATTCATGAAGATTTGAATTGGAACCATGGGATAGTGGTCCTTTTTTAGGATGATAAGGGAGAGAATTTGTCACATGAGCAAGTTAAGATTGCGTGTCAATGGCTAAAAAGAACCTGTGTTAGCCATCTTTACCTACAAGAGATAAGGGATATCTCCTGTTTGGCATAGCTATTTATTAAAATAACATGGAATATAAGTCCTGCAAAAGAAAAAAGGGCCTGTTGATATGCTTGTTGAATTCAGTCTCGTCAATTATCTAAATGCCTTGATATAGGAATTTTCCATTGTTTCACCTTTTATTAGAAGCTTATCTTAAGAAGTACATATTAGTACTGAAGCTTCTGTATTGCTTTTTCAGATTGTTCATGCTACACTAGTAAATTATGACCCCGATAGACACAATGAAAATGATGAAGATGGAGGTGAAGCACATCATAATTGGGTTGATGAAGTAATTAGATGTGAAGGAAGGGGTGTTGGTGAATTTAGCCCTAGTAGTATCAACATCAGACCTCGACCAGACTGGAAAGATCCTTCTCAATTAGTCAGGTCAGTTTGTTGTTGGAGAATTCAATTAGCGAGGTCAGTTTGTTGAAAATAATGGGTGGAACTCTATGGATTTTGTGGATTGCAGAGAAGAGGTTGAGAAACCAAATATTTGGGCTCAGATATGTGTACAGAGGATGATGGAGCTGGCGAAGGAAAGTACGACAATTCGCCGTGTATTAGATCCAATGTTTGTCTACTTTGACAGTGGAAGACACTGGGTTCCACCCCATGGGTTGGCGTTGGTAGTTCTGTCTGATATGTGCTACTTTATGGAAAGTTCAGGTGAGCCACCCTTCTACTGGATTGATGTGGTTGGTTTTTGCTCAAACTATTTGTCTCTTTAGGTCTTCTAATACATTGCACTGAGGAATTTCTGTCTTTTTCTTTTCCTCTCCTGCTTATCATCAGATTCTATTGATGTCCTATAACATTACTTTGTGAAAAAAGGAACATAGTTTGTCTTATCTTGCTCTGGTCAAGTCTGAGCAATTTCCAACGAGGCATCTTTTCATTGTTGTGCTGTTAGTGCATGAATCATTATTTTTCCTCTCTGATGATTTTATTTCGTTCGGTCCTATTGCTTCAGAATTTTTGTCGTTCTGTTCATGTGGCTGCTTGTGGTATTGGTTTAAATTGTACAACTAATGGTAGTCATCTAGATGGTTCCTTATTCTACATAAATAGGTGAGTTAGAAGATATATTTGCTAGGAATATTACGTAAACCATTCAAGGATTGGAATGTAATTGAAAGTAGCAGTGTGCGTACTTGTTTTCAAGGAAAAGAACAAACTCAGAACAGAATAAGTTTAACCTATTTCAATCTTTACTTTTTCTTGTTAGTTAGTTAGAAAGTTTTGGTTTAGATAATTGAACTTATGTAACTGGCTTCATGAATGAAAATGTGTTGTTTAATGTTTTCATCTCATTTCTTTTTCATCTCTGTAGTTGAACTTTGATCAACCTAAACTTTTCTTTTTAACGGTTTCAGGGAATCAGGTCGTGATTTTAGCTAGTGTGGTTCGCCATCTTGACCACAAGAATGTTGTGCATGATCCCCAAATTAAATCTTTTGTGGTCCAAACAGCTACTGCTTTGGCTCAACAGATTAGAAGTGGAACTGTGCTTTTAGATGTTGGATTTGTTAGTGACATTTGCAGGCACTTGCGCAAATGCCTACAGGCAACATTTGAATCAGATGGGGAGAAGGAAGTGGATATGAATCTCACACTTCAAACTTCCATTGAAGATCTCTTGCTGGAAACTGCTAAAGGGGTAAGCACCAACACCTTCAGCAGACATCCTTGCTTTTATAGATCTGCGATTAGTGAAATTGTAGTTCACTTGTAGGTAAAAACGTTATTCCTGCCTGAAATCTATTTTTTGTTCTTGTAGATTAGTGATGGCCGACCACTCTATGATATTATGGCCATGTCAATGGAGAAACTTTCAACTGTTAAAGTTATTGCCAGGGCCACCATTGGATCATTAGTCATTCTAGCTCACATGATCTCATTAGCAGCAGTCTCTTCCCATGTGCAGCAGGTTTGGTGCTTTAATTGGGTAATGCAATCTTTTGTAGTAATGTTTTGCATGCATGCCATTTTCTGGGTAAAGAAGGGTGGGTGGAAGACTTGTCAGCTGTTTTCCAGTTTAATCTTATTTTAGTTCCAGGTTAGCCTTTCATTCTACTGTTTGAACCAGCTCTGAATCACATAGATGCATGATATCCTACTAAAAGCATTGAAAACAAATCTGCACTGACTTATATCTCAGCATGAGGTTCAATATCTAATCTAGTGCGATTCCGTCTCATCTGTCATCTTTGCTTGCTAAACCATCAATTCTTATACTACTTTCCTTGATTCTGCATCCTCATATTAACTTATAGATGTTATATAGTATTAATGGAAGATGTTATCTCAGAAACTCTGCAGAAAACTGATTTTAACAACTTGAACATTCAAATTAAGAGTTATTTTAGGATTTTCTTTGAGGGAAGGCCACATTACAGTTTAAATACTTTGCAGGGATTCCCAGATATGCTTCTAGTTCAACTTTTGAAGGTGATGTTGCATCCTGATGTTAAAGTACGTGTTGGAGGCCACCACGTACTCTCAATTCTTCTCATTCCGAGTTCTAACCTAACAAGAAAGGATGTTTCTGTTTACACAAAAAGATGGCATTCGAATAGTTCCTCTACATTTGACTCAGTTGCAGCTTTACTTGAGAAGCTCAGGAGGGGAAAAGATGGAACTAAGCTAAAAAATGGATATAGCATTCAAGATGATTCCAAGGAAAGAGATGTTGAAGAAGAACTTCATCAGGGGTGGGCTCGCAGAAACTCTCCCAATTTTAACAAAATAAGTTATATTATTGACAAGACTCCTGGATCAGCGAGCTTGATTGAGGCTGTAAGAAATTTCTCTTCCCAACTTGATTCCTCGTGCATTTTTTGGAAACTTGTCTTTGCTATTTATCTTTGACATGCGTGATCGGCATGTTCGTGCATGCAGGAACCATCTGTTATGAAGTTTAATGAGGACCAAATTACCCAGGTGCTAACTGCCTTATGGATACAAGCCAATCTTTCTGATAATCTACCAGCAAATATTGAAGCTATAGCTCATTCTTTCTTCTTAACACTAATTACTTCACGCTTGAAGGTGAGGATTCAGATCATTTATCATGTTTTAAATATACTTGCAGTGTTTCATTTTCCTATTAGATTTGTGTATCAAAGTTTGAGTCTTGGCATCCATCATACCTGACCTTTTCTTTTGTAGGCCGACGGGGTGGGTTGAGGTAAATAGATAATGATTTGTATGCTTACTAAAATGAGCAACTTCCAGTTATGTATTTGTACCACGTGTAATATGTGTGTGTGTGTGTATGCCCCTTCAATTTCATGAGGTCTAATGATCTTTTGTTGTTGCAGAGCCCCCGTGGCAACTTGATCATACGCTTCTTTCACTTCCCTCTTTCACTTTTGAAGATGTCCTTGGACTCTAACAATGGTATGTAAAATATATTTTGAATAAAGTGTACTTGTCTAGTAGGGTATTGTATCATTAACGACTTCTTTACCCTTCACAGGGGCCTTTTCTCCTGCATACCGGAGATCGCTTATTGTGTTATCGACTGCAATGCTCATGTTTACAGCTAAGATATATCATATTGCTGATTTGATTAATCTTATCAAGACTTCAGTCGATTTCGATGTGAGTGCTTATAAGCTGTATCCCTACTTGATTATGTTGATATCACAACTTGTGATAAAATTACTGATTTATGGTTGTTATAACTTGTCATGGTTACATAATTTGAATGATACTAGACTCATATACCTTCTTTTGTTTCACGATTAGATGATGCTATAGCATTTGCTAAGGAATGTGAGGTGGTATAAGTACAATATACGAGTGGTTTTGGGCACTATACTCTTCATAGTAGATCTGAAATTGCCTCTTGATTTGGCAATGTGGACACTTTGACACATTTTCTGAATTTCAACTGTTTCTGTTGTCAACACTAAATGGTCAATTAACTAGTCTTTAAGTGTTACATTTCTCCAGAACTAGCTTTGTCTACCTCTCTATATCTTACCATGCATTGATGTTTGCTTAACTTTCCAGTTTGGGTAGTTCTTTGTATGGTATGGGACTTTTGTAGTGTTCTTTCTGATGGGCTTACATATTGTTTTTTGGTCAGGTTGATCCATATGTTGGCATTAATGATGATATCCAAGTATATGTTAGACCACAAGCAGATGTTAGAGAATATGGTTCTCCTGGTGACAACCAGGAAGCTGCAGCTTTACTCTCTCAATTACATGGCAAGATTAAACAATCTGAGAAAGCTATATTAGATCTTTTGGTTGCAAGTTTATCTACCATTACTGGGGTATGGGCTTGTTGAAAAAGTTTGGACTTTCTTTCTCTATCTCAAAATACTATTGTTACATGCTTCAAGGCCAGGCTTTCTATGCTTTTGCATGAAATGAATGCAGGCAGGTAGGAAATTCTTGACTTACATTGTTATTTACTGTTTGTTCATTAGCTTGAGGAAGAGGATCTGATTAATCAGCTGTCAGAAGCATTCACACCAGATGATGTGCTGATGTTTGGTCCGCTTGACTTTGATCATGTGCATGGAGTACCCTTCTCCAAGGAATCTCCATCATTTGATGGTGTAAGTTCCTTTAAGTTTATTATGTTGCTTCCAGTGAAGCAGGAAGAAGGCACAACTTTTGCTTCTTCCTTCTCAAGTTGGAAACGGTGTGTTAAAAAAGGCTGAATAAGATCTTTGACATAACTTATTTTAGGAGTGAAGTTTTATGGAGACCTTTGTCTATAATTTCCATCTTTGTGAATGTTTTTGCTAATAATGAAGCAGGAGCTGCCATTGATTATACTTCTTGCTGCAGGAGTTTCCTGCAAATGTGCTTAGTGAGGATGACATCATCAGTGAATCTTCAGTTGTTGACATCTCGCGCTTCATCAAAACGCCTATGTCACCATGCCCTTCCATGTCGCATGTTGTCAGCATTGGGCAACTTCTGGAATCAGTAATCTTCCTCTCTCTGGGTGTATGATGCAGACGCTTGCACATGCTTCGGTCTTTGGTCGCACTTTCAAAAGTTAAATTTGCGACATAATATTAATAGACAGCATAAGGGCCAAGAAATATACAAAATTGTTTGTGTTGGTTATAATTTCTCAAGGCTTATGTTGAATGATACATGAATTACTGCATACTGAGCACAGACAAAAGAAATACAAAAATGAACTAAAATTGAACCGAAAGACTGCAGAGTTCCAAACCTTTAGATATTGCCTTTGTTCAGACTCAAAAGGCTTAAGATGTTTCTGAAGTCTAGAGGCAATTAGTTGTCTAGTTCTTTTTAGATTCTTATGAGAAACAGCGAGTGAATGAACAAACAATAGATTTCTTGGCCTTTTTGGATGAGTTCACATTTAGCTAAATCTCATTTGAGCTTTGGCTGCAATAGTGTGAAACTGAATGAGATGAGGTGTGAGTTTGCACAGACTTGTGTTTGATAGTTGGGTCAGACCAAGAATCCTTAGCTGGCTGTGTAGGGCTGTCTTTGTCCTGATACCTACATTTTGTGGACTCAAAGCATGAGCTGATGGGATGAAATTAGATTACTCAAATTCTCATTGTTATGTTGTATTAAAAAGAAACTGAGATTTTTGTGATTTGTACAATTTTGAACCAAAAAAAACAAATAGATAGTGTATTTTAGGGTCAGGATTTGTTTCACAAAACTATGGATCGTTTGAACTGAATATGTACTCGTTAAAGGCTGATATGGTGGTTTTTCTAGGATTACTTGTCAGTTACAATATCTGGTACAGATGGGGTGTAGTAAGGAGAAAAGGATGCAGAACTTTATTATTAAAAGGAGTTAATATTAAAAGGCATGGGTTAATATTAAAAGGGGTTAATATTATTTGTCTACAAAGGCATGGGTTAACATTAAAAGGGGGTGAAACAAACTACCAATTCGTAGAAAGATTAACATTATTATTTTGCTGATACTTGTGCACTAAGTTAATTAAACTTGTGACTGAAACTATCATCAATGACTTGGCCTAACAGTTCATTCAACTTTCTTGAAAAATCATACAGAATTTTATATGAATTGCATCATGGTTCTTCAAAAACACACACACACACACACACAACACCTGAGGATGGTAGGGGGTATGGCATGTGCCACTACAGGCTTATTGTAGCCTTGAAGTGCTCCCTAGTCTTATGTTTCATGAACAATAGAATTGTCTATGATGCTCATTATCTGATACACAGGCTGTAGTTATGGTTTCATAGGTTTATGTGTTTTACCATGTTCTTCTTTGTCTACAAATCTGACACTGTGTCTTCAGGCACTTGAGGTTGCTGGTCAGGTTGCTGGAACATCTGTCTCAACTTCTCCACTTCCCTATCATACCATGGCTAGTCAGTGTGAAGCTCTTGGTACAGATGCTAGAAAGAAGCTTTCGAACTGGTTGACTAATGATGGTCACTTTGTGAAGACAGACACTACGTTTCCACCAAATCCTGGATATTATGGCTTGTCAGCAATCAGGAAGGTGAGTGAATATACTAATTGTCAGCTAGAAACTGTACATTGATTCCTGGAGCTTCATGTGCATGCTGTTGATCAGACCTTCATTTTACCCGGGAGATTAAACCAAAGAGCTCTTGCTTTGATACTTGAATTTCTAGTCTTGAGCTAAGAATTTCTAAGCTCAATTAGCTATTGCGATAATTGTTGTGGCCTTGGAACTTCTATATTTGTAGGTAGGCAGTGAAGACGGGCCAGTTTCTGGTTCGGAGATGCCAAAGGAGTCATGGTCGGCTCTTAGGTTGCCTCCTGCAAGTCCTTTTGATAACTTCCTCCGAGCAGCTCGTGGTTAGAGAGAGGCCTGGTTCAGCTTATGTATCGTCTAACTTTGTGCTAGAGTGATTGTAAATTCGTAGGTAATGTTTATGAGGTTAGCCTTGTCAAGCCTAGAACATTTGCAGTGTTTGCACCTTGAGATGATGTGTAATTAGTTCGCTAGTTGCCTAGCTTTATGCCATTCGCAGCATTGGCTTTCGCATTGACACCAACAGTTTGCAGTGCAGACTAAATTATGTAACCCCTATGGGCTTGTAAAGCGCACAAGACAAAACCCTGTGTGTTTGTGTGTGAAAATGCGACCGAGTTTCTTATCTGCAGTCTACGTGGGCGAAATGCTTTCTGATGGAGAGAAAATATATATGCAGGAACTGATTTTCTTGGAAGGTTTTCTATTAGTTAATATTGTCCCAACCTTAAAAAAAATGAACGAAAATTGAAATGCCAGCAGCCATAAAAGAGGGCAAGAGCAGTTTCGTCCCTGTGCATGGTAATGTGTAGCTGTTGTTCAGGGTTCATGAAACCTGAGATGGCACTACAGAAGAAACCAAACTGAGTCGTTAACAAAACTAAGTTGATCCATAAAATGAAGCATAATCTCTTAACTATAACGTGTGAAATCATGATAGAATCATGGGTAACCTGACAATCTTGATCCATAAAATGCATCATGGTACTTAAAAATCCCACGTACAAGTTACAATTTTGTTTTTCGGGAAAATCATATTCTTGGACCCTAATGAACTACAGAAAATGTGGTTCTAGACCAGTTTTAACCTGAATATGGCTGTAAACTCAAAGTGGAATACAACTCCATGTGTGAAGCGAAAGGAACAGGAAGCAACTTGGAAAAATGTTGGTGACTCAGTCACGACCATTATTCGTTGAGGTAACAAATTTTGGAGTAAATCTTTCCTACACTGGCAGTATATACACTATCATCGTTGAATTCATGACATGTGTACAAAAATTGAATTTCAAATTCAAATTTTGCATAGTTATCATTCATCCAATGTTGACAGTGTATACACTGTCAATGTAGGAGAAATTAATCCTAAATTTTGACCATCTCTTTTCTGTTTCATACCCAAAAAAAAAAAAAGAGAGAAAGTTAAGAGAGAAAGCAAACTAAACTCTAGAAGACTAAAACCAAGGCTTTATCACATGAAAATTTCTCGAAGTATAAATGCGGAAGTGAAATAGGGGCCGAGTTGTTTCGTTTGCCTGTCATTGTCTGGAATTCATGTAAAAAAAATATTATTGCAATTTGATATATGTGACGTTAAAAAAGATAATTAGGAAATGTGAATATGTGATTATGGAAAATATAAAATTTTTCTTTTTGGAAAATTGCAATCCAAACAAGAGGCTAACGACAAAAATTGCAACCTAATTTCCATTCCCACTAACAAGAAGAAAGAAAAGCATGGTTTTTCGGCATCTGGTTTCATTAGCAATTCAGGCAAGTTTAGGCCCCTGTAGGATCCAGAAATTGCGGCCAATGTTTGTGTAGATGACATAAGATTTTCATGAATCGTCTCGAAACCCTCTACTCTTGTAGCTTCTCTTGTGTCTCTGTCTGTAGTACTGAATTAAGCCTTGTAGAGGTGCCTGAGTATATGGGTAAGCTTTCCTTGTTTCGGCCTAATTGTTCTTCTGGTGGACTCTCTATGGGACCTCCTTGTTATCTTTCGACTGCCGGAGCCCACCAAAATAATTGGCGTTCAATTTTTGTTCGTATGTTATACGAATAGGGTTAAACTGTCAAACTCGTTAGATTTGAACTCGATCTAATATTGAAGGAATTATAACTGTTACTTGATTTCTATTTACTCATTTGTATAAATATTCGAGTTCCAATTCTAGTTCGACTCCACAAGAAAATGTTTTTTACTCTCACAATTGCAAATCACGTGTACCTCTCCAATTATCCACAAGACGGCTCTTTCTAGATTTTTCATAATTTGTAAGCATTTCTTTTTTAAAAAAAAAAATTCTTTCATTTTGTACTATAAATAATTTTTTTACAAATATATTTGTTATTAATTACACGGATATCGAATCGAGTGTGCCTTAAACACTAATACTATATCAAAAAGACAAAAACAAAAGTATCCACATATATTTTGCTTTTGTCATAGAACTTATCTTTTCTTTTTGTTTTTTGTTTTTGGGGAAATGGATTTCCTATTTAGAACACTTATTGGGGGCCCTATTGAATGTGCCAGCCAGTGGCCCTCAATTCAGATGGGCCACCTGGTAAGGATCCTAGGTCGAAGAAGTTCATTTAGTTTCTGCAACAGTGACTATGCATTAAAACTAATAAAAATACTAATACTTTTTTAGCACAGCATCATGTGATTATTAAACAACATAATCATTTCCAAATGCAGATTCACAAATCACAATCACTTTTTCAACCTACAATTCGTAATCTTAATTTAATAATATGTGCTAAAAGGTTCTGGTCAATAAGAGATACACAATCATATCTGGTGAACAAAGTATATCCTACATAACTCAAAAGATTTGCCTCCAAGATTCGTTTGATTTCTGGGGATGCTATTGAATATCTCTGCTTTTTCTTTTTTCTCTTTCCTTGTGGTTGACATTTTGTTAAAAGTTTACTTTACATGCTCATTATGAATAATGATTTTTCTAACGGGTGCTCAACGGGTACTCGTTAACATATTTGAAATTCACCTTTAGACTTATGTTTGGATGGAAAATTATTTGGGATAAATTTTTGAAAAAAATATGAATAGCGTATTATTTGAAATATTGTTTAGAGTAATTACTGTAGTACTTTTTTGTGATGTGATGTACGTGAGATAAAAACATAGTTGGAAATATAAAAAGGTGGATTGGAAAATACATTTATGAATTATGATGCAAGTAAAATATTATGTGAAACAATTCAGCAATCCAAACACACTCAGTACTGTAACACTTTTTTTATGTGATATATATGAGATAAAAAAAATATGGTAGAAAAATGTGTTGATAATGCAAGCAAGTCAGTATGTGTAAATAAGATGCAAATCATATACTACAGTTATTACCCTCTCTTGCATTTATACACTTTCTGTATTTAATCTTATCTATCCTCTCCTGTATTTATTTATTTCCCCTAATTAGTCTTATATTTCTAAAAAGGGTTTTTATAACAGGTGCTCTTAGGACACTCGTTAACACATCTAATATTCACCTAACCTGCAAAACATATACACGTACATATAATTATTATCCTCTCTTGTGTTTATATACTATGAGTGCTCTATAGGCACCCATTAGATAAACTGTTTTAAAAATATGACACATGAGCTATATCTTAATGAGTAGCCACTGGACACCCGTTAGACAAACCTTATTATTAATTACATTCTGTCACACATGCACCATTATTAGTGAGTTATTTCTAAAAACTGCCAACCAAATGAGCCCAAGTTTCTATCGAGAGATCTCAATACTATTGAGTATTGACAATTATACACTGAACAAGAGTACATAAAGATTAATTATACATTTAAGACAAGACGATGTACTACAAACTTGTGTGTGTACGTCACAATATCTCATTTACTCAAATAATTTGTCCCCATCGCCACAACTCAAATATTTCAAGGGCAATGTAATATAACTTTTAATAAAAACTTCAATCCTAAAGGCATGGTAAGAGAGTTTCAAGTATTAATTTTTTTAATAATAAGGGTAACTTTATTTTTAATAAGAATTTTTCTAACGGGTGCTTTCGTTAATATATTTAAAATTTACCTAACTTATCATGTGCATACATATATTACAATTATTACCCCGTTTTGCATTTATATACTTTTCCTATATTCCCATCTTATCTATATTCTCATATATTTATTTACTTTTTCTAATTAGTTTTATATTTCTAAAAATATGACACCTAAAATATATCTTAACACTGGACACCCGTTAAAGAGACTCTATTGTTAATCACATTTTTGTCACACATGCACCATTATTAGTAAGTTATTCCTAAAAACTGCCAACCAATTGATCTCAATACTATTGACAATAATACACTGAACGAGAGTACACAAAGATTTATTATACATTTAACACAAGTTGATTTACTACAAACTTGTGTATTTACTTTACAATATCTCATTTACTCAAATAATTTGTCTCCAACGTCACTACTCAAATATTTCAAGTGCAATTTAATATAACTTTTAATAAAAAATTCAATCCTCAAGGCATGGTAAGAAAAAAAATTTTGAAGTAATTTTAATAATAAAATCTAGTTAAGAAAGTTCAAGTGTTAATTTTTTTTGGCAAGAATGAAAATAATTCGAGAAAGTGTCTAAATTCAAAGGATAATAAATGTAAGTGTATGCATTCACATGATAAATTAGATGTAATTTAGGTATGTTAAGGAATACGGGACACTCATTAGAAAAATCTAAATATTAATATCAAGACAACATACATTTCATCTACTACTGTAGGGAAATGAAAAGGTTGGTAGAATATAATTAAGAGTTGATGAAAAAAAAAGGAGAAGCTCTTAATTTTTTTAGTGTAATTAGGAGATGAAGCTCTTAATTAAAGAAAAAGATTACTCAAAACTATATAGCACCTATATCTGTGGGGTTTTTTACTAGATTTTTTTCTTCTTTTTTTTAAAAAAAAGAAAAGAGTCCAACGGTTTTTTTTTTCCTTAGTCTTTGGGCCGACGACGTTTTCTCAATTGAGAACTAGGTATACATTTCCTCGGCCGGTGTATTTCGTTCAACGGGATGTATTCTTCCTCATCGCTGGTTACGTTGACATATTGTACTATATTCTACTGCATCGACAGAGTTCTTTACTTTTCTCTTTTGACCAAAAAAAAGAAAAAAAGATGAGTTCTTTTTCCGGTCTATTGGCTTTGAGGACTTTTAATCCGCTCTCATACTGTTTCGGTAGTTGAGTAATAGCTTTCACAGCGTTCATTACCTTGAAAACATTTATTAGTTATTTTAAGGCCTTTTGTTTTCAATTGATTTGTATGTACTACGTAGTCTATTTTTTGAGTTGGGTAGTTTAGAAATTGTTTTAAGAAACAATAACGTGGCATGTTATGTTATGTTATCTGTGCAGGTAAAAGATAGTCATAAACATAAAATAGTGGTTGAAATATATAAGTTTAAAGATTAATCTTATATACATTGACATTATTTACATCATAAAATTCATGTGCATGATAACTAATTTAAATTTGAATTTAAAATTTAAAATTTGCATATATGTCATGTATCTGACCGTAATGATATACACACTATTCATGTATAAAAAATTTACTCTAAATTTAATCAAAATTTGGGTGTTGTTGATTGGGTTTTGAAATATATTGTGGATTTTATCTTTTGAAAGAATTTCTGAATAAGATATTCATAAGGTGCTTTAAAGATTTTTTTACGTTATTTTTATAAATCATAGCAGTTCTTCTCCCTTCTTCCTCATCTTTCTAGCCCCGCCATTCTTGGCATTTTTCTTCCTTTGTAGGGAGTAGGGATGGCAATGGGGACGGGTGACCCACCCCGCAGGGGGTTAATGGGGCGGGGGCGGGGGCGGGGGGAATATTTTTCCCCCCGATTAGAAACGGGGCGGGGGGCGGGGGAGTGTACCCCCGCCTCGCCACCTACTTTAAAAAATATATATATAATTATATATATAATATATAATTTAATTAGTTACAAACTTATGATAATGATATTATTGGTTATATGTATTATATAATGTCTATTAGTATATATAATATAATTGATATTATTAATTATACTAATAATTATATATGTGTACTAATACAAATTATTAATTGGTTATACTAAATTTACTAATACATTTATACTAAATCCCTAATTACACTTAATACAATAATATTTTTTTCTTAAAAAAAGCACAAGCACAATAATGAATTAGTGATTGTATTTGTGCCAAAAGTGAAAACTTGACTACTTTAGTTATATTTATTTCATAATGTTGGATTGTATTCAAATATTTTTTGTTTGATTGTTTTTATAAGTTTCAATTGTAAAATTATAATGAATAATAATTTGATGATGTGTTAATATTTTAGTACTTGATTATTTGCTAAAATTTAACCATAATAAAATTATATAACAAATTTTTATTAGCCTCACGGGGGCACCCACGGGGGAAGAAGAGCGGGGCGGGGACGGGGGATGGGGCGGGGGCGGGGGAGTTTGTAGGCAGCGGGGCGGGGGATGAGGGAGGGGTCCCCCGCCCCAACCCCGCCCTGTTGCCATCCCTAGTAGGGAGGGCGTGAGAAGTGGTAAGAGTGGTGGTAGAGTGAGATTGGATGATAGCGTGTTGGTGTGTTTTGTGGGTTGTTTTTAGGTATTTTTAGCATATTTTTTAGATACTTACTATACATTTTTTTTGTGAAAAACTAGGAATCCAAATAGAATTTAGAATGTAATTGGATTGGTTTTTTTAAAAGACACGTTTTTTAACAAAATAAAGTTTGTAGCAACCCCTTAAACACACATTCAAAAAAAAAAAAAAAAGAAGAAAAAACACACTAACGATATCATCGCTTTTTTCTCTACCATAATCCCTACCACCTCTAGTTCCCTACTACCAATCCCTTCCATCACCCTCTTGATTACCCAACATTTTTCTTTCCACATTCCCTACCATCCTCAGTAACCCCCACCTCTTTACCCTACAACCAACCTCATTGCTTTTTGAATCGGACTTTAGCAAACCCAATTTCGGTTTACAAATTCTATGAATTTTTGAGTTTCGATCTTTTGAGTTTGAGCTCATATTAAAAGGTTAAACTCAACTCACACTATGATATGAATTTCAATCTTAAATTGGGTTTAGCCCAAACTCGTACTAATTAAATACATAATTATATATAATATATATTTTATAATTATGAGTTACTACAAATTTATATATAAATTATAAACATTTTATGTCGTATTATGTATAATTATAAATTATAGATATTATTATATATATTTACATATATAATTATACTCATATATGGGCTTGGTTTTAATCGAGTCTGAATCTAGTATAACCCAAGTTTAGCTCATATTTAGTCCGATCCTAATATTTAAACCCAAATTATGCCCAACCCCATTAAAGTTTAGGCTCAATGAGTTTTTTCAGGCCAAATGGGTCGAGGTCGAGTTGACCCGACCCCATTGACAATCCTATAATAAGTAGAGGTGATGAATTAAACTATTTGTGAACATGTTCAAGTACGACTTGCTCGAGTTCAGAAAAGTTTGATTTTATAAAAAATGAATAGAGTTCATACACAATATTATGTTTATTAATAATCGAGCGAACATGAATCTGTTGTGAACTAATTATAAAAATAATAAATACAAGTATAAATACATTTAATATTATTAAATATATATTGTATTTTTATCAAAAAATATTTATATATAAAATTAGTATTAATTATTTTTATAACGAAGAAATATAATTAAAATTATTCTAACTAAAGAATTATTTTTTAGAAAATATAATTAAATCATTTTCAAACTTAAATTCAAACTCGAGTTCAAATTTGTCTCGTTAAATCAAACAAGTCAAATTCGAATATTTATACAAATTAATGAATCAAATTCAAACATTATTTATGACTCATTTAATATTTGATTGAATTTGAATCCTATTCTTATAATATACGAACAGGGTCTAAAATCAAGTATTTGACTTGATTCGACTCGTTAAAAGTTTTGGTGATAAGTAAGGCATGGTGGGTTGTTAAGAGTGTTGGGGAAGGGGTTTGCGGGTTATAGTGAGAAGTGATTGTTTGGAGAGGGGGGGGGGGGAATGGAGGGAGAGGTTGGCAAGTTGATAAGTGGTTGGACGAGATGGCCAAAAAAAAAAAAAAAAGAAAGGGAAAGCAAGGGTGGTGGTTTTAAACCAACCCTAATAACTTAAAAAAATTTTAAATTACAAAATCTACAGATAAATTTTTCTTAAGAACATCTTCAAGCATTCCTAATCCAAACAAATCTATTTTGACAGCAATTGTTTTCAAAATTTATTGCATCATAAACATGTTTTTAATTATCTTTTTTTGTTAAAAAATCTTTTTATCTCATAAACATTAATTCTATGTCTTGAAAAATGATACAATTATTCCATTTTTTTGAATAATCTTCGATCCAAACAAACTGATAGTTACCAGGGTATCTTTTGATATATGTAGTTTGTATGTTTTAGTGATTCTTAATCTAATTTAAATTTAAATCTATGGAAGTGACATAAGATAACATGCACCTCTCAACATACAGTGCATGTCTTTTAGTTTTTAACATGGGATAATTTAAGAAACCTCTCTTAAGATTTTTGACAATTGTGTCCATCTCCTCTAAAGTTTAAAAAATTATACTTACCTCTTTTGAGGCTATGAAAATACTATGATAACCTTCACAAACTTTACAAATTTTAAGTGAAAATGAGTCTAAAAGAAAAATTAAATTCTTTTTTTGGTAATACTTCTTTATCGTAATCCTAAAATTCTAACGCCAACTAATCTAATGCATTATACTTCATCCTCAATTGTTTGATTAGATTTATTAATCAATTTACAAAAAGTTGATCGACCAATTAGGGAGGTATTTATTAAAATAAGTATCTTCAAAAATCACTTAACCAAAAAAGAATGCTTTTAAACCATGGTTTAAATTTTTCTACAAAAAGTTAACTTGAAAATTTTACCTAACGGATAATGGTGATAGTTGATTTTTTAACATTTAATTCTTTTTACATGTTAGTGAGGGATAATATTGGATATTCATTGTTTTTTTTTGGCTTATACCATCAATTTTAGTATCGTGAGGAGGTTTTCATACTTTTTCAAAACTCACGAGAGGTGGCTTCAACTGTCGAAAACCTTAGTAGAAGTTTTTGATATTATCCCTTTTAATTAGAGTAAATTTTATATATATTATCATGATTGGATGGATAACACGTGATTAAATTTTAAATTTTAAATTTAAATTTTACATATATGACATATATTTAACGGTGATAGTAATGCATAAATGTACATAAGATTGACACTTGTAATTAACACAGCGAAAGGGAAACATCAAAGAAACCCCTAGAGAAAAAAGAGGAGGTTTTAACAACGGGGAAGGAGGGAGAGAGACAAGAGTTTGGCTGTTATAAATTCAGCGTGTAATGAGAGAATTGGAAGGATTCAGGGCTGGGACTTCCATGCCTTTAGGGAGTCATGTTGTTTCACTCCACTGATGACAATGGAACAGCTGCAAACTCCCGTCAAAGTTTGAGCAGCTGTCCCACAATTGCAGCTCGGCCCTCTAATCATCTCCCGAAACGTGGCCTCGTCACATCACCACAGTCTCTTTCTCTCTTCCTTTCTTTCTATCCCTATCTATCACTACTGCACTGACACATCCATCTCTCAGATAGATACAGGCCAAGTCCACAACTATCCCCCTCTTCAAACGCTCAAAGCCAAAGGCAGTCTATGCTTGGTTCAAAAAAAATTGAAGCTAAGTTATTTATACCACTGTTTCGTACTGCCACTGCAGCCGCACCCTCGGCCCCGGACACTGTCACTGTTCTACTGTTGCCCAGCGTGCGAGAACGTGCCAAAATACCTCGAACATTCAATCCTTCCTCCGTAACCCTTCCTCATCCCTTTCCCCAACTTTTTCACCCACACATTATACTAAACAACAATGCCAACCCACACGCATGCATCTGTGCATATTTGACTAGTTGAGCTGTTGGGGAAAAAAAAATAAAAATCAAGTACTATGCAATATTGCAATATTGCAAGTGCTATCTGCCTATCTATCGTTCTTCTCAAACCCCACCACCTCAGCTAATTAATGTTAAATCTAAGTACTACTATAGTTCTACTAGCGTTCTTTAGCTCTCTTTTTTTCCTCCCATCAAATATCCTTGTCCAATATTGGAACAGAAAGAAAGTTATCCAAGACTAGTCCTTTTCATCTTTTTCCCTTTGCATAAATTTGTTAACTCCCTTCGTAATTTCTCAGGTTCCATCCCCGTCCATCTTATGATATGTGTACAAAACCTTATTGAACTTCTCCTCTTTTTTCCCTCAATAGTCTGGATTCTCTGAGCATGGCAGTTGAGCGTTTTCATCGCGTTCTTGTATATAGTGTAATTTCTTGAAGATTTTGTTTTTGTTTTTCAAAGCGAGGTTTCCAAGTTGAAGAAAGAAGATAGTAACAATATACACGCTGGGGTTTGGTTTTTTTTTTTTTTTAAGCTCATGGACGAGTTATACAGAATTCACACCTCATTTTCATGTCCCGATGGTGGAGCGGTTGAAGTTGGAAGTATGAGAGGGCTAGATCGCAGTAGCCCAGTTGAGAATTTAGTTCAGTTTAGACCTGGTGAAAATAGTCACGATGAAGTCATTGGATCAGAGATGTCAGATCTTTTAAAGATTCAAATTGCTAGTCATCATCTATACCCTAACTTAGTTTCTGCCTATGTTGAATGCAGAAAGGTAATCAGTCTTTCATAACTCCTCCCCGCACATACTATCAGTTAAAACCCTCAAATTTTTTTATGATATATTATGCTTAAAAAAGGTTGGAGCACCACCAGAGATGGCTTCGTTACTTGAAGAAATTAGCAAAATAAGTCGCCCCATAAGCAGTCCTAGCGGGATAAGTGCTGATCCTGAACTAGATCAATTCATGGTAAGTTGGAAAGACTTTGCTCTAGCAGATAGAATTTAAGGGGTCAAGGGTTCTACATACGTTAATAATGATTCTTGATTTTGGAGTACTGTTTTCGATTACTTGCTATTGGGAATCACTACTATTTTTGATGCTGTTTCTTCTTTTTCTTTTTTTTTTGAAGGAATCATATTGTGAAGCTCTACATAGATATAAGGAGGAGCTGTTGAAACCGTTTGATGAAGCGACTACTTTCTTGAGCAATATTGAGTTGGAACTCAATAACCTCTGTAAGGAGAATTTTACCACAACCACGTCTTCCTCGATGACCTCCACAAACTATCATTCTGGTACTCGATCTTTTGAACCCCTTGATTTTTTTTTTTGGTTGTTTTCACCTGCTATTGGGTTTGGGGTTTTAAAAAGATGGATTAGAAAATGAATGGAAAAAATCTTTTATAGTCTGTCACAAAAACGTAGAGGCGTGACAAGAAAGAGAATAATGCATGGTGTTGCTTTGCTTTCTCCTGCAAAAGAAATAGGGTAACAGATTTCAAGTAGGAAAAGTTCTTGGATCGACTATTGATAATTCAAGAAACAGTGACAAGGAAAAGTTCACAACAAGGGACATGACATGACAACTCTGGGATGCCTAGCTTTGAACATAGAGGAGCTCGTGAATTTTGAACTTTACAATCGATGCATGGTACATTAGTTTAATAAGGCAAGCTTTTGTAATGCATTTGTTCGTATGTGTAGCATTTATCTATGCTGCCAAAAGGAGGGTGCAAAAGATAGAAATTTGGCAGCAAAAGTGAACCTATAACCATTATATATTTCCTCTATTGCCTTTATGGTTTCTCAAAGTACATTTCATGTTGACCTTCATCATTGTACAACGTATACCCCGCTTGAGCGTTTGTTTCTGGGCTATTAAATATGGTCAGATCAGATTAGTTTTTATTTTGGTTGATCATGTTGTTGATTAAACTGCATGACAAAGCTAGCTAAATGCCTAAACCCTGAATTATGCGTATGTAGGAACCATGTATTTGAATATTTTCTTGGTCAATGTTACTGTGAGAACATGATGCGTAAACGTCCGATTCCGTGACTCTACCACTGATGCCGTAGGAATAGAGAAGCAGCTAAGAGCTCCATTCACTTGAGCATTGGCTTTAGGTTAGGCCCCCCTTTTAATGGCCTTGTCAGTTTTCTAGTCTAGGTAATTGACGCTTGTAGGAGGTTAGGGTCACTATTAGTCTTCAGTTTGTTCCCTTTCACCTACAGTAGGAAGCAGTAAAAGATGAACAGTTTTGACGATAATTATGATAGTTTTCATAGGTTAATAAAGATAGTAATCGTGGAACAGAAAGGTTAAGGTTTTTTTTCAACTTTCAGAAGCATTGCAACAGCAAAAGAACTGTCTTACTCCTAATGAGAAGGGTAAAAGAGAAAAGAAAGGAAGATAAATAAATGACGAGCAGTGATTATGTTCCTTTTCTGTTGTTTGTGGGACTACAGGTACCTTGACTAGGGATATAAAGAAAGAAATGGATGTTGGCTTTTTAGTGGAAATTTTCATCGGCTAATTGACTTTGTCATCTGGGATTGAATAAGTTAGTTGGAACAAGGACGATGCAATTATAGACTGCTGTACAGCTGATTTTGAAGCTGACCAATGTTAGTTTCCTAGTGAGAGTTATTGGAAAAGGCATTTAGATCTACTTATTTTGGCTAGGCGCTGGAAGCTAGGTCTTTTCATGGACACCGGGCACGTTTTTATTTACCCAAATGAAAAGGAAAACAGTTAGTTTTGTGAACCCTACCTACTGAAAGGAATTCTTGTTTATATGTCAGGGAAAATAGGTGACTGAATATAAGAGTTCCCTTCAGTGATTTTTTCGTACAATTGCATACATTCACGATTTAGTTCTTGATATTCTACTATGTGCAACTTCATTTAGTCTGATACGGGCGCTCACAATCAAAAGAACCTCTAAAGGACCATGGTGCCTAAAGTTTCTCTTTGTTTGTTTAATATATCAACAGAACGCAAACGGGGAGAAAACGCGGTTGGTTTTTCTTTGAGGACTTGGTATTTGCTAACCTTCCAATTTTCTTTAGCAAAGTTTCACTTTTGTTCAGAAAAAGTATTAATTTTCTTAATAAATTGGTAGTATACACTATAAAGATGTCTGTAAACCTGAAGAAAAGGAAAAATACAAGCTTAGAAAAGTCTTATAAGAGATAAATGATGAAAGCACATGACATGATGATTTTTGTGTTATCAGATGGATTTAGGTAGAAGAATGTTGGGTTGCTGGTATGTTCAAGTGAGAGGAAGTCTAGATACGACTCATAATGAAATTTATATGCAAAATGGATGTAGGAATGAAACGGATCAGGCAGGCAGGTAGAGGCATGGAAAAGTGCATCTGAAGTTCTTCAACAATGGGGCAAATTTGAAAAGACAACCAGTGAATGCAGATTGCTTTTGAGTCCACGGAGATTTAAGGAGAGAATTACCTAGGGTGGAATTTTGGTTATAGTCTGAAGTAGAAACTCTGAAGATGGAACAGTTTAATAATTTAGTCATCAAGTCTTGGTTCATTTTTCCCATTTACTTATTCATAATGGCTTAGCAACTTTGTGCTTGTGCAGTTTCATAACCCATCCAGTGCGGAGCCACAATGGGGACACTTGCCCCCACTGCCTCCAGTGTGTTCCTTTGTGTAATAGGTTAAAAACTTGAAAGAATTACAAACATAATAATAAATTCAACTCTTTGCCCCTACTAAGGTATAAACAATGTTAACTACATATAACTTTAAGGTCTATCCCATTTGCATTAAGTATTATTTTGATCATCTAAATTACACATAAATATTGATGACTAACATATATTGTTTTCTTGTTTTTATTTTGTCAAGCAAATTGGTAGCTTTTATTTTTCTGATCGAAAAATTACTTAGAATGATGTTTGTTTTGGTAGATATATATTTTGAAATGAAAACCTGCAAAAAATGATGGAAACCTTTTATGATAACTATAAAGCGTCAAATTCCAACGTGATTCTTTTAAATTGAAAGTTAATATGAACTATTTATCATCTTGCAAGTTGTACATCGGTCTAATGTTCTTTTCTTGCACTTTATCGGGCTTTTCATATTGAAGTTAATCTAATAAGACAACCATATGTGGATGACTCCAAAGTGAGAAAAAAATTAGTCGTCGACTCGAAAATTAACTTGAATGCTATAGGACTTGAACAAAAAAAAAAAAAAAAGAAAAAAAAAGAAAGCACACGAGATACAGAAATCATCCTTCAAACACATAGCTTAATAAGTTTTGCTCCCACTAAGAAGATTTTTTGGCTCCGCCATTGACCCCATCCTTGGTACACTTTTTGGGAAGACTGAAGCAAAGGATGCTGAGAAATGTGGACCATAAAATTTCCAGTGATTTTAGTAGGGTGCAGAATGTCGTTTGAGTTCTTAGGTGCCCTTAAGTTGTCCTAAGATAGATATAGAACTCACCAAAAAACAGAAAAAAAGTTGGGCTAAGACTTGTATGATAGCTAAAGAACAATCATGTGATATTGCTGTATGGATCCAAACTCCAACACACTAGCATGACT
This sequence comes from Coffea arabica, assembly GCF_036785885.1. NCBI lineage: Eukaryota > Viridiplantae > Streptophyta > Magnoliopsida > Gentianales > Rubiaceae > Coffea > Coffea arabica. The sequence goes on along the minus strand of NC_092313.1, from coordinate 72,068,062 downwards.
TGATTTGAATTTGAACTTTTTGCTTGCTTATACTATTTTAAAATGTAGTAGTTGATTGATCCTATGTATGGTATGATATCTGGATTACCGTATCAGAAAATGGTTGGAAGTTGAAAGAGAGATGATCGTAAGAGAATGTTTTCATAGTTAATGATGCATAATTGGCCTATGTCTTGTAATGAATTAGAGTCCAAGTTCACTGAAGATTTCCTTGTACTATTGTGATGCATCACATGATGTACTATTCTCTGTTTAGGTGTATAACATGCTGGATGCTCAAGTATCTGTAATAAATTTAGATCTTGTAGAGGCTTTTGACTTGCTTATGGATGAGGTTGCACCTGAAGTACTTGTTATGCATCTGTTTGTGGATGAGGATTTGATCGTTCTTTGCACCTCATATCATCAGATGAAGCAGGTGTCACATCCGATGAGGATCTAAGCTGTGGAGAAGTTGAAGTTGCCGAGAGTCAAGAATCTTCTGCTGCTGGTCAAGGTGAGAGTGAGCTCAAAGAGATGCTGATGCGCAAATACAGTGGCTATCTTAGCAGCTTGAGAAAGGAATTCTTGAAGAAACGAAAGAAGGGAAAGCTACCAAAGGATGCAAGGATAGCACTCCTGGACTGGTGGAACACACATTATAGATGGCCATATCCGACGGTAATTCCATTACATCTGATTCGCTAACATGTCTCTGAATTATTCGCTTGGAGTAAATACGTCTTTCGTTGTAAGATGCAATTTGAAAAGGACATTCTGTAGTTTCTTTTCATTGGCACTCCCACACACAGACTTGAACTATGCTTTTGAGTTTAACAGCATCACAAAATATTGAACTCATTTGTACATTAAATGAGGCATCTTCTCACTATATGTCTCTTTTTTGCATAGTAAAAGAAGTGAAGTAAGAAGCAGATTATTTCATGTCAATGAATGATTATTCTTGTAGTTCGGCATGAATGCACCTAGAGGCTATCACCTAGAGCTGATTATATGGAGGCTATCATAAGAAATATCAGTGACAAGACTCTTAGGAACAGAACCTGAAAGATTGATTAACTTGTCTGGAAATCCTCTGGAAATTAACGTGTGATTTGTCCTTGACGACATCAAGAAGTTTTCATTCTACTTTTGTGCGGACCCTATTTGTCCTTCCAATTCAAGTATATGTTGTGATGCAGGAAGAGGAGAAAAATAAGCTATCCGAGGTAACAGGATTAGACCAGAAGCAGATCAACAACTGGTTTATAAATCAGAGGAAAAGACACTGGAAACCATCCGAGGACATGAGATTTGCTCTGATGCAAGGTGTTAGTGCTGGCACTCCAAGTCCAGGAGGACCTATATGTTTTGATACTGCTGGAGGAAATGGAGGTTTCGGAATCTAAGAATGAAAAGTGCTACTAGTTATATTAGTTAAGTTGCACACACGATAGAATTTATCTTTACTGACAAATGTAGCATGGCATATGGAATTCATATCTAGTTCTATACAGAGTTTTATTTTCTTTATCAGATTTTTTTCTTGTTTATCTTTAATTTAGGCAACATAGATCGTAATATATCTTGCTTCTGGTCTTGAGTTTAACTCCATTCACCAGCTTTGTTGTTCCAAGGCTGAACAAATCTTCCGAAAAGAAGTCTCAGACAATTGGAAGTACTACTACCTCTCATGGGCAGCTCGTTTGGTCACGGCATCTTCCTTAAGAGCCGTTGTCCAGTCTCCCTCAAGGATTCGAGTTTCATGGTTAACGTGTTCGGAGGATGGGGTCTCACCTCTCGGACCGGTGGGGGATTAGTCGGGTTCGATTTACCCGATGGTCCGGATACTCCCTCCGTTAGAAAAAAAAAAAATGGAAGTACTACTACCCGAATTCATCTAGATAAAAAAAGTTAAATAGGAGGGTATCTGTGGCTAATTTTTTTCTCAGGTATTCCAAGAAATGGCTAAGTTTTTATTTTTCAAAACATGAACCTCAGCTTGTGTTCGGGAAAAGAGTAGACTGAATATTTGGAGTCTATTTGGGAAAATTTTCCGTGTTTCTTTCTGGTATCATTAACTGAATATTTGTATCGTCGTACTTTTTTTCCCCCTTTGATTTGTAGTTATTTGGGCTGACAAATTGACAATTTCTAGAAAACTAGGTCGGTTCGTTGAGACCAAAGAATTCCTTAACAAACCACACCATTTAGGATTTTTTTCGTTGAATAATTATGATTCTTCTGTCCCACTTTTGTATTATGTATGGGGAAAAAAGAAAGCCTTGTGTCGGATGGGCCATTTAAGAGTATTTACTATGAATAAGATCAATATTTGGCGTCAATTGGTTGAGCTCAAACATTTTGCTTACAATGGTAACAAACTCGTCCAATGAATTTGCCTACATAATTAACATGCTTTTTTTTTTTTTGAAAAAATCGTTGAAAACGTCTTCTCATATTTCAGTAGATGAATATTTTCGTCCTTTACTTTTAAAATATTAATTTTAAACCTGTTATAAATTTAAATTAGTAAAATTTACTTGGAATCTAGATTTTTTATTACTTTTTATCCTAAATCTGTCACGTGACTCACATGTTATTATTTTTTAGCAATAAAAATGTTAGATCTTATTGTACTTAAACAAATGTCTTGATCCATATTTATTTTTATTCTTAAAAAAAAAAAATCCTGATCCAAACCACATTTATTTTTTTTCTAAAAAAGTGAGATTTAACCTAATTCATATTTATTTTTTCCATTCAAAAAAGTGAAATCTGGCCCTTTTATAAATTAAAAATGACTACATGTGGGTCATATAATAATTTCAGGCTAAAAAGTGATTATTGACTTGAACTAAATATTACTAAATTGAATTTGCAAGGAACATAAAATTAATATTTTAAAAGTGAAAGATGAAAAAATTAATTTGACGAAATGTGAAAGTTGCTTCGAATGATTCTCCTTCTTTTTTAGAAGAGCTTTTGTTTTAAATCAATTTCGTCCAGAGTTTTATCATGGCTGCTCCCAATTAGTATTTGGTAGTGCTGTCAATAGCAATGAGGAGAACTTTTGTTGTGTGTGGTCTGAGAAACCCGATATGGAAACTTTTTCTTATGTGTCATGATAATTGAAATTCTGAAACAAGACTAGAAAAGTACCAAGGTGTCCAACAACTTCATACATTTCAGAGGAGGTTAATATGGTCCCTCAAAAAAAAAAAAAAACTTTAGTAATTAGGCTTACCAAAAATTTCCTGAAAATTTAAAGTACTAATCTGATCTTTAATCAATTCATTTAAAGATAATTTAAAAAATTCAAACAATTTTTACAGATTTATCGAGTAAGTTCATAATTGGAAGTGAATAGCTAGGGCCAGGCTAGGACTTAGCCCACATGTAATGGATAGCCCAAACTGTTGCTGATCATTGATTTGTGCTATTACCTATTCATTCCCAAAATCCGAATATTATAAGCTCCATATTAATTTTCCTATATTGTACTGCTATTGCAACTACTGTACTGAACTTACCTTGTATATCCCCCCCCCCCCCCCCCCCAACCCAAAAAAAAAGATCAACTAAGTTTGGTTTAAACAATAGGAATTAGAATGTTAAACTTGCATTTCCAACTAATTATTTCCTTCATCTAGCAAATTACAGTTTCATGTAAAATTCCAAACCTATGATCTGGGTGGAAACTAGACTAGCCCCGTTTGGATTAGTTGTTTTTGGGAGTGTTTTTGAAATATTTTACTATAGTAGTGTATATGAAAAACTTTTTACTGTAAATGTTTTTCGTGATTTTTTTAAAAGTGTTTTTGAGATATATTTTGAGATATTTTCAAAATTTAAAAATTTTTGTGATATTTTTTAAAAATTACCACCACCACCCCCTCCCTTCTCCCCCCTCTCTTTCTTCCTCCTCTTCCTTTCCTCCTCCATCTCTTTCCACCTCGCATCTTCTTCCTCTCTTTCTTTCCTCCCCTATTCCCTTTGCCTTCCCTTCCTCTCGCGCCATGCCTTACCCCTCCTCTTTCCCTTTCCCCCACCCTAGATCTGGCCGAGGCCAGATCAAGGTCTCTAGTCACGACATCACGGATAGATCATAGCCTCTAGTCGAGGCCAATTTTTTTTTGGGGGGGAGGGGGTGAAGAGGAGGGGTAAGATGTGGCGGGAAAGGGTAGGGAAAGGGGAAAGGAGGAGGGGAAGAGAAAGAGGGAGGGAGAGGAAAGAGGAGAGAGCAGAAAGAAGGGGATGATGGCGGTGGTAGGTAAGTGTGGTAGTGCTGGGTGGTGGTGATCAATGGTAGACGAAAATGGTTTAGATTTTTTTTATTTTTTGTATATTTGGAGTTGTTTTTGATTTATTCTATGGATATAGTGTTTTTGGAGTTGTTTTTGATTTATTGTATGGATATAGTGTTTTTGATTTATGATTTATGTATGGATATTGTATGGAGTTGTTGTTGATTTATAGTTGTTTTTTTTGGTGTATTACTGCACCATTATATTTGAAAAACTTGTTTTTGAAAATATGAGAAATCCAAACAGATAAGCTGAGTAGCTGCCATTTGAAGGTTATTCATTTTAGAATCTGGCCTGAGCCCCCATGATGAAGTTCTGGTATGTAGCATTCCCAACTCCCATATTCAGCAAAATGATATTTTTGACATAAGACTAAAGTGTATCTTGGTGCATATTACACAGGTTTTTATAGGGTGAGATATAATTGCAAACATCATTTTAAAAAAATAAGAACACTCAGGAGCATAACTTGTAACCTTCGGACCAAAGCTGAAACTCTCAAGTAAAATTTTTGTTGTAAGTTAAAAAAAAAAAGCATCAATTTTGACCCTTTACCTTGACACCAAATCGTTAATTAAAATAACTTTTTACCATAAGGAAAAAAAAACTTGTAGAACTCAAAGTTAAATTCACTTTGAAACCTTAAATATAAACACATTTTTACTTTAATCTTAAACTTCAAGTTTGGACACTTTATCCTTTAAAGTATGAAATTCATTATACTCTAATTTCTTTGACTTTAATTTTGGACACTTTACTTCCTAAATTATGTAATCTATCCCACCAAAATTTAGGGTTGTGAAATAGATATTAGCAGTAAAACTCGAACTACATTAGTTTCGTGTGATAAAGTGTTTCTCATAATTAGATGTCTTAGCTTTAAAATATGGGCAATAGATGCCTCTATTTGAACGATGAGTTTTTTAGGTGTTTGTATAAAATTTTATTATAATTTACTAAAAAATTGTAGAAAATCTTTTGTGTAGAATTTGGAGAAATAATTCTTTTCCTTTTCTTTTTCTTTCTTTTTTGGGTAAAATACCAAAAAACTCCTTGTGGTTTATTAAATGTTTAATTTAACATCCTCTGGTTTGAAAACCTACACTATAACTCCCTGTGGTTTCAACTAATTTGAAATTGGACGTAAAGCATCCAATCTAACGATTATACATGAAATGTCAATATTGCCCCTATACAAATGAATTCCCTATAGTTTGTTGAATGTTCAATTTAACTCCCTCTAGTTTGAAAAATTACACTATAACTCCCTGTAATTTCGACTAAATTGAAAATTGAATGAAAAGCATCTTACACATAGTAGAGGCAATATTGACATTTCACGCACAACCGTTAGATTGGATGCTTTCTATCCAATTTTCAATTTATTCAACACCACAGGGAGTTATAGTGTAGGTTTTCAAACTAGAGGGAGTTAAATTGAATATTTATCAAATCACAGGGAGGTTTTTTGGTATTTTACCCTTCTTTTTTATCCTTTCTTTTTCTTCCTCCTTCCTCCCCGCCACCACTAGCCACCACCACAACCACCTCACCCTTTTTTTTTTTTTCCTTTCCCTTCCCCCCTCCCTAGTCCTCCTTCCTCTCTCCCTTCTCCTCCTTTCCCTTTCCTCTCCCCCTCCTCCTCCTTCTTCCTCCTTTCCCTTCCTACCAGTTGCGAGCTAATCGGTGGTTGGTTGAGGTAGGGAGGAGGAAGAAAATACGGGAAAGAAAGAAAAAATTTGTGTGTTTATTGAATATTTTGGGGGGTGTATATTAAAATTTTTAAAATGTATTTAGAAGTTATTGTAGACAAAGTTATAAAGAAATTTGTCTGTTAAAAGTATGGCAAAAATCTTGGGTGCCAAACAGGCCCGAGGTTTTCTTTTAGAGTTGGAAATGACCTTGAAATACGTAGATGTTTTTCACATATTCAAGATTCAACGAAAAAAGCACTTTGTTTTAATGTGCATCTTCTCATTGGGGCTATAGTACGGTAATTTAATTCGGGGGATAACCATGAAATAGTTAAATCACAAGGCAAGAAATTCTAGTTATATCTACTTAGTCCTCCTCAATTTTATGGGAATCAGTACATGGCCAACAAACAAACAATCCGAATCCAACCAAAAAATTAAGAAAAAATATCAGAAAAATGTCCTAGCTAGCGTAAATTATTTCGAGATAGCATAAAGAGAAGTAATACTTAACATGATGAAATTTCAGCTCCAATTAACTTCACTTTACACAACAATACAGGATGAAAAGAAGAATAAGAAAGCTGAAACAGTACAATGTGCAATAGGATAGTAAGTTCTCTAATGTGCTTTACATTAAAGAAAATTTCAGAAATTCAACTTTGGACATCAGACTTTAAATAGTTTTGCTCCACCAATTTAACAATCTTGACCTTCTATAAACAGAAAACTTCTTATTCTTCACTTGGCCTACTGGATTGTGGATACATTGCATTTTATCTTTTGCACTGGACTACCAATTTTGTTGATTAGATGGATGTTACAATAAGGGCTACTAGTAAAACCAAAATAAACATACACAAAGAAGCTTTCTTTGTGTGGAAATACTGATGAGCTGAAAAGGTAGACCCGCATCCCTGGTGATTTTCAAGTCAATAGCAAAATGATCAAAATTCAAAGGGATAATTTCAGAAAACCTCCCTTGAGGTTTCTAATAATTTCACTAACCTCCCCTAAAGTTTAAAAAATTACACAAACGTCCCCTGAGATTAAGGTTTTGATAATAAAGTTAGTCCAATTAGAAAAAGTAACATTAAAAAAATACTTTAAGGAGAGAGATGAAACTTTTATTCCATAAATACCCCTTATGCATGTATATAAGTCGTATTAGTAAAAGAATAAAAATAATTAAAAGTTAGAAATAATTAATACATACATTTAACCACTTAAAATGTTCACATTTAATAAATTAGATAATACAAATAAACAACAAAACTACACTAATGATTACAAGATTTAGTAAAACAGACTAGTCATCTCTTTTAACTTGATGTTTGCTATAATTCTTGTGATTTTGAACAGAAAATTTTTTAAATTTTGTCTTTTTTTCCCTCCTTTCTCCTTTATTTTCATGAAATTACTTTACATTTGTCTCCTTATTTCTCTAAAATTATTTTACAATTGTCACAACTTCAAGAGTTTCAAAAAAAATTGAAAGGAGGGAAAATAAAGGCAAAATTAAAAAACTTTTCTATTTAAAGTTACAAGAATCATAGCAAACATTATATTAAAAAAGATGACTAGTTTGTTTTGATGAATCTTGTAATCATTAGTGTAGTTTTACTTATCTCTATTATCTAATTTACTAAATATGAACTTTTTGAGTAGTTAAATATGTGTATTAATTGTTTCTAACTTTTAGTTATTTTTTTCTTTTACTAATACAATTTATATACATGCATAAGGGATATTTATGATATAAAAATTTTATCTTTCTCCTTAAAATGCTTTTTAATGTTACTTTTTCTAATTGGACTTACTTTGTTATCAAAACCTTAATATTAGGGAAGGTTTGTGTAATTTAAAAAACTTTAGGGGAGGTTATTGAAATTGTCAGAAACCTCAGGAGAGATTTTTGAAATTATCCCAAATTCCAATGCTTGCACCATCTAGAGAAGTTACTTCAAGGCACAACAAGAATAGAGTAGCCATATCTACTATTGCTTCTGGATCGGCATCCTTGGTGATTCACAAGTCAAAAAGTAAAATGAACAAAACTCAAATGCTTGCATCATCTAGAGAAGTTAATTACTTGAAGACAAAAGTGCAAAATTAGAGTTGATAATATCTGCTGTTGCATTTGATTGACTGATTGATGGTGGCACAAATGGAAGCATAAATAGTCGAAATAATGTGGGGTCTATTTGAATTTAAGGGATTTTTAAAAAACTATTTTATCTTTCAAATTTATTAATAAACTTCAAAAACAACTTAAAAATAACTACAAAAACACAATACATCTCAAATATACCTAAAAATAACACAAAAAAATAAATCTCTTACTTCTCTTCTTCCATACATTATCCACAATCACCACCCATCACCCTTTACTGCCACTGTCCCTCCTCCACCATCGCCACCATCCTTCCCTCCCTCGTCTCTCCTTCTCCTTCCTCCCTCCTCTTACCCCTCCTTCTTTCTTCTCTCTCATCTCCTTTATCTCTCCTTCCTTCCCTTCCTCGCCATCCCATCCCTTCCCTTCCCTCGCCCCTGATACCCCTTTGTTAGCCACGACTAGAAGGGTCATGACCAAAAGCTGTGACTAGTTGTGGTTTCTGGCCACAACTAGAACTAGTGAGGGAGATCTGAGGGGCAGGAAAGGGAGGCCGGTGGAAGGAGGGAGAGGAGGGAGGAGAAGGAGGGAGAGGAAAGAAAGTAGAGAGGAGAAAGGGGTAGTGGCGGTGGATGGCGGAAGTGAGTGGTGTAAACTTTTTAAAAAATATTCCAAAAAAGTTATAAATTCTAAAAATACTTTAAAATACATTCAAAAAAATCCTCCGAAAAATCTTCAAAAACACTCCCAAAAACATTTATAATAAATTTTTTCATATATACAATTACAATAAAATTTTTTAAAAACATCCCAAAAATAGCTAATCCGACCATTCTGGGACATGGGGCTTGTCATATTTCAATCCATCAATTATTGCAACGAAGTAAAAGCACAGAAAACAAGAGAAAAAAAGAGTTGATGTCATATTCTTGCTACCATCTAGATGTGTGGCTATCAATATAGCAAATTAAGTCATCTTCTGTTACCTTCTTTTCATAGCCGTAATACCAGAATGAGAATCGCGCAAGCTTGGACTTTCCTTGTGGTAGATGCAATCTTGATTGGAATAATGGTCACCCACCATCATTGAGTACATCTGTGCAAATTCAACTCTCATTGTCCCCTTTTTCTTGTATGATCCGATATAACAACAAATTAAAAATTGGGCTAAAAAACAAAAGCATGTCATAGAGGGAATGGGGCAGCAATCATGGACTTGCAACCGCATAAACATTATTGAATTCATAGATTACTAGAGAAGAGGTACACATATAGCTATATAGTACTAGTACAAATTTTTGAAACAAGGGGTAATACTCCTGTTATTTCAAGAAATCACTACATAAGGGCACAAATGGGCACATTGTTTGAAGTGGATCAAACAGTTAGGGAGAGACATAGAAAAGGCCAAAAGCAACAAAAGCAATTCCATCAAGGGACTGCATAGCCAGAATATATCTTTTAGGAGAAAGTGAGATCAGAGACAATTCACAGAAGACGATCCTCAGCTGCAAATTCTTCAATCATGTTCATTTTATTAAGGGGATTGAAGGCTGGAATCTCAGCACATTTGCATGGCAACATCACATGAGCTCCAAGCCCCTGATCCAGTGACTGAACAGGCATTCCAACTGAAAGCTTCCGGGCAATAACGACCGAATTAATCACCTCATCCGTGGGATGAAAAACTGAGAGTACCTCAAAACCTTGAAGGTCGCGAGGCTCAACAATTGGATAGAGAAAAGCTCTTGCTCCGTGAGCGCTTCTGAGCATCAAGATTGCCCCTGGAGCCATGTTCTTGGCCAAATGATCGATAACTCGAACTTTTTCCTCCTTGTCCATGCCCACCAGGGCTGCCAAAAACACAACGTCGTACTCCTTCAACTCACTGCTTGTAACATCCATAACATCTTTGGTGTGGAAAAACATTCGTTTGGACAAGTCAGGATCAGATGCAAGGAGGCGGGACGCCATGGAATTGGCGGAAGGGTCAATATCATAGTTGTGAAAGGAAGTAGTAGTCAGGTGATAAGAAGCCAAGACAATTGAAGTAAGAGGCAGGGGACCTGAGCCCACGAATGCAATTCGACTTGGGACTTTGATATTGGTCAGGTGCTGGCTGAGGATGTTGAATTCCAGCCGGCCGAGTTTAAGGTAATTATTAAAGTATGGGAAGATGTTGAGATGGTCAAGAGGGTTGTCAAAGGAACCTAGGATTGTCGAATAGTGGCTCTCTAGATGCCCTTCAGCTTCTCCACAAAGTGTAATGAGCTTGGACCTCATTTCTTGAACTCTTTTGCACAGCTTTGTTACATCAATTGGATTTGGTGGGATGCACGTGAGAACGAGCTGTGTAAGCAGCATGTCGACATCTTTGGAGGGCTTGAGGCTCTCAAGGCTTGAGATCTTCTCATAGAAATCGCAGACTTTCTGCACCAAAGCATCTTTCTGGCAAACCATGTCGACACTATGAGGTTAGGGAAGTAAAAGTCTGATGTCTCTCTCCTATGGAATGTGCTAAAACAACTTGAGAAGAACTTGTTTACTAACTATTGTTGAATTTCACACAACACACACTCACTTGGGAACGATGTATTCCCTTCCCGGGGGTCGCTATTTATTGGCATTTGTGGGGACCCTTTGATGACGGGGGCGGGAGGGATGAGACATGCTTCACTAATTTTTCTGGGAGGGGAAAGGGGTGGGGGGGGGGGGGGTAGGGTAGGAAATATAAGAACTTTGTTTATTAGCAGTTGATGTAAGAATGGTTAACTTTTCTTTGTTGTTCCATTGGTCACTTTAGTACTTACAATTTGTTCTTTTGCCTAGTAACTACTATCTTTTTAATGAAAACTAGGGTTTGCCTTGTTGGATCATTTCTTAGGAATATGTAGTTTTCTTGGGATTTGAGGTCAAAGTAATTTTTAATGTACAATCTTAAAACAAGTTTTTGTCGATAAGGAACAAATAGTTCGTGGTCACCTGCTCTATGGTGTTTTTACTTTTTATTTAAGTTATCGCATGTAGCTGCGGTCCAATAACGTGCATTGTTGTCAAACTTCACACTTCCTAAGAACAAAATCAGAAATTTGTTTGGTCAATTAAACCGCGATAAGCAATTAATAACGCACGATCAATTATACTACTATTCCTGCTACTGCAAGTGTGGCCAACACAACCTTTCTAGCAGCCAACAGGCATTTTGACCTTAACTAGCCCTGTTGCTTTTCGTTAGGAAGAAGTTGTAATTACTTCCCTAGACAGGACTCTTTCTCATTGATTGTGCTAGATATTTACCTGAAAGAGATCACAGAACTACTTTGTTAGACTTTTTCGCTTCACTTTTCAATTTGATGGTTAGATCAGAAATTAGTTCTTGAGTGCAAGGGATCATAAAATCGAGGGTATTTTGGTCTTGCTTCTTGTAGAAAAAGAGGCAAGTCTGCTGCTGGATGCAGGCGGCTTTGCGAATTAATTGATTGAATTGCGACTACTTGAAAGAATTTCCCTTTGATTGATCTCAAATTCTTAGAACTTATTCTTGGATCATGATTGCCACACACACGCCTCTAGCAGCAGCCAATTAACGTTTCTCATCAAGAAACGGCACCTTTCATGCAGCACAGGATCTAGTACCATGACTGATGTTTGCAACAAACATTCAAAGGTTTTTGTTAAAAGAAGTTACCCAGCATTTTCATCCTATGATCAACAGATGTTATTCCTTGATATTAGATTCTCTAGTCCCCCATGCTTTCACACTCTCCAATAGAATTCTTGAACGACAACATTGAAAAGAAACCATCAATGATTTAATTACAAGCTAATCATATTGTTTACTATTTCTCCCTGCGTTTGGCATCATTGAGTTCACACTTATCCCAGCAATTGAAAAAATCAAACAAAACTTGTCTTACCAAAGGCGTTGCGTGGAAGCATTTGGATCCCACTTATTTCAGCGATTTTCCACATACAAACGTCAATTTATGTACGTCGACCATATTTCTATTCAGCTGAAAATTGCCACCATTCATCTTCAAAATATTTACCATGTCATTTTCAACGTTTCTTGTTTTCCATTCTTCTTCTCTACTCTCCACTTATTGATTGTACTCCAGCCTCTCAAATGATGCCACATCAGTTCTTTTTCTTCTCCATCTTTCCAAGCTTCTTTGATGCTTCAAATTAAATCTAGGCTGCTTCCTGTATGAGAAAAATTGGAGATCACAATTTCTAAAAAGTATGATTACGAGATCTTGATTTTCTTGAATGTGGTCCTTTATGAATTCTATGGGCTGATAAAAGAGCCCTTGGTTTGGAATATGGGAGGTCGATCAAGTCTCACTTTGTGAAACATGAAAAGCTTCAAATGGTCGAGTGAAATCGAATACGACCAGAAGTTCCTAAAAGCTCGATTTCTTTGAAGAGATTCTGGACTAATAATCGGTGCATGTGGTAAAGTTTTTTCTTCACAATCCTCATTTCTAAAAGTTTATTGTAGCCCCTAAATTAGAATTCAAGTTTTTCAGTTCTTAAACACATTATTGTGTTTTGTGGATCTATACCTCAATCCTGATATAGATATATTTATTTTACTCCTGAAGTTTATAGCTATGTTATATATATATAGATATATATATATATGTGTGTGTGTGTGTAGATATGCCTATTGATGATGACGCATTCATAAATTGCAAAAACTAAAACTGAAACTTCATTTCCCTCGAAAATAAGCTCTTAAATAATGCCGTCATTTCAATGTATCATTTCATACAACATCAGCATCATCAAATTCGAAATTTGGGCCATCATGGTTCCTGGAAAATCTTGAAGTTTATACAGAAGTTTGGATGAAATGTAGCAAGTGCTCTCTAGATGTAAAAGCGTTTGTTGAAACGTACGAATTCTAGTAAGATGCAAAGATTTTTATTTAAAAGAAGTAAAAATGTTCTCGGGAGCGATCTGGAACCGTAGGCTGAAACTTTTTCAGAATTTTGCTAAGGAAACTGCATGGCCCAGAATGGGTTAGTTAATATGTGTAAGGAAATTTATTGTTTCTGCTGTAAGATTGGTTCACGCGGACGGCTCAACGTAAGAGCCGTTCAGACGATCCAATCTAAAGTAGCGTGATAATTATAAAGAATTACGTGTTCGAATATCGCTATCAATATAAATATTATATTATTAATATGAGAACTGTGTTAGCGAACGATCTGTAAAAACAATTGTTTCGAAAGTATATTATACCTTGTGATGGTGACTAGAGGCGAATCAAACGATATTTTTGTACTTTATGCGTGTTTTCTTATGATTACCCTTATATAAATTTCTTGTTAATGTATAAGGTGAGTGTGTATATATGTAGGACTTAGTGTTGGATATTCTTTTTCCTTTTTTTAACTTATCATACTCTTCCTTGTGTAATTTTGTAGTCGCACTCTTCTACTTGCAAACTTTTGTCAGTTGTATATTTACATATTCCTCTTCCTTGGTTGTCCAGTTTTTTTTTTCCCATTTCATTTTATATATTTTTTACCATTTATCTGTTTCTATTTTATTTTATATCTTTTACCATTTATTTGTTTCTACTTGTTGAATGACAGTTTTTTCTTTTTATAACCATAAGCACTAACCAGCTGGAAGCATTTTTCTTTTTTTTTTTTTGCACTTTTTCCTCCATAGTTCTCTCATACAATCATTTTGTGGCTAGTTATTAATAATTGGATGTCTGTGAAAATTTTCAAGTGTAGTTTAAAGTTGTTTTATAATTTTGGAGGACAAGAATTTTGATTTTATATAGAAAATTAGTAGGAGTGAAGCAGTTTTGGTTTCATAGAGAAAAAAAAAAGGCAGCGATATAAAATGAAGCTATTGAGTGCTACAAATTGTGAGATCAATTTTATCCTCATGAAAAAGTGTTCTAATTGAACCATTAGTTATACTAAAAATGCTCGCGTTCATATCAGACAATTAATCCGTGAAGCCCTAATAATGTTTAATTAGCATATAGCTGCAACAGACAAGTTTTTCTTTGTCATCCAATTTAAACTTTCTGCTCAAAGTTTTGCTCGCCGTTCTTGTTTGGATTATGATTTTTCGCAGAAAATTTTTTGCATTTTTCGTGAACGCGTTTCTTAATCATCTTTTTACCTTATATAATTATATCAAATTGTTACAGGATATTTTTTTTACAAAAACTTGTAAAAATAGCAATCCAAACGGAATCTTTCTGTGAGTTTGTGATGTCTCACTGCAAACGTGCTGAGATGGACAACAATTTCACGGCCAATCATTGGCAAAAGTGTGCAAGCAAGCCTTTTGTTTTCGTGAACCTGAAAAATTGAATCGAGTGTTTAAGATTGGTAAAGGAAAAGTAATCTCGTTCTCAACTGTTTCCAATTGTGTTAAAGTTGAATTTAAAAAATCAAAATAAAAAAATCACCAAAATAGATGCCTATGATTTTTATTTTTTTTTAACTTGAAAAAACTAAAATCAGGATATGAAAACTAATTAAGAACACAAAAAAAGAATGACTTTTTCAAAATTAGAATCTAAAATCAGATTTTGAAAATTAGTTGATAACAAGGCCTAAATCTCTTTTGCTAAAATATTGAGGATCAGTTTACCTCAATCAATGAATCAAAGATTCAAAATGTTCTTATAGTAGCAAGTTAAGGGTACTTCTCTTAAGGTGTCAAATGCCCACAAATTAAAGAATCATAAATGACCTTTAGCCTGATAATGCAAAGGTTAATTATGCAAGGGATTTCTCTAATGAATGTTTGATGAACACCAGTCAATACCCATAATTTACTAGTAGTTTATTGTTTAGAATACTTATATCCACATTTATCGCCCCTCTTATATCTAGACACTTTCATGATCAAATTTCAATTAAAGTAAAGGATTTTTCTAACAATGTTGGAAAAACACTGTAAATATTTATTGTTCAGGATACTTACATTCACATTTGTTGTCCCTCTTACATCTAGACTCTCATAATCTACCACTAGTTTGTTGTTTTCATAAAACTATCTAGTGCTTGGCTATCCCCAACCAATGGCCTTGTTTGGAACCCAAATTTTAAATGCCAAATTTGTCTGCTACAAGTTTTTTAAAAATTTTAGTTACAGTAATTTCAAAAATTTTTTAAGGTTTTTAAACTATACACTTCAAAATATTCAAAAATTTACACATTTCAAAAATTTTTTAAAAAACTTCAACAGCAAACTATAATAAAATTTTAGACAAACTCCAAAAAAACGCACCTTCCAGACAGGGCTGATAGTTTAGACAAATTTTTGTACAAAGCCTTCAAAGAATACCTACTATATCGAAAGACTACTTCCCCACCTAGATCATGTCAATGATTTGTTCGATACTACTCCATCATGTCCGTGTACAGTGATTTGTTCGATATTACTCCATGATGTCCATATATGGTGCATTATTTTATTTCCATCTAGGGCAGCCATTGCTGTTTGCTGTCTGCTGCATCGATCAACTCAACAAAACCAAGCCGAACTGTTGCAGTACTGGCGTTATTGTGACGACATCTCTGGGTACAACGGAATAATTGAGTGGCAGCTGCTTGTCACCACATGGAATAATAGTTTAATTTCACTTTCCCTTGTGCTTATGATTACAAGAACCAAAGTTTCCTTGAGAATGTCTTGAACAACTTCTGATAAATTAAGAATGAAACCCTACAAAACTGGTGATTCTCAGAGGAGCTTGAGAGGATACGTTAGGTAGGACCTTATGTTTTGCAAATATTCCTACATATTTTACTCGGCAATAAGGTCCATAATCATCCCGTTTATAGAAAATTATTTAAAATATTTTTTTTTTGTGTCTGATTGACATTTCCTGTGATACATGTAACGTGAAAAGGCCACTGACTACAAACATATCTAGTTGGAATAAAAATTTTCTTCTGCGCAATGAGTGATTCACACAGAGCCTCATTTTGCCCTTCTAAATTTGTTTCACTAAAAGTGGTTGGATTCTAGCTAAAACCGTTCATCTGAAGTAAGAATATTGTACATGATGTGCATTACCACGAATAATCTCATCCATTAGAGTTATGGTTTTCTCCTCCTTATAATTTTTTTCCCTGCTTTTTCCACCCATTGGTGCATGCCAATTATGATTAACTCCTCAATTTGCAGAGTTACGACAAAGAAGCACACATAAGCACACGATCCATCATATCAAGTTTTCATGGGCGAAGGCCCCATATTTGCACACATGAAGGTTAGAATTCTTTAGAGATAGACTCTTGAGGATGACTGTCTCTTAGTTGCCTTTTTAAAATATTTCTATTATGCCAGCAAACAAATCCTGTCCTTTATAAGAGTTGAATGGCCACCCCTCCCTCAAATGAGCTTTTACTATTATTGTGTTGACAACTTATAGCGTGAGTTGAAACTTGAGAATGAGAACTACTTCTTTCGGTCCGAGAAAATTCGGCTTGGTTAGATGCCATTGATGCTTTTTCTGAGTTCTCTTCTTTGCCTTTTCACCTTCTACGGTGCAAATAAGAGATGAGGTCTTCGCCTTTGGCTTTTTGATAGTGCTAGTTATCAATTGGACCGCAATGCATCTAGAAAGATTTTCTTTATGGTATTCAAAGTTTCCAAATTCAAGTACTTATGGTGGGCATTTACTTTTTCTTTGTCATTTCAACGGTAATGAGAGCATATGAATATTTTGAAAACCAGACTGAACCGTTTTTTTGCCGCATCCCTCCCCACTTTCAATTGTCAAGTACAGAATTCGAACTTTGAATCTGATTGAAAAAAAACATTACCATTTGTCCGGACTGATTTGATCGAATTTATGATTAATATATAGCCTAAGATAATATTTAGGGTTTGAGTGTTTCTTTTTAATATTTAGCTATGATTATGCTGGAACAGCGCTTGCAGGGGAAAGCAAACCCAAGAAGACAGAAAAATAATAATTCTTTGTGTCATAGTAGCTTCGTAAGAAAAACAAGACAAGAGGACAAAAACAAAAAAAAAGAATAAGTAGGTGTCATAAGAAATTTGTAAGCACAAGAATTTAGACGACAACATCTCTCAATCATATCAATTTTCTAGTTGAAATGAAAACCATTCTTGGACTCATTTTAGTGCATGAAAAGATGTCAATAACAGTCCAATTTCCTCACAACTTCTTTTTTTATCCCTCTCCTTTCACTAAATCAATGATCTAAAACGTCCAACAAATTATACAACTGCCAAAAATTAACCAAGCAGAAAATTATGGGCAGTTGTCTTTAAGACTTCCAATCCACATTAGCATAAAGATTTAGACTTCAAAATTCAGAAATGCATTTGCTGTTTGTGGTCAAATGCTAAGCAATATAGCTTTGCATCCCAGAAAAGGTTCCCCTTTTTCGTGACACTTGTGGCTACTCGACGAAGAGTTTTGAACACCTTTGTCTACTTTGGCTTCATTTCAATGGTTGGAGAGTTGGACAAGTTGAATAGCCATTGATGCTTTGGAACTTTCTTTCACATACTGGCCAACACTATCAACGAAAACAGTGGTCAAAACTTGGAATTGTCTCTTCATCGATCGTTCTGAAATTATTACAACAAAGAAATCTCTCCAAGAAATTGTTTGGAAACTTTTACATAATCAAAAATACAGAATCTGGAAGTCTTCAGGTAAAGCCTTAAAGTCACCATAATGACTATATGTTCTTTATAAGTCACCAAAAAAAAAAAAGTGTTGACAGTTAGAAACCTTTATGTGAATTGTTCGGCTTAGAACAGAGCAAAATCAATGGTCCCTATGTATTAACTTTTGAAAGCAAATCAGAACATGCATCTGTCTACTGTCCCTATGTGAGCTCTTGCAGGCTAGTCCCTTGATGTTCTCAAAGTTTTATTCAATCAATGGCGCCAATAGCCACATAGTTTGCAGCAAGTTTATGAGAAGGGGTTGCAATACAATCAACCCGTTGTATCAGCTTTAGATCACCTTTTTTTTAACCAGGAAATGGAGAGATTTAAGAAGTGGAGAGGAAAAAAATGAAATATTTGAATCTAAAATTTTTAATTCTAGATTTGTTAATTTTAACAACTAAATCAAGACCTCCTGGAAAGCTTTAAATCACTTGGTTTGGTTCCATTAAGTGCCTTTTTTTCTTTTGTTTTGTTTTCATCTTTTCCATTTTTTCTCCCGAATCTCTTAATCGTCTTGATTTTTCATGTACATCCACCGTACCATTGACTAGACATGTCAATGGGTAGGATGTAGGTCAGATCTTTTGATTTAGATCCAAACCCATTAAATTTAGATAGATCTATGCTCAAAACTAACTGTTATAGATCTGAAAAAGTAAGTCTAGACCTATATCCTCATCGATTTGGATATCCAATGGATATCCGTTATATTTTTTGAAATACTAAAGTAAAAATATATTTAAAATATATAGTTCAACAATAATATAAATAGCATTCAATTTTTATTTTCAAATAATAAAATTAATATTCAAGAAACTATTATGAACTCAAAAAAAAACTATTATCGAATAGTTCTATTTATTTTTAAAGTTTCAATTGTAACCACGCCCAATCTTTTATTTGTTTGCTTTACTTTTCTCCTTTTTCTAAAAAAATTTGTATCAATTACAATAACAACTAGGATTAACTTGAAAACTGAAAACAATCATGAAACTTTACTATATTCGATCCAATAACCATAAAATATTAGATTATTTTATAAATTTACTAATATACATGTGTGTGTATGTGTGCATATCTATACACATATGTGAATCTGGGTAGGGTTTGATACGTGTATTGGTTTGGGTATGAATATCTTATAGAGTCTTGATTTGAGTAGGGTCTAAGTTTGAGAAACTAATTCTAAACTCTATCTAAATATCTTGGGTCTCGGTTAAATTTCAATTTACCTACCAAAGTTTTTAAAATATACAAGAGTACTTTTGCACATCTTCTCCTTAACCTTACTTCCGCCAATGCACCGTTCGAAACAATTAGAATGACATGGGTTTAGCAAGCAAGCCAATTAATTACGTTCAAACTCAAACAATTCATTCTTGAGTAAATGCCAATTGAACAATAAGTTGACCAAAAACGTTCCTAATTAAAAAAATCAAACAACATATACTAATATCCTCTGATTCTCCATAGATTTTTGTGCATAAACACGCAATCTTCAATCAACTCTCCAAAATCTCAACTGGTAAGCAAAAGCCACGTATGATGAATAACAATTGATTACGTTAAAAACTTAATCAGAATATAGAACAAATTATCTAAGACAAAATATAAGCAGTCGCTAGGACATTAGTGCCATTACTTCTTTGCATCCTCCTCCTTGCATTTGCATTTTTCCATGAAATGAAATTGTTAGGATAATTAATCCAAGCTTCCTAATAGTTGTTGTTTCTTCTTTTAAAATTAGACGTTCAAGTATAGTCCAATTTTAACAGCTTACTTGTTTAAGATATAGAAGAGTTATTTGATAATTTCATTTCTTAGTAGCTTCCTAATTACCAAGTCATGGGAGTGTGTTAGTATTATATTCAGTTGAGAACAATGGGCGAAAATTTTTTACAGAGTTCTGATTGCTGTAAAAATAATCTCAGTGTACTTTATGTATTTATGATTATCAAACTCCTCTTTTTTCACACACACATATATACATATGTATATATATATATATATATATATATATATATATATATATATATATATCAAATAGGTCCAATTATGAGTTCCCCTTGTAATCATGCAACTTGAACTTGCCGAGCTATATAGCGACTGAAAGGCACCACTCGCCTATTAGGCTTTAGCCCAAGTCTGATTCAAGAAAATTTGAAGGCGAAATTGTGTCGAACTTTTTGGACAATTATCAGGCACATCAATCAGAACGTTTGACTGTGGCCATCCGCCTTTTATTGCTTGTTGTTTTCAGTGGAAAAGAAGCAAAACTTTGCTTTCATGCGTCTGCGATTATCAAACTTCTCTTCTTTCTTCTGCATATTTTTATGTGTCAAATATATTTTCGCTATATGTACGTTTTAGCCCCTACAAAAGCTTGATAAGAGGCAGAAATAGGCCAAATTATTAGGTTGCTGGTTTCACTCGTCAGCAAGGGACCCGGGGCTGGAACGGTTGTCAGTGCAACCGTTCCGGAAGCTTGTGTGCAAAATGCATACGATGTAACATCATTTGTACACGATATAACACTAGAACAACAGCGAGTAACACTAGAACAACATTTTATGGGTCCCACGCATATTTAAATCTGGACCATACAAATTTTGTTGGCCAAATCTTGGCCATTAACTGGCCCCTTTTCCGTCAGGAAGCAACTTGCCTTAGCTAGCTAGCGGCTGAAAGGCACAACTCGACTATTAGGCATTAGCCCAAGTCTAATTCAAGAAAATTATGGTGCAGTTATCAGGGCACACCATTCAAAAGCATTAGATTGGGGGGCCATCCGCCATTTATTGCATGTTGCTTTCAGTGAAGTCAAATTCATCACGGCCATCTAAAAAGATGTACAGAAGGGTGGCTACCACAGCACGACAACAGGTGTCCTGTTGAATCCGATAAGCAAAATTTTTCAGATCATACCTGTTCTTTTCAGCAGTTCAGACGTGTCTGCCTACCAATATGTCTCCATTCATCATCCTTGTTCTAAGAAATTCACTGCACAGTAGCAATGGTGGTGTTTCGGGATCACTGACATGGGAAGTGTTCTTCTGTTGGCATTTCTTGTTTGCTTCGCTACAGTTGAGGGGATCATGTTGAGTGCTGCTCATTTCGTTCAAGCAATTTCCAGCAGTGATTGGCACTGATGCAGTCAAGAATAAAGACATTTCACAATTAGAGCAGTGATTTTGGGAGGTTCAATCTATACACTAGCAAGTTTTCAATCCTTGGCATTCTCCTTAAAAGAAAAGAGGGGATGAGGGAAAATGAAAAAGATAAATTATGCCAATTGAACTTAAGCTTGAATCATGTTGTTCCATCTGAAAGTGTTTAGCAACCTTCTAATTTAGTCCATGACAGTTTTCCTTTATTTACAAGTCATTCTTTGCTTGGCAATCTTTTCGAAGTTGAAACAACAGCAAACACCTTCAAGTTAAAAAGAAATCATCCAAGACTTATGTTACTAACAGGCAACTTTTCTATGTCAATTTAGCTGCACAAATTCTGAGTGAGTACTTAACATAGCACCGTCAGTAGCAACAAGGAGCAATCGCGAAAATCTGCAAAGCAGCCAAGCTATGCTTTTATGGTTTCTTGATCTAGTGAGAATACCTCCTCAATCACAACGAATTTGTAACTGCAGTTCTGTCAAGGAAGAGTTCATCATGGTTAATGTGAGGCCAGAATCCAAACCCAACGCATTCTCAGGCACCAATCCAACAGGGTACTGGAAGTCCACATCATAAAGAAAAATTTTTGAACCAATAGCTAAAGAAGTGCATGTATTTGTAAATGTTCCTAGACCAGGAACCAGACATTCCATGCTCACCAAACAGGTCCAATTAGTTGCCCATTTGCTTGTAGACGTCAAAGAACTAACAAGAATTCCAAAAACATACATACACCTTCATGTTCTGACACATAGGGTCAAGGTTAACTGTACAACCTAATTAAAATCCATTAGCACTTAATAATTAGATCTCAAATATTATTGATGTTTTTCTGTTATCAGATACAACTAAAACATGCAATCCATACTATTTAAACCCAGTCTACAGGGTAAATACAAATCATTCCTCTGTTTTTCTTGCTATGCAGGATGGCATCCTCCACATGAAATTACCCCAAAATTAAAACCTGGAACATATTACACTAAGTTGATTTCTGTACAAACAAGAATGGAAAACAATGTGCTTGCATCTACAACTGACGAACATTGCCACTTCCAGACGGCCAAATATGTTTGTATGGTTTTGCATTAACCTACATCATAAATCTTCATGAAATTCCAAGTTCCCATGATCAGAAGCCTCGTATACATTGGAGTCTTCTGTAGCTTCAGAGCTCATATATGTTGGTGTTTCTGAAATTGATGATTCTTCTGCTGCTTCAAAACTGATTCGAGAGTCCTCATCTGTTGGTGTTTCAGAAACAAGTGATTCTTCGGGAGCTTCAGAACTGCCAAAAGCAGCACTCTGGTAAACTTCGTCGGCAGTATGATCAATAATTTTATTTTCCACGAACTGAGACACCTGAAGCAAGTAGTGCACTCCATTGACAACATCGTACACCATCAACCCAATCCTTCCCCCAACCCAACTACCCAAATGGCTTCCTACAAGATAGCCAAACCTCCCGAACCTCTCCTCTCCAATAAAGCCAACTGAATAGGTGCCAAACAAGGTTCCAGTGCCCCTGAGGAATCCTTCCGTCATGGTACCGCCGAAGTAAAGCGCTTCAAAAAAATCCCATCCTGAAGAAATTATAGGACCTATTATGCGCTTTGCTTGTCGAGTTGCCAGTTTTGCAGCTTTAGCTCCCTCTTTCTGGACAAGCTTGGCTGCGTCTTTGGCAACCAGACCTTGTGCGAGCGCGTCACCTAGAGCACTCTCAATTGCTTGATTCCTTGCTCTTTCAACATGAAGAGATCTGACGTTGTAAGAGTAGAGCTTCACACCCTCCTTTACTAAACATGCAAGGGTTCCAGTGCTCCCATCAAAACAATTCAAGAAGGTAAACTCCCCACTCTTGGAAGCAGCTTCTTGACCAACCAGCTCACGGCATTTTTCAGCTGCAAAACAGCACATCATTAAGAACATTTTTGGAAATAATAGAATTGGAAAGGAAAACAAGAGTTTACGAAACAAATGACTCAATAATCTAGCTAATAACACCGAAGTATGTATTTATGTTAATGTACAGTTTCAAGCATTTATTAAAGTTTAAATTCAATCTTCTTTGAACACAAGTGCTCTGTCAAAAAATAAGAAACTCAAGTTACCTTTATGTCTCTGTTTGTCTGGCATGTTTGTCTGTAAAGTTTGAAACTAAGACTAATGGACATCACTGATGGTGGATTTTTCTTACGATGGTATTAGTGACAGACAGTAGGAAGACCTGCACCTATGTCTGTCATCACAAATATAGATGGCATATAATTCAAATGTGCATGTCTAACTAACATTCACATGAAGAATGTGTTTCCAAAACTCACATCAAGTTTCTTGGAGTAAATAACTAAGTCTAAATAGTTCTTCATATGCTGATGTACAAAATCTTCAAATGCCAACAAAGAGACAGCTGGAGGAGTACCCACAAGAAAGAACCATGCAAGAAAAGCGAAAAATTTGATAAATGGATGCAAAAAAGCAGAAAATGTGAATTGAGAAGTAAAACCACCGAGCAAAAGCAAAAAATATGATAAATGGATGCAAAAAGACAGTTTCAAGCATTTATTAAAGTTTCAATTCAATCTTGTTCGAATCGAAGACAAGTGCTCCGACAAAAAATAAGAATCTCAAGTCAGCTTTATGTCTCTCTCTGCTTGTGTGACACGTATGTCTGTAACATTTGAAGCTAAGACTAATGGACATCATTGATGGTGGCTTTTTCTTACGATGGTATTAGTGACAGACAGTGGGAAGACCTGCATCTATGTCTGTCGTCACAAATAAAGATGGCACATAATTGAAATTTGTATGTCTAACTAGCATTCACATGAAGAATATGTTTCCAAAACTTGTGTCAAGTTTAAGTTTAAATAGTTCTTCATATGCTGATGTCCAGAATCTTCAAATTGCCACGGTTTTCCTATTCCTTTTTATTGAAGAATGTTACGGCAAATGCCAACAAAAAGACAGCTGCAGGAGTACCCACAAGAAAGAACCATGAAAGAAAAGCAAAAAATACGATAAATGGATGCAAAAAAGAAGAAAATGTGACTTGAGAAGAAAAACCTCCGAGCAAAAGTGCAATCACTTTATACACATGATTGTGGGATATACCACATTAAAGGATAGAAAGATGGGTAAATATCTCTAGACTGCTGTTAGTTTTTTAGACATTTAATCAGCAGCTCCAGTTTAGATACAAAGCTTCTCAGATAATGCTAAACCACTATAAGTAGACAGATATGGAGTGGTAAACTGCGCATTGTGGTGGCAGGAGATGTTTAATAAGTCCATTCATACTTTAAGCACCTTTAGAATATGCTCTTCAAAACTGAAGCATGTAAGATAACAGGAATTCCTGTGCCGTAAAGTTCCATGATATAAGATGGACATCAATTTCTATTACTTTCATGAACACTACTTATGTACTAATCATAAATCATTATCTATATAAGGATCTTTAGTTATCAATAGAGAAACTCTCAAAAGTGATATGAAATATGAACTCTTCTATTTATCAAGTGTAAGCACTTACACTTGCTACCAGATTTTGAGCTTTCAATGTAAGCTCCAAGTAAACTTATTTCATCAAACCACACACTAAGGCTGTCTAAATTCCACAACACCACCCCCCCCCCCCCCCCCCCCCCCCCAAAAAAAAAAAAAAACACACACACACAAATACCCCCAAAAGAAGGGGGTGGGCGAAGGCATGGCACAACAGACCTAAACATGGTACCACCCATCAACTATTTTTATCACCATGAAGACCACATCAACCAATTTCTAGAAACCTAAAAATGTGAGAAATATTCACAAGCACAAATACCATAAAAATGGAGTAACTCATTCTAATCAAACAGTCTAGTCTTCACTTAACTAAATACCGAGGCCCCGTACTTAGGAGGCAAAAAAACAAAATCAGGTGGTAGATTACTACTAGAAGCACAAATTAAATACTACATCAGTTTCAACATAACTAAATAGATCAGTCATATAATATCATTCATTTTACAAAACTAAATGCACGCTATATGATTTCTCCAAAGACAATATAATTCCAAAGCAAGAATTTAATGACTATAAAGATTAAAAAAGAACATAAATATGCCAATAGGCCAACAATTACTAGTCACAAAGGCCACTCCATTCAAGATCAGTATATGTGCAAATTAATGGCCAATAAACATTTGATTAGCAAGGTAAACAGCAAATTCGCAACTGCACTTTTTAATCCCAAGACAATTTTTTTACCTTTCTTTCAGCATGGTAACTATTAAATTTTAAAAAAAAAAACTGAAATGAAAACTGAAAAACTGGTATCTTGTTGGAGATGTGGATAATGGTAGTAAAAATATTACCACCGATACTGAGAGCAATGACGCCAACCAAGAAGAGCAGAAAATGAACTCTTTTTTTCTCCAGAATCGTCATGCTACTTGGGTTTTGCTTCTATTGATCTGGGCTTTTCTTAAAATCAGAAACTTTGACGTGATCAGAAAATTCTTCTGCTAGCACTACCTACAAAATCTGCTAAATTTTCGCAGGGGTTGATTCCACAGGGGGAATCCAAGAGGTAGAGAGGGACTTGAAGACTTCCGCAACGTGTCTGAATGATCCGTGGAAAGTCAAGAATCTTTTGGATTTCCTGTTCAAGTAAGGAATAATCAATTAATTTTTTTTAAAAAAAGTCAAGGCATAAGGATAAAGGAGCAGAGAAAATAGGCAGTAATTAACTGGATTTGGGCCCCTAACAATTGCAGACAAAGAGGCGGTTAACTGCGTCAAGTCCAGTCCAGTTCAAGATTAATGTAGTCAGTTGCAACCATAGACCCAATGAGAAAGCAAACTATCAATTAGTTTCTCATTTTTATTCTGATATTTACTATGCAAAAAAATTTTGAGTGCCATTTAATATGGAGTTCATTATTTATACCAGTGGTTGAACCATATCCGATATGTGTGCAATTCAAAAGATATCAAAAAAAGATTAGTGTTATTTTTTTTTGTTGGAAAGTAGTAGTTTAAAATAGTTTGATTGTTTTGGTATTTTAGAGAAGTGATAGTTTTTTGTTCGGGAAATAGTAGTTAATTCAAGATGTGGAATAGTTGCAGGGAGGTAAATAGTTAAAATAATGTAATTGTCTTTAAAAATAAGGGTAAATTAAGCGATACGTTAAATGACATAATTTGTTTACATATAAACCTTTCCCTTCCGCTATGATAATAGATTAAGCGACATCAATCAATTTCATGATAGTGTAAAGTTGTTAATTTTGAGTAAGAGTTGTTAAATGGGTTTTTTGATAGTAGTCAAAAATACGAGAGAAAATATGAGAATTCAAGAAATAGGACTGTCGATTGAGTCGGGCCAACTCAAGATCGGTTCGTTTTGGCCCAAAAAAGTCTTTGAGCCTAATCTTTAATTGGGTCGGATAGAATTTGGACCTAATATTAGACCCAAACTAAATATGGGTCGAATTTGGTCTACACTAGGGTCAGACCCAATTAAAGCTCGGCCCATATATGAGTATAATTATATATATAATAATATCTATAATTTATAGTTATACATATTATGACATAAAATGTTAATAATTTATGTAAATTTGTATTAATTCATAATTATAAAATATATATTATATATATAATTATGTATTTAAATATAAGTTTGGGCTAAACCCGATTTGAGTTCGAAACTCATATAATAGTGTTTGTTGAATTTGAACCTTTTAATATGATCCTGAAACTCGAAAAACCGAAATCCAAAATTTCATATAATTTGTGAGTCGAACTTAGACTTGCTAAATCCCAACTTAAAAAACCCAATTGACACCCCTATCGAGAAACCATATATGCTTCTTCTTGTTTAGAAAGGGATGTGGATTTAGACCTAGTTTTTTTTAATTTTTTTACCTTTACATTTAGGTCTACCAATTCAATCAAAATGATTGTAGCTCGATATATAATTTTTTGATGTAATTGTAATGAGAATTGAGAAATAAAAAGAGAGATGATTTCATTTTACTTTATGAAAAACGGAACACATTTTTATGTGTTATTTTCACCTCATCTTTTTTCAGAATTGGAGAGTTTTTTCCTTTTTCCTCCTTTTAATACTTTTCCTTGCTAGAGGCGATTTGTATATTTCAACATTTAGAATGGCACTTAGAAGTTTTAATTGTAGTAAGGGAATCTTTGACAGCTTAAGAATGCCACTTACGAGTTTTAGGAGGGTCGGCTTGAACGGTAAGAAAGTAGAGATTGTAAGTAGAAGGTGATAAATTTAAGACCTCTCACTTATTTAAAAAAAAAAAGGCCATTAGTAAGGGAATCTCTGACAACTTTTAAAATAACAATGGCCATGCAAAGCCCTAGTTTGGAATTTGAAATGGAATGAACCAAGCCAAAAAAGTTCTCAACACGTATGCGGTTCCTTAGCACATGGATTATGAGTAAATTTCTAGGGCTGTTAAACGAACCGAGCTGTTTGGTAGCTCGGTTCGTTTCGATTCGTTTGTGTTCGTGAAAGACTCGTTCGAAACCTTAAACGAACCTAATTCAAACGAATTTTTTTGTTCGATTAATAATCGACTGAACACGAGCATGTTCGCGAGTTTTAACGAACGTTCACAAACATGGACATAATTATCATTTGACAAATTTTAGGGTTAATTTTATGGCTAGACTTTTATATTTGGAGGGCAAATTGCTTTGTTTTATTTGTTGTTTTTATGTTAATGTTAGTTATATAGTTAATGACTAATAGAATTTAGTCACTTAGTGCTTTAATTGTTTTTGAGAATGATTAATGATTTGTATGGCATATTTAAGGTTTAAAATAATTTGGATTCGAGCATTTCAAGCATGTTCGCGAACGGCTCGTTTATGTTAAACGAGTCGAACACGAACTCGAACTCGAACTCGAACATGAACTTTGCTTAACGAGCCGAACACGAATACAGGTTTGGAGTTTGAAAATTAACGAATGAACACGAATGTTGTTCGAATCACTCAATGAATAGAGCTCAAACATGAGATACTCTATTCGATTTGACTCATTTACAGCTCTAAATTTCTCTAAACTAGAAGATGTAATTAAACACCACCTTTTATATATTATTAGAAGCCCTTGATAGGGAAATTAATAAAAAAGCTGGATTATTTATAAGCTTCTTTTAGGGGGAGAGAGTGTAAATGAGTGGTCTCAGATTCAAGACCTCCCACAAACACTAAAAGAAAAGTTTTTTTTTTTTAAAATTTTGTATATGAAAGGTTTTGAACTCAGGATCTCCTATTTACAATCTCTCACCTTACCATCTAATCCAACACAATCCACGCCTATTAGCTTCATTTATTTGCCAATAACGAGACTGCAAAGGCCGAGCGGCAGTTTTGATTTTGATAGTTTGAAATCGTCTACAAGGCATTAGAGTACGTTCTATCCATAGAAAATGAAGGGCACCTGATTTATTTATGTTCTTATTTTTAATTTGTTGACAACATTTGACAAAATCGTCTGTTGTAAATTTTCCTTTTTTATACTTTGCCTTGAGATGAACTTTGAATGTTGAGGGGAAACAATAAGAAAAGCAATGGGTTTAAACTTGTTCATGCAAAAGAGGCACTACAAGTCACATAAAACATCAAAACTGAAAATTTGTAAACTAAATGAGCAGTTTTATTAGTTAGCAAATACTGCTAACTATCCTTAATTTAGCTGTGATACAGACCATAATAATAAGGTGCAAGCAGACAGCACATACACAAACTCAGCCACATCATTAGAAGATAAATTGGATGGTGGATTACATTCAACCTATCAGCAATTACAAGCTTGGCAGGGACACATACACAAGCAGTATATATAAAGACATGGACAAAGCCTAAATTTGTTGATGTCTGCTAGAGGGTTGAAAGTTTTACTTATGGCAGTAACATTACTAGTGGACTCGTTCGGGTTTGGATGACTTAGGTGGGAGAGTCTGATTTTTTCTGGAGATGCATTCCCAGTTTCTGCGATCTGCACAGGCACAGCTACACCTAAGTTGGACCAAATAGCAAAAATCAGGATAAGGGATGCTATGGTTAGGAGGGAGGATTTGGCCATGGTGAAATTGAAGGTAGAAGGAAGTTGAGTTTTAGGGGTTGGATTGAGAGGAATTTATATTGGATTTCATGTGTGTGTTTCCATGGAAAATTAATAGCAAGTTTGATTCGACTTAATTTATGGTATTAAATGTATATTTTTCAGTATACAGCAAAAAAATTTTCGCATTTGGTGCAATTAATAAGATGATTTCTTACCATTCTTAAGTAATACATTATCCCCAGCGATATCTATCACTAGTATGAATCTCGTGCATATCTTTTTGCTTATGACAAATAAGGGAAGGATAAAGAAAGGTCAAAATAGAGGGGATGCTTTAAAACTAATAAAATAAAATACTATAATAGGAATTGAAATATTAGAGAAATGAGTAGAGAAATGGAGAATGATTTTCTTATTATTTCAACTAATATCAAAAGTAATCCCAAGAGGTGCCAAGGTACCTCTATATATAGGCACTATAAAATTAAAGGTACATCAACTTTATTAAACGCTCATTACTACAAGAACATGAATAATCTATGAAATAGTTCTTCCAATACATGAGTGGATTTATGGATTGAAACCGTTCATCCATTGTAACCCTTTATATAATGTAGCAATGAATTATGAATTAATTCCTTTGGAATCAATGAATTATGAATTAGTTCTCTTGAGAATACAAATGGACATCCACACTTTTAATTGTTTCATAACACTCCCCTTTGGATGTCTATTACACAAAGAATATGCCTCGTTAAAACCTTACTAGGAAAAAATCCATTTGGATAAAAATCCTAGTGAAGGAAAAATAGTACACTATTCCTGTGTATTAATTTCTTTCCCTGATACAAACATCATTTGAGATCTTTTAATCGTCGCATTTCAATATTTTTTACTAATTTCTCAAATGTTGGAGTCGGCAATGTTTTGGTAAATAAATCTGTCAAATTATTATCTGATAAGATTTGTTGCACATCAATTTCACCATTCTTTTGCAAATCATGAGTAAAAAAGAATTTTGGTGAAATATGTTTCGTCCTATCTCCTTTAATATATTCTCCTTTCAATTGAACTATACAAGTTGCATTATTTTCATATAATATAGTTGGAGAATTTTCTTTTTTGGAGGATAACCCACAACTCTTCCGGATGTAGCGGATCATTGATCTTAACCAAACACATTCTTGATTGGCCTCATGAATTGCTATTATTTCAGCATGATTCGATGGAATTGTGGTTAATTATTGTTTTGTAGATCGCCACGAAATAGTTGTACCTCCATATGTAAATAGATAACCATTTTGAGATCTTACTTTATGCAAGTCAGATAAATATCCAGCATCAGCATAACCAAGTAATTCAGGTTTGGATTTAGTTGAATAAAATAAACCAAGATCAATTGTTCCTTGGAGATAGTGAAAAATATGTTTAATACCATTCCAATGTCGTCTTGTGGGCAAGAAACTAAATTTTGCTAATAAATTCATTGCAAATGATATATCAGGTCTTGTACAATTAGCAAGATACATTAGTGCACCAATTGTACTGAGATATGGTACTTCAGGACCAAGTATTTCTTCATCTT
Source organism: Coffea arabica (assembly GCF_036785885.1). Lineage (NCBI taxonomy): Eukaryota > Viridiplantae > Streptophyta > Magnoliopsida > Gentianales > Rubiaceae > Coffea > Coffea arabica. The sequence continues at coordinate 72,037,420 of NC_092313.1, read as the reverse complement.
TCTCTCGTAGTCTAAAAGGATCCTTATTAGGATCTAATGATTTGACGATCATTGGGGCACTTAATGTATGTGCCTTATCCATATAAAACCGCTTTAATACCTTCCGGGTATAAGCAGTTTAGTGGACAAAAATTTCACTTTTCAAATGCTCAATTTGTAAACTAAGACAGAATTTTGTTTATCCAAAATTTTTTATCTCAAATTTTTTCTTCAAATATTCAACACTATTTTGAATCTCTTCAGGAGTTCTAATCAGATTTAGATCATCAACATATATAGTAATTATCACAAAATTTGATCCATTTTTTTTGATAAAAATACATGGACATATTGGATCATTTGTATAATCTTCTTTAGTTAAAAATTCATTGAGGCGGTTATACCACATACGTCCAGATTGTTTAAATCCATACAAAGACCTTTGTAATTTAATAGAATAAATATTTTTAGAATTTGATTTGCATGTTTCATGCATGTTGAATCTTTCGGAAATTCTCATATAAATATCATTTTCAAGATTTTTATATTAATATACAGTAACGACGTCCATTAGACGCATATCTAGTTTTACATGTACTACAAAACTCACAGAATATCGAAATGTGATAGCATCCACTACAGGTGAATACGTTTCATCATAATCAAATACAAGCCTTTGTAAAAATTCTTGAGCTACTGGTTTTACACCTTCAGGTGTTTGAATTATAAGTCCAAAAACTTTTCTTTTAACCAATAAATCTAATTCAGATTAAATCGCATCTTTTCATTTTGGCCAATCATTTCTATACCGACATTTATCAACCGATCTAGATTCATGATTCTCATCAACTTCTATAATATCAAGTATTACATTTCATTAGGATCCAATTAAATTTTCTATAATTTCATTCTCTTCGGGAGTTGGCTCTTTAGGAGCAATCTTTTTAAGAGATTGAATTTTGTCATGACATTTATTTAATTTCCGAAAATATTTGAAATCAATTTATACCTTATTTAGGTAGGCCGACCTTAAATTTATTTGTAGCACTTGTACATATCCTTCAGGGATATCAATTTTAACCACAGTATTTCCTGCAGGAATAGTTGATTTAATGACTCTTCTGAAGTCGATAAATATATCTGACAATTGATTTGTAACTTTCAACAAATGAAAATTTTCTTGAACTTCTAGTTCACATTATTTTGTATGAGAATCGAGAAAATTCAATTTTTCAGATGATTTCCTTTCGGTTGATTTTTTCCTCCCCCTAATGTCGAGAGTCGTAGCTCATCAGAATAAATAAATCATTTAATAGATCACTCATTAATATTTTATGATATTTAATCGTAAAAGGTGATTCATACCCGACTTAAATTTTAAATTTTTTTGAAGCCATATATAATATAAAGTGGGTATGTATAAATTCTTGTCGGCTCTCAAATATTCTCACTTTTGTCAAATCATATATCCATTGGGATCAGTAAATTTCTGATTTACTGTAGGTGATGATTATAAATCAAATGAGAATGAAGGCAACTATATCGATAACCATTTCTCTTTCGAATGATTATTATGATATAATTAACTTTTATCTCACTTGATTCTAAAAATGATCTTTATTATTGTCTCATTTAGTATCTCAATTTGATATCCATTTCGATGGATATTCAAATTCAATAAATTATTCGAAACATGATAAAAAGTAGTGTTTTATTTATCATAAACTTTTCTCCTACATGGAGAAATATAGCAGTGGTTCTTCTGGAGTTTTCAATCATTAAAGCACTACTACTGATTGTGTTTGTCTCTTTTGTTGGAAAATAATGTATATAGTAGCATTTATTAATGAGGCACATATCATTGTCACCATAATTCTTATGAGACAAATATCATCACCATAACCCTTTGATTCCAAATGTTTAACATCCATTTATTTTTCAGGAAGAAAAGTTAATTACTATCATAAATTAAATCAATCATTATACACTTTCAGAGCGTTTAAAAAAATTGGCCATGTGAAGATGCTATTATAATTTTGATTTGTCAAATATACTTCGAGACATTTATTTTCAGGATCCTTACTTTCTTTTCTTATCATTATTGTCCCATTTTAAATGGTGACTTTTTCTCTTGTCATGGTAAAATACATATTTACCAAAAACATGGTCATATTGAAATTTAGTCGCATTCACTTTTAGGAATGGATTAGATCTAGCATGCAATAAGTACAGAATATTTCTCAAATTTTCTCTCAATATTGCTACTACAGGAGCATATTCGAGAAATATGTAGAGAATATTATTTTCAACTATGAAATAATTCTAAATAAAGCAGAATTGTGTACTTGCAGCCATAAGTAAATTTATCATACCATATTTTGAAATAATAACCATCTTCCAGTGGCCAAATCTTTTCGTTAAAGAATGACCATCTTCAGGTGGTCGAATTTTTTTCTTAAAGTATTTCAAAGAATGAGTGGATCTTCAAACATAATTGATTTCTATAATAGCATCTCCAAAATTCATTGCATCAGAATATAAGTATCTATAATAAATAATTCTAAAGATAAATAAGTAGAGTTAAAAGAAGAAATATTATCTCAAAGTTGTCAAAGAGTATATGTTTGTTCAACAGTAGACACTTATATTTTACAATCATTCAAAGGTTAGTCATAAGAAATTGAAATAAATTTGTGGGTCAGAAATTTACCTCAATAGGTAGACAAGTTTTACTCGAGAAAATATCCAACTGTTGATTTGACACTAGCAGAATCTCGATAGAGTCTCGTATTTCACTTTTGCTCAAAAGTAGAGACTCGTATTGATAACGTGTTATAAAACTAATAAAATAAAATACTATAATAGGAATTGAAATATTAGAGAAATGAGTAGAGAAATGGAGAATGATTTTCTTATTATTCCAACTAATCTCAAAAGTAATCCAAGAAGTGCCAAGGTACCTCTATATATAGGCACTAGAAAATTAAAGGTACATCAACTCTATTAAACACTCATTACTATAAGAACATGAATAGTCTATGTAACGGTTCTTCCAATACATGAATGGATTTATGGATTGAAACCGTTCATCCATTGTAACCTCTTTATATAATGCAGCAATGAATTATGAATTAATCCCCTTGGGATCAATGAATTATGAATTAGTCCTCTTGAAAATACAGATGGACATCCACATTTTTAATTGTTTCATAACAGGGGAACAGTTTTAGAGTTAATCTTTCCCACACTAACAGTATATCTACCGCCAATTTTGGATAAATGACAACTATGCAAAATTTGAATTTAAATTCCAACTTTTACATATGTGCCATAAATTCAACAGTGATAATGTATATATTGTCAATATATATAGTATTTATTTTTAATTTTAAGCAGAATTAAAGGAGGAAAAAATTACGCTATCATCTCAATAAATTATTTCCTCCCATCCCATAACCGTAACCTTTTTTAGAGAAAAGTTTTTGTTGCATTTATAAGCCTTCAATTTTTGCTTAATTTGGTGAAGTTTTCGCTGTAAAGACTCACAAAACAAAATTAATTATTTAATTTAAACTCCAAATTCGAATTCATTTAATTATTTATTTGGCCAAATGCTTCGATTATTATTTTCTAACCTTTTTAGGCCTAATTAAATGTATCCATAGCTTAGTTATATTTTTAAAGTGACTCGTTTCGAAATTTAATTTCTGAAGGCTCGTTAAGTGAAAATAGTTAATACGCGACTGGAATAAATAATCGATTCGAGAATACAATAAGTTTAAAAAATTGGAGACTTGTGCATTAGTCTCAAAATAGGTATTTTTACATTTAAGTGTTCAAAGGTTAATTAGTTATATTACCGTCATAAGAACTTCTTAGAAATTTCACTATCTCGCGCTTAAATTGGAAATACGTGTTTTTATGCACGCGAGTAATTGAGGAACCTTAGGCCATTATTTTGGGATTATTAAGAGTGAATAATAATAATATGAATGTAAGTGCATTAGAGGTTTAGTGCACTAGTGCAATAAACCCGCGAGAAATCGAGCACGAAACGCACGCGTACGTGCATTATTTTAGTGGACAGCTTTGAGTACAATTGAGCCACACGTTTTAAACTTACCTTAGAAGCTCATACCATTAGCATTTCCTTCCTCTCATACTCACAAACAGCCGAGCAACAAAGGAAGAGCAAGACCAGAAAATTCCTCCACTCTCTCTCCTTAATTCCTTGCTCAATCACTTCCAAATTTTACATGCAACCCTCAAATCACTTGGTGATCAAGATAAACTAGGAAAGGAGCTGTGTCTCACGGTTTTTCTCCAGCTCAAAGTGATCGAAAATTTCTGTCTTGGCTCTCTAAGAAAGTAAGTAATGATTAACCACTTAATTCTTGTTTTATGGAAGATAGATTACACTCATGAGCTCTTGGATTCTCATGGGCAGCTTTAAATTGTTGAAAAATTGGTAAGTGGGATCTATAAAATCCCACAATGACTTTGATGATCTGATTTGATAGGATTGAATGCTAATTGTGTTGATTAAGTGCTAATTTAGTAGAGTTAAGTGGCAAAAATGAAAAGGAAGTCAAATGAGGAGTTGCATGTGAAGGTGCCGATTCTGCCCTGCTATTTTTGTGCATTTTAGTGTACTTTCTTGAAGTCCAATTGAATTGTTTCTGATGCAAATGTGAAATATAGGTTGTCTTTAAAGTTTCCTAAAAATTTTACGTGATTTGGGTGGGTGCATGTTGAGATTTAGAAAATATGTCAAAACTGGAAAATGATTCCCGTCACTACCAGACAGCCATCTTCTTTCGGCTATAATTCATGGCTCCGATGTCGGAATCGAGTGCCGTTTATGGCACTGGAAACTAGACATTTCCAGCTTTCATTTGATATAAAATTCAATCCCTAATTCCACCCGAGTACCCCGTACCAACCGTTTAAAAATGACTGTCCTGTTTCTCTGTTTTCCTGGAATGAAGTTCAGAAGCTATAACTTGAGGCTCGAATTTGAGCTAGTTGTGTGCTGAATTTCAGAATGATTTCTTCTGTGAAATTATAGTTTTATGAATGTATTTTCCAACGCCACCAACTATGCTCAATTCTGAGTTAAATTGAGTGATTTGTGATCAAAATACGAAACCTGCCCTGTTCTTGAAAACCCTAAATTTTGGGTTAAATTGATGCTAGACTTGGTGTGGACTTGCCAATTGAGTTTCTTGGAGTTAAAACAATTACCAAATGTACCATGAATGTTCCTTAGGCTTTTCATACACCAATGAACCATGTTTGAAGGATTTTCCTTGGCCAAATGTTTGGAATGGAAAACAAAAAGCTCAAGACAGTTTTGCCTTAGGATTCTTCGAAACTTGGGTTGTTTGGTTGACTACCTTTCCGAAGTTATTTTTCCATGAAATTAGGTAGAGGGACAACCCTTATATGGTAGTATTACACTACTAATTATGGTGTTATTCCGAGGCCGTTTCATGGCTCAAATAAATTACCAAAATTCATGACTCGAGTTTGGAAAACCCATGTTTCACAAGGGAATTTTGGTAACTTTGACTTACCATATCTTAGTACTCAAAACTCCGTTTCTCATTCCGCTTGTTCTGTTGTAAATTTGGATTGCGACTCTAAAAGTGTTCCAAATTTCAAAAGCTAGTTCCAATCAAGTGAATTTTGCCGAATTTTTAAAGTTGACCAAAAACCAACCTAAATCTGCCTTATGAACCAAAACAGCGATTTTGAGCTTATTTTTTTAATGTTTTTCATTTGAAATCTTAGAAAAGTGTATTCTAAGAACTTTTATTACCTTGGAAGAGGTTTCCAACGGTACCAAGTTTTCCAATTTTTGACTTGTAAAACATGAGATACGATTTTTCTAGTTTATCGTATCAAAACTGAAATTTTCCGAATTCCAAGAAAATGAAGTTTTCAAGCACTCCTTATTCTTTCGATATTACTTGAACGATTTATACTTAATTTCCAAGATGAAAACTAAATTTCTCCTGTACTTTGAAACCCCACTTGAGAGCCTCGATTTAGGATAAGTAGGTTCGTTTCACGAGACTTTCTAAGATTGTACTATGGTACGATCTTCTTTAATAGTAGGGATTTGTGAATGATAGTTTATTATTATTTGCTCAGGCGCACACGAGAACCTTCAAGAGGATCCTACAGTGAACGCCTAAAGCTCCGAGGGACATTTCTTCCTCATTACTTATATTGGTGAGTGTCAAGTGCATGTTTACTTGTACTTCGCTTGAGATCTGTTACCTACATGAACTCTACTTGAACCTGTTGTTACTTGAACTGTACTTGTTGGGGAAAGTGTGTATTTTACCGCACTTTATCTCTTTTACTTGGATCAATACATGACTTGCTACATGAATTACATGAAATTGCTGGATTTTACATGTACATGACCTAAAGTCAAATGCAGAGAAATCTCATCGGCTATAACTTGATTTGTTTCTGAAAATCTGACCTGTGGGGACGCCCAAAACCCAATGGTTATACCTCGTAATCTCGCAGCCAATCGTGAGGTCTTGGTCGGGAGAACTTGGTAAATCTTGGGACCTGAAACTTGATCTTTTGAGATCTTGCTTGGCGTACTTGTATAGTATCGCCTTTACATGCCTGTTGGTTACGGATCCGAGAGGGTGAAATGATGGATGGAGAGAAGTAAGTGGTGATATACGGATTGAAAATACCCACCGGTTGACGGAGAGTCATCGCGGGAAGGTATACGAATGACCCTGGCAATGCAAGTGAAACTTAGCTCCTGAGAGCTACCATATCCTTGAATTGTTTCTGTTTACAATTCATTGGAATTGGCAATTACTTGTACTTTATTATTTGACCTGTTAATTGGGTTTGTTACTTGAACTATTTGTTTGCATATGTGTCCTTGGTCTCACGAGCGTTTCGCTCACCCTGTAGATTTATTTTTCTTAACAGGATTGGGCATGGAATGATACCTGGAGGAACTCTTTTGATACACTTCTGGCTTAGGATTTTAATATATTTTGGACTAGACCTCTTACTGGTTGTACTTCAAAAACGTAATATATGGTTTAGATATTTGATGTACCCGGATGTAGTATATTTTGGGTAATGATGTACCTTTGGGGAATTTAATGTAATGATTGGATAAGCGTTATGTATATTGTTAAGTTTGGGAGTTTTCCGCACTTTCTTACTTATCTAGTGTTGTTGAATGATTTTGCTTTAAGATTGCATGGAAACTGCTTGAGTCCTGGCGAGAGTTGGGCAGACGTTCCGCGGATACCCTCTAGTTCGCCTTAGGGAGAAGTGAGAACGTCACAGTTGATATCAGAGCTCTAGGTTAGAGATCTGTATGGGAGACATACTAGATACTCTACCCTTAAGATCTGAGACCGGACGACTTAGTTATACCTTAAGTGATATTTGGGCGAACTAGTGACTGAGTTGGACATACCTTAAGTGACATCCGTCCGAGTTAGCGATTAAGGTTCTAACCAAAAAGTGTAATTATTTTACAGGGATGGAAAATGGAAACGGAACCCCGACAACTAACGAGAATGGCCATGCTAATGGTCATGTAGAGCTTTCTAGACCCATTTACTACCGAACTATTAGGGGAGGTGCTCGTGTGCGATATACGCCTTATGATAGATATCCTCGTTGCCCATTTAGGGTGACATTTGCCTACCCGAACCACATTGTGCTAGCATTGGACGACGAGCGTCGTCAGTTGGTGACTGCCAACTTAGACTTACAGGCAGAGGTGGACGAGTTTAGACAGATGATTAGTACTCAGGGCGAGAGGATCGCTGAGCTTGAGGAGGTAGTACAGGGCGAGGTGGCTACAGCTGCAATTGTTCGTGAGGAGCTCCAGAGTACTAGGGCTCGACTCACTAGATTAGGAGAGGAGGTCCGTGATCGGGTTTCCGGGATCATGGCTGATGCCACTGAGATGATAGAGGGAGTGTCGGATATAGTTCAGAGCCCGATCCAGGAGGAGGACCCTGAGGAGGATCCGGAGGAGAATCCTGAGGAGAAGATTCCGCCTGGTAGTCCTGCTGTGGACTAGATCCCTAGTGATCGACTCTTTTGACCCTTTTGACTGGTGTAGATAGGATTAGCAGGGGTGATACTAAGTGCGGAGGCCATTGTATTTTGCATGACTGTGTGGCCAATTTTTGTGGCACTTGCTTTTACTATAGTCGTCTGTGACTAAAAGTACTTCTGTAGCTCTTGCGTGCTATATTTTTGTAATTTTTCCATGATTTGCTAATTGTATGAATTTTAAATGATAATGAATGTAAATTACTGTTATTTTCAATGCTTTCGTGATTGGTTCTTGTTTTAAGCATTTTCTCGCAAAATTGATTTATTTCTTGCACTAGGCACGCTTAGGTTATGGAAGGACTAAGAAGTGGTTGAGACCATGGACGAGGGACTAGACAGACCCAATCTCAGGGGGATGACCAGGAATCGGCAACTGGACCTACCCAAGGTCAGGAAAATATTGAGAAAAATCAAGTGGCCACTGCCATCAATAGAATGACTGACATCCTAGAACGCTTAACTGATAGGCAAGGTCTTGGACCACTTAACCAACCTGGGGAACGGGAAAGAGGAGAGGACCGAGCCTTAGAAAGATTTTTGAAGTTTAATCTGCCTAAATTCATTGGTGAACCTGATCCTGAGGTAGCGGAGAATTGGTTGGAAAGAATGACCAATATATTCACCGCCTTAGACTATACTGAGGATAGGCAAGTGAATTTTGCCTCTTTCCAATTTGAGGAAGTGGCTCGTGCTTGGTGGGACATGATAAAAGGAAAATGGGGGAGAGTTCAAACCCCTTGGACTTGGGAGAATTTTACGGGGGAGTTTAATGAAAAATTTCTTCCACCCCTGATTCAAGAAAAGAGGGAGGATGAATTTATCAAGTTGAAACAAGGGACCCTTAGTGTAGCTGAGTACGAAGGGAAATTTACTAAGTTTTCTAAGTATGCCCCTGAATTGGTAATCAATGAAAGGAAGAGGATAAGGCGGTTTGTGCAGGGACTTAACGTAGAGATTCAGGAGGATTTGGCTGTAGCCCAAATCTCCACCTTTACTGAGACTTTAGAGAAAGCGCAGCGAGTGAAAACTGCAAGAATGCAAATTAAAGACTTTCACAATAGGAAGGGTAACTTTTCTAGTCGTACTTCTGGACAGACTAGTAAGAGTTCACAGCCTTCTAAAGTTGGAAGAGGAATGGGATGAATAAGGACTACTGGACCTTCTAGGGGAGTTTTATCCAGAGGAGGTCGTAGTGGACCGGTTCATACTACGGGAGCGTCTTCTAGTGATTCAGCCGCGACCCCTCAAGTCACTTGCGGATATTGTGAAAAATCCAACCATTCTGAGAATGAATGTTGGAGAAAGTCTGGGTAGTGTTTGGCTTGTGGTAGCATGGAGCACCAATTTGTGAACTGTTCAAGTAAAATGAAGATTGAAGGTAACACTCAGAGGCCAGAAAAGTCAACCTCTAAACAGACCAGTGCTGGAGAAAGTCGACCTAAGGTATCGGCTAGGGTTTACGCTCTGGATCATCAGCAATTACCAGATGCAACTGAGGTGGTTGAAGGTACGGTTCCTGTCTTCCACCGTTTAGTTAAGATTTTGATTGATCCGGGTGCGACTCATTCTTTTGTAAATCCCAATTTCATGAATGGAATAGACTTGAAACCAATTAAGTTACCTTATGATTTGAAAGTTAAAACGCCCACTGGAGACAAAAGTTTAATTGCTAACCTGGTATATAGGGATTGTGAAATCTGTGTTGGGGAACGAAAAATGTTGGCCGATTTGATAGGCTTGGCAATTAAGGGATATGATGTGATTTTAGGGATGGATTGGCTAGCCCGTTATAATGTCCAGTTGAATTGTAGGACAAAAATTGTAAAATTGGGTATTCCCGGGGAGGCAACCCTGAAACTGGATGTGAGGGGTAAGTTGGTTTCGTCTGCACTTATTTCAGGAATTCGGGCTAGAAGATTATTAAGTAGAGGAGCTCAAGGATATTTGGTCTTCCTTATTAATACCCCTAGTGATAAGGCGAATTTGGAGGACATGCCTGTAGTGAAAGACTTTCTAGATATTTTTTCTGAAGAGTTAGAGTCTTTGCCCCCGGAACGGGATATAGTTTTTAAGATTGATTTGACCACGGGAGTAACACCTATTTCTAAGACGCCATATCGAATGGCTCCAGCCGAATTGAAAGAATTAAAATTACAACTACAGGATTTGTTGGAACGGAATTTTATAAGGAAAAGTGATTCACCGTGGGGAGCCCTGATTTTATTTGTTAAGAAGAAGGATGGGAGTTTGAGACTGTGTATAGATTACCGATACTTAAATAATATTACAGTTAAGAATAAGTACCCACTGCCCCACATTGATGAGCTGTTTGACCAATTGCAAGGGGCGATAGTATTCTCGAAGTTGGATTTGAGACAGGGTTACTATCAATTGAGGATTTTGGAGAAGGATATACCCAAGACTGCTTTTAACTCGAGATATGGGCATTTTGAGTTTGCCGTAATGCCGTTTGGGTTAACGAATGCACCTGCTGCTTTCATGGATTTGATGCATAGTATTTTTAAACCTTATTTGGACCAATTTATCGTGGTCTTTATTGACGATATTTTGGTGTATTCTAAGAATATGGAGGATCATGAGAAACACTTGAGGATTATTTTGCAAACTCTAAGGGAGCACCAATTGTATGCTAAATTTAGCAAGTGTGAGTTTTGGTTAAAAGAAATAACTTTCTTGGGACACATAATTTCTAAGGATGGGATTAAAGTGGATCCAGCTAAAGTTGAAACTGTTTCGAAGTGAAAACGACCGGAAAATCCTATTGAGATTCGAAGTTTTATAGGATTGGCAGGGTATTATCGGATATTTATCCAGGATTTTTCTAGGATCGCTGGACCCATGACTGAGCTGACCAAGAAAAGTGGAAAGTTTATTTGGAGTTCTAAATGTGAAGAGAGCTTCCAGGAATTGAAAAGACGTGTGACTAGGGCACCAGTGTTAGCCCTACCGAACGGAAAAGATAGCTTTGTGGTCTACACAGATGCTTCTAAGGAAGGATTAGGCCATGTTTTAATGCAAAATGACAAAGTGATAACCTACGCCTCTAGGAAATTGAAACCACATGAAGAAAATTACCCGACCCATGACCTAGAGTTAGCGGCTGTGGTATTTGCTTTAAAGAAATGGAGGTATTACCTATACGGGGTGACATTCGAGGTTTTCACTGATCACAAAAGCCTTAAGTACTTATTTTCTCAGAAGGAGCTGAATTTAAGGCAACGTAGATGGATGGAATTTCTAGAAGACTATGATTGCACGATAAAGTATCATCCAGAAAAAGTCAATGTAGTGGCTGATACTCTAAGTCGTCAAGTACAAGTGGCCGGATTGATGATTCAGGAGCTTCACTTGTTAGAAGAAATTAGTTATTGGAATCCTCGATTGGAACCGAGAAAATAATCCTTGGGAACATTGTAGTGAATTTCATCTTGATGGGACGTATTAAAGAGTCTCAGGAAAAGGACCCTGAAGTGCAAAAGTGGGTGGAAAGAGTCAAAAAGGGAGAAAAGTCGGATTTTGATTTGAGATCAAGTGGTATTTTGAAATTTCAGAATCAGATAGTGGTGCCAAAAGATGAAGGGCTTAAGAAGGAAATTTTGGAGGAGACACACCGATCGAAGTTTACGGTACACCCTGGAAGGAATAAAATGTACCAAGATTTGAAGAGATTGTACTGGTGGGAGCGCATGAAAAAGGAAATTTTCCAATTTGTCCAAATCTGTTTAATTTGTCAACAGGTTAAAGCCGAACATCAGAAACCATCAGGAATTTTGTAACCTTTGAAAATACCTGAGTGGAATTGGAAGAACATCACTATGGATTTTGTATCAGGATTACTGAGAACACAAAGTGGCCATGATGCGATTTGGGTGATAGTGGATAGATTGGCCAAATCGGCTCATTTTCTGCCGATTAACATGAGGTACCCATTGGAGAAGTTGGCCAAGTTGTATTTGGATGAGATCATTAGATTACATGGAATTCCTGTCAGTATCGTGTCGGATAGAGATCCAAGATTTGTTTCGAGGTTCTGGCAAAAGATGCAAGAGGTGTTGGGGACTAAATTGAGTTTCAGTACTACTTACCATTCCCAAACCGATGGACAGTCCGAGCGGACGATTCAAACCCCTTAGGATATGTTGAGGACTTGTGTGTTGGATTTTGGGAAGAGTTGGAATAAGTATTTAACTTTGGTAGAATTTGCTTATAATAATAGTTACCACTCTTCTATTCAAATGGCCCCGTATGAAATACTTTATGGTCGAAAGTGTAGGTCTCCCATTTATTGGGACGAAGTAGGTGAACGAAAGATCTTGGACCCGACTACAGTGCCATGGATTGAGGAAGCTAATGAGAAAGTAAAGTTAATACGTCAGAGAATACAAACCGCACAAAGTCGTCAAAAGAGTTTCGCAGATAACCGAAGGAATGATTTGGAATTTGCGGTTGGAGATCTAGTGTTTCTCAAGATCACACCTTTGAAAGCGAGTTTGATGTCTGGAAAGTGGAAGAAACTACAACAAAGGTTCGTAGGGCTTTATAAGATTATCCAGCGTGTGGGGAGTGTAGCCTATAAGTTGGAATTGCCACCGAGTTTATCTCGGATCCATAATATTTTCCATGTATCCATACTTAAGAAGTACCATCCTGACCCTTCTCACATATTGCAACCGAAAAATATTGAGATTAATGAGACTTTGACCTATGAGGAGAAACCGGTGAAACTTCTAGATAGAAAGGTGAAAGAATTGAAAAATAAGCAGACACCTTTAGTAAAAGTTCTCTGCAGGAACCACGAGTTAGAGGAAGCGACCTGGGAAGTTGAAGAGGCAATCCGAGGAAAGTATCCAGACTTGTTCGCAGATCAAAGTAAATTTCGAGGACGAAATTTTCTTAAGGGGGAGAGGATGTAAAGACTCACAAAAAAAAATTAATTATTTAATTTAAACTCCAAATTCTAACTCATTTAATTATTTATTTGGCCAAATGCTCCGATTATTATTTTCTAACCTTTTTAGGCCTAATTAAATGTATCCATAGCTTAGTTATATTTTTAAAGTGACTCGTTTCGAAATTTAATTTGTGAAGGCTCGTTAAGTGAAAATAGTAAATACGCGACTGGAGTAAATAATCGATTCGATAATACAATAAGCTTGGAAAATTGGAGGCTTGTGTATTAGTCTCAAAATAGGTATTTTTACATTTAAGTGTTCAAAAGTTAATTAGTTATATTACCGTTATAAGAACTTCTTAGAAATTTCACTATCTCACGCTTAAATTGAAAATACGCGTTTTTACGTACGCGAGTAATTAAGGAACCTTAGACTATTATTTTGGGACTATTAAGAGTGAATAATAATAATATGAATGTAAGTGTATTAAAGGTTTAGTGCACTAGTGCAATAAATCCGTGAGAAATCGAGCACGAAACGCACGCGTACGTGCATTATTTTAGTGGACAGCTTTGAGTACAATTGAGTCACACGTTTTAAGCTTACCTTAGAAGCTCATACCATCAGCATTTCCTTCCTCTCATACTCACAAACAGCCGAGCAACAAAGGAAGAGCAAGACCAGAAAATTCCTCCACTCTCTCCTCAATTCCTTGCTCAATCACTTCCAAATTTTACATGCAACCCTCAAATCACTTGGTGATCAAGATAAGCTAGGAAAGGAGCTACCTCTCACGGTTTTTCTCCAGCTCAAAGTGACCGAAAATTTCTGTCTTGGCTCTCTAAGAAAGTAAGTAATGATCAACCACTTAATTCTTGTTTTATGGAAGATAGATTACACTCATGAGCTCTTGGATTCTCATGGGCAGTTTTAAATTGCTGGAAAATTGGTGAGTGGGCTCTATGAAATCCCACAATGACTTTGATGATCTGATTTGATAGGATTGAATGCTAATTGTGTTGATTAAAGGCTAATTTAGTAGAGTTAAGTGGCAAAAATGAAAAGGAAGTCAAATGAGGAGTTGCATGTGAAGGTGCCAATTCTGCCCTGCTATTTTCGTGCATTTTAGTGTACTTTCTTGAAGTCCAATTGACTTGTTTCTGATGCAAATGTGAAATATAGGTTGTGTTTAAAGTTTCCTAAAAGTTTTACGTGATTTGGGTGGGTGCATGTTGAGATTTAGAAAATCTGTCAAAACTGGGAAATGATTCCCGTCACTACCAGACAGCCATCTTGTTTCGACTATAATTCATCGCTCCGATGTCGGAATCTAGTGCCGTTTGCGGCACTAGAAACTAGACATTCCCATCTTTCATTTGGTATAAAATTCAATCCCTAATTCTACCCGAGTACCCCGTACCAACCTTTTAAAGATGACTGTCCTGTTTCTCTGTTTTTCTGGAATGAAGTTCAGAAGCAATAACTTGAGACTCGAATTTGAGCTAGTTGTGTGCTGAATTTCAAAACGATTTCTTCTGTGAAATTATAGTTTTATGAATGTATTTTCCAATGCTACCAACCATGCTCAATTCAATACGAAACCTGCCATGTTCTTGAAAACCCTAAATTTTGGGCAGAATTGATGCTAGATTTGGTGTGGACTTGCCAATTGAGTTTCTTGGAGTTAAAACAATTACCAAATGTACCATGAATGTTCCTTAGGCTTTTTCTACACTAATGAACCATATTTGAAGGATTTTCCTTGGCCAAATGTTTGGAATGGAAAACAAAAAGCTCAAGAGGTTTCCAACGGTACCAAGTTTTCCAATTTTCGACTTGTAAAACATGAGATACGATTTTTCTAATATATCGTATCAAAACTGAAATTTTCCGAATTCCAAGGAAATGGAGTTTTCAAGCACTCCTTATTCCTTCGATATTACTTGAACGATTTATACTTAATTTCCAAGATGAAAACTAAATTTCTCCTGTACTTTGAAACCCCACTTGAGAGCCTCGATTTAGGATAAGTAGGCTCGTTTCACGAGACTTTCTAAGATTGTACTATGGTACGATCTTCTTTAATAATAGGGGTTTGTGAATGATAGTTTATTATTATTTGCTCAGGCGCACACGAGGACCTTCAAGAGAATCCTACAGTGAATGCCTAAAGCTCCGAGGGACATTTCTTCCTCATTACTTATATTAGTGAGTGTCAAGTGCATGTTTACTTGCACTTCGCTTGAGATCTGTTGCCTACATGAACTCTACTTGAACCTGTTGTTACTTGAACTGTACTTGTTGGGGAAAGTGTGTACTTTGCCGCACTTTATCTCCTTTACTTGGATCAATAAATGACTTGCTACATGAATTACATGAAATTGCTGGATTTTACATGTATATGACCTAAAATCGAATGCAGAGAAATCTCATCGGCTAAAACTTGATTTGTTTCTGAAAACCTGACCTGTAGGGACGCCCAAAACCCAATGGTTATACCTCGTAATCTCCCAGCCAATCGTGAGGTCTTGGTCAAGAGAACTTGGTAAATCTTGGGACCTGAAGCTTGATCTTTTGAGATCTTGCTTGGCATACTTGTATAGTATCGCCTTTACATGCCTGTTGGTTACGGATCCGAGAGGGTGAAATGATGGATGGAGGAAAGTAAGTGGTGATCTACGGATTGAAAATACCCACCGGTTGACGGAGAGTCATCGCGGGAAGGTGTACGAATGATCCTGGCAATGCAAGTGGTACTTAGCTCCTGAGAGCTACCATATCCTTGAATTGTTTCTGTTTACAATTCATTGGAATTGGCAATTACTTGTACTTTATTATTTGACCTGTTAATTGGGCTTGTTACTTGAACTATTTGCTTGCATGTGTGTCCTTGGTCTCACGAGCGTTTCGCTCACCCTGTAGATTTGTTTTCCTTAACAGGATTGGGCATGGAATGATACCTGGAGGAACTCTTTTGATACACTTCTGGCTTAGGATTTTAATATATTTTGGGTTAGACCTCTTACTGGTTGTACTTCGGAAACCTAATATATGATTTGGATATTTGATGTACCCGGATGTAGTATATTTTGGGTAATGATGTACCTTTTGGGAATTTAATGTAATGATTGGATAAGCGTTATGTATATTGTTAAGTTTGGGAGTTTTCCGCACTTTCTTACTTATCTAGTGTTGTTGAATGATTTTGCTTTAAGCTTGAATGGAAACTGCTTGAGTCCTGGCGAGAGTTGGGCAGACGTTCCGCGAATACCCTCTGGTTCGCCTTAGGGAGAAGTGGGGACGTCACATTCGCTATATTTTAACATCTTTAGAAGAACTGAAACAATAATGAGTAATTTTTTTTTAATTGCAATATAGTTTTTCTGTCCAGTGGTTAGGGAAGAGTTTGTGAAATCTTTCCTGTTGTGAAATTTAGGGTTTAAATATTGTGCTTGATAATTGGGTATGGAAGAGTGGTGAGAGGGCCCAAAAAACTGTGAATATAACTTTATTCTAGACAAAATTCTTTTTTTTTTCAAACTTCCCCAAACAAGATTTCTTCTTTCCTATTTTAATTTTCCCCTGGAGATTTAACCTTCAAATTCTTTTTGTCTTGCGATTTCCTCAGAAAGGAATTCACCAACTTTTTTTCTTTTAGTTTGATCAATCAACTTTGTGTTATATTTTTCTCCTGTCTATAAAAAGACTGACTGTATATTTGACATGTGTATGTTTGTTGATCAAAATTTCGGTAATTCAAAAACCATGAGAATGCAAGTTAGCTCTACCATTCCAGTGGCTAAGGTTGAAATCTCAAAATATAGAGATTTTGGATTCTAATCCCCTGCTCCCGTTTTGTTTCTTAAATCACATCCCTCTTTTGCTAGGAGAGGGAAAAAAAAAAGAGCTAGTTCCATCGTTGTTTGGTTACTTTCACCAATTTTGTACCTCTCATTTGGCCTTTACCTTTAAATTTCACTACCTGTTCAAGACCAGCATTCAGAAATGCATATCATATATATTGCAAAGCACTAAACTGATTTCTATAATTAAGAATGTTAACAGAACCCGGAAACGAAAATTATCACTAATAGGACCGGCAAAGGAGGTGGGCCAGCTCAAACTCAACCCATTTGACCCAAAAAGTTCATTGAGTCTAAGTTTTGACGAACAGTACTCGAACTTAAGTATCAGCTCCGAATTAGACGTGAGCCAAGTTTGGCCATCCTAGATTTAGGTCCAATTAAAGTTTGACCTATATATGAGTATAATTATACATGTAAAAAATAGAATAAATCTTATATACACTAACAGTGTATACACTATCACCATTTGATTCATGACATGTATGTAAAAATTAAATTTTAAATTCAAAGTTTGCATAGTTGTCATTCATTCAACACTGATAGTGTATACATTTGTTAGTGTAGGAAAGATTAATCCTAAAAAATATATAATAATATCTATATTTATAATTATCTATACTATATATAAAGAGAGAGGAGGGGTTTGGGATAAATAAAAATCTGTCACTTTATATACTTCCTAAATTGCCCTTAATTATGAGAGAACTTTTGGTATAAACAAAAATCTATCTATCTTTGATAACTACTTACTACCAATATGATTGTTTACCAAGTAATATGTATTTTTTCATATTCTATTTTTTAATTTATTTACTAAATTTTAATTTTGATTAGCAACTACCAATTATAATTTTGAATAACTACCAAATAACTATTTTTTTTAACTTTTATTTTGGTGAATTTTTTACATATATATTTTCAAAATATAAATCCAATTTTCTTGCTAATGATTTCAATAAATATACTCAAAATATTTCACAAATATATTTTTCTATTAGTTGCACACATATTAGTGTGTGCTTTGAATACTAGTACGTATTACAACGTAAAACATTAATAATTTATATGTAAATTTGTATTAATTCATAATTATAAAAATATAGATTATATATAATTATGTATTTAATTATGAGTTTGGCCCAAACTCGATTTGAGCCCGAAACTCATATGATAGTGGGAGTTGAGTTTGAACCTTTTTAATATGAGCTTGAAGCCTAAAAGGCCGAAACTTGAAAATTCATATAACTTGTGAGCTGAATTTGAACTTGTTGAAACTCGGTTCAAAAAGTTCGATTAACACCTCCAATCACTAAAGCAATTATAAATTTACAATCTATACTATATATAAAGCAAGAATGTCCTATATCTATATCTCTCCTTTTTTATCTTTTTCTTTTGCAAAATTTGTCCAAAAAAAACCTTTGAATAATGTGAAAGATTTACACAATAATAAATAACGATCAAATACTAGTCATCTGTGTATTTCTATTTCGTTCAAGTCTCCGCATATTCATAGTTAAACCACCAAATTAATTTCTATAAATAACTTTAGTTTTTTATTAGTTGTAGATACACATAGGGTGCGTTAAATAAAACTAAAATGTGAAATCCGAAGTCTAAAATCAGAAAATTGAAGTATGAGTTTGTTAAATTATTGAATTGTAAATATTAAAATCCTAGTATTTGAGCACATTCTACATTAAGTGATAGGTGAATAATTTATCACTTATTTTTTGGAATAAATTTTACCTACACAATTCAGACCTACTTAATTAATTAAGATTGTTTAGTTTTTGCTATCAAATACACCTGAACTTATTACGGGAGTGTTTGGATAGTAAATTTCTCCAAATAATATTTCGCTTGCGTCATAAACACATTTTCCAATCCAACTTTTTATATTTTCATCCATCTTTCTATTTCACATATATCACATCATAAAAAATGTTACAGTAATTATTTCAAATAATATTTCAAATAATACTGACTTAGATTATCAAATATGGGCGTGATGCGCCTCATAACCACTGTTGATAACCCAAGTATACAGATAGATGGTAGGATTCGTGATGATGGGATAAGCTTCCTCTCCTCCTAAACTTTTTTTTTTTTTCTGAAAAAAGAAAAAACAAATGATGAGATCCATGATGATTTCTCAGGGAGAGAATATTTTAACCCTCGTTGCAATGCTTGCCACCGCAAGGGCAAGAGCGACAATGGCACGAGCAAAGTAGACATCTGCAAATCTTGGTACCAACACTCGTAAGACTGCCACCAAAGGTGGAGTTGGTGGGGTTGGTTGTGTTTGGCTGGTAGAGATGGGAAAGTCTCATTTTTTGAGGTGCTTCAGCCACTTTTTGAGGTGCTTCAGCCACTTCCCCAGCTGCACCAAGGTTAAAGCAAAGGGCCAAAACGAGGACAATTGAGACTATGAGCAGGGATGTTCTGTGACCTTTGTCCATGTTGAATGAAAGTTGATATAGGAGATCTCAAAAAAAAGATAATAATAAAAAGTTGCAAATAGGAGGAATTGAGGTTGAGTTTAGGAGTTTGGATTAGGATGGATTATAGAGACTTACAAAAGGACAGGGTCATTTATAACATATATATGACCCACTCACCATTATTACTTTGACTTGATGGTGAACAACAGGAAGAGATTTCAGTGGTCAGAACAAAAAGAATTAATGGTGGGGAGGATACAATTTAAGTTCCATACGATTGACTGGAGAATCCGCAAATTTTACTTGGACATGCAAATGAATAGCCTCATTTTACGGTTTTCCAGTTACATTTTGAACCCACATTTCCCTCAAAAATTATGGAATTGATGATCTGAAGTCAAAAGCTTTTTATCCTCTTACATGTTATGTAATAAATTAATAAATACTAGAATTTTGCCAGTACCTTTTTTATTTATTGCGAATTTATAAAAATATGAATAATTTAAACATGAAAATTAACAACAATCCTCCATGTCCATTCATATTAACTTTAAAAAATTAATATATTCTAAATGTTCAATTATTTACTAATTTTAAAAAATTTGTTTCCATACTTTCAATTATTTGCTAATTTTTTAAAAAAAATTTACATACTTTCACTATAATATGATAATATACATCAAATAATGTATCCCATATCAAAAGCTTGGTAGATATTCATTTTTTTATATAAATATTCTTTTAGATAATTTGAATTTCTATAATGACCATAATCTAGAACCATACATTCACATTTAATTAAGTAGAAAAGATCTAGCAATCTGTTTTTGTTCATCAATAAATATTTAGTTTCCAACAATATTGATAATTCTATTAGTGTAACAATTAATTCCCTTTTTTACACTAAGTTAATTCAAAATTAGGGGAAGAGATGATGAATAATTTGAATACTAATCAACGATATGGTGATGAAATGAAGTAATTTATGGAATATGTAAGATTTTAATAATTGTAATTTGAAAAATGCTTTACTATAGTTCGATGTAATAATTTGATAGAAATCAGATATCATTAAGGTAAGATTAGTTATTTTTTAAAAGTTATTTTAGATATCATTAAGATAAGATTAGTTATTTTTTAAATTTATTTTAAAATTAGGGATAATTTTTAAACATATGATATAATATTCAATATAGGTTAAACTCAAATGACCCATAATCCGTTAATTTTCTTCAATTAGGCATGCCACATAGGAGGGAGAAACACTCTAATTAAAATAGTTACTTTCATATATATATATATATATATATATATATATATATATATATATATATATATATATATATTAGGGCTTTGAATATGCTCAATGTGTGTGCAATAAAGAAATGCATAATATGTAAGATAAATGAATTTTATATAAAATTTTCACCTCTAAATTAAACTTTAATCTCTTAAGTTTCTTTCACGTTATAATTGTTATATTGGCAGTTATAATGCTTAGGATTAGTCATGTTGAAAAGTAAATAGTTAAAGTAAAACATGTTTTTAAGATAACTAATCATAAACATGTTTTTAAGTAGTTAAAATAAAAGTAATTTCTATAAGGATAAAAATGAAAGTTCAGAAAGTGATAAATAATGTTTATACGTAACCTCCCTCCTGCCACTTTATATATTGTACATAAGATAACTGTATGCATTCACATAGTATTTAAATTTATTTTAAGTGTAATTTCAAAAAAGGAAGATTTAAGATCATTAATGAGTGATGAACAGGTAATGTGAACACATGATCATGAATTTTATGATTTAGCCAACAGATTCATATCTTTAATCAGGCAATGTGAACACATCCCGCATTTAAGTTACTGGTAACTTGGTTTTGGTACTAGCAATCATACAATATCAATCTCCATTTGGATTGGCCTATGTTTTCAAAAAGTAGTTTTTAAATATAATGTTATAGTAATACACAAATAAAAATAACTTCAAAAACATCTCATCCATACATGGTATTTGCATTCCCATTTTTGTTAATCACACTTTCACTATCATTTTAATCAAATACGCCAATAATTTTCATTTATTAGACGATATGACAAATTTTAAACAATTTCTTCCAAAAACAATAATATGATGTAAATATAAAATCCCTCTCATTAATCCAAGCCTAAAACACAACATTCATCCCAATTCGGATTTCAGCATGGCCAAAACCTCCCTGCTAAACGTACCGTCACTTGTTCTTGTTTTGGCTCTTTGGTCTACCTCTGGTGCAGATGTGCCTGCCAGTGCATGAGGCACAAGTTGGAAATGAACCATCAGAAACAATCAAACTCTCCCAATTCAATCCCCCAAACCCAACCAAGTTTACAAGTAACATTTCCACGATAAGTAGAAATTTCAACCCTCTTGCAGTTAAAAATTCAATATTGTTGACGAAAGGTTTTAATGTACATGCCGCCCTTCTCTTAATGTATTGGTAAACCAATAAGTGCTCTTTTTATAGGTTCAGCGAAATAAGTTTTGTCTCAACAAATATGCCCTTTTTTTTTTTTTGGGAGAACCTCAATGCCAATAATGAAGAATGAAATTTGTAGTTTATGCATAGCCTCAGTATACATGGACAGAAATTTAAGCCCTTTGTTTCTGAAGACTCAAAAAATTGAATATGAAATAATTGAATACAAATGTCAATAATATTTGAAAAATAAAAAGTATTGAGACTTGGAATTTGATGGTTTTGACACTTCAATCAGTATAACTCTATCGCATTTGATGTGAGACCTATATTTTGTGAATGAGAAGGGATAAGAGTCAGCTAAACTTGCACACCAATCCAAAATTGTAAGAAATTACATTGCTGGTAAATAACAATTTCAAATGGTTTCATTGTAGCAAAACTGTGAAACCAAATATTTATGAATTAAAATAAATATAAATTCTAGAAAAAAGGGATTGGGATTGTGGAGATGTGTGGAGCTTTTTAATAATAAAAAAAAAAAATCCACCCTGTAATACATATAGATATAGATATAGATTTGTAGATTTTTTTTTCGATTCTCTCGCCTTTTTTTACTCTTCCACATCCAACTTTCAAGCACACAATTCAAATTTTAAACCTGATAGTAGAAAAGACTTTACGAGTCATGCCTTGAACATTGGGTCGACAAACTATATTGTTGTTTTAAAAAAACATTACTCATTATTGTTTCAGTTCTTCCAGTGATGTTAAAAAACAATGACAATTGCACCAAATTAAGCAAAAGACAACGAAAATTGCACCAAATTAAGCAAAAATTTAAGGCTTATAAATGCAAGAGAAACTTTTCTCTAAAAGAGGAGACAACAAGGAAAGGGAAGGAAATTTATTGAGAGGATAGCATAATTTCTTTTCCCTTTAATACTCTTTAAACTATTTCCCTCCATTTTCATCTTTCTTTACCTTCTTCTTAATTGTCATAAACAAACAAAAGGACACGCACTAGATTGATACGACTGACAAATATTGCTGGGGATAATGTACTACTTTTTTTTTCTTTTTTGTCAAAAAAGATAAGAGCAAATTATCTGGATGGTCACTGAACTTTTAGAATCACTAAGTTTTGACCATTGAACTATTAAAAATTTGGTTTTGGCCACTGAACTGTATAAAATTTAGGTTTCAGGTCATTCCATCAAATTTAATCGTTAACTATACCATTTTCTTTTGAGCAAATTATTCGGATGGCCATTAAACTTTTGCGATCGTCGAGTTTTGGTCACTGAACTATTAAAAGTCTGGTTTTGGTCACTGAAATGTCTAAAGTTAAGACTCGAGACCATTCCGTTAGATTTAGTCGTTAAGTATGCTAGATCTGAGTGTCTGCGCAATTTTCAAAGCATAAAAATGCCGAATTTACTGCCTTCTCAATCTACTCTTTCTAATTATCCCTGCTCCTCAAATCCAATGGCATCAAAATTTTCCTCTTCTTCTTATAAAACTGCCAGATCAAGAATACCGAGACAAACTAGTCCCTCTAGTGCAACCATCATTGCCGCCCCAACAATTTCATTCTGCTTCAGCTCCTTCTAGTGGATTTGCTGTGTCAGCAGCTACTCCACTTTCCGCACAACCAACAAGCCAATTGCCTGCATCAGCAACCAGTGTTGGCCAAAAGCTGCCTCCGTATCCCTTATTTCCGCCCACTCTTATTCCTGGAATGATAAGAAAAATACAGATTGGTAGTGGGGTGCCTTATTGTCCCATGAGCCCAGCCCCAGCGACAGAAAGTGTAAGAAAAACAGAATGGGATATATATCCCTCGAGCACTCAAAATCAGAATTCCCAGATCCCATATTTAATTACTTCCGTACCTTCTTTGTTCGTAAGTTAACTCCAAACACCCAATTGGGTACAAGAACACCTCAACCCTGCTATTACACGGTAGACGACTGAGAGTGAGAGCATATAAATACCAATATAACGACTATCACTTTCATCTTCTTCTTTCAACTGCCTCTCTCTCTTTCTTCCCCTTTCTTGAGCTTCCAAAAACTGGCCTTTTGCAGTAAAATTTTATCCACATTCCTCTATAATCAAATAATCAATCAGATTTGTACACATCTAGAGAGGGGTGGGAAATGAGATACCGAGAGAGACATTTGTTTGATCTGAGGTGCATGATGGACAGGATAGGAATTCGGGCTATTACTAGAATTTCTGTTGGTGGTGAATTGGATGATGGCAGGAGTAAAGGGTTCGATTCATGAGTACAGGAATGCTGCGTTCATAGCCTAGTACAATTCTTTTTTCTTTCTGGGAGGCAACGAACTGGTATACTTAACGACTAAATCTAACGGAATGATCTTGAATCTTAACTTTAGACATTTCAGTGACTAAAACCAGACTTTTAATAGTTCAGTGACCAAAACTCGACGATCGCAAAAGTTTAGTGGTCATCCGGATAATTTGCTCTTTTCTTTTTGTCTCGTGAATTGTGAGAGCACTCTGATCTGTCATGTTTAATGATGAAATCTAACGGAATGACTGAAAATCTAATTTTTGGCTCTAAACCTTAGATAGTTCAATGGCCAAAACCTGACTTTTAATAGTTTAATAGTCAAAACTCGATGATTCCAAAAGTTTGATGGCTATCCAGATAATTTGCTCAAAAGATAATGCACTACTTCAGTATGGTAAGAACCCTAACAAAAAAAGTTTTTGGCTGTATACAGAAAAACGTCAAACAATTGCCAAAGATTTGACACCATAAATTAAGTATGGTAAGAAACCATCTATTAATTGCACCTAACAAGAAAAGTTTTTGGCTGTATACAGAAAAACGTCAAACAATTGCCGAAGATTTGACATCATAAATTAAGTCGAATCAGATCTGCTATTAATTTTCCATGGAAACACACACATGAAATCCAATATAAATTCCTCTCAATCCAACCCCTAAAACTCAACTTCCTTCTACCTTCACTTTCACCATGGCCAAATCATCCCTCCTAACCTTAGCATCCCTTATCCTGATTTTTGCTATTTGGTCCAACTTAGGTGCTGCTGTGCCTGTGCAGATGGCAGAAACTGGGAATGCATCTCCAGAAAAAATCAGAGTCTCCCACCTAAGTCATCCAAACCCGAACGAGTCCGCTAGTAATGTTATTGCCATAAGTAAAACTTTCAACCCTCTAGCAGACATCAACAAATTTAAGATTTGTCCATGTCTTTATATATACTGCTTATGTATGTGTCCCTGCCAAGCTTGTAATTGCTGATAGGTTGAATGCATTCAACCATCCAATATATCTTCTAATGATGTGGCTGAGTTTGTATATATGCTGTCTGGTTATCTAAATAATTGTGGTTTGCTTTAATTATTGGATGTTCTATGTGACTTGCAATATGTGTTTTATATATATTGCATGAACAAGTCTAAACTCGGTTCTTTTTTGATTGTTTTCCTCAATTTTCAAGGTTCTTCTAATGCAAAGTATTAAAGAAGGTTTTTTTTTTTTTGTTAATTTTTCTGTCAGATTTGATCGACAAATAAGAACATAAATTAGGTTCGCAGATATATTTAATTTAGAGAAAATATTAGGAATTAATTCGACACGTAAGATAAACATGAAAAAATCAAAATTGCAAGCGGTTAAGCTCAGAATGTGGGCTTGTGACCAAATGGCTATAGCCCTCCTTCTCCTAGCTCCAAAACCCCCAGCCCACCATGCAGGCATGCACTGGGATAGTACCCTGTGAAAAGTCAAACCCACTCCAGTAAACTATGTCGTTTTTTGATCATGCACAAAAGTCACAACAAAAAATGCGCAACTATTCTTCTATCTCACTCTTTGTGTCACTCTTTATCTTATTTTTTATTATATTACTATTTTATCTTTCATAAACATCATATTTTACTTCTTTTTTGTTTCCTTAACATTCAATAACTATTAACTAAGTAAAAAAAATAAATACACAGTTTTAAAAATGTAATATATAATAGAAATTAAAAAATATAGCAGAAAATTCATTAAAAAAATCTAATTTTTTATGCATTTTGATTTTTTGAGTTTGATAAGTTTTGTGTATTACTCAATTAATACTTATTAGATCTTAAGGAAATGAAAAAGAACTAAAATATGAAATTTATAAATGAGAAATAGTAATATAATGAAAAATAGAACGGAGAGTGAGACAGAAGTTTCGTTGCGAAAAAAATAATGCAGTTTTTCCATTTTTCAAAATCTAGTAATCTACTTAAAATTTTCGTCATAATTGTTACCTATCACAATGATTAAACGTTGCGAGCAAATTGATGACAAAAGCATTTGTAGATGAAATACGAGTTTTAGTAATATTGATGAACTTATCAAGAAGTGTGTTTGGATAGAGTATTATTTGAAATATTATTTGGAATAATTACTTTGGCATTTTTTTGTGATGTAATGTATGTGACATAAAAAATTGTTTGAAAATATAAAAAAAGGTAGATTGAAAAAGGTGTTTATGATGTAAGCGAAATATTATTTGAAATAATTTGCCCCTCTTAATTAAATTATACATGGATATGTGTAACACAGATAGCAGATATATGTATGTAATAAAGTCTTTTATACATCCATCCTCTTTTTATACACAAAATTATGAGTCTTCTTCCAAATCTTACCTACAGGGCAGTCATGGTAAGTCAATAAATCCCCCTCTTAATTCAAGTCCTAAAAGTCCAAATCCTCTTATTTCCCAACTTTCAAAAAGGCCTATGGTTCTATGCGTGGGAGTGAGAGAGGATTGAGAACTATCCAATACTTGAAGGGCTAAAATTATTTAAAACATGAGAAACTAAATTTAGATCAACCCAAATTATACGGGACGAAAATTAACACTCTCCTAAAAGTTAATCTTTATTCTTTTTTTCTTTTTTTTTTTCTCCTCATTTGACTTTTGGCCTTTCATATGAAGCACTATACTTTCCTAACTAGTATTCTGACCTGTGCATACAATTTTAACTATATAATAATTTCAATTTATTTTTACTACATGAAATTAAAATCTAGAAAGTTTTTAAGAAGTACTTTTTTGTGTCCAAATTTATGAAAATGAATTATATACAAAAATGGTTCTTCCCTTTGAATTTCACTAAGAAAGACGTGTAGGAAGTCAAATTCCTCCTTAAATTCATTCAACGTTGGGGAAAACCACCATCTAATTATGTTCTCACTTTTTATTGTTTTTGCACCTACGGCCCTTATAGCTTTGAAAATCAAGTATGAGCCCAGAAGGAATTGAAAATTAGATTGATCAATTCGGCCGAATGTAATATTTCAAGTAGTGTTCTCTAGATATATCGTCAAGCTGATTATGGATT
The DNA here is from genome assembly GCF_036785885.1 of Coffea arabica. NCBI lineage: Eukaryota > Viridiplantae > Streptophyta > Magnoliopsida > Gentianales > Rubiaceae > Coffea > Coffea arabica. The sequence continues at coordinate 72,010,245 of NC_092313.1, read as the reverse complement.
GCTTTATTTTCTCCTTGAATTATCTTAATCTTCCGTTAGTAATTTTTAAAGGCTTTATGAAAGTTTGCAGTTCTAATAAGTCCTTTGTATTACTAATAATAGAAACAAAACCCTTTTCATGTTTCAGAAGAATTTTCTTATCAGAAAATATATCTACCCGCACTCCACTTCCACATTCCTATGCATATTTTACTAATCTCTTAAAAGAGGTGTCCATAAGAAAAGGTAGGCTGCTACTTCTATTACATATATAGGACTATATAAATTGCAAAATATGCCATCATTATCTTATTTCATCCTAATTAGTACCAACATTATTCTCCCAACTGAAAGCAACCAAAATCTTAAATAACTAAAGAGGACAATTGAGAGGTTGAATTATTAGAAACACTGGCAGCAGAATCCCATACAGATAGTGGAGTAAACAAGCAGTAAAAGCCCATCCACCTACTCATTTCAATCTCTTAGCTATACCAAAGTTTTAAGGCACGGATAGAGGTGTGTTGTGTCATCTAACAAAGGATAATAATGAATGTTGTCGCGCCCCATTTTTTTAAAAAAATAAAATTTAAATTTAATGGGGCGCGACAGCTTAATCAGAAAAAAAAGAAGTAAGGAAAAAAGAAATAAAAAGGGAAAAGAGAAGTAGAGGATGATGATGATGACATTTTTTTTAAAAAAAACTTGTTAGTGCCTCAATTGAGTTAGGATGACCTTGTGAACAAGCTGGTATTTGAATTATGTTGCTCCAACACACACAACTTGTGTGAGAAAAGAACCAGCCTATTTGTTGCCATCTTTTCAGAGTAATGCATCTAATACGACCTGAGATTATGGCATTAAACGTGCTAGTTCTTCATCAGGATGCCAAAAAAACACTTTTCTGAGTCTATATAAATCCCATCTAACCAACGTAGTAGATGTCACATTATTCAAAACTTTGTTCCATATTTCAACTTCCACTATGGCCAATACAACCCTTCGTTATAATCCCAATCCTCATAGCATTTGCAGTTGAATCCAACCCTGGTGAGGAATGATCTCCTACAAATCGGTCAACTAGTGCTGATGGTGATTCTGTGCAGCGCAATTCAACTGCACTGCAAATTGCTGAAAACCCGCATGAGCCATCAAGAAAAATGAGACTCGCCCACCTGGACTACCCAAACAACCTCAACAAATCTGCTACAACAAATATTTCTCCAATACGTACTGGCTTGTGATTATCTTCTCTAACAGACACAGCAAAGGTGAAAATTTATCCTTGTGTATATATATTTTGCCTGTGCCAATGCCCCTGTGACGCTTCCCCTTCATGTTGAGGCACAGCTTAAATGCTTCTTGTACTTGTACTCAAGCAATCATGCTTCGAATAATTGTCAGGCATGTATATCAGTAATCCTTCGATTCTAATAAGCTTGCACGATCAAGCAGGTACAGGTGTTTTTTTGTACCATCTTTGTTTTGTTTGCTTGTGTTGTCTTGTCAGAGTTGTCACCTAAGTAGCTTTGCTCTGCAGCTTCTTCAAGTTAATTTAGGATATAAAAATCATGCATCTGAGATCAACATGAACAATTTCTGGGACAAGCATTTAATTTAATGCTACTAATAAAAGGGTATAATGCTTTAATTTGTGACAGTATGACATTTCATGTATCAATGCTTATAATTTCTAAAGTTGTTTAGCAAACAAAACTAACTGAGATGGATATAGTTTGTCAGCGAATATGTACTTTCTCTTCCACAAGAGAAAGGCACATGGTGAAAAACAGTAGAAAACACACTAAGTTGATCCTTTTCGAGTCAAAAAAAAGATGATGCCAAGTTATCATTCTTTCGAGCATTTTTCAAGGTTTTTTCTTTGAAAAACAAAAACTTTCAAGGTTTTAAAGAATTCAGTACTCTTATCTGTCCATTAAGCTACAACAATTTTTTGTGAATTTTTTTATTGAGTAAAAGTAAACTTCAAAAGGATTAGAATGCTCTGCTCTCCAATTAAACGGGACAATATTTCCTTCATTATAATCTCAATGCTCACATACTTGACTACATTATCAACTTCAACTTTGGTTATGCTCAAATAGTGAAACTAGCTTGATTAAGCTTTGCCATTTGATTAAACGCATGATCCTTTCATAATTGTCACTGTGGAGGAGCCAATTCGCCAATGCCACGTGTCAGTTCGGACAGGCGCCACGTCAGTTCGCGCAAGTTAGCTCGGGCCTTTGCAAAGGCTAGTTCGAGCAAAACCACTGCCTCTCCACTGGATGGGCTTAGTGGGCCGAGACTCCCGAACCTTTCGGAAACGGCAGACGGAGCCCTAAGAGGATTCCATCTCTAGTAGGGCTCATAATTAGGGCTGGCGCTGAACCAAGTAGCTCGGCTCGAGCTCGCGAGCTACTTGGTCAGCAGCTCGAGCTCGAGCTCGGTTGACCCAGCTCGAGCTCGAGCTCGAGCTGCTCGTTAGAGCTATCAAGTCGAGCTCGATCTTGGAAATATAATACTCGAGAGCTCGACGAGCTCTATCGAGTTTTTTATAATATATATTTTAATTTTTATTATTGTGAAATGTCAATAATATCCTTTATTTAAAATTATATATAAAATATTAATTTTTATTACTTGAGCTTGATTAGGCTTGATTGAGCTCGAATAAGCTCGATTGAGTTTGATTTGAATTAATTACATTTAATTAAACTCGAGCTCGAGTTTGAACTCGAGTTCCATAAATTGATGTCGAGCTCGAGCTCGAGCTCGAATTTTAAAAGCTTGACGAGCTCGAGCTTAGTTATTTTGCCTCGAGTCGAGCTCGAGTAGTGCACTATTCGAGCTCAACTCGACTCGACAGCACCCCTACTCATAATCCTATAAGGAAACTATTACGCAGAGCCCTATAAATATAGCACCACAAGGCAAGACAAGGTACGCCATCTACAGTAATCAATACTACAGTAATCAATACTATTACTCTACTTGTAGCCGCAACTGACTTGACCATCGGAGTCACAACGGGGAGCTAGCCTCGCAGCTTGCTCCTTTTTACAGGTCAGTTCGCTCACCTCGCTGTTGCCAGTTCGTTCCCTCTCAGTTCGCTCAGCCCTCTGCTACTTAGTTCGGATTGTGCTCACAGCCGTCGCATCAGTCACCAATCTTGTGTCACCAAAATATTGCATCCAAATTAATGACCAAATATTTCTGAAGATCATATTGACTCCTTATTGTTATCAGAAATACATCAAGATCAAGTCGATGCGTGTTCAAAAAAATATATATATCCACAAGGTTTAATTGTGTAGATAACAAAAACGTGAATAGATAATTAAACAGAGAAAAAGGTGATCAGAAGGGATGTAAATCGAGGTTAAGTTGATTGACCCAACTTCTAAAAGCCCATTTTCCTCCTATTTTCAACTTTGAACATGGTCAAAACAACCGTGATAGTACTGCTCTCAATTTTGATGGTTATCCCATCTTAGTGAATAGGAACCATCTTGGACTAGCCAATTAACTGCTGATCATGTTTCTACCCAGAAACTTGCACTACCATGAAAAAGTTTCATGTTAACGTTTGTTTGTATGTCTTGTTTGTTGTTTCCTAACATGTAAGCCACCATCTACATATCATTTCTTATAAGATTTATCACTATTCAACGTTTGTTAGGTTTATGTGTTTGTTTGTGTACTTATGTCGTTAATAAATAGCACTCTTTCTTTTACTAAGCAAAAAAAATTCACAAAAAACAAAGAGATGGTTTTGTTTTCTTTCCATCCAATTACGGGTTACCTGTGGCTTTGTTTGGATTCATCAGTTTTTCAAAAATTGGTTTTTCAAATATTATAAAAGTTTTTAAAAAGTACTCTACAAGATATTCTAAAAAGCAGTCTAAATTTTTTTTAATATTTAAAAAATATTTCAAAATATATTCTAAAAACTCTTCTACTCTTAAATATTCCAAAATATACTCTAAAAACTTTGCTACAGTAAAATTTTTCAAAAACACTTCGAAAACAGCTAATCCTTTAAGCACATAAGAGAAAATTAGGGGTGTTTTAGCTTCAATTTTCAAAAACACCCCAAAATAAGAGAAAATTGAAGTCTAATCCTCTGAATCATGTTGCACCAAACTAGCCCCAAAATTCTTAAAACTCCTAATAAACGCCATAACTGGTCGCGTAATCCAGCCTACACAAATCAGCTTTCTTGGGATTCTATCAAATGTTAAAAACAATTTCACCACCTATATATGGTCCATCCGACTCCTACAAATTAACCTAACTTCCTCCCACTTTCAACACAGGGAAAACCACCCAGCTGCCTTGAAGGGATGCCATCATCATCGGTTACTAGTTTACCAAAGACAAAAACATCCTAGTGATGGCTCTCAGTTTTAATACTCTGTGGAGTACTTTGGTGCTACCTTGGCTATTTTGTGTTACCTTGCTTACACGTGGGATCTTCAGTGTTACTTTTTTAGTGACAATTCCGTGACACTTTCATAGTTAGGGTAAAAAATCTCAGCGGTTACTAAATTATTAGTCGGATCATGCTTTGGCTATCAAACTATTTTTCGTCAGTAATTGGTTACTAAACAACTTAATCAGTAAACTCATGACCATTTAGTTGATAATTACTCTTAATTTATGAAATTAATAGTTAATCTATGAAATAGAGTCGCGTAGTTGTTAGACAAAATTACCCCTGTACTTTGCCACGTGTACTGCTAATTTCATAGATTAAGAGCAATTATTGACTAAATGGTCACGGATTTACTGATTAAGTTGTTTAGTGGCCAATTATTGACAAAAAATAGTTTGATGGCCAAAACATGATCTGACCAATAGTTTAGTGGCAGCTCAGGTTTTTTGCCCTCATATTTATATCAAGTGTCCTATCTATTTAACTTATCATGTACTGTTTATTTAAATTTCTTCTACCCTCACGTGAGATCAATACTAAATTTGGTACTGAATAGTAGCACAGAGGATTACAACTGGCTACCTTGGCTATTCGTGGCAATATTCAAAGAATTCGAGAAATCTCATAACTCTCCTATTTGGACAAGCCAAACGTCAACAACTTCAGTACTCCTTTTTGCTCTTATTGACTGTATCAGTCTCAGCCCAGCTCATTGCTGCAGGAGTAAATGAAATGAGAGCTAATTAAGAGGGACTGCTGCATTGTATCAATTGCCATGGTGACGATGAAATTCTTAAGTAATTGTGCTAAAACGTCTTGTGTACGTGTCTATCTATGTTAATATGTAGATGTCATGGTTTTCTTTCTCTAGCTATATCCTACTTTTTCAGTATTAGATGATGAAATTTCAGAATTGGCAATCAACATTTTCCTGTTGCAAATTAATCCTTTGGATCGTTCTTTTTTTATTTTTTTGGTCTCTCTCTCTCTCTCTCTCCCTCTCTCTATCACCATGTACAAATATTAATATCATCAAATAGGAGGTCGTCCAAAAAAAAAGAAGTGCTTAAATTAATCAGTCATTTTTTAAATCAACAAAATGTTCTCTCAAGTTATGTGCCGCAATCTGGTCACATGAAAATTTCATCTATTTTATGCACGAATTCTGAACTCAAACATGAACTTTTGGTTGGAAGAACGGGCTAAAACATATTGTCATAGAAAATTCACAGCAACCATTGATTCCAATATAGTAAAACAACAAAAGCATAAAACAGTTCATAGAAACGATAGGAAAGAATGCATAGTGATACTGCTATTCAAAAGCTGCTTGTATCAACTCCAAATATGGAGCAGTCTTATTATGGGATGGTGGATTCCATGCATATATGGCCAGTAGCAAGTGCGTAGTTGATCATCATAAGCAAAACGCGACTTGATTATGTTTTATTCAAATTCTGGGCTCTGCCTGAATTTTGATTATCAGCACTCAGCAGCAAAATATTTTGCATTTGCGAACTGCTGGACAACCGTTGCCGGGGCACGCTGGGCAATCATCGCTCTGTAGCAGTTTCCTAGTAATGCTACTTGATCCAAAGTCGCGGTCGCGGTCAAGGTCATAGTCCGGATTGTTCCATATCGGTCTCGACATATCAGTTGCGGTCTCGGCGAGATACAAATTTTTAAAACATTTAATATTCTAAAATTGTAAAAAAATAAGACAAACAAAAATAATAAAAATTTGAGTTGACTCAGGATGACTCGGCTAATTTTTCCGTCTTGGAGATGTCTCGGCCGAGTTATCAACGATCCATTATTTCAGAATTATCTGGCCTTGGTATCGGAACGAAAAATACCGTTCCGGTGATGACTCGGTCGAATCATCTCGGTCTCGGCCGAGTCTTTAAACCATGGATCCAATAGCAATCCAACTTTTATCATCCTGAGGAATTCCTTCAGCCATCATTTTTGTAGCTGTAAAGCTTGGATTAGAGCCATCAATAGCATCATCAGTAATTGGCTCGTCAATGGGCTTTGAAATAGGGGTGGCATAAGAGGATGGATACCCAATAAAAAGGTTGCAGTTGCACCGAAGTGCAAAAAACAGGCAAAGTGAGACTACTTTTAGTAGTGTGGTTTTGGCCATGTTGAGCAGCTTGGAGAATAGAAACAAGCTTGAAGTACATATTGGTATGCTTTGTTTCTGCAGAGAATGGTGAAGAGTTTTATTTGTTTCTAGTTGGAAGAATTGCATAGAGAAATGGGGGAATTTCTGATGCCAAAGTTCCTAATTTATTTGCAGATACTGATAGTTGTTTTCTTCTTTTTGGGAAGATTATGCAAATTTGACGGCATAGCTCCAGGATGCATTTCTACAGAACTCTCGACTGCAATGGGTGCAATGCAAGCAATCTGTTATGCTTAATTCAATGTGGGCACATATGTCCACATAAAAAAGTAATAAAAGAGATGTTGCAATAGTTTGGGAGGATTCTTTCTCGTTACATGTTTTTAATTTTTTTATTATCATCACCATCATCTTGGTAATGTTTTCAACTTCAAATATCATTTTATTTTCCATTCCTCCCAGCCCAAACCACCAAATTTGACTAAATATGGTCTTTGAAGATAAGTCATTTAAATCACTTTTCTTGGGACTGTTAAAAGGGAAATTTTGGTGTGAGCAGCAACAGCATGTGTTAGGTGAGAGTTATTACAGTCATTTTGAACAAGGAAGGTAGATGTTACAATCTAAACTACAGGAAGCTGGACTTGGTTATCACAGGCAAATGGGAAGATTCTGGTGTTATCCCCTTAAACCTATCTATATCTGCCTACAACTGGATATACCTAACCTTAATGTTATTCATATTTCCAGAGGTCAACAACCAAATAGGTGGAAGAATTTTTGTCATTTTCAACTAAAATTCTCAACCAGCTGCAGAATTACTTGTACTACTAATGATTATCCAGCAAATAGATATTATGTCTTGAAGACCACCAACTTCAAGCTTCCCTAAGGAACAAATAGATGCTCCAACCACATAGAATAATGAGTATCCAGCATAATCATTTCATCCAGGGACCAGGGTATGTGTTAAAAGTCCTGAACAAATATCAGCTTAAGCTGTAGCTGTTCATGAGATGCCGTCATAATTAAAGAAAAGTAATACCCTAGAATCCAAAGTTGTTAATGGATGAAAGGGTAGCATAAGACTTCTATAAATCATTTGTGGGCACAATATGTTAATGAGTTCCTAGGGAGAATGGATTTCCTCTTCTTCTTTTTCTGCCGTTTCATCTAAAATAAAATCAACTTTGAACTTGAGCACCTAATCCAAACCATATGATTCTACTATTCTATTACTCCAGCACTGTCTTACTAAACCTTCAAACTTTTGAATTCCCAAGAGAAGATCAAACATTGTAACTAAAAACATAGGATATCTGCTTTCACAAACATAATGGGATGTACCCTTTGCCTCATTGGTCAAGCGTAAATGGCTGATAGATTCCACACTAACATAAATAAGAGGAGGCAATAGTCCATGACCTCAACAGAACATTTAACAGCTACATGCTGAGTTAAAACTAATACAGACAGAGCATACAATAAACAGAAATCCAGACACAAACTACGCTAAACGAATGTCCAAAAGGCTATTTACTGCAAGGGAGGAAGCCCATTAAGGTCACCATCATTTCAGAGCTGAAATATTCCTGAAGAAGCAGGGATAGGCTGCATTGAGCAAGAAACCTGCCAAGGCTTCAGCAGAGGATCAGGCAATTGAGTAGCATCCCCAACCATTTCCAAATTCTTGATCACATCATTCAATGATCTTAATCTCTCAGTCAATTCCGTTAGCCGAGCTCTCAAGACATTATTCTCAGCTGCACAAATCATATATTTCTCTGTAATCCCATCAATCTTGCCGTCAATGCCATTGTTTGCCACCTCCAATCTGCCCATTTCATCTGTCAAATCCTGCAATTGCTTTTGCTTCCTCATCCTTGACCTCCTCGCAGATTCCCTATTGGAAATCATTCTTTTCCTCTTCTTTTCATCCATCACTGCATATCTCTGATCACTTTCTGATGACATTTTCTCTATTTGGGCCTCCTTTATTTTCTTAAACAATGTGGATTAAACTAAAAATGCTAACTTTTTCTACAATTTCAGGGACAAGATTCAGATGAAGCTAAAAATCGAAGGCCTTAGAATCTGGGGGTTAGATCAAAAAATCACATAGAAATGGTAAAGAAAAACAACAGAGAAAGATTGGAGAAGACAAATGCCCAAAAGGGTTGTGCAAACTATAGATATCATAGATTGATTTTTCACCACAGGAAAGCAATCTCAATTTTTGAACATTTCACCACCAGAAACCCCCCAAAAAAAAAAAATGCAATCTTGATCAAGATTAAGAAAGGTACCTATAAATGGATAACAAAAACAACAAAAAAAAAAAAAGAAGAGAAGAAGTGTACGTTACTCAACTTCGAGAAAGCTAACCTGATGAGGGCGGATGGCTGTAATGGTGTTGGACTAATTTGGTGTGGTGTATTAAAAGTCTAGTTTTGGAGGTGAAAATGGACAAGGGGAGGTGCCAACAATGACAGCTGTTTCAGATAAATAGCCTTGTGGAATTAAAGAATTATCCAAAAATGCAGAGCAGTAATTTAATTCAAGGAACTTTCGCAGGCCAGTCTAATCGTTATCCATCTTATCTTTAAAGCCAGGCTTATTGGTCAAACAAAACACTGTCCTCTGTCTGGTAATTCTGCCATTGTGGTCAAAAGGAAATGTGAACTAATCTGTCACTTTCAGAACGTTTTTGTATTAAAAGATTAGTTTAATTTTGCCTGCATGAACTATTTCACTACAGTTAATTCAAGAACGCACCGGAGTATCCCTTTGACATTGTCAAATCCATTTTTCCTCTAACTACTGATACAATTCAATTAGATTCCCCTTTCTATGTAGGACATAGAATAGGCCGGTATAAATATTGTCGATCAATAAAACAAAAAACGCAAATAAGTAATAGCATTTTGCCTCAGAAAAATATCAATTATAATAGGTGTTTGGATCGCTAAATTATCTCAAATAATATTTTACTTGTATCATAAACATATTTTTTAATCTATTTTTTATATTTTTAATTATTTTTTCATTTCACATACATCATATCATAAAAAGTATCACAATAATTATTTCAAATAATAGTACATCACATCACCTCCAAACACACACAATATCTTAAGAGTTTTTAAGGGCAGTGACTTGAGGGGCAATGGCCTTTAGTTTGAAAGATTATTATATAAACTCTCTTGTGTTTTTATAGCATATAGACAAAATGCCCATTTCAGAATAGAAACCCAATTTATCAAAAAAAATAATAAAATAGTGACCCGATTATAAATCTCTTTTGATTCTCTACCATGCGAGGAGTACGAGGATAAATTAGTAGTTGGCCCGCTAGGATGAAAACGTTGAATTTGGCATTTCAGTAGAACAAGGCTGTCTATTACTTACTTTTTATTATACCATAATAAAAGGCCAGACAAATTTCACCAAGACAGATTCACTTAGCTAAATTGCGGCAGATTGAAAGTTTGAGATACTTGTAATTTCATGATTGATGGTTTAAACTTAAGGGGCAACTGGTGATTGTTCATAGGACAGACTACTGTTAAGCCTATTAAAAATGAATAATCCAAAATTCAGAGGGAACAGAAGGCTAAAAACTCTTAATTTGTTTGGATGGTAAGTTATTTGAGATATTTTTACTGTAGCACTTTTTGTGATGTGATGTATGTGAGATAAAAAGGTAATTGAGAAGATAAAAAGGTGTATTAGAATTTATAATGATGATATAAGCAAATATATTTGAGAAAATAATCAGCTGTCCAAAAAAGCAAGAATCTAAGCCATTTAAGGGCCTTATTCTTTGTACAACAATTATGTGCTTGTTCTCGGTTGATTATTTTAACTAATTACGTTCAATTTTTATGATGTTTTCAATTGTTTTTGCTTTTTGATAAGTAACTTTTGTTAATTCTAATTATTATCTATAATTAATTTTTATAGTTAAATTTTGTAAAATCTAACGCAACTTGAGAAGAAGGCTTACATCATCAATTTTTTATAAGCCCCCATTAAATACTCAATTTTGGTGCTCGATCAACTTAAATTTATTTTGGAGCTAGTGAAGAAAAGGACAAGTGTGACATTTTGGGCATTTATAGAAACGGACAGTCGTTGAGCGGTTTGAGTTTTATGACTCTTCCTGGTGATTAGGGATTCGATTCCTATCTCTATTAGGGCCTTGTTTGGCACTTGAGTTTTTTGTCAAGTTTGTCTGCTACAAGTTTTTTAAAAATTTTAGTTACAGTAACCTCAAAAAACTTTTTAAAATTTTTAAATTATACACTTCAAAATATTCAAAAATTTACATATTTCAAAAATTTTTTAAAAAACTTTTACAGTAAGTTACAGTAAAATTTTAAACAAACATCCAAAAAACTCACTTGTCAAACGGAGCCCTAGATTTGAAAATATTATCGCAACTTGACAGAACATCAGACAAGTGTAGCTCAAGAGCAGCAAGAGAGGCCCCCCTCCTAATAAAATAGGATTTCCCCTTCTGCCAAAACCCCTCTTTGTAATAAAAATAGGATTTCAAAAAAAAAAAAAAAATTGGGCATTTCGGTGCTTTGGAAGAATTACCGCGTAAGCGGTAGTCAGATTTTAGACTTTTACTCGTGTCCTTGAAAATTCAGGATTTCCTATCCTTGAGATTTTTGAGTATTTGACCAGTTGATCAGCTTTTACTTATCGTGGATCCATATTTGCCTGATGGTAGTTTCCATTCAAGAAATTCAAGTGAACACTCAACAATCCTAATCCAATTTCGATAACACAGTACTGGATGTCATTTTGTTGAATGCGACGTCCAAAGAAGACGAAGAACCTTTAGAAAAACCAGGGGATAATTCCAAAATCCTCCCCTAAGGTTTCTGACTATTTCACTGGTCTCCTTTTCAGATTTCAAAAATTACACTAACCTCCCTTAAGATTAATTATCTTGTAACATTTATACCCAATCAATAATTAAAAAATGATATTAGGAGAGAGAAAATAATGATTTCATCATTGTCCCTCATCTAGTACATTGTTTAATTAACTTAATACCAACCCACACAATAAAGAAAAACACTTATATTATTTCATATTCTTCACTTAATACAATATCCAAGTTACTCTTTTTCAGTTACATACCCATTGTCAAATATGATCAACAACAAATAATCAAAACATTGGCAACCAAAATATTACAGAGAACAAACTTTAACATCACAAATATTCTTGTCAATATATTAAGATTAATTATTGAGATTTTTATGGTATTAAAGTTCACTCTTTATAATATTTTGATTACAAATTTTTTTGATTATTTGTTATTGATCATGTTTGACAATGAATTTGTAATTGAGAATGACAAATTGAATCTTGCATTAAGTGAAATATATATAATGATATACCATTTTTAGTGCCATACATGATTTAATCCCTAATAATAAACAGCAAATTACAATGTTTTCTTTAATATTTGTACTGATATTAGATTAATTAAACAATTTAATGGATAAGGAGCAAGGATAGAATCATATTATTTTTTCTCTCCTAATATTACTTTTTAATTATTGGTTGGACTTAAATGTTACAAGATAATAAACTTTAAAAGAGGTTAGTGTAATTTTTAAAATTTGAAGGGAGGCCAGTGAAATAATTAGAAACCTCAGGAGAGGTTTTTGAAATTATCCCAAAAGACAGAAGTAACACCAAGAAGTTAACAAGAGTCAGAGACGATGGCTTTGATAACAGCATATTATACTCATGGCGCATTGCTTTTTCTGCTCTTCCAAATACAAAGCAAGCACCACAATGGAGACACTGGTCCCCTCATGATGACCAAATCCAGGTACATAACAACGCAATGAGTGTTTAACTTTGCTACGGGTGTAAATAATTGGCTCCGGCCAACCCCACTTTGTAGTTTGGTCGGATGAATTTCCCATCAGCAAAGCTCTTCCCCCCCAGGGGCAACAAGGAATCGTGCTTAGTAAAGAATTGGTCTTGAGAAGGATAGACGTGTTTCTTTAAAATTGGCTAGCCCATCATGCAGCAAGCGCAAAGCACTCTTTGCTTTAAAATTTGCAGAATACAAGCACGATAACAAGGTAAAATCATTTCTGCAAACCTGTTCTGCACACTCGTATAGTCGTCCAAGAAATTTGTTTTTCTTATCTTCTCGCTCTTAAAAATCCTGCTTGATAGCATTTTGAAGAATTACTGCAAAGGAAAAATTACCTCCATTCTAATGTGACCATCTTGGACTCTAGCACAAAAAAAAAAACAGACAATTACTTTGCATGTAGGCCTGCCAACGGGTCGGGTTTAGACCCGGATCCGGACCGGATCGGTGAAATTATTGCGGGTATGGGTAGGGATTTAATTCCGTTTCCAAGAACCGGATTCGGATCCGGATCCGTTTTGTCAAACAAAAAAACGAGTCGGATATGGAATATAGTATTCCGACCCGTATTCGGATATAAATGAATTAATAATTTAAAAAATATATATTTATCAATATAATTTGATTAGGGTGATGTATTTGAGTAAAGTCAATTTGATTTCTTTTTTTATTTGGTTTTTTCTTTGCATTAGTTAGAAATTAGTTTACAAATATATTTTTTTCTCATTTTTATTAGAAATTATAAATTTTGCTAAATTTGTTCGGGTAGACCCGACCCGAATCCGGGACCCACTGGATCCGGATCCGGAACATAGAATAAAAGACCCGTCGAATAAACGGGTCGGATCCGGGTCCGGTATAGTAATTCGGGTCCGGGTCCAGAATAATGAATTTCGGCCCGGACCCAACCCGTTGACAGCCCTAATATTCTGTTTGGAAATTTTTTTTTTAAATTGGACTGGCTGCCGGGCTTACAAGGCCCAGCAGCCAGCATTTTGCAGACTTTTGTCGGCTTTTCTGGTATATAATATTCTAATTGTGGTGTCCAAGTTGACGTTTTCGACGTCTGACGCCGGAGGGAAGTGGGAGAATCTATAGGATTTTGGTAGGGAAAGCAAGGGAAGGGCTCGCCCGGGTGGAATATGAAAGTAGGTGGTATAATTAAAACGTGGTGAATTAAATTTGTGGTTTCTCACTTGGAAAGGTACAAGGAAAGTCCGATCTCAGCCTCGTGCTTAGGGATGGCAGCGGGCACCCGCCCCGCGGGGGGCTAATGGGGAGGGGGTTGGGACGGGGGCGGGGGCGGGGGGAATTTTTTCCCCCACTTAGAAACAGGGCAGGGGGCGGGGGACGGGGGCCGCCACCCGCTTTAAAAATATAAATATATAAAATATATATGTATATAATTATATATAATATATAATTTAATTAGTTACAAACTTATGATAATGATATTATTAGTTATATGTATTATATAATGTCTATTAGTATATATAATATAATTGATATTATTAATTATACTAATAATTATATATGTGTACTAATACAAATTATTAATTGGTTATACTAAATTTACTAATACATTTATACTAAATCCCTAATTACACTTAATACAATAACATTTTTTTTCTTAAAAAAAAGAACAAGCACAATAATGAATTAGTGATTGTATTTGTGCCAAAAGTGAAAACTTGACTACTTTAGTTATATTTATTTCATCATGTTGGATTGTATTCAAATAATTTTTATTTGATTATTTTTATAAGTTTCAATTGTAAAATTACAATGAATAATAATTTGATGATGTGTTGATATTTCAGTATTTGATTATTTGCTAAAATTTAACCATAATAAAATTATATAACAAATTTTTATTAGCGCCGTGGGGGCACCCGCGGGGGAAGCGGGGCGGGGCGGGGCGGGGACGGGGGTTGGGGCGGGGGCGGGAGGAGTTTGTAGGCAGCGGGACGGGAGATGGGGGAGGGATCCGGGGATGGGGGATGGGGCGGGGACGGGCCCCCATCCCCCGCCCCGTTGCCATCCCTACCCGTGCTTCACAATAAATAATTGGTTTATATTTTGGTTGGACCAGTATTTTTTTTCAAATTTTTTCTTGGGGCTTTGTGTCAAAGAAAAAGCAAGAAGGAAAAAGGATTGGTCTAAAATATTTATGCAGGACAAACTAAGTTTATTGTTGATTTGATCCATGTATTTATTGTCCGCCCTTTTGTGAAAAAGACTTGTTTAGCAAAAGGATTTAACACTAACATGTTTAACTTTTGGGCGTGCATTGAAAATACGAAATACTCGACACTCAATAAGGAGTACAAAGCCAAATAACAAGTGTTGTACCACATGCAAATATTGTTGTACGGCAGAGTGGGGGCTCATGAATCCACCCATACCTGACGTGTCACAGAGTCAGCAAAAACCAAAGCCAATTTCTCCGAATAAAAACTCAACCTATACAGTACCAATTTATACTCTGGTTATTATCATTTTACTCTCTTAACGTTTGATATCACTATCAATTTCCCCCTTAACGTTATTTTTTATTCACTTTACCCCCAAAACTAACTGTCAAACTTAACGGAGTTTGTTAATTAAAGTGAAAATACATATTTAACCCTTAAAATTATTATCACTTTGTCCCCATAAACTATAGTCTCATTATCAATTTATCCCCCAGAGTTATTTTTAGGCAATTTATCCTACCATTAAATCAACTTAGCAAGTTAAAAAAATTTAGAAGAAAATACCCTCCTTTTTTAATAATAAAAATAATAAAAAATGTAGACTGACTCTTTTCCTTTTTAGTATCAAGAAAAAAAGTCAAAGTATTAATTTATTTTTTCTTGGCAATCTTATTAATATCAAAAAAGAATAGAAAGATGGAGAGGGGGAGGGGGAGGGGAAGAGGGAGAGTGCTCAATTTTTTTAAAAAATATTACAAATAAGAAAGAATTAAATATTTTTATTATTTTAAAATTATTTCACTTTTCTATTTACTAACAAATTTCAATTCTAATCTCGACAACTTTAATGTAATACGACAATGTTAGACTTTTCTTTATTTTCTTTCTTTGCAAAATTTAATTTTCTTTCTTCTTCTCTTTTATCTCTTTTTCTTTTCCTAGTATTAATAAGTGTGAAAAAATTTTGAGAAAATTCTGTTATTTTTATATTTTTTGATTTCTTAAAGCGAAAAAAGGAAGAATAACCATTTCAATTTTTATTTTTAATTATATATAAAAAAGGTAAATATATTTAAAATTTTTTGACAATACTAGTTAGATTAATGATGAGATAAAATGTCTAAAAAATAATATTAGAAATTAAAGTAATTGTATCACTGTAATCTAAATGAATAAAGTAATAATAATAATGTAGTAATGCTATAAAATAAAAGGGTATTTTTATCCAAAATTTATTAACATGTTGAGTTGAATTACTTATGGGGTAAAGTGACTAAAAGATAACGTTAGGGTGTAAACTGATAGTTGTAATATAGTTTAAGGGGATAAAGTGATAATAACCCCTGTACTCTCAACTCTCGAGTCTCCGCTAACCACAAAAAAAAATGAAAGAAAAGAAAAGGGGGAAAGGAGAAAGCAAATTTCGAAACCCTAGCCTTCTCTCTCTAGTTGCAGAAGAAGAAAAATGGTGTACTACTTCAAAGCCAGACCTGAGGCTGGAGATTACACCATCTTCATGGGCCTTGATAATTACGAGAACGAGGAGCTCATCAAATACGGCTTCCCTGAAGACGTTTGGTAATTCTCAAACCCTAGTTTTTTTCTAATTTAGGTAGTGTATACATTGTGTGAAATTTTAGATTTTTGTTTGGATTTTGGAGTGTAAAATGGTTTTCTTGATGTTTTACGTGTTGTTTATTAGCATCTAATTTTGTATTTTGAGATTGTATTGAGTTGAGAATTTTAGTGCTCCGTTGAGTTTTTGGTTATCCCTTGAAAAAGTACGTCTCCTGAAAAATGTTGATTTAGATTAGTGGCTATTTAATTTTGTTCTTGAATTCTCGGACTTAAATTTAAAATAATTTAAATTATTTTTTACTAAATGATTGGTTAGATTTATGAGGTATTGCACCTGTGCTTGTTAGTACTTCAAGAAGGATATGTAAATGCAAAAGAAGTTCATCTAGACTATAAGAAGGCCATCTTGATACATGAGGCTCTTGTCAGTCTAGTGGTTTGAGAAAGTATTGGTGGATAGTGAAAGAAAGAAGTTCGATTTAATGGCTGAGAGGCAAACCTGAAGAAAAAGATTCTTGTTAGATTCAGTTTGAGAAATTCTGGCTTACAAAGAAAGAATCTTTACTGGGCATGTTCTGATAAAGAAAGAGCCTTTGGTGACTTTCTTTGAGATTGGAGCATCTTCTGGTAGAAGTTGTTGAATTTAGCTGCTAGAGGTGGCAAGGTGGACATACATGAGTGATAGAAATGAGTAGTAATACTTGTGAAGAAGGAAACCATTGTATTGGTCCTGTATTTAACCACTTTAATGCTTTAAGCTGTTTGTTTCTCAACAATGTCACATTCAGGACAGTGTCTATCAGCAATTATTCTGTTACAATTTTAGAATGACATAGCCATTTGTTTGAGGAAATCATGAAATTGTAGGTAAGTTGATATGTTCTTAGGTGGTAGGTGTAACTAGTAAGTGCATGAACTTCCTTTTCTTTCATAATTTTATTATACCTGTGAATCATGGTGTCATGCTATAGATTTCCCAAGGGATATATGTGTCTTTTGATGGGCAAGGAGGTTATGTGCCGTTTGTTTCAGTGCATTGTTTTTCATACCTGTTTGCCACTTATTGAAAACCCGAAGTTGCCTTGCAGGTTCCATGTGGATAAAATGCCATCCGCCCATGTCTTTCTGAGATTGCACAAGGGCCAAACATTTGATGATATACCAGAAGGTGTACTGGAAGATTGTGCACAATTAGTCAAAGCAAATTCCATTGCAGGGTAAATTCTTATTTTCCTGTTATATGCTGTTTCAAAGAGAAACTCTTTTTGTTTAATGGAATTAGTCTTCAGCTTCAAAAGCTGGTGAAATTTATTTTGCCCCGATTTTTGAGGAATAAATGAGAGTTTGTAACGTATAAAAATTTAATCGAATGGGGAGAAAATATGGACATATCTCCTTTTCTTAATCTCTTATTCATTCATAATTAGCCTGACATTGTCATGTGGCAGGAAATGAGGTGAACAATATTGATGTTGTTTATACTCCATGGCATAATCTTAAAAAAACTATCTCCATAGACGTTGGCCAAGTTGGTTTGCACAACTCAAAAATGGTGAGTCTATATTATTTTTAAATAGCTGGAGTATGATTCTCATTGTGCCTTATGCTTCAGGATATGAAGTTCCATTCTCTGTTGATGGTGGACGAAAAATTTACCTATATCTGATCTTGGTTCTGCTTTAGGTTCGTACCGTCAAAGTGGAGAAACGAATAAATGAGATAGTTAATAGATTAAACCGGACAAAGGTGGAAAGGAAACCTGATTTGAAAGGTATGACTAGCAATTCTCCTTTAAGATATGTTCTGCTACACCAAACTGTTGTTCTTGTCTATATGTTTTTCTCATTTGGTTCTTTGCTTCATGCTTTTGTTTTGTCTGTCTTCAGCTGAGCGCGAAGCAGTTAATGAGGTAGAAAGTACTGAAAGGAAAAATCAGCTGAGGGAAAAAGTAAGTTGTGTAGCTTTTTCCTTTTTCCTTTTGTTTTTTGGTGTGTTTTTTGGGGGAGGCCTGTCGGGAACAAAATATCGTGATTCACGTCATACATTACTAGGGTGATGCAGCATAAATGATAAAGGAGATAAGGACATTTTGCATCTAGTATGAGGATAAAAGATGACAGTAATTGCATTTTCAAGAGAAAGTTTATGTTCTGTTCATTTTTCTTGCTTGCTTTGTGACGGCCCCACCTCCCCCTAGGGCGTACCCCAGGGTTCGGCGAGTCGTCTGCCCAACTCTCGCCGGGACTCACTCCCTCACTACAAACCGCAAACAAATTGCAATATAAATCTCAAATATACATCAAATCATACATACCCCGAGTACCAGAAAGTAAACCCTAGAAAAGTTAATAATTATAACCACCACAACAACTATATACATCTTGCCAGTTAACTTATAACAAGTACAAGCTCACTCATCTAAAATCGAAACACTAAACACCTTCCCGAGCGATCCCCCGCGTCAGCCCCCTGCTAAGGAAAACAAATGGAATGGGGTAAGCTATATGTTTAGTGAGCAATCAGGGGGAAAAATAAAACTCACATAATTAAACAAGTAAATCAGGATATTTCACATCAATAACAGAAAAGTAACATCACAAGTGTAGGATACGGGTGGCTCCAAAGCCAGTTCAATTCCCCGAACTTGAACGCCTGTTGACACTCCGTCAACCAAGTACTCATGGTCCGTAGACTCCACTTAAACGTTCCCCGTTCACCTTATCAACCCCCACTGGCCAGCCAACAGCACACAGCAGCTCGAGCGAAATAAAATAACTTAGCTTTCGTCAAAGCTATAACAAGAAACTAAATCCCAAGTTTAGCATGGAACTATCTTCGACCAAGCCCCGGCTGGCTCGAATAGTTCGTCTAACCCTTGGAACCGGGTTGGAACCAAGCCCTGAGATATCCGATCTCTCAATAGATGGTATCTCTCAACAAGTGCACAACAAGATACTTACCCCAAACAGCACACAGCAAATGGGGTTTAATTCAAGTCACGAGATCACCCCTATCAGCACACAGCAAAAGGGTGATACTCAAGTCATGTAATTCCCCTCCTCAGCACACAGCAAGAGGGTGATACTCAACATAAAGCATGTATTCTCACATAGGAAATCAAAACAAAGGATGGGCTTAGGTCGAGTGAGATAAAGTACACCCTCGCCTATGTACCCATTTAACATGTACAAAACACTTTAACAATTTCACATCAATAACCACCCAATTACTCACTTGATACAACTTGGCACGAAAATGATACAATTCACGGAGCTTGACCGTTACCGTCAAAAGCCTCAAGATCTGTATGGGCAGATTATATACACACATGAATGAAACGGCCATACAACAGCAATTTATAACTGAAACGATCGAATACAGTTGAAAACGGTCAAAATAATCAAAACGGTTACACGATCTTGTCCATAACGGGAGCTAGGGTTATCAGATCAAAATGTACTAGATAGTGTCTCGAACCTTAGACAAAAGGTTACAACTTCCATGAAGATAACTCAATCCATTTTTCAGTGTATCCAAGTTAAATTTGCAAAATATAAAACTAAGACTCCGAAGACTAGTTTATCTTTCTCGTAAAAATTTGGCGGCATGCCCCTTGTATTTACCCATTTTCCAGCCATTTATGACTTCAATATTTTACTCAATCCAACCCAAAGTTATCCATAACACAATTCCATTTCAATAGCCATTCCATAGGCTCCAAAACAATACGAGAACAACAATTAAGCTAATATCAAGTGCGGAAACAACGTTTACAAAAAAACAGTTTTGACTGGTTTTTGCGGAACGGGCATGTCCGAGGTTACGCTTATTGGATTGAAATGCAACTTATACCATTTCGAAGCTAAGACGAAGACCTACAATTTTCATGAAGAGCACTTAGGCTAATTTTCAGTGTAACCTAATCAAATTTCCAATTCATATAACCTGGTTCCAACTATTTGGCTAATCAATCGTACTGCATTCAAATGGCCATATCTCAGTCTACCAAGGTCCATTTAAGGCGTTCTTTGTGGCATTGAAAAGCTAAGACAGGGTACTAAAACTTTCATGTTTTGGAAAATGGCTAAATCCAAACGGATTATAGTGAATAAACACAGCCAAAAAGTCTGAACTGTCCACGCGGAACACTGGAATTTAACCTAGAGCAGCGAGGGTATTTTGGTCTTTTCATGTCCTACGTTGCTCCGATTGAGTTGAAATTTTGTAGGAAACTATAAAATACCATTCTCTACAACTTTTATGCTTTATGCCAAGCCTAATTCGGCCTCTAACTATACGAACTAGAACCGGACAAAACAAGGTGAAATTTTTCCAGAAATCTGGAATTTTTGGTATTTCAAGCCAAACTTCACATTTATCTTGAATCTACCACTACCATCACCTTTGCAAGATCATATACTATATATATACATCATATAACACCTAACCCACAAGAATTATAAGCAACTAAATCAAAACCCTAGCTCAAAATACAATCCTCTAATCATCACAACCACTTGAAAATAGGTATCACTAGCTCAATTCTAAGCTTAACAACCAACTTGATTATGATTAATGGAGAAGAAAAGGGTGATCAGCCAATATACCTTAAGTCAAAGCCTTGCAAGAGTGATCCTCCACCATTTCTTGAAAGTTTTGGTTCCCTTAGCTTCCCAAGCTTCCAAACTAACAATCAATCGGTTTAGTTTTTCTTGGTTGCACTCAAATGATTCAAACTCAAGATGGATTGAAGTTGTTTCTTTTGCTCTCTCTCTCTCTCCCTCTTAAGCTTGGCCAAAACCAGAAAAGAAATGAAGGAAATGAAGCTGAAATGAAGGATAAAAGGCAAGAAAAAAATAAGCAAAGAGCCATAGGGTGGTGACACTTGGCACCACCAAAGCCATGCAAATTTCTCTCACTATCCCTTGCATTTTTGGCCACCAATTTCGGTCAAAGTTAGCTGGAAATAAGGAGATATTTTGCTCAAGTATTAATGAGCTCATGTGGTAAGAAAGTGGTGGTCAAGTGGTGCGGTCAATCGGTAGTGCACGGTACCCGTCGGTTCGCGCCGTTTTTCTTAAAAACACATGTACTAGGGTTTTTACTTCCTATTTGCTACCCTTGTATCATTGCTCCTAATCACATATTATTTCTCACTTAAAAGTCACTTTTAATCACCAAATTTGATCCTTGCTCCGTACCAAAAAAATCATCCGGCGAAAAATCGCGAAAATCCTAATTTGCTCCAATCTTGAAAACGAAAAGTGAAACCCTACTTTCTAGGTTCATTTGCACTTATTATGGGGTGCTTGAGTAGTAGGGCCATAATAAAAGAATAATTTCCAAATAAAAGGAATTTTAAGAAAAATGTGATGAATTTTACAATTCCATAGAATAAAATTAGGGTTTTGAGTCAAATATGAGGGATTTAAATATAGTCACAAGTAAACTAGGGTTTTTGATTAAAATTTTAGGGTTTCTAGTCTTTTAAAGCAAAATAAGGTTTTAAATCAAATCCAAAGAAATAACTTTAGTATCTTCCCTGAAACAAAATAATGTTTTAAAATAAAATGAACTAAAGAAACCGTGAAACAGTAGCATCTTAAAAGTTGGGGTGTCACATGCTTGCTCTACTATCTTCTGCTTTTTATCTTTATGATTAGCTGCTAAGTAGATTTGTGGTTCTTGTGTTGCATCATCTCAGTATCATGCGGGCTTAGATGTTGTTGGTCTGAAGTGGTTTTGGTGTACTTTTGAAATATTAGGCTTCAAATATTGCTCGGTACTTCAATTAGGAGAAGCAAGACTAACCCTCAATCTACAGCCGTCAAAGTTATATCCATCTCGACCCCTAATAGCATCTTCTGCATCACGGGCATTCTCAAACTATATCAAATAAGTTATCCATGTGAGTCACAAAATCCACATAAAACTGCAAGACTAGTAATGTAACCTAGTTAAACATTGAGGGTTAGTCTCATTCTTGACCATATATCCATGTATTTGTTTCCCATTCAACATGGAATCGCTTTTTTTCATCAGAAGAAATGGAACCGCATTTTTTCATCAACGAAAGCCGTGCCCATTCAACATGGAATTGCTTTTTTTCATCAGAAGAAATGTGCTACAGCTGACCGGTAATCTGCATTTGGTAATACTAGTTCAACAACTTGTATAAGCTTTCTTTAACTTTAAGAGGGTTAAAGCACTAGTGTGTGCTATAACAGAGTAGCCAGAGAGTTACAAAATGTCCACACCACATGCCAGAACATCAAGAAAAGCATTTGCAAAAAATAAGTTCAAACGTCCGTCACAATGGTACATGCAAAACAAGCAAAACAGCAACAAGGAATAAAAGCAAAATTGATGAAATGTGCTGCGGCTGATCTGGTTAAGATCCTTCATAATAGAAGTCTCTGTCGCCTTGATTTCTTTTATCATTTGTCTCCAACTTCCCAATTCGTTCCAGGATAACTTTCTCCACCCCTCCGATCCTTTCCACCAGCATGTCATCTGGTACTCCCCTGATATCCGTCACTTGGACAATTGTTAAGACATCTAAGCGCAATTTCTCCATTTTATCCTTCAGAGTGAATCTCACAGCCTTACACAACATCGAATCCACATATTTCGCGTACTCGACTCCGTAATCAACAGCTGGTTCAGCTTCCTAACAAAATCTATATATATATGATCAGTGTGATCAGCGTGAGTAAGCATGTGGCAGAAGAGAATGAGTGTTGTTTGTGGTTGGGAAAGGCTGAGATAGGCTCTGATGAGGCAGTTGTAAAGAAGTGTGTTGGTCCATCCAGAAGTGATGAGAAGGTTACCATTGGTAGAAATAGAGGCGGCAAGATAGAACAGTAACAAAAAAATTTATTATCTATTGACACGTGAATATATCCTCAAGTCTAACAATATTAACTTGACCAATATCAGGTCAAAAAAGTTAGGTATTGACCACAAATGAATCTCCTAATTGGGCCCTACTAATGGGTCACCCCCTACTCTACAAAGAAAACAAAGGGCCTTTGACCAACTGCCATTTTTTAGCATTTAATTCCTTGATAGAATCTACAAAAGTAGCCATCGTCACCTTACCGTGCTCCCCCACGTCACGCAACATTCGATTTGCATTCCTCCCAGCAATAGAAAGCATATAAAATGCCCCGCCGATTGCAGCTGCAATCAACGAAAGCTGGGCAAATAAGGACCACATGCCGGTACATCAAGAAGAGTATTTACAGCAAATAAGTTCAAACATCCGTCACAATGGTACATACAAAACAAGCAAAATAGCAATAAGGACCACAACAGAAAAATCCCAACTAAGATGACACCCCCAAAAAATTAGTGAAGTCTACTGAACTCTGAGATGTCTGAGAGGCCCATGGAAACCAAAAAAAAAAAAAGAGAGAATGAAAAATCAAAAGGAATTATCTTGAGCAAAAACAAAATCATAAGAACTATCATTCTGAGGATATTCAACTCTTCAGTCTAGGATCTTAATTTTAAAGTGGTTGACATCTTAATCATCAATCCAAAAGCATTTAGAGGGCCGGGGTAAATAAATCTCTAAATGTGCAAGAGAAAATGTTTAGGCAACGAGACAATAAGGTGATTATGATCCTAGTGTCTCTTCTTGCATACTATCAATCAAAACCAAGTGAGCGGAGTGAAGAGAAGATGCCCAAGTCAGTCCAGAGAAAGAAGTAATCTAAATAACTATTTGATTTTATCTTATTAAAGGTTAATGAAGACAAAGGATGCAGAAAGAAGCACAGCCTAGTATTCCAGTCAAAGTATTACATGATAATTTCACACACCACGAGGTATTTACCTCTTTCAATTTATATATATAAATTTCTCTAGTCAACCTAACTTCTAAACGCGCAGAGTTTATGTAGAAACGTAAACGTGAAAAGCAAGAAGAATAAGGATGGAGGCTGGAAGGAAAACTTTGTATTACTTAAGGCTTCAAAAGTTTCCCAAAGTTGGTTTATAAAAGAGGGTGTTTGGCCTATTTATAAGCAAGCCAAGAATCCTTTACATGATTCTAAAAAATTTTACCAAATAAACTATCCAACTTGCTTATCTAAAACGTTCCCTTATTCTATGTTACACAAGTGGGAACCTATAAAAGGTTCCATATCTTTTTAGTCATAAACCCCTTATGTACAAAAACTCTCGAACAATTTAAAGTGTTCCGAAAGCTTCTAAATCATGTTACACACTTCCAACAATATTTGGAGAAACTTCCATGCCTTGGTCAAGCCTTCATGGCTGACCACTTGTTTGGAGGATTAGGATGTGAGTCTACAATCAGTTCTAAATTTTTTTTACCTGAACGCTATGTACAGTGGGCATGACTTGACCGACTAGGCACAGTCGTGCGCGATCTCGTGCATGAACAAACAGGGTCGCGTGCAGACTGAATGTGATGCATGTCAATAAACTGGCTGTTCCATTAATTCCATCGTCCAAAATGATGATTGTAATTTGTTGGTCCTAAGTCGATTTTTTTTATCTTTATTTTTCTTTACAAAATTAATAATTTTTTAGTATATCTAAACAACAAAAAAGAAAAGATGACAAAAAAAAAGATAGGATGATGGTTGTGAATTTTTGCTAACATGCATTAAGCTTGAGCGAGTAGTAGTGACAAGATTATTTTTTAAAGTTCGGTTTCATTGTTGGTAGATTCATTAAAGTGGGTGAGTTTTCTTATGAAAGGGAAGCCGAAACCCTGATGGGTCTCATTCTCTCGTCATTTTGATGATTCGCTGAAAATGGGCTGGGAAGGTAAAATAAATAAATAAACCCAAAAAATTATAAAAAAGAGAAAAAAAGAGTAGAATAATTATATATATATATATATATATATATATATATATATATATAAAGCTACATATGTTGGCATAATTAATTTTCCAAGCCAGATGTATATCATGCAACTATAACTCGCGACTGTAATCAATCATTAACTAATTGTTTGACAAATGAAAAGATTTGCAAAAGTGATTGAATTTTGGGCTTTTTTTTTATAAACCCTTAACTTGTACAATTTTTTCATAGTACTATAACAAAGTAAAGTCAAATATTCCATTGCAAAAGGAAAAGAAAAGGTCATACACTCTTATCTTATATTTATTTTAATTTTTTTAAAATGACTACTATACAGGTTGACAATCAGTCCTTAGGCCTCAACCAACAAGGTAATTTTAACTTGTGGTCACCATTTACCTTGCTGAGAAAAAAGAGGGGTTGAATTAGCAGACTTTCACACACTTTTCCTCATTGGAACGGCAAAGAAGGCTGTAGCAGCCATACATTATAGCAACACTGAAGCCAACAAACAGAGCAACGGAAGAATAAACAAGTAAACGGCGTTTCCACCGGCTAAACAAGCCCGGCTTTGGCCTAAAACTCTGATTATTCCCTTGTTTAGCGACTCGAGAACCACCCTGCAGTTGATCGAACGGAGTTCCAGGCAATACCTGATTGAGTTGAGCCCTTTTGATCCTGTACAACTTGATGAAAGCAAGGTCCAAGGTGTCCTGATCGAGCTCTTCTTTTGACTTGACAATTTTGTACATGGCGCTGACAAAGGTGAACAAGTTTTGGACGGCAACAAGAAGTGAGAGGGTCAATGGAAGCCACCAGTGATGACACCTGAGAGATGAGGCAGAGGTGATTGACGCAAGAATCACTGCTTGGAATATGAAATATAGGTTGACATTTTGGGCTGCTCTTGCTTCCAGCTTTCGAATATTTTGCTCCGTTTTCTTGTTTGATTCATCTAATTGGTCTATCTCTCTTTGGATTGGATCCTCAGGAATATCGTTCACCATCTCTCCATCCATTGCAATTCCTTCAATCTTTCTCTATCAACATGGATGAAAGTCCTATGCTCTCAATTCTTAATTTATGATTTTGCTGAGCACGTAAATATGCTGATCATCTCAAATTGAAATGTCCCCCGTGCATCCTGTATGTCGGACAATTTATTCTGACTTTTCCGAAGACGAATGTTATATGCATTTCGCAAGACCAAGAGGAAAACACGTGTAAGAAAGAAAACCACCTAATATGCTCCTAATCCTTGAAAAATCATCAAGCCAATATGCTGACTTCCTTATCCCTTGGTACAGTTGGCCAATATGCTTTTGTCAATTTGTTCAAGATGAGGTCTCTTACTCAGTTTAGATTCTCTTTTTGTCTCAGACAACCAAAATTCTTTTCGGCTTCAAATTCAATGGTGGAACCAACGCATCGGGTAACAATTGGATCTTCTCCAATTTTGGTTTGAGCCATGAGACTGAAGATATCGTTCACAACTTGAAGGGTTAACATGATTGAGTTCAATTGCATGCCACGTTCTTAAAAATGAATGAATAAAGGGAGCAGAACATAATTGAACCAGCAACTAGAATCACGAAGTAACATTGGGCTGGGGAGAAGCAACTAAATTACAAAAAGAATCTGTTTGCTTGAATTCTTCTCTTTTTACTCTGCATAAGCATTTTCCCTGATTTTTCCCATTATTATGGCTGACACCAAAAGTAAAATGATCACCAATTTGAGTTGTATCACCAAAAAGAGTAGTGACTCCATTCATTAAGAGCAAGAAAGAATAACAGAACTTGATATCAACTAATTAAGCTCTTCCTTAACTAAGTTTGACATGCGGCAAGGAGCTGCAGCAATTTTAAACTCATCCAAGGGAAAATTGCAAAGCTCAAACTGAAAACAGCGATAGTGTGCCTGAGTTTTCTGTGAAACAGCACATTTGTAGGGCTAAAGCTTGAGTATAGGCTGAAGAGCACAACCGTAAAGAAGCTGACCCAATCGATATGAATTTATATGCACTGACGACCACCCCCCCACAATTGAAAACCCTCGCTTGATTTTGTCAAGTTTTGAACATGAAAAAGCAACAGGGTATGTATTGGAGGAAGTCTAGGTTTCCCTGAGGCACGCACAATAGCGATGCATCAGTGCATATATCATTATTTGCAGAGTAAATTCCTAACGAAGGTGATATCATAAGTAGGAACTAACCAGTAAAGAACATTATTATCAACTAAATAAGAGTCAGACCCACCTACTTGAGACGATGTTCAAGATCTTCATGACTTGTCTAGTACCTCCAATTATTGCACAAAGCTTCACTGTGGATATAAATGAATTTCTTCTGCCTCTTGCAGATTCAATCTAAAAAAATACAGTCAAGAAGTTTGTCTTCATTAAACATGAAAAAGTGGGAATGATGAATAGAAAACCTTCTGCATTTGATAAACTAGTATCAAAGAGAGCACCTGATTAAGACTGGAGTTACAGCTTAAAAGCTGACACTGTACTTTCATTTCTGACCCTTGAGCACCCCCGCAGTTTTGAGCAAAAGTTGAGCCAAGCAAATGCATTACAACCAGCATTAGACAGACACTGACATTAGGGAAAGACGGCAAACCAAAACTTTACGACCCTTCAGGCTTCATCTCTTTCATCCACATGATAGTACAGTAAAACCTTAGCCACTACAAGACCACAATAAGTTTTGCCTATAAGGCTAAACACTAACAGAATCAGTATAGAGATGCCCATCTATGTCAGGGACAAAACCCTTCTCCATCATTTCCTCCCTAATAATTTCATATGTCATCCTATTTGGGACCAATCCTTTCTCCAACATCTCATTAAGATAGGAATTTGCTTCCTCCAACTTACCTTTCTGGCAGAATCCCTTAATCAACACATTGTATGATACCACATTAGGATGCTTACCTTCCTTTTCCATTCGTCTCCTCACTACCAAAGCTGCAGTAGGATTTCCTTCTCGACAATAGCCAGCCATCAAAGTATTATAAGTAATATGACTAGGAATTAGGCCCTTCTCAAAGATCTCATCTAGAAGTCTAACTGCTTTTCTAGATTCTCCTCTCTTGCATAGTTCATCTATACGTATGTTGTAGGTGACAAGATCAGTTCTCAAACCCTTCTCCTCCATTTCCTCCAAAAGCTTGTTAGCTGCTCCTAAGTTACCCTCTTGAAAATAACCACCGATAAGGGAATTGTATGTGGCAACACTAGGGCACACCTTTTGAGTCAACATTAATTGATGAAGTGCTATAGCTTTATCCATGTTTCCAGCTTCACAATAAGCATCAATTAATGTATTAAAAGTCAATGCATTGACTTCGACGCCTTTCTTCACAATATCATCAAACATCTCTTTAGCTTCCTCTAGCATTTTATTCTTACAAAATCCATTTAGGATTACATTATAAGTCCTTATATTTGGCTCAAAACCTAATCCAACCATTTCATCTCGCAGACCAAGAGCTTCATCAATTTTCCCTTCACCACAAAGACCATTAATCAACGAATTATAAGTTGATATGCTTGGTGTTATCTGTTGCTCTTTCATCTCTTTAAAAAGCTTTAATGCAGCAACCACATTATCAGCCTTACAGAACCCATCAATCAGCACATTATATGTAATTTTGTTTGGGAATACGCCCTTCTCCACCATCTCCTTCAAAAGTGCGTCAGCTTTATACATTTTACCAGCCCCACCTTTCTTACAAAATCCATCAATCAAAGTATTATAAGTAACCACATTAGGCATAATCCCCAGAACCTTCATATCCTCCACGACATCACCTGCCTTATTCAACTTTCCAGCCTTACAAAAACCATTGATCACCACATTAAAAGTAATCAAATTAACATCAACTCTCCTCTTAGTTATCTGCCTAAACACAAACTCCATGGTTCCAACTTTTCCATTCTTCACCAACTCTCCTAACATTGGATTACACGAAATCACAGATAACTTAAACCCGTAATCTCCAGCCCTCCTAAACCCATCTACAGCTAAATCCAATTTTTTATTATTCACTAAAGCTAGTATCAGCATATCAGTAATAATAGAATTAGCACAAAAATCATCACTACAAGTCACTAGTGTGTGAAAAAACGAAGAAACCGAAAAAGGTGGTGTTTTTTTAACAGAAAAATGCAATAAAGATCGGATTTTTGCGTATTTTTTATCATTTGCTAGTAAAGCTATTAACTTGCATAAATGTTGTAAAGAATGGGAAACCTGGAAACCATGTTGGGACCATCTAAAGAAGGTGAGAATGGAATGTGAAGGGAAGTTGTGGTCGAATAATTGTTGGAGAAAATTGGATGGAGTTGTGGGTTTTAGCAGGGGTTTAAGCTCTGACCAGTGTTGGTTTGTGATGAGTTCTACAATTTTGGATTTGAATGACGGGTCAGACAGGGGGAGAGAAGGGTGTGTTGGGGTTTGACAGGTGTGGCAGCCGTGGACGGATTGAGGAAGTTTGAGGCGGAGGAGTGGTGGTGCAGCAAGGCGGGGATGGCGGAGCCGATTCATTTGGTGGGCTGAAAAAGGGCTGTGAAATCTGGAAAGCAAAAGAAACAAGGCTGAAACGAAGCATGTGAATGAATGGCCATTTAAATAGGGCAGTCAATGGTGCTGAGCTAGCCCGAACTTGGCCCGTAAAAAGCCCAATAAGTCTTACTACGTAATTTGGGTTTAAATAATAAGTTTAAATCAAATATGAATCGACTTTGAGTCTCATTTAAGCTCAAATTTGATTAAAATTTGGCTCATTCATATGTATAATTATATATATAATTACATATTAAATGATATATAATATATATAATTCTACATATTATAACATTAAAATATTAATAATTTATAAATATTAATATACTATTTATAATTATGTACTTATTTAATTATGAGTTTAGATCGATCCCAATATGAGTACGAAAACTCATTTAAATGATGAGTCAAATTTGACCTTTCTGATCTAAATTTGAATTCGAAAGCCCAAAATTGCATTTATTTTTTGAATCGAGTTGGAACTTGCTAAAGTCATGCTCATGGAACTAGATTAATACCCCTATTTAATGTGAGATTCAAATTGATTTCGGGTTTTGATCATGTACATGTGAAATTGTCTTTCGTTCTTTCCTTTTTTAAGCATTTCAAGGAATTGATTGTTTTTAGGCTTCTTTGTAGATTTTTTAAGGAACCCTTTTAAAATACTTCATTTTAGTGGCTATGAAATGATATGTTGTATTATTGTGAAGTGTACACAATCTAATGAAAAAATCTCTTTGTCAATATAAAACCAATTAATTATATGTGTTTGGATAGCAAATTATTACACAAATTTATCTGCGTACATTTTTCAATTATCTTTTTATCTCACATGCATCATATAAAAAAAATGTGCTATAGTATTATTTTTAAAAAATTATCCAAAATAATCTCCTATCCCAACACACAAATAATTTAAAGGCAAATCTGCTCCAATATTTCAATCTATGAATTTATATAGAAAAAGAAAATGCCAAATATTTCCCTCTTAAAAATGTTTTGTCTGTAATTTTTTTTTTTAAAAAAAGAATTCATATACTTGTGGTTGTGGGTCAACAACTAGAAAACCTTAACATGCCGCTAATTCCTTAAAATATACGTATAAAAAAAAATTATCCGTCAAATGCACGTCTGACTGAGGGGCTTTCTTATTTTATACGGGCCGTGCTGACTCAGCACGGTCGAATCACAAAAAAAATCTACCCGGTCAACATCCAATTTGGGCTGAGCATTTGTGTCAGCGGACGTGCTGACTGGGCACGTCCGCACCTGACACAAACAGATGCAAAAATGTTGTCTCGAAAAAATAATTATCCGAATTGGTTGTATTATTATGTATGTCAATCACAATCACAAAGTGCTTATAATAATTAATTCATGTTTATTAGAATACATGAATCGTTCGTTAATTAACAACTATTATGCATTTAATAATGATTTAATAATAATACATGTGGAAAAGGCATCTAGGGACATGAATCATGAGGTTAGGTTAATGTATTTATTTTAAATATTAATGAAATGAAGTATATTTAGGATTATGGTTAAAATTTAGTTTAATCAGGTTAATTTGAAAATTAAAGTACCAAATTTTAAGGTACCAAATTAAAGTACCCTAACTCTAAAAATCCTAAAGCCTAAAACTTTTTTTTTTTTAAATGTTGTCCGAGAGACCTTTGTGTCAGCAGAGAGACGTGCTGACTGGGCACGTCCGCTGACACAAAAGCTCAGCCCAAATTGGATGTTAATCGGGTAGATTTTTTTTGTGATTCGCCGTGCTAAGTCAGCACGGTCCGTATAGAATAAGAAAGCCCCTCAATCAGACGTGCATTTGACGGATAATTTTTTTTTATACGTATATTTTAAGGAATTAGCCTAACATGCCTGCCGAGGGATGCATCGAGATTTTAACGTTAGACCTTAACTGCTGCATTTTGCTGGGGTCAACAGGCCAGCAGGGGGAACGTTCAAATACGCCTGCACTAACTGAAATTACAAAACTAACCTCCTTGGACCCTAAAATATCCCCCTTTTTTTTGGGATGCAATTCTCATAGCTAGGATTAGCAATGAATAATAAATTTGTTTGGGTTTGAAATTCTCATAGCTAGAAATGAATGAATAATAAAAACGCAGACAATATACAATAAATCTCATTGTTAGACACAAAGGTTAACCTCTGAATAAAGAGCTAATTGTTTTAAACTCTCGAGAGTAAATTTTTTTCTTTCTTTCTCTGACCCATCCATTAGTGCTATAAAATATATGAGCATCAAGTATAAGTACTTCCTAACATTCTATTCTTTTATATCATTCTCATTATTTTCGAGTCGAAATTCAAACTTTTTTTTTTTTGATGAGGAGGACAAGCAATAATTTATTTTTAAAAATATCATAATAATTGCAAACGAGAAAATTCATTCTTTTTCATCCTCTTGAAATAGTACCTAAGAATGCTTGTATCCAGATGGAGTCTCCAAAATACATATTAGAAGTTTAAAACGCTTTACTTCTATGTCAAATTTAATCATTAAATTGTATAAACAACTATTTTATTTATTGACCATCCAAAAATTGTATAAAAATAATTCAAGGAGATGTCATCCAAATTCTAAAGATTACTAAAGGAGTCTACCTTGTTTGGGTTGCCATTTTTTATCAAAAAAATTTTACATTTTTTTTGAACTAATTTCTCAATTATCTTTTCGTTTCACATGCATCAAATTTAGTACAATACATTTTTCTATAAAAATTTCAAAAATAGCAATCCAAACGTGTATGTGACCGGATAATTTCTTTTTGCAGGGAGAATATTTTTTTTTCACACACCCACACCCAAAAAAAAAAAAAAGTGTGATATATCAGGAATTAAATGACCAAGAGTGGCAATTTCGCCAATCAATATAAGCTCAAGGGTTTAAGCAGGGCTTAATTCCTGCAGGAAAATGAAAATGTCATAGTACAATTCTGCGCCCTTTCTCCACCCTTCTCCTTCTTCAAGCATCCAAGGACTTCCACCAATGGCGGTTCAATCCAATCCAATTCCATCTATTTATTAAACTGAAATCACCAAAAGAAATAAAAGAAAGGAAAAACCCACATTTTCCCCTAAGTTAACGACCTCTGCTCCTGAAAATGTTGAAGGCCGTAGCGTCAACATGTTTACAGTCCCGTTTCCATGTGGCAACGACGGCGTTTTACCCCTACCTCCGCCATGCTTCCGAGTCGAACTCCCCATTGCTCAGAGTTCTGGACTCACTTAAGGGGCCCAATTACTCAAATAGAAGAGGCCCATATTTTTTCCGGCGATTCTTCTGCTCAGACTCCAGTGAAGATTCTGCCGAATCCGGGGCTGAAGCTAGACGGGTTGAAACGGATGGAGAAGATGCTGATTCTAAGTCCACTGCAGCAATTGTACCCACTGTCTTCAAACCTGAAGATTGCCTAACGGTATAATTATTGAGATTTTTTTTTTTTTTTTTGTTGTGGTAATTGCCTTTGCCCATTTGAATTTTGCTTATATCTTTGGTTTTTTGGGAGGTGATTAATAGTTTTTGCCGTTTTGAAATTAATGTGAAGTGGGGTGGAAAAAGTTCGTCACTTTTCCTTGGTAGACATGTTTTAGTGGTTGTTTGCATTAACTGTTTTTGCTTTCTGAAATTTACTAATTGTAGCATTTGAGCATAAATTAAATATTCATTCGCTAGTCAAACAGCTAAAACTGTTATTGTAATCTAATATTTTTGGCATGATAATTTCCCTAATCACAACGTTGAATGAATAAAGAGTTGAAGGAACTGGGAAATAATGCTCGTGAGGAGAGTTAGCTGTAGCTGAAAACGTATATTGTGAAATGATAAAATATATTTTACATGTAACTCCTAGTCTTAGGTTAAAAACCTGTTGCTTTCATCAAATTGTGTGGGCAAATATAGGATTCTAGTGCAGGATGCAAAGGTGATCGTCTGGTTCCACTTTAAAATAAATTCAGTTGCATTCTTGGTTCCAACTTGAATCACGAAAATATGGCAACCATCAGTTGTGTGGCCCTAAGTACCATTTTTCTGGAGTTGCACTGTGATTGATAAATTTAGAATGCAAAAATTCCTTGATGTGGATCTTTGACTCTTATATGGGAATTCAAACATATGGATATGAAATAAAGTTATTAGATTTGATGGTGAAGAAACTTACTTGTGTTTTACTAGTAAAGCTCTGATCGATGATTGGTGGATTGCAGGCTTTAAATCATTATTTTCATAGTACGGAACATACTTCAACCCATAGATATTATAGTTTATAGCCATCAGAAATCAAGCTGGCTATGTAGCACTCTAACATTCATTACTGATGAGCTGTGGCACAGCCTCGTAGCGTCTCAATCTGACTAAAGAAATTAAGCTTCAGAGTGAGGCATTGGTGACCCATGATTTCATTTTTTTTACATGGAAAATAAGCAAAATTAAGGTGTAAGATAACCCTAATACGCAAAAATATGAGCAATTCTTATTTACAAACACTAGACCTTGCATTAGTGGTTGTAGATTGTGGTAATTTTGTGCATCAGAAGCTAGATATAGTTGTGAAGAGGGTAGGGTAAGAAATTTGATCAAGACAACTATCCTTGTAGAGCCCATACCTGCACTTCTCCTTCCTTTTCTCAATAGTTTAGTTTGACTGAAATTTTCTCGATGTTTTTCACTTACTGATTGAGACTGTTTTACTTCTGACGTTTGCTTATAGATTCCAATTTATATTTCTTCTTTTTTATACATAGCGGTAATGAATTTGTATTTTTGTGCAGGTTCTAGCACTCCCATTGCCTCATAGGCCATTATTTCCTGGATTTTATATGCCAATTTATGTAAAGGTATGGATGATTAGTTCAAGATTCTTTCACTAAAGCTAATCTTTTTCTTTTCCAGCATTATCCTTGATGATATGATTGTGGAGACCTGAGAGTTTTAAATATGATGCTTTTTAGAATGATCACAATGACTTGCTATATTTTCTCTATTGTAAAACTATAAAAAACTATGTATTGTTGATGTGTATCTGATGCAGACTTTTTCCGATATTTGGGCAACCTGTGTTCTATGTTGAATGTATCCAGCAGTTTGTGATTGACTGATAATTGGTCAAATGCTTTAAATGTCTGTTCCAGTAGAATATAACGGTGTTCTTTCATTGAATCTTCAGTAATGTGGTGAAAAAATGCTTTCTTGGATGAACTTGCGGAGAACCTTAAGAGTACAAAGATATGGGTAAAAGTTCTTAGTTCTGCATAACTTCTCACTAGTACAAGCTAGGTTGTTGAAGCATGAATCTGACTATACATACATACATACATGCATGCATATATATACATACATGCATACATATATATAGATATATTAGATGTAGTATAAGTTTCTCATTTAGTATCAAAATCTATAGCTTCCTCCTAATAAATTAAATTGCTGCAGTCCATTTGTGGAATTTCTTCTTCGCCATTGGATTTAGGTTTCAAATCATAAACTGCTGAGGAGAAGAAACCTAAAGTCTAAGGCAGGCTACTTGGGAAAAAAATTTTAATTGGCTTTTGTTATACCAATATTTATTGAAATATTCTACTAGTTTCAATTGTCTTTCACCTCCTTCAACCTTTTATCCATTGGTTAATGTGAGGAGCTTATCATACCTGTTTACCCTTTTATTTTACATGGAATATTATCTGCAGGATCCCAAATTATTGGCTGCATTGGTTGAAAGTCGAAAGAGACAGGCCCCTTTTGCTGGTGCTTTTCTTGTTAAAGATGAACCAGGAACAGACCCTGCTATTGTTTCTCCATCTGATGCAGAGAAGAACATATATGAACTTAAAGGAAAAGAGTTGTTAGGACGCCTTCATGAAGTAGGCACGCTAGCTCAGGTAATTAGATTTGCTGTTGTGTTTCTTGTTCTTTATTAAGAAAGAAATCTGAAGTGCAAACTGAGTATATTTGCTTGAGTAATATTGTTGTCAATTTTTTTTAATCCAAATCGCGATGTACCTAATGTGCAATATATTTGCTTGAGTAATATTGTCGACATTTTTTTAATCCAAATGAAGATGTTCCTAATACTAACCTGTACTGGTTTTGTGATCCAGATTACAAGTATCCAAGGTGATCAGGTTGTTTTAATTGGTCATAGACGAATTCGAATTACAGAGTTGGTGAGTATGAGTTCTCTGCCTTGTGGTCAATTTTTGTATTCTGGAAAAAGTTGTGCTTTTGCTCTAATTCGTGTTTGACTTTATTCTTTGTGGTGTATTAGTGGTGGAGCCTTATGAATATTTACTGGGTGCATTCTGAAATGATCTTTATTTCCTTTTCTGATATTATAAGCTATTCTCCATATTCTCTGAACTGAAAAATCAGAGGCCTAATACGCTTACGACCTGCACAGGTTGATGAAGATCCCCTTACAGTGAAAATTGATCATCTCAAGGTAACTATATCTGAGTATATTAACTTACTGTAAGTTGAAGCTCCATTTTTTGCACTGGTCTTTCTACTCTAGTTCTTGTCTTGTGCAGGAAAAACCTTATGACAGAGATGATGATGTAATGAAGGCAACATCATTTGAAGTCATTTCAACCCTGAAAGATGTCCTGAAAACAAGTTCCCTTTGGCGAGATCATGTCCAAACCTACACTCAGGTTTGAGCATTATCCTTGTCATTCTCTTAATCTTTATTGTAAGTGTAACTTCCTGAGAATGTTTTATATCTCTCAGAGTGGTATATATTGCTGTTTCTATTTTCTTCACTTTGTTATCGCTTGCATTTTCTAGTAAGTTCAGTTATCACTGTCTTCCACTTATTTAATGGTTTTCTACTTCGTCTCATGCTTGGTTGACTACTGGGCTATTACTGCAGCTTTACTTTTCGATAATTAGTCAAACTTCTGAATTAACTAGTGGTGCATGAAAAGTAGATTGGCTTGGATAAAGATCTAAGAAAATGTTAACAAATGTGCAATAGTGGAAGTTGTGTGAATTGTATGTCTGGTATTTGGTCATTAGAAAAAGTTCTTTGGTGCTGGCTCAGACTTTTTTTTTTGCCCTTCTTCACTTTACATTTCTTTAAGTAAATAGAAGTCGGACTTTCAAAATGTTGGGAAGCTTGGAGCAATTTTCTGTTTTGGAGCTCGACACAAGCTTGATTTTATTTCGTCCAAAACTGAAGAAAATTTGGAGAAATTCTGAAATTATCCCATAATGCGTTCGATATAAAACTTATTAGAAGAGGCATAAGTTTATGAACTAGGAATTGCTTTTGGTGGTCTTTGAACATTTCCTTTCCTTTCTATGCAGATTTTCTGCATTTACAAGCATTAAGTTTTCTCAAGTTTCAACTCTATAGCACTTGTATCTCAGCTTGTATTTGGTGTTTTTTGCAGGGATTCTTTTCTAAAAACTGTTATTCATAGAAATGCGCATCTCTATTGTTTATGCATGTTTTGGGTTTTAACAATATTCAGTAATTATTGCCATCATCTAACTTCTGAATTGCTGCAGCATATAGGAGATTTCAATTATCCTAGGTTAGCAGATTTTGGAGCAGCAATATCGGGTGCAAATAAATTTCAATGCCAAGAAGTTCTTGACGAGCTGGATGTATGTCAGCTATACCCCCTTATTTTGAATTATGAAGTTTCTGTCTCTTCTTGTTTATTTCATCAACTTGTGATGATTTGAAATGTTTGGTCCAGTCCCAACCCCCGTCTCTCTTTAATAACTGTGAGGAAAAAAGTTTCAATTTCTCATATGAATTTGAATTGTTTGGTTTATCTCTGCCACTACAGTTTTCAATCTGTTAATTGAATATAAGCATCATAAGCATTTTTTTTTTATATTTACTGTTCAATACCTTCTCAGTAAATGTATTACCTTTCAAGTATATTTGGATTGATTCAAGGAGAAACGGTAGTTGAGGGACTTAAAAGTTGTACTGCTTTGTCATTTGAACTGATATCATACCTCGAATACACCAAAATCCATTGTACATCATTTGAATTGTGATTGATGTTATCTATTTTTTGCAAAGGCATCTTCTGTTAGTACTTTTGGCTGCCTTTATAGTTCTCTCTTTCTTGACTATTTTGTCATCCAAATTTAGTTGTGAAAGATTGAATGATGCTTGAATTGCCATTTTCAACTAATCAGCACTTTGCCATGGATTTTAGTCCATAACTGTTTCTGTTTTTGCCTTTCTTTCTCTTGATTAGGTGTACAAACGACTTAAGCTTAGTCTGGAACTATTGAAGAAAGAATTAGAGATCAGTAAAATCCAGGTATGTGCAGTGCCATCCACTTTGAAGGTTTGATGTGAAAATTTTCATTGCATCCTCTTATGATTTTACTGATTTAGGAAGCAATTGCCAAAGCAATTGAGGAAAAGATAAGCGGGGAGCAGCGCCGCTATTTATTGAATGAGCAGCTTAAGGCCATAAAGAAGGTGAAGCAATGAGTTGATATATCTATCCAAGTAACTATTTCTTGTGTTTCTGTAAAGCCATGTGAAATGTCCTCTAGATAATGAATGGTTACTTAAACATAGCTTGATTGCGATGCAGGAACTGGGATTGGAAACTGATGACAAAACAGCTCTTTCTGGTGCTCTCTCTCTCTCTCTCTCTCTGTATCTGATTCTGAACTTTATCTTGTCACACCAGATTTCTGAATGTGTCCAGTTCGTTTTTGTGTGGTTCTTTAGGAGTTATAACACTATAGCAGTGGCCATGCTAGGAGACATTTTGGAAGCCTTTGCTTTACACTATATCATCTTATGCCATATTTTAGTTTCTCACAAGCATAATATTTGTTTTTGGAGATTGAGGCGGTTGCTTTTACTTCTAGTAGTTCTCCTTAATGATGTTGATTATCTGTAAAGGTAGGTACAATTTAAAAAGTTAAAAATCAAAGGTTAAACTTTTGAAGATTCGAGAAATTTTACTAAATGGATAAAAGATTTTCTTCTAACTTTTTGCTTTTTTTTATTTAAGAAAAAAAGATATCAAAAGGCAAGCTAGTTTCATAGCTTTCAATACCTATATCAAGTCCCTTTTTATTCAACATTTAAGCAAGAACTATAGAAAGCATAAAAGCTACTTTTCATGCTTTCTATAGTTGATTATATAACCCTTTTTTTGGTTTTTGGAGGTTGAGGCAATTGCTTTTTCTTCTAGTAGTTCTCCTTAATGATGTTGATTGTATCTATAGGTAGGTACGATTTAAAAAGTTAAAAATCAAAGATTAAACTTTGAAGATTTGAGAAATTTTAGAAAATGGATAAAAGTTTTTCTTCTAACTTTTCTTTTTTTATCTAAGAAAAAAAGGATTGCAAAAGGCAAGTTAGTTTCATAGCTTTCAATACCTATATCAAGTCCTTTCTTTTCAACATTTAAGCGAGAGCTATAGAAAGATACTTTTCATGCTTCCATGGGAGAATCCAGTTGTCTGTGAACTGCATACAGTTGGTAGTCTAATGATAGGTCTTCTTTTAATTTCAGCATCTAATGAAACCAGTAACAGCCTTTATTTATTTATTTTTTTGGTTTTAACATAAAGAGTCTTGATATGTTTAGATTGCTAAAATTCCTTCTCCAGATCCCAAGTCTTTTAAATCCCAAAAGAAGAGGATAAGTGATATTGACTTCCCTCGAGGTCTATCATATTTACAAAGTTATGAGTCATCTAGTTTCTAAGATTACATGGACCTCCCATGTCAACCTTTTCTGTTCAACATGTAGTTAGTTAATCTCCCATAAATGTACTTAATTATGTTACTGGGAGAGTGTATTTGCTGAAACAATGTATTTTTTTTTGGTTTTTTTTGTTGGGGGGGGGGGGGGGAGGGGGATTCTATGTAAGGATGCTAAAATCACTCAGTAAGTTGCCTTAATTTACCAAGAAGTACCAGTATCTGGTTCCCTTTTTGGATAGTTTTTAAAGTTGTGTAATTTGCATCCCCTCTTTGATCTGTATTCTTTTCAGTCTTTGTGAGAATCTAGAATTGTTATACGATCTTACTTCCAATTGTGTGAAATCTGATCAAGTTAGATACTGTTCTTATTCTTAGGTGATTATTAGTTTGTTCGTAATCTATATGTTTCATATCTGTTGCCTGCTTGGAGATACAGCTATTTTGATGTGTCATATCTGTTACTTATTCTGGGATAGATTTATTTTTCCAGGTTTTCCCTTCTGCTCTTTAGCTTTTGGTGTTCTTGCTGATAATTCATTCTTAGATATGCAGGACTTAGATGGGTGTTTATTGTTTTATTCGATACTTTACAATCTCAAATACATTTTAAAACTGCTTGTGGCCGCTGGATCGTAGTTTCCCGCCTTAAACATGCTTATGCCCGCAAAAGTGATAATTGCTGGTTCTCTAGATTTGCATTTCCTATGTTCGAGGAAATAAATATCTTTTATTATCTTTAATGTGATTGGTGCTATTTGTGTGTGTATGTGTATTTTTTTCCCTTATTTTGTTTTAATCCCAACTTTTATTGGTGCTATAGTAATGGACAATATCTGAGCTTTCTACTGGCTTCTCTATGAAAACAATCATAATTGTGTTGAATATAAGTTTTCTAATATTCTTTTGAGTATGGGAAAAATGGTTGTTGTTTTGAAACTAACTTTTTATGCTGCAGCAAAGTTCAGGGAAAGACTTGAGCCAAAAAAGGATAAATGCCCGCCTCATGTATTGCAAGTCATTGAAGAAGAACTGACAAAGCTGCAGTTGCTAGAGGCTAGTTCTAGTGAATTTAATGTTACACGTAATTATCTAGATTGGTTGACTGCACTGCCTTGGGGAATTTACAGGTTTGCTGTTTGCTTCCTTTCCCTTTTGTACAACTTTGTAGCTGAAAATGTTTATTCTGCTGTTGGAATGTTACTGTTTTATGCTGTAGCCCTGCTGACTAGTTCAACTGCTGGTGCATTAATGGTTTCTTGCACATATGCAGCGATGAGAACTTTGACATTTTACGGGCTCAAGAAATTCTTGATGAGGACC
The DNA here is from genome assembly GCF_036785885.1 of Coffea arabica. Classification (NCBI taxonomy): domain Eukaryota; kingdom Viridiplantae; phylum Streptophyta; class Magnoliopsida; order Gentianales; family Rubiaceae; genus Coffea; species Coffea arabica. The sequence goes on along the minus strand of NC_092313.1, from coordinate 71,969,551 downwards.
ACTATGGTTTAACTGATGTTAAAGAAAGGATATTGGAATTTATAGCTGTGGGAAAACTCAGAGGAACTTCACAAGGTTGGTTTTTTCTATGATATCGACACTGTAGACAATGTTAATGTTGTTTGGCACTTTTCGTTGGAAAAAAGTTAATATCAATTATTCTTTGGGGCATTGTAAGAGTCTACTGGATTCTGCCGATTAAACATAGTGCATGGGGTACTACTAAAATTTTTTCATGCGGCTGTAGTTTCTGGAGGATTAACTAATTCATGTATCTCTTTTTCATAAAAGGAAATACAAACATTTCTGTGGGAGAAACTAATGCATTCAGTATATGGAATATTGCAGTTTATATTTGCCTGAGGTTTGAAAATCACTTCAACTGCATTCATTGACTCGCGTTGGTTTCTCAACTATGTTTGTTGGACATGTTAAGCACACCAAGAACTACAGAAAGAGCAAATCAATAGAAAATTTTGCAGGGGATCAGGGTTATTACATGTCCATTGTTTCATAAAACACCAACTAGGAAATTCGTTGCCTCGTATATAGAAAATTTTCATGTGTAGAAATACCTGTGGTGGGTTACTAATTTGGGTTGTCTTCATCAGGTTGATTGACTTTTGATTTCCATACCATTGTAATCATCAAATATTGGCTGATTACCTTTAGTGCATTAGTTATGATTGACCAAACCTTTACCACTAGATATCTCCACGTGCATCCTTTTTTTTTTTTTTAAATTCATTTGAATTCTAATCCACTAGGCTGCATCTGGCAGAGAGGTTTGTTTCTGCTGATTTTCATAGTAGCGCATTTAGATTGCACTAAAAGTTATTACTTGAGAAGTAAGAATTGGTTTCGATACTTTCAGGAAAAGTTTACTCAATTACAAACTTTCATGAATGCATATTTTTTATGTAATTTAAGTTATCTTGTGGATCCTTTTTTGATTGAACGTGGAGTGATGTTGACCATGATGATACTGGCCAAGGGCTGTTAGAATTTGAATGTATTTAGTGAGGAGTTGTGATAGACTATATGAAAGCAACAAGATTTCTGAGGAGACTCACTCCTGATGCCATGCACTACGCGTGCTGAATAAGAATGGCCTTTATTTTGCACTTCAATTTTATGCAGTGCTACAAGTGACCTTTGTTCTCTGACGCATGCGTCTCCATTTGAATAATAACAGGAAAAATCATCTGCCTCTCGGGTCCTCCTGGAGTTGGGAAGACGAGTATTGGCCGTTCAATTGCACGTGCATTGAACCGTAAGTTCTACCGGTTTTCAGTAGGAGGTTTGTCTGATGTTGCTGAAATAAAGGTAGGTTGTGAACTAGACATATGCAGTTACTTATTCAACATTTGTGTTTGTCATATGTTACTGACTTTGGAAAACATATCAAGGGGCACCGTCGAACCTATATTGGTGCCATGCCAGGGAAGATGGTGCAATGTCTGAAGAATGTAGGAACCGCTAATCCTCTTGTCTTAATCGATGAGATTGACAAGGTCTGATATGCTTCTTTTGTTGTTCTGCTTATCCTCCTGTTCAATTATCTTGTCCTGATTGACCACAGTACAATTATTCTCCACTAATTATCATTTCTGTTGACTCCTTTTTCTGAAGAGGGTTAGTGGTCTATGAAACTTGCAACACCCATGGATTCTCATCTTTTTCCTCATACAATTTTGCTTTTGGCAGTTGGGAAGGGGACATGCAGGTGATCCAGCAAGTGCTATGTTAGAGCTTCTTGATCCCGAGCAGAATGCTAATTTTCTAGATCACTACCTTGATGTTCCAATTGATTTGTCAAAGGTTAGTCAGCAAGCAAATGTACCTCTTCTTGCAATAATATGATTTGGAAAAAGTGGTGCTTAACCTATATTAAATAGAATGGAGAGTTAGCTAATAATGTATGAAGCGGGAGCAACTCATATGCGGTGAAAGATTTTTTTCTTTGAAATAAAGATTGTTTTAAGTTTATAGATATACCGCTAGTGATATATCACTAACCACCCCAACGTGGTAAGTGGAAGGTTAGGAAATACTTCAGTGATTGCAAGTTCTGGTCAATAGATAGGTAAATTGATCTTGCCCAACATACTCCAGCCCACTTCTTGTCTTCAGTTTCCACTTCTTCATTCCAGCATAAATCTAATCATGGAGAGGTCAATTTGGTAGTTAATGCTGATTCTTTGCATGATATTACTAATGTCTTGGTACATTATTGCTCCTGGGATGTTCGTTTATGGTAGAGTTGCTGCAGTAACAATACTTGTAAAACAATCCTTTGGATTGCATATTGGGTATCAACCCTCCCAAACATTGTAGTAGTCCACCTCATTTTTGCAGAAACTATTAAAAGAATTTGCTTCTCTTCTCATTGGTGTTTAACTTGTTATTTATTGCTGCCTGGCATCTTTTTCAGTTGCATAAATGTCGCGAGTGAAAGGTTAAGTAGATATCATTCTGCATTATTCAACTTGGGGGATTACTTATCTATTATATACTGCAGGTTTTGTTCGTCTGTACAGCGAATGTGGTGGATACAATACCCAATCCTCTTTTGGACAGAATGGAGATAATTTCCATTGCTGGTTATATTACTGATGAGAAAATGCACATTGCTAGGGGCTATTTGGAGAAACATACTCGTGAAGCATGTGGCATCAAGCCTGAAGAGGTTTCTCGCTCTTTCTCTCTCTGTGAAGTTTTGTGTCTTTGATGATAAGTTGCAGTCTTTAAGTTCTTGTGACTCTTCTTAAGGAGAGTTTTTTTTTTTTTTTTTTTTTGTCTTTTCAAAGTTCCTACCAATTTTCGAGCTATTTGCGATGCTCTTCAAACATTGGTGAAGTACTTGCCTTCTGGATAAGAATGTACTTTATATGAGCTTGTGCACCAGGCTTGTTTAAGCCCAGTGAAATAATATGATCAAACTTTTCACTCAGGAAATGTTTGAGGTTGATTAATCTAAAATAAAGCAGAGGACTTGATTGATTTTAAATAGAGCAAGGCGATTCGAGTGTTGATTTGTAGTGACTCTGCATAGTCTTCACGGACAACCCCAAATAGTTTGGATAATTATTTGCAAATCATTACATTCTGTATTAATTAATGCCAAGCCAAAGAAAGAATTTTTTTCCCCAAATGCATATGCTCATTTCCTTTGAATTTTGGCCCGTGGAGTTATGTCTTCTCGAAAGTAGAGATTTATTTACACACGTGTGTGTAGAGATGTATTGTTCTATATATGCTTTTGATAATAGGGGTTAATAATTATTCCCAGGTTGAGGTTACCGATGCTGCTCTTCTATATTTGATAGAAAATTATTGTAGAGAAGCAGGAGTTAGGAATCTTCAAAAGCAGATTGAGAAGATATATCGCAAGGTTTGCTGATTCTATCTCTCCCCCCTACATTTTTCTTGTATCTGGCTTTCCTTTTCTTGATTAGCTATTCATGCAAAATCATTTATATTCCCATTTGTGCTAGATAACTGAACTTTTCATTCAGGTTGCAAATTTGCATTATGTTTTTATTGTTTTCATGTTGCCACAACTTTGGTGAGAAATATGATTCAGAGTTCAGAAGTTTGAAATCCCTTAAATATTGAAATTATCTTTTGGTGTCTTGAAAGATTGCTCTAAAACTTGTGCGGAGGAGAGCACAAAATAATCCTCCAGCCACAGAAGTTGAGGATGGTCAATCTGTTGAGCTAACGGCAGAATCTCATGGTATCTTGACCGAAACCTCAACTGGAGAAGGGGCACAAGATGGAGCAGTATCTGTTGAACCAAGCAATATTGAAAAGGCTTCTGAAACCTCCGTAGAAGAAACAAAGTCACTGGATCCCACAACTGACCTCATAGAGAAGTCTCCAGATCAAGCAGCAACTACAGAGGTATATTATAAATATCTTTAACTGTCTTCTGCAATCTATATCCAGTATAAAAAATTGTTCTTTTCTTCCCTCTGGTATGCACATCTTCCAATTATAGACCAACAAAATGGTCCATTTTGCTCGTTCATTTGATTATCCTGGAGGTCTAGGATTGCAAACTCCTCCAGTATCTTTAATTAAAACTTCCATCTCATTGTAAAACACAACATATACCTGACTTGTAAATTTGATTGTCAAGCAAACATGCTTTATGGTTAATAACACACTTTAAGAATAATGTTGAACAACTGTACCAATTGTTAGAATGATTCTCATTTGTGGTGATCGTCCGACTCCAATGTAATAAGAATAAATGACTACTTGGATGTATCCTTCCATGCTTGAGAAGTTCATCTGAATCAAATCATGGTCATAAGATGCACTTTTGTGAACTTTTACTCATTTAGTGTTGCTATGGTGACTATGACAGGTCATTCTTGAAAGTGACGAGAGTAAGAGTAACGAGATTGAAACAGTGGATAAGGTGTTGGTTGACACGAATAATTTAATGGATTTTGTCGGCAAGCCTGTCTTTCATGCAGAGCGCATATACGAACAGACCCCAGTTGGTGTTGTTATGGGTCTTGCTTGGACAGCTATGGGTGGATCAACATTATACATCGAAACAACTCTTGTAGAGCAAGGTGAAGGGAAAGGTGCACTCCACGTTACAGGACAACTTGGAGATGTCATGAAAGAAAGTTCCCAGATTGCTCACACTCTCGCAAGAGCAATATTGCTTGAGAAGGATCCTGCAAATCCCTTCTTTGCTAACTCCAAGCTTCATCTTCATGTTCCTGCTGGTGCTACCCCGAAGGATGGTCCAAGTGCTGGTTGCACCATGATCACATCCTTGTTATCTCTTGCCATGAACAAACCTGTCCAGAAGGACCTGGCGATGACTGGAGAAGTAACACTAACTGGGAAAATCCTCCCGATTGGAGGGGTCAAGGAGAAGACAATTGCTGCAAGACGGAGTGAGGTGAAGACAATCATTTTCCCTTCAGCTAACAGGAGAGATTTTGATGAGCTTGCGGATAACGTGAAGGAAGGCCTGGAGGTCCATTTTGTAGATGATTATAGTCAAGTGTATGATTTGGCTTTCAGTTACGACGAGAAGAGGGAAGAATAAGTCTGTTTCGGTGTATCATGACGTTCGTTGAGTTTGCCAGTCCCAAAAATTATCCTGTTCTGATCAAATTCAGGGGGTAGAGAAAGTCCCTTGTTCCAGCTGGTTTTTCAGACGGAATTGGTCCCGGAACGGGACCTTTGTATACAAGTTTATGCCATGATTCATTTGTTCGACAGCAACGTTTTTGTACAATAATCATTCAAACGTATAAAGCACACTTACCCACCTATCTAGGATGAAATTTTCCCCGGCGGCCTAAGCCTTAGAGCAGCATGTTGTACCATATACTTGGCTATGGGATTCCTAATATTATATTTTTGGAACTCTTACAATGTTCTCTGAATCCCATTCATGCATATGGATCCAGTAACAACCGCTAATATTCTTCTCGCCCATTTGCTTGTGCAAGTATCACTCGAAAGTAACAAGTGCATTCTTCTAGACTCTGTCATTTCTTGATTCTGAGAAGGTATCGACTTTGTGATTACAGATCCATGTGATTATTTTGGGGATTATTTTGGAATAAAAGCACATTTCTCTTTTCGTTATCTGCTTATAATTCATATTTGTCATTTCGTTAATAAGTTGAAATTTTAACTTATTCTCGACACCAAATATTATTGTTACAGAGAAAATGCTTTCTGGATGTTTTTGGGATCAAAATGGCACTCAAGATTTTCGGAAAGTCGGATATATTCAAGAGAGGTAAGTGTCATTCAGCAGTAGAGATAATTTAGGAAGTTGATCCTTTGAAGAAAATGGTCTGATGGCTAAAAATTTGGAGGAGAAAGCTGTGTTGTTTGAGGGTAAAATGGATAAATTCAAGTAGTTAAAGGTCCACTCAGATTATAATTCAAAGGTTTTGACTCTCAATAGTGTAACCATTATTACTAGTACAAGTTGGTTCAATTAATAAGAACGGATCATTTGCTCACATAGATACTGTGTGCCAATGTAAGGGCTATGTTGATAGGCGAAAGTACTCAATTGATAAGAATGGGTCACTTGTTCTCACAATAAGTCATGTGTAGTAGTGCGAGGGTTGTGTTGGTAGGTTATCTGTAAAAATTCTGTAACTAATCTATAGTGCAATTGGCAAAAATGAGTCACTTCTTCACAATAGGTCATGTGTGCCAATATGAAAACTGTATTGGTGGACGACTTGAAACCGATAATCGATTTATGGTCCTTGAAGCAATGTGAAACTCTGTAACTAATCTATAGTTCAATTGGCAAAAATGGGTCATTTCTTCACAATAGGTTGTGTGTGCCAATATGAGAGCTGTATTGGTGGACAACCTATGTGATCGACTTATGGTCCTTGAAGCAATACGACGCATGGTGATGATGAGCTAAATCCATCCAAACTTTTATATACAAAAAAAAAACCATTATTATTGCAATAACTCATATCCGTTAAAGTCGCAAGTGCTATTTCCTATTTGCAATGTGTTCTCTATCCCTTTCTACTAAAAAATCTAGAGGAAAAAACAAGCTGTGTGTGTTTTGGGGGGGGGGGGGGGGGCTACGTTGATTCTTGAACGATAATCATTGCAGTTGAAGACATTGAAAGTTCAGCACACAAATTCCTTTTGCTTCAACTCCAACCACAATTGAAGTGAAATGAATGCAGATGAGAATGCAACTGATAGGGGCCCCCCTGAATCCAAGGGAGATGATTCAAATCAATCATTTTCTAAAGCAAAAGTTGTCTGAAACTACGTTGAAATCACAATTTGTTCCATGCCAAGTGACTCTAAGAACGTGTCTGCATCCTTGGGAAATCATCGAAGATAAAGTTATAACTTTTTCATGGCACTTCCCTTGCATCCCATAGCTTTTGGTAGGGCTTTTTTTTCCTTGGACGGCCAAGTGGGTTGGTATGGTCCATCAATTTTCTGCTTAACTGATTTCACACCTACAATGCCATGTGTTTGGACTAAATTTTGATGACAGGTTTCAAAACCTTTCCAAGCCTAAGAGGCTTGTGTAATCTTGAATGAGCAATCTTTAGCTTTTAATCAAGGAAAATCATAAGAATTTGCTAATCTCAAGAGGGTGATTTAGTGATGAAGAAGTTAAAGAGTTAGATCCAAAAGCCTTGAGGTTTTTTATATCTAAATATTTTATCTCATTGAAAGACTGCAACTTAGACAAAGGTAGAATTAAAAAACTGGATGGCCTTTATAGTGTCAAGATTTGGCATGATCATCATCTCAATTGAGTCTTGTTTCCTTGCAAAAAGGCTAAATTTGTGTTACATGCACAAAAAGAATATCTCTTGAAACCATATCTTTTATTTCATGATTCATGTTAATTGGTAAATTTATTCTTAGAATGTATTAAAGACAAATCCATCTCCATACCAACGAAGGAAACCTCCAAGAAGTCGATGATCAATTGGCCATCTTTTTTCTTGAACTTCAATCTTTAACTGTAAGCTATATAGATTTAGTTGGTCTTTCTTTTTTGGCTGTTTTAGGCTGAAAAATGGACATCATTACTAAAGTCGTCCTTGTCACTAAACTCAATAGCTAGATTTGTGCAGATACTATGAAGTACACTAGAAAGGAGGCTTCTTTTTGACTGCATATGGCTCAATTCACGTCTCAAAGAACACCTCCTAATCCAATCCTCTGGTGACGCCTAAACTGATATAATATTATGACCCCAGACCCACAAAGATTCCATCCATTCATCTTCTTCTAAACGCCTACAAATATAGTTGATAAAAGACTAAATCCCATGATTACCTCAATTATGACGAAGCAAGATAGAGAGTAGGGATTGTGGAAAAAAGTAGGATTTGTCAATCCACCTAATGGAAACTGCATATCAGGTGACTAGACATCCAACTAGAGAAACGAGCATAGGTGATCAAGAATGAGTCAATAGTGATGGATAAAATTTGTGTTTATTTGGCAATGGCCAATAGCAAGAAATGGAACAAGATTGGAGTTATTATGAAACATGAGTTTATGCAAAATGACCAGAATCCAGATAGTCAAGCAGGCTAGTTATTCTCAGGAGCCCACATAGATTGCAAGCGTGTTCATCAAAGATTTCCATATTATAATTCAACTGAAAAGCCCCATGTGATATTGATTAGTAGTTAATTATTAACATAAAGTGGAGATTGCTTAACGTTAATCACAACTGATGCATGAGTTCGTGACGATATCTCATATAGAATGGACAGAGATTGCATCTCCTTTTCACTTTCTTTAATGAAGTGATGCATTTGACTGTTAATCCAATTTATTAAGGTTAAATGAGAAAAGTTAATGCGCATTATCAGCTTGAACAGTTTGGCTGCGTTAATTATCCACAAGCTAGGCCCTTATCCTAACAATTTTTTTTTTTTTTTTATCAAAAGAAACAAAACATCTAAACAAATTTTGCACAGGCCCTTTTATACTATGATAATATTCATCAAGGAAACACCACTAAAAACAACTATAAAAAACAAATCTCTCTTGAACATTGGTTACAATTTTTGTCATCCTATGCAACAACTAGTTTATTGCTCATGCTTGAAATATGTAGGATTTACGAAGTTATAATAATTTCTCCTCTTTGTCTCTATTGGTTACACATATATGCATTGTTTATCTCACTACGTACCTACTCATCAATTAACCGCTTGCCTTCATTTCTTAGTTCAACTGTTGTTTGCATTCAACATTTCAAACTCAGGACGAAAGCACACTTCTTGTTCAACATCAAAAGACACAGTTCACTAATCAACCATGATGAGTAGTATTGAATCTCATTTTTGAGCTAAGATCTTTTATGTAGATGACCAATGGAAGATGCTGGTGGAAGTGTAGCAATAAGCCACGGAGTTGCAGAAGTGGAGGGTGGGCGCTGATTATTTGGGGTTGGAATTGGATACATCGACTAGGGAATTGAAACTGTCACCCTTCCACCAGCAGAAAGAATGTCGCTTCTTCTCAAGTTGCAGACGACTTTCTAATATGGGAAAATTTTTAAGCGTCTAAAGGGTATTTTTTTCTAACGTTGTAAAGTATAAACTAGTATTCAAGTTCAAAAAGTGAGTATTAAAAAGTGTAAAATCGATATGTAGAACTTACGAGTAAAATTAGCATTCTCTAATAGTGAGTACTCATGAACGATAATTGATGTTCGAAATTTCCGAATAAAGCACTATATAATAGGAGGGCTCACTAATTATCAAAATAGTGTACATGAGATTAGTTTATCAACCAGTCACCATCACCATAAGAAGACAGATGGTGGTGAGTGCTCTCGTAAAAAACAAATGATTGGTGTCATTTTCTTACTCAGATGCACTAATCATCGAGCAGCCAAAGACTTGTAAGAAATCTGGATGAAAATACATCATCACGAAGATGCAAATAGTATAAAGTTACCCTTTTCCCATATGACGATGGGCATGCGCATGCAGGTCCAATAAAGAAAAGAGGAGACTTGAGGAAGGCCCTCCCTCACAAATCCTATGGTTGCCTACCAAAGCTTTCTTTTTTCCTTGCACTGGTCAGTGCTAAAAAGGAAGAAGAAAAAGAAGCAAATTTCACGTGCTGCCTTGATGTATATTTTTATTAAGGAATCAAAAGTTTATCCATCTTCCAATTTTTATGCTCCAATACCAAATATTCTAGCCCTTCGAACACACTCCAATTATATCTTCTTGATACTTATCGATAAACAAAAGCCCTTGCATATTGTAGACCCACAACTTTGGAGGTAATATTTTTTTCTTGACAAAACTAAACATTTTTTAGTCTTTTAATTTGTTCCAAGAAGATGTTTGCTTTAGTTTTCAAATAATTGAATTATTGATGTATCCTGCCGTGCATGTTGAGTAAACTTTCGATCAAAAGAACTTGCATTGACAAGGATATTATTTTTGTGTCATATCCTTTGAGATAAGGACTATATCCCAGACTAGTAGCAAAATAATGAACATCCAAAATATAGGAAAATGATAATAGCATTCCAAAAAAAAAAAAAAAATTCCTCTAGTGCTCCATCTCCTTTTATGTTTTTAAAGGGAGAATAGAGTGTTAGAGATTTTTCTAGGAGTGCCAATAACATTTGCCACAAAATAACTCATTACTCTTACTTGTTCGGGGAGTACAAATGAAAACTCCGGAGTCAAGCCGGCCAATTTAGCAAGTTAAAAAGCCAATAGGTGCATTTTAAACTTTTAGTAAACCATCAATTAAAGCAGATATTTATCAAAAGACCATATTCTACAAAACTGCAAAGAAAAAAGTGACCATGAGTTGATAATGTTTTAAGACTAAAAAAATGCCTTTGTCTATGCAAAATATAAAGGAAAAAAAGGTACAGTGGTGTTTTTCTTACCATCACTAGAATTTAATTCAGCATTTTTACTTTTCTTTTTCGCATACTAATATAGTTTAAAGAGATGGCTTCTTCTAAAAGGTTCTCCAAAATATACAATAAAACCTCTATAAATTAATATCCGATAAATTAATAACCTTTATTAAATGATAATTTTTCTCGACTTGTACTAACAAGCTAAATTTATAACTTTGATAAAATAATAAGATAATAATTTTTTTTCAAAAAACTTACACAATCTTTGGTCCCATTCATATCATAAATTAATAATTTACTAAAATTACGTACCATATTTTCCTAAAATATGAATTGTTGATTTATGAACATCTTTTAGATAGGAATCCATAATTTAACAATAAGATATGTAAGAAAACTTTGTGTTTCTTTATTATAAGAATGATCTTCTTGTCATTTATATACATTATGTTAATCTGATTCATTGTATGCATCTAATGAAATAGAAGTGGCATCTGCCATTTAATATTTCTAAGTGTTTTTTACCTCTTTAATTATAACAGAAAAATGATATCAGTTACGTATGTACATTGAAAACATTAATAGAATCAAATTATACTTGCAAATCAAGTAGATGTGGATTGGTTTATATTCCTTAGACTTTTAGCCTCTTTTTATTAATAGAATAATTCATAATTTTTATAAAATAAAATAAAATAAAAATTTAGATGATTAAATGAGTGTTTCTTCGAATTATAAGTATACTCAATAACTTAATAAGTTACTAATTTATCGATTAATTAATACCTCTTTAAATTAATAGAATTTGGATGGTCCCACAACTACTAATTTATAGAGAGGTTTTACTGTAATTGCGTTATTTGTATGCGCAGAAGAAATATATAACTAATTAACTACCACATGCAGTTTTACTGCTTTAAGGACTTTGCTTGAATGCGAATTTCTCTCTTTTCCTTTGTATAGCCGCCGGCGGCTGTTTTCCTGAAGATATCCTAAGCACTTTGCCAATTGCCAATTGCCAATTGCCGACATGTGTTTTGTTTGCATTAAAAAACACGTACTATTTATGCCTTCCTCATAAAAATAAATAAATAACTTGTGCCATTTTATTATACGAGTTTATGAGATGACTGAAAAGGGTTAATTGGACTCAATTTTTTTTCTAAAATAACGTAACAAAGAACTGTTTACCTGAACAGATAATTGCAAGAATTGCAGCATCTTTTGACCTGATTTCTTGCGAGAGTTTCTGTTTTGCATCTTGAAGATCAAGAATTTCCTGGAGCTCTGCAACAGCTTCAAATAGCTGAGTTTGTGAAAAGAGCAAGAATTTCTTTGGAGGAAGAGGGATAAGAATCTGGGTTAGTTGATGTCAAAGATTGGGGTTGGGAAGACAAGAAGGAGGGTAGGGAACCTCAAAATGCACTAATCCAATGCGACCGATTAGGTGAGACATCAAAGAGTCTTGGAATCAAATATGGGAATTAACAAAACCCACCAATTCACTCGGGAATAGAGAGTTGCTAACTTTTTAGAATTCATTCCAAAATTTTCAATCTCATACCTATTATCCAAGCACTTAAAATGGACATCATTCCAAATCCTGAATCGCATACCCTCAAACCAAGCACCCCTTGAGTCTAACCAAAGCAGAGGTATACGGAATATTTTGCAAAATTAAAGTATTTGATTATTCGAATAAGAAATAGAGAGATGAGCTTAGCCCATTGGACTTGACTATTCCCAAACATATTAAACACGAAACAAGATTATATGTTCTTTTTAAGTCGTATACCAATTCTGATTGATCTGGCAAAAAACCGAAGTGCATAACACCATGCACGGTTTTTACAGTAAAAAGTTAAAAATTAACAATCAACAAATTTGACTCAACGCTTTATGATGCAATGTTTTTATAGTTGTTGAGAAGCTTTGTTGTAGAATTTGGATGATTGTAGACTTCTATGGCTATAGAAGAGTTAGTTCCATCCAATCATAGGGGTCGAGATATAGTGCGGCAGTTATAGGGTTTTTTTTAAGATTGTGTAACTTGTAATTTGGCCAAAACTCATTCATTCTATTAGGAAGATGTTATTGTATAGGGTCGAAATATGCATGATTTTTCAAAAACAGAGTCTTACTAGAAAAAAAATAACTTATTACCTTCTACTAGATCAGAAACTCATTAATAATGTCTTTTGATTTATGATACAATGTTATTGTAGTTTAGACAGTTTGAATGGTTGTTTAGACTTATTCATAAGTATGTTTAAAAACGTCTTTTTTTCACGCACCGAACCTTAAATAGAGCCTTATTATTAGAGAGCAATTATTGCCTTCTACTAGATCACAAGTCGTCACTAATGTCTTTTGGTATAGTGGCAAGTTTATCATTGTGATTAAACCTTCGAAATAATTTTAATCTTGACTAGATGTAAATAACTCTGTTACCTTCCACTTTAAGTGCCCTCATAACACTAATTAGTACAAAAAAAAAACTAAGCAAAATATTAATTTGAATCTTGAGAAAAGGTGATAAATTCTTTCCTCTAGGAAAGTAACTCCGTTGCTTTGTACTTTTTCTTTAGTGTTTTCACAACACCATTTCATACGAAGAACTAAATGGAAAAGTGATTTGAAGGAGTTGTCCCTGCTTCCAAGGGTCCAAGACTTTTAGTGGAGATCATCATCGAGTTACACTTCACATTGTTAGGCCCCACTGTCAAGAAAGAGTCCAATCCCACTTGAAAAACACCAACAACTATCATCCGTTTTTAACTCGCCGCTGTCACTCGAACATTTTCGATATTTTCGATATTTCTCCTTTTCTCTCTCAACGCCGTATTTTGTTGCTAAGCTCAAGCGGCTTAGTCTTCATATATATCCTGCTACACATGCATGAAACTATAACAAATCTGAATCTAATGATAGATTGATTCCTCCTCCAAATTCTGAGCCTTGGAACTTCTACTCCTACTTCCTTCTTCCATTGTATAGTTAAGGAAAGCAGGCAAAAACAGTGAAGAATCTGAAGATGTTAGTTGAAGACGATAACGAAAATGGACCCTTTTCATCTCCTGAAGAAAGCTATCAAAACCCTCCTCTTTTTACTTATGTTGACTTAGGTTTCGGGAGCCCAGGTGAATCTAGCTCCAAAAGAATCAAGTTATCACTCCCTAACCAACAACAGGTACTTTTTGTGTTTTTTTTTTTTGGCTATCTCTTTTTCATCCCATACCAATCAGATTTGGAGTTGTAAGTTTTGCTTCCTAAATGTTCTAGGACCATGTTCATGCTTTCTTGGTTCTAACTTGGAGAAATAGCAGTGTCTTTCCAGATTTGGTGGATGATATTCTCTTTCATTTCTTCTTCTTCTTCTTCTTTGTTTATTTTTTTAATCGTTGTGTATGTTCAATTTTTATGTTCCATTTAATTTCTTTTCCTTTTCTTTTTGGTGTGTTTCCTCAAAGGGTTTAAGATTCTTGTGGCTGGTCCATGTCTTGAGGATTTGGATTATCTTCTTCTTGTTCTTCCTAGTAGTTTACATGTGAAGGTCTTCGAACATGCATATCTATTTAGGGTTTGTGACTTTTTCTCAGTAATGGTTTTGCACCAAATACTACTATCAGGTTCTAATGTTACAATGTTGATACTATGTAGGAAGAGAAAATCGACACATCTGAAGAATCAGGTGGACTTGGTTTGAAATTGAGCAAGTCACCATCCCTCATAAGCTTGCTTGAGATGAAGTTATCTAAAAGAAGACAAACCAAGAATGCTTCTTCTAAGTTGGCCTGCAAATATGATAGCAAGAAGCCCACTTCAAAGCCAGATGATATTGGATCCCAGTCCAATGCTGAAAAATTGAAGGCTTCCAACTTCCAAGCTTTGTCAATCAAAATTGGCACATGGGAGGTGATCCCCTTGATTTTACCTAGCAATACTAAAGAAATTTTTTTTTAAAAAATTTTGTGACCATTTTTTTTCAATCTACTAACAAGGGATTTTTTTTTTTTTTTTTTGGGTTAGAGACACTCAATGAATGAAGGTCATTTGGTAGCAAAATGTTACTATGCTAAACGCAAATTGGTGTGGGAAGTTCTTGAAGGGGCACTGAAGAGTAAGATTGAAATACTATGGTCAGACATTGTAGGTATTAGGGCTACTATCATTGATGATCAACCTGGAGTTCTTGAAGTTGAGGTGAATATTTTCTTTTTTGTAGTAAAAATATTTTGTTCTTCTTTTCTAGTTACTTGCTAGAATTAGTTACTAATTAATATTTATCATTTGATCATTAACCATTTTTTATGCTTTGCATTATTTGTGCAGTTGCAGCAACCTCCTACATTTTTTAAAGAAACAAACCCCCAACCTCGAAAGCATACCCTTTGGCAACAAGCATCAGATTTTACCGGAGGCCAAGCTCCCATATGTAGGTATGGTGGTGAATTTTCTTCAAACATTTTTGCATTTTCCATGTACAAAAATTGTTCAATTCTATTTAAGTTAATCAGTTTTTGCAAAAAAAAAAAAAAATGTCCCAATTAAATAAAATCTCATATTATGATAAATAATTTGGTGCATGTGATTGCCTCGTTTGTAGGAGGCACCGTGTGAAATTTGCACCAGGAATACTGGACAAACACTACGAAAAGCTCAAGCAATGCGATCCAAGACTACAAGTCTTGAGCCGAAGGCCTTTCCCATCTCAAGAATCTCTCTATTTTGATGATGCAAATAATGCAAATGGATTGTCTGAATTTTCTCTCGACTTCAATGGATACGGGCCACAATTTCTTGCTGGACTGATGCAGCTCCCCTCCTATTCAAGCCATCCTTCCCTTCCTATTCATTTGAGACAAGCAGCACTTCCTCGGTTGATGGACTCAAATTTACCAATGTCAGGTATCTCTAGGAGGACAAATGAGCTTAAACAATAATGTACCAAGGCACAAGTTATTTTGGAATAAAAATTTTGGCTAATCCTTGATTTTAGGGTTTCACTAGCTAATGGTTTGACAAGTTAAAAGACTACTTGAATTTATTTTTAATTCTAACCCTAGTTTGTTTGTAGACAACCTCGTGGAAATGTATGTAGGATCCTTTCCACTTATGATATTAGACATTATTATTTCCTGGTGGTAATAATATTATGTTTTCATCTTATCTACATATATTTTGTTGGTGGGCACAAGCTAGTTAGAAAAAAGATTAATCTTCTATACACTAACAGTGTATATACTTTCACCATTAGATGCATGACACATAATTCGAATTTGAATTTAAAACTCAAATTTTACATATGTGTCGTATATCCAACCGTAATAACGTCAGTGTATATAAGATTTACTCTTAGAAAAACGCATAAAAAAATATTTTGCAATCATGTTTATGGAATTTCCTCCTTTTGACATGGCAGTGAATGATCTCATAATGTTGGAAAACCATAGAAGGGCACTGTTGAGTGAAGCAAATTTGGCAAAATTAGCAAATCAAATTCATCTACCAGGAGGACCTGCTGTTACTCCGGTGGGATGTGATTTCTCTAGCCATCTTGCCAATGCCATGGCTCTTGGAGAGCTCAGGAGAAAATCCAATGAATTTAGTAGTGTGGGCTTACTAAACTTCAACAATATTGAGAATCATTTGTTGGTTGATAATGCACAGATGGTAAGTTCATCATCATCATCGGATGAGAATTCAATTGTAGCAAGGGTGAAATCAATGTATCCCTTTCTTGATCTAGAACAAATAATGCAAGGTAATCCCACTGTTTCAAGAGGTCTAATTGGCTATCCAGAGTCAGCAGATGGGGCATGGCAAGAGTTTGATGAGGCTATGGCAACAAACACTTCAAACAATTCACCCTGTCCATATGCATTAGCTGCATATCCCATGACTGAAGAATTTTCAACTCTAGCTCTTAACCAAGATATATAGATTTATAAGAACAATAGGGTTGTAGGGTTTTAATTAGAATAAGCAGATTTTAATTAGGATCTAGACTTGTTTTGAGAATAATGAAGTTAGGTGATTGTTCATGAGGATTAAATTAGGAATGTAAGGGTTACATTGATCATGATCAATGTCTTGTTTATGCTTGTATGAAACCAGTACATTAGATTGATTAGTTTATTGCTGTTTACAAATAAACTTTAGTTTCTGATTAGAGTTATAGATTTTCTTTGATAATTTGTTTACAGCATTTTTATTCCACGGTTGCCATTAATGGCATGCTACAAATTCAAATGAGTCTCCAAATTTTCAATTTGGAAATTGGTTTTTGAAATTGACTCAAAAAATTGGTTGAAGTTGTGATACGTACCTAGCTATTCTAGCAGTTTTTTTATGCTGGAATATAATTGAACTTAACATTTATTTTCATGTGTACAAAATCTTGATCTTTTTCTGAAAAATTTAGAATGTCTAAATATGTATAACTTTTCTTTTTATAGGGATATTAAATAAATTAATAGAAAAACAGCTTAATTGTTTTTTATTTTTTTTTTAACAATGAAAAACAGCTTGAGTTGAATTCTTTAATCTATTAGTGCAATGAAGATTAATTCTTTAAGGTTTGAAAGAAGTGCTAGTGAAGCCCAATTTACACTGTTAAACGTTTGAAACATAACCAACTCAGACTGCTGTTTGAGGAATCTTCCATGTCCATTTATGCTAGCAGTTTCTCAGCATGTTTAAATTTGACAGTGTTCATATTTGTAGATTACGTAATTTCCTAGGAAAACAAACTTCATGCACCCCAAATTCAAGACTCAAGAGTCAAAACCATGCTATTAAAAACTAGTAAAAATATGTACCAACCAATACAATCTTGACAAACTAATGACTTGGTTGATTGGATTCAATTACTTATTCTTCTTGTTTTACTATCCATAGATCCTCCTCGGATGTCTGATCAAACAAATATGTTTAAACAAACCAGGAAATTTGGCTTTGAATCACTTCCTCAAGTTAAAAGTACAGAAAATTGTAAATATGATGGGGGGAGGGAGCTACATTCTTTGTCTGGAAAAGAGTAGGGTGCTGAAGCAATTATTGTTGTCCTCAGGAGATGGAAAAACTCATTCTTTGAACTTCAGAAGCTACATGGAAACCGAAAAAATAAATCTTAGAAATCTGACTCCCTTGAGTATTTACAGTCCCTGGCTCTACCTTTCATCCTAACTAGTTCAGGACATACAACAAAGAGGTCTTCTGCATACCACTCCAAGAAACCAAATTAATGCTTGAAATACTGATATGTAATGCCCTTCTTTTCTGGGAAAGCAATATGAATTTCTCTCTAAATGGGCGGCATACAGCAAATCTGAAAAAGGACTAGGTCAGAGGAAAGGGAAAGTCAGATGATTAAGAAGACTATCTTGTCCTCATAACCTGGCAGCTGCTGATGAAGGTTCACGATTTTGCACTTGGAGGAGGTACTCTACTAGAATCATCCAAAGAGGCTGGTGCAGCAGCATTTTATCTGCTAGCAACTTCATCTGTTCCCTCTTCTGAGCCTATTTCATCAAATTTCCTCTTCTTTGTTGAAGAATCCGAATTATCCATGACGTTTTCCTGTTCCTTTCCTCCATTTTCTTCAGTCTCTTTCTCTTTCCCTTTCTCTGGTTCAAGTTCAACACTAGCAGGAAATAATGGAGGTTCTCTGCCACTCAATCGACAGAAAACTTTTTCAACTGTTTGACTTAATTCCTTTCCTATGCCGTTGTTATCCAAAATCAGCTCCCACACTGACTTGGAGGCTTTCTCAAGCACTGACGTTCTGCACAAATCAAACAAAACCCACAAAAAAGTTAGTTTGGAACCATGAATTTAAGCAAGTGGGTACCAGAAATGAATCAACTACTCTTTCCCCAAAATCATGATATATGGGGCAGACGCGAAAGTAGGCCTCGGTCTTCATTTAATTGCCACTAATGCATACTCAAAAGAACTATATTCTGTTAGCCAAAAAAGTGCGTGTGCGTGTGCATACACATATCGAATATCTTCAGAGACAACCGAGAACCAATATGGAACAACTATTTTTCCTCACAAAACCTTCTGGCAAATTCGCATCAGTCACTACATAGTTCCAAACTCATCTAAAAAGGTTAATAAATACAAAAACAACTCCGTGAAATCATTTTTACACTTTCAGTTTGGTGAGTACTGTCAGTTTAGAGGGTCAACATTTAAAGACAACTTAAGTTTTTACTAGAATCTAGGTAACCTCAGAGTCTTCAGATAACCCAGACACTTCCATAAAGGTGCAAGATATTGTTGCGTAACCAACTTTAAATGCAGTGATCATCAACACAAGCTTAGACAGTGCATGATACTTGCATTGTCAACATACAAAGCTGTACCAAACAAAATCGTGACTCTAGCAGCTTGTTTACTATAATCAAAGTGAAAAGCTGACCAACAAACATCATGCACCGTGTTTGGGTAACTGACATTGTGAACTCAACGAATAAGAGAGAGAACATAATGCAAAAATTTCAAAGAAGCTTTGTTTCTGAAATTAGGAAATTCGGCTAGTGCAGATTCATTGGTTGTCGCACCAATCACTTTTGAACATGAAGGCAATACAATATCAGCATGTAGCTAAGATAGGAATAAAAAGGTGTGAAAATTTTTGGCCATCTTAAACCGAGTCCGAATCTTTAACCTAACATTCCACAATGTTTAAAGTATAGATCAGAAGTGCAGAGATGACATTTTAAGCAATAGATACAGTAAAACACAAAAAACTGCCAAATCAGTTTTTGCGTTCGCTTTGTCTACAAATTCTACATTGCATAGGTTTATGATTAATTGAAGCCTCTCCAGTTATACTTTTTTTAACTAGTTCAACTGAGAGCCATTTCCAGGAGTGTTCAAAGTCAACAATAAAACTCCAATATCAGTAAGGTTATAGAAGTACTTTATTTATGCAAAATCAGCTATTAAACCAGGATAACTGATTACTCGGTAGAATGGTTCATGAAACTCAGCTGCTTCTTAGATATAGTAGCTTGCAGCTTGGCTTATGGAACTTTGGTTTCTCAAGCCAAAGCATAATTCATGTATATGTTCTACATTGATGCTCCAGCTTTCTTCCATAATTATCATAAATTTATACCCTTAGAATTTTCCCCTTTTTGCCAATAGAAAACAACAATACATATTCAATTCTTTGCTAAAATCAGCCTCAAGCAAATGCAAATTACTACAGCCACCAAATCATAAGCTAAATCCTACTCTTCCCTATAGAAAAAACCAAGCTTCCGGGGCAAGAGAGTACATTTGAAGCATCTACATTTCCTCCATAAGATGTTGTGTCTGAAAGATTTCATAGATAGAGGTCTCTAACAAATATTCCTCCCCTCCCATAACCAGTTAACGAGTGATCTATACTAAAGTTATATGAAAAGCTTGCATACTTGCATGGAAAACATTTTCTAGTTTACTGACATTATGGAATTCATCACTTTCAAAACCTAAAATTGTGTTATAGACATCACAGAAAATTGTAGAATCTGTAGAACATACCCTCATTCTCATTTGTGCTTCATCTCATTATGTATCAAAACTTCTAAAAGAGATGCTCAAAGATTTATTCCATACAGGATCCTGTAAAGAAATATTCTTTATACACTTCTGTTGCCCCACTAACGCCATAACTTACTCCCATAAGTTCGAAGTGTAAATGCCTTGAACCTATTTAAACATAGATGAATTTTTTAATAGGATTTCACCATGTCAGTGCTAAGAGTGATCGCAATCCCCCCCCCCCCCCCCAAAAAAAAAAGACACCGGCTAATTTTTGAACTTAACTCAAAGTTGGCCTAAATCCAGAGCAGAAACAGTTAACTTTGAGTTCAGTAATAAAATCGCAACCAAGGTGCAGTCCTTATGGAAATGAAAGAGAGGAGAAACTCTGAAGAAAACTTGCACATGATCAAGGTTTTTACCCGAGTCTGGCCCAACTTCACCATTATAAAGTTGAATGCAAGTATAAACCTATTCAGCATACTCCGTCCCATCAGGAAAGATTTTCCTTTCCAACCCCAAACATGAGGAGCACGAACACTACTACTTAATATCATCCAAATATCCTAACCCCATATTTGATTGTTTTTGCCTTCTTTCTGCCGTTTTCTCTCCTGACAATATTTTATTTTTGTTTTACAGGAAGCATCACTACATCAAGTACACTTCTCTTGTTTCCTACATCAATCCGAAGTGCTTCCATCATACTCTCTGCCCGTAGTCTTCCTGGTCCCCGGCTGAATAAAGGACATGAAATCTACTATGCAAACGAAAATGACAGAACCCAGTATGATCATTAAAGGTGGCTTACATACTTTCCTAATTGATAGCTGGTTACCAACTTTCGCATGAACAACATAGAGACTAATATACACCACTACTAAGACTACCAAAATCCAAGGTCATAGACCAAAGAATCTTCTAATGTAGAGCATTTACTTTACCATAATTGAAGGCATACTTAAAACAGCCAAAGTACCATATATTTCCTTTCTTCAATGCATATGCAGACACACACAAACAGAGTTTTAGAAAATCATGCGCATCTCATACAAAAGATAAATGAATTCTTCCGCGTGTTGATAAATACTTCAAAAACATGCTAACCAATTATGATCCCTAGGAACAACTCCAGCAAAGCAGGCGTCTTTAATGGGTTTTTGGCGGCTTCCCAATAGAGCCATGAAAATCAGTGTCATAAAGTTCAAAACTATGATTACTCAAAAATCCAAAGAAGCAACAATACCACAATTTTTGAAGCTCTAATAAATCTTTAGGCACATAAAACAACAAAAGCAAGGATATATAGTAAGTAACTCAAATTATTGCATCTAATTTTTATCAAATTTGAGTTTCAAAAGCATAAAAAGGCATCCAAACAAAATTAATCTAGTACAGAAAGTTGAAAACTTACTCAAGTTCTTGTCGAAGGGCATCAAAAAGCTCTCTTTTTGTCTGCTTCTCTGCCCCTGGAGTATTCAAAACTTTACTCTGCTCCACCATTTTCACTGTCGTATTCTTCAATTCTTCCTGAATAATTTCCAAAACGAAAAGCAAGAAAACCCGAATAAATAAGACAGCTTTTTGCTGAATTAATGATAACAATTGACAACCCTTTATACCAAACGAAGCGTCTTTTTCTGGGGTAACTAACATTGGCTTTGAGCTGAGTGATGATTTTCAACCGGATGGCGTCGATGGTTCCGTCGTTCATCAACGATTCCAATACGTCCTCCGGCGTGATTAGCTGCTGTTGAGACGATGACGATTCCATATTTTTTATTCTATTGATAAAACATGTAAATTTTTTAGGTTTATGACTAGATTTACGAGGTGGGAAACCGATTAGAGAAGAACTTGACGAGCCAAGGTTGACTCTTTTTCTTTTCTCGGATTGTTTTCCTGTTTGCTGATTATGCCTTTCTTGAAGAATAGTTTTATCTTCCACTTATCATCGTTCTAGGCGGAGCTAAACTGTGAAAGGAAAGTATAATGCTGAAGAGGTCCTTCAAGTTTTAAGATACTTCCATTTGAGTCCTCATAACTAATTTTCCTTGAAGGGCACAAATTTGAACACATTGGTACACATATTGTTTTTCTTTTTTTCTTTTTCTTATGAGAGAAGGAATAGTTTAGTACTTAAAAGTTTAACAATAATGTGTTGGATAGTTTTACTATGTGGATTAATATTAGATAAATTTACTTATACTTGTAATAGCGTACAAATTATGCATGCTTTATTCTAGCTTTTATCTCATTTTACTTTCTTGTAAAGAAATTAGTTTGTAGATTGTATTCATAATTCGTCTTAGGTAAATGCTTGGCAATTATCGTGGCTATAATTTTTTGCTACCAGTAAGCTTTTTTCACATTTATGATGGGGAATGTACTTTCACTATGCTTTGCAATTTGATAACCTTTACAAACTATCAAAATTATGTAGTTTTTCTTCCTAATAAGCTTTCATAGATATGTTCATTTTCTTTTGTGTTTATTTTGAAATTATAGACGTATTTTCATTTTAAAAAAATAGATACTGTTGGATTGTGCGGTGGCTCTCAAATTTGCACTGATCAAGGCAAGAGAGAAACAGTGAAAAAGGATCAGAGTGGGAATACCACAACAATTGGAAATGATACGAGCCAATAAATCTAAAGATATTAGGCGCTATTTGATATCCCAATTTAACACTTAAACTTAATGGATTTAAATCTTAACATATTCAAATGCGTTGATAACAAAAAAAAATATTTTAATTAATAAAATGACACTGAATTTTCTAGGCAAAACTTGCTCCAAAAAAAAGGTGATAAACTATTTACTTATCATTTAACATGACATTCACTCAAATGTATCAGATTAATATACTTAACAATTTAGTATTTGTTTGACAACATAAAAAAAAGTGCTGAAACTGAATTCATTCAGACATTCAGATGTTTTGGGTGTTTAATAAATAAAAATTCATCTGCTGAACTTATTAAGTGGTGCTGAATTTGTATGTATTTTTTTTAGCACCAGAATCGTAACTGAATGTTTAGTTTGATAAGAATGAAGAGATTTACTTCAACTACTTTATCTTATCTACCAAATCTATCATTGTTTGTTAATTACCTTCAAAATCCTTATCTAATTAAACAACCTAATATTTTCTATTCAAAATCCTTATCTAATTAAACAACCGATATTCTCTATCTAATAGCTTTCTACTTCTATTTTCTCCCTATTTAATGACTTTTACAATTTTTTCATGCTCCTCACATCTGTTTACTCCTTATCTTTTTCCATCTGCAAATGATTATTGGTTTCAACAATATGATGATGATGATGCCATAATACAAAATGGAGAAGAGGTCGAAGATGACGAGACAAATGAAGAAGTAGGAGAAGGATCCAGCCACGCTAGTCAATTATTCATGCATAACCTACGTGAAGAAATTACAAACAATCGTTTCTAAATTTTTTAGGTCAAATTTATATGTTATATGAATTATTGGATTGTAATGTTTCTTTTAATGTTTTCATAATATATTTCTTATTTTATATTAATTTGATTTAAAAATAAATATTATCATTTTCATACCTAACAATTTTAAGTTAATTAAATCATAGGTTCTATTTCCTTTTTGGATTAAAAGATAGAAGGGCAAAATTGTACAATTTAGCTTATTAAGCATTAAGTTATAAATGTTTATCAAACAGTATAAATAGGTTCAGCATTAAGATTCAGATATTCATATATCTCTTTTCAGGGCTTAAAATTCAGCAAATTAATTGTTTCAGTATTCAATATTCAGAATTCAAAATTTAGAATTCAGATTCAGTTTTATCAAACAGAGCCTTAGTAAGTTAATAGATTCAAACTTTAGATTTTAATTTTCAATTTTCAAACTTTAATTTTATTAAAAGCACCCTTGGAATGTTCTTGCACATGGAAGACATCTATAGTTTTCGTTCACTGTTTATGAAATGCTCGTTTGTTTTGTCCAGGACTAAAAATATTAATAGAAATAACAACATTAGCAATTATGCTCTAGGCCTATCTTTTGACGAGGAGCAGGTTAACTCTCAGTGTCATAGTGCACTTTTGTATAACTCTAATTAAGTCTTTGTGAGTAAGGGTGCAAATGATTGAGTTGCTCGCGAGTAGCTCGACTTGAGCTCCGTCAATATCAAGCTCGAGTCGAGTTCGAGCTGACCAAGTCGAACTCGAGTTCAAAGATATTTAATTCGTTAGTTCGCAAGCCGATTCGATTATATTTTTTATTTTTTATTTTAATAATAAAATTACATATATATTCCTAATATTTTATTATTTATTTAAAAAATTATTATTTTATTTATTTTCAAAAAATAAAATAATAATTTTTTTTAAAACTCGAGCTCGACTCGAATTTGAGTTTCATAAAACTAAGTTGAGACTTGACTCAATCAGGTCAAAGTTCGACTTGACTCAATTCGTTTGTACTACTATTTATGAGCGCCCTTAGATTGTTCTCGCACATGGAAAACATCCATAGTTTAAGTTCAGTATTTATGAAATGTTCATTTGTTTGTCAAGGACTAAAAATATTAATAGAATTACCAACATTAGCAACTATGCTCTAAGTCTCTCCTTTGATGAGTAGTGGATTGACCCTCAGTGTCATAGTACACTTTTGTATAGTTCTAATTGAGTCTTTGCTTACTAAATGTATAGTTCATACATATGTTAATAAAATTACCTATCGTTTCCCAAAAAAAAAAATTTTTAGTCAACCATTCTTCTAAAAAATAATAGATACACACTAAAACAAGTATTATTAGAATAGCATATAAGAAAAGTGCTAAGCAAAAATGATTACATTAACTACCCTTCTTGAGAAAGGTTGGGTTGTCTAGTAAAGTAAGAGGAATTGTAAAGAAGATATTTTAAAATTCAAAACCTCCCATTAAAAACAAAAAAAAAAAAAACTTCTTAATCTATAAGTGGAAGTATCTTTACGGACAGGAGTAGTATTAAAGACAAGGGATGTGCTTTTATTCTAAAGTATGTTTTCCTCATCTATGCGTGTTTAACAAATCCCTTTTAAGACTTAATGAATTATTGTATTTCAACCCAAACAAAACTTTCAAATTTTCCATAAGCTAATGTAGGTGTATAAATCTCTTTTAAAATTATGATTGCTTCCCTAACTAAATAAAATACATAGGAAATACTCTACTAGTAAAAAAAAAAAAAAGGTAAAGCACATGTTTTAAGTAAATAAGACATGTGATTCTTAGAATTTCTACAAAATCCCTTGTACTTAACCAAATTTTAAATTCTTTTAGGTTGAAAACAGGAGGTTTTCTTGACCATTCTCCTCTTGCCCTTATATCCCTCACATCAATTTTCCTCATGTAGGGCAAATTTCACATGCAAACGAAACTAGTAATTAATTAAATCAAAAACTTATTTAATAAATAAACAAAGTACTAATAAAACCCAAAAAATAAATAAATAAACTAGCTAAGGACTAACCAAACAATTAAACTTCGAAAACTGGGCCGGGATCATCTTGTGGCCCAAACACCTATACCCTGCACAAGGCCCAAATGCATTTCAGAAAATTATAAACCCTAACTCCCTCCTCCAAGTGAGGCCTAACCTCCCAAAGCTTCCGACTTTCCCAAACAATCCATGGCGGGAGGAAAGATAAAGAAAGAAAAGCTCCGTAACGGCAGCGCCGGTGGCGGTGGCAACCCACACTTCCAAGGTGGGATACCATTCCACAAGTCAAAGGGTCAGCACATATTGAAAAACCCACTTCTAATCGACTCTATTATCCAAAAATCCGGCATCAAACCCACTGATGTCATCCTCGAAATCGGTCCCGGTACTGGTAATCTCACGAAAAAGCTTCTGGAAGCTGGAAAATCAGTCATCGCCGTAGAAGTTGACCCCCGTATGGTTCTTGAACTGCAAAGAAGGTTTCAAGGAACCCCTTTTTCTAGTCGACTCAAGGTATATCATAACAGAAATGGATTCTGGTGAAGTTTCTTTTTCGTTAATTCAATGTTTAGTGTTTGAGATTTCAACTTTGTTGGAATGCATGTATAAATCGTTCGATTTGTTTGAGGAGACTATGATTAGTTTAAGGAATCATGGGACGACGGAGCAGTAGTAGTTCGAGGTACGGGCAATGTCCGGGACACCACCTGACGGATAAATGGAAAAAACAGAAATGTTTAAGGAATCATATAAATTAATTAGATAATGGGGTCATTTTCATAAATTGAAAACATTTTTGGGAAAAACTTTGAACAGGGGTGAGTTAAGTTTCACAGTTCATGAAAAGGGCTTAACTTTTTGCTTAATGTCTAGTAAAGCCATCGCCTTGATTAGGAATTGAGCAAAAGGTTAGCCCTCATAATGGAAAATTTTGCAATAACTTTGGACAGTAAATAATTGTGAAACGTTCAATCTTGTACTATATAGTGTATGCTATGTTTCTGCAGCTATATAGTGTATAGTCTGCTCATTTCTCTGGGTTCTCATAGCTGATTCTCTATGCATTTAATGGTGCAGGTTATACAAGGGGATGTTCTTAAGTGTGAACTACCTTACTTCGATATATGTGTGGCAAACATCCCATATCAAATATCGTCTCCACTCACTTTCAAATTATTATCACATCGTCCGTTGTTCAGGTGTGCTGTAATAATGTTCCAGAGAGAATTTGCAATGAGGCTTGTTGCTCAGCCTGGTGATACTCTATATTGTCGCCTCTCAGTGAACACACAATTATTGGCCCGCGTTTCTCATTTACTGAAAGTAGGGAGGAATAATTTTAGGCCTCCACCGAAGGTTGACTCTTCTGTAGTTAGAATAGAGCCTAGGAAACCTCTTCCTCCTGTGAACTTCAAGGAATGGGATGGTTTAGTTCGAATATGTTTCAACCGGAAGAACAAAACTCTAGGTTCTATTTTTAGACAGAAGACTGTCCTGTCGTTGCTTGAAAAGAACTACAAAACCTTGCAAGCATTACAGCTATCCCATGAAGGTTCTTCCGATGATACTGAGATGGTTTTGGCTGTATCTGCTTTGGGAGATACGTTGGAAGACTTGAGCATGGATGTTGATGATGGAAGAGATGATGAGGAAATGGAGGTGGATGATGGAAGTGCAAAAGGATCTGAATTTAAAGAAAAGGTTTTAAATGTATTGAAGCAAGGAGATTTCGAAGAGAGAAGATCCTCAAAACTTACACAAACAGATTTCATGTTCCTCTTATCTCTATTTAACAAGGCTGGAATCCATTTTTCTTGATCCAAGCACCAGCTGCTCATGCTACATGTTTTGAGTGATTTTCTCTGCATTTTATCCACGTCCAATTTTGTTTTGTTTTTGCTCTCTTTCTTTTTTGGTAAGCATTGTAGAGATGAGGGGTATGTGTCCCAACTTTAACTTCTGTGAGAGTTTCTACGCTGTAATATATCGGGAATATGTTGTGCAATTGCGTTTCTCCCTCTCAATCTTCTGCTCAATATCTTGTGCTTAAAAGCTACTAAAAATTTCCTCCTTATTCTTGTTCTGCCCAAAGGAAACTGATTAGTTGAGGACATGGACAAAAACTAATGAGATGATGGCGGAGAATGCGTTTCAAGACTACATGGAAATGGTTCATATATGTTTGCAAGTATTGACAAATCCTTAATTTTGGTTCTATCCATTTCATGAGAGCTTGATCTGAAACCAGGATGCTAGCTCACGTTTACTGGGGAGTGGAGAGGTTTACTATAAACTATAAAGTACGCTAGACTGCAAATTAGCCACCAGCTCATTATTTCTATTATTTCTGGTCCTTCACTGACCAGAATTATACAATTTCAAGCATAGTTTCTCAAAAGATAAATGCAGGGGGCTTGGTATCCTGCATAAAGTAACAAGCTTTTGACAGGAGAATGGCATAAAAGTTAAGGTCTAATCAAATCTATGGACTCAAACCAACAATTTTTAACAGAGACGAGTTTATTACACCAAAATTGTTGCTTCTGCTCATGCATTTTGCCTACCATGTAAAGATCCAGAACAAAAATGTCAATAGTGGATTTGTTTCCAAGCACTCTAAAACCATAACCACTAAAATTGCTTCAGTACATCACCTGACCGTATAATACATTGCATCACTTGGATTGTAATAAACTAGACGTCCAGTGATACATTTCTCCTATGTACTTGACAAAACCAACTTTTTTTGAACCACACCAGCTTATAAGCTACAAAATTTTGGAGAAGGGATTACAATCTAATGCCTCCTCATCCATGGGATTATTTCCAACTGAAATTAACTGCTTAACACCGCAGAAGTAGGTCGTTAAAACAACTGTTAACGTGTCAGCTGAAATTCCACCAGAATGTGAGAGTAGCAACCACCATCTCATTGTTTTAAAAGATGCTGTATCCGGCATCATCACTCTGAGAACAAGTACTGAGATCTGAACTTCCTTTACAGTTCATCTTCATCTTTGTCAAGGGAAGCTGACAAATAGCTCAAAATGAAGTCGTCAATATCCCCTTCGAGAACAGAATCAGCATTTGAAACTTTATAACTTGTCCTGTGATCCTTAACCATGCGATAAGGCTGCAATATAAGTAGTAAACGAGTGATAAAGGTGGCCATTCCTGGAGTAAATTTAGGAATTGCATCAAACAAGATTGGTTTTAATGCTTACATGGAGCACATAAGAACGTATTTGGTTACCAAAGGTATTTTCAGCAAGGGATTGTGTATGCTGCGCATTCATTTGAGCTTGCCGAGCCATCTCAAGTTTGTCCAAGCGGGACTGAAGTACTGCCATGGCAGAAGCCTTGTTTGAATGTTGTGACCTGTCATTTGAATAAAGAACAAACAGTCAGGAAGAAAACTTGCAACTTAAAAACAAAAGAACAAAATGTGTATCCTGTACCTTTCATTCTGGCAAGTTGCAGTGATCCCTGTTGGAATATGAGTTATCCTGACAGCACTGTCAGTTGTATTAGCATGCTGACCACCAGCTCCACCAGAACGGAATCGTTCAATTCGGAGATCAGATTCCTTAATCTGATAATGAGAAAGTCCTTCTCCAAGAATTGGTATAACAGCAACGGCAGCAAATGAAGTATGCCGGCGATTTGCGCTATCAAATGGTGAGCAACGAACCAACCGATGTGCTCCATCTTCTGCTTTGGCATATCCAAATGCGTTTTCACCATCAACTCTGATGGTTGCCCGCTAAAGAACAAAGGCCAGACAAAGGTCAGATTATGCTTTGACCAGGCAAATTGAACAATCAAATGGAAAAGATAGTACAGGATCCCTAGCTCAAGCACTGGAAGCCTTGTATAAATAAACATACTGCAGGGTGATTCGACCTTCATTATTTGAATCTAGTCATTCATCTGATACATCTAGAACATATTTTGAGGCAACAAATCATCTATTTACAGTGGGCTAGACAAAGAATGAACTATCCTAAAATAAGGGGACTACTAATGATAACTTGTGGTGCAACAAAGCCCAGGGTTACAATGGGAAACACAAGTCATGAAGCCAGCCCTAAGCACTAAAAGTTTTATTCTCCAAATTTTATTATATACACCTCAAATTGTTCCAAATTAGTGAAGCTTATCCTTAGAACACTCACTCCTTTGTCAGAGGAGCCAAGCGCCTATGCCTCATACCAACAGACTTTCTTATCCACAATTCAGCTACAGCAAGGTGCAAAGACACACGCCCACATATTTATCATCCTTAATGTCTATGTTAAGCAATACGTAAGCATATATTAGAGTAACTTTACCCATTTCACCATTGAAATTGGCTTGTCTCTGATTGGAAAGTAATTTATGGCAGATTAGTTTCCTACTATATATGCATGAAACAGGAATCTTGCCTTTATGCAAAATTGTTTTGGCTATTGCATTCGGGATAATAACCAGTGGCTTTACATGTATATTAAACAAGGAAACGTTTCAAATACCATTGCAAATGTAGCAAAGAATGACAAGGGATAGCCAATGACACCAATTGATGGGGGGTTTCAGATCCTTTAAATATAACTCATCAATTTTTGCTACATCTGAATTTTCCTAAAAAACCATAATCATGCAAACCACGTGATGCTGTGGAATCTGAAATCTATTGTTCTATTTTATGCTACGATCAAGATGTGCTCCTAAAAATGTACAGCAAGCAAAAAGAAAGCAAAGATCATGAGATTATGCACCTTGATTCCCGCAATCTCACCAGGCATTTCGTCCACTACAGTAACCCTGTAACCTCGACGCTGAGCCCACTTTTTATACATCTGCATGACCATTGAAGCCCAATCCATGCTCTCAGTACCACCAGCTCCAGCTTGTACCTAGACTTAACAACGATATTCAATGATGAATTATATATTTGATGCACACATATGCAGAAAATGCTAGAGGTAGAGAAAGGAGGACCAGTGAAGCAGTAAAGAATAAAACGTAAAATCATCCTCAGATTGATCAAACAAATAACATCTCCTTAAATTGATAACCAATACAAGCACTGGCTGGACTACCTCTATGAAACAAGAGCAAGAATCATGCTCCTCCACCAATAAAGCTTCTAACTCCTTCTCTTTTACACTTCTTCTCATCTGAATCAAAGCTTTCACCGCTTCCTGCATAGAAGATTTATATATAAGACATTGCCAGCATCTACCACAACCATTCATCTAAATTTTAGACGAAGCTTATGTGGTTATCTCTAGTAGTGGTACAATTGTTTCCAGGCAGTCAGAAGAAGGCTTCATTCAGTGGAGTACAAATGTCATTATTGGAAAATATTGCACAAAGAAAGTTACACTCAAACTAATTTGTTAAAGATGACATATATAAAAGGGAAGTTCGTGGAGAACTAAGACTAGATGCCAAAAGGTGTACACGCCTAACAAAGAAAGCATTGAGGGCCCACCAATTCCAGCTCTGGATCATTCTCCTCATGAGATAGCTTTATCATGTCAATATGTTCAAGCAGTTCTTGTTCAAATTTCTTGACTTCATTCATTTTCCCGGTAAGCAAACCATGCTCACGGCTTATCTTGCTTGCTTGAATTGGATCGTCCCAAAGGTCTGGCTTATCCAATTGGAAAGATAACATCCTCACCCTTACGAGTAAGTTTTTCCACTACAACCACGGGTAAAAAAATGCAGTGAAGAACTTTAAATTATTACGTCCAAGAAACAAAAATAATATAAGAAAATGCAGTATCTGAATCAGTCAAGCTATCCCCACCGAAACATGATTGCTCAGAGAAGAGCTAACTGGATTTTCATTCTCTTAATCCATTTCATATGCATAGCAATTCACTTTTACTATGACGAAAACAAATATTAGACGGTTCTCTAAACATACAAAATACAAAATTACACAATTTCAGCAACTCATTGGATAAACAGCTAATCATAAACAATGTGTTCGGATTGGCGTATGTTTATGCGAACCTCCAGGATGCATGCCAAGCGAAATCCAACATTTGAAATACAACAAATGCTGCACTATGATAACATAACAGCACAAACACCTTCTCATTGCTCAGGTTAAAACATACCCAAATGATGCAAGAGAACCAAATGGAACCAACCCCAAAACTGGCCAAATTGACAGACAATACAAGCCATAAACTTGATGACCTCTTATTACTAAAGTTGAAATTTTTATTGCACAAATGAAGCAAGTTTTTCCAATGCGATATTTACATACAAGTCCATATATTTACAGTTATACCTTCAGGCGTTTCTTGATAAGATGAATGGACTGAGCAATTGCAGAGGCATGGCTCTTCCAATCACTCTCATCTTCATCAAGTATAGTCCAATTATTAGCTATAATACCATCCACAGTAAGCCCATCTGAAGTTGAGGGCTCAATAGCAGTCTGGGACTGAGAACCATAAAAACGTCCATTACAGAAAATCCCAGATGGGATTTCCAATCTTTGAAGCGATGATGAAGAGAACCCACTATTCTTTTTCCCCAAAAAACCATATCCAGAAGGCAAAATTGAGTGATTTTGGCTTGAAGTGTAGGAATTGTGAGACTTAGATTGAGTCAGAGAGGAAAGAAGTTGGAAACAGAATTGGGGTTTGAACAGGTGGTTTTGTTCATGAAATGCTGATCGCTTCAGTATCAAAGATATCATCTTTGGTCATATGAATCGGTGCTGTGGAGTCTGCAAGTTGTTTACGCGTTCAGCATAAAAATTGCTATGGCACCGGGGTGTTTAAGGCTTTTTTCGGGCCAGGTGTTTAAAGATTTTGGACGGCATTTCAGCTCATCGAATAAGTCGATCCTAGTCTACAGTTTTCAAATGTTTTGAAAATTTTATTTTAGTTTTGGCTATGAAAAATCTTACCGTGTATAAAGGGAGAAAAAGTGGTATGGTGAAATACACGGAACCCTATAATTTCGCGAGAAGACACGGAATCCCCCTATCATTTAAAAACATGCACATAAACGCTCTAAACTTCATAACTAAAGTGAAAATAGACCTATAACCGGCTGAGCGAACTACTGATGATGAGTCTGCGAGATTCTTTTGAAAAGATCGTGAGTTTCATTCCCAAACTACCCTTCAGTTGCTATATAGAAAGTACTACATATTAGGGGAGAATAGATTTGAAACTATCAAAGAGTGAAAGGAAAAAGGGAGAAGATCTACTTCTGGGTATATCGAAGTCGCCATGTCCACTTCTGTAAATTTTGGAGGAGGTTTGACAGATCTAAGGTATGAATGGTCTCGGTGCTTCTGCAAGAAAAGAGCAAAAATCAAGATCGTGGAGTCCAACAAACCCTCAAAAGGTAGGCTGTATTACATTTGTGAAGATCAATCCTGCTCCTTTTGGGCATGGTGCAATCCTCTAAGAAGGGATGGAATGAGCAATGAATGTACTAGTCAAAGTCCAGAAACAAGATTAGACGAAAGTTCTGGGTTCTCTTTAAGAGTGAACAGTAATGAAGGTATGCTGGCTGTGAACAATGGTGACATTTTGTTAGGGCTACATGCAAAGTTGAGCACGGTTGAAGGCACTATGGGGATGTTGAAAGTGATAATGATTTTGTCTCTTATTATTTGTTGTTTATCTCTAGTTATTGCTGCTTATAGAAAATAGTAATTTGGTTAGTGGCAGCATAATGATGTACCAAATAATGTAATGATTTTAGTTTATGAAAAAATTTCAAATTTTGTCATGGTTTGTATTCCTGTCTGAAAGAAATATAATTACCATATAACATGTTTACTCATGAACCAACTGTAATTTGGATAGTCATAATATGATAACCACAATTCAATATATGACATTACAAAAAAGAGCAATAATGCCAATAATGTCATTACAAAAAAGAGCATCACTTACAAAATATGTTAATCCATTATACAATATCTCCTCTAAAGATAGCATATATACCATTACAACTTGTTTACATGGACACAAGTCCTAAAAATAACATTCATGATCCTAATTTTTCTTAAATCTTTTGGATCGAGAACTGGGGTTGTTATCAGTAACTGCAGTAGTGCTGCTTTGCTGAGATGCTTGATGCACTGGTGCTTCTCTGGTTGGGGCTGAAGTGGAAGCTGTTGTTGCCCCTCGCTGGGTATTGCTTGCTGGAACTTGCAACCAGAGTCAAAAATTTATTGCTGGAATAATTATCAAGAGTACATAGTGCAAGAAAAATTCAAGTACTTAAATGTACCTTGTACAACTTGGATTTGGGATTAGGAGGTTCCTTACAAGTTCTCCTATTATGGCCAACTTTTAAACATCTCTTATAGTATACTGGCAACCCCTTTTTGGAAGCTCTTTGTGGATCTCTCGGTTCATCCGGACCTCTTATCCTAAGTTTTTTAGGCCTCCCAGGTTGTTTCTTAACAAATGGTGGATTTAACAGCTGCATTCCACTATCAATCCAGTGTTCTTTGGATGGAACAGCTCCAATGCTATAAGCATATGCCCTCAAGTATGCCTTTTTACTATAGCACTCATCGACATAGTTTTCAACCTTCATCTGCATGTTTTGAATAGCAGAAATAGCATGCACACATGAAATTCCAGTCAACTAGAATACACCACATAAACAGCTTCTATGTTGCAAGTTCACAACAGAGGTTCTGTTGAAACCATCAACCTCAAATGATTCAATACCATGAAATACAGCAATACAATGTCTGCTCTTTGCTACACTTTTGGCTAGCTTCTCAACAATGTTTGGACACAATCTGCCTCCATATTTCTCCATGCCTTGCCTCTTCAATATCAATCGTTGCATTAACTTTCTTCTGAAAATTTCAAGAAAAGTCACAATTGGCTCGTCTCTTGCTTTTAAAATGTAGTTGTTGAAACTCTCATTCAGGTTGTTGACTGAAATATCAATCTTAGCAGCCATTCCATAATGTGCTCTAGACCACAAGTGATACGGCAGTCTTTTTAACCAACCAGCAGCAGTAAGGTTCTCTCTATTTTGTGGCTGAGCTATCTCCAAAGCATTCAATGCTCTCTTGAAATCATCAACATTAGTTGTTGATGCAGTAGTCCAAAACAATTTCCTCAGTTCACTGTCTTTGAATTTTGCCTTAAAATTCTCAAACAGATGCTTAAGGCAAAATCTGTGTTCTGCACCAGGAAATAGCTTCTCTATAGCATGTACCAGTCCTTTTTGCCTGTCAGAAATGAAGGTATAAGGCACTACATTACCCCTTCCAATATGAGTAATCAGTTATTTCAAAAACCAAGTCCAGCTATTATAGTTTTCTGCTTCAACAATGGCAATGGCTATAGAAAACATATTGTCATTCCCATCCCTTCCAAGTGCTGCTAACAGCTGACCTCCAAAGGGCCCCTTCAAAAAGCAACCATTTAGGCCAATGATTGGTCTACAACCTGCAAGAAAACCCTTTTTAAGAGCACCTAAGCCATAGAACAGCCTTTGAAATGTTGCCCTTTTCTCAATAGACCTCCTGTCTATTTGTATAGCTATATGACTGCCTGGATTTGACTGTCTAACCGTGGCAGCATAATCCCACAGCCGTTCATATTGCTCCATATCACAACCTTTGATTGCCTCTCTGGCCTTCCTCTTGGTCCTGTATGCTTTTTTGCTACTTATATTAACCATGAATCTTCTTCTGGCATCATTAATAATGCCATCCAAGCTGCAATTAGGGTTATCTCGAACCTTCTCTTGAAACTTTCTGCTCAGATAAGTCGAGGTTGCATGCTTGTTAGTGTACTCTCTGCCGCAATGGTGCTCTCCTTTTAGTGTTTTGATCTGAAAAGTATCAGTCCTATTAATTCTGCTTGCATGAATCCTCCAAGAACATCTTTTTGCACATTTCGCAGTTATCCTCCAACTGTCATTGTTGACATATAAAACTTAGTATCCTTCTCTAATGTTCCATTCCATAAGTACTTCTCTAAATTTTGTTAAATGAGTGAATTTTTTTCCAACCTTTAATTCAAATTTTGGCTTGTTAAACTCCACTGAAGCATTGAAATATGAGTAGTTAGGCCCATTTTCATCACCAGAATATAGGAAGTCTTCATCTGTAGTCACAGGTTCATTCCATTCCTCACTGTCAGGGCCAATAGGTTGGTCTCCTCCATGCTGATACTGTGTTGTGGACTCCTCGCCTTGTGCTTCCTCATGTTGTTGCTGTTGCTCATTCAAGTCTTCAGTTTACTGATGTTGTGCTGTGGACTCCTCACCTTGTGGTTGCTGATGTTGTTGCTGCTGCTCATTCAAGTCACCAATTTGCTGATTTGTTTGAGGTACAGTTGAACCAGCAGTTGCAAAGATGTCCTCATCTTCTGCAAATTCTAGACCCTCTCTCAACCAATCCGGATCAAGTTCTTCGTTTCCATCACTGTGGTGATGCTGTTCATTATTAACTTGATTCTTCTCAACAGAGGTTCTGTCAAAGTTACAGTGCTGTTCATTGTTGACTTGATTGGTCTCAACAAAGGTTCTGTGAAAGTTACATTGATTTTCACATTCTTCTTTACTTTGGTTCACTGAAGAAACCTCTTGCTGGCTGTCGACAGCATCTATTCTGGTTGTTTGCTGAAATAATTTTCTGATAGTTTTTCTAGCTGTTCTCTTCACAGGTTGCATCACAGTTTGTCTCTTTCTCGATGGAGTTTTACCACCCTTTCTTATGTTTTTCTTAGTTGGTTCGAAGGGATTTTGTGTGCCATCATTAGTTTCTACAGCAGTTGGGCCATCTAAATCATTTTCTTGCCCTCTTGCATCACCAACATATGGTTCAAAACCAGTCAGATCAACAGGATTTTGTGAAGCTCCAGCACCTTTTCTAGTCAGATCTAAATTTATCTCTAAAAAACCTTCATTGTACGGTAAAGCAAGTGGACCATCATTCGTCACTCTTTCGAATAAGAGCTTACCATCCGGTGAGACAATTTTGAGAGGGCTCTGACCTGCCTCTACATATATATGCATATAAGGAAACCCTTCATAATAGGTAGTCAACAATTCTATGTTCACGTTATCATTTATTAGGATAACACCTACATCCACATCATGATCTGGAATGGAATACCAAAATTTTGCACATGCCGCTTCCTTTTCAATTTTGGAGTACAGGTTCAATAATGAAAATGTTGATAACTCATGAGGGTCGCAATTGTGAAACACTCTCACTAAATCACTTGTATATCTAATATTGGGATGATGTATAAACCGCCCACCATAGTGCATGTGGATATCCACTGCCCTAAAAGGATCTGACATGGTCCCTGTGAGGACCCGAAAATTTTGCTTATTTTATTTATTTTATTGGCTCAAATAAGTATTTACTCATCCGATTTCTCCGATTATTATTTTCTAACCTTTTTAGGCCTAATGAAATGTATCCATAGTTTAGTTATATTTTTAAAGCGATTCGTTTCGAAATTTAATTTCTGAAGGCTCGTTAGGTGAAAATAGTAAATACGCGACTGGAGTAAATAATCGATTCGAGAAATTACATATATTTTGAATTTATTTTATTTTCTTGAGTTATTAAAACAAAAAAAAATAATAATAATAATTTATGTGAAAAATAATACAATTGTGCCAAATATTAAATTAATTGGTTTTGTTATACTAAATTAGTATTTCTAGAGTCAGATTAATATTATTGCCTTAAAATAAATTCTTTAAATTCCGATAGCTAAGTTTAATCGTTAATAATGTTAAGGGTTAATAGGAACCTTAGTATTAAAATGCAGTTGATAAATTTTAGACAAAATCGATACAAGTATACTAAGTATACTTAGGACGTAAAAACTTAGATAATTGAACTTTTGCGAGATTAAAATACTAGTAGGTTAACAAATTGCATTTGAAGTAAAATTTTGGAATTAGCTTACGAATGAGGATTTAAGTGGAAGGTCGAATAAGATGCTAAAAGAGCAAATCAGCCCTCCTCCATTTCAAAATTAACCATGCCCGTATTATCTCCATTTCCGCCATTGGAAATTATTACATACGAATTCATAGATTAACTAAACATATTTTAGTGCTACGTTACTCGTTTAATCAATTTCCTAAAAATTCGAATGTGTAAGAATTGTGAGGTTAAGGAGATAGAAATAAGATTAGGAGCTAATAAGGGATTTAAGGAGAAAATTTCAGATTGGTAACTTGGATGTGTTAATGTCGAAAGGCTAAACTAATCCTTCATATTAACCAATCCATTATACGACCAATAGGCTATAAATTGAGTGGGAAGCTTAGGACCTATCAATCTACCGACTGAAGAAGCATTGCGGGCTGCCTTGATATTAACGATAGAGAGGAACAATAAAAGGAACAAGAGGTATCGAAACTCCTCGGGCAAGCTTCAATCTCAACACTTCATCCTCGCTGGATCCATTTCTCCACTGCAGCACTACATCTTATAAACTACCGGCTCATCTCCACAATATTCATTTCATTACACTAGCTCCCCTCCATCACAACACCCCACTACCACTTTCTCCTCGGCCACGAACCGAGAGCGAAAAGAGCCTTCCGTTTCTGTCTCTGTCCGTAAGCTTGAGGGAAAGAGAGAGAGACTTGTTGTTTTATTCGTCTCACCTGCGAGCTGGTGAAGGGGACCGAGAACCATCACTTTCTTCATCAACTCCACCGCCTGCAACAGCCAAGCAAATCAACCAAATCCCAAGCCCATCAGTAAGCCGAGAGAATCTTCAACCAAGAGAGGAAAAATATTTCTGGTTCCTCTTTGTTTTAGCTTGCAACCTCATACCTAACAAACCTTATTTAACCAAATCAAAACAGAGAGGGGAACTTGGCTGATTCATTTTGATAGCAGAAACCGTGAGCCAAAAGTGAGAGAGTGAGAGAGATAGCTTGGCTAGCTTCTTCATTAGCTAACACTTCTCTGTTCCGTGTGTAAGCTGAGCAAGAGAGGGAGGAACGGTGAGCTGCGCTCTGCACTGACGAGACGAGAGAAAACTTGCAGCCGCTGGTCGCGCAACTTGAGCCTTAAGCCGAGGTAAAATCTGGTCTTAGATTAGCTAATTATAGGTAGATGATGTTGTTTTGAAGTTTGCATGTGAGGATGATGCGGTTGGATGATGAGTTAAAGCACCAGAAATTCTGATTCTTAAGAAAATTGAAGCTGCCAAGAGTTTGAGCTGGGAAATTTGTAACTGTAATTCGATAATCTGAGCTTAATTGTATGTTTAGCTAACTAAAACCTGGACAATTATGCTTCGCATGTGGGTATCAGTCTTGATTTTGCAAGAATTGAAGGAAATCAGCATCTACTTGCATGCAAGCTACCCGAGAGGAAGAAAATAAAATTCTGGTTGGTTGATGTTTTGTTTTTCTTTCTTGGAGATGACCGAACTCAGCTGCGGATTAAAATCTGGATAATTATACCTTGCGTGATGTTAATAAGTTTTGATTAGGTAAGAAAAATTGAGAAGTGCAGAATCCGCTTGCATGCAAGCTAACCGAGGAGAAATTGAATGAATTTATGGTTGATGGGTGATTTTGTTGTTGTCCGAACTTGGCTATGGTTTGAAATCTGATTCTGGAACCAAAACGGATAGGTAGTCAATTAATCTAGCCGTGCCTGTGATGCTTGAGCCGAGGATAGGATAGAAAAAAAGAAAAAAAAAAGAAAAGGGGAAATCTGAATTTCTAGAATTCCTTGTGAAGTGGAGCTGCCGTGACTTTCTTTTATGTTCTTGAGTTAAAATTTTGGTTAAGTTGTTGAAAAAATTGATTGTTGGATGCTAAGAGCTAATGATTGATGAAACTCTTGGCCATTTGAGTAATTTTTTACAAGTGCTAAATTCTTGGTGAAATTGTTTAAATAGCCGGCCGAAATACACTTGGAAAGTCGACAAATTTTGGTTGGAAAATTGGTGAGTGAGCTCTATGAAATCCCACAATGACTTGGATGATCTGATTAGCTAGGATTGGATGCTGATTGTGTTGATTAAGTGCTAATTTAGTAGAGTTAAGTGGAAAAATTGAAAAGGAAGTCAAATGAGGAGTTGCATGTGAAGATGCTGTTTCTGCCCTGCTATTTTCGTGCAATTTAGTGTAATTTCTTGAAGGCCAATTGACTTGTTTCTGATGCAAATGTGAAATATAGGCTGTGTTTAAAGTTTCCTCGAAATTTTACGTAATTCGGGTGAGTGTGTGTTGAGATTTAGAAAATCTGCCAAAACTGGGAAATGATTCCCGTCACTACTAGACAGCCAGATTGTTTTGGCCATAACTCTGTACTCCGATGTCAAAATTGAGTGCCGTCAGTGGCATTTGAAACTAGACATTCCTAGCTTTCCATTGGTACCAAATGCACATTCTGGTTCCACTTGAGTAAGCCACACCATTCGATTGAAAATCACTGTCCTGTTTCATTTCTCTCTAGGAGACAGGACAGGACTTGTATCTTGATGCTCAAAAACGAGTTGTTTGTGAATGGAATTTGAAAATGATTTCTTCTGTGAAATTATAGCCCTACAAATGTATTTTCCAACGCCACCAACCATACTCAATTCCGAGTTAAATTGAGTGATTTGTGATCAAAATACGGAACCTGCCCTGCTCTTGGAAATCCTAACTTTTGGACAGATTTGATGCAAGGCTTGGTATAGACTTGCTAATTAAATTTCTTGGTGTTAAACACCCACCAAAGGTACCATGAATGTTCTTTAGATTTTGCCTATACAAATGAACCATCTTTAGAGGATTTTCTCTTGGTCAAAAGTTTAGAAAAGGAAATTTTCATACACAAAGCAGCCTTGCCTTAAAATTTTGGAAACTTGAGTGATTTTGTTAAGTGACTTCCCGTGCATATTTTTCTATGAAATTTGACAGAGGAATAGCCCTTATATGGTAGTATTATACTGCTAATTATGGTGTTATTCTGAGACCGTTTCATGACTCAAATAAATTACCAAAATTTATGACTTGAGTTTGAAAACCTTTGTTTAACAAGAAAATTTTAGTAACTTTGAGCTACCGTATCTTGGTGCTCAAAACTCTGTTTCTCATTCTGTCTGTTTTGTTATACTCTTGGTTTACAACACTAATTGAGTTACAAATTTCAAAGGCTAGTTCCAATCAAGTGAATTTTGCCGAGTTTTCAAAATTGGCAAAAAACCAACTTAAATCTGCCTTATGAACCAAAACAGAGATTTTGAGCTTATTTTTGAATGCTTTCCATGTGGAATCTTAGAAAAGTGTATTCTAGGAACTTTTAGTACTTTGGAAGAGATTTCCATTGGTACCAATCTTTCTAATTTTTGACATGTAGAATGTGAGATACGATTTTTCAAAGTATCGTATCAAAACTGAAAATTTTCTGAATTCCACAGAAGGGAGTTTTTCAAGTACTCCTTATTCCTTCGATATTATTCAAATGTTTTATCCTTGATTTTCATGATGTAGACTTAATTTCTCTTGTACCTTGAAACCCCGCTGGAGAATCTCGATTTAGGATAATTAAGGTTTGTTTCACGAGATTTTTCCTAAGATTGTACTATGATACGATCTTCATCAATAGTAAGGATTATAAATGATAGACTATTACTATTTGTTCAGGCGCACACGAGAACCTTCAAGAGGATCCGACAGAGGACGCTTGAACTTCAAATTGAACCTATTGCTCTTGTTGCTAGGTGAGTGTTCCATATAGGAATACGTAATTGAATAAGTCTAGGACATGCTCATTTCATGATTATTAAGTGTTAAGTTTTTACCATACTCATGTCTATATAAATAATGAATACTTGCATTGTATACCGACATGAATTGGTTAAATGATTAACCATATCAAATGACTATATAAACTCGATACATGTTTAATTTGCTAGATTACTTGCTTAGCCTACTTGGTTTTGTAAAATGAGTATCCCTGCTTGTTCTATACTTATTTGGTTAAAGTGCTTTCTTGACTCGATATGTGATAATTTAGAAAACGATTTTTGATCCATCGAAATGAGCAGTGTGTACTTTATCACACTAGCCTTTCGAGTGGTGACTTGTGTGAAATGTTTTCGTAAATATCTTACGTGTTGTGACGTCGTTGGGGTGAATCCTTCGACCAGTTTACGTGTTGTGAATCTCCTCGACTCTCGCGTGATAAAAATAAGATAACGGCCAATGATGGCCTATTAATATGGCAAATGCCTGTCAAATAACCGTCACTACTCAACCGTTAACCGTTTACCAACCCACATGACTATTCGATATCTGTGAATTACATGCTTCCATGAAATCAACTTGTATTGCTTACGTGCTTACGTGCTAAGTATCCACTTGATTACTTGATTATCATGAATCACATGTTATATGAAATTGTCTATCATTGATAGGCGAGTGTGTACTTTACCTCACTTGACCTACTCAAATGATGAATTTTACCTTTTGTCGAATTGCTTGGTTACCTGTGCATGCTGTAAGCTCTAAGCTGAACTTGGGCCCTGCCTCGGTTACTGACCTACTCGAGCCAGGACTGGGCTCGGTCGGGTAGGTTGAAACCCTGGACAACCGTTTCGGTATACTCGAGTACTACCACTGGAGGGATAAGGTGATGGCCAGTCAAACCGAGGGGATCCGGAAGTCATAAGGTGCAGATGACCGATGAAGTTCCACTGGAACACCGTATCCTACAGTATATGTTTACCTTGTATCATAACAATTATTTCATGCTAAAATACCAACATGAAATCATGAACTATACATGCTCAATGTCTCATACCATGATAAATGTCTCAAATTACCGTATAATGATTATCACCTCATGATAACATGCCATTATGTAACGTTGAACCATTACATATGATATGCCCGACTTTCTTGATTTGTTTGAACTGTTAGAGTGTCTTGGAACCTCACTGGGTTGTGTAGCTCACCCCACGTCATTTATTTTTCCTGACAGGTCCTGGCAAATGGGCCGATCTGAAACCTAGTTGTATTTTCTTATGAATGTAATTGAATCTTATGACTTCGCTTTGCGGCTTGTAATGTATAATTATATTTACATAGATCGGATTGGGAATATGTTAAATTTAGGCGAATTTTTGTCTTGGATTGCCACTTGAAGCTGGAAAAGTGTAAAACCTAGACTTGTTATGTAGCTTATATGAATTTGTTATTTGGGATTGTCGGAATTTATTCAGTGATTTGTAATGCGTAAGGTTTAAGAATCGATGATTAGCTATCCTATAATACTGTTATCTCTGAAGTTAATGTGGTTTTAGTAATTGATTTATTTGGAGAGAAACGATGTTGTAATAATCTAGGTTATACTTCGGAAGGATTTGACTAGCTTGCTTGCATGAGTCCTGGCGAGAGTTAGGCAGACGGCCCGCCAATCCTCTGGTTCGCCTTAGGGGGAAGTGGGGTCGCCACAGTCCCCAACCTAAATTATTTATTCAACACTTTTAGAATTCAAATATAGATTAATAAACTATATTAAGCTACATCACACTTTCAAATTATAACAATAATTAGTTATAACAACAATCAGATTATTAAGTGAAATCTGATTTGTAGTCAATTCCAAACCTGACACATATTATTTCCTCCTGACATCAACCACATACTCCAAAAAAGACCCGCATTCTCCAAAAAAAGTTAAAAAAGTTAAGATCTTTACATTTTTAAACCCCATTTTCTCTGATAAATCACCTAAATATGGACCACCAACTCTAAAATGACAGATATGGGGTAATGTGGAAAAGGAATAAACAAATTGGAAAAGGATTACAAATCCTAAATATTAAATGGACTGAATATTGAACAATAAGTTCTGATTCTTACCTAGAAATGTCGAACAAGCTTCACGATCAGATTTCCTCACCAATCTGTCTTTCCCTTCTTCGCGACCGAATGCAGCCACGGCGTTTTCAACTCAAATTCACGATATTTCAGCAACAATTTAGTATACAAATCCCTTGTCTTAGGGTCTTTTTCCTTACACAGGATGAACGAGAAAAGAGTCAATTGTTCATCCTCTCTCCCTCTCTATTATAAATGAGGGTATTTTGGGTATTCGACCTGCAGCTGGTAACTTAGCTTGTTAAGAAGTCTATTTCCACTTTAGTTATGAAGTTTAGGGCGTTTATGTGTATGTTTCTAAACGATAGGGGGGTTTCGTGTCTTTTCGCGAAACCATAGAGGGGTTCTGTGTATTTTACCTAAACTTTTTCGTCACTTTTTCTTTTTCTTTGTTTGCCATCCTTAGAAAACTAAATAGTAGAAACCTTCAATAACAGCCAATAACTTCTTTTTCTTTTTTCTTTTCTTTATTTAACAATATTAAAAAAATCCATTACACAACCTAATAAAACCTTTTAATAATTGCTCATTATTTTTTCTTATAATTTTTTTTTTAATTCACACACACATAGGATGTGCATTTTTCACTAGTATATGTTAAAATGTTGAGAGGCAAAAAAAATTGAAAATTAGGAACAACGAACTAAGTAATTTTAAATTTTAATTTTGCAAGCAAGTCAATAGGCACAATATTTGCACATTCGTATTTTTTTTACGTAGCAAATAATTTTCATTTTCATCACTCCTAGTTTTTTTAGAAAGTTCAACATTTTGTAGTACAAGGAAGAGATAGAGAAAGAACGAGAGAATAAGGATAATATGCTTTAAATTTCAAGGTTCAACATTGAAAAAAATATATCATTTCTTCACACTATTAAAACATTTCCTAACCACTCTCCGCAAAAAACAAAGTGCCTGAAATTACAAATTTCAGTTGAAGATAGTAACAAATGTAAGATGAAGATAAATTTTTTTTTCTTAAACTATTATTTAGAATATAATTCCCAAAATGTATGTTTAATGACAGTCCTGTCAAACTCAGCCCCATATTTTTCTAGGATGAGTTGCAGGATGCTCCCTGAAATCTGACTAATTCGTAATTTATCTTCTAAATTTAATAATTCATTGTACTTGGATATTACCCTAAATGGATATTGCCCTAAACCATCAAAGTATGGCACTATGATGGAATCAGTCTCAAGCCTATAAGTTTTTCCATATAATCCTGAATCAAAAGGCTTCACATATGCTGCTGACAAATTTATTTTATGAGTACTATAGTCTTTTTATTCAGAAGTAACTGGCAAAGTTAAGTGATTTTCAATTAGTTTGAGCAATGCATCACAAAAAGTAATATTACAAGATACACTTCAATTAAATTTTTTTTTTCAATTCAGTTGTATTTTTAGATTATGTGACTTAGAAAATCAAACTAAATGAGGAGTGCCATC
The DNA here is from genome assembly GCF_036785885.1 of Coffea arabica. NCBI lineage: Eukaryota > Viridiplantae > Streptophyta > Magnoliopsida > Gentianales > Rubiaceae > Coffea > Coffea arabica. Next base: position 71,924,814 of record NC_092313.1, on the reverse strand, counting down.
TAGGTATAATGCACTCTTATGTTGTTTTTTCTTTCTTGATATATAACTGAACACTTGCATATACTGTTTTATTGAGTTAATACAAAATAATTTAAAAGTTTCAAGTTGTGTTCTTTATAATTGACTTTTTTGGTGAAACCATATCATGTTGTCACCTCTCGAGTTATCCTTTTTGTCTTTTTTTTTTTCATTCTAATTTAAAGAAATATATGCAATATATATGCTTTCAAGTTTTAACTCGAGAAGGGATGGGTTGGATGATATAGGAGAAGGGACTGTAAGTGAGAAATCTGATTTTCAAATCTCCCACTTACTTACACTAAAAAAGCGCAAAAAAAAAAAAAAGAAGAAGAAAGCCAAAACCCCCGTAAACATGATTCCATACGGCTTTTTCTTTTTTATTTTTATAAACAAATAAAACATGAAAAAATATCACTGTTGGTTTTATAATCTGTGCTGTAAATATATAACTGAAAGAATCCTCAGTTTTTGAAAAATTATTACAATATTTTTTTATTTATCACATCATAAAAAAGTGCTATAATATCATATTCCAAAAACCTTTTCAATATAATCTTCAATCCAAACATAGTCGAGGTTTATGATGCATGAATAAGTACCTGTATGAACGTGTATAGTTCAATATAAGAAAACATGACTACAAACAAATATTCCTTTATTCTGCCACCTCCTCAAAGTGACAAATTAAGCAGGATAAAAAAAAAGGGAAAAGATACACAAAATTCAACCCCCAAAAAAAAAAATTTTACAGATGAAGTGTAGTATCAACATCAGAAACGTCAGGCTTTTGTGGTCTTTTCACACCCCTTTTGTCATGAGCAGACCATAAGGCACTAAATGAAGGTCGAGTAGTACCACTGCTCTTGAGAGATCGATAATCTGCATGCTTGTTGTTCAAGTTTAGTTCCAAGGAAAGTGGATCTTGATGAAAAGGCGCAGCTGGTCTTGATGGAAGAAACATTTGATGATGATCCTCAGAGAAGGAGTTGTTGTTGTCGTTGTTGTAGTTTGTTGGGACGATAATTCGTTTGGCCTCTGATATTGATGAGAACGTACTCATTTGTCTCTCCTCTTGTCTCTTCTCCTTTATTCTTTCCAGCTTCTTGAATCTTTCTTGTAGCAAAGCAATGGAAGGACCAACAATGGCTCCAGCAGGATCACCATCTTGGCGTCCCATCTGAGCAAGAATGGCTATAAACACCTCAAGAATAATACCCTTCAAGGAGATGTATAGCAATGAAGTTTGAGGGCTTTGAAGGGTTGAATATTTGCCTATATAAACGATGAAGTCCTTGTCAGTTTGCTTTTTGGTTTAAGGATTTTGCAGCCTCCTAGCAGAATCAAAATGACGTATCAGGGAGGAGAATCGGCGACCTCGGTACAAAGTCCAAGAAGAACTGCTTAAAGACTAAACCTTAAAAATGAAGGTAGATTTGGTATAAGTGATGGCAAGAGAACTTTTTAATAGGGCAAGATGGTAGAGGAAAACGTCCAAAGAAGTTGGCATTTTGCTTTTGGAAGAGCTGTTATGGAGGAATAACCGGTTAGGTCGTCTGTGTCGGCTTGTCTTTATCAATTTTATTAGCAAGATTAATGGTATCGCTATCGGTGGAATGGTGATAGGAGAGATGAGTTCATGCACAAATTGACAAGAATTGGCATGAATTTTTAAGATAAGTTGGAAGCTACGTGAAGGAAAGATGGCACCTAACATGATCCTTTCCATTTCACACTTGATTAAGATAGAGGAATTACGATGGACATTTGGCATAGTATACAGTTGGCAAGCTTAATTACAAATTTAATAACTGCAATCAAATCTTCCTACATTATCTTTGTAAAGATTAGAAGGGTAAGCAAGTCTAATTAAATCAAATACCCGAGTATTAAACCTTGTTTGATTATTTTGACGAGTTTGAAATTTTATTCAACTCTGACTTGTTTAGTTATTATCGAATCGAGATTAAGCGAATTTTCTATCGAATTTGAAAGTTATCGAATACAAAATACCATTCAAGTTTAAATTGACTAATTAGCAAATCAAACTTGAGGGAGCTTGATTCGAGTATCGAGTAGTTACTTCATTTTTCAGCTCTAGTCATGATAACAAATTTCTCATAATTTGCATAAAATTTGGTTATACTTCTAACTTTGGAAAGGCATTTGTGCAGTAAGTAATTTTCCTTCATTAGAGAAAACAATGCTTGTACTATTTATTTGGAAGTAGCATGAAAACATTCTCATTGGCGGCTTTTGCGTTTTTAATGATTTTAGATGGTCAAATACCCTAACGTGCAAAATTGGGATCGAATTCTGATTTTATCATCAGTTCCTTTTGGCTTGTGTTTTCTGGTCATGGTAAGACCGTATATTCCAAGGAAATGTGTCAAGTGACGCCAGAACCTTGCTCTCTGAAACAAACAAAAGTTTAACATTTTTAATACCTATTGTGGACAATGATCAAAGAATAGTTGGATTTTGTATTGTAGTAAGGTTTTGTATTAATTTGGATTTTGCTAATGCAGTCTGCAAATGCAAACAAACAATCATAGAAGGATAACTTAGTGGTAAAAACAGGAATTAGTCTCTGATTATATCAACTGGAAGTGTCAGATAAGCATGAATCCATAAGAAAATGGATATACACGCAAGACGAACTCAAATAGTTCGGTTTATAACAATTCTTTCAAGATTCTAAAAGTTTCATTCAAGACTTGTTGACATTTTCTGCAGATTTTTGAAAACCTAATGATAAAAAATGATTAAATCAGAATCATCCTATCCAGGTCCAACTTCTTTTTACTGCTTCTTTTCTCTAAATTCCTTTCTCTTCGGGAGGAAGATCACCATAGGTTTCGTTTTTATTATTTTCTTGGTCTCCCTTTTTTCCTTCCATAGATTTTGTTTTTGTTATTTTCCTAATAAAGTTTCTCTTAAATTTTCTTAGTGGGAGATAACTATTTCTCCTTGGGTTCCTAGTGAGATTTTGTGTTATTTTTCATTGTTTTGTTATTTAAATTTGAATTTACTTCAGATCTGGGAGATCTGAATTTATTTCATATTTGGGTCTATGTCGACAGATCTCATTATCTTTATTGGAGATTACAACTGTTGATTGGCAGATCTGACGATTGTTACATGCATAGAGTGGGCTGCAGTGATTTATTCTATGAGAGGATGATTTTAAAATTGATGGTACTTTTTAAATCTGTTCTTAATTTATCAGGTCTTTTGTATCTGTTAAATTACAAATCTACAATTTTAGTGTATGTTTTATCTGCCATTAGGGCAATGATGTATATCAATCGTGCTGGACGATTTCCAGCAATTCGTTAATGAAATATGTTTTGTTATAAAAAAAAATCAAAATCATCCTTGAATAAATTCTAAATTTTAACTTTTTTTATTATTAGAAAATTTGAAATCTAAAAAGATAGACAATGACATCATAAAAACTAATTATTTAACATCAAATCTGAAATCAATATGAATAATCAAATGAGAACAGACTCTTAATAATCGTTTTTATATTATCACCATTGATTTAATAATAAAATGTTTAGATAGATACTTATTTGGTAATAGCCATAACTTGTAGTTTCTAAATAAAAATTTAAGATTTACTAAATAGTTTAAATTCCATTAAGAAAAATACTTCATTAGAACTTACAAGGAGAGAGACAAAATGAGATATTAGGATAATTTTTAAAAATATATAAAGTAACAAATTATTATTTACGATTTAGACCAAAAGCTCCTTTCCATTCATATATGGTATAGATAATTTACTAGTCTAATAAGAAAATAAAAAGCTTGCCAGAGGAGTAGTGGAGAAAAGTAAAATATGTATTTACCAAAATTTCAATTCCAGGAATAAAGGAAAACCTCCATTTCAATTTACTAAATGACCATAATGCCCTTGGTCCGCCATCTTCCTTCAGCCAATCTCCTCTCTGCATCTTTCTCCAAACCCCTGCGTTTCCTCTCAATGGCGACCAAGACCCACTTGGATTCCATCGATTCCCAGGTCAAAAACGACCCCACAAGTCTCCAAAATTACCCAGTACCCCTGTCCCCACCACTGCCCTCCATATCCAAGAACATAGAGCTCAACAGAGCCTTAACTGCTTCTTCAAGATCGTCCCTTTTTTCTCTTTCAAGAAATCATGTGCTTTTTGAAGACCAGTGGCTCATTGCTATTAACAAGCCTCAAGGGATTTACTGTGAGAATGTCTTGTCTGCTGTCCCGAGCCTACTCACCGATTCCACTGACTCAGGTAAAGTAGGGGCATAATTCAGCTCCTAAAAATTTGGAATTTTTATTTTATTTGATATTAGTATTATTGTTTTGCAGTTGCTGTTGAATGGGTTTGTAGTTTCATAATTTAGTAGCGTTGATTAAAAGTTTAGATTATATGGGGTTCGTAGATACAATGCTACGTGTACAGAAATTCCAAGTAGGAATGATTGTCGTGTGTGATGAATTCAACCCCTGCCAATGTAAGAAGTTGTTTATATCGTAGTATATACAAAATTAATCCTTTTGTCATATTCTTTGAGTTGAGAATATTGCTACCAAATTGCTCTACCTCTTGAACTTCTTCTTTACATTTGATGGAATGTGTATTAACGAGTAATGGATCTAGAAAGAAACGAAAAGAAAAAAAAAGTGAAGTTTGGGGGCTAAGTGCTTAATTGAAAGCAGGATGAGTAATAAAGATAGTTAGGTGTGTGACAGTGTGAGAGAGATAGAGATGGAAGATGTGCACAATATTTTGCCTTTTCCATGGTTTTTGAATTTGGATGACTAGTAGGGAAGGTAAGAGGAGGAGGGCTTAATTACTCTTACAGATTTGTAAATGCTCTCACAGTTTAGTAATCTTCGGTTGACAGTCAAAATTAAAGGGTAAGATGGTTGACTAAGGGTTGGAATGAGAGTAAAAGTGTAAAACTAAATTAGTTGTGGCTTGATAACCTCTGAATACTTTATTTCATTGGCATTCTAAGAAATCCAATGTTTATTTTTCTCTAGATGTTGTCATTATTTATACTTCAGAAACTAAGTTAGTTTTGGCTTTACAACCTCCGAATTCGTTATTTGATGGACAGTCTAATAAATCCAACTGCAATGTTGATTTTTCTTTAGATTTTGCCATTATGTTGGATGCATTCTGATAATTGTCAAATGAAACAAAATAGTGAAGAAGTTAGTGTTACAATCGGGCTCAGAAAATTTAAAAAAAAAGTATTATAATTGGATAGGGTGGTTAAATATCATCATCTGAGGTCAAGTTTCCTGTAATTTGATTTCCAGGGACTGAAGTGAAGCTGACGGAGCTTCATCTAGCTAATAGACTTGATCGTGACACTAGTGGTATCATGATAATTACCAAGTCACATAAAGTGGCTGCCAAGCTTGTAAAAGCTTTTACAGAACACAAGGTCAGGAAAACATACATAGCTTCCTGTGTTGGTCAAGCTCCAAAATGGGTAAATATCACAATGAAGTCCGGTCATGGACGATCAAGGTACGGAGCCTGGCGTGTTTATGCTGCTTCAGATGTGGGCAAGACACTACCAGGCGGATCAATTGTCAAGGATATGGAAACCTTATTTGAAGTGCTATCAGTAAATGGGCAGGGGCAATTTAAAGAGTTTTCTGAATCAGGAAGAGACATATCAGAAGTTATGATTATTGAACAGAAATCTGAAATTGATTGCAACTTGAAGAAAGATGAGATTTTGGTAAGAGCATACCCCAAGAGTGGAAGAACACATCAAATTCGCTTGCACTGCCAGTACCTGGGAATGCCTATTAGAGGGGATGTAAAATATGAAGGTGCCTATGAGTGGAAAGAAAGAACATATGATGGTCATGAGCTTCACGCAGAGAGCTTGTCCTTTGAGCATCCTGTTACTGCTGAAAATGTGTTAATTCAAGCACCTCTACCATCGTGGGCTTGCCAATTTTTTGAGTCTGAGCCATTGTGGACAAACTAAAGCTTTCAAAGTTCTAGGAATCATGTAGCAAGATACTACTCCTGTTCAGTTCCACAATAGCACATTAGTCCTGATTTACATTCATTATTAACAAGCCGCAGAAGGTTTTGGTGCGCTGCTTAATGAGATAACTTATTGCATCTGTGTATTGCTGTCGATGATATAAGGTTTGTGCTTATTCCTTTTTTAACTAGAAACTGATGGATATTCTTGGTGAAATCACTAGAATTGGATTTTGTGCAAAATACTTTACCTGTGCATCTGGTTGCTGCATAATTCTGATTCTGACAGGCTTGCAAGACAATATTTTGTTAATAAATTGTACAATAACATAACCATATGATTGTTGTTAGTGCAACAGAAATTTTTAAAAGGCTAGATAACATCAAAATGGTATTGATGAATCTCATGCATCTTCTGGTCAATGTACTTTTGAATGTTTCTACTTTCAAAACAATTGCTTTTTTGAATATCTCTGCCTTCCAATAAAATTATTGTCAGGTTATAGAAGTTACCCATCACTGCGTAAGACACTTAAAGAAGTCACCTCTTTCTCTGTTAATTTGATGAATGGGAGCTTGTCATTATCTACCTATATTACAAGCTGGTCTTAACAATAAGATGCTCATTCTCAAAGACTTCAGGACTATGAGAAGGTGACTACATATTGGGTTAAATAATTATCTAACAAGGATATATGGTATAAAAATGAATATAGATGTACCTAACTGATACCCTGTCCCCTCTCCCAAAGAGGAAAAAAAACTCCTTGTTAACAAAATGTATCATAATAGAAGCAGGAAAAGAGCTGCTAAGTGGTTTCCTATGAACTGGTCAGTGGATCTAAATTTTTTCTATTAATTGGTAAGATTTTGTTCTTTCTGTGGTTATAAATTTTGGCATCCTTGAGTTGAAATGTACAAGAGTTAGAGGAACCTTATTCTGACAGTTGACTTCACTTAATGAGAATGTTGGCCTTGATCTTGTTTACATAAAATGACTTACTGTTCTGGATGTATACTTGTAAGAGGTGGGAGGCGCCAAAGAATTGGAGCTATCCTGGGGTGTTATTCTGTCTGTTCAACATAAATTTTGAATTAGCCTTTCTTATCCAAAGTAATTGAGAATTCACCGAGTAAAACAATAATTACTGAATGTCAAATAGCACCTTTTTCAGGAAAAATCAGTGCTTCTATACTCAATATAGCATACTTTGTTACCTAATCATGCCCCAGTATCTAAAGAAGTCGTTGATTGATACTGCAAGCCTTGTTTTACTGGGTAGTTTACTGGTTTACAAGGAAGAGTGGGTGGTGTTCAGTTTCTCAGTTTGAAGAGTACTCAGTAAACACTCCGTCTAGTTGTTTGATTGGGTTACTTTTCTCACTTAGCTGAATTTGCCTGTTGCTGCTTCAGACTAGTTAGAGCAAGAAGCAAACCAGCTTCAATTGAATGGCTTGGGCTTGAGTTCATGTTAAAGTTCTTTCTCCTAGACTGATTTGGTTCTGAGAGTATGTGGACCTGGCCAAGGCTTGACTGCAGTTTGAAATTCTTCTTATTGATTTATCTCCTGTCTTTCTACAACGATCAAACGTCACACTAACCATGAGATTATCAAACATATCCCTACTTGGTTGAGTTTAAGACATTGAATTTGGGTCGCCCTCATACTCAAACACAATATTCAGTACAAGCCTAATCAACTGTTAGCTCAGCTCAGGCTTGATAATTTTTCCACCCTTACCGAAAGTATTTTTCCCTGAAATTTGATAGAGTGGTACCTTTCATATGGGAGTAAAATACTGCCAATTTTGGTACCAATCCAAGTTCGTTTCGATACCGAATTAAATTTCTAGTGTTGGAGGTTCAAAACTGGAAATTCTTCTTCAGTCTTGAATCTTCCTCAACTTGGGGCTACTATATCTTGGTGCTCGAAACTCCATTTCTCAATCCGCTTGTATTGTTATACTCTTGGATTGTAACACTATTTGATTTCCAAATTTCAAAGGTTAGTTCAAAACAAGTGAATTTTACTGAATTTCCAAAATTGGCCAAAAACCAACCTTGAAACTGTCTTAGTATTCTACAGCTGTAACTTTGATCCAACTTTTGAATACCTTCCATTTGGAATCATGGAAAAGTGTCTTCTAGAAACTTGTAGTACTCGGAATGTAGTTTCCAATGGTATCAAGCTTTCCAATTTTGGACCTACGTAGTGCAAGATACGATTTTTCTAGAATTGACACCCAAAGCTAAAATTTGACAATTTCTTAGAAATGAGATTTTGGAAACTTGCCTTCTTTTCTCGATACCGATTGAACATTTTGAACTCGATTTCATGAAAAATGTTAGTCTCTTTCTTTAGACTTTAAAACTTTACTCTTGAGCCTCGATTATTAATAATTAAGGCCCAATTCATGAATTCCCTTTAGATTGTACAACCTTCTTTGATAAGTAGGAGTTCTAAGTGATAGTGTATAATAGTTAATGGTTATTTGCTCAGGCGCTCAAGGGGACCTTCAAGAAGAACTCGAAGTGGACGCCTAGACACTTGTTTGAGTATTACTCTCTTGTTGCTATAGGTGAGTGTTCCATATAGGAATACGTAATTGGAATAAGTCTATGACATGCATAACCCATGATTATTAAGTGTTAAGTGCTATATGTTAAGTATTTACCACACTCATGCATATCTGAATAAGGTATACTTGAATTACTTGACATGAAATACCTGAAATATGTATATTTGAACTATTCGATATGAAATGCTTAAAGAGCATATTTATGTGATTACTTGAAATACTAGATATGAAATGTTTGGAGAGCATATCTACATGATGTGTTTAAATGATTAATTATGCTATGACAGCATAAGTCGGTTGGAGTGAATCTCCTCGACCCTTATGTGGAAAAAGTGAAAATCGGCCAATGGTGGCCTATTAAAATGACATATGTCTGCCAATTAACCGTAATTACCACCGTTTACCGTTTACCGTGTTTACTTACCGTTTTCTAATCCATTCGGCTACTTGCTTACTTGATTATCTGCTTACGTGATCACCAACTTACTTGATCACTTGATTATCATGAATCGCATGTTATATGAAGTTGTCCATCATTGTTAGGCGAGTGTATACTTTACCTCACTCGACCTACTCAAATGATGAATTTTACCTTTTGCCGAATTACTTGATTACTTGTGCATGTTGTAAGCTCTAAGCTGAATTTGGGCCCTGCCTCGGTTACTGACCTACTCGAGCCAGGACTGGGCTCGGTCGGTTAGGTTGGAACCCTGGACAACCGTTTCGGTATACTCGAGTATTACCACTGGAGGGATAAGGTGATGGCCAGTCAAACCGAGGGGATCCGGAAGTCATAAGGTGCAGATGACCGACAGAGTTCCACTGGAACACCGTATCCTTCAATGTGTGTTTATTTTACATAATGATAACCGTTTTATGAAAACGTGACATACCTATGATATGCTCAAATTACCTGTACAATGATTATTGCCTCATGATAACATGCCATTGTGTAACCTTGAACCATGCGTATGATATGCCCAACTTATTTGATTTATTTGAACTGTTAGAGTGTCTTGGAAGCTCACTGGGCTGTGTAGCTCATACCACGTTGTGGATTTCTTTTACAGGGTTCGACACCAAGGGTGCTCGTGAGTAGTACTAGATTGTTTTCTTTTGAAGACTTTAAGTTATATTATAACGGATGGCTATAGTACCCCTTTTCCATTGGGTTGTATTTAAGCTTGACAGCTGCATAATTGTAAGTGTGAGATATTCGAAGTACTTTAATTATGTATTGAGGTTACTTAAAGTATTTCGAGCTTTTGAATGATCGATTGTAGTGAGTCCCGGCGAGAGCTGGGCAGGCGTCCCGCGGATACCCTTTGGTTCGCCTTAGGGAGAAGTGGGGGCGTCACAGTTGGTATCAGAGCTTAGGGTTCAGATCTTTGTAGTGTATCGTAGGCTTAAATATTTAGGATGCCGGACTGTGGGACTGGTTTGAAAGTTAAATGATTGCTTGTAGCAATGAAATTTAGAGCCAATTCACGTGGTCTCTACAAAGGAGCAAGATAGGACCAAGTGGTGTTATGGTCCTTACTATGTGATTGAGTAAAGGTTTAAGTGCCCTTCAAAAAAAAAAAATGTAAACTGTGAATCATGAATGTTATAGGTTGTAAAACCTTTATCTTGATAATTGGAGGGAATTTGATATGTATGTTGGGTAGGAATCTCGAATGTGGTGATTTAGTCTTGGGACCGGCCGGCTCGAGTTGTGAATTACCTTATTTCGGATTCTTGTACCCGAGTACTTGAGAGTTGAGGGCAACCATAAGGACTTTATATCTCCATTTTTGGGGAATAAGAATGAATCGATATTTCATGTGAATGGTTGCAGGAAACCAATAATTGTTTGGTTAAGATGGTACAATAATTAAGAGTGGAAGATGGAAAATATTGTAACTCAAAAGATCCTTGTGTTGGGATTGAAATCGAGCATGTTAGGGAATGAGAATCGTCTAGTTCCAATAATCTAGTGAATCCCTACTTGTGATCTTTTATAGTGAGACGATGGGAGTAGAACTTAGAGTCTGCGCCTTGAAGATGAATGTACTTGTGATGATCACTTGTTTATTTTGCTATTGACTTTGACTTGGCATGAACTTTACTTGGCCATAACTTGTTTTATAATTTAATGAACTCTAGTTTGTGTTTACTTGCATAGTGATAATGTTATTTGTGTAAGTGACTTCATTCTCTTTAAATGTTGCTACTGGTATATGAGTATAGTTCAATTTTAACTAAGTGTGAGGGTTATGCATGTGCGTATAGATTAGTTGTGAACATGGAAACTAGAGGACAACGAAAGGGACGTCAACCTAGACAACCCCGAAATGAAAGAGTAGCTAATGGGTCCGGTATTGATCAAAACGTTGAGTCAAGTGTTGGGAGAGGAAATGACCAAATGGGACAAGTTTTAACTCGCATGACGGATATCCTAGAGCTCTTGGTAGCTCAACAAGGTCAAGGTGTTGGACAAGGAAACCAACGTGGAAACCAAGAGATAGGGGAGGATCGAGCTTTAGAGCGGTTTCAAAAATTTTCCCCGCCCAAGTTTGCTGGAGGACCTGATCCAGAGGTGGCTGAGAATTGGTTAGAGAATATAAGAAATATATTCGATGCCTTGGATTACACAGAGGAGAGACAAGTCACCTTTGTTGTATTTCAACTTGAAGGAGCAGCCCGAGCCTGGTGGAATGTTATAAGAAACAAGTGGGAAAGAGATCAAACCCTAAGGACTTGGATAAACTTTGTACGTGAATTTAATGAGAAATTTCTTCCTCCACTTGTCCAAGAAAAGAGAGAAGATGATTTTATAAAGCTTCGTCAAGGAACTTTGAGCGTAGCTGAGTATGAAACACGCTTTACAAAGTTATCTACATATGCCCCAGAATTGGTGGCTACTGAACGGAAGAGAATAAGAAGGTTTATCCAAGGATTAGATTTGGAAATCCAAGATGCCCTTGCTGCAGCACAGGTTGAAACATTTAGTGACGCTCTCGAAAAAGCGCAAAGGGTAGAAAGCACAAAATCTCAACTGAGAGCTCTCCAAGCAAGGAAAAGAGATGCATCTGATAGTACACTAGGAGGAAATGGACCACCACCCAAAGTTAGAAAAGAAGTGGATGGAGTAGGACTGTTATTTCCTGCACCACTCATGATAAAGGAACCAAAAGGAACTATGTCGCGAGGGACTTCAGTAGAACAGACACGATCAAAGAAAACCTCGCAAGCCAGTCAGGTCACAACACCTCGTCCGACTTGTGGATATTGTGGAAGGACGAATCACATTGAAGAAAACTGTTGGCTAAAGGGACGAAAGTGTATGGGGTGTGGGAGTACCAACCATAAAGTTCATGACTGTCCAAGGAGGTATCCACGAGAAACTACTGCTCCACAAGGAAATGGAACTGTCCCTCGACAAGTCAATGGAAGGAGAAACCGACCAATGGCATCAGAAAGAAAGCATAACATGAACACACCACATGGTTCAGAGTTGTCTGAGATTACAGAAGGTATGAATTTCGAGGACGAAATTCTTTTAAGGAGGGGAGGTTGTGAGGACTCGTAAAAACTATTATTTTTTTAGCCTAATTTGTGGCTTAATAAATTATTTAATTGGATATTTGCCTCGAGGAATATTTTCTAGTCTTATTAGACCTAAATACATGGTAATATAACTTCGTTATATTTTTAAAGTAACTCATTTCATGAATTAATTTCCTGGAGCGCGTTTAGTAAAAACAGTGAATAGTGCTTGAAGATTTTATCCGCTTGAGAGTACAATAAGTTTGGAATATTGGAGACATGTATAATGGACCTAAATTCGGTATTTTAATGTTTAAATACTCAAGTGATAGTTATTAGTACTATCGTTATAAGAATTTCCCGGAGGTTTCGCGTTATAGCGTAAAAAATTGACGGTACGCGTTTTCACACGCGCGACTTTATTTGAGGGACTTTAGACCTTTATTTCGGGACAATTAAGAGTGAATATTATCTACATGAATATAAATACATTGGAGGTTTAGTGCACTAGTGAACCAAACGCGCGAGAAAATCGAGCCCTAATCGCGCCAAACGCACCCTAATGTGAGTTGACTAATGGGTGACTTGAGGCCACAAGTTAATGTCTTCTCTTGGAAGCTAAAATCTGATCACTCTCTCTCTCTCTTGAGCTTCAAACAGCCGGCCAGCTCCCTCCTCTCTCTAACTCATTTGCAACAAAATTTCTGCTCACTAATCTCACTCAAAACCACTCCAAATCATCTCCAAAATTAACCAAACTTGCACCACACCTAGCTTGACACTTGAGGATCATTTTGAGCTGCAAACAAGGGCTGGAAATCACGGTTTTTCTGGGGTAATAGAGGGCCGAAAATTCTGCTGAACATCAACCCAAAGTAAGTGATGATCCACTCTTGAAAACTTGAAGTTTGGAAGCTATCTTACCTTGTTAAGTTCATGCATGCATTTGGTTAGCTTGTGTATGGTGTAAAAATGTGATAGTGGGCTCTTGGAATTCCCACACTTGGGTTATTGTTGCTGATGTGATGATTGATGGTGATTATATTGTTGGTTTAGTGGTTATAATGATGCATTAGTGGTGGGTAATTAGTAGAAACTTCATTGGGTGTAAGAAGCAAAAACTTCCGATTTTGCCCCTGCCATGTTCGGCCATTTTCAGGCCAATTTTTAATGGTTTAATGGCTTGAATTAGATGTTTATAGGATGTATTAGATGTGTGAAAAATTTCATTGGAAAATATTGAGGTTTGATTGAGCAAATGAATTTTGCTTGAGAAACTAGCAATCTGGAAAACTGTTCGCGTATGATTCTGACCAGTGGTAGTATTTTGGCTATAACTCTGTCCTCGGATGTCGAAATCATGTGCCGTTGGTGGCGTTGGAAACTAGAAATTCCTGGCTTTAATTTGGTATATAATGCACGTTCTGATTCTTTGTGAGCAAGCCGAACCAAATGTTTTAAGTTCGCTGTCCTGTTGCTCTGTTCATCTGGAATGAAGTGTTCAGGCAGCAACTTGATGCCCGATTTTGAACCAGATTGGTGCCGAATTTGGAAATGATTTCTTCTGTGATATTTTACCCCCTATGAACGTATTTTCCAACGGCGTAAGCCATGCTCTATTTTGAGTTAAATGTTTTTCAAGTACTCCTTATTCCTTCGATATTATTCAAATGTTTTATCCTTGATTTTCATGATGTAGACTTAATTTCTCTTGTACCTTGAAACCCCGCTGGAGAATCTCGATTTAGGATAATTAAGGTTTGTTTCACGAGATTTTTCCTAAGATTGTACTATGATACGATCTTCATCAATAGTAAGGATTATAAATGATAGACTATTACTATTTGTTCAGGCGCACACGAGAACCTTCAAGAGGATCCGACAGAGGACGCTTGAACTTCAAATTGAACCTATTGCTCTTGTTGCTAGGTGAGTGTTCCATATAGGAATACGTAATTGAATAAGTCTAGGACATGCTCATTTCATGATTATTAAGTGTTAAGTTTTTACCATACTCATGTCTATATAAATAATGAATACTTGCATTGTATACCGACATGAATTGGTTAAATGATTAACCATATCAAATGACTATATAAACTCGATACATGTTTAATTTGCTAGATTACTTGCTTAGCCTACTTGGTTTTGTAAAATGAGTATCCCTGCTTGTTCTATACTTATTTGGTTAAAGTGCTTTCTTGACTCGATATGTGATAATTTAGAAAACGATTTTTGATCCATCGAAATGAGCAGTGTGTACTTTATCACACTAGCCTTTCGAGTGGTGACTTGTGTGAAATGTTTTCGTAAATATCTTACGTGTTGTGACGTCGTTGGGGTGAATCCTTCGACCAGTTTACGTGTTGTGAATCTCCTCGACTCTCGCGTGATAAAAATAAGATAACGGCCAATGATGGCCTATTAATATGGCAAATGCCTGTCAAATAACCGTCACTACTCAACCGTTAACCGTTTACCAACCCACATGACTATTCGATATCTGTGAATTACATGCTTCCATGAAATCAACTTGTATTGCTTACGTGCTTACGTGCTAAGTATCCACTTGATTACTTGATTATCATGAATCACATGTTATATGAAATTGTCTATCATTGATAGGCGAGTGTGTACTTTACCTCACTTGACCTACTCAAATGATGAATTTTACCTTTTGTCGAATTGCTTGGTTACCTGTGCATGCTGTAAGCTCTAAGCTGAACTTGGGCCCTGCCTCGGTTACTGACCTACTCGAGCCAGGACTGGGCTCGGTCGGGTAGGTTGAAACCCTGGACAACCGTTTCGGTATACTCGAGTACTACCACTGGAGGGATAAGGTGATGGCCAGTCAAACCGAGGGGATCCGGAAGTCATAAGGTGCAGATGACCGATGAAGTTCCACTGGAACACCGTATCCTACAGTATATGTTTACCTTGTATCATAACAATTATTTCATGCTAAAATACCAACATGAAATCATGAACTATACATGCTCAATGTCTCATACCATGATAAATGTCTCAAATTACCGTATAATGATTATCACCTCATGATAACATGCCATTATGTAACGTTGAACCATTACATATGATATGCCCGACTTTCTTGATTTGTTTGAACTGTTAGAGTGTCTTGGAACCTCACTGGGTTGTGTAGCTCACCCCACGTCATTTATTTTTCCTGACAGGTCCTGGCAAATGGGCCGATCTGAAACCTAGTTGTATTTTCTTATGAATGTAATTGAATCTTATGACTTCGCTTTGCGGCTTGTAATGTATAATTATATTTACATAGATCGGATTGGGAATATGTTAAATTTAGGCGAATTTTTGTCTTGGATTGCCACTTGAAGCTGGAAAAGTGTAAAACCTAGACTTGTTATGTAGCTTATATGAATTTGTTATTTGGGATTGTCGGAATTTATTCAGTGATTTGTAATGCGTAAGGTTTAAGAATCGATGATTAGCTATCCTATAATACTGTTATCTCTGAAGTTAATGTGGTTTTAGTAATTGATTTATTTGGAGAGAAACGATGTTGTAATAATCTAGGTTATACTTCGGAAGGATTTGACTAGCTTGCTTGCATGAGTCCTGGCGAGAGTTAGGCAGACGGCCCGCCAATCCTCTGGTTCGCCTTAGGGGGAAGTGGGGTCGCCACAGTCCCCAACCTAAATTATTTATTCAACACTTTTAGAATTCAAATATAGATTAATAAACTATATTAAGCTACATCACACTTTCAAATTATAACAATAATTAGTTATAACAACAATCAGATTATTAAGTGAAATCTGATTTGTAGTCAATTCCAAACCTGACACATATTATTTCCTCCTGACATCAACCACATACTCCAAAAAAGACCCGCATTCTCCAAAAAAAGTTAAAAAAGTTAAGATCTTTACATTTTTAAACCCCATTTTCTCTGATAAATCACCTAAATATGGACCACCAACTCTAAAATGACAGATATGGGGTAATGTGGAAAAGGAATAAACAAATTGGAAAAGGATTACAAATCCTAAATATTAAATGGACTGAATATTGAACAATAAGTTCTGATTCTTACCTAGAAATGTCGAACAAGCTTCACGATCAGATTTCCTCACCAATCTGTCTTTCCCTTCTTCGCGACCGAATGCAGCCACGGCGTTTTCAACTCAAATTCACGATATTTCAGCAACAATTTAGTATACAAATCCCTTGTCTTAGGGTCTTTTTCCTTACACAGGATGAACGAGAAAAGAGTCAATTGTTCATCCTCTCTCCCTCTCTATTATAAATGAGGGTATTTTGGGTATTCGACCTGCAGCTGGTAACTTAGCTTGTTAAGAAGTCTATTTCCACTTTAGTTATGAAGTTTAGGGCGTTTATGTGTATGTTTCTAAACGATAGGGGGGTTTCGTGTCTTTTCGCGAAACCATAGAGGGGTTCTGTGTATTTTACCTAAACTTTTTCGTCACTTTTTCTTTTTCTTTGTTTGCCATCCTTAGAAAACTAAATAGTAGAAACCTTCAATAACAGCCAATAACTTCTTTTTCTTTTTTCTTTTCTTTATTTAACAATATTAAAAAAATCCATTACACAACCTAATAAAACCTTTTAATAATTGCTCATTATTTTTTCTTATAATTTTTTTTTTAATTCACACACACATAGGATGTGCATTTTTCACTAGTATATGTTAAAATGTTGAGAGGCAAAAAAAATTGAAAATTAGGAACAACGAACTAAGTAATTTTAAATTTTAATTTTGCAAGCAAGTCAATAGGCACAATATTTGCACATTCGTATTTTTTTTACGTAGCAAATAATTTTCATTTTCATCACTCCTAGTTTTTTTAGAAAGTTCAACATTTTGTAGTACAAGGAAGAGATAGAGAAAGAACGAGAGAATAAGGATAATATGCTTTAAATTTCAAGGTTCAACATTGAAAAAAATATATCATTTCTTCACACTATTAAAACATTTCCTAACCACTCTCCGCAAAAAACAAAGTGCCTGAAATTACAAATTTCAGTTGAAGATAGTAACAAATGTAAGATGAAGATAAATTTTTTTTTCTTAAACTATTATTTAGAATATAATTCCCAAAATGTATGTTTAATGACAGTCCTGTCAAACTCAGCCCCATATTTTTCTAGGATGAGTTGCAGGATGCTCCCTGAAATCTGACTAATTCGTAATTTATCTTCTAAATTTAATAATTCATTGTACTTGGATATTACCCTAAATGGATATTGCCCTAAACCATCAAAGTATGGCACTATGATGGAATCAGTCTCAAGCCTATAAGTTTTTCCATATAATCCTGAATCAAAAGGCTTCACATATGCTGCTGACAAATTTATTTTATGAGTACTATAGTCTTTTTATTCAGAAGTAACTGGCAAAGTTAAGTGATTTTCAATTAGTTTGAGCAATGCATCACAAAAAGTAATATTACAAGATACACTTCAATTAAATTTTTTTTTTCAATTCAGTTGTATTTTTAGATTATGTGACTTAGAAAATCAAACTAAATGAGGAGTGCCATCTAGGTATAATGCACTCTTATGTTGTTTTTTCTTTCTTGATATATAACTGAACACTTGCATATACTGTTTTATTGAGTTAATACAAAATAATTTAAAAGTTTCAAGTTGTGTTCTTTATAATTGACTTTTTTGGTGAAACCATATCATGTTGTCACCTCTCGAGTTATCCTTTTTGTCTTTTTTTTTTTCATTCTAATTTAAAGAAATATATGCAATATATATGCTTTCAAGTTTTAACTCGAGAAGGGATGGGTTGGATGATATAGGAGAAGGGACTGTAAGTGAGAAATCTGATTTTCAAATCTCCCACTTACTTACACTAAAAAAGCGCAAAAAAAAAAAAAAGAAGAAGAAAGCCAAAACCCCCGTAAACATGATTCCATACGGCTTTTTCTTTTTTATTTTTATAAACAAATAAAACATGAAAAAATATCACTGTTGGTTTTATAATCTGTGCTGTAAATATATAACTGAAAGAATCCTCAGTTTTTGAAAAATTATTACAATATTTTTTTATTTATCACATCATAAAAAAGTGCTATAATATCATATTCCAAAAACCTTTTCAATATAATCTTCAATCCAAACATAGTCGAGGTTTATGATGCATGAATAAGTACCTGTATGAACGTGTATAGTTCAATATAAGAAAACATGACTACAAACAAATATTCCTTTATTCTGCCACCTCCTCAAAGTGACAAATTAAGCAGGATAAAAAAAAAGGGAAAAGATACACAAAATTCAACCCCCAAAAAAAAAAATTTTACAGATGAAGTGTAGTATCAACATCAGAAACGTCAGGCTTTTGTGGTCTTTTCACACCCCTTTTGTCATGAGCAGACCATAAGGCACTAAATGAAGGTCGAGTAGTACCACTGCTCTTGAGAGATCGATAATCTGCATGCTTGTTGTTCAAGTTTAGTTCCAAGGAAAGTGGATCTTGATGAAAAGGCGCAGCTGGTCTTGATGGAAGAAACATTTGATGATGATCCTCAGAGAAGGAGTTGTTGTTGTCGTTGTTGTAGTTTGTTGGGACGATAATTCGTTTGGCCTCTGATATTGATGAGAACGTACTCATTTGTCTCTCCTCTTGTCTCTTCTCCTTTATTCTTTCCAGCTTCTTGAATCTTTCTTGTAGCAAAGCAATGGAAGGACCAACAATGGCTCCAGCAGGATCACCATCTTGGCGTCCCATCTGAGCAAGAATGGCTATAAACACCTCAAGAATAATACCCTTCAAGGAGATGTATAGCAATGAAGTTTGAGGGCTTTGAAGGGTTGAATATTTGCCTATATAAACGATGAAGTCCTTGTCAGTTTGCTTTTTGGTTTAAGGATTTTGCAGCCTCCTAGCAGAATCAAAATGACGTATCAGGGAGGAGAATCGGCGACCTCGGTACAAAGTCCAAGAAGAACTGCTTAAAGACTAAACCTTAAAAATGAAGGTAGATTTGGTATAAGTGATGGCAAGAGAACTTTTTAATAGGGCAAGATGGTAGAGGAAAACGTCCAAAGAAGTTGGCATTTTGCTTTTGGAAGAGCTGTTATGGAGGAATAACCGGTTAGGTCGTCTGTGTCGGCTTGTCTTTATCAATTTTATTAGCAAGATTAATGGTATCGCTATCGGTGGAATGGTGATAGGAGAGATGAGTTCATGCACAAATTGACAAGAATTGGCATGAATTTTTAAGATAAGTTGGAAGCTACGTGAAGGAAAGATGGCACCTAACATGATCCTTTCCATTTCACACTTGATTAAGATAGAGGAATTACGATGGACATTTGGCATAGTATACAGTTGGCAAGCTTAATTACAAATTTAATAACTGCAATCAAATCTTCCTACATTATCTTTGTAAAGATTAGAAGGGTAAGCAAGTCTAATTAAATCAAATACCCGAGTATTAAACCTTGTTTGATTATTTTGACGAGTTTGAAATTTTATTCAACTCTGACTTGTTTAGTTATTATCGAATCGAGATTAAGCGAATTTTCTATCGAATTTGAAAGTTATCGAATACAAAATACCATTCAAGTTTAAATTGACTAATTAGCAAATCAAACTTGAGGGAGCTTGATTCGAGTATCGAGTAGTTACTTCATTTTTCAGCTCTAGTCATGATAACAAATTTCTCATAATTTGCATAAAATTTGGTTATACTTCTAACTTTGGAAAGGCATTTGTGCAGTAAGTAATTTTCCTTCATTAGAGAAAACAATGCTTGTACTATTTATTTGGAAGTAGCATGAAAACATTCTCATTGGCGGCTTTTGCGTTTTTAATGATTTTAGATGGTCAAATACCCTAACGTGCAAAATTGGGATCGAATTCTGATTTTATCATCAGTTCCTTTTGGCTTGTGTTTTCTGGTCATGGTAAGACCGTATATTCCAAGGAAATGTGTCAAGTGACGCCAGAACCTTGCTCTCTGAAACAAACAAAAGTTTAACATTTTTAATACCTATTGTGGACAATGATCAAAGAATAGTTGGATTTTGTATTGTAGTAAGGTTTTGTATTAATTTGGATTTTGCTAATGCAGTCTGCAAATGCAAACAAACAATCATAGAAGGATAACTTAGTGGTAAAAACAGGAATTAGTCTCTGATTATATCAACTGGAAGTGTCAGATAAGCATGAATCCATAAGAAAATGGATATACACGCAAGACGAACTCAAATAGTTCGGTTTATAACAATTCTTTCAAGATTCTAAAAGTTTCATTCAAGACTTGTTGACATTTTCTGCAGATTTTTGAAAACCTAATGATAAAAAATGATTAAATCAGAATCATCCTATCCAGGTCCAACTTCTTTTTACTGCTTCTTTTCTCTAAATTCCTTTCTCTTCGGGAGGAAGATCACCATAGGTTTCGTTTTTATTATTTTCTTGGTCTCCCTTTTTTCCTTCCATAGATTTTGTTTTTGTTATTTTCCTAATAAAGTTTCTCTTAAATTTTCTTAGTGGGAGATAACTATTTCTCCTTGGGTTCCTAGTGAGATTTTGTGTTATTTTTCATTGTTTTGTTATTTAAATTTGAATTTACTTCAGATCTGGGAGATCTGAATTTATTTCATATTTGGGTCTATGTCGACAGATCTCATTATCTTTATTGGAGATTACAACTGTTGATTGGCAGATCTGACGATTGTTACATGCATAGAGTGGGCTGCAGTGATTTATTCTATGAGAGGATGATTTTAAAATTGATGGTACTTTTTAAATCTGTTCTTAATTTATCAGGTCTTTTGTATCTGTTAAATTACAAATCTACAATTTTAGTGTATGTTTTATCTGCCATTAGGGCAATGATGTATATCAATCGTGCTGGACGATTTCCAGCAATTCGTTAATGAAATATGTTTTGTTATAAAAAAAAATCAAAATCATCCTTGAATAAATTCTAAATTTTAACTTTTTTTATTATTAGAAAATTTGAAATCTAAAAAGATAGACAATGACATCATAAAAACTAATTATTTAACATCAAATCTGAAATCAATATGAATAATCAAATGAGAACAGACTCTTAATAATCGTTTTTATATTATCACCATTGATTTAATAATAAAATGTTTAGATAGATACTTATTTGGTAATAGCCATAACTTGTAGTTTCTAAATAAAAATTTAAGATTTACTAAATAGTTTAAATTCCATTAAGAAAAATACTTCATTAGAACTTACAAGGAGAGAGACAAAATGAGATATTAGGATAATTTTTAAAAATATATAAAGTAACAAATTATTATTTACGATTTAGACCAAAAGCTCCTTTCCATTCATATATGGTATAGATAATTTACTAGTCTAATAAGAAAATAAAAAGCTTGCCAGAGGAGTAGTGGAGAAAAGTAAAATATGTATTTACCAAAATTTCAATTCCAGGAATAAAGGAAAACCTCCATTTCAATTTACTAAATGACCATAATGCCCTTGGTCCGCCATCTTCCTTCAGCCAATCTCCTCTCTGCATCTTTCTCCAAACCCCTGCGTTTCCTCTCAATGGCGACCAAGACCCACTTGGATTCCATCGATTCCCAGGTCAAAAACGACCCCACAAGTCTCCAAAATTACCCAGTACCCCTGTCCCCACCACTGCCCTCCATATCCAAGAACATAGAGCTCAACAGAGCCTTAACTGCTTCTTCAAGATCGTCCCTTTTTTCTCTTTCAAGAAATCATGTGCTTTTTGAAGACCAGTGGCTCATTGCTATTAACAAGCCTCAAGGGATTTACTGTGAGAATGTCTTGTCTGCTGTCCCGAGCCTACTCACCGATTCCACTGACTCAGGTAAAGTAGGGGCATAATTCAGCTCCTAAAAATTTGGAATTTTTATTTTATTTGATATTAGTATTATTGTTTTGCAGTTGCTGTTGAATGGGTTTGTAGTTTCATAATTTAGTAGCGTTGATTAAAAGTTTAGATTATATGGGGTTCGTAGATACAATGCTACGTGTACAGAAATTCCAAGTAGGAATGATTGTCGTGTGTGATGAATTCAACCCCTGCCAATGTAAGAAGTTGTTTATATCGTAGTATATACAAAATTAATCCTTTTGTCATATTCTTTGAGTTGAGAATATTGCTACCAAATTGCTCTACCTCTTGAACTTCTTCTTTACATTTGATGGAATGTGTATTAACGAGTAATGGATCTAGAAAGAAACGAAAAGAAAAAAAAAGTGAAGTTTGGGGGCTAAGTGCTTAATTGAAAGCAGGATGAGTAATAAAGATAGTTAGGTGTGTGACAGTGTGAGAGAGATAGAGATGGAAGATGTGCACAATATTTTGCCTTTTCCATGGTTTTTGAATTTGGATGACTAGTAGGGAAGGTAAGAGGAGGAGGGCTTAATTACTCTTACAGATTTGTAAATGCTCTCACAGTTTAGTAATCTTCGGTTGACAGTCAAAATTAAAGGGTAAGATGGTTGACTAAGGGTTGGAATGAGAGTAAAAGTGTAAAACTAAATTAGTTGTGGCTTGATAACCTCTGAATACTTTATTTCATTGGCATTCTAAGAAATCCAATGTTTATTTTTCTCTAGATGTTGTCATTATTTATACTTCAGAAACTAAGTTAGTTTTGGCTTTACAACCTCCGAATTCGTTATTTGATGGACAGTCTAATAAATCCAACTGCAATGTTGATTTTTCTTTAGATTTTGCCATTATGTTGGATGCATTCTGATAATTGTCAAATGAAACAAAATAGTGAAGAAGTTAGTGTTACAATCGGGCTCAGAAAATTTAAAAAAAAAGTATTATAATTGGATAGGGTGGTTAAATATCATCATCTGAGGTCAAGTTTCCTGTAATTTGATTTCCAGGGACTGAAGTGAAGCTGACGGAGCTTCATCTAGCTAATAGACTTGATCGTGACACTAGTGGTATCATGATAATTACCAAGTCACATAAAGTGGCTGCCAAGCTTGTAAAAGCTTTTACAGAACACAAGGTCAGGAAAACATACATAGCTTCCTGTGTTGGTCAAGCTCCAAAATGGGTAAATATCACAATGAAGTCCGGTCATGGACGATCAAGGTACGGAGCCTGGCGTGTTTATGCTGCTTCAGATGTGGGCAAGACACTACCAGGCGGATCAATTGTCAAGGATATGGAAACCTTATTTGAAGTGCTATCAGTAAATGGGCAGGGGCAATTTAAAGAGTTTTCTGAATCAGGAAGAGACATATCAGAAGTTATGATTATTGAACAGAAATCTGAAATTGATTGCAACTTGAAGAAAGATGAGATTTTGGTAAGAGCATACCCCAAGAGTGGAAGAACACATCAAATTCGCTTGCACTGCCAGTACCTGGGAATGCCTATTAGAGGGGATGTAAAATATGAAGGTGCCTATGAGTGGAAAGAAAGAACATATGATGGTCATGAGCTTCACGCAGAGAGCTTGTCCTTTGAGCATCCTGTTACTGCTGAAAATGTGTTAATTCAAGCACCTCTACCATCGTGGGCTTGCCAATTTTTTGAGTCTGAGCCATTGTGGACAAACTAAAGCTTTCAAAGTTCTAGGAATCATGTAGCAAGATACTACTCCTGTTCAGTTCCACAATAGCACATTAGTCCTGATTTACATTCATTATTAACAAGCCGCAGAAGGTTTTGGTGCGCTGCTTAATGAGATAACTTATTGCATCTGTGTATTGCTGTCGATGATATAAGGTTTGTGCTTATTCCTTTTTTAACTAGAAACTGATGGATATTCTTGGTGAAATCACTAGAATTGGATTTTGTGCAAAATACTTTACCTGTGCATCTGGTTGCTGCATAATTCTGATTCTGACAGGCTTGCAAGACAATATTTTGTTAATAAATTGTACAATAACATAACCATATGATTGTTGTTAGTGCAACAGAAATTTTTAAAAGGCTAGATAACATCAAAATGGTATTGATGAATCTCATGCATCTTCTGGTCAATGTACTTTTGAATGTTTCTACTTTCAAAACAATTGCTTTTTTGAATATCTCTGCCTTCCAATAAAATTATTGTCAGGTTATAGAAGTTACCCATCACTGCATAAGACACTTAAAGAAGTCACCTTTTTCTCTGTTAATTTGATGAATGGGAGCTTGTCATTATCTACCTATATTACAAGCTGGTCTTAACAATAAGATGCTCATTCTCAAAGACTTCAGGACTATGAGAAGGTGACTACATATTGGGTTAAATAATTATCTAACAAGGATATATGGTATAAAAATGAATATAGATGTACCTAACTGATACCCTGTCCCCTCTCCCAAAGAGGAAAAAAAACTCCTTGTCAACAAAATGTATCATAATAGAAGCAGGAAAAGAGCTGCTAAGTGGTTTCCTATGAACTGGTCAGTGTATCTAAATTTTTTCTATTAATTGGTAGGATTTTGTTCTTTCTGTGGTTATAAATTTTGGCATCCTTGAGTTGAAATGTACAAGAGTTAGAGTAACCTTATTCTGACAGTTGACTTCACTTAATGAGAATGTTGGCCTTGATCTTGTTTACATAAAATGACTTACTGTTCTGGATGTATACGTGTAAAAGGTGGGAGGCGCCAAAGAATTGGAGCTATCCTGGGGTGTTATTCTGTCTGTTCAACATAAATTTTGAATTAGCCTTTCTTATCCAAAGTAATTGAAAATTCACCGAGTAAAACAATAATTACTGAATGTCAAATAGCACCTTTTTCAGGAAAAATCAGTGCTTCTATACTCAATATAGCATACTTTGTTACCTAATCATGCCCCAGTATCTAAAGAAGTCGTTGATTGATACTGCAAGCCTTGTTTTACTGGGTAGTTTACTGGTTTACAAGGAAGAGTGGGTGGTGTTCAGTTTCTCAGTTTGAAGAGTACTCAGTAAACACTCCGTCTAGTTGTTTGATTGGGTTACTTTTCTCACTTAGCTGAATTTGCCTGTTGCTGCTTCAGACTAGTTAGAGCAAGAAGCAAACCAGCTTCAATTGAATGGCTTGGGCTTGAGTTCATGTTAAAGTTCTTTCTCCTAGACTGATTTGGTTCTGAGAGTATGTGGACCTGGGCAAGGCTTGAATGCAGTTTGAAATTCTTCTTATTGATTTATCTCCTGTCTTTCTACAACGATCAAACGTCACACTGACCATGAGATTATTAAACATATCCCTACTTGGTTGAGTTTAAGAAATTGAGTTTGGGTCGCCCTCATACTCAAACACAATATTCAGTACAAGCCTAATCAACTGTTAGCTCAGCTCAGGCTTGATAATTTTTCCACCCTTATTTAACTTGTACTACTACATTAGGGACATGAATAACACACTATATTTTTATCTAGTTCAACTCATAATAATACCTAGGATGATGGACATTGGAAGTCTCCAAGAGTTACTCCACTGGCTTTGAGCTGCATGAATAAGTATAGTAATATCCACCTATCGATTGAATTTTTGACATATGGAACTTCATATGATGCAGAATCATGCGATTTGGAGATGAGATTGCTCCTACATTGCAGCAGATGGACTAGTGCATAATTGAGGTATAAGTAATCATCTTTAAATTCAAAATGAGCATCTCAGGGATTACTGCAGCGAGGAACATACACAGGAAACAGCAAAGAATCATGATCCTCTTCTGCTAGAAGTTCACGATAGCTGCGACTAGGATATGTGCTTTATGCCTGGAAACCTGGATCAAAACTCATCGTGTTTGACCAGAAACAGCCAGTAATTGGTCTTTGACTTCCAAGTTGCTGGGTGGACTTAGGATTCTGCTTTGAGTAATTAAATGTCATAGAGCCTCTTTCTTTGCTCTAAACAGTGAGGTGCTCGTTGGGCAAATATAAAATCTAGGATTTGGCTGGTTCAATAAGACCAGGTATTTGTTAGGTGAATAGACTTGCCAACATTTATAGTTAAGTGTACGGAATTTCGTGTTGAATATCTGGTCCAAACCATAGTTTTTGCATTTCCATTTATTATCCGTCCGTCCTTTTTATTCGTTTACTAAAGTTGATGAGACTTGTACTGAAGCACAGAGAGTGGCATCTTAGTAATGCCCTAAGGTAATAGAATTTTATGATTAACTCGTTAATTTCCACTTTGTAGTTTTCCAGCCGCCTATTCGGATTGTTTGCAGCCATGTGAAATTGAAGATTCTAAAGTCCTGGAGTTCTGTTCTTTCCTCTTTTAGGTTCTCTTGTCTGAAATGAGTTGAATTATTTCTCTCTGTACTGTGAAGTAAAACTATCCATGATATATAAGGAATTTCGGATTTCTCGAGTGATGTTTTTTGGATCGTTAGCAGTTATGAAAATTGACTTGCTACATGTTCTTCTATGCCAGATTAAACAACAGCAGTCTGATGTTCCAGAACTGATGTAAATTTTCACAGGGACGCCCATATGTGCATCAAATTTCAATCTTGGATACAGATCAGAACGTGGGTTTCCATGAACTATGATTAATTAAAAGAGGTATAAATGTGAATTCAAGACGCAGCAAAGGTGGGGAGATTCATTGCCAAGAATACAAATAAAGTTCTTTTACTTTTTCTGATATCCTTTCACGATGAAACTTTCAAATGAAGATCTCGACCATTGACTTTCCTGAAGGAACTTGCTGCGTGGCTACTAGCTACAGAGTACAGAGTCGCCTTGGACATCAAGCATCAGCACTTCAAAAGAGGCAACTTTGGACTTTTGTCACCTTAATTGCTAAAATATATTCCTCTTATCTTAAAAATTAAAACCCTTTTAGCTAACAGGATTTCCATACCAAACCTGTTGCATATGTAATCATGTCGTTAAGTTGACTGGATGTTTAGGCATGCATTACTCCTCTCTTTCTCTGTAGACATGGGACGTAAATTTTTATTACTCCTCTTAAGGAATTTGACTGTCATGGTGCAGTTACATTTATTGCCCGTAAAAATGCTTATGATCACTGGAAATGACATATTCTTGCATGTATCGCGGTGTTTGGGTTAGTCGGACGGTGACAGGATCAGTAAAGCTACATTCAAGGACGTTAGTACGAGGATAAAATAATAGTATGGTTACGCAGGAAACAGGGAAATTGTGGGCTTTTTTTTTTATTTTTTATCACGGAGTAAACTACGGAGATCAGTCAAACTACTTTCGAATTTTGTATCCTTTGCTGATGTATTTGGAAAAGACTAATGGCGAAGCTTGATAGATACAATAATGGGTCAATCCAACATGGTTATGAGAAATTTGCAGGACGTAATCATGATTTAGAAAGGAGAAAACGTGTAGGAGGAGATCTTAGACTAATTTTTCAATGGGGAATACTGATTTTAATTCTGGCTCCCTCTACTTGGTCTAGTAGCTTGCAAGTTTGAAACTTAACAAGGAAGCAAAAATGGGGACAGAACATTGACGAGGTTGCAAGATGTAACCTTTTGAAATTTAAGTACAAAGTAGCTGTTCTAGAAGTTTGAATAGTAAATGATATTCTTCAACCACTTGTCCATTTGGTCAATCCAACCAAGCTAAGTTAAGGATTTCCACATGCACCCCCGCATGGAAAGCCATCAAAGATAGTTTTCATTTGTAGCATCAAATTTTCATTTTCAGCAGGTTCAGGAGACTTTACTCTGTGGGATATAAAAAATATATTCAAAAAAAAAAAACCGGAACAGGTCGCCAAGAAGTTATTTGATACATGTGTTTACATAGAAGGTAGTAATCCAAAGAAGTTAAAGGTGTTGAATTGGATAGAGTTTGCTGGAATGGGGTTGATGAGTGAGGCCTTTTCACAGACTCTGATTCCTGTGTGTGCTTTGATAGGCATTTTGTTTGCTTTAGTCCAGTGGTTTCTGGTTTCAAGGATAAGAGTAGCTTCAAGCGGTCCTGACAGTTACGAGGATCAGTTGATTGAAGAAGATGATGAACAAGTGGAAGGCATTGATTCGGCTGAGGTTGTTAACAAGAAGTGTGCTGAGATTCAAAATGCTATTTCTGTTGGTAAGACATCTCCGTGTCTCTCTCTTTTTCTTTCTGTGCACACTGTTGGGTATCTGTGTTTCTTTTTATCTTCTTCTTATCTTCTTTGATGATCCATCTATTGTGAAAATGGACGTACATTCTTAGACAGATTTCTAGTACTTTAGGTGTGTTTCTGGTTGTCCTTCATTAATGACCTTCTCCAGGAGTTCCGGTAGTTTCTAGTTCCCTTTATATAAACAGACACTACTCGTTCATCCTTTCTGCAGGTAATTCTGGTTAAACTGGTTAACCATATTTTGAGTTGCATGACATACCTGAGAAGGTTTTACAAACATATGTATTAAGATTTCGATTCTTCATGGTGACTTCAAACACAATGTTTATATGGAGAAAGGGATTGTCATCTATTATGACTTCAAACACAACATTGAACTAATTGGTTTGAAGTTTTCATACTTTTGATCCCTTTCTATTTTCGTTTAGAAACTTGAATACATCTTTGATACATCATTGGCGAGGATAAATTTCTGCAGAAGTTTAATATGAACATAATCAGAAACAAGATACACTAACTCTCTCCACGTCTGAAGAAATTTAAAAAACAGAATTACAAATTCGTGTCTTGTATCTCCAAAGGATACCTTTATCTAGGTTCTTTAAATTGCAATTCTTTAATTTGAAGCCATTGAAGTAGTAGAAAATTTGCAATCTTTTTTTCGGAACTTACTCTCCACATGATTTTTGGCAGGTGCAACTTCGTTTCTGTTCACAGAGTACAAGTACCTTGGAATATTCATGTTTGTATTTGGTGTAATCATCTTCATATTCCTTGGATCGGTTAAAGGCTTTAGCACCAAAAGTGAACCCTGCACTTACAATGAAGGAAATCTCTGCAAGCCAGCTTTGGCCAATGCTATCTTCAGCACAATTGCCTTCTGGCTTGGATCCCTGACATCGGTTCTCTCAGGTTTCTTAGGAATGAAGATTGCTACATTTGCCAATGCAAGGACAACTTTGGAGGCAAGGAAAGGAATTGGGAAGGCATTCATAACAGCCTTCCGTTCTGGTGCAGTGATGGGTTTCCTGCTTGCAGCCAATGGCCTCTTGGTGCTTTATGTATCCATAAACTTATTCAAACTATATTACGAGGATGATTGGGAGGGACTCTACGAATCGATCACTGGTTATGGTCTTGGAGGGTCTTCTATGGCACTCTTTGGAAGAGTTGGAGGTGGAATCTATACAAAAGCAGCAGATGTTGGGGCTGACCTAGTTGGCAAAGTTGAGAAGAATATACCCGAAGATGATCCCCGTAACCCAGCTGTAACTTCTCTCTTTATGCTTTTCCTAGAGGATCTCATTCATCTAGCACTAGTAGTATGTGTACCATTGTCAATCTGCCAATGTAGAAGGAACTATTTTAAATTACAAACGTGATCCCTTTGCAGGTTATTGCAGACAACGTTGGCGATAATGTTGGAGACATTGCCGGAATGGGTTCTGACTTATTTGGATCTTATGCTGAATCATCCTGTGCAGCACTCTTTGTTGCCTCAATTTCATCTTTTGGTATACACCATGACTATGCAGCGATGTCTTATCCTCTAATTATTAGCTCTGTGGGGATAATCGTTTGCTTGATAACAACTGTTATTGCAACTGATGTTGTTGAGATTAAAACTGTCAGTGAGATTGAACCATCTTTGAAGAGGCAACTTCTTATCTCAACTGTTCTTATGACTGTTGGGATAGCTGGAGTAAGCTTCCTTGTTTTACCATCAAAGTTCACTTTGTTCGACTTTGGGACTGACAAAGTTGTGAAGAACTGGTATTCATCTGGGACCTGATGTTTGTACTCTCTTCTTCTCGTCCATCTTGTATATGCAGTTTTATGATCCTAATGGGTACACTTACAGGCATCTTTTTTTCTGCGTTTCCATTGGCTTATGGGCTGGCTTGGTGATTGGATACGTTACTGAGTATTATACTAGCAATGCTTACAGGTAAGCTGTCTTAAATTGTCCTTGGCTTTCTTTCTGTGTGTGCTGTTAATTGGGACATGGCTTTCAGTACTTTTATTGGCCTCATTACCCATTTTATGTATTTGGTAGATCCTAAACGTGGACGCCATAAACATGAAACTGGTACTTAATATAGATTCCATCCATATTTTACCAGTCACTCTTGAGCATTAAGTAGACAAATTCTTGGTTGACATTTATTCACAACCTAATGCGTAGAGTATATGCATTCTCTTTGAACTCTTATCAGTTGCTTTTTTGCCCACTTTTGTTGAGAGAGAGAGATGATGTTTAATTGTGGATATATCAGTTCTTAAGTATACATAAACGGTTTCTGTAAAATCTTGCAGTCCGGTGCAGGATGTAGCAGATTCTTGTAGAACTGGTGCAGCAACAAATGTAATCTTTGGGTTAGCTCTGGGATACAAGTCTGTTATCATTCCCATATTTGCCATAGCCATTGCTATTTATGTAAGCTTCAGCTTGGCTGCAATGTATGGTATTGCAATGTCAGCTTTGGGAATGCTCAGCACTATCGCCACTGGACTTGCAATTGATGCTTATGGCCCAATAAGTGACAATGCTGGTGGTATAGCAGAAATGGCTGGAATGAGCCACAGGATTCGTGAAAGAACAGATGCTCTGGATGCCGCCGGAAACACAACAGCTGCAATTGGCAAGGCAAGTTCCTGATAGCCAAAAACTTGGTAGCATCAGTTTATGTAGAAACTGGGGAAATTAAGGATGGTAACTTTTACATATGGACTATAATGTAGCCAAAATGGTTTGGTAAATCAGTTATACAAGTGATGATAAGTGGTTTTCTGATTGCCAAAGCTGCTTTTGCAATATTGGGTGGTTAAATTAGTATATAACAAACTAACTCACGAAGAGAAATCCAGAAATTACTAATCCATGATCTGCACTCAACCGAGAGAAGATAACTAGGGTGACTAAGTAGTGAGCCTGCCATTTATGGCTTTCAAATCCTGGAAGTTCTTCTGAAGGCATCCTTCTAGCCCTTTGAGTTTGGGCAAAATCATTAAACTTATATGTCAAAAGATAATTCTTCCCAGAAGATTCACCAATCACATAGCTTCACAAGTCGCTCTTTTTATGTCCTAAAGAGAGAAGTTCTCAAACAGGCTTAATTACTCTGGTACATTCAGGGTTTTGCGATTGGATCAGCTGCTCTGGTTTCTCTTGCTCTCTTCGGTGCTTATGTAAGCAGAGCTGGTATCAAGACTGTTGATGTCTTGACTCCAAAAGTCTTCATTGGCTTAATTGTTGGGGCCATGCTTCCTTATTGGTTCTCAGCAATGACAATGAAGAGCGTAGGAAGTGCAGCACTGAAAATGGTCGAAGAGGTCAGGCGACAATTTAACACCATGCCTGGGCTTCTAGAAGGAACAAGAAAACCAGACTATGCAACATGTGTAAAGATTTCAACCGATGCTTCGCTCAAGGAAATGATACCACCAGGTGCTCTTGTTATGCTAACACCATTAATTGCTGGGACTTTATTCGGGGTCGAAACTCTGGCTGGTCTGCTTGCTGGCTCCCTTGTTTCTGGTGTTCAGGTATACTTGTTATTCTGAACCGCTTACCTGAATAGCCAGCCATATCTGTCTTTGAAAGTTGCATTGTGAAACAGTACTATTTATGCGTGATGTATAAATGATCATGTATACTTGGTGTTATTATCCTTTCTTAGGTAGCCATCTCCGCTTCTAACACAGGAGGGGCATGGGACAATGCCAAGAAGTACATAGAGGTAAGATAATCTGCCTCGATCAAACCCTTCAAGGTGTCGTTTTATCATTACCTATTGTGATGGATACTGATTTTTCTGCCCCAATCGGGTTGCTTGCTTGCTGCAGGCTGGTGCTTCAGAACATGCTCGAACACTGGGGCCTAAGGGATCAGATGCTCACAAAGCTGCTGTAATTGGTGACACAGTTGGAGATCCCCTCAAGGACACTTCTGGTCCATCGTTGAATATCTTGATCAAGCTCATGGCCGTTGAATCATTAGTTTTCGCTCCTTTCTTCGCAAGCCACGGGGGATTGCTGTTCAAATATCTTTGAGATTGAAGCTGTTACAAAACCAGGCCATCAAATCAAAGTGCATCAGTTTTGACATCACAAGAGAAACTTGTTGATCAACGAATATTTCAAGAAAAGATTAAATCACTTAGCAATGTTGACAAGAGCAACATCATTTGATAATTTATGTTGTAAGTTGACTTGTATTACTATTTGTCTACATTCATGGCATCAATGTATTATAGTTTCAGATCCACCTTTGGGAATAAAATGAAAAGAGAGAGTGAGAAGTATGGGAATAAAAAGCAGAAAAAGAAAAATCACCACAAGATTGCCTTATTTATTTATTTTTTTCAGTAGGAGCGGGATGAAATTAAAGAAAGGAGGATTTCAATCGTGACCTCCATTTCGTGGGCTTTTTTTTTTTTTTTGTGTGTATAGTTTTGTTAAATATTTCCGGATGGACATAAATGCTCCAAACCTTGAGGAAATTTTAAACATAAAAAAAGGAAGGCAAAAAAAAAAAAACTTCAACAACGAAAATGGATGGAATGGTTAGTAATACTTTTACACAACTAAAAAAAAAGTGTTGTGGTCTATTTGAAACTCTTAAATAGTCGAGTGACTAAATTACAATCAGAATAATAAATTAATTTTTGTTGCCATTCTTCAAGTTTAAGTATTATCCAACAGAAGCCAAGGCTCCTAATAAACGCCCTAACGGATCCAACTCAGAAGCACATGACCCATTCATTCCTCAGGTCTTTTCCTCCTAATTTATGTGCCTCCACCATTTTATCTACTTATCTTATGGATCTGGTCATTGACCAAAGTTGGCAATCTCTGCAGCTCACCAATAATCACCATAAATAGGAAAAAGGTGCCAATGTCACCATCATTCTAATCATCAATATATATGCAGTAGGGCTTGTCCACTACATTGCTGCCTTTTCTTGCCTTTCAATTCAAGCATCCATTGAAAACAGATTTACAGACTTACACTAACTTGTATTATTGTCCCACCATACATATTACTAAAAAAAAGCAGGGTAAAAATACATGTTACATAGACTTTTACCATGCCGTGGGGGAAAAAAACCTTAATTAGCACAAAACAACACGTATATAGAAGGCACTTAGAATGATATATAATTTGTTCTATTTCATTTGTTTGTTTTGAAAGGACCATAAACCCTTTTTTCTTCTTTTGGAGATGTAGTTTAATTTGCTATGGAAATGTCCTTTTTAGAAGAGGGCAATGATCGAAAAACTATTGCCTAGGATTTTCTAAAGAAAGATTCTTCTCTCCTAATGTCTTCTAGTGAGAGTTTCTTCTCTCCTAGATTGTTCCGACGAGAGTTTTATTCTCTTCGGAGTTTTTCCTTGTGAGAGTTTTTAAGATTTTTATCTTTGTGAAATTTGAGATTTTGTAAATTTAGAATCTAGTTTCTCATATCTGCAATTTCTTCATTATCGTCAGATCTAAATTTCTTTTTGGACTTGGACCAGTTTTAATCAGATCTGATTGTCAGTGGACATGCATTGATGTATTGAGCTACAGTGATTCATCCGGATGAAAGATATATATATATATATATATATATATATATATATATATATTTTTTTTTTTTTTGATAATAAAACATATTTCATTAAAGGATTACTGGAAATCGTCCAGCACAATTGAGATACATTGCTGCCCTGATGGCAGATAAACATGCACTAAAATTATAGATCTGCAATTTAACAAATACATAAGATTTGAGAAATTAATGACAGATCTAAAAAGTACCATAAATTTGAAAAACATTTCATCATAGAAAAAGTCGGATGAAAGATATATAGGAGCATCGATATTATCTTTATTTGTATTATTTTCTTAGATCTGTTATATTTATTGATTTCAAATCTATATATATCTGTGTCATGTTTGTTTGATATATTTTCTACCATTAGTGCAGATTTGTTTGAATGAAATGATCTTATATATATATATATATATAAGTGTGCAATGATCTAAAGAGCAAGGGTGTACACAAATCTAGTCAAGTCAAACATCTAAATGTTCAAATTTATTTTAA
Source organism: Coffea arabica (assembly GCF_036785885.1). Lineage (NCBI taxonomy): Eukaryota > Viridiplantae > Streptophyta > Magnoliopsida > Gentianales > Rubiaceae > Coffea > Coffea arabica. The sequence continues at coordinate 71,890,539 of NC_092313.1, read as the reverse complement.
CGAGTTTGAATTTGTGTTCAAGATTGGTTTGTTAATCTATTGAGTCGAATTCATATGAGATGCTATAGAACCAAACTCGAGTCAAATTCCTGTAGTTTGAATTTTTTGAGCCATAGATATAGAAGTCAGAAGATTATTGTGGTTTGTGTCGAAGGCCCATAATGGCTAACATCCCATGAGGAGAGCCTTGACTTGCAACGTTGTCTGACTGGTAATTTTGATATAAGTTGCTTTCTATTGGATCTATCCTATCATTTGGTTCAATTAAGAGTCAATGGTATCAGAATCTTCTAAAGTTCACCAATCACTTTCACTTCCACCTTTGAGAGAATATAAAATCGTCAATCTTGCAATGCTCATTTTCTTTTTGGTTTAGGGTCCCCTTGAATTATACTCCCTCCGTCCCAAAATGTTTGTCGTATATTGAAATTGTAACTTTTTTTAAAAATAGTGGATCGATAGTGATGTTAATGAATTTGGTTTTACAATTATTCTCGAAAATTCAAATTTTAAATTTGAATTTCATATGAAATATAACATTGAAAAGATAAATCGAAAGTAAAAATAAAAAGTATAACATTTTCAATAAAATAGGGTGGAGTGAGTATCAATCTTCTCAAAAGTACCAAAGTAATCTAAAATGGTGTGAAGCATGTGCTTGAATTCGAATTGTCATTTTGGTTTAGGAATTAGGAGACGTGGAAATCTGACGAGACTAGATCAAGAAAACCAAACAATAAGTTCACGCTTTCAAAACAGAGTCAGTACCCTTTTGCGGATTTGCATTAACAGCCAATCCCTACGTCTAATGGTGTATAAAAATATTCGTTTTAAAGCTAAATCAGTATTAGAAAAAGAAACATGAATGTTTTTATATCCTATAACTAATAAGATTGATACTTGCAAGAGAGCAATGATCTTATCTTAAGACAAAAATTATTAATTTGCAAGAAAATTACTAATTGGAGTAATTATCTTGGAGAAATGAAAAATTTACTGTAACGATGTAATGTATATGAGGTAAAAAAAAGTGATTAAAAAATGGCTTAAAGAGAATTATTTTTGCGAAAATTAACAATCCAAACAAGGTCTAATTTTATTATAAATTTTGAACTTTTGTACTTGTTTCTTTAAGCTCTTAGGGTACCAAACTTAATTTTGTATTCCTTTGTCTCTTAATCGGATATTAGTGGTGCACTGATGGACCATAATTGTTCTTTTTTTAAAATTGAATCTGTCTCTTTAAGATATATTTCAAGTATCATATTTTTGAAAATATAAGATTGATTAAGAAAAGTAAATAAATAAAAGGGAGAGTAGGTAAGATTAAATAGAAAAGTGATAAATGCAATAAAAGGTAATAATTATGGATTAATCTTTCCTACACTGACAGTGTAGCGTTGGATGAATGACAAATATACAAAATTTGAATTTGAAATTTAACTATTGCACACATGTCATGAATCAAATGATGATAGTGTATACACTGTCAGTGTATATAAGATTTACTCAATAATTATTAGTATGTGTATATATGGAGTAGGTTACGTGAATTTTAAGTGTGGTTAACGAATGTCTATTGAAAAAACCCTTTAAAATTCATTCAAAAACTGTCAAGTAATTGCATTAAGTTATTAGTAGTAGATCTAAAAGTCAAAAATTACACTTTAGGTAAAATATTAATTTTGGAAACTGTAGTTCACGCTGGTGTTAAGCATTCCTCATGTCTTTGGAATGAGGTCCATGAATCATTAGAAACACATGAAATCTAGATCGAAAAACCATTTAGCTAATAAGTAAACAAAAAATTGCATTTTCAAAAATCTTCGTCCAAATCAGTCATCAATTAAATCAAAAAAGTGTGGTTGATTCTAATTTGAGAAATACTTGGATTGCATTTTAATTTAAAGTAATCTAAAGAAATCCACACTTTGAACCAGAAAATCCAAATCTAACCCGTAAAGATAAGATAAACCAATTTGATGCACAATATTTATCTTCAATGACTCGGATTCGCTACAAATTATTTTCCTCATATAATGAATTAGCTTCTACAAGAAAAATTTTATTCAACAAATCGAATCGAATCAAATCGAATTTAACTCACTCAATACTCGAATCGAATTCAAATTGATACGAGATTGTTCGAACTTGATTCACCAATTAATCAACTTAAATTTGCATAGCATTTTATGTTCGATAAATTTCAAACTCAAAAAAGCTCGTTCAATCTTGTTTCAATAAATAAACAAATCAAATTTGAACAAAATTTTAAATTTATTAAAATAATCAAACAAGTTTGAACATTAGAACATTCGATTTAATTAAACTCATTTACACTCCTAAGTTTGACTTTGTTCTTTCTTCTTTCTTGCTGTTTATTATATTACACCACAATTGGACTGATGAAGTTTTTGTTGGCTCTTGTACGTTCATTTTGTTAGCAAAGACAATTTCCTTTCTCAAATACATATTAAATCTTTCAGGTACAAAAGTTTTTTTTTTTTTTTTTTAAATCTAGAATTCCAACAAAAGTTTGCTGATTCCATTCTATCCCGTGTCAAACCTTCTGAAAAATTAAAAGTAACCCCATTTAAATTTTTTTTCATTGTCTTTATCTAAATAATTAAAAAAAAAAAAGCAAGTTAGGATTTAAGTCTGACGTGGAAAATCTCCTAAAACCCCAGGAGAAGGGCTAATCCGTCATTACACAGATGAATCCAGTGCCTGCATCTGCCGAAGCAGGCCTGGGCGTTCAAAGTCGTGGTGGTTCCCAATAACAAAAAGCCACGTCACAGAAGTGACACTCTGATCCAACGTGGCTTATAATAATTGGACCACGTAATCAAATGGATCCACGTCAGATTCCGCCCAAAATCTTCCTTGAGCGTAAAACCCAATGGGAAACCCCCATCAAAATCAAATTATAAATAGGACTCTCTTTCTCTCTCTCATTTTTGCAGTGCCTCAGTCCTCACTCTGAAATTCTTCTTTCTCCATCAGCCATGGCGTCGCAGCAGCGGAGAATAAACCCTAGCTTTCTCTTTCTATGCCTTGCTCTCGGCCTCCTCTTCGCCTGCGCCTCCGCTAAGGTCTTCTTCGAAGAGCGTTTCGATGGTATCTTCACCTCCCGATCTCTCCCTCTGTCTTCTACTTGTTCTTTTTCTGAATGTTGAAGTAGTAATTGAGTTTGGTTTTCAGTTATTTACAATTTGTCTTAGCTTTACTTGTCGAAATTTGTGTGAAGATCGGATTTGGATTAGCGGTTGATGTATTGATTCCAGTTTTCTGATTGGATGATTTGAAATGTGAATGGAATTCTGGTCTGTTGACTAGATCTGTTGATTCTGTCGATAAGAAGTTGAGACTTGGATTTCTTTTTGATGATTCGATGTAATGGTTTGTCGGATGTAATTGATCTTTTTTTTTGTAAGTAAGGGCTGTTTTCTGGGCAGTACGCTTGCTTCCCGGATGTTGCTTGGTTACTAGATAAGTTAGAGGTGTGATTTTGTGCGATTCCAGGAGGATGATGGTGATGTTAATATGATCTGTTTATATAGCTTTCCAGTTGAGATGTTTGGAAAGAATTGAATATGTTAACGGTTTAACAATGTTATTGTGTCGGTCCTAGGTGGCTTTGAACAATGTTTTCGTATTGCTGATGATTAGTGTTATCAATTGCACATTGTTTCAATTGGACGACTATGTTTCTGTAGAATAATGTACAATCATGAATCATGTCAGCTTGTTATTGTGTTTTGGACACCCCACTGGTGCTAGACTGAAGGAGGAATGTTGGTAGATAGCTTTCTTAGATATCATTTTCTGTCCAAAGGGAAGTCTGTTAAAACGTAAAATCAGTTTCTATTTGATTTTTGTACTAAAATGAATGTACAAGCAATTTCTATTTGATTGTCATACTAAAATGCTTTGTGCTGATAAACACTTTTAGATGGATGGGAGAAACGGTGGGTAAAGTCTGATTGGAAAAAGGAAGATAATACTGCTGGAGAGTGGAATTATACTGCTGGTAAATGGCATGGAGACCCCAATGATAAAGGTAACCTTTTTTGCCCTGTATTCTTGGTGCACTTTTGGAAGTGAACTTGGAAGTTAAGGATACATTGGATCTTAGCTTTGATGTCCCAATGCAGGTATTCAGACCAGTGAAGACTACAGGTTCTATGCCATTTCAGCTGAGTTCCCTGAGTTCAGCAACAAGGATAAAACCTTAGTGTTCCAATTCTCCGTGAAGCATGAACAGAAGCTTGACTGTGGTGGTGGCTACATGAAACTACTCAGTGGTGATGTTGATCAAAAGAAATTTGGTGGTGACAGCCCATACAGGTCATGCCTTAGAAATCATTGTTATTTTCATTGTATATTCTTTAATTCCTTCAACAGTGGTTGATTCTATAAAACTTTTATCTTCAGTATCATGTTTGGACCAGATATCTGTGGCTACACAACCAAAAAAGTTCATGCCATTCTCAACTACAACGAAACAAACCACTTAATCAAGAAGGACGTCCCATGTGAAACTGACCAACTCACTCATGTCTATACCTTCATCCTACGCCCAGATGCCACTTACAGCATCCTAATTGACAATGTTGAGAAGCAGACTGGTAGCTTGTATTCTGACTGGGACCTTCTTCCACCGAAGAAAATTAAGGATCCAGAGGCCAAGAAAGTAATTGCATTTTCATTTCCTTTCTGATTAACATCAATTGATATTTTGCTGTGGTTATGGTATTAACTAGGCCTTTGTGACAGCCTGAAGATTGGGATGACAAGGAATACATTCCTGATCCTGAAGATAAGAAACCAGAGGTGAACAAATTCTTTCTTCTGTTTGCCATTTTTTTTTGGGTTATTCTAGCCAGAAAATGATGATAAGAAGCACTTTTTTCTGTTCATACAGGGTTATGATGACATCCCTAAGGAGATTCCCGATCCTGATGCCAAGAAGGTATTTTTCATTAGAATCCTGTTTCCTGTATTGCCAACATGCACCTATACTCTGTTTGGAGTAGTGATGATGTTGCTGATGAGTTGTTTACAAATTGTAGCCTGAGGACTGGGATGATGAAGAAGATGGTGAGTGGACGGCCCCAACCATTCCCAATCCAGAATACAAGGGTCCGTGGAAGGCCAAGGTGTGTTGGATCTGAATTCGGGTTTGATTGCAATGATTCATTGACTAGTTGTGTTTCTCACTATATTGTTTCTGTATCAGAAAATCAAGAATCCTAACTATAAGGGAAAATGGAAGGCACCTTTGATTGATAACCCAGGTTTGCCCTCTTTTTGGAATGACCATGTACTTTGTTAAACCATGGATGTGTAAGTTGACTCGGATTGAATGTTGCTTATGCATGCAGAATTTAAGGATGATGCAGATCTATATGTTTACCCGAACTTGAAGTATGTAGGCATTGAACTGTGGCAGGTGAGATTGCTTCTCAAGTGTTGGAGATATTGTTTCTTCTCATTGGATTCAACTGATTGATGGATGGAAATATATGTCCTCTTCAGGTGAAATCTGGAACTCTATTTGACAATGTATTGGTATCTGATGATCCTGAATATGCTAAGAAGTTGGCTGAAGAGACATGGGGCAAGCATAAGGATGTATGTGGAATTTTTTTTCCCCAAACGATGCACAAAAAATAAAAAAATAAAAAGGTTTAAATTACTTTCGTCGGCTTGTTGACACATGAAAATGTTCATGTTGTAGGCTGAAAAAGCTGCTTTTGATGAGGCAGAAAAGAAGAGAGAGGAGGAGGTACTTTTCATTAATTTTCCTCTGTTGCATGATGTCTTGAGTACATTTGAATTCCATTTCTGTATAGTTTGGACTTTGGACTTCCTTTATACTGCATTATTTGAACAGTGATCATTTGATTATGAAGAGACAACTTATATCTCGAACTCCTGTCTGATTTTGTTTCAGGAAGCAAAGGATGACCCAGTCGATTCTGATGTAAGTTCCTGACTAAAATGTTGTTCTCAAAAGAGACTCTTTTTGCTCCAGATTTTAACTGTGATATGTTCTTATTACGTGCACTTTCTTAATGGGAAAAACTTGTTCTTTTAGGCTGAGGAAGGCGATGATGATGATGCTGCTGATGAAGCAGATAGTGATGATGCAGACACCAAATCAGAAACAAAGGAAGATGTTACTGCCGCAGCTGAGGAAAATGTTAAAGTAAGGGCTTGTCTGATCCTTCAGTGCTGAGTTAACTATGATGATTTGTTATCAGAAATTTCAATTGTTTTAACTCTCTTACTTCCACCCTTTTGCAGGACGAGCTGTAGGAAAGTACGTGCGAGTGCTGTGGTTGGCCCAACATGCTGCTGCGAAGAAGAGCTTTGTTGGCAATTGAGCTCTCGACATTTTTCCTTTTTTTTTTTTGGCTTTTAGCTCTAGAATTGCTGTTTAGGGAAAAAAGATATTGGAGGCTCTGCATGAACTTGGTGTTGCGATACTTCTTTATTCTCATCTGGCTCAGCCATTAGAACCAAAAGAGAAACATGCCTGTTTTAGTTTTAGATTTATGAACAGCCTGGACTTGGAACATTAGCGGTGTTGAGATTGATTTATTTCGAAGATTTCAGCATTAGTCTGACATGGATGATCTTGCATGTTTTGGAATTAAAGCCCCATTCCGTCAATTTGTTAACTAAGCTGTAAAACTAAATCCCCTTCAACAACCATTGGCTATGCGGCAGCTTTGACCCTTTGAGAATTTGTTGCATTACCAGGAAGTCCCACCAAAACAAAGAAAAAAGCACGTCCCCTGTTGAAGATTTAGGTCCGTCAGCAACACGAAACAGCTCCACTAACTATAGCTGGGATGTAACCTGCACTTGGGAGACTCATGCCGGAATTTTACTTCAAAATTTCAGGTCCTTGCGAAGTGAAAACAAGACAATATTGAACCACCTAAATCAACATGAGCACAAACCTTTGTTCCAGTTTCTTACTCTAATTTCTTTGGACTAGAAGTTTTTGAGTAGAAATGCCAGGATATATATACGCGTTTGTTCCTATTTCCTTTACTGGCAAAAGATTTGAAAGTAGAAATGCGAGGAATTACTAGTAGTGTATAAACGGTTTCTTCCTATTTCCTTTCCCTGTAAAAGGCGTAAAAGAGTTCATATCAGCTTCCAGCACAAACATTCCATTTTTCACCCAAAATCAAAGATGAACAAAGTCCCGGAAAACTGAGTAGTATCTCCAAGAACTTCCACTTTATTTTCAAGCGAAGACATAGAGAGGAAGACCAGAAAATTTGGTGTGTTTGGATCGCAGATTTTCAAAGAAAAATTTCTACATTTTTTCGTGGGCACATTTTTCAATCACCTTTTTACCTCACGTATATCAAATCATTATCGTAATTTTTCTACAAAAAGTCCAAAAAAATACAATCCAAACAAATAAATAAATAAACCATTCAACAGTCAATGTTTGAATTTGCGCTCAATATCTCTAATGGCATCCATTAGTTTGTCTGCATCGAATGGCTTGCACAGATGAAAATCCATTCCAGCGTCAACAATCTTTCTGTGTTCTTCAGGCATAGCATGGGCTGTTAGTGCAAATATGGGAATATGGATGCCGTGAATTTTCTCTTCCTTCCTTATAAGTCTTGTTGCTTCATATCCATCCATTACTGGCATCTACCAACAAAAACAAGTTCCAAGCATGACCATCAAAAAGCTTCATATAGCAGTACGAACTATACATTTGTGGTCACTATCACAAGAATAACTTAGTTTTCAAAGACAGCTTCAATGAACTATGAGGATGGAAAATATTTAGGGTTAAAAACAAAAAAGCCCTGTATGGTATACCTAATACATAAAAAGCCCCATGTGATTTCAAAACATACAAAATGACGCCTCATATTTTGAACTAAATTGTAAACTAATAGAATTCGTTAAAATTAATGAAAATGACGGTCTTAGCTGTAAATTTACTGGATTCCGTTAAATTTTCCGTTAAGTTTACCGGATTCTGTTAGTTTACAATTTAGTTCAAAACATGAGGTGTTGTTTTGTATGTTTTGAAACCATGAGAGCTTTTTTGTGTATTAGGTATACCACGTAAGGTTTTTTTGTTTTTAACCCAAATATTTATGATGTTCAAAGTTTTTTCCTGAAAAAATGTGAGAGTTACAGCTTATCTGAAAACCAAAAAAAGAAAAAAAACCGAATTTGTGACAGAAAAAAAAATGTCAAAATATCAGAGTCAGTAGGATCTTGAGAGTACCTCACAATCCATTATTATGAAATCATATGGGAGAGTTTCCTGATTAATTTCCTTCTCATCATTCAGGACCTTGCAGACTTTGTCGAAAGCCTCCTTCCCATTCTCACAGACTTCCACTCGAGCACCGAGTTTGGAAATCCTCGTGCTGGCTACTCTACGTAATACCTCGAGATCATCTACTACCAATACAGATTTTCCCTTGAGTGGGTTTGGAGAGCTTTGGTCAGCAGCTGGATCATGTATTACAATCTCCTGGAGTTCTTGTTTTTCGTCTGTTGAAATTTTGCCGTTTTGAAGCTCAGTATTGCTGGAGAATTTAACCAATCTATTTGGAGGTACAGTAGTCTCAGAGGAGCCCTCATTTTCTTGAACTGCTTCAGCTTTAACGATCAACGACTCAGGTGGAAATGCACCATGAAATACAGGAAGAAGTCGTAGCACGCCATATAAACCTGATCCATGCAAGGGTTTCTTTAATATGTAGTCACAAGGAATTAGTGGCCTTTGCTCTTTCACGTCTCTTGAATTCCTTCTAGGAATAATTGAATTGTCCCAGTAAACAACCTTACACTGCAAATTTCGTGTTTCCCTCTTAAAGCTGGACAAAGCTGCACTTGCTTCCAAGGAAGGTCCAATAGCCGCATCAATCACGATCAGTATAAAATTTTGGACAGCTTTGGAGTTGAAGCTTTTTCTTTGGGGGAGATGAGCTTCATGTCCATCTGTAGCACCTGAATGCCCTTCATTCAATCCTGAATTAGAATTGCTGGACGCGGACAGGTAGTCAGGCGGACTAGATTCGGATTTCTCATGCAGATTAAGCTGGAAATGGTCCATCTTTTCCTTTATCTTATATAGAATACGTCTTAGATCTTTATCTGTCTCTGCAACTGTTACTTTTATGCCAATATTCTCAATTGCTCTCTTGGAAATCTTTCTGCGCTCTTTACTTGCAAGTAAGAGCACGACATGGGATCCCTCCAATCTTGTATTGGGATAGCGAATATGTAATTCAAAATAATGCAGAAGATCACTTGAAGAAACTCCATTTTGCATATGGTTTCCATCTTCATCCATGACAGTGGACACCGGATTGCATACTGTCAAAAAGACACTGAACCTAAAGCAGGTTCCTTTTTCTCCATTTTCTTTGTCAACGATTCTGATTTCTCCCCCCATTAAACGTACCTAAGCCATCAGCACTGTGTTATACTCAATAATTTCTAAGAATAAAGACGGCACAAGGATCATCCCATGACAATATTTTTATTTTTCTAATTTGATGATTCAGTTGATGAAACAGCTACTAAACTAAATGATGAAGTAAAGACAGCCAATGCAATTTCTTACCAAAGACTGAACGATGCCGAGTCCTAGACCCCATCCTTGTTGTCCAGCAGCAGCGACTGTAATCTGAACATAGTTTTCAAACACAGATTTTCGCCTCTCCTTTGGAATCCCACAGCCCGTGTCATCCACCTCGAACACGAATTCCATACAATTAGGATTTTCATGAACTGTATGGATGTCATCAAGCGAATGTAGGCTTCCACTGTTCTTGTAACACAACCTTGAGAGACAATTTAATGTGCTTCTGCGGTTAGAAGCAATTATAGCATTCTCTTTACTTGTTTTCCTTGCTATACAGCGAACAACAACATGGCCTTCTGTCGTAAACTTTATAGCATTACTTAGCAAATTCTCTAGTATCTCTTTGAGCCTTCTTCTATCACCCCTGACATGGCGAAACTTTATAATTGAGAAATCACATTGGTCAAATATGACATCTATCCCTTTCTTAACGCCAACAGGATAGTACATATCAACAACGTCTTCAAGGACCTGTTCCAGGTTAAACTCTTCTTCTACAAGTTCTGTCTTACCAGCTTCAGTTTTACTTTTATCAAGAACTGTATTTAGTAGACCTACAACAATTGCCAAAGGACAAAGAGAAATTATGACTGCATACATGTTGAAAGAAATTGAGAAAATGCATGTCCACATTTATGAGAAACAAATATCTTGCAGGCTAGAGTGAAGTGAACCAGAAATTGAATGAGTACTCATCCAGCCCCAACATATTATCAATATTCACTTCAACTTCTCTAGACTTCTAACTTGATTAGTCCATTATGAATTGAAAAACAGAATGGTTACCTAATAGATCGTGTACATATGTATCTAGTTGTGACAAGTTGGCTGCCAACTGAGAATTTGGGACGACATCTTCACGACAAAGCTCTATCAAGCAAGTTATAGCTGTCAAGGAAGCACGTAGATCATGACTATATGTAGCAAAGGCATTCGTCTTGCTCATGCTTTTGCGCTCAGCTTGTTGAGTTGATTCTTTTTGTTTTACGAGTGCATCGCACAAAACTATCTCTCTTCGTGCAGCTTTCAGGATCAAAAAAATGAAGAGGCAAAGCGAGACAACTGATCCCACAAGCGTAAGAACAAGAAGCATGATGGCTAGCATGCTGCTTTTATGGGCAGCAGCTTCGTTTCCATCTTCCGGAAAAGCCAATACATATACCTAAAATACAAATTAAGACACATTTGATTATCCAGTTGATTTAGTTCAACTTGTTACTATTAGTAGTTAAAAGCAAAAGGCATTTCCAATGTCGTATAAAGTGTTTATGCTCCAATCAAGTATGCCAGGATGATAGGCTGACGGTTAAGGACGACGAATCCCTATGATGGTCTGCAATCATGGATATAAAACTACTAAAAAAGATAGACATACTGAGTGTAAGGCTATTATATCATTCTGTTAAGCAGAGTAATTCATCCAGTTCTTTCGGACAATATTGGTTTTAGATAATCAGGGGACTGCCTATTAGATCTCATCAGAATTTGGTTTCTGGTAAAATGAAAAAAATTCTCACATGATTAATTCAGATAAGCATACTGCAGGATAGTTGTATTTCATATATAAAGGTAAACAACATCAAGAATAAGCATTAGGGAGACATTTCAAACAATAAAAGGAACAAGAGGTATCGAAACTCCTCGGGCAAGCTTCAATCTCAACACTTCATCCTCGCTGGATCCATTTCTCCACTGCAGCACTACATCTTATAAACTACCGGCTCATCTCCACAATATTCATTTCATTACACTAGCTCCCCTCCATCACAACACCCCACTACCACTTTCTCCTCGGCCACGAACCGAGAGCGAAAAGAGCCTTCCGTTTCTGTCTCTGTCCGTAAGCTTGAGGGAAAGAGAGAGAGACTTGTTGTTTTATTCGTCTCACCTGCGAGCTGGTGAAGGGGACCGAGAACCATCACTTTCTTCATCAACTCCACCGCCTGCAACAGCCAAGCAAATCAACCAAATCCCAAGCCCATCAGTAAGCCGAGAGAATCTTCAACCAAGAGAGGAAAAATATTTCTGGTTCCTCTTTGTTTTAGCTTGCAACCTCATACCTAACAAACCTTATTTAACCAAATCAAAACAGAGAGGGGAACTTGGCTGATTCATTTTGATAGCAGAAACCGTGAGCCAAAAGTGAGAGAGTGAGAGAGATAGCTTGGCTAGCTTCTTCATTAGCTAACACTTCTCTGTTCCGTGTGTAAGCTGAGCAAGAGAGGGAGGAACGGTGAGCTGCGCTCTGCACTGACGAGACGAGAGAAAACTTGCAGCCGCTGGTCGCGCAACTTGAGCCTTAAGCCGAGGTAAAATCTGGTCTTAGATTAGCTAATTATAGGTAGATGATGTTGTTTTGAAGTTTGCATGTGAGGATGATGCGGTTGGATGATGAGTTAAAGCACCAGAAATTCTGATTCTTAAGAAAATTGAAGCTGCCAAGAGTTTGAGCTGGGAAATTTGTAACTGTAATTCGATAATCTGAGCTTAATTGTATGTTTAGCTAACTAAAACCTGGACAATTATGCTTCGCATGTGGGTATCAGTCTTGATTTTGCAAGAATTGAAGGAAATCAGCATCTACTTGCATGCAAGCTACCCGAGAGGAAGAAAATAAAATTCTGGTTGGTTGATGTTTTGTTTTTCTTTCTTGGAGATGACCGAACTCAGCTGCGGATTAAAATCTGGATAATTATACCTTGCGTGATGTTAATAAGTTTTGATTAGGTAAGAAAAATTGAGAAGTGCAGAATCCGCTTGCATGCAAGCTAACCGAGGAGAAATTGAATGAATTTATGGTTGATGGGTGATTTTGTTGTTGTCCGAACTTGGCTATGGTTTGAAATCTGATTCTGGAACCAAAACGGATAGGTAGTCAATTAATCTAGCCGTGCCTGTGATGCTTGAGCCGAGGATAGGATAGAAAAAAAGAAAAAAAAAAGAAAAGGGGAAATCTGAATTTCTAGAATTCCTTGTGAAGTGGAGCTGCCGTGACTTTCTTTTATGTTCTTGAGTTAAAATTTTGGTTAAGTTGTTGAAAAAATTGATTGTTGGATGCTAAGAGCTAATGATTGATGAAACTCTTGGCCATTTGAGTAATTTTTTACAAGTGCTAAATTCTTGGTGAAATTGTTTAAATAGCCGGCCGAAATACACTTGGAAAGTCGACAAATTTTGGTTGGAAAATTGGTGAGTGAGCTCTATGAAATCCCACAATGACTTGGATGATCTGATTAGCTAGGATTGGATGCTGATTGTGTTGATTAAGTGCTAATTTAGTAGAGTTAAGTGGAAAAATTGAAAAGGAAGTCAAATGAGGAGTTGCATGTGAAGATGCTGTTTCTGCCCTGCTATTTTCGTGCAATTTAGTGTAATTTCTTGAAGGCCAATTGACTTGTTTCTGATGCAAATGTGAAATATAGGCTGTGTTTAAAGTTTCCTCGAAATTTTACGTAATTCGGGTGAGTGTGTGTTGAGATTTAGAAAATCTGCCAAAACTGGGAAATGATTCCCGTCACTACTAGACAGCCAGATTGTTTTGGCCATAACTCTGTACTCCGATGTCAAAATTGAGTGCCGTCAGTGGCATTTGAAACTAGACATTCCTAGCTTTCCATTGGTACCAAATGCACATTCTGGTTCCACTTGAGTAAGCCACACCATTCGATTGAAAATCACTGTCCTGTTTCATTTCTCTCTAGGAGACAGGACAGGACTTGTATCTTGATGCTCAAAAACGAGTTGTTTGTGAATGGAATTTGAAAATGATTTCTTCTGTGAAATTATAGCCCTACAAATGTATTTTCCAACGCCACCAACCATACTCAATTCCGAGTTAAATTGAGTGATTTGTGATCAAAATACGGAACCTGCCCTGCTCTTGGAAATCCTAACTTTTGGACAGATTTGATGCAAGGCTTGGTATAGACTTGCTAATTAAATTTCTTGGTGTTAAACACCCACCAAAGGTACCATGAATGTTCTTTAGATTTTGCCTATACAAATGAACCATCTTTAGAGGATTTTCTCTTGGTCAAAAGTTTAGAAAAGGAAATTTTCATACACAAAGCAGCCTTGCCTTAAAATTTTGGAAACTTGAGTGATTTTGTTAAGTGACTTCCCGTGCATATTTTTCTATGAAATTTGACAGAGGAATAGCCCTTATATGGTAGTATTATACTGCTAATTATGGTGTTATTCTGAGACCGTTTCATGACTCAAATAAATTACCAAAATTTATGACTTGAGTTTGAAAACCTTTGTTTAACAAGAAAATTTTAGTAACTTTGAGCTACCGTATCTTGGTGCTCAAAACTCTGTTTCTCATTCTGTCTGTTTTGTTATACTCTTGGTTTACAACACTAATTGAGTTACAAATTTCAAAGGCTAGTTCCAATCAAGTGAATTTTGCCGAGTTTTCAAAATTGGCAAAAAACCAACTTAAATCTGCCTTATGAACCAAAACAGAGATTTTGAGCTTATTTTTGAATGCTTTCCATGTGGAATCTTAGAAAAGTGTATTCTAGGAACTTTTAGTACTTTGGAAGAGATTTCCATTGGTACCAATCTTTCTAATTTTTGACATGTAGAATGTGAGATACGATTTTTCAAAGTATCGTATCAAAACTGAAAATTTTCTGAATTCCACAGAAGGGAGTTTTTCAAGTACTCCTTATTCCTTCGATATTATTCAAATGTTTTATCCTTGATTTTCATGATGTAGACTTAATTTCTCTTGTACCTTGAAACCCCGCTGGAGAATCTCGATTTAGGATAATTAAGGTTTGTTTCACGAGATTTTTCCTAAGATTGTACTATGATACGATCTTCATCAATAGTAAGGATTATAAATGATAGACTATTACTATTTGTTCAGGCGCACACGAGAACCTTCAAGAGGATCCGACAGAGGACGCTTGAACTTCAAATTGAACCTATTGCTCTTGTTGCTAGGTGAGTGTTCCATATAGGAATACGTAATTGAATAAGTCTAGGACATGCTCATTTCATGATTATTAAGTGTTAAGTTTTTACCATACTCATGTCTATATAAATAATGAATACTTGCATTGTATACCGACATGAATTGGTTAAATGATTAACCATATCAAATGACTATATAAACTCGATACATGTTTAATTTGCTAGATTACTTGCTTAGCCTACTTGGTTTTGTAAAATGAGTATCCCTGCTTGTTCTATACTTATTTGGTTAAAGTGCTTTCTTGACTCGATATGTGATAATTTAGAAAACGATTTTTGATCCATCGAAATGAGCAGTGTGTACTTTATCACACTAGCCTTTCGAGTGGTGACTTGTGTGAAATGTTTTCGTAAATATCTTACGTGTTGTGACGTCGTTGGGGTGAATCCTTCGACCAGTTTACGTGTTGTGAATCTCCTCGACTCTCGCGTGATAAAAATAAGATAACGGCCAATGATGGCCTATTAATATGGCAAATGCCTGTCAAATAACCGTCACTACTCAACCGTTAACCGTTTACCAACCCACATGACTATTCGATATCTGTGAATTACATGCTTCCATGAAATCAACTTGTATTGCTTACGTGCTTACGTGCTAAGTATCCACTTGATTACTTGATTATCATGAATCACATGTTATATGAAATTGTCTATCATTGATAGGCGAGTGTGTACTTTACCTCACTTGACCTACTCAAATGATGAATTTTACCTTTTGTCGAATTGCTTGGTTACCTGTGCATGCTGTAAGCTCTAAGCTGAACTTGGGCCCTGCCTCGGTTACTGACCTACTCGAGCCAGGACTGGGCTCGGTCGGGTAGGTTGAAACCCTGGACAACCGTTTCGGTATACTCGAGTACTACCACTGGAGGGATAAGGTGATGGCCAGTCAAACCGAGGGGATCCGGAAGTCATAAGGTGCAGATGACCGATGAAGTTCCACTGGAACACCGTATCCTACAGTATATGTTTACCTTGTATCATAACAATTATTTCATGCTAAAATACCAACATGAAATCATGAACTATACATGCTCAATGTCTCATACCATGATAAATGTCTCAAATTACCGTATAATGATTATCACCTCATGATAACATGCCATTATGTAACGTTGAACCATTACATATGATATGCCCGACTTTCTTGATTTGTTTGAACTGTTAGAGTGTCTTGGAACCTCACTGGGTTGTGTAGCTCACCCCACGTCATTTATTTTTCCTGACAGGTCCTGGCAAATGGGCCGATCTGAAACCTAGTTGTATTTTCTTATGAATGTAATTGAATCTTATGACTTCGCTTTGCGGCTTGTAATGTATAATTATATTTACATAGATCGGATTGGGAATATGTTAAATTTAGGCGAATTTTTGTCTTGGATTGCCACTTGAAGCTGGAAAAGTGTAAAACCTAGACTTGTTATGTAGCTTATATGAATTTGTTATTTGGGATTGTCGGAATTTATTCAGTGATTTGTAATGCGTAAGGTTTAAGAATCGATGATTAGCTATCCTATAATACTGTTATCTCTGAAGTTAATGTGGTTTTAGTAATTGATTTATTTGGAGAGAAACGATGTTGTAATAATCTAGGTTATACTTCGGAAGGATTTGACTAGCTTGCTTGCATGAGTCCTGGCGAGAGTTAGGCAGACGGCCCGCCAATCCTCTGGTTCGCCTTAGGGGGAAGTGGGGTCGCCACAGTCCCCAACCTAAATTATTTATTCAACACTTTTAGAATTCAAATATAGATTAATAAACTATATTAAGCTACATCACACTTTCAAATTATAACAATAATTAGTTATAACAACAATCAGATTATTAAGTGAAATCTGATTTGTAGTCAATTCCAAACCTGACACATATTATTTCCTCCTGACATCAACCACATACTCCAAAAAAGACCCGCATTCTCCAAAAAAAGTTAAAAAAGTTAAGATCTTTACATTTTTAAACCCCATTTTCTCTGATAAATCACCTAAATATGGACCACCAACTCTAAAATGACAGATATGGGGTAATGTGGAAAAGGAATAAACAAATTGGAAAAGGATTACAAATCCTAAATATTAAATGGACTGAATATTGAACAATAAGTTCTGATTCTTACCTAGAAATGTCGAACAAGCTTCACGATCAGATTTCCTCACCAATCTGTCTTTCCCTTCTTCGCGACCGAATGCAGCCACGGCGTTTTCAACTCAAATTCACGATATTTCAGCAACAATTTAGTATACAAATCCCTTGTCTTAGGGTCTTTTTCCTTACACAGGATGAACGAGAAAAGAGTCAATTGTTCATCCTCTCTCCCTCTCTATTATAAATGAGGGTATTTTGGGTATTCGACCTGCAGCTGGTAACTTAGCTTGTTAAGAAGTCTATTTCCACTTTAGTTATGAAGTTTAGGGCGTTTATGTGTATGTTTCTAAACGATAGGGGGGTTTCGTGTCTTTTCGCGAAACCATAGAGGGGTTCTGTGTATTTTACCTAAACTTTTTCGTCACTTTTTCTTTTTCTTTGTTTGCCATCCTTAGAAAACTAAATAGTAGAAACCTTCAATAACAGCCAATAACTTCTTTTTCTTTTTTCTTTTCTTTATTTAACAATATTAAAAAAATCCATTACACAACCTAATAAAACCTTTTAATAATTGCTCATTATTTTTTCTTATAATTTTTTTTTTAATTCACACACACATAGGATGTGCATTTTTCACTAGTATATGTTAAAATGTTGAGAGGCAAAAAAAATTGAAAATTAGGAACAACGAACTAAGTAATTTTAAATTTTAATTTTGCAAGCAAGTCAATAGGCACAATATTTGCACATTCGTATTTTTTTTACGTAGCAAATAATTTTCATTTTCATCACTCCTAGTTTTTTTAGAAAGTTCAACATTTTGTAGTACAAGGAAGAGATAGAGAAAGAACGAGAGAATAAGGATAATATGCTTTAAATTTCAAGGTTCAACATTGAAAAAAATATATCATTTCTTCACACTATTAAAACATTTCCTAACCACTCTCCGCAAAAAACAAAGTGCCTGAAATTACAAATTTCAGTTGAAGATAGTAACAAATGTAAGATGAAGATAAATTTTTTTTTCTTAAACTATTATTTAGAATATAATTCCCAAAATGTATGTTTAATGACAGTCCTGTCAAACTCAGCCCCATATTTTTCTAGGATGAGTTGCAGGATGCTCCCTGAAATCTGACTAATTCGTAATTTATCTTCTAAATTTAATAATTCATTGTACTTGGATATTACCCTAAATGGATATTGCCCTAAACCATCAAAGTATGGCACTATGATGGAATCAGTCTCAAGCCTATAAGTTTTTCCATATAATCCTGAATCAAAAGGCTTCACATATGCTGCTGACAAATTTATTTTATGAGTACTATAGTCTTTTTATTCAGAAGTAACTGGCAAAGTTAAGTGATTTTCAATTAGTTTGAGCAATGCATCACAAAAAGTAATATTACAAGATACACTTCAATTAAATTTTTTTTTTCAATTCAGTTGTATTTTTAGATTATGTGACTTAGAAAATCAAACTAAATGAGGAGTGCCATCTAGGTATAATGCACTCTTATGTTGTTTTTTCTTTCTTGATATATAACTGAACACTTGCATATACTGTTTTATTGAGTTAATACAAAATAATTTAAAAGTTTCAAGTTGTGTTCTTTATAATTGACTTTTTTGGTGAAACCATATCATGTTGTCACCTCTCGAGTTATCCTTTTTGTCTTTTTTTTTTTCATTCTAATTTAAAGAAATATATGCAATATATATGCTTTCAAGTTTTAACTCGAGAAGGGATGGGTTGGATGATATAGGAGAAGGGACTGTAAGTGAGAAATCTGATTTTCAAATCTCCCACTTACTTACACTAAAAAAGCGCAAAAAAAAAAAAAAGAAGAAGAAAGCCAAAACCCCCGTAAACATGATTCCATACGGCTTTTTCTTTTTTATTTTTATAAACAAATAAAACATGAAAAAATATCACTGTTGGTTTTATAATCTGTGCTGTAAATATATAACTGAAAGAATCCTCAGTTTTTGAAAAATTATTACAATATTTTTTTATTTATCACATCATAAAAAAGTGCTATAATATCATATTCCAAAAACCTTTTCAATATAATCTTCAATCCAAACATAGTCGAGGTTTATGATGCATGAATAAGTACCTGTATGAACGTGTATAGTTCAATATAAGAAAACATGACTACAAACAAATATTCCTTTATTCTGCCACCTCCTCAAAGTGACAAATTAAGCAGGATAAAAAAAAAGGGAAAAGATACACAAAATTCAACCCCCAAAAAAAAAAATTTTACAGATGAAGTGTAGTATCAACATCAGAAACGTCAGGCTTTTGTGGTCTTTTCACACCCCTTTTGTCATGAGCAGACCATAAGGCACTAAATGAAGGTCGAGTAGTACCACTGCTCTTGAGAGATCGATAATCTGCATGCTTGTTGTTCAAGTTTAGTTCCAAGGAAAGTGGATCTTGATGAAAAGGCGCAGCTGGTCTTGATGGAAGAAACATTTGATGATGATCCTCAGAGAAGGAGTTGTTGTTGTCGTTGTTGTAGTTTGTTGGGACGATAATTCGTTTGGCCTCTGATATTGATGAGAACGTACTCATTTGTCTCTCCTCTTGTCTCTTCTCCTTTATTCTTTCCAGCTTCTTGAATCTTTCTTGTAGCAAAGCAATGGAAGGACCAACAATGGCTCCAGCAGGATCACCATCTTGGCGTCCCATCTGAGCAAGAATGGCTATAAACACCTCAAGAATAATACCCTTCAAGGAGATGTATAGCAATGAAGTTTGAGGGCTTTGAAGGGTTGAATATTTGCCTATATAAACGATGAAGTCCTTGTCAGTTTGCTTTTTGGTTTAAGGATTTTGCAGCCTCCTAGCAGAATCAAAATGACGTATCAGGGAGGAGAATCGGCGACCTCGGTACAAAGTCCAAGAAGAACTGCTTAAAGACTAAACCTTAAAAATGAAGGTAGATTTGGTATAAGTGATGGCAAGAGAACTTTTTAATAGGGCAAGATGGTAGAGGAAAACGTCCAAAGAAGTTGGCATTTTGCTTTTGGAAGAGCTGTTATGGAGGAATAACCGGTTAGGTCGTCTGTGTCGGCTTGTCTTTATCAATTTTATTAGCAAGATTAATGGTATCGCTATCGGTGGAATGGTGATAGGAGAGATGAGTTCATGCACAAATTGACAAGAATTGGCATGAATTTTTAAGATAAGTTGGAAGCTACGTGAAGGAAAGATGGCACCTAACATGATCCTTTCCATTTCACACTTGATTAAGATAGAGGAATTACGATGGACATTTGGCATAGTATACAGTTGGCAAGCTTAATTACAAATTTAATAACTGCAATCAAATCTTCCTACATTATCTTTGTAAAGATTAGAAGGGTAAGCAAGTCTAATTAAATCAAATACCCGAGTATTAAACCTTGTTTGATTATTTTGACGAGTTTGAAATTTTATTCAACTCTGACTTGTTTAGTTATTATCGAATCGAGATTAAGCGAATTTTCTATCGAATTTGAAAGTTATCGAATACAAAATACCATTCAAGTTTAAATTGACTAATTAGCAAATCAAACTTGAGGGAGCTTGATTCGAGTATCGAGTAGTTACTTCATTTTTCAGCTCTAGTCATGATAACAAATTTCTCATAATTTGCATAAAATTTGGTTATACTTCTAACTTTGGAAAGGCATTTGTGCAGTAAGTAATTTTCCTTCATTAGAGAAAACAATGCTTGTACTATTTATTTGGAAGTAGCATGAAAACATTCTCATTGGCGGCTTTTGCGTTTTTAATGATTTTAGATGGTCAAATACCCTAACGTGCAAAATTGGGATCGAATTCTGATTTTATCATCAGTTCCTTTTGGCTTGTGTTTTCTGGTCATGGTAAGACCGTATATTCCAAGGAAATGTGTCAAGTGACGCCAGAACCTTGCTCTCTGAAACAAACAAAAGTTTAACATTTTTAATACCTATTGTGGACAATGATCAAAGAATAGTTGGATTTTGTATTGTAGTAAGGTTTTGTATTAATTTGGATTTTGCTAATGCAGTCTGCAAATGCAAACAAACAATCATAGAAGGATAACTTAGTGGTAAAAACAGGAATTAGTCTCTGATTATATCAACTGGAAGTGTCAGATAAGCATGAATCCATAAGAAAATGGATATACACGCAAGACGAACTCAAATAGTTCGGTTTATAACAATTCTTTCAAGATTCTAAAAGTTTCATTCAAGACTTGTTGACATTTTCTGCAGATTTTTGAAAACCTAATGATAAAAAATGATTAAATCAGAATCATCCTATCCAGGTCCAACTTCTTTTTACTGCTTCTTTTCTCTAAATTCCTTTCTCTTCGGGAGGAAGATCACCATAGGTTTCGTTTTTATTATTTTCTTGGTCTCCCTTTTTTCCTTCCATAGATTTTGTTTTTGTTATTTTCCTAATAAAGTTTCTCTTAAATTTTCTTAGTGGGAGATAACTATTTCTCCTTGGGTTCCTAGTGAGATTTTGTGTTATTTTTCATTGTTTTGTTATTTAAATTTGAATTTACTTCAGATCTGGGAGATCTGAATTTATTTCATATTTGGGTCTATGTCGACAGATCTCATTATCTTTATTGGAGATTACAACTGTTGATTGGCAGATCTGACGATTGTTACATGCATAGAGTGGGCTGCAGTGATTTATTCTATGAGAGGATGATTTTAAAATTGATGGTACTTTTTAAATCTGTTCTTAATTTATCAGGTCTTTTGTATCTGTTAAATTACAAATCTACAATTTTAGTGTATGTTTTATCTGCCATTAGGGCAATGATGTATATCAATCGTGCTGGACGATTTCCAGCAATTCGTTAATGAAATATGTTTTGTTATAAAAAAAAATCAAAATCATCCTTGAATAAATTCTAAATTTTAACTTTTTTTATTATTAGAAAATTTGAAATCTAAAAAGATAGACAATGACATCATAAAAACTAATTATTTAACATCAAATCTGAAATCAATATGAATAATCAAATGAGAACAGACTCTTAATAATCGTTTTTATATTATCACCATTGATTTAATAATAAAATGTTT
The DNA here is from genome assembly GCF_036785885.1 of Coffea arabica. Taxonomy (NCBI): domain Eukaryota; kingdom Viridiplantae; phylum Streptophyta; class Magnoliopsida; order Gentianales; family Rubiaceae; genus Coffea; species Coffea arabica. The sequence goes on along the minus strand of NC_092313.1, from coordinate 71,868,740 downwards.
AGATAGATACTTATTTGGTAATAGCCATAACTTGTAGTTTCTAAATAAAAATTTAAGATTTACTAAATAGTTTAAATTCCATTAAGAAAAATACTTCATTAGAACTTACAAGGAGAGAGACAAAATGAGATATTAGGATAATTTTTAAAAATATATAAAGTAACAAATTATTATTTACGATTTAGACCAAAAGCTCCTTTCCATTCATATATGGTATAGATAATTTACTAGTCTAATAAGAAAATAAAAAGCTTGCCAGAGGAGTAGTGGAGAAAAGTAAAATATGTATTTACCAAAATTTCAATTCCAGGAATAAAGGAAAACCTCCATTTCAATTTACTAAATGACCATAATGCCCTTGGTCCGCCATCTTCCTTCAGCCAATCTCCTCTCTGCATCTTTCTCCAAACCCCTGCGTTTCCTCTCAATGGCGACCAAGACCCACTTGGATTCCATCGATTCCCAGGTCAAAAACGACCCCACAAGTCTCCAAAATTACCCAGTACCCCTGTCCCCACCACTGCCCTCCATATCCAAGAACATAGAGCTCAACAGAGCCTTAACTGCTTCTTCAAGATCGTCCCTTTTTTCTCTTTCAAGAAATCATGTGCTTTTTGAAGACCAGTGGCTCATTGCTATTAACAAGCCTCAAGGGATTTACTGTGAGAATGTCTTGTCTGCTGTCCCGAGCCTACTCACCGATTCCACTGACTCAGGTAAAGTAGGGGCATAATTCAGCTCCTAAAAATTTGGAATTTTTATTTTATTTGATATTAGTATTATTGTTTTGCAGTTGCTGTTGAATGGGTTTGTAGTTTCATAATTTAGTAGCGTTGATTAAAAGTTTAGATTATATGGGGTTCGTAGATACAATGCTACGTGTACAGAAATTCCAAGTAGGAATGATTGTCGTGTGTGATGAATTCAACCCCTGCCAATGTAAGAAGTTGTTTATATCGTAGTATATACAAAATTAATCCTTTTGTCATATTCTTTGAGTTGAGAATATTGCTACCAAATTGCTCTACCTCTTGAACTTCTTCTTTACATTTGATGGAATGTGTATTAACGAGTAATGGATCTAGAAAGAAACGAAAAGAAAAAAAAAGTGAAGTTTGGGGGCTAAGTGCTTAATTGAAAGCAGGATGAGTAATAAAGATAGTTAGGTGTGTGACAGTGTGAGAGAGATAGAGATGGAAGATGTGCACAATATTTTGCCTTTTCCATGGTTTTTGAATTTGGATGACTAGTAGGGAAGGTAAGAGGAGGAGGGCTTAATTACTCTTACAGATTTGTAAATGCTCTCACAGTTTAGTAATCTTCGGTTGACAGTCAAAATTAAAGGGTAAGATGGTTGACTAAGGGTTGGAATGAGAGTAAAAGTGTAAAACTAAATTAGTTGTGGCTTGATAACCTCTGAATACTTTATTTCATTGGCATTCTAAGAAATCCAATGTTTATTTTTCTCTAGATGTTGTCATTATTTATACTTCAGAAACTAAGTTAGTTTTGGCTTTACAACCTCCGAATTCGTTATTTGATGGACAGTCTAATAAATCCAACTGCAATGTTGATTTTTCTTTAGATTTTGCCATTATGTTGGATGCATTCTGATAATTGTCAAATGAAACAAAATAGTGAAGAAGTTAGTGTTACAATCGGGCTCAGAAAATTTAAAAAAAAAGTATTATAATTGGATAGGGTGGTTAAATATCATCATCTGAGGTCAAGTTTCCTGTAATTTGATTTCCAGGGACTGAAGTGAAGCTGACGGAGCTTCATCTAGCTAATAGACTTGATCGTGACACTAGTGGTATCATGATAATTACCAAGTCACATAAAGTGGCTGCCAAGCTTGTAAAAGCTTTTACAGAACACAAGGTCAGGAAAACATACATAGCTTCCTGTGTTGGTCAAGCTCCAAAATGGGTAAATATCACAATGAAGTCCGGTCATGGACGATCAAGGTACGGAGCCTGGCGTGTTTATGCTGCTTCAGATGTGGGCAAGACACTACCAGGCGGATCAATTGTCAAGGATATGGAAACCTTATTTGAAGTGCTATCAGTAAATGGGCAGGGGCAATTTAAAGAGTTTTCTGAATCAGGAAGAGACATATCAGAAGTTATGATTATTGAACAGAAATCTGAAATTGATTGCAACTTGAAGAAAGATGAGATTTTGGTAAGAGCATACCCCAAGAGTGGAAGAACACATCAAATTCGCTTGCACTGCCAGTACCTGGGAATGCCTATTAGAGGGGATGTAAAATATGAAGGTGCCTATGAGTGGAAAGAAAGAACATATGATGGTCATGAGCTTCACGCAGAGAGCTTGTCCTTTGAGCATCCTGTTACTGCTGAAAATGTGTTAATTCAAGCACCTCTACCATCGTGGGCTTGCCAATTTTTTGAGTCTGAGCCATTGTGGACAAACTAAAGCTTTCAAAGTTCTAGGAATCATGTAGCAAGATACTACTCCTGTTCAGTTCCACAATAGCACATTAGTCCTGATTTACATTCATTATTAACAAGCCGCAGAAGGTTTTGGTGCGCTGCTTAATGAGATAACTTATTGCATCTGTGTATTGCTGTCGATGATATAAGGTTTGTGCTTATTCCTTTTTTAACTAGAAACTGATGGATATTCTTGGTGAAATCACTAGAATTGGATTTTGTGCAAAATACTTTACCTGTGCATCTGGTTGCTGCATAATTCTGATTCTGACAGGCTTGCAAGACAATATTTTGTTAATAAATTGTACAATAACATAACCATATGATTGTTGTTAGTGCAACAGAAATTTTTAAAAGGCTAGATAACATCAAAATGGTATTGATGAATCTCATGCATCTTCTGGTCAATGTACTTTTGAATGTTTCTACTTTCAAAACAATTGCTTTTTTGAATATCTCTGCCTTCCAATAAAATTATTGTCAGGTTATAGAAGTTACCCATCACTGCATAAGACACTTAAAGAAGTCACCTTTTTCTCTGTTAATTTGATGAATGGGAGCTTGTCATTATCTACCTATATTACAAGCTGGTCTTAACAATAAGATGCTCATTCTCAAAGACTTCAGGACTATGAGAAGGTGACTACATATTGGGTTAAATAATTATCTAACAAGGATATATGGTATAAAAATGAATATAGATGTACCTAACTGATACCCTGTCCCCTCTCCCAAAGAGGAAAAAAAACTCCTTGTCAACAAAATGTATCATAATAGAAGCAGGAAAAGAGCTGCTAAGTGGTTTCCTATGAACTGGTCAGTGTATCTAAATTTTTTCTATTAATTGGTAGGATTTTGTTCTTTCTGTGGTTATAAATTTTGGCATCCTTGAGTTGAAATGTACAAGAGTTAGAGTAACCTTATTCTGACAGTTGACTTCACTTAATGAGAATGTTGGCCTTGATCTTGTTTACATAAAATGACTTACTGTTCTGGATGTATACGTGTAAAAGGTGGGAGGCGCCAAAGAATTGGAGCTATCCTGGGGTGTTATTCTGTCTGTTCAACATAAATTTTGAATTAGCCTTTCTTATCCAAAGTAATTGAAAATTCACCGAGTAAAACAATAATTACTGAATGTCAAATAGCACCTTTTTCAGGAAAAATCAGTGCTTCTATACTCAATATAGCATACTTTGTTACCTAATCATGCCCCAGTATCTAAAGAAGTCGTTGATTGATACTGCAAGCCTTGTTTTACTGGGTAGTTTACTGGTTTACAAGGAAGAGTGGGTGGTGTTCAGTTTCTCAGTTTGAAGAGTACTCAGTAAACACTCCGTCTAGTTGTTTGATTGGGTTACTTTTCTCACTTAGCTGAATTTGCCTGTTGCTGCTTCAGACTAGTTAGAGCAAGAAGCAAACCAGCTTCAATTGAATGGCTTGGGCTTGAGTTCATGTTAAAGTTCTTTCTCCTAGACTGATTTGGTTCTGAGAGTATGTGGACCTGGGCAAGGCTTGAATGCAGTTTGAAATTCTTCTTATTGATTTATCTCCTGTCTTTCTACAACGATCAAACGTCACACTGACCATGAGATTATTAAACATATCCCTACTTGGTTGAGTTTAAGAAATTGAGTTTGGGTCGCCCTCATACTCAAACACAATATTCAGTACAAGCCTAATCAACTGTTAGCTCAGCTCAGGCTTGATAATTTTTCCACCCTTATTTAACTTGTACTACTACATTAGGGACATGAATAACACACTATATTTTTATCTAGTTCAACTCATAATAATACCTAGGATGATGGACATTGGAAGTCTCCAAGAGTTACTCCACTGGCTTTGAGCTGCATGAATAAGTATAGTAATATCCACCTATCGATTGAATTTTTGACATATGGAACTTCATATGATGCAGAATCATGCGATTTGGAGATGAGATTGCTCCTACATTGCAGCAGATGGACTAGTGCATAATTGAGGTATAAGTAATCATCTTTAAATTCAAAATGAGCATCTCAGGGATTACTGCAGCGAGGAACATACACAGGAAACAGCAAAGAATCATGATCCTCTTCTGCTAGAAGTTCACGATAGCTGCGACTAGGATATGTGCTTTATGCCTGGAAACCTGGATCAAAACTCATCGTGTTTGACCAGAAACAGCCAGTAATTGGTCTTTGACTTCCAAGTTGCTGGGTGGACTTAGGATTCTGCTTTGAGTAATTAAATGTCATAGAGCCTCTTTCTTTGCTCTAAACAGTGAGGTGCTCGTTGGGCAAATATAAAATCTAGGATTTGGCTGGTTCAATAAGACCAGGTATTTGTTAGGTGAATAGACTTGCCAACATTTATAGTTAAGTGTACGGAATTTCGTGTTGAATATCTGGTCCAAACCATAGTTTTTGCATTTCCATTTATTATCCGTCCGTCCTTTTTATTCGTTTACTAAAGTTGATGAGACTTGTACTGAAGCACAGAGAGTGGCATCTTAGTAATGCCCTAAGGTAATAGAATTTTATGATTAACTCGTTAATTTCCACTTTGTAGTTTTCCAGCCGCCTATTCGGATTGTTTGCAGCCATGTGAAATTGAAGATTCTAAAGTCCTGGAGTTCTGTTCTTTCCTCTTTTAGGTTCTCTTGTCTGAAATGAGTTGAATTATTTCTCTCTGTACTGTGAAGTAAAACTATCCATGATATATAAGGAATTTCGGATTTCTCGAGTGATGTTTTTTGGATCGTTAGCAGTTATGAAAATTGACTTGCTACATGTTCTTCTATGCCAGATTAAACAACAGCAGTCTGATGTTCCAGAACTGATGTAAATTTTCACAGGGACGCCCATATGTGCATCAAATTTCAATCTTGGATACAGATCAGAACGTGGGTTTCCATGAACTATGATTAATTAAAAGAGGTATAAATGTGAATTCAAGACGCAGCAAAGGTGGGGAGATTCATTGCCAAGAATACAAATAAAGTTCTTTTACTTTTTCTGATATCCTTTCACGATGAAACTTTCAAATGAAGATCTCGACCATTGACTTTCCTGAAGGAACTTGCTGCGTGGCTACTAGCTACAGAGTACAGAGTCGCCTTGGACATCAAGCATCAGCACTTCAAAAGAGGCAACTTTGGACTTTTGTCACCTTAATTGCTAAAATATATTCCTCTTATCTTAAAAATTAAAACCCTTTTAGCTAACAGGATTTCCATACCAAACCTGTTGCATATGTAATCATGTCGTTAAGTTGACTGGATGTTTAGGCATGCATTACTCCTCTCTTTCTCTGTAGACATGGGACGTAAATTTTTATTACTCCTCTTAAGGAATTTGACTGTCATGGTGCAGTTACATTTATTGCCCGTAAAAATGCTTATGATCACTGGAAATGACATATTCTTGCATGTATCGCGGTGTTTGGGTTAGTCGGACGGTGACAGGATCAGTAAAGCTACATTCAAGGACGTTAGTACGAGGATAAAATAATAGTATGGTTACGCAGGAAACAGGGAAATTGTGGGCTTTTTTTTTTATTTTTTATCACGGAGTAAACTACGGAGATCAGTCAAACTACTTTCGAATTTTGTATCCTTTGCTGATGTATTTGGAAAAGACTAATGGCGAAGCTTGATAGATACAATAATGGGTCAATCCAACATGGTTATGAGAAATTTGCAGGACGTAATCATGATTTAGAAAGGAGAAAACGTGTAGGAGGAGATCTTAGACTAATTTTTCAATGGGGAATACTGATTTTAATTCTGGCTCCCTCTACTTGGTCTAGTAGCTTGCAAGTTTGAAACTTAACAAGGAAGCAAAAATGGGGACAGAACATTGACGAGGTTGCAAGATGTAACCTTTTGAAATTTAAGTACAAAGTAGCTGTTCTAGAAGTTTGAATAGTAAATGATATTCTTCAACCACTTGTCCATTTGGTCAATCCAACCAAGCTAAGTTAAGGATTTCCACATGCACCCCCGCATGGAAAGCCATCAAAGATAGTTTTCATTTGTAGCATCAAATTTTCATTTTCAGCAGGTTCAGGAGACTTTACTCTGTGGGATATAAAAAATATATTCAAAAAAAAAAAACCGGAACAGGTCGCCAAGAAGTTATTTGATACATGTGTTTACATAGAAGGTAGTAATCCAAAGAAGTTAAAGGTGTTGAATTGGATAGAGTTTGCTGGAATGGGGTTGATGAGTGAGGCCTTTTCACAGACTCTGATTCCTGTGTGTGCTTTGATAGGCATTTTGTTTGCTTTAGTCCAGTGGTTTCTGGTTTCAAGGATAAGAGTAGCTTCAAGCGGTCCTGACAGTTACGAGGATCAGTTGATTGAAGAAGATGATGAACAAGTGGAAGGCATTGATTCGGCTGAGGTTGTTAACAAGAAGTGTGCTGAGATTCAAAATGCTATTTCTGTTGGTAAGACATCTCCGTGTCTCTCTCTTTTTCTTTCTGTGCACACTGTTGGGTATCTGTGTTTCTTTTTATCTTCTTCTTATCTTCTTTGATGATCCATCTATTGTGAAAATGGACGTACATTCTTAGACAGATTTCTAGTACTTTAGGTGTGTTTCTGGTTGTCCTTCATTAATGACCTTCTCCAGGAGTTCCGGTAGTTTCTAGTTCCCTTTATATAAACAGACACTACTCGTTCATCCTTTCTGCAGGTAATTCTGGTTAAACTGGTTAACCATATTTTGAGTTGCATGACATACCTGAGAAGGTTTTACAAACATATGTATTAAGATTTCGATTCTTCATGGTGACTTCAAACACAATGTTTATATGGAGAAAGGGATTGTCATCTATTATGACTTCAAACACAACATTGAACTAATTGGTTTGAAGTTTTCATACTTTTGATCCCTTTCTATTTTCGTTTAGAAACTTGAATACATCTTTGATACATCATTGGCGAGGATAAATTTCTGCAGAAGTTTAATATGAACATAATCAGAAACAAGATACACTAACTCTCTCCACGTCTGAAGAAATTTAAAAAACAGAATTACAAATTCGTGTCTTGTATCTCCAAAGGATACCTTTATCTAGGTTCTTTAAATTGCAATTCTTTAATTTGAAGCCATTGAAGTAGTAGAAAATTTGCAATCTTTTTTTCGGAACTTACTCTCCACATGATTTTTGGCAGGTGCAACTTCGTTTCTGTTCACAGAGTACAAGTACCTTGGAATATTCATGTTTGTATTTGGTGTAATCATCTTCATATTCCTTGGATCGGTTAAAGGCTTTAGCACCAAAAGTGAACCCTGCACTTACAATGAAGGAAATCTCTGCAAGCCAGCTTTGGCCAATGCTATCTTCAGCACAATTGCCTTCTGGCTTGGATCCCTGACATCGGTTCTCTCAGGTTTCTTAGGAATGAAGATTGCTACATTTGCCAATGCAAGGACAACTTTGGAGGCAAGGAAAGGAATTGGGAAGGCATTCATAACAGCCTTCCGTTCTGGTGCAGTGATGGGTTTCCTGCTTGCAGCCAATGGCCTCTTGGTGCTTTATGTATCCATAAACTTATTCAAACTATATTACGAGGATGATTGGGAGGGACTCTACGAATCGATCACTGGTTATGGTCTTGGAGGGTCTTCTATGGCACTCTTTGGAAGAGTTGGAGGTGGAATCTATACAAAAGCAGCAGATGTTGGGGCTGACCTAGTTGGCAAAGTTGAGAAGAATATACCCGAAGATGATCCCCGTAACCCAGCTGTAACTTCTCTCTTTATGCTTTTCCTAGAGGATCTCATTCATCTAGCACTAGTAGTATGTGTACCATTGTCAATCTGCCAATGTAGAAGGAACTATTTTAAATTACAAACGTGATCCCTTTGCAGGTTATTGCAGACAACGTTGGCGATAATGTTGGAGACATTGCCGGAATGGGTTCTGACTTATTTGGATCTTATGCTGAATCATCCTGTGCAGCACTCTTTGTTGCCTCAATTTCATCTTTTGGTATACACCATGACTATGCAGCGATGTCTTATCCTCTAATTATTAGCTCTGTGGGGATAATCGTTTGCTTGATAACAACTGTTATTGCAACTGATGTTGTTGAGATTAAAACTGTCAGTGAGATTGAACCATCTTTGAAGAGGCAACTTCTTATCTCAACTGTTCTTATGACTGTTGGGATAGCTGGAGTAAGCTTCCTTGTTTTACCATCAAAGTTCACTTTGTTCGACTTTGGGACTGACAAAGTTGTGAAGAACTGGTATTCATCTGGGACCTGATGTTTGTACTCTCTTCTTCTCGTCCATCTTGTATATGCAGTTTTATGATCCTAATGGGTACACTTACAGGCATCTTTTTTTCTGCGTTTCCATTGGCTTATGGGCTGGCTTGGTGATTGGATACGTTACTGAGTATTATACTAGCAATGCTTACAGGTAAGCTGTCTTAAATTGTCCTTGGCTTTCTTTCTGTGTGTGCTGTTAATTGGGACATGGCTTTCAGTACTTTTATTGGCCTCATTACCCATTTTATGTATTTGGTAGATCCTAAACGTGGACGCCATAAACATGAAACTGGTACTTAATATAGATTCCATCCATATTTTACCAGTCACTCTTGAGCATTAAGTAGACAAATTCTTGGTTGACATTTATTCACAACCTAATGCGTAGAGTATATGCATTCTCTTTGAACTCTTATCAGTTGCTTTTTTGCCCACTTTTGTTGAGAGAGAGAGATGATGTTTAATTGTGGATATATCAGTTCTTAAGTATACATAAACGGTTTCTGTAAAATCTTGCAGTCCGGTGCAGGATGTAGCAGATTCTTGTAGAACTGGTGCAGCAACAAATGTAATCTTTGGGTTAGCTCTGGGATACAAGTCTGTTATCATTCCCATATTTGCCATAGCCATTGCTATTTATGTAAGCTTCAGCTTGGCTGCAATGTATGGTATTGCAATGTCAGCTTTGGGAATGCTCAGCACTATCGCCACTGGACTTGCAATTGATGCTTATGGCCCAATAAGTGACAATGCTGGTGGTATAGCAGAAATGGCTGGAATGAGCCACAGGATTCGTGAAAGAACAGATGCTCTGGATGCCGCCGGAAACACAACAGCTGCAATTGGCAAGGCAAGTTCCTGATAGCCAAAAACTTGGTAGCATCAGTTTATGTAGAAACTGGGGAAATTAAGGATGGTAACTTTTACATATGGACTATAATGTAGCCAAAATGGTTTGGTAAATCAGTTATACAAGTGATGATAAGTGGTTTTCTGATTGCCAAAGCTGCTTTTGCAATATTGGGTGGTTAAATTAGTATATAACAAACTAACTCACGAAGAGAAATCCAGAAATTACTAATCCATGATCTGCACTCAACCGAGAGAAGATAACTAGGGTGACTAAGTAGTGAGCCTGCCATTTATGGCTTTCAAATCCTGGAAGTTCTTCTGAAGGCATCCTTCTAGCCCTTTGAGTTTGGGCAAAATCATTAAACTTATATGTCAAAAGATAATTCTTCCCAGAAGATTCACCAATCACATAGCTTCACAAGTCGCTCTTTTTATGTCCTAAAGAGAGAAGTTCTCAAACAGGCTTAATTACTCTGGTACATTCAGGGTTTTGCGATTGGATCAGCTGCTCTGGTTTCTCTTGCTCTCTTCGGTGCTTATGTAAGCAGAGCTGGTATCAAGACTGTTGATGTCTTGACTCCAAAAGTCTTCATTGGCTTAATTGTTGGGGCCATGCTTCCTTATTGGTTCTCAGCAATGACAATGAAGAGCGTAGGAAGTGCAGCACTGAAAATGGTCGAAGAGGTCAGGCGACAATTTAACACCATGCCTGGGCTTCTAGAAGGAACAAGAAAACCAGACTATGCAACATGTGTAAAGATTTCAACCGATGCTTCGCTCAAGGAAATGATACCACCAGGTGCTCTTGTTATGCTAACACCATTAATTGCTGGGACTTTATTCGGGGTCGAAACTCTGGCTGGTCTGCTTGCTGGCTCCCTTGTTTCTGGTGTTCAGGTATACTTGTTATTCTGAACCGCTTACCTGAATAGCCAGCCATATCTGTCTTTGAAAGTTGCATTGTGAAACAGTACTATTTATGCGTGATGTATAAATGATCATGTATACTTGGTGTTATTATCCTTTCTTAGGTAGCCATCTCCGCTTCTAACACAGGAGGGGCATGGGACAATGCCAAGAAGTACATAGAGGTAAGATAATCTGCCTCGATCAAACCCTTCAAGGTGTCGTTTTATCATTACCTATTGTGATGGATACTGATTTTTCTGCCCCAATCGGGTTGCTTGCTTGCTGCAGGCTGGTGCTTCAGAACATGCTCGAACACTGGGGCCTAAGGGATCAGATGCTCACAAAGCTGCTGTAATTGGTGACACAGTTGGAGATCCCCTCAAGGACACTTCTGGTCCATCGTTGAATATCTTGATCAAGCTCATGGCCGTTGAATCATTAGTTTTCGCTCCTTTCTTCGCAAGCCACGGGGGATTGCTGTTCAAATATCTTTGAGATTGAAGCTGTTACAAAACCAGGCCATCAAATCAAAGTGCATCAGTTTTGACATCACAAGAGAAACTTGTTGATCAACGAATATTTCAAGAAAAGATTAAATCACTTAGCAATGTTGACAAGAGCAACATCATTTGATAATTTATGTTGTAAGTTGACTTGTATTACTATTTGTCTACATTCATGGCATCAATGTATTATAGTTTCAGATCCACCTTTGGGAATAAAATGAAAAGAGAGAGTGAGAAGTATGGGAATAAAAAGCAGAAAAAGAAAAATCACCACAAGATTGCCTTATTTATTTATTTTTTTCAGTAGGAGCGGGATGAAATTAAAGAAAGGAGGATTTCAATCGTGACCTCCATTTCGTGGGCTTTTTTTTTTTTTTTGTGTGTATAGTTTTGTTAAATATTTCCGGATGGACATAAATGCTCCAAACCTTGAGGAAATTTTAAACATAAAAAAAGGAAGGCAAAAAAAAAAAAACTTCAACAACGAAAATGGATGGAATGGTTAGTAATACTTTTACACAACTAAAAAAAAAGTGTTGTGGTCTATTTGAAACTCTTAAATAGTCGAGTGACTAAATTACAATCAGAATAATAAATTAATTTTTGTTGCCATTCTTCAAGTTTAAGTATTATCCAACAGAAGCCAAGGCTCCTAATAAACGCCCTAACGGATCCAACTCAGAAGCACATGACCCATTCATTCCTCAGGTCTTTTCCTCCTAATTTATGTGCCTCCACCATTTTATCTACTTATCTTATGGATCTGGTCATTGACCAAAGTTGGCAATCTCTGCAGCTCACCAATAATCACCATAAATAGGAAAAAGGTGCCAATGTCACCATCATTCTAATCATCAATATATATGCAGTAGGGCTTGTCCACTACATTGCTGCCTTTTCTTGCCTTTCAATTCAAGCATCCATTGAAAACAGATTTACAGACTTACACTAACTTGTATTATTGTCCCACCATACATATTACTAAAAAAAAGCAGGGTAAAAATACATGTTACATAGACTTTTACCATGCCGTGGGGGAAAAAAACCTTAATTAGCACAAAACAACACGTATATAGAAGGCACTTAGAATGATATATAATTTGTTCTATTTCATTTGTTTGTTTTGAAAGGACCATAAACCCTTTTTTCTTCTTTTGGAGATGTAGTTTAATTTGCTATGGAAATGTCCTTTTTAGAAGAGGGCAATGATCGAAAAACTATTGCCTAGGATTTTCTAAAGAAAGATTCTTCTCTCCTAATGTCTTCTAGTGAGAGTTTCTTCTCTCCTAGATTGTTCCGACGAGAGTTTTATTCTCTTCGGAGTTTTTCCTTGTGAGAGTTTTTAAGATTTTTATCTTTGTGAAATTTGAGATTTTGTAAATTTAGAATCTAGTTTCTCATATCTGCAATTTCTTCATTATCGTCAGATCTAAATTTCTTTTTGGACTTGGACCAGTTTTAATCAGATCTGATTGTCAGTGGACATGCATTGATGTATTGAGCTACAGTGATTCATCCGGATGAAAGATATATATATATATATATATATATATATATATATATATATTTTTTTTTTTTTTGATAATAAAACATATTTCATTAAAGGATTACTGGAAATCGTCCAGCACAATTGAGATACATTGCTGCCCTGATGGCAGATAAACATGCACTAAAATTATAGATCTGCAATTTAACAAATACATAAGATTTGAGAAATTAATGACAGATCTAAAAAGTACCATAAATTTGAAAAACATTTCATCATAGAAAAAGTCGGATGAAAGATATATAGGAGCATCGATATTATCTTTATTTGTATTATTTTCTTAGATCTGTTATATTTATTGATTTCAAATCTATATATATCTGTGTCATGTTTGTTTGATATATTTTCTACCATTAGTGCAGATTTGTTTGAATGAAATGATCTTATATATATATATATATATAAGTGTGCAATGATCTAAAGAGCAAGGGTGTACACAAATCTAGTCAAGTCAAACATCTAAATGTTCAAATTTATTTTAACGAGTTTGAATTTGTGTTCAAGATTGGTTTGTTAATCTATTGAGTCGAATTCATATGAGATGCTATAGAACCAAACTCGAGTCAAATTCCTGTAGTTTGAATTTTTTGAGCCATAGATATAGAAGTCAGAAGATTATTGTGGTTTGTGTCGAAGGCCCATAATGGCTAACATCCCATGAGGAGAGCCTTGACTTGCAACGTTGTCTGACTGGTAATTTTGATATAAGTTGCTTTCTATTGGATCTATCCTATCATTTGGTTCAATTAAGAGTCAATGGTATCAGAATCTTCTAAAGTTCACCAATCACTTTCACTTCCACCTTTGAGAGAATATAAAATCGTCAATCTTGCAATGCTCATTTTCTTTTTGGTTTAGGGTCCCCTTGAATTATACTCCCTCCGTCCCAAAATGTTTGTCGTATATTGAAATTGTAACTTTTTTTAAAAATAGTGGATCGATAGTGATGTTAATGAATTTGGTTTTACAATTATTCTCGAAAATTCAAATTTTAAATTTGAATTTCATATGAAATATAACATTGAAAAGATAAATCGAAAGTAAAAATAAAAAGTATAACATTTTCAATAAAATAGGGTGGAGTGAGTATCAATCTTCTCAAAAGTACCAAAGTAATCTAAAATGGTGTGAAGCATGTGCTTGAATTCGAATTGTCATTTTGGTTTAGGAATTAGGAGACGTGGAAATCTGACGAGACTAGATCAAGAAAACCAAACAATAAGTTCACGCTTTCAAAACAGAGTCAGTACCCTTTTGCGGATTTGCATTAACAGCCAATCCCTACGTCTAATGGTGTATAAAAATATTCGTTTTAAAGCTAAATCAGTATTAGAAAAAGAAACATGAATGTTTTTATATCCTATAACTAATAAGATTGATACTTGCAAGAGAGCAATGATCTTATCTTAAGACAAAAATTATTAATTTGCAAGAAAATTACTAATTGGAGTAATTATCTTGGAGAAATGAAAAATTTACTGTAACGATGTAATGTATATGAGGTAAAAAAAAGTGATTAAAAAATGGCTTAAAGAGAATTATTTTTGCGAAAATTAACAATCCAAACAAGGTCTAATTTTATTATAAATTTTGAACTTTTGTACTTGTTTCTTTAAGCTCTTAGGGTACCAAACTTAATTTTGTATTCCTTTGTCTCTTAATCGGATATTAGTGGTGCACTGATGGACCATAATTGTTCTTTTTTTAAAATTGAATCTGTCTCTTTAAGATATATTTCAAGTATCATATTTTTGAAAATATAAGATTGATTAAGAAAAGTAAATAAATAAAAGGGAGAGTAGGTAAGATTAAATAGAAAAGTGATAAATGCAATAAAAGGTAATAATTATGGATTAATCTTTCCTACACTGACAGTGTAGCGTTGGATGAATGACAAATATACAAAATTTGAATTTGAAATTTAACTATTGCACACATGTCATGAATCAAATGATGATAGTGTATACACTGTCAGTGTATATAAGATTTACTCAATAATTATTAGTATGTGTATATATGGAGTAGGTTACGTGAATTTTAAGTGTGGTTAACGAATGTCTATTGAAAAAACCCTTTAAAATTCATTCAAAAACTGTCAAGTAATTGCATTAAGTTATTAGTAGTAGATCTAAAAGTCAAAAATTACACTTTAGGTAAAATATTAATTTTGGAAACTGTAGTTCACGCTGGTGTTAAGCATTCCTCATGTCTTTGGAATGAGGTCCATGAATCATTAGAAACACATGAAATCTAGATCGAAAAACCATTTAGCTAATAAGTAAACAAAAAATTGCATTTTCAAAAATCTTCGTCCAAATCAGTCATCAATTAAATCAAAAAAGTGTGGTTGATTCTAATTTGAGAAATACTTGGATTGCATTTTAATTTAAAGTAATCTAAAGAAATCCACACTTTGAACCAGAAAATCCAAATCTAACCCGTAAAGATAAGATAAACCAATTTGATGCACAATATTTATCTTCAATGACTCGGATTCGCTACAAATTATTTTCCTCATATAATGAATTAGCTTCTACAAGAAAAATTTTATTCAACAAATCGAATCGAATCAAATCGAATTTAACTCACTCAATACTCGAATCGAATTCAAATTGATACGAGATTGTTCGAACTTGATTCACCAATTAATCAACTTAAATTTGCATAGCATTTTATGTTCGATAAATTTCAAACTCAAAAAAGCTCGTTCAATCTTGTTTCAATAAATAAACAAATCAAATTTGAACAAAATTTTAAATTTATTAAAATAATCAAACAAGTTTGAACATTAGAACATTCGATTTAATTAAACTCATTTACACTCCTAAGTTTGACTTTGTTCTTTCTTCTTTCTTGCTGTTTATTATATTACACCACAATTGGACTGATGAAGTTTTTGTTGGCTCTTGTACGTTCATTTTGTTAGCAAAGACAATTTCCTTTCTCAAATACATATTAAATCTTTCAGGTACAAAAGTTTTTTTTTTTTTTTTTTAAATCTAGAATTCCAACAAAAGTTTGCTGATTCCATTCTATCCCGTGTCAAACCTTCTGAAAAATTAAAAGTAACCCCATTTAAATTTTTTTTCATTGTCTTTATCTAAATAATTAAAAAAAAAAAAGCAAGTTAGGATTTAAGTCTGACGTGGAAAATCTCCTAAAACCCCAGGAGAAGGGCTAATCCGTCATTACACAGATGAATCCAGTGCCTGCATCTGCCGAAGCAGGCCTGGGCGTTCAAAGTCGTGGTGGTTCCCAATAACAAAAAGCCACGTCACAGAAGTGACACTCTGATCCAACGTGGCTTATAATAATTGGACCACGTAATCAAATGGATCCACGTCAGATTCCGCCCAAAATCTTCCTTGAGCGTAAAACCCAATGGGAAACCCCCATCAAAATCAAATTATAAATAGGACTCTCTTTCTCTCTCTCATTTTTGCAGTGCCTCAGTCCTCACTCTGAAATTCTTCTTTCTCCATCAGCCATGGCGTCGCAGCAGCGGAGAATAAACCCTAGCTTTCTCTTTCTATGCCTTGCTCTCGGCCTCCTCTTCGCCTGCGCCTCCGCTAAGGTCTTCTTCGAAGAGCGTTTCGATGGTATCTTCACCTCCCGATCTCTCCCTCTGTCTTCTACTTGTTCTTTTTCTGAATGTTGAAGTAGTAATTGAGTTTGGTTTTCAGTTATTTACAATTTGTCTTAGCTTTACTTGTCGAAATTTGTGTGAAGATCGGATTTGGATTAGCGGTTGATGTATTGATTCCAGTTTTCTGATTGGATGATTTGAAATGTGAATGGAATTCTGGTCTGTTGACTAGATCTGTTGATTCTGTCGATAAGAAGTTGAGACTTGGATTTCTTTTTGATGATTCGATGTAATGGTTTGTCGGATGTAATTGATCTTTTTTTTTGTAAGTAAGGGCTGTTTTCTGGGCAGTACGCTTGCTTCCCGGATGTTGCTTGGTTACTAGATAAGTTAGAGGTGTGATTTTGTGCGATTCCAGGAGGATGATGGTGATGTTAATATGATCTGTTTATATAGCTTTCCAGTTGAGATGTTTGGAAAGAATTGAATATGTTAACGGTTTAACAATGTTATTGTGTCGGTCCTAGGTGGCTTTGAACAATGTTTTCGTATTGCTGATGATTAGTGTTATCAATTGCACATTGTTTCAATTGGACGACTATGTTTCTGTAGAATAATGTACAATCATGAATCATGTCAGCTTGTTATTGTGTTTTGGACACCCCACTGGTGCTAGACTGAAGGAGGAATGTTGGTAGATAGCTTTCTTAGATATCATTTTCTGTCCAAAGGGAAGTCTGTTAAAACGTAAAATCAGTTTCTATTTGATTTTTGTACTAAAATGAATGTACAAGCAATTTCTATTTGATTGTCATACTAAAATGCTTTGTGCTGATAAACACTTTTAGATGGATGGGAGAAACGGTGGGTAAAGTCTGATTGGAAAAAGGAAGATAATACTGCTGGAGAGTGGAATTATACTGCTGGTAAATGGCATGGAGACCCCAATGATAAAGGTAACCTTTTTTGCCCTGTATTCTTGGTGCACTTTTGGAAGTGAACTTGGAAGTTAAGGATACATTGGATCTTAGCTTTGATGTCCCAATGCAGGTATTCAGACCAGTGAAGACTACAGGTTCTATGCCATTTCAGCTGAGTTCCCTGAGTTCAGCAACAAGGATAAAACCTTAGTGTTCCAATTCTCCGTGAAGCATGAACAGAAGCTTGACTGTGGTGGTGGCTACATGAAACTACTCAGTGGTGATGTTGATCAAAAGAAATTTGGTGGTGACAGCCCATACAGGTCATGCCTTAGAAATCATTGTTATTTTCATTGTATATTCTTTAATTCCTTCAACAGTGGTTGATTCTATAAAACTTTTATCTTCAGTATCATGTTTGGACCAGATATCTGTGGCTACACAACCAAAAAAGTTCATGCCATTCTCAACTACAACGAAACAAACCACTTAATCAAGAAGGACGTCCCATGTGAAACTGACCAACTCACTCATGTCTATACCTTCATCCTACGCCCAGATGCCACTTACAGCATCCTAATTGACAATGTTGAGAAGCAGACTGGTAGCTTGTATTCTGACTGGGACCTTCTTCCACCGAAGAAAATTAAGGATCCAGAGGCCAAGAAAGTAATTGCATTTTCATTTCCTTTCTGATTAACATCAATTGATATTTTGCTGTGGTTATGGTATTAACTAGGCCTTTGTGACAGCCTGAAGATTGGGATGACAAGGAATACATTCCTGATCCTGAAGATAAGAAACCAGAGGTGAACAAATTCTTTCTTCTGTTTGCCATTTTTTTTTGGGTTATTCTAGCCAGAAAATGATGATAAGAAGCACTTTTTTCTGTTCATACAGGGTTATGATGACATCCCTAAGGAGATTCCCGATCCTGATGCCAAGAAGGTATTTTTCATTAGAATCCTGTTTCCTGTATTGCCAACATGCACCTATACTCTGTTTGGAGTAGTGATGATGTTGCTGATGAGTTGTTTACAAATTGTAGCCTGAGGACTGGGATGATGAAGAAGATGGTGAGTGGACGGCCCCAACCATTCCCAATCCAGAATACAAGGGTCCGTGGAAGGCCAAGGTGTGTTGGATCTGAATTCGGGTTTGATTGCAATGATTCATTGACTAGTTGTGTTTCTCACTATATTGTTTCTGTATCAGAAAATCAAGAATCCTAACTATAAGGGAAAATGGAAGGCACCTTTGATTGATAACCCAGGTTTGCCCTCTTTTTGGAATGACCATGTACTTTGTTAAACCATGGATGTGTAAGTTGACTCGGATTGAATGTTGCTTATGCATGCAGAATTTAAGGATGATGCAGATCTATATGTTTACCCGAACTTGAAGTATGTAGGCATTGAACTGTGGCAGGTGAGATTGCTTCTCAAGTGTTGGAGATATTGTTTCTTCTCATTGGATTCAACTGATTGATGGATGGAAATATATGTCCTCTTCAGGTGAAATCTGGAACTCTATTTGACAATGTATTGGTATCTGATGATCCTGAATATGCTAAGAAGTTGGCTGAAGAGACATGGGGCAAGCATAAGGATGTATGTGGAATTTTTTTTCCCCAAACGATGCACAAAAAATAAAAAAATAAAAAGGTTTAAATTACTTTCGTCGGCTTGTTGACACATGAAAATGTTCATGTTGTAGGCTGAAAAAGCTGCTTTTGATGAGGCAGAAAAGAAGAGAGAGGAGGAGGTACTTTTCATTAATTTTCCTCTGTTGCATGATGTCTTGAGTACATTTGAATTCCATTTCTGTATAGTTTGGACTTTGGACTTCCTTTATACTGCATTATTTGAACAGTGATCATTTGATTATGAAGAGACAACTTATATCTCGAACTCCTGTCTGATTTTGTTTCAGGAAGCAAAGGATGACCCAGTCGATTCTGATGTAAGTTCCTGACTAAAATGTTGTTCTCAAAAGAGACTCTTTTTGCTCCAGATTTTAACTGTGATATGTTCTTATTACGTGCACTTTCTTAATGGGAAAAACTTGTTCTTTTAGGCTGAGGAAGGCGATGATGATGATGCTGCTGATGAAGCAGATAGTGATGATGCAGACACCAAATCAGAAACAAAGGAAGATGTTACTGCCGCAGCTGAGGAAAATGTTAAAGTAAGGGCTTGTCTGATCCTTCAGTGCTGAGTTAACTATGATGATTTGTTATCAGAAATTTCAATTGTTTTAACTCTCTTACTTCCACCCTTTTGCAGGACGAGCTGTAGGAAAGTACGTGCGAGTGCTGTGGTTGGCCCAACATGCTGCTGCGAAGAAGAGCTTTGTTGGCAATTGAGCTCTCGACATTTTTCCTTTTTTTTTTTTGGCTTTTAGCTCTAGAATTGCTGTTTAGGGAAAAAAGATATTGGAGGCTCTGCATGAACTTGGTGTTGCGATACTTCTTTATTCTCATCTGGCTCAGCCATTAGAACCAAAAGAGAAACATGCCTGTTTTAGTTTTAGATTTATGAACAGCCTGGACTTGGAACATTAGCGGTGTTGAGATTGATTTATTTCGAAGATTTCAGCATTAGTCTGACATGGATGATCTTGCATGTTTTGGAATTAAAGCCCCATTCCGTCAATTTGTTAACTAAGCTGTAAAACTAAATCCCCTTCAACAACCATTGGCTATGCGGCAGCTTTGACCCTTTGAGAATTTGTTGCATTACCAGGAAGTCCCACCAAAACAAAGAAAAAAGCACGTCCCCTGTTGAAGATTTAGGTCCGTCAGCAACACGAAACAGCTCCACTAACTATAGCTGGGATGTAACCTGCACTTGGGAGACTCATGCCGGAATTTTACTTCAAAATTTCAGGTCCTTGCGAAGTGAAAACAAGACAATATTGAACCACCTAAATCAACATGAGCACAAACCTTTGTTCCAGTTTCTTACTCTAATTTCTTTGGACTAGAAGTTTTTGAGTAGAAATGCCAGGATATATATACGCGTTTGTTCCTATTTCCTTTACTGGCAAAAGATTTGAAAGTAGAAATGCGAGGAATTACTAGTAGTGTATAAACGGTTTCTTCCTATTTCCTTTCCCTGTAAAAGGCGTAAAAGAGTTCATATCAGCTTCCAGCACAAACATTCCATTTTTCACCCAAAATCAAAGATGAACAAAGTCCCGGAAAACTGAGTAGTATCTCCAAGAACTTCCACTTTATTTTCAAGCGAAGACATAGAGAGGAAGACCAGAAAATTTGGTGTGTTTGGATCGCAGATTTTCAAAGAAAAATTTCTACATTTTTTCGTGGGCACATTTTTCAATCACCTTTTTACCTCACGTATATCAAATCATTATCGTAATTTTTCTACAAAAAGTCCAAAAAAATACAATCCAAACAAATAAATAAATAAACCATTCAACAGTCAATGTTTGAATTTGCGCTCAATATCTCTAATGGCATCCATTAGTTTGTCTGCATCGAATGGCTTGCACAGATGAAAATCCATTCCAGCGTCAACAATCTTTCTGTGTTCTTCAGGCATAGCATGGGCTGTTAGTGCAAATATGGGAATATGGATGCCGTGAATTTTCTCTTCCTTCCTTATAAGTCTTGTTGCTTCATATCCATCCATTACTGGCATCTACCAACAAAAACAAGTTCCAAGCATGACCATCAAAAAGCTTCATATAGCAGTACGAACTATACATTTGTGGTCACTATCACAAGAATAACTTAGTTTTCAAAGACAGCTTCAATGAACTATGAGGATGGAAAATATTTAGGGTTAAAAACAAAAAAGCCCTGTATGGTATACCTAATACATAAAAAGCCCCATGTGATTTCAAAACATACAAAATGACGCCTCATATTTTGAACTAAATTGTAAACTAATAGAATTCGTTAAAATTAATGAAAATGACGGTCTTAGCTGTAAATTTACTGGATTCCGTTAAATTTTCCGTTAAGTTTACCGGATTCTGTTAGTTTACAATTTAGTTCAAAACATGAGGTGTTGTTTTGTATGTTTTGAAACCATGAGAGCTTTTTTGTGTATTAGGTATACCACGTAAGGTTTTTTTGTTTTTAACCCAAATATTTATGATGTTCAAAGTTTTTTCCTGAAAAAATGTGAGAGTTACAGCTTATCTGAAAACCAAAAAAAGAAAAAAAACCGAATTTGTGACAGAAAAAAAAATGTCAAAATATCAGAGTCAGTAGGATCTTGAGAGTACCTCACAATCCATTATTATGAAATCATATGGGAGAGTTTCCTGATTAATTTCCTTCTCATCATTCAGGACCTTGCAGACTTTGTCGAAAGCCTCCTTCCCATTCTCACAGACTTCCACTCGAGCACCGAGTTTGGAAATCCTCGTGCTGGCTACTCTACGTAATACCTCGAGATCATCTACTACCAATACAGATTTTCCCTTGAGTGGGTTTGGAGAGCTTTGGTCAGCAGCTGGATCATGTATTACAATCTCCTGGAGTTCTTGTTTTTCGTCTGTTGAAATTTTGCCGTTTTGAAGCTCAGTATTGCTGGAGAATTTAACCAATCTATTTGGAGGTACAGTAGTCTCAGAGGAGCCCTCATTTTCTTGAACTGCTTCAGCTTTAACGATCAACGACTCAGGTGGAAATGCACCATGAAATACAGGAAGAAGTCGTAGCACGCCATATAAACCTGATCCATGCAAGGGTTTCTTTAATATGTAGTCACAAGGAATTAGTGGCCTTTGCTCTTTCACGTCTCTTGAATTCCTTCTAGGAATAATTGAATTGTCCCAGTAAACAACCTTACACTGCAAATTTCGTGTTTCCCTCTTAAAGCTGGACAAAGCTGCACTTGCTTCCAAGGAAGGTCCAATAGCCGCATCAATCACGATCAGTATAAAATTTTGGACAGCTTTGGAGTTGAAGCTTTTTCTTTGGGGGAGATGAGCTTCATGTCCATCTGTAGCACCTGAATGCCCTTCATTCAATCCTGAATTAGAATTGCTGGACGCGGACAGGTAGTCAGGCGGACTAGATTCGGATTTCTCATGCAGATTAAGCTGGAAATGGTCCATCTTTTCCTTTATCTTATATAGAATACGTCTTAGATCTTTATCTGTCTCTGCAACTGTTACTTTTATGCCAATATTCTCAATTGCTCTCTTGGAAATCTTTCTGCGCTCTTTACTTGCAAGTAAGAGCACGACATGGGATCCCTCCAATCTTGTATTGGGATAGCGAATATGTAATTCAAAATAATGCAGAAGATCACTTGAAGAAACTCCATTTTGCATATGGTTTCCATCTTCATCCATGACAGTGGACACCGGATTGCATACTGTCAAAAAGACACTGAACCTAAAGCAGGTTCCTTTTTCTCCATTTTCTTTGTCAACGATTCTGATTTCTCCCCCCATTAAACGTACCTAAGCCATCAGCACTGTGTTATACTCAATAATTTCTAAGAATAAAGACGGCACAAGGATCATCCCATGACAATATTTTTATTTTTCTAATTTGATGATTCAGTTGATGAAACAGCTACTAAACTAAATGATGAAGTAAAGACAGCCAATGCAATTTCTTACCAAAGACTGAACGATGCCGAGTCCTAGACCCCATCCTTGTTGTCCAGCAGCAGCGACTGTAATCTGAACATAGTTTTCAAACACAGATTTTCGCCTCTCCTTTGGAATCCCACAGCCCGTGTCATCCACCTCGAACACGAATTCCATACAATTAGGATTTTCATGAACTGTATGGATGTCATCAAGCGAATGTAGGCTTCCACTGTTCTTGTAACACAACCTTGAGAGACAATTTAATGTGCTTCTGCGGTTAGAAGCAATTATAGCATTCTCTTTACTTGTTTTCCTTGCTATACAGCGAACAACAACATGGCCTTCTGTCGTAAACTTTATAGCATTACTTAGCAAATTCTCTAGTATCTCTTTGAGCCTTCTTCTATCACCCCTGACATGGCGAAACTTTATAATTGAGAAATCACATTGGTCAAATATGACATCTATCCCTTTCTTAACGCCAACAGGATAGTACATATCAACAACGTCTTCAAGGACCTGTTCCAGGTTAAACTCTTCTTCTACAAGTTCTGTCTTACCAGCTTCAGTTTTACTTTTATCAAGAACTGTATTTAGTAGACCTACAACAATTGCCAAAGGACAAAGAGAAATTATGACTGCATACATGTTGAAAGAAATTGAGAAAATGCATGTCCACATTTATGAGAAACAAATATCTTGCAGGCTAGAGTGAAGTGAACCAGAAATTGAATGAGTACTCATCCAGCCCCAACATATTATCAATATTCACTTCAACTTCTCTAGACTTCTAACTTGATTAGTCCATTATGAATTGAAAAACAGAATGGTTACCTAATAGATCGTGTACATATGTATCTAGTTGTGACAAGTTGGCTGCCAACTGAGAATTTGGGACGACATCTTCACGACAAAGCTCTATCAAGCAAGTTATAGCTGTCAAGGAAGCACGTAGATCATGACTATATGTAGCAAAGGCATTCGTCTTGCTCATGCTTTTGCGCTCAGCTTGTTGAGTTGATTCTTTTTGTTTTACGAGTGCATCGCACAAAACTATCTCTCTTCGTGCAGCTTTCAGGATCAAAAAAATGAAGAGGCAAAGCGAGACAACTGATCCCACAAGCGTAAGAACAAGAAGCATGATGGCTAGCATGCTGCTTTTATGGGCAGCAGCTTCGTTTCCATCTTCCGGAAAAGCCAATACATATACCTAAAATACAAATTAAGACACATTTGATTATCCAGTTGATTTAGTTCAACTTGTTACTATTAGTAGTTAAAAGCAAAAGGCATTTCCAATGTCGTATAAAGTGTTTATGCTCCAATCAAGTATGCCAGGATGATAGGCTGACGGTTAAGGACGACGAATCCCTATGATGGTCTGCAATCATGGATATAAAACTACTAAAAAAGATAGACATACTGAGTGTAAGGCTATTATATCATTCTGTTAAGCAGAGTAATTCATCCAGTTCTTTCGGACAATATTGGTTTTAGATAATCAGGGGACTGCCTATTAGATCTCATCAGAATTTGGTTTCTGGTAAAATGAAAAAAATTCTCACATGATTAATTCAGATAAGCATACTGCAGGATAGTTGTATTTCATATATAAAGGTAAACAACATCAAGAATAAGCATTAGGGAGACATTTCAAATTCTGTAAAATTGCATGAACCTAAAAAGGGTAGACATCCTATTTTGTAACATGAAGCAAAACGCTCTTATTAGTCACTATTTATTCATTGTTGAACTAAAACTTGTATGAGCAATTAGAAGTCTGCAATTAGCATGAGCACTTGTAGTCAATGGCGTTGCTTCGACTTCTTTTGTCATTTTTAGCTATAGTTCTTTCCATGATCTAATCAGTCACGTATGCATCGATCATATGACTGTGACTTTGCAATTCAAGAAAAAGTGGATGCAATAAATACGGTAAGATGCTTAAATACCCAATGGTGTTGTGAGCAATGTATGTGCTAACTTCATGCTTAGTTGTTAGAATTAGTCAATTTCTAAAGAATCCTACAGTATTTTTCACGGATTTAGCATTATTAAGGACTTACTGAATCAATTCCTGCAATGTCAACAGTTGAGCAATAAAATTTGTGCTTCTTTTCATTGATCTTCACATCCAAATGCTCTAGATCAGCATCATCCTCCAACTTGCAAGAAACATTACTGACTACATCTTCGTAAGCACCATTTTGTTTCTTCAACTTCAGTGAATATGTTCCGTTGTACACAAAAATTTGAGTATCAGCAAGCTCTTTCTCAAAAAGTACTTGGCCATCATTCGAAGCTAGGTGCAAGTGACTGCCATGAAAATCTAGATGAGAAAACTGATTTTTAACTTCATCTGCTGGAAAACCTATTGAAATGAGCCCCATTCCAACCATTGGAACATTGCTTTTGAAAAGGAGATCCTGATTCTTCCCCGTCTCTAGTGAAGGATATGGTAGTATCCCTCGTGGGCCTTCTACAAATCTCGTTGAGTTAAATGCAATAGTATAGTTAGACTCAACTGCTTCACCAAACAGCTTTCCAGTGTCACGGTTCACAGGCTGAGTATATGATGTTGAAGGAGCTGAAGAGTTCGAGAAAAATGCAAATGTTTGCTCATCATTGCGGTAATAGGAGAACTCCCATCTGTCCAACCCCATGAATTCCACCTCTGTTACCCGCGGGATTGTTGTAAGTGCTTGAAATAGTGACGGCGCAATCTAAGCGAATTGAATGAAAAGAAAGAAACCTGTAAAAACAACTAAGAAAATTGTATCAAATTTAAACAAAAAAAAAAATTATTCTTGCTAACATTTGCTTGGATAATAGGAAATGTTAAGTCCGTTCCATTTAGTTTTGCACTGAGCACCGTAGCTAGATTCAAGGCAGAAGAATTCAACGGATGAAGCATGCTTGTGGCGTTTTCAACATCTCTAATAGTTTTGTTGCGAGCTTCATCTGCTTGCAAAACTATGATATGCTCAACTTGATTGATCTTCAAACAGACCTCCATGACCATGTAACATGCTATTCCCTGGATTGAGATTTTCAGTCAAAACTAAACACAATTGTTTAGGCATCAGCCAAAAAACAAAAAAGGAAAATGCTGCAGAAATTACCAGGAGGATTAGAAAGAAAAGAGGACGAGTAAATATGCAACAACAGCGTCCCATCCTGTTAAAAGGTAGCCTCATTCTGTGAAAATGAAGTGATAAACCTCACCACTACGTAGGATGTCTGCCCATGGCTCTGCAGGATGGAGTTATTAGCTGAGTTAATGGCTCATGCTGTGACTAACATCCATAACACACTTCCTTTAGCTCATCATGTATGATGCATCAGAATTGAACAAATTTTGTTAATATAATCGCTGAAGCAGTTTATTGTCTTTGTTTCCTGACATTCCCCAGAATCCGCTATTGCTGAACTCCCACTAATACCTTCAACAATCTGAATTAATTTTAGCTCTGTATAACAATACACAACAGTTTCATGCTTACAGAATTCGTATAAGTTTACACATCCAAATTATGCAACCATTCACAATAACATCAACATTGAATTTACTGCTATTTTGACAATTCACGTAGGAGTCTTATTTGCATGTACCATTATATACATGTCCAACCAAATGCGAATACTGAAAAGCACTAAAAAACCACCAAACTTATGCCCAAATCCAACATGCTAGAGGTTGCTATGGATCCGGTCATTTATTTTCAGAAGGCAAGGGAAGCACAAGAACCACTATAATCAAGATGAAACTCCAAAATAAGTACTAATTCTTTTCTGGGATCCAATTGGAATCAATTTTTTTAACAGGATATCGCTTGCCAAAACCCAAAGAAGAAATAAAACTTTAAACCTGTGTTAAACCCTGTTTTATAAACGGTGTTTTGATGAATGTAGAGAAATCGAGAACTTTGGATGCTGAATATCCCACTTACCAAGCTACGAAATTTGAGAGAAGAAAGAAAGAGTTAAACAAAAACTTGAGAAGAAACAAAGAGCTAAAA
This sequence comes from Coffea arabica, assembly GCF_036785885.1. Classification (NCBI taxonomy): domain Eukaryota; kingdom Viridiplantae; phylum Streptophyta; class Magnoliopsida; order Gentianales; family Rubiaceae; genus Coffea; species Coffea arabica. The sequence goes on along the minus strand of NC_092313.1, from coordinate 71,842,102 downwards.
GGAGAGAATAACACTACAGTAGAACAAACCAGTTGCGATAACTCATGCACAAAAAAAAAAAAAAAAAAATCTTCTGTTAATAAGATTCTTGGAGAGCAATCAGCAGGGAGAGATTTAAGGCTAATGCAATACAAAGTCATACGGGAAATTAACGTTTGATTAACGTTCTTGGGATATGATTAGGATAGAGATTGACGGATTTTGGACATGCTCATCATTTACGTAATCTGATTATTCTCCGAGTAAAACTTCTTTATTTTGTGAAGAGATATTCATGGAAATATCTTGTGATAGAATCCTTGTTCTCAGCAACTATGGAACGGAGAATCTGCCGTATCCAACTTAACAAGGAAAACAAGTTACTGACCAAAAAACTACCAATTTTCATTTTCCTTGTACTCCTTTTTATTCTCAACCTTATCCGGCTATTAGTAATTGTATGCAATCTTGTGTTCATACTTTTTTAGTTCTTGGTAGTTTTGTTTTCTTTGTTTTTGGGTCAAAACTCCAGTTTACAAAAATAGCAACAGCTTCAGATCATCTGTTATGTCAATTTTAGGAGCACTTTAACAGTTTTAAGGAGACATGCGATGTCCACTCTCTTAAAATACGTAGAAGATAAGACAACATATTAACAGCAAATACGTCCAACAATCATGCGTGAATGTTTAGTTCATTGATTGTATTACGCCCACCATTGTGGGATCTTTGTAAATCTAAGATCAGCAGAAAAAGAACAAAAGCTCAAATGTTCCTATATTGAATTGGACTTGAGCTTATATTTAATGAATGATATTACGTGATAGGATTTTTCTAACGGTGTCCTAAGGCCCTAGTTAATACACTAGCATTCATCAAATTTATCATATATATATATATATATATATATATATATATATATATATATATATATATATATATATATGTATGTGTGTGTATATACACATACTAACAATTATTTTTCTTATATTTATTTTCTTTTTCTATTCAAAATTGTCTACCCTCTCTTATATTTATTTACTTTTTCTAATTAATTTTATATTTTAAAAAATATAACACTTTAAATACATCTTAACAAGTGCCATATTAGACAGACAGTACATAATATGTGGTTTGGGTGACATTACAAAGTAGAATTTGACTAAAGGATACTTATCATGAGCACACTTTTAAGAGAGACTAGAGATGTTACGTGCCCGTTTTGATTGTTATCTTCTAAAATTTTTGTAGAAAAATGTGTAATGATTTAATGTACATTAGGTATAAAAGTGATTGCGAAATATGCACACGGAAAGTGTAAAAATTTTTGAAAAAAATGACAATCTTTATGTTTTTTTGTATAAAAGTAGATTTAACTAGAAAAAGTACCTATATACAGACATGCTATAGTTCACATGATAACATTTAATTGGGGATCCAGTGTGTAAAGGAGAGAGGAACCAGAAACAGTAGAACACACTGCTGCAATGTCCTCTAGCAAGAGAGATTTGGAAAGTAGTCCCAATAATATGGGATGGAGCCAAAGATCAACAAGGCAATTTCACAAAATGGCGGAGCAGAATCACCAGTGCTAGGAAAAGACTAAATGGTAAAAGCCCATTGACCTCACTGCCAATATTCTGTGGCAGATATGGAAGCAAAGAAACAAGAAGGAATTTGAGAACCGGACCAACCATCAACCATGCAGAGTTATTCAGAAAGTACGCAAAGAATGGCTGGAGCAGGAGGAAATATGTTCAAACAAAATCAGATTGAACAAAGAATGGTTGTAGCACTTTTTATGATGTGATGTATGTAAGATAAAAAGTTAATTAAGAATATACAAAAGTGAGTTGAAAAATGTGTAATGATTTAATGTACGTATAAAAGTGATTGCGAAATATGTACACGGAAAAGTGTAAAAATTTTTGACAAAAATGACAATCTTTTTGTTTTTTTGCATAGAAGTAGATTTAACTAGAAAAGGTACCTATATACAGACATGCTATAGTTCACGTGATAACATCAATTGGGGATCCAGTGTGTAAAGGAGAAAGGAACTAGAAACAGTAGAACACACTGCTGCAATGTCCTCTAGCAAGAGAGATTTGGAAAGTAGTCCCAATAATATGGGATGGAGCCAAAGATCAACAAGGCAATTTCAAAAAATGGCGGAGCAGAATCACCAGTGCTAGGAAAAGACTAAATGGTAAAAGCCCATTGACCTCACTGCCAATATTCTGTGGCAGATATGGAAGCAAAGAAACAAGAAGGAATTTGAGAACCAGACCAACCATCAACCATGCGGAGTTATTCAGAAAGTACACAAAGAATGGCTGGAGCAGGAGGAAACATGTTCAAACAAAACCAGATTGAACAAAGAATGGTTGTAGCACTTTTTATGATGTGATGTATATGAGATAAAAAGTTGATTGAAAATATAAAAAGGTAAGTTGAGAAATGTATTTATGAATCTCTTTAGGTCTTAGTAGCAGCTGCCCTGCTTAAGGTAGTTATCTCACATCGAGTGTTGGGGGTAGGGGTGGCAATTCGGGTCCAAATCAGGTTGGCGGGTCGGGTTCGGGTCAACCCGCCAGAAAATCTGTTGACCCGAACCCGACCCGCCAACCCGTGACGGGTCAGGTATGCTGACCCGAACCCGAAAATTTCAGGTTGACGGGTTGGCGGGTCGACCCGAAATGACCCGAAACTTAATTTTAATTTATTAATTTATCACTGTAATTTCTAATAAAATCAATTTCTCACAAAACTAATTACATAATCAAGTAATAAAAATTTAAATAAATAATTCCAAACCAAATCTAAAATAAATTAAACACCGTAAAAGTGTTTTATCCCAAACAAAATATAAAATAAATTAAAACAATATAAAAGTAAAAAATAATATAATATATTATTTGTCCAAATATAATAATTTCAACTTCACACAAATTAAATAAATTCATTTAGGATTAAGTAATTAATGCCTTTGAAAAAAAGAATAACTTAGTTTAGTTAGATAAAATTATTTTTATGTTTATTAAATTATTTTTAATTCGTAAACGGGTCATATCGGGTCATATCAGGTCACCACGGGTTGACCCGAAATCGACCTGTTTTCTTTTCGGGTTCATCGGGTCCAACCCGATTCTGACCCGAATTCCCGAAACCTCAACCCAAACCCATTAATTTCGTGTTAGGTTCGTGTCGTGTTTTCAGGTCGTGTCGAAAATTGCCACCCCTAGTTGGGGGGGTTTGGGTTAGTTTATAAGTCTCCTGAGGAACCTCAAGAGTTGCCGGCTTTTGTGGTTTTCTCGGGGTTTAGGTTTGTAAAATGATCAAAAGTCATCCTGGCTTTGGTAAAAAAGAGAAATGTATTTATGATGCAAGCGAAATATTATTTGAAATAATAATGATATCCAAACAAACATATTGTTTCGAATGTACTCCTTTTATATTTAGTTAGTAATGATAACAATAATATTGGTCCAAATGTTAATTCATATGCTTTAGGCATTTTTTTTGGATGAGATTATCGCTCGAATTGTAAAGCTCTCTTTAGAAAATCAATGAAAGCATCCTAACGTTTCAAAAAAAAAAAAAAAAGTACCGTAAGTTAAATGCCAGAACACCCCTTAAAAAAAAAAAATTTACAAAGTAACATGCATATGAACATGAATAGAACATAAATGCAGCAGAGCAGAGCAATTTACAGTTGGAGACCTTGTCAAACTTGAACGGCAACATAGTACATTAAGCTGCTTCCATTGTCAGAAGCTCTTGGAAAAATATTAAAAATAACTTGGGGAAAATGTTAGTATACAAGTTAAACAGGAAAAACAACATAGAAGTTATTTTTGCAAAAAAAAAAAAAAGAAAACTTGCTATACAAGGAGTAAAAGATCCACCAGAAGGAAAGAAAAAAGATTTATCAACTAGTTTCCATCATGGGATTTGGGCTTTTTCACTATCAGAACTGGACACTTGAGGTTCTGTGCACAGTGATGGCTCACACTGCCAAGAAATGCCCTGCCCCAATTCCAAAAGACAAAAAAAAAAAAAAAAAATCAAAATCAACCAACCATTACAATAATAATGAAAAGAGATTGCAATAATAATCATCAACTAATATAATTAATTACAGGGATTTATTTAAAAGATCAAAAAAAAGGAAAGAAGATGGATTCCACCTCTTGATGAGCCCATAGCCGTGACTTCCCATGACTACCAAGTCAACGTTTAATTTCTCTGCCAGCTGACAAATGATGTCCCTTGGATCTCCATGCTCCACCTTAGTCTCCACCTTAATCTGTGCACCACATCCACACCCAAACATCATTACTCCTAGAACGTAAATATTATATTATTACTTTCATACCCCTACAAAACCCAAAATTTAAAAATCCACCCCCTTCCTCATTAGCGGTTATCCAGTCTACTAGAAGGGAAAATGCTACATTTATTAATAATTTGTCTAGAAAAAACCCTTTTTTTTTTTATAATATAGAACTGTGCCCCAAAAAAAATGGATTTTGACTGTATAATTTGAAATGGATTTCTTTAGGAAGAGAAAAAAAAAAAAGAATGGCTTACGGCATTAAAGTCCTTGCATATTCGGTGGGCTTTCTCAAGAACGCATTCTGCAACTTCATGGCTGTACTTCTCCATAGAGGCTAATATATCAGAAGAGAACAAATACCCTGCAAAAACAACCAAAATAGTAAGAAAATTTAGACTATGACATTTTTTTAAAAAAAAAATTTTTGATCTCCCAAAATGCCCATATAAATAATTATCTCAACCACAAAAAGAAGAAAAAAAAAAAAGAAGTCACCTGGGAGGTGGTCTTCCTCACCTGATCCATCAAGGGTAGAGTAAACAGCTCTAGGTGGCCTGGCATAGACGAGGACAAGGGTATCTTTGGAATTTTCATTGACAATGTTGGAGAGACACCATGACAAAGCATAGGAGCTCTCCTCCCCTTCATCCACTGCAACCAGAATCTTGCGTTCTTTCTCCGCCACTTCAGAAGCCATCAACCACAGATTTTTTTTCTTCTTCTTCTTTTGCTCCTGGATGCTTAATTAATAGAAGCTTGTGACAATTACAAAACTTTTTTTCTTTTTTTGGTGCGTAATTAAGCTCTGACTATGGAATATTTATATAGTGTGTGATTGACTACTGTGTGTCCTGTGTGTGTGAGTCTGTGAGAGAGTCGTGTGGCGGGTGGCGGCGGTTTGATGGTTTTGAGCTTTTTGTAAGTTTAACAATGCTGTTGGCGGTTCATGGGTTCTGGCTTCTGGGCCATGGACCATGGTTTTTATTTTACTACTCAACATTCAAAATAGAAATTAAAAGTAATTTTGCTTGATAAAATGATAAATATTTAACAACATCTCAAAATAAAACACGACATTTTAAAAAGGGAATGATTTTAAAAACCCCCTCTAAGGTTTTTAATTGTTTCACTAGCCTCCCTTTAAGTTTTAAAAATTATACTAACATTCTTTGCGATTTATTATCTTGTAATTACTAAGGTGGATCTGATAAAATTGAAATTTGAATCTATTAAATTATTGAATTGTTAAGTATTAAATCTAATATATTTGAATGCATATCATATTTAGTAATAAATGAATAGTTTATCACTTAATTTTGGGAGTATGTTTTGCTTAAAGAATTCAGAATTCAGTAACACTTAATTAATTCAGATGTTCAATTATTTTTTATCAAATGGTTTGAATATGTTAAGATCTGAATTTATTAAATTTAAGTATTGAATTGGATTATCAAATAGAATCTAAGCCAACCAACAAATAAAAAGTAACATTAGAAAAGAAAAAAAATAACATGATTCTATTGTACTATTATCCTTCATCCATTATATTATTTAATTAATCTAATACTTGTTCGTATATTAAAAAAAATACTTACTAGATTTCTTAGAAGCACGAAACTTTAAAAGGAGTACCTTTTCGGTAGGTGGTTTTAGTGGCAGTTATCTTGGAGAGACTTGGCCGTAGTGGCGGGGCCGTGTCTCACTTTTCTTTTTAGGTCTCAGATGTGATTAACACGTGTGTTTGGATAATCATTCCAAATAATTATTTGAATAGATTACTGTAGCACTTTTTATGATTTGATGTATGTGAGATAAAAATATGAATTAAAAAATATATTTATATTGCAAACAAAAATTTATTTTAAAAAAATTTGCTATCCAAACATTTTATTTACTTACATCATAAACATAATTTTGAATACATTTTTTCATCTTTTTAATTATTTTTTTTATCTCATCTGCATTATATAAAAAAAAAGTATTACAGTAATTATTTTAAATAATCTCCTGTCCAAACCAAAGGCCTATCTGGCAAATAAGTTTTTTTTTTTATCAAATTTGTCTGCTACAAATTTTTTAACAACTTCAATTATAGTAATCTCACAAAACTTATCAAAATTTTTAAACTATATATTTTAAAATATCCAAAAATTTATACACTTTAAAATTTTTTTTTACAATTTCTATGGTAAATTACAGTAAAATTTTAAACAAATATCCAAAATATTCAATTGGCAAACGACCTCAGGTTTCGGCTCCATGAACCACGTGATGCTCCCAGGCTCTCACAAATTTTTTTGAGGAAAGTTCCATAGTTGCCAACGTAGGCGAGAATGTCAATAATGTACTTTTTCACTTCAAAATCTAATCCAAATCCAAAATGCTCATGTATTATGTATATCCAGATTCAGCATTGAATCTCTTGTTACCCTTTTTTAGTATACGCCAAATTTTAGCTAAGGAGCTTGTTTCCATGCAGTTAATGACCTTAAATTAAGAGAAACATGTTACCCTGTAAACGTGGTGTATAATTCCAAAAGCCAGACTGATTCTTGTAATTATGCCCAAGAACCAGAACTTGTTATTTGTAATAGGAAATAGGGCATATGAACTTCCCCTTTTCATAAAGATACAAAGTGAAAGATTTTCCATTTTGATTGCTATCTTCTGAAATTTTTTTTAGAAAAATATATTGTAACGATGTGATGTATATAAACTGTAAAGTACTAAAAAAGTGATTAAAAAGTATATTTACAAAAAATGTAAATTTTTTAAAACAAAAAATGGCAATCTAAACGAGGTTGCATCTAAGTTTTGGTGTCTCCCCTTGAACAAATCGTAAATGCTTAGCGTGCCATCTAGTATTGCCTTGTACGTAGTGTACCAATGCCAATAACACATTACAAAGTAGTGTTGTTCAATCACATATTGTCCCTCATAAGTATACAAATTCGTCCCACCATCGTTACTTGATAATTAATGATTGATACTAATACATCACACGCGAGCGATGCACATAGAACGTGTAACACCTTTACATAAAAACCTCAGAAACTAGCTCAATAGGTGATCACAACGGTCATGCTATCAATGACTTTGTTTGGGAGGTAATGTTATGTACGTGCAAAAATTGAATTTTAAATTCAAATTTTATATAATTGTAATTTATGCAACACTGTCAACAGTATATACATTATTAGTATAAGAAAGATTAATTTTTTCTTTGGAGTTAATTATTTGTAAAAAATTTATTTGCTTGCGTCATTAACGTATTTTTAAATCATCTATTTATCTTATGTCAAATGAGTATTACAATTTTTTTTTTAAAAAAACTATTCTAATTAATTTACTGTCCAAACACACTCCACCACTGCTACAAAAAAAGTTTTTTTTGTTAGTATTTTGAGGATTAAACTCATGTGCTCTTGTTTTTAGATTGTTTGCGTGGCTAATCAGCTAAAAAACTTGACACAAATCTTCAAAGCTTTTAGGTAAACAAAAGTGATGTCAATAATACCTAAGAAGGATATTATGAGATGTAGCACAAACCATTTCCAAGGAAATTATGTCAAATATAAAGAAATGCAACAAAAGCAAGATAAACCATTTACATATAAGAGAACTTAGAACTCCATACCAAATAGTAATATAAACACTCATATGAAATTTAGGTAATCCGAATTCTCAAACTTTGGAAGTTTAATATTTCTTTAAAAAATAATTATATGCATTTATTCACTTATAAAAACACTTATAGCACTTAAATACATCTTTCTATGCAAATTCAAATATACTAGTTCTTTCTTAATTAAGCAATTACATAATGAGTTCTAAATTTGTCTTTGTTACTTATCATATATTCAAAACCAAAATGATTCAACACCATTATATCAAAAATAAAAAATAAAAGTGACACCTATTTCCTCTCTTATTTATTCTCAAGAAATAATAGGTAATAAAAAAAAAGAAAAGGGCAAAAAAAAAAAAAGCAATCAAAGAAAAAGAAGAAACTATTAAAATAAAAGAGAAAGGAACAAGAAAATTAAAAAACGAGCGCTAAACAACTAAGTAAGAGGTTGGTTCATCAAACGCCGCTTTGTTAACTCCGCCACCTCCAACGGACTTCTCGAAGCCTTCCCTCCTCTTCCTCTACATCACTCTCCCGGCGGCCCCACTTCCGCTCCCAAACAATCTCCATTAATTCATCCTCTACTGCGTGAGTGTGTGTTTTTGAACCTCGAGTCCTCGAAACCTTTAAAAAATGCAATCAGCAATGACAATGTCCCTGGCCTCGCCTTCCCTAACAATTGCCCCGAGATCCGACTGCTCTTCTTCCACTTTTCTCACGTCGCGATCGCTCCGGTTCTGCGGGCTCAAGAGAGAGGCGATTTTCGGACTGAATTCTTCGCATTCAGCTGCAGCGAGATTAGTTTCCTCCTCCTCGGCTGCTGTATTTTCTTCTTCGTCCACAAAGCAGCGTTTGAATTTGAAGGTTTCGGCTTCGGTGAGTAATGATAATGGAACTCCGTCGAAAGAGGGTTTTGATTATGATCTCGTAATTATTGGCGCTGGTGTTGGTGGTCATGGCGCTGCACTTCATGCTGTAGAGAAGGTAACAATGCCACTCTGATCATTAAAGAAAGTGATGAAAGAAGCTGGTGGCTAACATCAAGCAGGCATTTTGTTTGACTGCTTATTCACCATATAAATGCATCTTGTGATACCTTTATCAAATTCTTGAATTCAGTGAAAGTGATTAACTGACAAATGTTTTGTTTTCAGGGTTTAAAAACTGCCATCATTGAAGGAGATGTAGTAGGAGGAACATGTGTAAATAGGGGTTGTGTGCCTTCCAAAGCCCTCCTAGCTGTTAGTGGTCGTATGCGGGAGCTTCAGAATGAGCATCACATGAAGGCTTTTGGTTTACAGGTAGGCATTTTTGGTCTTGTTCTTTTTGCTGAGAAACCAAAGTTTAGTCTCTTGAATGTTTCAGTAACTGTTTTTGGGCCAGCTGTAAATTCAGCATCAAGTTCATGAAATGGTTGAACTTCTTGTATTGGCACAAGTTACTGTCCAGTGTCATATTTCTTACAAAATCGCCGAAGTTTGCATTGCAACCCTGAAATGCTTTTATTTCTGTTTTCCCTGTTTTCGACAGCTTGCTCACTTTTTTAACCTCATATGATAGGTTGCAGCTGCTGGATATGACAGACAAGGAGTTGCTGATCATGCAAATAATTTGGCCTCCAAAATTAGAAATAATTTGACAAATTCGATGAAAGCTCTTGGGGTAGATATATTGATGGGTGCTGGCACAGTTTTGGTAAGCTGAGCTATTCATCGAAATTTCTCAAGTTTAAGTAGGTGTTTTCTGTGTAGAAACGGTCATTTTTAAGTAAAAGGGAAAGTGGTAGTCATTAGATCACATATACGAGGCTTTGTCATTCATTTTCACATAACTATATTTTCAGGGTCCACAAAAGGTGAAATATGGAAAGGCTGGCGCTGGAGAAACTGTAATAACAGCAAAAGACATTATAATTGCTACTGGCTCCATTCCCTTAGTGCCAAAGGGAATTGAAGTTGACGGTAAGTACTCATGTATTTGTCCTTGTGTTGGCACATGTTGTAGCTCGTCTGTCAATGTTTAATTTCTAGCTTCTAGTTTGCAACGAAGTTGCTGCAACAGTTTCTATCGGTATTTAGATGTAAAATTGGTTTAGTTTTGGTATGCTTACTTTCATTGCAATCTCAAGGAAGGTAATAAAGTATATGCAGGATGTCTGCCAGATTGATCTTGAAAATTTGGGATTTACTGGATGTTAAAAGTTTCTGCTGTATTTAAATTGTTGAAGAGCTTATAAATGCTAATGTTCTGAATGTGTGCATGATACCATGTCTCTCAAGTGATGTTCAATAGCCTCAAACTGATTTGTAATTAAACATTTCAGATTATTAGGTTAATTAGTGCCTAAAGTTTGTGATTACCTATAACTGCAAGCGATGAAGAGTGCTTCTCAATTGTGTAGGAGGAACAATTTTAGCAAAACAATCGTGTTATAATTAGCTTGCAAGGAATTAGACTTGGAAATTTTACTTCTTGAACTGCTATTATGTTTTTGTCATTCTTTTAGTTTTGTTGCTCATAGTTGCACAATGCTTTTTTCGTTGGAGGGTTGAACTGTTATAATCGTGTTCGTCTGTCTTGCTTTTTCAGTCCTCCAAATCTTCTAACTGAATACTATTGTTTGCCAAGATTAGATTAACCAATATCATTGATAGTTGCCTGCAGGTAAGACAGTCATCACCAGTGATCATGCACTCAAATTGGAATTTGTTCCGGAGTGGATAGCGATAGTTGGAAGTGGTTACATCGGTCTCGAGTTCAGCGATGTTTATACAGCTCTTGGAAGTGAGGTGAGAGCAGTTTGTGCTTAAAAAGTTGTTTCATTTTTGTTGAGAAGCAAAATTTCTCTTGTCATGATCACAAAAATTTTGTTCTACTTTAGTCCTGTTTAGGGAGAGCTACTCCTCAAAAACCATCTTCTTTTACTAAAATATACGTTTTGCTTTTTAACTGTTTTAATGAAACTTGCTCTTCCTTTCTATTTCCTGATTTGGTATCACTTTATAGTTTCCCTAAAAGAAAGTTATGGGACAGGGTATCTATGGAAAAGAATGTATCATCATTAATTGTTAAAGGAGTTCGACAACCTGACAAGGACAATAACGTTCAATAATCATTCTCCATGTTTGATTTATCAAATGGAGGGGCTTCAAAGCTGTGGAGTAGCCAACTTCATAGAGACTAACTAAAAGCAGGACAAAGAAACATATAAAACATAGGGAAACAACATTTAGTTGGAACGATCCAGTTTTAATTTGTATGAATTGCATAACCCTTTGCAATCTATTACAAAACTTTGATTGACTGAACTTTGTTTCTGATTGTCCTTTGAAGAGCCTTCTGCGACATTGGTCATTGAACATTTTCAAATGTGTAAAACTAGGAGTGCATTATCTTTTTGTGTTTATTTTTGCTTCCACTCACCCTAGCAAAATGGCTTGTGTCACAAAGTTTCATCTTTATTGCACAGGTTACATTTATTGAAGCTTTGGATCAGCTGATGCCTGGCTTTGACCCTGAGATTGGAAAGTTGGCACAGAGAGTCCTCATAAATCCTCGGAAAATTGATTCTCATACTGGTGTGTTTGCCAGCAAGGTATGTCACAGTTCACAGTCCTTTTTCTAGTTACAGGTGCAATGCTGCTATTAATATGTACGCTGCTTTCCTGTTTGTGCCTTTTTAAATTCATTTTCATTTATCTGATACTTTTTCAGATAACTCCAGCAAAGGATGGAAAACCAGTGATAATTGAGCTCATTGATGCCAAGACCAGGGAACCGAAAGGCACTCTAGAGGTAAGTTAATAAACATTCAGTTAATGCATGAATTCTTAGGTCTGTACATCTGAAAGCAGAGTGACGTTCATTTAATATGTCATTCTTAGGTATTCAGATGTCATTGTACATAATTAGTGCATTGGATCTCGACATGATTCTTGGGTCTTGGCACAATATATGGTTGACCAATCATGATCACTGATTCTCGGAGACAGCTTCCTAGTATAGAGTGACAAGATTCTCTAACGTAATTCATTCCAGATCTTTTGTTGAAGAAATTTCATCAATTCGATACAGATGTTTGGTGAAGAGTTAGTTAGCAATTTAATGGATTTATTGCAATGCAAAATATGCAAATGGAGGATCAGGATGTGGTTGACCTTATCATCCAATATAGGGTGTATTTGGATAGAAATTATTTGTCAAAAATTTATTTGCTTGCATCACAAACACATTTTTCCCATACACCTTTCTATCCTTTTAATTACCTTTTTATCTCACATACATCATATCACAAAAAGTGCTACAGTAATTATTCCAAATAATATTTCAAATAATCCAAACACACTCGTAGTTCCCGTAAACCTTCCCATTTGTTAGTTGTCGGCACTTTCAATCATATCATATACTAGCTTTAATTGTCTTAAGGACAGACATTTTGAAAGAAATTGCAGCAGATATCAGCATTTGGCAAACACAAAAACTTTTGCCCCTTTGTTTGAGATGTAGCTTGATTTTCAACTGTGTGCTAATCATTACAACTTAAAAAGTGTGGGGTGGGAGAAAAATTCGCTCAATAGAGAACAGTATATAGGGTTTCAAGTGGGTACCTGAGAAGAAGAGAAGAATATTTTGAGATTTTAAGTGTTATTATACTCAAAATTCGGTTCTCTTCATTGCCCACAACAACCAAATCATGTTATTGGGAGATATTTCAGCAAACTTGTTATGACAGAAGTGCATCTTCTCACTGTGGGTTTAGATTACCTTTTTCTCATTATTGTTTAATCATTATCATAAGCATGCATTGAGTAAATAAAGTCTGCTATATGTGCACTTGAGATGGAGACATCAATGATGAAAGAGAAATTATTAAAACTTTAAGTTATTTTGTAGTAGATATGCTTTTGTCACTTGTTTAATTTTGTTAAAATTGGGAACAATTTAAGTGTGCTTAAAAGAACCTTGGCTCAGGAATTAAAATTTCTGCAATTATGAGTTTGTAAAGCTTATACTGACTCGTTTGCAATAAATAAGTGCCCTTCTTTTCGTCTCTTGGTCTTTTGCCTCCGCTTACGCGCTGCTTTCTCAACCTCCGCGTCGTATATCAATTCACCTGTGCGAGAAGAACGGGGCATAAACTAGCAAAAATACCAAGGAAAATAAAATAAAATAAAAATAAAAACTGAATTTGAAAAGAAACAAATAATCCAAACGCCAGCTCCCCGGCAACGGCGCCAAAAATTGACAGGTGCCGAACCTGTGCAATAATAATTACTAAAAAGTCCTAATTACCACATCAATTAAGTAATTATAGAACAAATCCAAGTACTGGAGCAGGGACGTTAGGTGTGCAATGGGTTACTTGATTCACCCTGTTCCCGAAGAGTTTGCTTGATCCGATATACCGGATTTGTCTATAAAAACACTAATTTTGCGTACAATGGCAAGTAGGGTCGATTCCACAGGGAGCAGGTAGGAAATTATTTCTTTCCAAATTAGTAGAACGAAATTGGGGGATTTTCAATGGGAGGCAAATAAAAATAAAATAAAATAAAACAAACAAAATTCAAAACTAACTCACAAAGCACAATTCACTAAAAATAGCAATTAATAAAAGTTCTACCCAAAGGGTCAACTGTTCAGGCACGGTCCCAATTAAATGCTCATCGATGCAAAGATATTCCATCCATTTATCACTAGGTTGGTTATAGCCATCAATAAGCTCTGACAACCAGTTCTTCCTTACCTTTCCGATAGTCAAGATACGACCATTGACTGCTTCCCTAATCAGATAACAACCCTAGGTACGACCGTAGGAATTTAATTATCCAATTGCATTAAAGTTAGAAGAACCCAACCCTAACCAATAAACACGCTAAGAGGGTTTATTTAAACTAGATCCTGCGTTTCCCCATCATAAAACCAATTATGGTGGGTGCCACGGGGTGTTAATTAAATGAATAATTACGGATTCTATTTAATTAACGTGGCAGTAGGCTATTAAATTAAATCAAATACCCGGCCATTGATATTCAATTAATAAAATACCCATGAACAATTAATTCAGGAAACGCACGAATAGCAATAAACTGGGAGAAATAATGAAGATTCGATTAGATCTCACAGATATTATGGACCGCGCCCCTCGCGTCAACCTTTGGGTAGAGGAGAAAATTAGCCGCTTCTCATCATGTCAAACTCACGCGATTTAATTGATTTCATCCACGCAAACATCACAGAATTTGGAACGATGAAGCACTGAAGAAAGGAAAAATGAAAAGTCTCGCTTGACTCTGCGCGGGGGCCCGTACTGGATTCCCCAAGTTCAATGCCAAAACTCACGGAAATTGAATAGATCCGAAAGTGAAAAGCAAAAGAGTCAGACGCAAATGCCAAAAGCAAGGGAAAGAAAAGTCTTCTCTGTCAGACCCATTCGGCCGAAAAAAAGAAAAGCTAAAGCTACCTAAATTCTGGTAAATTCTGTAGTGTATTCACATATTTCAAAGACAGGTGTGGAAAGCAAATGATATGGCCAAGAAGCTGGCACGTAGCAACCTGACATGTACGGAGATGAAGGGAATGTTTCTAAAAAAGTAAGTGGTGACCTATAACCGCGGTGAATGTAGCGTACGGCAAATGTTGGAAATGTATTGGGGTGAAACGGAATTAACATAAATATAATGGGGTAAGGAGTAAAAAAAAACCGGTTAACTTTATTAAAACAACCCCAATTTTCAACTCTTTCGTCCATAATAACAACGCAGTACCTATATTGGAATGCATTTTAGAATAAATAGCCAACTCTTTATGGCTTTCCTGCACTACAACTAAAGATTAAATCCATTTTGGATTCGTCAATCTTATATTCAAACGGGTGTCCAAGTTTAAAAGTTTCAGCTCCCCTTGGCTTTCTTCTATCACAACAACATAATACCGAAGGTGGCATAAAGAGAGACTGATTTATCGGATAAAAAGAAATTAAACCCGTTGGTGAGTAAAAGACCAGCTCTTTGTGCCTTTCAACCATTACAGTGACAGAGTACCCAACGTGCCTTAAATACAAATGTTGGGTAATGGGATAAAATTTAGTTAAAACGGTTGTCTTATAAACGACCTGCTGTTTGCGGCTTTCGTCCATCAGACGTTGAGGAGAACCCAATTTCGTAGAATACAAAATTTTGGATCGGAAAGCATAAAAATTAACAGCCGGTGTCGGTTCTGTTGTATAAAACATCGAAGAAATTGGGAAAGCAGTACTAAACAAAGCCATGCTGGGGCCACCGAAGAGGAAGCGTATTAGGTACTAAACACACAGCCATGTTGGGGCCCGCAGTGATGCGTGTGTTTGAAGACAGGTGGTGACGTCGGAATCGAAGGCAAAAATTTGGTAAAGAAGAAGTCAATGTGGAATAGACAGAGGTGGTGTCTACTGGCGTAAATTTAGGCGCAGGCGGTGACGGTAGATATATCTGAGGAAGGCCCTTGCGAAGCTGTGGTGACACAATGCAGCGGCGTGGAACAGAAGCAGAGAAATCAAAGGTGAGTACTTTTTTGAGTTTTTCCATAACTTTGAAAAATGGAGTAAAATAACGAGTAAAACACCTGTACGTCTACTAGGGTGATTTCTACAGTTCTTGTAAGAGGCAATGATAGAGGAATAAGGAATACGAAGTACGGGGTGTAAGACCCTGCGTCTCCGAACGAAGATGTAACGAAACCGGGAAATTATCGCAGTTTATTTGTGCACGGAGCTTTGTATACGTACGTAGGAAATCTTGGTCCTCTAATTTGTATTAAATAGTGTAAAGGAAATTAAGCAGAAATGAGTGAAGACGTGAAGAAGACGTTGTAACAGGACTAAAGTCTTAAAATAGAGTGATTTGGATGGCCGTGTGGACATCGATAATGGCCCCCATACTGCATTGCGCATGGTTATGTGAAAAGAATTAAAGAAACACACAGTAGAGGTTGAGTTTGTTGGTGTTAATGAAAATGCATGTCGATAGTGGTATTTTGTGCTAAAGGTTGATATAATTGCATCAGCCACACTTATAAAAACTGTGTATATGAATGTTAGAGTAATGTTTATCGTCTGCATTTTGTGAAAGTTGTGAGGTAAAGTATGGTTTGTTAAGTGAAATGATCGTGTATATATGTTTTGTTCCATTAGTGGACGATCAGTACTTATGTTACAAACGAAAGCATATGGGGAGGCTGAAAAAAAATGTTAAGCGACCATGGTTAGAAAAAGCATTGAACAACCACACAGGGGTTGTAAGTATGGGGCAGGATGGGGTGCTTAAAACTCATGACATGGTGCAGGAAATAGAGAAGGGAAAAATGGGGATGGATGGTTGCGGCAGGTTAATGTCATTTGACCTTAACCAAGAACCTGAGTATGACCGAGACACATGCAGTGAAGAAAGCGGTGGTTCAATAGGAGGACACGAACATGAGGAGGCAGATGAATTGGTGGGCGCAATAGGCGTGGATGACGTAATGAAATTAAAATTTGACACGGAAGAAGAAGCTGGGGAATTTTATAATTTGTATGCGAAACTAAGCGGATTTGGGATTCGTAAAAGTAATGCCAAACGAGATGAAGATGGCATTTCAAGATTTAGAAAATGGGTATGTTGCTGTGAAGGTTATAGGAATGAAAAGTGGTTTAATTATGAAGACCGGAAAAGAGAAGCAAAAGCAATCACAAGGACCGGGTGTGGGGCTTGCTTTCGCGTGAAATATGACACAGAATCGGTAAAGTATGTGGTGACACGTTTCATTATGGAGCACAATCACCCGCTGGCATCAGAGGCAAGTGTGCAACACCTTAGGTCGCATAGAAAAGTGAGCGATGCAGAATATGCGCAGGCAAAAAGTCTAAAGTTGGTTGGGGCCAGAATATGCCAGATAATGAAACATTTTGTTATCAAAGCCGGAGGGTATAGTAACGTGGGATTTTGCATTAAGGATCTGTATAACCGAATGGACGAGGAACGTAGAAAAGATATTTTTAATGGCGATGCAGAAGGGGCACTTGGGTTCTTGGCAGCGAAGAAGGATGCCGATGACATGTTCTTTTATAAATATCATGTAGATAACGAAGGAAGATTGGCAAGGTTGTTTTGGGCAGATTCTAAATCTCGTGTGGACTTCAGTGTATTTGGAGATGTATTGGTGTTTGATACAACATACAAAACAAATAAATACCGCAAGCCACTAGTTGTACTTGCAGGGGTAAACAACCATTTGAACAGTACTATTTTCGGCTGTGCACTGTTATCAGATGAGAGGATTGAAACATATGAATGGGTGCTAAGTACATTTGTAGAGGCTATGAAAGGTAGAAAGCCAGTAGCAGTGATGACAGATGGTGACAGTGCAATGCGAAGAGCGATAAAGAATCTTCTCCCGGATGCTTGTCACAGGCTATGTTCGTGGCACTTGCATAGGAATGCACGGAGTAATATTCGCTGCGAGGAGTTTAATAACAGGTTGTATGACCTGATGGCGAGAAAGTTTAGCACTCTTGAGTTTGAGGATCGCTGGGCTAGGTTAATTAATGAATGTGGGGTGGTAGAGAATGAGTGGGTGAAGAAGTTGTACCGTAGGAGAAGGTTATGGGCAGAAGCCTATTTACGCGGTAATTTTTTTGCAGGTATGAGAAGCACTCAAAGGTGTGAGAAAATGAATGCTTTTTTGAACGAGTACTTGAATGAAAAAATGCGACTATATGAATTCGTTAGAAGTTTTGATTTGGCAATAGCATGGCTTCGACATACTGAGAGCAAAGCAGTTCACACAAGTGAAAACACAAAACCAGTCTTAACCACAATCCTGCCCGAATTAGAGGCGAGCGCAGCGGAGGTGTTTACAAGGAATGTGTTCTTCATGGTGAGGAAGCATTTGAACAGGCAGGGACTTCTAATTTCTGAGGGCTGGAGCGAGGATGGAGGGAGTCGTACATATTATTACTCGAAATATGGTGGACACGAAATTAGTTGGAGGGTGGTTTATGATAGGTCAATGGAGAAGCTAATCTGCTCTTGCATAAAATTCGAGTCAAAGGGGATTCCTTGTGCTCACATGTTTCGCGTGATGGTGGTAGAAGGAATGAACAGGATCCCAGAAGCATGCATTTCAAAGCGGTGGACAAAGGGAGTTTACAGTACTAATAATGGAATGAAAGCATTTGTTACAGACGAACAGCTGACACAAATGGCCAGATATGGCACTTTAAAGTCGAGCTGTAATAGTATGTGTTACTATGCGTCCTACATGGATGATGCGTTTAATGACCTGCAGCAGATGTTTGACAAGCATTCTGTGGACCTAAAGGAGAAGTGGATTGAAAGGGGATATGGGGGAGACGGATTTGCAATGGATTCAAGAGTGATGAACGATAGAAGTAGAAGAACATTCGGGCTGTTAGATCCCAGGGTGTCCCGGTGTAAAGGTGATCAGAAGCATGCAGAAACAAAGAAGAAAAGAAAGTGTGGTCATTGCAGGTACTATCGAAAATGCATACGTAGTTATAAGCAATTTGTTAATTGATAAAATACATGAAGTGGACAGTGAAGGTAATAATTATTATGTGGGTATTTTTCAACAATAGCAAATAAACACATAATTGAAAGTGCATACAAAGTATACAAAGTTATTGGCAGTGCAAGAAAGTTGAAGTGGTGTAATGTTAGCAATGTGCTTAGTTGACGTGGTTACTTGCAGTCACAAATGATTTGACATGTGATATATGGGTTGAAGATTGCAGGCAGGCCACAACCAACGAACATGCCCATACAAAAAGAATTCGCACAACACAGCAGTTCATGATGATCATATGGAAAATTGTTTGGATGAATCGGTGGAAAAATCATTTGAAATTGGTACGGGGTGGAGCGACTCAGGCGAATGGAGAGGACAAGCATTTGCACCACAAGCATGCGGTAGCGGTGGAAGGGACACAGGTGACCAACAAAGAAGTCCAGGAGAAAGATGAGGCACAACTGTTGTGATGTGGCTATGCGGCAGCTTTGACCCTTTGAGAATTTGTTGCATTACCAGGAAGTCCCACCAAAACAAAGAAAAAAGCACGTCCCCTGTTGAAGATTTAGGTCCGTCAGCAACACGAAACAGCTCCACTAACTATAGCTGGGATGTAACCTGCACTTGGGAGACTCATGCCGGAATTTTACTTCAAAATTTCAGGTCCTTGCGAAGTGAAAACAAGACAATATTGAACCACCTAAATCAACATGAGCACAAACCTTTGTTCCAGTTTCTTACTCTAATTTCTTTGGACTAGAAGTTTTTGAGTAGAAATGCCAGGATATATATACGCGTTTGTTCCTATTTCCTTTACTGGCAAAAGATTTGAAAGTAGAAATGCGAGGAATTACTAGTAGTGTATAAACGGTTTCTTCCTATTTCCTTTCCCTGTAAAAGGCGTAAAAGAGTTCATATCAGCTTCCAGCACAAACATTCCATTTTTCACCCAAAATCAAAGATGAACAAAGTCCCGGAAAACTGAGTAGTATCTCCAAGAACTTCCACTTTATTTTCAAGCGAAGACATAGAGAGGAAGACCAGAAAATTTGGTGTGTTTGGATCGCAGATTTTCAAAGAAAAATTTCTACATTTTTTCGTGGGCACATTTTTCAATCACCTTTTTACCTCACGTATATCAAATCATTATCGTAATTTTTCTACAAAAAGTCCAAAAAAATACAATCCAAACAAATAAATAAATAAACCATTCAACAGTCAATGTTTGAATTTGCGCTCAATATCTCTAATGGCATCCATTAGTTTGTCTGCATCGAATGGCTTGCACAGATGAAAATCCATTCCAGCGTCAACAATCTTTCTGTGTTCTTCAGGCATAGCATGGGCTGTTAGTGCAAATATGGGAATATGGATGCCGTGAATTTTCTCTTCCTTCCTTATAAGTCTTGTTGCTTCATATCCATCCATTACTGGCATCTACCAACAAAAACAAGTTCCAAGCATGACCATCAAAAAGCTTCATATAGCAGTACGAACTATACATTTGTGGTCACTATCACAAGAATAACTTAGTTTTCAAAGACAGCTTCAATGAACTATGAGGATGGAAAATATTTAGGGTTAAAAACAAAAAAGCCCTGTATGGTATACCTAATACATAAAAAGCCCCATGTGATTTCAAAACATACAAAATGACGCCTCATATTTTGAACTAAATTGTAAACTAATAGAATTCGTTAAAATTAATGAAAATGACGGTCTTAGCTGTAAATTTACTGGATTCCGTTAAATTTTCCGTTAAGTTTACCGGATTCTGTTAGTTTACAATTTAGTTCAAAACATGAGGTGTTGTTTTGTATGTTTTGAAACCATGAGAGCTTTTTTGTGTATTAGGTATACCACGTAAGGTTTTTTTGTTTTTAACCCAAATATTTATGATGTTCAAAGTTTTTTCCTGAAAAAATGTGAGAGTTACAGCTTATCTGAAAACCAAAAAAAGAAAAAAAACCGAATTTGTGACAGAAAAAAAAATGTCAAAATATCAGAGTCAGTAGGATCTTGAGAGTACCTCACAATCCATTATTATGAAATCATATGGGAGAGTTTCCTGATTAATTTCCTTCTCATCATTCAGGACCTTGCAGACTTTGTCGAAAGCCTCCTTCCCATTCTCACAGACTTCCACTCGAGCACCGAGTTTGGAAATCCTCGTGCTGGCTACTCTACGTAATACCTCGAGATCATCTACTACCAATACAGATTTTCCCTTGAGTGGGTTTGGAGAGCTTTGGTCAGCAGCTGGATCATGTATTACAATCTCCTGGAGTTCTTGTTTTTCGTCTGTTGAAATTTTGCCGTTTTGAAGCTCAGTATTGCTGGAGAATTTAACCAATCTATTTGGAGGTACAGTAGTCTCAGAGGAGCCCTCATTTTCTTGAACTGCTTCAGCTTTAACGATCAACGACTCAGGTGGAAATGCACCATGAAATACAGGAAGAAGTCGTAGCACGCCATATAAACCTGATCCATGCAAGGGTTTCTTTAATATGTAGTCACAAGGAATTAGTGGCCTTTGCTCTTTCACGTCTCTTGAATTCCTTCTAGGAATAATTGAATTGTCCCAGTAAACAACCTTACACTGCAAATTTCGTGTTTCCCTCTTAAAGCTGGACAAAGCTGCACTTGCTTCCAAGGAAGGTCCAATAGCCGCATCAATCACGATCAGTATAAAATTTTGGACAGCTTTGGAGTTGAAGCTTTTTCTTTGGGGGAGATGAGCTTCATGTCCATCTGTAGCACCTGAATGCCCTTCATTCAATCCTGAATTAGAATTGCTGGACGCGGACAGGTAGTCAGGCGGACTAGATTCGGATTTCTCATGCAGATTAAGCTGGAAATGGTCCATCTTTTCCTTTATCTTATATAGAATACGTCTTAGATCTTTATCTGTCTCTGCAACTGTTACTTTTATGCCAATATTCTCAATTGCTCTCTTGGAAATCTTTCTGCGCTCTTTACTTGCAAGTAAGAGCACGACATGGGATCCCTCCAATCTTGTATTGGGATAGCGAATATGTAATTCAAAATAATGCAGAAGATCACTTGAAGAAACTCCATTTTGCATATGGTTTCCATCTTCATCCATGACAGTGGACACCGGATTGCATACTGTCAAAAAGACACTGAACCTAAAGCAGGTTCCTTTTTCTCCATTTTCTTTGTCAACGATTCTGATTTCTCCCCCCATTAAACGTACCTAAGCCATCAGCACTGTGTTATACTCAATAATTTCTAAGAATAAAGACGGCACAAGGATCATCCCATGACAATATTTTTATTTTTCTAATTTGATGATTCAGTTGATGAAACAGCTACTAAACTAAATGATGAAGTAAAGACAGCCAATGCAATTTCTTACCAAAGACTGAACGATGCCGAGTCCTAGACCCCATCCTTGTTGTCCAGCAGCAGCGACTGTAATCTGAACATAGTTTTCAAACACAGATTTTCGCCTCTCCTTTGGAATCCCACAGCCCGTGTCATCCACCTCGAACACGAATTCCATACAATTAGGATTTTCATGAACTGTATGGATGTCATCAAGCGAATGTAGGCTTCCACTGTTCTTGTAACACAACCTTGAGAGACAATTTAATGTGCTTCTGCGGTTAGAAGCAATTATAGCATTCTCTTTACTTGTTTTCCTTGCTATACAGCGAACAACAACATGGCCTTCTGTCGTAAACTTTATAGCATTACTTAGCAAATTCTCTAGTATCTCTTTGAGCCTTCTTCTATCACCCCTGACATGGCGAAACTTTATAATTGAGAAATCACATTGGTCAAATATGACATCTATCCCTTTCTTAACGCCAACAGGATAGTACATATCAACAACGTCTTCAAGGACCTGTTCCAGGTTAAACTCTTCTTCTACAAGTTCTGTCTTACCAGCTTCAGTTTTACTTTTATCAAGAACTGTATTTAGTAGACCTACAACAATTGCCAAAGGACAAAGAGAAATTATGACTGCATACATGTTGAAAGAAATTGAGAAAATGCATGTCCACATTTATGAGAAACAAATATCTTGCAGGCTAGAGTGAAGTGAACCAGAAATTGAATGAGTACTCATCCAGCCCCAACATATTATCAATATTCACTTCAACTTCTCTAGACTTCTAACTTGATTAGTCCATTATGAATTGAAAAACAGAATGGTTACCTAATAGATCGTGTACATATGTATCTAGTTGTGACAAGTTGGCTGCCAACTGAGAATTTGGGACGACATCTTCACGACAAAGCTCTATCAAGCAAGTTATAGCTGTCAAGGAAGCACGTAGATCATGACTATATGTAGCAAAGGCATTCGTCTTGCTCATGCTTTTGCGCTCAGCTTGTTGAGTTGATTCTTTTTGTTTTACGAGTGCATCGCACAAAACTATCTCTCTTCGTGCAGCTTTCAGGATCAAAAAAATGAAGAGGCAAAGCGAGACAACTGATCCCACAAGCGTAAGAACAAGAAGCATGATGGCTAGCATGCTGCTTTTATGGGCAGCAGCTTCGTTTCCATCTTCCGGAAAAGCCAATACATATACCTAAAATACAAATTAAGACACATTTGATTATCCAGTTGATTTAGTTCAACTTGTTACTATTAGTAGTTAAAAGCAAAAGGCATTTCCAATGTCGTATAAAGTGTTTATGCTCCAATCAAGTATGCCAGGATGATAGGCTGACGGTTAAGGACGACGAATCCCTATGATGGTCTGCAATCATGGATATAAAACTACTAAAAAAGATAGACATACTGAGTGTAAGGCTATTATATCATTCTGTTAAGCAGAGTAATTCATCCAGTTCTTTCGGACAATATTGGTTTTAGATAATCAGGGGACTGCCTATTAGATCTCATCAGAATTTGGTTTCTGGTAAAATGAAAAAAATTCTCACATGATTAATTCAGATAAGCATACTGCAGGATAGTTGTATTTCATATATAAAGGTAAACAACATCAAGAATAAGCATTAGGGAGACATTTCAAATTCTGTAAAATTGCATGAACCTAAAAAGGGTAGACATCCTATTTTGTAACATGAAGCAAAACGCTCTTATTAGTCACTATTTATTCATTGTTGAACTAAAACTTGTATGAGCAATTAGAAGTCTGCAATTAGCATGAGCACTTGTAGTCAATGGCGTTGCTTCGACTTCTTTTGTCATTTTTAGCTATAGTTCTTTCCATGATCTAATCAGTCACGTATGCATCGATCATATGACTGTGACTTTGCAATTCAAGAAAAAGTGGATGCAATAAATACGGTAAGATGCTTAAATACCCAATGGTGTTGTGAGCAATGTATGTGCTAACTTCATGCTTAGTTGTTAGAATTAGTCAATTTCTAAAGAATCCTACAGTATTTTTCACGGATTTAGCATTATTAAGGACTTACTGAATCAATTCCTGCAATGTCAACAGTTGAGCAATAAAATTTGTGCTTCTTTTCATTGATCTTCACATCCAAATGCTCTAGATCAGCATCATCCTCCAACTTGCAAGAAACATTACTGACTACATCTTCGTAAGCACCATTTTGTTTCTTCAACTTCAGTGAATATGTTCCGTTGTACACAAAAATTTGAGTATCAGCAAGCTCTTTCTCAAAAAGTACTTGGCCATCATTCGAAGCTAGGTGCAAGTGACTGCCATGAAAATCTAGATGAGAAAACTGATTTTTAACTTCATCTGCTGGAAAACCTATTGAAATGAGCCCCATTCCAACCATTGGAACATTGCTTTTGAAAAGGAGATCCTGATTCTTCCCCGTCTCTAGTGAAGGATATGGTAGTATCCCTCGTGGGCCTTCTACAAATCTCGTTGAGTTAAATGCAATAGTATAGTTAGACTCAACTGCTTCACCAAACAGCTTTCCAGTGTCACGGTTCACAGGCTGAGTATATGATGTTGAAGGAGCTGAAGAGTTCGAGAAAAATGCAAATGTTTGCTCATCATTGCGGTAATAGGAGAACTCCCATCTGTCCAACCCCATGAATTCCACCTCTGTTACCCGCGGGATTGTTGTAAGTGCTTGAAATAGTGACGGCGCAATCTAAGCGAATTGAATGAAAAGAAAGAAACCTGTAAAAACAACTAAGAAAATTGTATCAAATTTAAACAAAAAAAAAAATTATTCTTGCTAACATTTGCTTGGATAATAGGAAATGTTAAGTCCGTTCCATTTAGTTTTGCACTGAGCACCGTAGCTAGATTCAAGGCAGAAGAATTCAACGGATGAAGCATGCTTGTGGCGTTTTCAACATCTCTAATAGTTTTGTTGCGAGCTTCATCTGCTTGCAAAACTATGATATGCTCAACTTGATTGATCTTCAAACAGACCTCCATGACCATGTAACATGCTATTCCCTGGATTGAGATTTTCAGTCAAAACTAAACACAATTGTTTAGGCATCAGCCAAAAAACAAAAAAGGAAAATGCTGCAGAAATTACCAGGAGGATTAGAAAGAAAAGAGGACGAGTAAATATGCAACAACAGCGTCCCATCCTGTTAAAAGGTAGCCTCATTCTGTGAAAATGAAGTGATAAACCTCACCACTACGTAGGATGTCTGCCCATGGCTCTGCAGGATGGAGTTATTAGCTGAGTTAATGGCTCATGCTGTGACTAACATCCATAACACACTTCCTTTAGCTCATCATGTATGATGCATCAGAATTGAACAAATTTTGTTAATATAATCGCTGAAGCAGTTTATTGTCTTTGTTTCCTGACATTCCCCAGAATCCGCTATTGCTGAACTCCCACTAATACCTTCAACAATCTGAATTAATTTTAGCTCTGTATAACAATACACAACAGTTTCATGCTTACAGAATTCGTATAAGTTTACACATCCAAATTATGCAACCATTCACAATAACATCAACATTGAATTTACTGCTATTTTGACAATTCACGTAGGAGTCTTATTTGCATGTACCATTATATACATGTCCAACCAAATGCGAATACTGAAAAGCACTAAAAAACCACCAAACTTATGCCCAAATCCAACATGCTAGAGGTTGCTATGGATCCGGTCATTTATTTTCAGAAGGCAAGGGAAGCACAAGAACCACTATAATCAAGATGAAACTCCAAAATAAGTACTAATTCTTTTCTGGGATCCAATTGGAATCAATTTTTTTAACAGGATATCGCTTGCCAAAACCCAAAGAAGAAATAAAACTTTAAACCTGTGTTAAACCCTGTTTTATAAACGGTGTTTTGATGAATGTAGAGAAATCGAGAACTTTGGATGCTGAATATCCCACTTACCAAGCTACGAAATTTGAGAGAAGAAAGAAAGAGTTAAACAAAAACTTGAGAAGAAACAAAGAGCTAAAAGGAGAGAATAACACTACAGTAGAACAAACCAGTTGCGATAACTCATGCACAAAAAAAAAAAAAAAAAAATCTTCTGTTAATAAGATTCTTGGAGAGCAATCAGCAGGGAGAGATTTAAGGCTAATGCAATACAAAGTCATACGGGAAATTAACGTTTGATTAACGTTCTTGGGATATGATTAGGATAGAGATTGACGGATTTTGGACATGCTCATCATTTACGTAATCTGATTATTCTCCGAGTAAAACTTCTTTATTTTGTGAAGAGATATTCATGGAAATATCTTGTGATAGAATCCTTGTTCTCAGCAACTATGGAACGGAGAATCTGCCGTATCCAACTTAACAAGGAAAACAAGTTACTGACCAAAAAACTACCAATTTTCATTTTCCTTGTACTCCTTTTTATTCTCAACCTTATCCGGCTATTAGTAATTGTATGCAATCTTGTGTTCATACTTTTTTAGTTCTTGGTAGTTTTGTTTTCTTTGTTTTTGGGTCAAAACTCCAGTTTACAAAAATAGCAACAGCTTCAGATCATCTGTTATGTCAATTTTAGGAGCACTTTAACAGTTTTAAGGAGACATGCGATGTCCACTCTCTTAAAATACGTAGAAGATAAGACAACATATTAACAGCAAATACGTCCAACAATCATGCGTGAATGTTTAGTTCATTGATTGTATTACGCCCACCATTGTGGGATCTTTGTAAATCTAAGATCAGCAGAAAAAGAACAAAAGCTCAAATGTTCCTATATTGAATTGGACTTGAGCTTATATTTAATGAATGATATTACGTGATAGGATTTTTCTAACGGTGTCCTAAGGCCCTAGTTAATACACTAGCATTCATCAAATTTATCATATATATATATATATATATATATATATATATATATATATATATATATATATATATATATGTATGTGTGTGTATATACACATACTAACAATTATTTTTCTTATATTTATTTTCTTTTTCTATTCAAAATTGTCTACCCTCTCTTATATTTATTTACTTTTTCTAATTAATTTTATATTTTAAAAAATATAACACTTTAAATACATCTTAACAAGTGCCATATTAGACAGACAGTACATAATATGTGGTTTGGGTGACATTACAAAGTAGAATTTGACTAAAGGATACTTATCATGAGCACACTTTTAAGAGAGACTAGAGATGTTACGTGCCCGTTTTGATTGTTATCTTCTAAAATTTTTGTAGAAAAATGTGTAATGATTTAATGTACATTAGGTATAAAAGTGATTGCGAAATATGCACACGGAAAGTGTAAAAATTTTTGAAAAAAATGACAATCTTTATGTTTTTTTGTATAAAAGTAGATTTAACTAGAAAAAGTACCTATATACAGACATGCTATAGTTCACATGATAACATTTAATTGGGGATCCAGTGTGTAAAGGAGAGAGGAACCAGAAACAGTAGAACACACTGCTGCAATGTCCTCTAGCAAGAGAGATTTGGAAAGTAGTCCCAATAATATGGGATGGAGCCAAAGATCAACAAGGCAATTTCACAAAATGGCGGAGCAGAATCACCAGTGCTAGGAAAAGACTAAATGGTAAAAGCCCATTGACCTCACTGCCAATATTCTGTGGCAGATATGGAAGCAAAGAAACAAGAAGGAATTTGAGAACCGGACCAACCATCAACCATGCAGAGTTATTCAGAAAGTACGCAAAGAATGGCTGGAGCAGGAGGAAATATGTTCAAACAAAATCAGATTGAACAAAGAATGGTTGTAGCACTTTTTATGATGTGATGTATGTAAGATAAAAAGTTAATTAAGAATATACAAAAGTGAGTTGAAAAATGTGTAATGATTTAATGTACGTATAAAAGTGATTGCGAAATATGTACACGGAAAAGTGTAAAAATTTTTGACAAAAATGACAATCTTTTTGTTTTTTTGCATAGAAGTAGATTTAACTAGAAAAGGTACCTATATACAGACATGCTATAGTTCACGTGATAACATCAATTGGGGATCCAGTGTGTAAAGGAGAAAGGAACTAGAAACAGTAGAACACACTGCTGCAATGTCCTCTAGCAAGAGAGATTTGGAAAGTAGTCCCAATAATATGGGATGGAGCCAAAGATCAACAAGGCAATTTCAAAAAATGGCGGAGCAGAATCACCAGTGCTAGGAAAAGACTAAATGGTAAAAGCCCATTGACCTCACTGCCAATATTCTGTGGCAGATATGGAAGCAAAGAAACAAGAAGGAATTTGAGAACCAGACCAACCATCAACCATGCGGAGTTATTCAGAAAGTACACAAAGAATGGCTGGAGCAGGAGGAAACATGTTCAAACAAAACCAGATTGAACAAAGAATGGTTGTAGCACTTTTTATGATGTGATGTATATGAGATAAAAAGTTGATTGAAAATATAAAAAGGTAAGTTGAGAAATGTATTTATGAATCTCTTTAGGTCTTAGTAGCAGCTGCCCTGCTTAAGGTAGTTATCTCACATCGAGTGTTGGGGGTAGGGGTGGCAATTCGGGTCCAAATCAGGTTGGCGGGTCGGGTTCGGGTCAACCCGCCAGAAAATCTGTTGACCCGAACCCGACCCGCCAACCCGTGACGGGTCAGGTATGCTGACCCGAACCCGAAAATTTCAGGTTGACGGGTTGGCGGGTCGACCCGAAATGACCCGAAACTTAATTTTAATTTATTAATTTATCACTGTAATTTCTAATAAAATCAATTTCTCACAAAACTAATTACATAATCAAGTAATAAAAATTTAAATAAATAATTCCAAACCAAATCTAAAATAAATTAAACACCGTAAAAGTGTTTTATCCCAAACAAAATATAAAATAAATTAAAACAATATAAAAGTAAAAAATAATATAATATATTATTTGTCCAAATATAATAATTTCAACTTCACACAAATTAAATAAATTCATTTAGGATTAAGTAATTAATGCCTTTGAAAAAAAGAATAACTTAGTTTAGTTAGATAAAATTATTTTTATGTTTATTAAATTATTTTTAATTCGTAAACGGGTCATATCGGGTCATATCAGGTCACCACGGGTTGACCCGAAATCGACCTGTTTTCTTTTCGGGTTCATCGGGTCCAACCCGATTCTGACCCGAATTCCCGAAACCTCAACCCAAACCCATTAATTTCGTGTTAGGTTCGTGTCGTGTTTTCAGGTCGTGTCGAAAATTGCCACCCCTAGTTGGGGGGGTTTGGGTTAGTTTATAAGTCTCCTGAGGAACCTCAAGAGTTGCCGGCTTTTGTGGTTTTCTCGGGGTTTAGGTTTGTAAAATGATCAAAAGTCATCCTGGCTTTGGTAAAAAAGAGAAATGTATTTATGATGCAAGCGAAATATTATTTGAAATAATAATGATATCCAAACAAACATATTGTTTCGAATGTACTCCTTTTATATTTAGTTAGTAATGATAACAATAATATTGGTCCAAATGTTAATTCATATGCTTTAGGCATTTTTTTTGGATGAGATTATCGCTCGAATTGTAAAGCTCTCTTTAGAAAATCAATGAAAGCATCCTAACGTTTCAAAAAAAAAAAAAAAAGTACCGTAAGTTAAATGCCAGAACACCCCTTAAAAAAAAAAAATTTACAAAGTAACATGCATATGAACATGAATAGAACATAAATGCAGCAGAGCAGAGCAATTTACAGTTGGAGACCTTGTCAAACTTGAACGGCAACATAGTACATTAAGCTGCTTCCATTGTCAGAAGCTCTTGGAAAAATATTAAAAATAACTTGGGGAAAATGTTAGTATACAAGTTAAACAGGAAAAACAACATAGAAGTTATTTTTGCAAAAAAAAAAAAAAGAAAACTTGCTATACAAGGAGTAAAAGATCCACCAGAAGGAAAGAAAAAAGATTTATCAACTAGTTTCCATCATGGGATTTGGGCTTTTTCACTATCAGAACTGGACACTTGAGGTTCTGTGCACAGTGATGGCTCACACTGCCAAGAAATGCCCTGCCCCAATTCCAAAAGACAAAAAAAAAAAAAAAAAATCAAAATCAACCAACCATTACAATAATAATGAAAAGAGATTGCAATAATAATCATCAACTAATATAATTAATTACAGGGATTTATTTAAAAGATCAAAAAAAAGGAAAGAAGATGGATTCCACCTCTTGATGAGCCCATAGCCGTGACTTCCCATGACTACCAAGTCAACGTTTAATTTCTCTGCCAGCTGACAAATGATGTCCCTTGGATCTCCATGCTCCACCTTAGTCTCCACCTTAATCTGTGCACCACATCCACACCCAAACATCATTACTCCTAGAACGTAAATATTATATTATTACTTTCATACCCCTACAAAACCCAAAATTTAAAAATCCACCCCCTTCCTCATTAGCGGTTATCCAGTCTACTAGAAGGGAAAATGCTACATTTATTAATAATTTGTCTAGAAAAAACCCTTTTTTTTTTTATAATATAGAACTGTGCCCCAAAAAAAATGGATTTTGACTGTATAATTTGAAATGGATTTCTTTAGGAAGAGAAAAAAAAAAAAGAATGGCTTACGGCATTAAAGTCCTTGCATATTCGGTGGGCTTTCTCAAGAACGCATTCTGCAACTTCATGGCTGTACTTCTCCATAGAGGCTAATATATCAGAAGAGAACAAATACCCTGCAAAAACAACCAAAATAGTAAGAAAATTTAGACTATGACATTTTTTTAAAAAAAAAATTTTTGATCTCCCAAAATGCCCATATAAATAATTATCTCAACCACAAAAAGAAGAAAAAAAAAAAAGAAGTCACCTGGGAGGTGGTCTTCCTCACCTGATCCATCAAGGGTAGAGTAAACAGCTCTAGGTGGCCTGGCATAGACGAGGACAAGGGTATCTTTGGAATTTTCATTGACAATGTTGGAGAGACACCATGACAAAGCATAGGAGCTCTCCTCCCCTTCATCCACTGCAACCAGAATCTTGCGTTCTTTCTCCGCCACTTCAGAAGCCATCAACCACAGATTTTTTTTCTTCTTCTTCTTTTGCTCCTGGATGCTTAATTAATAGAAGCTTGTGACAATTACAAAACTTTTTTTCTTTTTTTGGTGCGTAATTAAGCTCTGACTATGGAATATTTATATAGTGTGTGATTGACTACTGTGTGTCCTGTGTGTGTGAGTCTGTGAGAGAGTCGTGTGGCGGGTGGCGGCGGTTTGATGGTTTTGAGCTTTTTGTAAGTTTAACAATGCTGTTGGCGGTTCATGGGTTCTGGCTTCTGGGCCATGGACCATGGTTTTTATTTTACTACTCAACATTCAAAATAGAAATTAAAAGTAATTTTGCTTGATAAAATGATAAATATTTAACAACATCTCAAAATAAAACACGACATTTTAAAAAGGGAATGATTTTAAAAACCCCCTCTAAGGTTTTTAATTGTTTCACTAGCCTCCCTTTAAGTTTTAAAAATTATACTAACATTCTTTGCGATTTATTATCTTGTAATTACTAAGGTGGATCTGATAAAATTGAAATTTGAATCTATTAAATTATTGAATTGTTAAGTATTAAATCTAATATATTTGAATGCATATCATATTTAGTAATAAATGAATAGTTTATCACTTAATTTTGGGAGTATGTTTTGCTTAAAGAATTCAGAATTCAGTAACACTTAATTAATTCAGATGTTCAATTATTTTTTATCAAATGGTTTGAATATGTTAAGATCTGAATTTATTAAATTTAAGTATTGAATTGGATTATCAAATAGAATCTAAGCCAACCAACAAATAAAAAGTAACATTAGAAAAGAAAAAAAATAACATGATTCTATTGTACTATTATCCTTCATCCATTATATTATTTAATTAATCTAATACTTGTTCGTATATTAAAAAAAATACTTACTAGATTTCTTAGAAGCACGAAACTTTAAAAGGAGTACCTTTTCGGTAGGTGGTTTTAGTGGCAGTTATCTTGGAGAGACTTGGCCGTAGTGGCGGGGCCGTGTCTCACTTTTCTTTTTAGGTCTCAGATGTGATTAACACGTGTGTTTGGATAATCATTCCAAATAATTATTTGAATAGATTACTGTAGCACTTTTTATGATTTGATGTATGTGAGATAAAAATATGAATTAAAAAATATATTTATATTGCAAACAAAAATTTATTTTAAAAAAATTTGCTATCCAAACATTTTATTTACTTACATCATAAACATAATTTTGAATACATTTTTTCATCTTTTTAATTATTTTTTTTATCTCATCTGCATTATATAAAAAAAAAGTATTACAGTAATTATTTTAAATAATCTCCTGTCCAAACCAAAGGCCTATCTGGCAAATAAGTTTTTTTTTTTATCAAATTTGTCTGCTACAAATTTTTTAACAACTTCAATTATAGTAATCTCACAAAACTTATCAAAATTTTTAAACTATATATTTTAAAATATCCAAAAATTTATACACTTTAAAATTTTTTTTTACAATTTCTATGGTAAATTACAGTAAAATTTTAAACAAATATCCAAAATATTCAATTGGCAAACGACCTCAGGTTTCGGCTCCATGAACCACGTGATGCTCCCAGGCTCTCACAAATTTTTTTGAGGAAAGTTCCATAGTTGCCAACGTAGGCGAGAATGTCAATAATGTACTTTTTCACTTCAAAATCTAATCCAAATCCAAAATGCTCATGTATTATGTATATCCAGATTCAGCATTGAATCTCTTGTTACCCTTTTTTAGTATACGCCAAATTTTAGCTAAGGAGCTTGTTTCCATGCAGTTAATGACCTTAAATTAAGAGAAACATGTTACCCTGTAAACGTGGTGTATAATTCCAAAAGCCAGACTGATTCTTGTAATTATGCCCAAGAACCAGAACTTGTTATTTGTAATAGGAAATAGGGCATATGAACTTCCCCTTTTCATAAAGATACAAAGTGAAAGATTTTCCATTTTGATTGCTATCTTCTGAAATTTTTTTTAGAAAAATATATTGTAACGATGTGATGTATATAAACTGTAAAGTACTAAAAAAGTGATTAAAAAGTATATTTACAAAAAATGTAAATTTTTTAAAACAAAAAATGGCAATCTAAACGAGGTTGCATCTAAGTTTTGGTGTCTCCCCTTGAACAAATCGTAAATGCTTAGCGTGCCATCTAGTATTGCCTTGTACGTAGTGTACCAATGCCAATAACACATTACAAAGTAGTGTTGTTCAATCACATATTGTCCCTCATAAGTATACAAATTCGTCCCACCATCGTTACTTGATAATTAATGATTGATACTAATACATCACACGCGAGCGATGCACATAGAACGTGTAACACCTTTACATAAAAACCTCAGAAACTAGCTCAATAGGTGATCACAACGGTCATGCTATCAATGACTTTGTTTGGGAGGTAATGTTATGTACGTGCAAAAATTGAATTTTAAATTCAAATTTTATATAATTGTAATTTATGCAACACTGTCAACAGTATATACATTATTAGTATAAGAAAGATTAATTTTTTCTTTGGAGTTAATTATTTGTAAAAAATTTATTTGCTTGCGTCATTAACGTATTTTTAAATCATCTATTTATCTTATGTCAAATGAGTATTACAATTTTTTTTTTAAAAAAACTATTCTAATTAATTTACTGTCCAAACACACTCCACCACTGCTACAAAAAAAGTTTTTTTTGTTAGTATTTTGAGGATTAAACTCATGTGCTCTTGTTTTTAGATTGTTTGCGTGGCTAATCAGCTAAAAAACTTGACACAAATCTTCAAAGCTTTTAGGTAAACAAAAGTGATGTCAATAATACCTAAGAAGGATATTATGAGATGTAGCACAAACCATTTCCAAGGAAATTATGTCAAATATAAAGAAATGCAACAAAAGCAAGATAAACCATTTACATATAAGAGAACTTAGAACTCCATACCAAATAGTAATATAAACACTCATATGAAATTTAGGTAATCCGAATTCTCAAACTTTGGAAGTTTAATATTTCTTTAAAAAATAATTATATGCATTTATTCACTTATAAAAACACTTATAGCACTTAAATACATCTTTCTATGCAAATTCAAATATACTAGTTCTTTCTTAATTAAGCAATTACATAATGAGTTCTAAATTTGTCTTTGTTACTTATCATATATTCAAAACCAAAATGATTCAACACCATTATATCAAAAATAAAAAATAAAAGTGACACCTATTTCCTCTCTTATTTATTCTCAAGAAATAATAGGTAATAAAAAAAAAGAAAAGGGCAAAAAAAAAAAAAGCAATCAAAGAAAAAGAAGAAACTATTAAAATAAAAGAGAAAGGAACAAGAAAATTAAAAAACGAGCGCTAAACAACTAAGTAAGAGGTTGGTTCATCAAACGCCGCTTTGTTAACTCCGCCACCTCCAACGGACTTCTCGAAGCCTTCCCTCCTCTTCCTCTACATCACTCTCCCGGCGGCCCCACTTCCGCTCCCAAACAATCTCCATTAATTCATCCTCTACTGCGTGAGTGTGTGTTTTTGAACCTCGAGTCCTCGAAACCTTTAAAAAATGCAATCAGCAATGACAATGTCCCTGGCCTCGCCTTCCCTAACAATTGCCCCGAGATCCGACTGCTCTTCTTCCACTTTTCTCACGTCGCGATCGCTCCGGTTCTGCGGGCTCAAGAGAGAGGCGATTTTCGGACTGAATTCTTCGCATTCAGCTGCAGCGAGATTAGTTTCCTCCTCCTCGGCTGCTGTATTTTCTTCTTCGTCCACAAAGCAGCGTTTGAATTTGAAGGTTTCGGCTTCGGTGAGTAATGATAATGGAACTCCGTCGAAAGAGGGTTTTGATTATGATCTCGTAATTATTGGCGCTGGTGTTGGTGGTCATGGCGCTGCACTTCATGCTGTAGAGAAGGTAACAATGCCACTCTGATCATTAAAGAAAGTGATGAAAGAAGCTGGTGGCTAACATCAAGCAGGCATTTTGTTTGACTGCTTATTCACCATATAAATGCATCTTGTGATACCTTTATCAAATTCTTGAATTCAGTGAAAGTGATTAACTGACAAATGTTTTGTTTTCAGGGTTTAAAAACTGCCATCATTGAAGGAGATGTAGTAGGAGGAACATGTGTAAATAGGGGTTGTGTGCCTTCCAAAGCCCTCCTAGCTGTTAGTGGTCGTATGCGGGAGCTTCAGAATGAGCATCACATGAAGGCTTTTGGTTTACAGGTAGGCATTTTTGGTCTTGTTCTTTTTGCTGAGAAACCAAAGTTTAGTCTCTTGAATGTTTCAGTAACTGTTTTTGGGCCAGCTGTAAATTCAGCATCAAGTTCATGAAATGGTTGAACTTCTTGTATTGGCACAAGTTACTGTCCAGTGTCATATTTCTTACAAAATCGCCGAAGTTTGCATTGCAACCCTGAAATGCTTTTATTTCTGTTTTCCCTGTTTTCGACAGCTTGCTCACTTTTTTAACCTCATATGATAGGTTGCAGCTGCTGGATATGACAGACAAGGAGTTGCTGATCATGCAAATAATTTGGCCTCCAAAATTAGAAATAATTTGACAAATTCGATGAAAGCTCTTGGGGTAGATATATTGATGGGTGCTGGCACAGTTTTGGTAAGCTGAGCTATTCATCGAAATTTCTCAAGTTTAAGTAGGTGTTTTCTGTGTAGAAACGGTCATTTTTAAGTAAAAGGGAAAGTGGTAGTCATTAGATCACATATACGAGGCTTTGTCATTCATTTTCACATAACTATATTTTCAGGGTCCACAAAAGGTGAAATATGGAAAGGCTGGCGCTGGAGAAACTGTAATAACAGCAAAAGACATTATAATTGCTACTGGCTCCATTCCCTTAGTGCCAAAGGGAATTGAAGTTGACGGTAAGTACTCATGTATTTGTCCTTGTGTTGGCACATGTTGTAGCTCGTCTGTCAATGTTTAATTTCTAGCTTCTAGTTTGCAACGAAGTTGCTGCAACAGTTTCTATCGGTATTTAGATGTAAAATTGGTTTAGTTTTGGTATGCTTACTTTCATTGCAATCTCAAGGAAGGTAATAAAGTATATGCAGGATGTCTGCCAGATTGATCTTGAAAATTTGGGATTTACTGGATGTTAAAAGTTTCTGCTGTATTTAAATTGTTGAAGAGCTTATAAATGCTAATGTTCTGAATGTGTGCATGATACCATGTCTCTCAAGTGATGTTCAATAGCCTCAAACTGATTTGTAATTAAACATTTCAGATTATTAGGTTAATTAGTGCCTAAAGTTTGTGATTACCTATAACTGCAAGCGATGAAGAGTGCTTCTCAATTGTGTAGGAGGAACAATTTTAGCAAAACAATCGTGTTATAATTAGCTTGCAAGGAATTAGACTTGGAAATTTTACTTCTTGAACTGCTATTATGTTTTTGTCATTCTTTTAGTTTTGTTGCTCATAGT
Organism: Coffea arabica; assembly: GCF_036785885.1. Classification (NCBI taxonomy): domain Eukaryota; kingdom Viridiplantae; phylum Streptophyta; class Magnoliopsida; order Gentianales; family Rubiaceae; genus Coffea; species Coffea arabica. The sequence continues at coordinate 71,805,772 of NC_092313.1, read as the reverse complement.
TGCACAATGCTTTTTTCGTTGGAGGGTTGAACTGTTATAATCGTGTTCGTCTGTCTTGCTTTTTCAGTCCTCCAAATCTTCTAACTGAATACTATTGTTTGCCAAGATTAGATTAACCAATATCATTGATAGTTGCCTGCAGGTAAGACAGTCATCACCAGTGATCATGCACTCAAATTGGAATTTGTTCCGGAGTGGATAGCGATAGTTGGAAGTGGTTACATCGGTCTCGAGTTCAGCGATGTTTATACAGCTCTTGGAAGTGAGGTGAGAGCAGTTTGTGCTTAAAAAGTTGTTTCATTTTTGTTGAGAAGCAAAATTTCTCTTGTCATGATCACAAAAATTTTGTTCTACTTTAGTCCTGTTTAGGGAGAGCTACTCCTCAAAAACCATCTTCTTTTACTAAAATATACGTTTTGCTTTTTAACTGTTTTAATGAAACTTGCTCTTCCTTTCTATTTCCTGATTTGGTATCACTTTATAGTTTCCCTAAAAGAAAGTTATGGGACAGGGTATCTATGGAAAAGAATGTATCATCATTAATTGTTAAAGGAGTTCGACAACCTGACAAGGACAATAACGTTCAATAATCATTCTCCATGTTTGATTTATCAAATGGAGGGGCTTCAAAGCTGTGGAGTAGCCAACTTCATAGAGACTAACTAAAAGCAGGACAAAGAAACATATAAAACATAGGGAAACAACATTTAGTTGGAACGATCCAGTTTTAATTTGTATGAATTGCATAACCCTTTGCAATCTATTACAAAACTTTGATTGACTGAACTTTGTTTCTGATTGTCCTTTGAAGAGCCTTCTGCGACATTGGTCATTGAACATTTTCAAATGTGTAAAACTAGGAGTGCATTATCTTTTTGTGTTTATTTTTGCTTCCACTCACCCTAGCAAAATGGCTTGTGTCACAAAGTTTCATCTTTATTGCACAGGTTACATTTATTGAAGCTTTGGATCAGCTGATGCCTGGCTTTGACCCTGAGATTGGAAAGTTGGCACAGAGAGTCCTCATAAATCCTCGGAAAATTGATTCTCATACTGGTGTGTTTGCCAGCAAGGTATGTCACAGTTCACAGTCCTTTTTCTAGTTACAGGTGCAATGCTGCTATTAATATGTACGCTGCTTTCCTGTTTGTGCCTTTTTAAATTCATTTTCATTTATCTGATACTTTTTCAGATAACTCCAGCAAAGGATGGAAAACCAGTGATAATTGAGCTCATTGATGCCAAGACCAGGGAACCGAAAGGCACTCTAGAGGTAAGTTAATAAACATTCAGTTAATGCATGAATTCTTAGGTCTGTACATCTGAAAGCAGAGTGACGTTCATTTAATATGTCATTCTTAGGTATTCAGATGTCATTGTACATAATTAGTGCATTGGATCTCGACATGATTCTTGGGTCTTGGCACAATATATGGTTGACCAATCATGATCACTGATTCTCGGAGACAGCTTCCTAGTATAGAGTGACAAGATTCTCTAACGTAATTCATTCCAGATCTTTTGTTGAAGAAATTTCATCAATTCGATACAGATGTTTGGTGAAGAGTTAGTTAGCAATTTAATGGATTTATTGCAATGCAAAATATGCAAATGGAGGATCAGGATGTGGTTGACCTTATCATCCAATATAGGGTGTATTTGGATAGAAATTATTTGTCAAAAATTTATTTGCTTGCATCACAAACACATTTTTCCCATACACCTTTCTATCCTTTTAATTACCTTTTTATCTCACATACATCATATCACAAAAAGTGCTACAGTAATTATTCCAAATAATATTTCAAATAATCCAAACACACTCGTAGTTCCCGTAAACCTTCCCATTTGTTAGTTGTCGGCACTTTCAATCATATCATATACTAGCTTTAATTGTCTTAAGGACAGACATTTTGAAAGAAATTGCAGCAGATATCAGCATTTGGCAAACACAAAAACTTTTGCCCCTTTGTTTGAGATGTAGCTTGATTTTCAACTGTGTGCTAATCATTACAACTTAAAAAGTGTGGGGTGGGAGAAAAATTCGCTCAATAGAGAACAGTATATAGGGTTTCAAGTGGGTACCTGAGAAGAAGAGAAGAATATTTTGAGATTTTAAGTGTTATTATACTCAAAATTCGGTTCTCTTCATTGCCCACAACAACCAAATCATGTTATTGGGAGATATTTCAGCAAACTTGTTATGACAGAAGTGCATCTTCTCACTGTGGGTTTAGATTACCTTTTTCTCATTATTGTTTAATCATTATCATAAGCATGCATTGAGTAAATAAAGTCTGCTATATGTGCACTTGAGATGGAGACATCAATGATGAAAGAGAAATTATTAAAACTTTAAGTTATTTTGTAGTAGATATGCTTTTGTCACTTGTTTAATTTTGTTAAAATTGGGAACAATTTAAGTGTGCTTAAAAGAACCTTGGCTCAGGAATTAAAATTTCTGCAATTATGAGTTTGTAAAGCTTACAATGACTATCCTTTTTCAATCCTCCAAAGTGTGCTTTCTATGATCAAATCTTTTAGAATTCAGTCCTCTGTAAATTCCTTTGATTCTTAAATCCTTCTCGGTGGCATCCTCGCTCACAACATGTTTCAACTGTTATTTACCACAGGTAGATGCTGCTCTTATTGCAACTGGTAGGGCTCCATTCACTGAAGGACTTGGCCTGGAAAATGTTAGTTGACTAGTTTATTAGTTTTCTGAATGAATTACAAAATGAGATCATAGCCTAATTCTATGCTATTGGCTTACACATTTCAGATTAATGTACAAACTCAGCGTGGATTTATACCTGTAGATGAGCGCATGCATGTAATAGATGCTGATGGGAAGTTGGTCAGTCGCGGCCTTCTTTGCTCGTAATGTGTCAGTGATGTTCTGCTGGTATAGGCCTTCCTTTTATTGATATAGATCTCTCATTTATAGGTTCCTCACTTGTATTGCATTGGTGATGCCAATGGGAAGATGATGCTTGCTCATGCAGCAAGCGCACAAGGAATCTCTGGTGATTACCTATTCTGTATTCTTTCACTGTGTTGTTCTTATTTTCATATATGTTTAACAATGGGTACTGCTGCCATCGTAGTTGTTGAGCAAGTTACTGGAAAGGACCATATTCTGAACCATTTAAGTGTACCAGCAGCATGTTTTACCCATCCTGAGATCAGTATGGTTGGACTGACAGAGGTACAAATTGCTTCACCAATTCTTATTCTTTCATATATTGTTGTTTAATCAATTTTTGGTGCATTAGAATGTAGGTATCTGTGCACATTTCACATGTACTGGTGTATCGTAATAAAGGTTATGAGTTGCTATCCATTGAAAACTCAAACCCCTCTTTGTTCAATTAACTTTTACTGTACTATCATTTTTGTGAAAAATAAATTTTTTATGAAGATTACTGTGTGTGTTAAATGTTAAAGGAAACTTTCCTTTTGAAGTGGATCAAGTGATACTACTAAAGCTGTATAGGGACACTCTGCAACTATTAATTGGAATCTGACATCTGACTACTATGGGTTGATCCAGGATCAGACTTTCTTTGTTAGTATCGTTGACCAAGATTGACTGTAGGATAATTTAGAGCGCAAATCTTGCAATGGCTACTGTAGGTTGAATCTTGAGTGCGTCTCCTGTGTATTATAGATCTTATGACAACCATGTTGATTGGTTCACCTTCACTGAGGTATTTCTGGAATGTTTGCTAAAAATCTAGATTATTGCCATGTACCTTAAATATTTAACCTTTAATACAAGGCAAAGAAACTATTCGCTTAAGACATTGGATAGGCAAGTTAAGTCTTATGCTTGGCAAGCATGTGTCTGAAAGCTATTTCATTGAAGGTATGGGTGAATAAATTTCATTTTTTGCAGCCTCAAGCAAGAGAAAAGGGTGAGAAGGAAGGATTTGAAGTCAGTGTTGCTAAGACAAGCTTCAAGGCTAACACTAAAGCCCTGGCTGAAAATGAAGCGGAAGGACTTGCCAAGGTTGTACTTGTGATCCTTTGAGAAAATGGACATGTCTGTAATATACATTCACTTCCAATTTATTCCTTGGCTCTGCCAAAATTTTGGTGTTTAGTTAATCTTTTCAAACCTGTGATTTGATGCAGTTGATCTATAGACCTGACAATGGAGAGATCCTTGGAGTTCATATTTTTGGTCTGCATGCTGCAGACCTCATACATGAGGCATCTAATGCTATAGCTATGGGGACACATATACAGGTACACATCTGCTTTGGGAATTTGCATGCTCGTGCATAGGATATATGCTAGTGTTTGAAAAACATCTTAACAGATGGCAGAAATGGAATTTCCTTGGGCACTTTCGTGATTAAGAGAAACTAGGACAAATCATGATTGTATGAAGAAAAGGGTTGAAGCAATAGCAGCAATATCAAAATTGGAATTTCTTAAATTCAAAATGATAGTCTTCTAGGTTGTAAAGCAGTTGACTGCATGGTCTATAACCTTTGAGTATATCAACATCTATTGGCATATTTAGAAATGCTCTTCAACTTCAGGGTCTTTTTTCACTGCAATTGAATTATTTCTGGAACCTCCTTTTCTCTTGTAATTATTGTGTGCTGCTGCTTTTTTATCTTTCTATCTTGTCCACTTTATTGCTTCTTTTTGCATTACCCAGGACATAAAGTTTGCTGTTCATGCACATCCAACCTTGTCTGAAGTGCTTGATGAGCTCTTCAAAGCAGCCAGGGTAAACTTTTTATCCCCTCTCTACTTTTTATTGCACCAAAAAAAGCCTCTTAGGATACTTTTAAGAAGAACATTGAGGAAATTGCTTTAAAAAATCACAATGTGAAAGTTATCTTTGACTGCTTGCTCAAAGTTGTCGCTATGAGAACTTCAATGTGTGTCACAATAATCCTTACTACCAAATCTTAGGGCTGTTAGTCATTATCTAGACGTAAATACAGATAAAGCACCTAAAAGTATGGAGTATTTTTTTTTCTCAATTCTAAAAATCTAATGAGGGACTGCCAAATCTACCAAGATACCTTTACAAGTTTGCATGTACAAAATTGCAGGTAAGTAGGAAAGCTTCCTTAAGTCCTGAACTGAGATTCTCTGTCATTTTATCCTGGTACTCTAAGCAACCTATTTTTGAACGAATAAATAGTGCTAAATCGCAGTTTGCTTTCCTATATCTGCAATGTCTTGTCTTCTTTCTGAATTTAATTTAAAAGTCAGCAACAGCTATTGAACCAAATTTATCATTTTTGTTCTTGTGGCAGGTTAAAGTTAACGGTTCTATTCGAGTGGGTATGCAATTTGCTGGCCATACTTAGATTAGTTGGGGAATGTTTTTGGGAGTATGTGTTGTTACCTTGCTTTTGGGACCTGAGAAGAAGATTCAGGTCCAAGAGAAAGGAGCACTAGAGCAGCATATAAAATTGCTCTTGCTTGCATTTTGGTAGCATTTTCGCTGCACATTCAAGCCATAGACAGCCTTTTGTCAAAGCCATCGTCATTGTTTGTTGTAGAAATTATTCTCCTTGAAAATAATTGGAATTCTAGCTTATGACAATGAGATGAAGTTTTGGTCACAGTCCAAGTACAAAGGATTTTGGTGTACCCTGTGATGAGCTTCAAAGAAAATCTGATTTGTACTTTGTATTCTCTCAGTCATATGATTTATCAAGGGTCGAATTGACTCGAAAAATAAAAGATGATGGACTGATTCTTGCAAATTAAAGTTAAAGAACCAATTGTATTTTAATTAAAAAATGTTGGAGGTGCCATCTACGATGGTTAGTAAATATGGTACATGTATAATATGTATTTATATAACACTGATTTTGTTTCCAAAAATAAGATTAAAAATTCAGCGCAAAATATGAGTTCGTCAAAATTACGCATAAAAATTTGGAAGTTATAAAACTAAAAGTATGAGTAAAACTGCTACAATTTTTCAAGATCATGATATATTTAATGCTACCCTTAACCCTTACGCTTTGTTTGGATTGCATTTTTCTGAATTTTTTGTAGAAAAATTACTGTAACGATTTGATATATGTGAGATAAAATGGTGATTGAAAAATATGTTTACGAAAAACGTTTAACATCTAATTATGATATCCAAACAAAGCTATTCTTGTGTATCAAATAGCATTTTTCTAAATTTTTTGTAGAAAAATTACTGTAACGATTTGATATATGTGAGATAAAATAGTGATTGAAAAATATGTTTACAAAAAACGTTTAACATCTAATTATGATATCCAAACAAAGCTATTCTTGTGTATCAGATATTAACTTTATTAAAAGTTTAACATGTTTACATGTATAAATATATAAAATTATGATATACGTACGTGTTATTCCATATATAATTGGGAAGATAGGTTGTCATTGTTACACAACTTTTTAAAGCTTTCCAAAATAAATAAAATTTAATTCGCGAAGTATAATAGAAAAAAAGTTTATTATTGTTATTATGCGAAAAGTACATATATTTTTCAGAGTATTTTTTAGATAAAGAAAAAATATTTTGAATTATATCAGACGGGCAGTAGGCCATCATGTACAAAAAAATCTAAACTCGAATGGCTGGAAATCGAGAATTTTAGCTGATTATTATTGTTCACTTGTAGGAAGCTTAAAAGGAAAAAAAAAAGAAAAAAGAAAATCCCCATCTTCTTTTTGTTAAACCCATCTCTCGACTTCTTTTCCTGGAGAGCAGCCGGATTTCCTCCACCACCACCACCACCCCCGCCCTCCCTCCCTCCCTCCCCCAAAAAAAAAAACATCCTGTTTTCCGATCATTCATCAATCATATTCAATTCCTCTTCACTGAAATCGTGGTTGCGGGAGCAAATCACACTAAACAGGGTTAGCCCGGCAAAGTCCGGCGCCGGTTGCATAAAACGGTAGCGTTACCTCCCTCCGACCAACCCAAGAAATTCAAGGGAAAAGAAAAAGGAAAATTAAAATCTTGCAAGTTGTATTCACATTTCTAAAGGTATTTTTTACTGTGACTGCTTGTTTCGTATTCGGGTTTTTTTTTTTTTTGGTAGTTTAGTTGCTGAATATTCTTTGAAATATGTGGAAAATGAATGGATAATTTGACTCTGCTGCCACAGTAGATATAGTAATCTGGAAGAAATTTAATTTTTTTTTCTCTGGCAGTTATACCGTGCCAATTTGTGTGGCTTTATTGATTTTTCCATGTCAGACATACGTAGTTGATTGTTAATATAAGCGGCGAAAAAAGAAGGGGAAAATAACGTGAATTTTAATCTTTGAAACCCTTTTTATGTTCTTTATATCTATCATGAAATCATATTCCCAATTGTTCTTCTACAGAGAATAACGTTGGCATGATAGAAAATTTTTGATAATGGTTGACATTTATTTTACTGAATTCAATCTAAAAGAAATGGAAGTAAATTATGATACTGAGTTACTTTAGGAGAAAACTTCCAACTTTAAAGGGCATAAACTTGAAGAATGCTGCTATCATGTGAAAACATTGAACTAGGCTGAGAAGTAGAGGATAAGCGAGATGAATGTTGTCCCAGAACCAGTCATTGGGTGCTCATCTATGACTAGGGAGTGATGGATTATGGATCATGGATTATCTTGCCCGCAATTGTAAGAGCTACTATAGGTGTAAACCAGCTGAAAGTAGGAAGCAGAAGTAAACAACACCAATCCTGTTTATTTGATTCATTATTTTTAATCTGTTAGATGATACTTCTTGATTGAAGCTAAAGGAGATGTTAGGAATTTTTTTTTCTTTTTTCCGGCTGAAGACATACGATCCCTACTTGAGTGGAAGGATCACTATTTAAATGAATATAATTAGATAAAAACACATGTTATTAGTGTCTAAATGTAAAAACCAAGATTGATTTCCATATTTTAATTTTTCCTGGTTTGTGATAGGAACCTTCTGAAGTGTTGAGAAGATAATGCATCCCCCGCTAACATTACACAGGCACCCAATGTGTGCAGAAGTAAGTCCTGTTTTGCCTCCTTTTAATAATTGCTTTGTCTAGTTCTTTCTCATTTTAAACTAAAAGTTTGTTGATGTTTTACTGTCTTCTATTTGGTGATGAATGATACCTTTACATAATATCAAGCACATTCCTTGTATGGAGTTGAATTGAATGAGGTATATTATGAACTTTATTTTGTTCATGCCTGTTGTGTGGTCAGTGTTAACTCAGCGCTGAATACCTGAAAATGCAAGAATCCTATTATTGTAAGCTCCTTTTCATGTTTAAACATTCAAATCTTGGATTATTATCGAATGAAATATGACAATTGAATACTCTATTGTAAATTGTTGAAGTTGCTTTGGAATTTTGGTGTTGTTTAATATCTTACTTTGGACTGGATGGGTATGGACTTTTCTGTTTACTTGGAGTTGAAAAGGATGAGAAATGGTGTTCTTGTGTTTTGACAAAACTGCAGTAGGTTCTATAATTGTTTTCAGCTCTACGGACTTATATTGCCTGGATTTTTGTATTCAATTGTAGAGCTGTTGGAGTATGATTAAGTTTGAAGGAATTAAGTTATTCGTGCTGCATGATGCAGATTATCGAACAGTTCCAGAAGTGTCACTCAGATCATCCAATTGGGAAATTTTTTGGTAAATGCACAGAACTCAAAGTAAAGCTTGATCGCTGTTTCAGGCAAGAAGTAAGATTTTGTAACTGGGATATTGATTGCTCTCCTCTGATAGGAACAATGAAGCTTATTTATTACTCTCTATTTGAGATCAAAGCTACAATACAAGTTTGCACACACCCCAACCACCCCTTGGATGCTTTGCAATTATTTTAAAAAAAGAAAAAAGAAAGTAAAAGGGTAAGTGATAAAAAAGCTTTAAATATTCATTTGTGATGCTAAAACTTTTGCAGAAAGCTTTGAAACGAAAGGCAAATTTTGAAGAGAGCAAGAAGTTGAAGGAGAGGCTCCAAGCACACAGGAAAGAACTTGCTGAGAGAAGCCAAGAAGACAAGCTTCATGCAAGCTGAAAAGAGTTAATGGGTCACTGAAGGCTTGATCGAATTCTGCCCTTGCTACTGTGGGATAGATGCATGGAATTGCACTTGGCTGGATACTTAAATGTACACAAAAATAAAATAAAAAAAATAAAAATAAGAAAGAATTACATTGATGTGATGAAGGCATTCTTGAACTTGTATGTATCAGGAGTTCTTGGGATCCATGTCAGGTAGAAATATTCAGGAGGTTCAATGTTAGTAGATGAAGAACTGATTGTGATGTGGGGACAAATAAAATGACATGTCTTATTTTTCCCTTGCTTGGTGCAGTGGATGACCTAAGACCGGCTACATAGGAACTTGCATATAAATAACCACTATGTGCAAATTGTACGATGAGATTTTATGTATGCATAACTACCAATTATTTGTCTAAAAGATGATGTTAAAATACTTCTGATAGATTTTCTTGAGCATATTTGCCAGTTTCAATGCATTTCCAATTTGAGCGCAAGAATGCCTTGATATTTTATTCAAGAGTGCTTAACTCCATTTTTTTTTTTTTTTTTGTCAAAAGGTCATCATTTAATATATATGTGAGAAAGGTTACAATATTCCTAGCATATACATACTACTGGCACACAGCCAGGACATCTTTGTGGGCTTCAGTCCTAAGCCACACAGGGAAGTCTAGCTCCCACCTTGTTTCATCAATTAGGTTGATGGCAAATTTTGCCAAATCATGATTAGTGCGATTATATTCCCTTCCAATAAATATGAAGGAACATCGCCAAAAGGATCGACGAAGATGTACAATATCCTCTACCAACACATCTAACAGAGATAGCCCAAAACATTTGTGATTAATTCTATCCACTAGACCTTTACAATCTGAATGTATGAGCAGAGATGTCCACCCTTCTTCCAGAGCTTTGAGCATGGCTGATCTGATTGCTTCAGCTTCTAATATGGCGGCATCCTTCATCATTCCAGTAGGGATTGCCCATGCTTTGACAAGTTTTCCATTATGGTCCTTTGTTGTGATGCCCAATCCCCCTCTACTTCTCTTTTTGTCCATTGCTGCATCCGTGAACATTAGGGTGGCATGTTGATCTTGAAGTTCTTTTGTGATGGTCATCGCTGGTACTTCTGGATCATCCTTTTTCCTTTCCATTTTCTCCAAGTCCCACATCTGTTTGTACTCCATCCATTCTTCTAGAGCTCTATTTGAGATCGGTTACCTTTTGTGCTTTCCTTGTTGAAGTTGCAGGCATTCCTTGCTTTCCACAATTGCCACAAGAAGTTTGTTGTGGCTTCTATGTGACTGATGCCGTTAACTCCGCTTCTAGCACCCTGCAATGCTTCCCACCGCTTCGAGAAATTCCATGAACTTTCTTGAATACCATCCCATTTGATAGGGAATGTCTACCAAGCCTCTTCTCTAGCTATACAGTTGAAAAAAAGGTGCTCTAATGTTTCTACCTCTTCACCACAGCATTTGCACCACTTGTCCCGTTTGCCAGTTCTTCTATTCACTTCTGCATTGGTAGGTAGGATGTTATGAAGGCATTTCCATAGGAAGTGCTTCAGTTTATGTTTTATGTTTAGATCCCAGACTTGATGCCATGGTGTAGGATCATCCTTCCTTGCGCTGGATCCCTCATTTGGTTGCATCTTATTGGCCTTCTTGCTCAGTTTTAATCTGGCTTGAGCATATCCTGACTTGGTGGTGTAATCTCCACTGCTGCTATGCCTCCCAACGAACCTGCCCTGCCTTTCCTGGATACTGAGAGGGATCATTAGTATTTGTTCCACCTCTTCTCTTCAGAAAATGGACTGAATAAGATTATTGTTCCATCTCTTGTTAATGATCAGCTCACAGACTCTGTCTATGTTGCAATTTTGAGGTCTAGCTGATCTTATTAGTCCATTCATACCATCAAGAATCCATCTATCTTTCCAAATTGCAGTTGATCTATCATTCCCTATCTGTCTCCTAAGTCCATCTTCTAGCAAAGGGATTGCACTATGAATGCTCTGCCATATCCACGAGGAACCTGACTTTGCTTTGGCTTGCAAGATAGAGGAGTTAGGAAAATATTTCCCTTTCATTACCATACTAACCAGCAACTCAGGATTTGTTAGCAGTCTCCACGCTAGCATGACAAGTAAGGCTTCATTGAAGCACTTTATATCACGAAATCCAAGTCATCCTTTACCTTTGATTTTTGTCAGGTCCCACCATTTTTTCCAGTGCATTTTCTTCTCGCCTTGGTCATTTCCCCACCAAAACTTCGTCATCATGCTACTTAATGCTTTGCATAGTCCATCTGAAAGGTTGAAAACTGACATGGTATATGATGGTAGAGCTAATGCCACGGATTTGAGAAGAACCTCTTTGCCCGCATTACTTAACATCTTGCCCTTCCATCCTTGTAGCTTGCCAATCATTTTGTCTCTCAGGAACCTGAATGTGCTGTTTTTAGATCTTCCTATAACCATAGGGAGACCCAAATACTTTGCCTGAGAAACATGCTGGACGTTGCCTAGAGTTTGGAGGACATCTTGTTTATTTGCTTGGGAGCTGTTTCTGCTGAAAAGAACTGCTGATTTCTCAATGTTGATCTTTTGCCCTGAAGCTAGTTCATAGATTTGAAGAATTCTGGTGATCTCACTTGCCTCCTTAGAGTTAGCTTTACAAAAGATTAATGAGTCATCTGCAAAAAACAAGTAGGATATGGCAGGGCCATTCCTGGAGATTTTAATTCCTGTTAACAGATTGTTCCTGCAAGCAGAAGTCAAAAGATTTGCAAGACCTTGGAGTGCTCAACTCCATGGCGGGTACTCCAATGGGCTTAGTGGGTTGTCCACTCAGTTCATGTTAAATTGACTGATTCTTTTCTCCGGGGTGCGAGATTCTTGGACAGAGTGGCTCTTTGGTGCTAGATGGCTGTTTCAAATTTCGGATTGCCCTGCCTATTCAATGCAATGAGGGTTCTTCAAGACTGATTGGGTATCAGCTGGGGGCATAGTTAACAACTCGTGTCATCCCCTTTGCCTACCGAACACCAGAGAAGACAGAATATCAAGCATTCAAAGATTGCATTGCCTCTGATGGTGGAAATGTTGGGCAAGATAACGCCTAGGAATCTCCAGATCCGGCAAACAATGCGCGGACTAAACAGTCTGAACCTTGGGGTCCTGGTACTGGTGGTCTGTCATTTAAGGATGCTCTTTTATCTACCACGAGCCTTCCACCAATTTACACAGGCTCAGATGATGAGGATCTAGGTCAACAAACAACTTTAAAGTCATGGAGAAAAGCTGTCATTCTCAAACTGTTGGGGAAAACCATGTCATTCACTTCCCTTTCTCCCGAACTTGTTAAACTTTGGAAGCGCAAATACCCATTGGAGCTTGTCGACCTGAGCATGAACTTCTTTCATGTACGTTTTCGATGCAAAAAAGATTGCTATCTGGTGCTGGAAAAAGGGTCCTGGTATATAATGGGAAACTACTTAACTATTCAGCCATGGAAACCGGATTTTAAGCCTGCCCAAAGCTCAACCTTAGTTTGGGCAAAGTTCACCGGTTTGCCTGTTGAGTACTATGATGACAGGGTTCTGTTCAAGATTGGAAATGCACTTGGAAAGGCTGTCAAGGTGGATAAGCGGATGATGGCTATTTTTGCTAGAGCATGTATCGAGGTTGATCTCGATAAGCCTTTACCTCCTTGCATTGGATCAAAACGTTTTTGCAGGATGTAGAATGTGAAGGCTTGCACATGATTTGCTTCGACTGTGGTAAATCAGGCCACCGGCGAGAGGCCTGTCCATGGATTAGTGACAGGTGTTTGAAGGAACTAAATGAACTGTAGGAGTACTAGGTGAAGTATGTTTTCTGAATACAAGCAGGGCTGTTTGTCAATTCCTCCTGTCTTGCGCCTTAATTTCTTGGATGAGCTAGTTTTCTTCGGAGTATCTGCTGTTCTGTCTCCTGTTGAATCATTCTGTGCTTATGCTTGTTCAAAGAGCACTGTCTGCGCCTGAGTTGCCTCTCCTCATTTTTTGCCTTAGCTTATTCATATGCTTTGTCAATGAAGAAATTCTTGGCATGAGAAAGTGCAAATCTTTAGCTTACTTCACAAGCACTATCAAGAAATTCGTTAACTTATGGCACGTTTTTAGATCCCAGTATAAGAAAGGTTAATCCTAAAACTATGACGAGTACTTTTATGCTAAAACAAAAACATAATTATCACTCTTGCATCCCTACCTGTTTTTCCCTATCCGTCAGAGAACTTCAATGAAAGTTTCATGTAAAATCCCATCACAGTCTTACACAGATTGGTTGGTAAGTGCCTTTGGCAAGTCAAGGGTGAACTTGCAGAGCAAAAATATGTGCATAAAATAGTTAAATGCATCGATCACAGCCCATAGTGACCGTCTTTGCAAGGCATCCAACTTCATGATTTTTAATCTTCACAAACTTTGAAAGCAGGATTCTTGATTACTTTCTGTGAAGTTGACAACCCTTGAAACATTCTCAGTTTGTTGTTGTCCATTTGAGCGATATTGTTCAAATACAGATTACTGTATTTTTCTTGTACTAGTTGACAAGTCATTTGATTTGTTAAACAAAGAATAAACACTAATAACACTTACTTAATTGTATTAAATCTTGATATTTAGTGGATTAAAAGCTGATAGAGCGGACTCACTTTTGAAAAACACTTGCTTAAATATTCCATATAATTTTTCGTTGAATAGTCAAATCGATAAAAATAAGACCATCACTTGTGCTAATCAAATAGTGAAAGCGTGACTAGACCAAAAAAAAAAATTAGTGAAAGCGTGGAACTATGAAAAGAAACTTAGGTCCTGTTTGATAACGTAATTCAACACTTAAATTTAATATATTTAGATTTTAACATATTCAGACGCGTTTGATAATCAAAAATTGATCTGAATTGATTAAGTGTTAGTATTATTGAATTTTTTAGGTAAAACTTACTCTTAAAAAAAAGTGATAAACTATTCACTTATACACTCAAATTTAAATGTATTTGATTTAATATTTAATAATTTAATAGATTCAAATTTCAGATTTCAATTTTTAAATTTTAATTTTATTAAACACACCGTTAGACTTGGGATCGCAATCCTTTCGTTTTGAGCAAATTATCCGATTGGTCACTAAACTTTTGCGATCGTCGAATTTTAGTCACTCAACTATTAAAAATCTGGTTTTGCCTACTAAAATATATAAAGTTAAGGCACGAGACCATTCTGTTACATTTTGCCGTTAAGTTCGTCGATCTGTTTGTCCACACGATTTTCAAGACAAAAGGCAGGTCAATTTAGGAAGTTCAAATGAATTACAAGCTGATAAGCAAATCGGGGGAATAAATATAACTGGAACTAAGCAAAAAATACGCAGTCAAATTGGGAGTTGAAGAAGCAAATAGTACAGATTACGAGGGCCCTCCAAATCTAATGCTCGATTCCTCTTCATCCCTTTCAATTACCTCAACCACCTTCTCAAGTCGCCGGTCGAAGAAGGTGAAATCTCCCTTGCTGTCAGACTCTCGGTGTAGCAAGATAAATGGTTAGACTGGTGTTCAAACCCCAAATGCACTCCACAAGCACTCTTAAAGCTTGGGCTTCTCATATAATCTCCGTAGCCCGTGCCTGCACCATATGGGTTTGGGACAGGAAATGACAACCTCTTCTTAATCGAGCCGACTCTTTCCCTCTTCGGAGTGGCTAGCCTTTGTCGCAGTGCACTCTGAGAGCGGATTCTAGCTTTAGCAAATTTTGTTGCAGCCAAGTAATTAGGCACTGCACTGGTCATGCCTCTGGATTGTTGGTGCAAGCCACCACAGTTGTACTGGTGGTAATTAGAGCTCAGTGTTAGGGTTTGAGCTGTATGACCGCATCTTTCTTCCACTGCAACATATCTAGGACTAGCGGAGCAAAATTGGAGAGGCCTTGTTTTGGAAGGAGAAGGTGTGATAGGAGAGTGGAGAGATTGAGCTTGTTGGGTCGAGCTATGAAGAGGGGAACAAGAGGTGCAAGTGGATGTTAAAGTTCCTAAATTGACCCTGTCTTTTGTCTTGAAAATCGTGCGGACAGATAAATTGACGAACTTAACGGCGAAATGTAATAGAATGGCTTCACGTCTTAACTTTATATATTTTAGTGACCAAAATCAGACTTTTAATAGTTGAGTGACCAAAACTCGACGATTGCAAAAGTTTAGTGACCAACCGGATAATTTGCTCTTTCGTTTTCTCTTTGTCTTGATCGGACGGTGTTGATTTCGATAATAATCGCATTTCTTTACTTTGGGTTGAAATCCAACGGTTTTACTTTGCTAGGTGACAACGTGAGACCATAGACTATTCGTTTCCTTTGAGCTGAATCCAATGGTTAGAATTTACCCGGTGACAACATACTTACGGCTTTCCTCTTCGTTTTGGGCTAATCCAACGGTTTGTATATACCCAATGACAATTCCCCCGATTTTTAGTCAAAATAAAAGGGCTGCAGCAGGGGGAGTTGGAATAGTACAAAAGGGATAAACTTGAGACTGCGTTTGGATAGGAAATTATGGATAAATTTTGTAAAAACAAATATCTAACTACAATATAAGTTCGAGTTCGGGGTTCCTGTAGCAGCTTCCCTTGGCGCCATGTGGCAGCTCCAGAGCTCAACTTTAGCTTCTTTCTTTTTGAGCCTGTTTTGTGAGGTGCAAAGGTTTAGCACTTTTGGTCAAATGCAAGGTACCGTCAAATGCAAGGCACGTTAGAGTGGTTGAATGTATATCATTAGCACGTTAGAGTGGTTGAATGTATTTTGCTTCATCTGTGAACTCACTGCATGTGGTTGTTCACTTGTTCCGAGTAGTTGTTGCCTGTTACCTTTAAAAGTAGGTTGTTTTCTGTCAAAAAAATAACCATTAGATTGTAGTACTTTGTACTTTTATCATCTATTCACCGTTAGATTTGTATGATTATCTATATGAAGTTGTTGACTTACTTTTTTTTATTTATGTGTGGTCTTTTATCCTTAACACTTTTGATGTTTTTGCCAGACAAAGCTTAACTTTCCAAGACCTGCTTATGTTTCTTTCATTTTATTCGGTTGTCGTTGGTCTTCATTCTGGGGAAACAGAACGAAAGGAGCGTTCCGCCGGTTCTTTGCTTATTTCTTGGTGAGTTTTTATCTGCATTAAATCTCTAGACATTTAATGTTCTTCTTTTTGCATGCCTGTTTACTACTTGTGTTTCATAGTTTTTACGATCATAGTTTTTACGATATTATCATGCAGCTTATTTTGAGCAACTTTCCTTCCGTTTCTTTAGTATTTGAGTCATTGTTTCAATCACTCCTTATTTGGCTGCAAATCATATTAGTTAACCATAATGCGACAGTATAGATTGTTTGAGCTGCTGTAAAGTTGGTAGCCATTGTGTGTCATATATACTTTCGGTGTTCATCTTTACCTAAGTTTTTATTGCTTCAACTTTCAATATAAGGCTGTTATACTTGAGCACATCATTTGCTTTTCACTCTACGGCTCCGCAATTGATGGATCAGGCGCGTCAAGTTATTGAGTCACATTCATGTGGCTATCCAGTACAAATACCTGATGTTAGCTACGTTAGCAATCATCACTATGTTGTTACAGACATTGCGAACAGTGATTCTGCTTCTGTATCAGAACAACTGCCTTCCTTGCCTGCTGAATATGTAGCTTCTTGTGTGGACAAAAAAACCTATAGGCGACAAGCTTATCTCAGATGGAAATAAAAAAAAACTGCTTGCGTAACTTGCGGTCCAGAAAACCAAAAAAATGGCTGAATTTGAGCTGTTCTTTATCACAAAATCATGAACAATCTGCTTTGTTGGCTGATGGAATTGGCAGACAGTACACTGTTGGACATAAACAGTCTTTTCATCCAGCCTCTACTGCAAATTTCGGTAGAGACGCACATATTATGCAGTCATATGCCTCATGTAGCAATGCTTCTGTCCTTCTAGATACACCTTTAGGTAGATTCTTGTATTCTTAACAAAATTCTGTTTCAGTTTCCATGCATTGTGATGCTAGCAATATCTGAACTTCTGCATTTGACTTTTAGTCATCAATAGCCAACCTGTTCAACAGTCAGCTAATGAAAGAAATCTTGCACAAAATAAAAGAAAACGTCCAGGTTAGCTTTGACCCCTTATTCTTGATTTGCATTCGTATTGTTGATAGCCATTTAAATTAATGGTTACTTCAGATATCATTTCTGTTCCTATTAGGAAGAAGACCTAAAAAAGGAAGAGAGTTGTTGGATTTAATAGCGGATACTGCTGACATTCTGCCAAAGCAGAGAGATTGTCGACACTGTGGTGCCAAAAAGTTTTTCTCAGAAACAGCAAATTTTTGCTGTTCTGATGGTGATATTATGCTAGCACAGAACAGGCTTCCTGATATTTTAAGAGAATTACTGACTTTATCTTCGGAGGAAGCAAAAGCATTCAGGGAGCTCATTAGGACTTACAACAATCAATTTGGATTCACATCTTTTGGTGTTAAATGTGATAAGGATCTGTGTAAACGAAACAATGGAGTCTATACATTTAGGATTCAAGGACAGGTGTATCATATTCTAAATGATTTGATACCAAATAATGGTTCAGGCACAAACATGCAGCTTTACTTTCATGATATTGAAAATGAAGTATCTAATCGTCTAGCTGCCTGTCCTAGATTATCTGAGAGTGTGATAAAGAAATTAATCACTGTTCTTCAGCATAATCCATACACTCGCTTCTTTAGGAATTTATGCCACGTTCCTAACTTAGACAGCTACAAAATAGTGTTGCATACTCTTCCTGGTCTAGATCAGAGAGTATATAACAAACCAACAGAGTCACAAGTTGCAGCATTATGGGTAGAAGGAGAAGAAAATGGTGAAAATAATCGCCGTAATATACAAGTGTACACTCGTGGTGGTTCCTCACGTAACATTCAGTATTATTATGGTTGCTATGATCCACTACAATATCCTTTAATGTTTCCATTTGGAGAATTGGGTTGGTGTGAGAACCCGTAAATTTTCTTATTTTCTAAATTTTATTTTATTTAATTGCACGTTTTTCTGCATTTTCTTATTAGAAAACTTTTCTAGATAATTTTTATGAGTAAATATAGTTTTTAGATGATTTTTTCTAGTATCGGTTAGTTTTTGAGAAATTAAGGACGTATATCGGACGTGGGACCCGTTAGTGCGTAAAGTTCGAAAAAATTCGGTCCGTTAGGTTAAGTTTTGGATACCGGATTTATTTACTAGGTGCTAAGAGATAATTAGAGGATATCATTTGGATGAGTGTTGAGGAAACAAAAGGATAGCTTAGCATTTAATGGAAGTGACAAGTGTCACTTGTAGATTAATTCTTACTTGTTGACCACTATTCATGACTTTACCAAATAAATCAAAATTGACTAAAATTATCCTTCATTTTCAAGCTTCTTGGCCGATTCTCTCCTTGGAAGAAAGAAAGGAAAAGCTCTCCAATTTCTTGCTTCAATCTTGCTCAAATTCAACAAACCAACCGTTTAATCTTGCATTTACTCCATAAAACCCCTTAAGTGAGTGGTTGTGAGGTGATTAGTGAAGTTGTTTGGAGGCTTAAGGTGCTAAGTTGCTCTTGTTCTTGGGTTGTTAAGGTGAGTAACTAAGGGACCTTTCTTGCAACTCAATAATGCTTAATTATTGACACGTGTGAGGTGAAGTGATGATTTTAGGTGTTGTTTCATGACTTTTGGTAGAATTTGGTGCATTTTCTATTTAATCATGATTTTTTCTGTTTTCATATGATTCCTATTGTGTGGCCATGTATGATGGTTGGAAATGATCTAGAATGAAGTTAGAATGCGTAAATTGTGGTTGTTTGCCGAAAATTTCCGCATTGAACGGAAAAATTCGGATTTAGGATTTCAATCCAACCCATTCTGTCCGGTACTGTTCCTCATAGTTAGTGGTCGAATTAGCCATGGATTAAAACATAAAAATTGTAGAGAATGATGTTTTATAGTAGCCTGAAAAATTTCAGCTCAATCGGAGTAACGTAACCTGTGAAAAGATAGAATTACCCCTGCTGCCCTGTAGTTACCCGAAACTGAGAATCAGCTTCTATAATTGGTTGTTTTGACCAGGAATACTACTAATTTGGTTGTTGATGTCTTCTTAATAATTATAGCCATGTATCTTAGCTTTCAAATGGCTTTAGAATCACTTGAATTGGAGTTGTATGTGCTGAGATATGACTGAATGAATCAGAACTGCCACAGTAAACTTCGAACTGGAAAATCTGGGGTTGTTTTGGTAAATTTGACCTAGTTAGGGTGCGAACTGGACTAAGTAGTCTTCATCAAAATTATAGCCCTCTGTCTTAGCTTCGGAACGGTATAACTTGCACTTCAATCCAATAAGCGAAATTTCGGTTATGTCCGATACACTAAGTAGCGGTGAATCTGTCTTTTTAGTTCCCTAGCTTAAAGCTTATTTCCGGTCATTGGCCTAGCTAAATCTTGTACTTGGATGACTTTGAGCCTATTGAATGGCTGTTATGATGAATTTATATTGTGTATGACCTTGGGATTGATTGAGGAAAATAATGAAACCATAAATGGTTGAAAAATAGAGAAATACAAAGGGCGTGCTGCCCAAATTTTCACTCAAGCATTAGGTAACGATTTGAAAGTGAATATCATATGAACCATCTAGAATATTTGCATCCTCTTTTCTCAAGGTATATAAGTTCGAATCTGGCGAAAACTTGTACACTTGAAAAAATGACATTTACGACTAATAGAAATACGTTTTCTTCCTTTCTTCGACTCAAATGGATATTTCAAAATTTTTCGAGCGAGCATAAGTTTTCCAATCCTATCTATACTTCGTACTAGTGGTATTTGAATTGTCTCCAATTCACCTGACTTTTGCTGGAGGAACTGTAATATGTTCTCTTGATTAACCTTAGGGTTCATCGGTGATTGAGAGGGTTACTCAGAAAGATATTCTGGACGTTATTTTGCATTAATAGGTGAGTGTACCACTCCCCTCACTTGTTGTTTAACTCGATTTCTGTATATGCAATCTGTGATATGAATGACTGAACTATCTGTTTATTTTGTTTGAGACGACGGTGTACTTTAACACACTCGTTCTCTTGTCTGTTCATATGCCAATTTTTGGTGCGAATCTAAATCTGTTATCTGTATCTGTATCTGTTCTGACGTCGTTTGGAAGCTTGTATCCAATGACCTTTCTGTGACCTCTGAACTCAACTCCTGTGGCTAGTTACTCGAGTCGGGCCGGCAAGGACCTGGTCGATTAGATAACGAATCACGGTAGTCTGTTTTGGGATCTTTGGATATTGAGACACTTGATTCCGGTATACTCGAATATTATCATTTCTGAACTGATTGGAGTTCGGCCCCGGTAGGGGTATGTTTGGTGGACGGAAATTGGTGTAAAGTGGGGTCTACGGATATGTTGGTTCTATTTACGTTGACGGAGAGTCAACGGGTTCGGATCAAGTACTGCAGATGGAAATCTGGCTCCTGAGAGCCACCTATATCCTTCCCTTTGAGTCAATGTGTCTAAATGCTTTCCTTTATATCTGGCATATGTATCTGATTGATTAAACGTAAAAGGCCATGATTTTACCCTGTATGTTTGGTACCTCTTTGAGCGTAAGTTCACCCCTTTTCTGTTGCCTTTATTTTCCTTACAGGGATTTTGGAACTGTGATTTTGAAGCCGAGTTAAGCTCGTTTAATATACTTTTGTATAGCTCCTTGATGGGTGGAAAAACCTAAATGTATTTTGTTTTAACACTATCTTTTGAGTTGTAAGTTGGGAACCTTACATGTCTATATGTGATTGGCACTGTTCATGTGCGGCTCTGATATTCCGTTTTCATTCCATGATTTTGTTCCGTTTGAGCGCGCTATACCTTCCGAAACGTTTTAAACTGTACATAATCGAGCTAGTAGTCCTGGCGAGAGTTGGGCAGGCAGTCCGCTAACCCATTTGGTACGCCTTAAGGGAAGGTGGGGCTATCACAGTTGTCACATTTAGCCTCGGTCATTCAAGCAAAAACCTTTGCAAATCCAAGAACTATTCTTCCTCCAGTCCAGAGCAATCAAATCCAACAGATCCAGACAGTCCTTCATGCAAAAGGAATCGTAATTCCCTATTCTTCTCAAACACTTCATTTCCCATTTACAATTTTTCCACCAAAAGGACAAAAACATTTCCTATACAAATAACAGCAGAAACCAACAGTCTGGATTAAAGGTAGAGCTGAAATTAGCTGCATAGAAGGACCATTTTGGTACTCAGCCTGCCCGTTATGCCTTCGCTCTAATGATTTCATAAACACCTGGGGATTGAAATGTCAATCATGTGATATCGAAATCAACCCTATTCCCAGGCAAGTGACAATTACATCAAATAAGCTCAACATATTTCTCACCTTAATAACTAACAAACAAATTGATCATATAGAGCTTGCATCTCCCTCTTCATAACTGACTCAACTGCCAAGATTAGGGGTGGGCGCGGATCGGGTACCCGCCCCATTCACCATTTGGCTGACCCGACCCGCACCTTGCGGGTCAGCCATTTTTTGACCCTTACCCGCCCCGCATATCAGCGGGTATCCTATAATAGGGTACCCGCTGAGATAGGGTCGGGTCAACGGGTACCCGCCCCGCCCCATTTATCATTTAATTTTTTAAAAAATAATTTATACCAATTTAATTTTATATTTTACACATTCATCTAAGATTTAAGAAATATTTTTTTTCTAAAAAAGGTTTCCCACCAAGAAATAAGCATGTGAAGAAAATATAAGATAAAGGAAAAAAATTAAAAGAATTCGAAATCAATAAAAGTTTGAAATAAGTAGCACATTTTTTAATATATATGTTCCACATTAATTAAACTTTTTTCTATAAAATATAAGATCATGGCCTCTACAAATGAATCTTGTAAATAAACTATAGTCTCTCATATTTGTAATATAATTTATTCAATAAAATTACTTATTTAGTTCTTATTATTTTATAGTGTGTGTATAAAAATAAAAATAAAATAAAAAATATATATATGCGGGGCGGATCGGGTACCCGCGGGTTTTTAATTATGTGACCCTAACCCGCCCCGCATCTTAGCGGGTACCCGATCCTCTTTTGACCCGATCAAATAATAAAAATCGGATATCCTAATTTTCGGATCGGATCGGATCGGATATGACGGGTTTTCGGGTTAGCGGATAATTTTGCCCACCCCTAGCCAAGATACACGCTGTCACATTGGGAGAAGCAGCTGAAGACCTGATGTGCATCAACGCCAGTCACCTACAACAAATTGACAATAAGGTACAACATTTATCTAAACTTACATTTCTTACTAATATTTTAAATTCCAACATACTTACTATTTCTATGCCCAGGACATGAATCTGCTACATCAAATCACTCAAGCAATCCAAGGCAAAATACTGCTTTGTCACATCAAATCATCCAATCCAGAAGAAAAAGCAATCAAAGACACCAATCATGTTATAATTACAAGCTACAATGAAGAAGAAGTCACAGCTGCTGAATACGCTTGACAAAAACTAAAAATACTGCCTAGAATCAACCTTCTACATAAGTAGTATAGTTTATGTGTATTTCTATGTTCACTACAGTTGTTAAATTACTCTACTGTAATTTTGATGTGTAACCTCGGCAAGGTAATGCAAAAAAAAAATTGCTTATCTAAATATCTCTTCTGTCAACGCAAAATTAAATAAAAACAACCAATGCAGCACAACAAATTTTCTTTGACCCCTTCTGCACTCCTAACATTTTCCTGCTATCTGCCATACGGCTCCAATACACCTTTCATACTTTGTAACACAAACAAAATACAACTTCCATACTTTGTAACACAACCAATACTAAACCAAATTGTAAGTTTAAATTTTTCGCCATTCTCCTTCCCCAAATAACATCTAATAATAATATCTAACATTATATATAATAATAATAATATCTAATAATAATATATATATCGAATAATAATAATAATAATATATAATAATAATAATAATAATATAATAATAATAATAATATAATAATACAATATAAGTTCGAGTTCGGGGTTCCTGTAGCCGCTTCCCTTGGCGCCACGTGGCAGCTCCAGAGCTCAACTTTAGCTTCTTTCTGTTTGCCCGCCGTTGCTTGTTTCATTGGAGCCTGTTTTGTGAGGTGCAAAGGTTTAGCACTTTTGGTCAAATGCAAGGTACCGTCAAATGCAAGGCACGTTAGAGTGGTTGAATGTATATCATTAGCACGTTAGAGTGGTTGAATGTATTTTGCTTCATCTGTGAACTCATTGCAAGTGGTTGTTCACTTGCTCCGAGTAGTTGTTGCCTGTTAACTTTAAAAGTAGGTTGTTTTCTGTCAAAAAATTAACCATTAGATTGTAGTACTTTGTACTTTTATCATCTATTCACCGTTAGATTTGTATGATTATCTATGAAGTTGTTGACTTACTTTTTTTTATTTATGTGTGGTCTTTTATCCTTAACACTTTTGATGTTTTTGCCAGACAAAGCTTAACTTTGCAAGACCTGCTTCTGTTTCTTTCATCTTATTCGGTTGTCGCTGGTCTCCATTCTGGGGAAACAGAACGAAAAGAGCGTTCGGCCGGTTCTTTACTTATTTCTTGGTGAATATAAATTTATTTCCACTCTGCTTCTATTCTTACGTGCCTCTCTCCTATGTGTGTTTTTGAGATCCAAACTACCAACTTAAAGATAACTTACTACCTCTACGTTCTTTAAAAATATCATTTTCACTAGAAAAAGCAATATAAAAAATAATTTATTTTCGAAATTTCAAACAATTACACAATTGGTGCAACTCAAATTTACAAAAAATAATTAAAAACAAATTTATCTCAACATGTATTCTCTAAATAATATATTTAATAATATTTAGTAAAATGAAAACCCTAACAAATTTAATAAATATATGAATTTGTCATTATCAAAATTTGTAACATACTTTTCCGCCCCTAATTTTGTAGTCTATAAAAAAATTTAACATTACATTTTAAATATTAATATATTATCAACAGGTGAACTTATTATAACATACAATTTATATTTTTTATATCTCTTTTTGTTCATTTGCATGTAAAACCTTATACATATTTCAATTAAACTATTATTATTGTCATTCTGCACATACTTCAATCCAATTCTCTTTCAACAAAGCTATATAGCACACAATATGCACTGCTACTCTTTCATAATTTTCTCACTCTGCATATTATCCACGTGCATTTCTTCAGTTCTGTACTATATATCAGCAACAACTTCCTTCACTTTGAATTACAATCCAATCAATACACCCGATAGCCGTAGTAAGCTTCCTCTTAAATATATTCATCACCTCTCAAGAACACCTTAACCATCTATCTCCATTTCTGTATCATTTTTCTTCAGACTACATAAAAATCTATGGCACTAAACATTGACACGAGCAATTCCTCCAATCACGGGCGCAATCGTTCCAACTTCACCGAAGGATGTTTTTTGTTCAAATGCAACCAAAATAAAAAGGCAATTATCTTTTATTCATATATACATATATATATAATACAACAAAAAGTTTTCCATTACACAGCTTGACCATCTGCACTTTCAATTTTCAGATTCTGGCATCAAGCTTTTACTGCATGCTGAAACTCCATAACAAACACAACATAACAATCATCCAAGGAAATCAGAGCTGGACTATTGAAATTACAGGAGAAAAATTTGGAGTTGGATGGACAGAATTTCAAAAGTTTAATTTGCTTGACAAAGATAATTATATACTGCTTCGTCACATCGGCAACCTAAACTTTGATGTTATCAGTTTACAGAACTTAAAATGCACAGTTACCTTAGTTGGACAGTTCCCCTTTCTAATATTCTGCAATTGCAATATTCTACAAATATTCATGGTGAGTCAAGGTACGATGCTTTTTTCTACCCAATCTGCCTACAAATTCCTTTTCGTTTTTTTACTGCTTTTTTTTCCTCTCAGGTGAAATCAAGCCAATATATATTATGTATTAGCATATATGCTCTTCCATCAAACCAGATATAACTCATGATATTATGAATTCCATAACTTTTTACCAAATTTTCAATGAAAAGAACAGAAATAAATTTGTGAGTATAATTCTTACTATATAAATATTATCACTTCTGCTGAAATAAGAAAATCCAAGAACAATGCTCACACATTACCAGTATTTTTTTTTTCTATTTCAGAAAATACCAAAGTTCGTTACGGTATTCATAAACGAAACAAGAACACCCCTCATCACCCTAAGAGCTGGATATAAAGTTTTTCAAGTCAAGATAGACGGCCGACAATTCACCAACAATTGGCAAACATTTGCTCAGCAACATGATCTCCAGTTGAACGAAAAATTAGTCTTCATACCAGAAACAATTAGCTCCTTTACCGTCCAGATCTACAAGAAAGACGGCACCGAAAAAATTTTTCCATGGTACCACAACTACTATGTACATTCTTATATGTAATAAACAATTTGCAAAATGTATTCAGATATCAGTACAACGTCATTTATAATGTCTTCCTGCTACTTCAGTGATAGATTATATCCCAAATAATTCTACCATACATATAAAACAAAAAACTGTTTAATTTTACATAACATTTGGACTAACTTAACAATACTCCAATAAACAGACCCTCTTTTTTTTATTAAACTTGTTTCTTTTTGCCTGCCGTTACTTGTTTCATTGGACCTGTTCAGTGAGCTGCTAACGTTTAACACTTTTGGTCAAATGCAAGGTACCATAGAGTGGTTGAATGTATATCATTATTTTACCTCATCTGTGAATTCACTGTCAGTGGTTGTTCACTTACTGCAACTAGGTTGCTTTTTGTCAAAAATTTAACCATTAGATTGTAGTGCTTTGTACTTTTATCATCTATTGACCGTTAGATTTGTATGATTATCTATGAAGTTGTTCACTCACTTTTTATGTGTGATCTTTTATCCTGAACAATGTCACTGTTTTTCCCAGACAGAGCTTAACTTTCCAAGACGTGCTTCTGTTTCTTTCATCTTATTCGGTTCTCATTGCTCTTCATTCTCAATTCCAAAATATATTCAAGGTGTCCCCAAAACACCCATCATGCCAATTCCACCAAACACATTTACCTTTTATTCCTGCTACCTGCCTCCATCGCTTCCAATTCTTCTTCAACCCACTGCACTATTTTCTTTCTTACTTTTCAACAGCCACGCATACGCAGACAAACATATAGCAATCCAATATACCACAGAATCAATTCCCTTACTTAAAAAAAATTAAATTCTCCTATTTAATGGTTCAAAATAAATACTACCAATCAATTCATTTAATGCTCCACCAAATACTCAACCGACGCACTTTGTCTGCTTACCTGTTTAAATTAAATACCCATTAAAGCCCTCCACCGACCCCCACTTCTTCAAACATATACAGCCTTCTTCCACCTGAACATTCACTCTCATTTTCCTCTAAAATCTATCACCAGTAAAAAATCCTCAACAGTTAAAACACAGCTAAATTTCCTACTTCGCTTGCACATCAGGTACGCTTCCATCAATTTCCAGTATATTTTGCAGCTGATAACTGAATAATTTACTTTCAACATATTCAATCCTTTCATTGTTTTTATGTCTATAACTCCCAATTGTCTATAGCTTTTTGCTTCTTCCACATATTCAATGTTCAGCAAATATAAAACAGACCTAACTCATAACTAATATGATTCACTGTTTGGTAGATTATTTTGCTTCATTTTACATTCCCTTTAGTTAAACATTTCATTTTTCATTGATTGAATCCATATACAATTTAATAACCAACAGTTTCATAAACTCTCTACAGTTAGATGGACAATGATATCTTTGTTTCTTGGACACTAACCGTCCACATTACACCGCAAAGACAGAAATTATACAAATACTATTTAGTTACGCCCACTGGCCATAAAACGCTTGCTGCTATAGCTTTGCACAAAGATCCCAAACACTATACCTATAAATACAACGAAACATTCATTGAACAACATTCTGCCCTCGTTGAAGACGTTGGCCTTCTTGAGCTTAAAAATGCTATTTCCATTGCTAAGTGGTTGGAACGTGTCCTCATGTTTGTTTCTCCACACCCACCAGGTAATTGTAAATTGTTATCGTTTACTTGCTATCTTACAAAAATCCTATATTTTTGAGTATTTGCTAAATCAATTCCTGTTTTTCCAGATGCTCCTCTTCCTCACTTCATACCTGATATATATGGCCCCCTACCATGCTGTTTCACAATTCGTTTTACAAAAAATAAAACACTGGTACTTCTCTGATAATATAATACTAATTCCTTTTTTCCTTGCACAAAATTCTAACAACCATAACCTAACATATTCTTAACTGAACAGCGATTGCCGCATGACCTTATTCCAATGATACAACACTGCAGACAGCCATTCCTAACCATCAAAGCAAAAAATGCACATTGGCTTATTGCCTTGACAAATTTTCAATTTGCTGAAGGCTGGAATCACTTTGCAGCAGACCATAAACTTACCACAGGTGACATCATTCTATTTAAATATTTAGCAAACATGGAGTTCAACGTAGCCATCTTTAAAAAAAACTGCCAGCAGCAAACATTTCCTTGGACTACACAATTAACCCAAAAACTCCACCCAGATCCATTCTCGCAAATTCATTTTGATAGGACTAACTGTGTTTACCAGCAAGTTATCACCGGCTTATCGGATGACTTCACACAATATTTAACTTTTTCGGCATTTTTCCATCGTCTCACTGATGATGACGTTTTTCGCCTGGTACTTTTTATCTTTATATAATTACTATGATAAATTATTACTCAAACACCCTAACTTATAATATATTTTCACAGAAACTACCATTTAATATCATCGCTCCAAATTGGCAAAATAACCGTCCTTTCCTCATTCATCTCCATCGGCAACAAATTCATGCTCACCTGCAATGCACAGACCTCAATGTTACTCAGCATTGGATTCAATTTCTGGACCAAATTCATGCAAAGCCAAATGAACTCCTGTTCTTCCTGCCAACAGCAATGCTCACCTATCAGGTCATCGTGTGTGCTCAAGACAGCATCGAAAAATATGCTGCAGAAGACACGAGGAGGGTACTTCAATCATATCAATTTGAGACAGCACACCCAATCTGATCCACAAACTGTTTTATCTTCCACTTTGATGCACACGCTTCCAGAAACTGTTTTATCTTTCTTTTGTATCCACCTATATATATTCTACATTTCTATCCACTATGTAAGGCACTACCAACAAACAATATTTTTGGCTACAGTCCGGACAAACTTTTAATTTCCTATGTTTAATTTCCTAAACACACAACAGACTATTTCCACCACGATATCTTTTTGTGGTTCTATTTTGCCTTTTTCTTTTCCTAAACAAAAATTAGAATCGCGAATATTCTTGTAGGAAAATACCTCCTATGGTGTAAGAATGCCCAAGATAGCTGATGAATATATAATGAATAGTCAGAAAACTCCATTTACGGACCTTCACATTTTTGTGCTTCACATTTTTGTGGCATGTGTCAGACCTTGTTGAAGAAAGCGTCTCGTTAAATCCTCTTTTCTCATTATATACATATTTACCCAAAAAAAACAGATGATCAAATCCAACACAAAACACAACACCGCCACTCTACTATTTATCCCTGACCAATTCATGACTGTCTTACTATAAAGCCTGGCACCACCCACAATATCTTGGCTATCACCGACACCACTCTCCATCTCTATCAATCGCTATAATATCTAATTTAAAAATTCCTACTCTTTCCACCTTTTAAGCAGCCTCATTTCACACTCATCATTTCCCAAACTAAACTTCCTTCCCACCACCAGACTGCCATTGTTCCTAAGGTAATTGTCGTTCTCCTCTTCTTTCTTCTTTTCCATTTTCTAATCCTTCTGCATTTTTTCATACCATATATCTAAAATTTTTTGCTTCGGGTTATTCTTCTGTAAATAGAACCTGGTACTAGGTTTTTTTATCACCTTTCTATGCTTTCATATGCACTAACCATTTATAAATTTCCGCTCCTTATTTATAGTTTCAATTTCACATCCACTGCAGTTTTAATTAATGCTCCTCATTCATAGTTTCCATTTTCCCTTCATAAATTTACATCCTCTTACTGCAGTTCTTACCGCGATGGAAAATATTATCATTCCACTTTCAAATATTCATCCAGATCTACTGAATTGGACAGCAATTGTCCAAGTAATTGAAATAACACATATCAAGCGCTTTGGCGGACCTCAAACCCATTATCAACAATATGCATTAGCTGAACCACAGGTTTGGCGGTTTTACTTTACCAAATTATTCTTTTGTTGTTCATTTACCTTTCAACGCCAACTGACAATGCTAAAATACAGGGACTAAGAGTCCATATGCATGTACCTGCACCCTATCTTCAACAATTTGCCAGGCTGCTTTTTCCTTTTAAAAAATACTACATATCTAATGCTATTGTGCGTCCATCACTGGATGATCTCTCTGCTGGTCAATATCCATACTATTGGATTGTTGCACAAAACACCCACATTCAACAGATACAAGAACTACAACGACCTTGTCTTCCAGTTTCTTCCCAACTGCAACCCTTCACCATGTTGGACACGCTTGCTAACACAAATCATTTGATAAGTATACGCATCACCTGCTTTTTATTCATTTGATTTTTTCCGTACAAAATAATACTTACTCTATCAACTTTTTTTAATATATTTTTTTTATATAACTACACTAGATATCATGGGAAAAATCCTCCATGTCCTGCCTGTAAAAGAAACAGATGTTCGAGGAAAAAGATCCATCAGTAGAGATTACCTAATTGCTGATCGCAGGTAACAATCCATTTTTCACTATAACACTTACCTGACCCTTTAAATGATACAATAAAATAACAATTACCATTCTCTTTCTGATCCCTCTACAGTCTCCGGCCATTACTTCTTACTCTATCTGATCAAATTGAAGAATCCCATGGACCTATTATTGCTTCCCACCATGAAGCCTACCCAATAATCATTGCCATTAGGATCAAAGTCACAACAAAAAAATGTAAGCAAACATATTTTTTTTTCTCAGAAATATTTTTACAACTTTACATTTTACACAAAAATTTCTTTCCATCGCACAAGATCTTAGCTTCTCAACTCAAGCATCATCCGTCATCCTCATAAATCCAGACGTTCAGGAAGCAATTGACCTACAAAGCTGGTACCAATTCCAACATTCACAAATGCATTTTCATTACTGATATTACTACTAATGTTTCCACATATGC
Source organism: Coffea arabica (assembly GCF_036785885.1). Classification (NCBI taxonomy): domain Eukaryota; kingdom Viridiplantae; phylum Streptophyta; class Magnoliopsida; order Gentianales; family Rubiaceae; genus Coffea; species Coffea arabica. The sequence goes on along the minus strand of NC_092313.1, from coordinate 71,775,257 downwards.
CTCAGGTTTTATACTAATTCTAACCAATCAACACAACTACCAGCCACCACAAATTATATCGATCCCAATATCCTTCTTCCACCTCCCAATGATAATCAAATCATCAATATTTCTGCTGAAAAACAAATTGTAAGCCTCCATAGACACTTTCATTCAATCCTACTGCCTTTAGATCCAGCTCAACAATATTTATATTTATTCACAATTCCTATCTTTCCTTCATAGGAAGTTGGCACAGCATGGATTAGAGGTTCCGCTGAAATAAACTACACAAATAGTATAATGTACCGTATGGCATGCCCTAATTGTGAAGAACCACATTACTCTGCACATATGACCCGAACATTCTGTCAACATTGTGAACACACTGTTCAGCTCTTACCCAGGTTCTTAACAATCTCATACATTAGTCACAAATCAAACAACTCATTCTCCAAGCAATTTCATCTTTCACTAATTATTATCACTTCTCCTTTCCCAGAGCATATATTTCAATTTCGCTTTCTGATAGAACCGGTTCCCTACATGCAACCGCAATAGACATCGAAGCTGAAAAATTGGTTGGATATTCAACATCCGAACTCTATCATGCAAACCAACAAGTAATTATTTATTCCCTTTATTTACACACAAAATTTTTACCCCTCCTTTCCCATCCTATACATTAACCATATTCATTATTTTTTTACTGTCTTACAGAATGTTAATATTGTCGCCCTCGTTGCACAAAAATTGCACGGAAGAACGCTTATTTGCTGCATTCAACCTTCTCCTCCCACATTCAGGCTGCCTCAACCCACTGCGTTCAAAATTGTAACTTCATACTTCCCGAAAAATCTTCAAGACGCAAATCTATTCTCAGCTTCCATAGCCTAAACATTGAACATAAAAATTAAACTGTCAGAATGTCTCCTTTTCACTTATATGCCTGTAAAATATGCTTCAGTTTTATAATGCATGCTTCTGTCCGCATTCAGCAAATGTCGATATCCACAGTTTATACCAAAATATATTCTACAACTTAACAAACTCATACTATATTCAAAAAAAAAATCTACTATCACTACAACTTCAAATACATAACTTACATACAACTCTATCACAAATGTAACCTAAAAATAACTATCGCAACTTTTATAAATTTTCCACAGTTCTTAACCAATCAGTTAACCTCATTGGGCATTCGCACAGCCCACCCCTACTAGTTATACCACTTATTTAATGTTATATATGTGAAATAAAATTATAGTTGAAGAATGTGTTTATAATACAAATAAATAGATTTGCACAAATAATAAACTACCTAGACAAATTTGTACCTAGAAGCAAATACATATTTGAGATAATTTTTTCAGAAAAATACTATAATACAATTTTAATATAATATATGTGAGATAAAAAATAGTTGAAAAATGTATTGATTATGCAAGCAAATAATTTTTGCTAATAAACGATTAATCAAACAATTCCATAGTAACACTTTTTTAATGCAATACAAGTAAGATAAAAAAATGTATTTATAGTGCAAACAAATATATTTGTACAAATAATAAACTATCCAAACAAATTTATAGCCAAAAGAAGTACAATAAACTAGTACCAAGGGTAGGAAATTGAATAAGAACAATAAAAAGAAAAAGGCACCAACAACCACCATGATGCTATCTTTCTCTTGTTCCTTTTTGATTTCTCACAAATATATGAGATAAGCAATCCTAGATTCACCTTTGACTTAAAAAGCAACAAAAAAAAAAGAAGAAATCAAGTACCCAAAGTCTTTTTTGCAATTCTTCAAGATAGTATTTGATAAGTTGCCTCTAGCAAAATTATTTTTGTTATAAAATTTTTAAAATTAGTATTAATTCAGTCTCAGCTTTAGCTAATTTGTGACTAGACTTAGGCCTCATCGACAACAAAAATTGATTTAAAATTTTATAATTAAAAAATTATTAAAGCACAAAATGAGAGATTCATCAAATAACTTTAAGATTTTATTTCTTATATATATTAATATATATATATTTTTGTTTTAGATATTATTGCCTCATGGTGCATGCACTATATATAAAAATTTAAAAAAGGAATCATGTACAATAGCATGTTGATTCCGATACCCAACAGGCAACGGTTTGATACCAGAGTTCAGCATCTTCTGTCCGCTAGTGCACGGTAATAACTCTAGGGTTCCCTCTATAAATAACCACTTACCCGTCCACACCAACCCACCTTTTTCTCTTTCTTTCTCTCTCTAAATCAGCGCACAGTAAATTTAGCCCAATTTTTTCCCACCCTCTAAATTCGCCTTTCTTTGATTCTCTCTTGTCTTGTCGTCCATCGATCCGACTGGTGAGGTTTATTTTTGTAGGGATCGGAGGTGGATTAGGGAAATTGGGGGTGATTAATTGAGGAATTTTGAGGTGAATTATAATTACAAGGATTCGAAGATGTTTTTGTTGGATTGGTTCTACGGAATATTGGCCTCGCTAGGACTGTGGCAAAAGGAAGCTAAGATCTTGTTTCTGGGCCTCGATAATGCCGGCAAAACCACCTTGCTTCATATGTTGAAAGATGAGGTATAACTTTTCCATTCTTTTTCCTTATGCGTACAATATTTGTGGTTTGTTAACTTATATTTGTTGAGATGAATAAAGGAATTTATCTTTTGTTTACGGGGTTCCTTTGATTCATTGATTTGTTGAGCTGATTTTGTGGGTTTGGTAAAATTGTTGTTGTAATTTAGAGAAATATAGTTGGGAGTGGTGGTAATAGGTTTCCTAAGGTGTTTCACTCGATTAATGCTTATCTTTTTTGGTTCTTGGATTTCGTTGCACGTGGAGAAGGGAATTGTTGAAAGTACTAATTTGATGTAAAGGGGTTTTGGATATTGAATGAATTATTTGCATTTTGTGGGCAGAGATTGGTTCAACATCAGCCAACGCAGTACCCGACGTCTGAGGAGCTGAGTATTGGCCAAATTAAGTTTAAGGCTTTTGACTTGGGAGGCCATCAGATCGCTCGCAGAGTCTGGAAAGATTATTATGCCAAGGTATAATTTCTTTTTTCCTCCTTTGTTTACTGGTTTTGGCTGCGATATTAGGTGCAAGATTGAAGCGCAAATCCCATGTATTGGGTTATTGTTTTTTATCTTTGTTAGGTTTTCTATTTTCTTGATCAAATTTGGGGATTATTTCACAAACCTTCCTTGAGGTTTCTGACCATTTCAGTTGGCTTCGTTGTGGTTTCAAATATAACATTAATTTTAATTTTCATGTACAAAGTCAGTCCATGTATCTAAAAAATGATATAAAAGTATAATAAGCATTTCCATTCCCGAGCTTCCCTTGCATATTAGCATAATAGATTATACATGGACCAGAAAATGGTGTGAAAAACACTGCTAAATTTTTCACACCCTCTAAATTCGCCTTCCGTTAGATGCATATTAGCCCAATTTTTATCCCCTTCTGTGTGTTTCCCTTAAGTTCCACTCTAGCATTCACTGATAAGTATTTTTTCTTGGGGCAAAGTACTATTTTCTTCAGCATGGGATGCTCTATTTGTGGAGCGAATTTCTTTTGTCGTGTTTCTTTGGCTTCTTTTCCCCCCTTGTTTTTTTCCTTGTCCATCCTTTTAATTTTCGAAGAACCAGGTTTTATAATGTGTCTTTTGCTGGTTGAAGTCTCAATAAAAAACTTGCCTTAATATGCTTCAGATAGTAGTGAACCTTGTTATATGCTTAGCAATGTCTATATACCTACTTCAACAATTTTTATCAGTTTATTCTGAATATTTCAAGGTTGTACTATTTTTTTCCAGGTTTACATGAAAGTTCCTTTTTCCCCCCATGGCTGTGCTTTAGTCTAATATACGAGGTGTAGGGGACCTAAGAGAAGAATTATTAGTTTGGCATCTAACAGAATGAATGGGAACCATCTATATAGAGGATAAATGAGCTTTCTCTCATTTGCCAAGATGTTTAAGTGCCTTCATTAATCCCAAATGAACGTTTTCTATGTTTATTTGATTCATGGGAGGCCAATATCGATGTGGAAGTTCGCTGATAATACCTTTTATATTCCAGAAGGTGTTTCAATAGTACCTTGCCCGACAAATATTAACTTCGCTGTGAAAATGTTGTTTCTATCTTTTTTATGGGTTTATTTTGTTACCTTTAGAAATTATACCTTAGATTATTAATTATCAGTTCCTAAAGTACTCTTTGTTCCTTTATTTGGCTCTATATGTGGAAAATGAATGCAACAAAGAGTATCACATAGCTTTTTTGAGGGATCTATGATGTTTTATGAAACTTCTCGTGTCTGATGAGGATATAGGTTTATTTTTAATGAAGTTAGAAAATAAACAATCTTGCTAATTCAGATGGAAGAAATGGTCTTCTTGATGGCATGCAATACATGAACTTTTTCAGCATATTTGACTTTTAACTTTTATGATCTGGAGTGTATGTTTTAAGCTGTTGAGTGCACTTACAGAAAGTTTTGAAGTTGTCAGGTTCTACTAGCTTGAAGGTTAAAGCAGGTTCTTAGATGCCATATTGTGTTTGCACCTGATTTTGTGGCTTGGACTGCTGACATTTTTCAAGTGTGTAGCACAAAATCTTTTAGGACGCTGTGCAAAATTTAGCATTTCATGATTTGTTTTCTTTTCTAATGTTCTTCTCCTTTGATATTCTGGCTTAGGATATGTCTTCATTTTTTAAGCTTTTATGGTGTTGCTAGATCATATTTTGCATGACATGTCAAGCATTCCTTTTTCTGGTGGTGATATACTAGTTTCTGTAGCTAGCTTATGTTCATGCACATGTTCTTTTGATAAAAGAGGCAAAGAAAATCTATTGAGTTGTGGATAGGATTGGATTATATCTTGCTTTTGTTTCTCAGGACCTGGCTGATTTGAAGAAGTTGGTTTTTCTATCCCATTTCTGTAGCAGTTTATCTTTGTTATATTCTTGCTTAGGAATACTTTTCAAATTGTAATTGGTCAATACCATGTGTATAACATGCAAATTTGGGTGTGAAGGTGGATGCAGTTGTTTATCTCGTGGATGCTTATGACAAAGAAAGGTTTGCAGAATCAAAGAAAGAGCTGGATGCTCTTCTCTCTGATGAGTCCTTGGCAAATGTCCCTTTCCTTATTCTGGGGAACAAGATAGACATTCCTTATGCAGCTTCTGAGGACGAGCTGCGTTACCACATGGGCCTGACAGGCATCACTACTGGAAAGGGCAAGGTAAACTTGGCAGACTCAAATGTCCGTCCCCTTGAGGTCTTCATGTGCAGCATTGTGCGCAAAATGGGTTATGGAGAAGGCTTCAAATGGATGTCTCAATATATAAAGTAGTGGGCTTTAGTGGGGGTGAGAAAGAGAGCTGTTTTTTCTTTTAAAATGTAACTCCTGCCAAAATGGAGTAGAACATGTGTGTCTGGAAGTACTACTGGATATTCTCAGTTTTTGGTGAAATGACATACAGACGTAACTACGTCATTTAGTATTACTATCAATGATTGATGCTTGTCTATCAGAGAAGAATGCTGCAATGTTTTTGCCTCTTGTATTTGTTATTGTTCTCGAGGATTTTGTTAGCTTTGCCAAAAAACGGTGGAGGATTCCTGCTTTTTCAGCTGCAAAGTCAACTGTCTGTGTCTACATATTTTCAGCTTGTCTGGTAATATCTGGTCAACTGTATATGTTCCAACCAATGCGCGGATGAAACACGGCTGGGTGATGTATATCAGAAATGCTGAGAATTGCTTACCGACAGTGTATCATTTTTGTCATCTGGATGGAGCATGCTTACAGGAGTCAAGTGCCCTCCTGCTGTGATTTGAGAAGAGCACTCTACAGCCCTCCCTCCAGGACCACTTGTGAAGCATGGCTGCACTGGATTTCATTTTTGCCAAGTCATAGTGAAATGAAGTGGCGGGATTCCCGTTAATATTAATGTGAAGAGACACGAATTAATCAATCACCAAATGTATCAATCTTTTCCTGCTTCAGTGACACTTTTTAGGTGTTCAAGATGAATGATTGAAGAGCCCATGATATCAACTTTTTCCTGTTTAAGCGACACTTAGATGAATGATTGAGGGCTCAAGATATCAACTTTTTCCTGTTTAAGCGACACTTGACTCTTAATTGTTGGAGGTTTTGGGTCAAGGATAATTATTTCCATTTCATGGTGTTTGATATTGGTACGTGGCATTAGTTTTTCTTGGGACGTCCTTGTTTCCTATGATAATAGTGGTCTGATTTCTGGTTTTACAACACAGCCTATCTCGTCCAAACTCGACGTCAATGCTAAGGGAGCTAACGCTTCTTGATGGAAGTAGGAGAGAAAACAAAGCCTCCGTTTCGCAAGTGAATTTTTTAGCTGTTTATCTAAAATTTTATTGTAATTTACTGTAGAAGTATATAGAAAAATTTTTGAAGTGTGTAAATTTTTGAATATTTTGAAGTGTTTAGTTTAAAATTTTTGAAAAGTTTTTTAAAGTTACTGTAATTAAGGTTGTTAAACAACTTGTAGCAGATAAATTTGGCAAAAAATGTGCTTGACAAACAAGGCCAAATTCCAATTTTATTTGGTCGAAGTCTTCTGAGAAGCAAAGTTAATTGCAAATATGAATTTTATAGATGCCCCACTAACATCAATGGGGATGTAGCTCAGATGGTAGAGCGCTCGCTTAGCATGCGAGAGGTACGGGGATCGATACCCCGCATCTCCATCCTTTTTTATTTCTTAATCAATCTGTATGTGTTTCCTCCTCCTGCTGTGACACACACACAAGAAAAGATGTCAGAACTAATTCGTCACATAAGAATCTGCTGTTGATACCGCTCAAATCAAACCTTATTCTTACCGTCACTTCTGTCAAATTAGAGATTAAAATGTGGTTTTTCCTGCCTCCAAGCCATAGAAATTTAAGAACAAGTAAGAGTTGGTGGCTGCTTACGCACCAAACTTAGTGTATTCTTTTCAAATCCTTAATTTGGTCTTACCTGTATTCACTAAAAAAGAGTTGATTGATATCCTTTCTCTTCTTCTACAAGCGATGGTATGTTCACCTTGACCTATCAGATCAGCGCCCTTTATATAATTCAAGAAGATAATCATTATCAAACTGCGCAGTATTTCCTTTGCTGATACCATTCACTACCTCTGCAAATCCTCTTATCTTTTTCATCACTCCTATGGTAGCCTTAAGTTTCTTGAGGAAACAATGCTTCATACTTGCTCTCCTTGCAGTTGCTGCTATCTTTTGTTGCCACTTAGGTAGGTAACTGTTTTAACTCGGAAAAATTGAGAAAAAATTGTTGTACTATATTACACTTGTGCATGATGAAAATTTTGATGGACCAATCAACAGGATATGCACAGATAAATCCCATGCAAGTTGCTGGCAACGCGCTGCTGTGCTTCGACAACAAACTTGTAGGTGCCTCAGCATAATCATGAACTAGAAGATGTCTAGAACAGGCACTTTCGAGTTCTTCTTCTTCTTTGTTATTATTTGGTTCTAACTGTGTCCTAAATCTTGTTCTGGATCTGAAAACAAAAAAGATATACAGGGGATGTTATAAAGACTATCAGCTAGACCAAAGCGGGGGTCTTTACGTTCCTTGTGAAGCAACAAATAAATATTGCAATGGACCTTGCTTATCTGAGACTAAATCTCTGCTTAAATGCATTGATAGGATGGCCTCCAACTTCCTGTTTTTGAACGGGGCCACGACTCAGTTTATCAGAAATGCACTTGATACTGGATGTAGTAGATACAGTAATCAAAGAGGTAGATCGTTAATTATGAAGCAAAATCATCTGTACTTGAATTGCGTTTGATATCTTCTCTTTGAGCGAGGTAATGAAATTGTTGACCTTTGCATCCCATTTCTGTTCTCTGTCTCTTCTTTTTTTTTTTCGCAGAGACGTTTATTGTTGGAGATGATTTGAATAGACTACATGAATCCTGCGGTTTGAATTTCTATAGCAGTGCTCCACCAATCGGGTTTCAACATTATGCTATGTCTTTCATATTAGGAGGGTGTTGCCTGTTACTTTTCCAACATGTTTAAGTCTCAATAAAACAGCAGGGAGGGGAAGTACAGAGCTGGAAAATGTATTCTAGATTTGTGGACTACAAAGTTATATCAGCTGCATGCACTGGTTTCATCTTTCATGCATTTATCTGCAATCTTTCTATTACTACGTCTATTTTTACATGAGTAGCTTTCTGTGAGAAAATCAACCTTCAAACAGCTTTTCTTCATGTAAAGATCCAGATACTCTTATTCATTTCCATAATCTCATCGGTGGAATAAATATTAAGGTTTGATCATCGAATTTCCGGCCGGCCGAGCGTTGACACTAAGCAAACCATCTTACTCGTTTAACTTTGTAAAATATAGGAAAAAAGACAATGAACTTTACTTTGGCAATTTGGTCAAGCTACATATGCCAAACTACAACTCAGCTGGAATTCCTACCTTAGCTGGTGGTATATCATGCATCCCAGCAGTTGTTGACAGATTTGGCACCAAGAAAGCATGAAGTAGCCAGAGTTAGGAGCTGGAATTTCTACTTTGTGCTGGGCTCTACGTAGCTTCTCAGCAACCCTTGAGTACTGTTGGCCCTGCCATGGCCTCAGTCCTGAGTCCTGACAAAAAATGCTTTGCTTACAATTAAGAGTTCTGGAGTTCAGAAAACTTGTTATCTATAAGAGGCATTCAAATAAAGTATCATTTCTGTGGAGGTATTGATTTATTTTTCAGAATGTGAGAATCTTAATGGGAAAATGATCACACTGCTCTGTAAGTGTTCTCATGAACCTTACCGTATAACAGAAAAAATATGTCACTTTACCTCATGCTGAGAGCCAATACTTTGATCCAATAATACAAGGGGTGATGATCTGAACAGTTTCAAGTCCTTGCAGAATTATTTCCATTAAATTTCATCTAAGGTTTTGAAAGGACTAATATCTTTCTGGACCAGAACTGGCATAGAAGAGGCATCATCTATTATTTTTCTTCACCAATTTTTCTCAAAAGGACAACGGAAATTTGCCTGTTAAACATGCGGCCTTTCATGGTTCTTGAAATTTGAGAGCCATGTTCCAAAACAAGAAATCTGTACGGCCATCCTGTTTAGAAAGCCGGAATTACTCAGAAACTGGGACATCCATAGTGCATAAGGAAGTGAAAACTTCCCTTATGCAGAATAAAGATAGAAGAGCATAATTGTTTCTCTTATGGGCAATAAAATGCTGAAAGAAAACACCAACAGAGTCAGCAGGACGCTACCGGGAATCATGCATTCTCAAAGACGAAAGCACATAACAATCTGTTTACGGAGTACCTTTGAAGTTATGATGTCGTTTTTGGGGAACTACCTAATCTCAAAAATCTCCAGGGACCGAAAGATTTGGGACATTAAGAGAGCAATATAGCTTGTGAAACTCTATATCCCATAGCCAAGAAGAGGCAGGTTGAGTTCATCAGTTTTCATTGGATAATTGGAAGTTATACGTACATATGGTATTAATCATTACCCACGATGCATATCATTACTGTGGCATGTTACTTCCTTCTGACAAAAAAAAAAAATTCCTCAAGAAGAAGACTTGGATAGAAGGATCAAGAGACAATGTTGGAATATTTTATCCAGTCTAGAAGGTTTACCTTCCTTTCAAACGTTTGGGGACAAGTGCGGAAGTTGGTGGCTAATATTACCAAACTCCCTTATTCATATTCCATATGTCTCCATATGTGCTTTTCCTTACAGGTAAGTTGTGTAAAATATCGACTACATATATCTCTTCTTCCATAGAATTTTTCCAAGTGGCATAATTGATTGACAGGAAATCAAAGCATAGAGTAACATCATCTATATTTCCTCCAACCATCCTTTAAATTCCAAAAATAGCATGAAAGTTTGTCCATTTTCCTTATTCTAGCATCCTAACAATGGTCTATTTAATTACATCCTTGATAGTCTCAATCTTTTCAGTGAGATGGAGATGCTTCATGCTTTCACTATTTATGGCTATTTCCTGCTGCAACTTAGGTAATAGTGTTTCCTGAACAACTGCAACTGATTTATCTTTTCTTCGGTTCTCATGTTAGCTGATTTCCCATCAGTGGGCATCTGCCTATGTACAATAATCCTGAACATTTTTGTTTATACAAACAATCAACAGGGCATACACAGGATGCAAATCAAGACAATAACCCAACCTTTTTGTGCTTCAACAACAAAGTAGTGAGTAACATGTTAATAAAGCATATCTACAAGACCTCCCTGGCTTCCTTTGCCCCCCCCCCCCCTCCTTTCTTTTATGTTTTGGTGTGTCTTTTTTCTCTCTCTAAAGATCAATTGTTATCTGCTGATTAAAGGGGTGAAGGGCTCCCTCTAACTACCTTTTGTTTTCCTTCTGGAATATGACTGAAACAGACTTATATTGGCTGTGATCAAGCAGATAGATTAAACCATAGTGGTGTCATATACATCCCAAGCAACAGTACAGAGAAATTCTGCAAAGGACCTTGCTTTTTGGAGACCAAGCTGCTACTGAAGTGCATTGACAAGTTGGCTCCTAACTATCTATTCGACAATAAAGCCACAACTCAAGACATAAGCAATGCACTTGATTCTGGATGCAGCTGTTGTGAGAACCCCAAAAATGGATATAAGCAAGTGCATATTTCATTTGCATTTCTTTTAATTCTTTAATAAATTTTAGCATTACTTTCACTTGTTTGCAGATAAGTACGTAAAAACAATTTTATGAGAAAATAATATAATTTTACTAAACTATGAATTTTTTTTATGCTTCGATAGATTAAATTAATACTTTTAAAATTAAATTAATCTAAAACGTTAGAATATTTAGATTCCTTCATGCTAAATTAATGATACTCGAGCCGATTAATCTTATTACCTTAAAATAAATTACTTGAAATTTAATGATTAATTCTAATTAGTTGCTAGCGTTATATGTTAAAAGGAAATTTTTCACGATAAGACGAAATCAATGAATTTTAGATAAATATAATACAAGTATGCGAAACATACTTAAAGCATGAAGTTACGATAATTAAAGTCTTGCATGACTAGTGTATAATTAGGCGTTCAAATCACACTTGGGAATAATTTTTGGAATTAAATTAGAATTGAGAATTTAAGTAGAGGTTAGGAATAAAAATGAAAAGACTAAAATGCCCCCATACAACCCCAACATTTCCATGCAAAACCAAACAATCCCTCTGACAGCATCCTAACTCCTAAGCACCGCACCATCCGGCCAATAGAAATTTTTTTACCATCTCAACACTCAACCTCCCTTCTCAAAACAGCGGCACCATCCCTTTTCCTCTTCATTACTATATTACAAACCACCACTGCACTCCTACTCTGCCTTGTTACCATCGACGAAGGGAGGGAGTGAGAGAGAGCCGCACTCTACAAACCGAGAGAGGGGAATCCGCGAGCTGCAAAACAAATTTTCTGGTTCTGACCGTGAGTTGAAGGAAGAAAGGGAGAGGTCGTGCGTGAGTCTCCTCCGTTTTCTTTTCAACCTCCACCAGCTGCAACCATCTTCACCGCAACACCATTCCAGCTGCAAACCAAAAACCAGGATCAAATAGTGTGCGCGAGCTGAGAGAGCAAAACTTCATAGCTTTCTTGTGCGTGAGCTGAGTTCCTAGCTGAGGTAAATTCGAGTCTTAAAATAGCTATTTGCTGGTAGATGAAGCTGTATCAGAGCTTGCATGTGTTGTTTGTGCAGTCGGATGATGAAATCAAAGTTGTGGAAAAATCTGTTTTGGAAGTAAAAGTTTCTGCCGAGAGTCTGACTGGTTTAATGCCGCTTCATTTGGTTTAATTTTGCTGTTTTGAGCCTCTAACCATGATTAACTAGTAAATTTCAAGATGATTAAGCTCTGCATGTAGCTAATTAACGGGTTTAACTCAGAAAAATAAAGATGAACAAGAAAACCTGCTGCATGCAAGATCATCCGAGAATAGTTGGAGGAATTTCTGGATTTGTGGGTGTTTATAACTGCTGACCGAACCTGTTTTGAACTGGATATGATAAGTAAATTCTTTAGGTGGCTTTGCATGTTGATTTGTGCGTATTGGATGATTAAATTAGAAGCATAAGAAACCTTGATTTGGAAAGAAATGGACTGCCGAGTAGCTGAAATGAAAAGGCAGCACTAATCTGTTTATTTGGTAACAATTTGAACTGGTGAATGTGATTACCTCACTAATAATAAGGTAATTAAGTCTGGCATGAGGCTAAGTAGCTCGGCTAACCAAGAAAATAAAATGAAAACAGAAAATTTCTTCATGCATGCTCATCCGTGACTAGCTGGACAAATTTCTGGATTTTTGGGATGTTTGTAGTTGTTACTCGAATTCGATTTTGAACCAGAAATGTTAATTAGCTAGCCAAAGGTTCACATGACGAATTTGAGAATCTAAAACCATGTTTTAACCGAGGAAAAGTTGGATTTATAAACACCTAAGTGCTGGAAAAATTCTTGATAGCCGAGAGGCTTGAGCAGAAATTTCAGTTTGTTTTCTTTTTGGAACTTTAACCTGTTTCCGGATTTTCCTTAGGGTGTCATGGTTTTGAAATGCATCAGAAATATGTGTTTTAAGCTGCATAAGTTGTTTAACTATGAATCATTTGATATGATGGAAGTTTGAACTAAGAATGTGGAAGTATAGACCTGGAAAATTTCCCAAATGAATTGATAGAAGTAGTAAAGGAATTTTCCAGATTTCTTGTGGCGAATTTTAGTTCTAAAAATGCTGTTTTGAGCTGTAAAATATCTTATGTTCATTGATTTCACTTGAAGCTATATTAAGAGAGTCTTACTTGTATAGTTTGGAGTGACAACTTGATTTTACTATGACTGTAATATTGTGATAAAGTGATCGGTATTGGAATGGAAAATTTTGGAAAATAACTTTGGTGAAATGTTTAATCTGCATTCGATTATGTGTAATGAGATTTTGTTGAGGTCTTGGATGAAAATATTGTCACCAATCCTGCCTTACGTCCATATACTGGTTAGTGATTTTAAACGCTTGAAAGGCTAGCTTTAATTGCTGTGAGAAATAATTGTTGGATGCTAAGGGCTAATGATTGACGAAGCCCTCGGCCATTTGAATGATTTTATACAAGTGATAAAGCGTGATGAAATCAATTGCTAGAATTACTTGAAGTCTTTATATTTATTTTGCTTCAATTGTGAGGTGATATGAAATTGCCAAAACCAAGAGCTAATGATTGACGAAGCCTTGGTCATTTATTTTATTCTTGATCAGAAATGAATCTATTGAAACCTAGGGCTAATGATTGACGAAGCCCTAGTGACTTGCTATTGAAATGTGATTTTGATGTGTTGGCAAACCTGAGTTACAATGTGATTTCGAAGTGGAATCGAAATTGTGAAATTCATTTCGACCCTGTGAATTCGAGAATGTTTCAGGGGAATTACTTAAACATAGCTTGTGCTTGGCATTAAACGATAAAACTTAGTATTGTACTTTTAAGTAGAAACTCTTGCGTAAGGATTTTCTAAACTTTGCCGACTCGACGATTCCTTCTTAAGCTTAAATTAGCTTTAGTACCTTTCTTAGAAAATGATTTCATTTGTTTTAAAATCCTAGGTACTAGCTTACTTTTCTTTTCATTCCATAAAAGCTGCCCCTGACTAGTTGTTTTGAGAAACTCGTTAAAAACGTGAGATTTCAATAGTTTTAAACAAAAGGCGTAGAAGACTTGTTCGGTAAGCAAACTTATTCAAGTAAAGCAGCTCTAGCTACATCTTTAGAAAGAAAAGTAATATAAGGAAACTATACGGAATATTTTATTACTTTTACCAGTTTTAATCCTTAGTGGATTGTCGACTTATTTCAAGAAAATAATACTAGTTACCCTTCTATAAGGAAAAATATCTCAAGGAAAACTATAAGAAACATTTTCTCTACTTTTGTCAAGTCTCAACCTAAGTAGATTTTTGAAATTACTTTGAGGAAGTAAACTAGTAATATATTAGATAATCCTCTATACGAATAAGCTTAAAAATTGAATAGAGAACTTATAGTTTCAAAATTTGGTTTTTAGGATATTGCGAGGACGCGGAATTCGATTCCCAACTTGACATCTGAACTTCACTCTTTGTGAGTGTCCCTGCTTGTTCTATTCCTACGTGATTAAAGTGCTTTCTTGAATTAAAATGTGATGATTTGGAAAAGTGGTTTTCTGATCCATCGAAGTGGGCAGTGTGTACTTTATCGCACTAGCTCTTTCGAGTGGTGGCTTGCTTGAAATATTTTCGTGAATATTCTGCTTGCACTATCCACATGCTGGACGCCACGTCGCTGGGTGAATCCCTCGACTAGTCTATAATAACAACATGCTGGACGCCACGTCGCTGGGTGAATCTCTCAACTAGTCTATAATAACCTCATGCTGGACGCAACGTCGTTGGGTGAATCCCTCGACTAGTCTATAATAAAAAAATAACAATAATGAATCTACATGGACTTTAGATGGTGAAAGTTGATGGAGGGTCAACTGCGGGTAGTTTTGATCAAGCGCAAGGAAAATGGCTCCTGAGAGCCCATGTATCCTACACGTGCTGTTACACGCTTTCCTACTTGCTGAATTTAAGTTGAAATTACTATTTGCTAAGTAATTGATTTGATTGCATGTTTCGGGCACCACTGAGCTTTAGCTCACCACACGATATTTGTTTTTCCTTAACAGGTCTTGGAAATCGAGAGACTTGAAGCTCATCTGTTCATTTGTGTAAATTTTATTTCGGATTGTTCTTGTGTCTTTGTTTGGGTTGTCACTTGAAGCTGGAAAAGTGCAAATTCTATGTTTTGACTTGTACGGAAGTGTTCTATACTTTATGATTTCACTTCTTGGTTTGTAATGTATAAAGGTATCTATGCGTTAAAGTAGTTTGAGTTGTATCTTAAGAGTGAAGGTTCGGATGTTATTGGCCCTGTTATCTCTGAAGTTAATGTGTGTTAACATTCCAGCCATTTAAAGTTGGGCATGTCCGATGGCGAATTGTATTTTAGTTTAGGCTATACCGGATTATTTGATCGGTTTGCTTGCGTGAGTCCTGGCGAGAGCTGGGCAGACGGCCCGCCAACCCTTTGGTTCGCCTTAGGGGGAAGTGGGGTCGCCACAGCTGTACTGATCAAAGAGGTAGGTACACTGATAGGAGTTAATCTACTAAAGTAGCACAGCATTTCGCTCCAGTTAGCAAATGTAATCAATCAATCATGTCCATTATAATTAAATGATGTTTTGGAGTAATATCCAGTGACATAAAGATCTGTAGAGGGTTGCAAGTTTATGACATCTTCCCTTTTTTATCATTCGTAGTTATCTTTGATGTGGCAGCTTGCGTACATTTTTTTTTTTTTTTCTGACATTTTCTTACGAAAGCAAAAATTTTTGGCAAATTTTTGGCAGCTTGCGTACATGGTGGTATCAGTTATTCAAGCAGAAGTCACTTTACCTTCAGATACCATGCCTTACCCGTCACAGCACTTTGGTTTTTTTGGCTTCTGCATCATCATTAAAAATGTCCAATATGTGGAGTAGCATGTATGCTCTTCTTAAAAGTTACACTTCTATACGTGTAAAACGCTATCACATCAAGAAAATGCACCATATTTAGCGCAAACTTCCTTTTATTAATCTTAAGGCAACAGCATCAGCTGCAACCAACCCGGAGTTGATTATGCATACTGACTCGTGTTTCAACTTCTCAGTCAATATACCAAGCAACGTCAAGCTTCAAATCAGATCCAAATTTTAGACAACATCATTGTCACAGCCCTACCGAATAAAATCACCCTTAAACTTCTAGGATTTTTTTCAAAGAGACAGAGAGCGCAGTAGAGAATAAGAACTCGCATAATATAGATTGATAAAATCGGATTTTACATAGAGGGAACCTGCACCAGCATTCTTATTACGCAGAACTACTACTACTAAAGATCCACGAGGATATTAATCACTTCATCATTTTATATCTGACTACCATATGGCACAGGCCCCATAATAATATGCAGTTACTTAATCACGTGAAGGCTCACCACCTCCACGGACACGAACATTCACCTTCACTGGCTCTTGCTTCACAGCAGCTGTCTCCTTCTCCTCAGTCTTAATGTCTTTAGCTACTGGAACAGCCTGACTTGCAGCAGGAACAGCAGCAGTCTCCTTCTTCTCTGTCTTAATGTCCTTTTTTGTCGTTACAACTGTTGGTTCCTTCTTCGGAGTTGTTGCAGCTGGAGTGCTGGAGGTGTACTTCCTCGAAGAACAGCAACTACTCTTGTATTCCATCTTTTCCTTCTTCAACAGATTTTTCCAATAAAGGGTCACCCAAACTCAAAAATCTCTAGGTCGTACGCTGATGCGATGACAGAATGCTAGTGAATACTATTTATAGAGCTTACGAGGCTCATGGGATTCTTCCTTCAAGGATATGTGCATGTCTTCTGCGGTACCAATGCGTCTCAAACTCTTCACTTCTCATGTAAATCTCCCATTAAATTCTATGCAAAGTACTTATTCATTAATTCTATAATTAATTTTGTAGAATTCTAGGCATCATTTGTTATGTAATTGGACATGGTTATGCCCCATGCAATGTATAAGATATGCAGGGGTGGTGGTGGGCGGGGGGCGTTGAATTAATTACCAACTGGCGTAGTGATTTGCCAAGGTTCTCAGATGCAGTCACTCTGATCGTAGTACCATTAAATTTGACCTCGTTTTATGGGATTCAACATCTGTTCGTCAGATAAAATGCACCAGATAGAGATTGGTATAGAAGATGAAGACTCACCTTTTTTGTTCAACTATAATTATTAAACAAGTTCCATATTCTGATTGGAATATAAATGCTCTTCCGGTATAAGATCAGCTACATCAAACTTGTGTCATTGAAGGAAATCAAAAATTTGATAAAGACCTTGATCATAAGAGCCACTTTGTATTCTGTTCAGAAGTTCCACACAAAATATAATAGAAACAAAGAAAACGAAATTGTTTCCACCCAATAGGGAGGGGGGGGGGGACCAGAAAAGTTATATGGTATGAAAATTTTGGTCAAAAAATGAAAAGTTGGCGAAAAGAAGGCCGACGACAAAGGACATTTTTTTTCATCAAATTTGCTACATGATATCTGCTCCCATCTTTGCATATCCAACATTCAAACTATTTTCCAGTTTTGTCCATTCTGCTATTTTACTTGATTATTTTCTTCTGTTGAAAATTTTGTGGAATTACTCGGTCAGTCAAGCAATATTGGCTTCCAATGCAATTGCTCTTCTGTTCAATCTTTGCTTTTCAAACATTTTGCTCCCAGCAGTTGCGAGTCAAATGGGTCGGACTCACATGCATTGAGGGCCAATCTCTCACGCCTGATCTTCAATTCATCTCATACCTTGCGCCAACTGGCTGTGCTGCCTATGCATCTCTCCATCTGCCATAACTAACAGATCAGATGTTCACAAAAGAGTTCGTCAATTGCACCAGCGAATTACCCAAACATGCTCTGTCCTGGCACCTTAATCACACTGTTTTCTCTCATTAACACTCTCAGCTTCTCAACTTCATCCCAGTCCCCCCTTTCTGCATATATATTTGACAACAGCACATAGTTTCCAGAATTCCAAGGTTCCAGATTAATAAGCTCCTTAACAGCTCTTTCTGCAAGTTCCATATCACCATGAGTTCTGCAAGAACTAAGCAGTGCACCCCATAATCGGGCATTTGGCTTCATTGGCATTGTCTCTATTAGATCAAAAGCCTCTTTTAAGCAACCACTACGTCCAAGAAGATCGACCATGCATCCAAAATGCTCAAGCTTTGGATTTATACTATGCTTTCCAAACATCAAGCTAAACAAGTCCCTACCCCTTTGCAACAATCCCGCATGGACACAACATTCTAAAACTCCCACAAAAGTTGAATCGTTCGGGCTCACACCTTCATCTGTCATCTCATCAAACAATTCAACCCCAAGTTCCCCCTTGCCATTGAAAGCCACACCTGAAATCATTGCATTCCAAGAAACCACATTCTTTCTGGCCATCTTCCTAAATACCAGAAAAGCAGTATTTAGGTCCCCGCACTTGCAATAGAAGTCAACTAGTGCGTTACCGACTGTTACAAAATCTTGAAAGAGACCATTTGACTCGACAAAAGAGTGAATCCACTTACCAACCTCAACTTCCCTCAATCGGCCACAAACCGGCAACATAGTAACCACAGTCGCCTCATCCGGCTCAAACCCACCATCCCACATTTCATGAAAAAGCTCCAAAGCATCCTTATCCCTCCCAATCTGCGCCAAACACGAAATTATTGTATTCCAAGAGACAACACTCCTCTCATCCATTTGTCTGAACAGCTGAAATCCCATTTTAACATTTCCAATCTTACAATACCCACGAATCATGAAGTTCCAAACAACCACATCTGAATGAGACATTTCATGAAACACCTTCCTTGCATCATCCATCCTCTCACAACTCGAGTATAGCTCCACAATTCCTATCCTAATAGACCCAAATCTCTCAAACCCAAGAACAAGCGCCTCTTTATGAACCGCTTCACCCAATTCAGGGTCACCAAGATTCGTACACGCCTTAAGTAAAGGCGCAAACGTAAACTCATCGGGCATAATGCCGCGGCTTTTCATGGCCGTAAATATATGAAGGGATTTTTCGTAAGGCCCGCATAAGGAGTAGCCCTTTATCATGGAGTTAAAGAGGAGGATATTGGGGTATTGAAATTGTTGAAAGATAAGGTTGGCATAAGGCATTTTATTGAGGGAGCCGCAGACGGAGACGAAATGGGAGAGGAGCTGGTTGGAGTGGTGGAGATGGTGGCGGAGGAAGTGAGCATGGATTTCAGTGAGGTGGGTTCGGGTTTTCCGGCCGTGCAGAAGGTGGAGGAGCCTCCGCTCCACCGCCTTCCCGCTTCCTCTGTTCATGCGCTATTTCTCGCTCAGCATGAACTGTTAGCGGGAAACGAGGAGAAGGGGTTGGATTTTGGCGGGAACCTTTTTGCCTTAATTATGTGGAATGCCTTACAATTAATTAATACGACTAACAAAATATTCCAAAAAAAAATAGTTTGTCAACTGAAAAATTCATTTCATTTCCCTCGGAAGCAAAATTCATTATTTAACTCAAAGTCCCATTATCCCCTGATAGGAACAATTTTGTGGAATATTATAGCCTCTTTAGATTGCAATTTTTGAGTCTCTTTTTAATAAAAAATATATTATAATTATAATATGTCAGGTAAAATGATAATCGATAAATATATCGAGGGACTATTCCAATCCTCCAAATATGCTGCCGTATTTGGAGTTCTCGCCGTATTTTTTCATTTGTTTAGCAACTTATTCAACATAACTAGTGGTGGCAAAACACGGGAAATCTACCCTATAAGCAGTTGCTTACCTAATTTTTGTCGAATAGGATTCTTTAGTGTCTGAGGGAATTTAGCAACAAATGTTGCAAGAAACCGGACAATTGTTTTTCTCTGGATTAGTTTTGTGGTAGAAGTTTAAGATAACGCTGTCTCGCGGTTACTAACTGCAACGCACAGGAATACACTTCATTAACCTGCAAGCAGAAGCATCTGTGGAGAAGATGATTGCTCATGGAATCATAATAGTTGGCCTGAATTTTTCAATCAGGAAAAGGCAAGAGAGTTGCTCAAAAGAATGCATTTGATTTGTATAGCAGCAGGGCAAAAGTCAAACACAAATCAGCCCAACAAAATCCTACCAAGCGCAGGCTGATATTTTGACAACTCAAGTTACATTCGGATTTGCTGTCTGTTAAACTAGAATTAGACAATCTCATAGTACACCCTCCTTTGCCATCCCAGCTAGTTTGCAGACCAAGTTGCACAGGCTTTCCATGACAAACCTTCAATTTTGTACAATCAGAGCAGTTCAAAAGTAAGACAGAAGCTCAAAAGGAATACATCAGGTGAAGGTGATATAAACAGGCAAACGAATCATGCGCACCATCACTTTTTGGTAGATCGAAATCCCCCAAAGCCCATCATAGCCGCAACATCAGGATCTAATTCAGGTTCCTCTTCTACAGCCTTCTCTTTCTGAGTAGAACAAATCAGCATGCGCCATAAGCTCATGATGGGTCAGAACCAAAAGAGTAATAAGTAGTAGACTACAGAAATTCAAGTACAAACCTTCTTCTCTTTCTTTTTTTCACGGCGCTGGCGCTTCCTTTCCTCCTCTTCTTGCTGCTGCTTCAAGATTCTCTCATCAAAGTCTACAAAGGAAACAATCAATAATGAGTCTGACAATCATAATTCATGCATAATAACTAAGAGAAACACGTTTTATTCAATACTTTAACATCAATTAGTAATTATTTAAATATTACCTTGCTCAGTAAACCCTACAGTGTCTTTCCGTTTCTTTAGAAGCTCGAACCGCTGCTGGACCTGTGATATATATTCTCAGCACTTGCATTAGAAGCCAAAACCTTCGTTCCAGTTCCAGAAAAACTTACAAGATTAAAATCAGTTCCTAGAAATGGCAAACAAGAGCACTACATGAATAGGCCTGCTAATAGCCTTTCCAGAGCATGGCATGTCAATTGGCATACTTCGGCTCAAAACAAAATGTCTGTACACATAAATCTTAAGGGAAAAAACAGTAGTAGTTGCAGTTTCAACCTATATTTACCCAGAGATGAATCCAAACATAATATCGACATCAACCACACAACTGAGAGAAGTCCAAAAACTGCATCTTCAGTTAATGCTGCAAACTTGCACCCCTTATCAAACTAAACATTTATCAGTTGTCGTCATAGCAGATCAATAATGTTTTTCAAATTTGTACAGAATAACATTAAGCAGTTGATCTTTGTTATTTCTTTTCTTTGCACATACCAACTCTTTCAAAACAGTTCATAACATCTAGTGGCAAAGTATGATAAAAATTAGCCACCAAAGATGGTCTCAATTACAAACCTACCAACCCCCTATCTTCCCCAATCCCCTTCCCCTTTCCCCATTGGACAAAAGCCAAATTATTGCTTTTCTAAAACACAAGACAAAAAATGACTAAGAAGTTGAAGGACAGATTGCACAAGCTTACCTGCTCCAGGGATGCCCGCTCCACCCGCATAGACATACCCAGAGCTCGTTGATCTAAAAGGAAAACAATAGCACATTAATTGACAGAAATAATGTCCAAAAGGGACAGTTTCAACACACATGGAACACATACGCTTCTTCCCATTAATATGGTCCAAATAATTTGCTGAATCTTTTACTACACATTCACAAACCGAGCAGTAGTATCCTGCCTGCAATACAACAATCTCTGTCATGAAAATCCAAGGGTAAAAATTACTAATGTATGAAAAAGGATAGGGACTATTAAGATTTTGAGAAACAAAAACATGCATATACTACTTCATAGATAACCATGAAACCCTCATACAGTACAACACATGGACTAATTAACAATAGGTTTAAATTGTGATCCAGTTTCATGTAATCCTTTCATTGTATTAATGCCTTGGCATATATAAAGTTCTTTTCCAAGGACATTAGGAACATAGTTGTATGTCAGATCCAACCCTTACAAAGGAATGTGATGATGCTAGTGAAAGTAAGCCTGGAGATTACCTGTTGGCTTAGGGGTGCAACCGGAGTGACAACCTGCCATAAAATGCACAGACAGAAGGCATTAGCACTGTGAAAACCAAGTGAGGAGCTACAGAAGGTTAGAAACGCAGCAGTTCATTTTCAACTCAAGGTTGTATAACATATTGTCAATGGAAGCAACATGATAAAATAAGGCAAACCTAGTACACAGAAATGTCAGCCCCAAATCCTAAAATATAACAGCATATACGAACCCATTAAATTGTTCTAGCATGTGATACTTCTATCTCAGCCCCATATCTACATCAACTGAATCTTTTTACTTAGCTGTGACGAACAAACAGATAAAACGCAGCCATCAACCGACAATATGGGAGACCACCAAAGCAGCCACTGAATCTTTTAACATAACTTTAAGCAGTTGCATCGAGAAAGTAAAGATTTTCAGCATGCAACTCCAACACAAGATGGACAACAGCTGATAAATACCTCTTCAGATTATATTTAGCAACTCCTAATGTCCACTAAAGCAGCTCATTAGACCTACAGCTCATCATGATTCATGCTCAACGCAAGTGAAGAACGCAAGTTAGTAACATAACCTACACCAATAACTTCAAAGCCCAAGTAGCAGCAAGAATTCAAGCCCAAGATCCTCTTGATTTCAACAAAACAATCAATTACAAAGAGAACTGAAGGACACTAACCTGAGTCTTTCCTAATCGAGATTCAAGGTCGACTTGATAATCTCTGTGCTTCAAGGGTTTCCTCTGCACCGGTGGACCTTTGGCTGCACATGAAAACTTTCAAGTTCAGCACCTAAAACCAATAAATTGGAATGGAATGCCACTATCTAAACCAAGTGCAGAAGAATTGAAAACTTGGCCAAATGTGCATCAGCACACTATACTCATTTATCACAGCTGAACCAACTCGTTTATCACAGCTGAAGAACAGGCAAGCTAAATAATATTACATTTTTTGAACTTCGTCTCTGCCTCCTACAATAAAAGACAAAAAAAAAAAAAAACTTTATTCGAGAAATCATAAGAAAAAGCCCCCAAAAAAAAGAAAAAAACCAGGAGAACCTTTTCTTCACGTTCGCGAGCACGTTGCAAATACTCTTCTCGATCGAATTTCTTGCGGAAAGTGTTGTCAACTCCAGCGACCTGCCCCAAAAAAATATCATCAAAATATGAAATATTTTTAAAAAATCCATTAAAATAACTAACTTAAATTACATGACAGGGTCCAATAATTTGTTTGCAAGTAAACAAACTTGATAAGGTTTTGAACTTACGCTATTATTAGATTGAGCCATTGCTCTTGATGCTTCAGAGATGTAAAGCTGCTTCGGACTATGAATTAATCACCAGGTACAGCAACTTAAATTGAAAATGAAGTTGCTAAACTATCTTCCTTTTTCAAGAAAAAAACCCTAATTTTCAAATTACAGGAGTACTATAAACCCTAATTTCACATTTGAATTCAGACGGGACAGCCTGAACACTCGGGGGGGAAATTGGGGAATTAGAAGGAGGAGGAGGAGGAGGCAGTACAAATTTGGAGGAAAAAAAAAAGCTATTTAATTTACTTTTGACCGTTGATTTACAAAATAATCGTACGTCGTCTTCTTTAAAGGGAGAGAGGGTGTTTGGTCTAGTGGTATGATTCTCGCTTCGGGTGCGAGAGGGCGCGAGTTCGATTCTCGCAACACCCCCCTTAAGTTAATCCCTTCTTGATGGTGCAATGTTTTTACAATGAATTTGGGTTGGCAATATTAATATTTGTTGAATTTATGATGGTTTGCTTTCAAATTGTTTTTCCAGTAGAAAGAAACAGGAATATAATATGACAATTATCTCATATGTGCGTTTCTTCTCCTACCCTTTTGTGGGTTCAGTTGTAATGCTATTGATTGAATTGTGATGATTGGATTTATGTGCAGTGCTATTGATTGAATTGTGATAATTGGTGGGTTAGCAATTTGTTGGTTGTGTTATTCCATCTATTATGGACCCCTTGTAATCTAATTATAAAAAAAAAAAAAATCATGTCAGGTTAATGTGTTATTATACACATAGTTTGATACCAAAAATATGAAACTATCATTCAGCTGCAAATTCTGAAAAAAAAAACAACAATTAATTTTTTTTAGTTTAATAGTTAAGGTTGAAACCCACGAATTAGTGGTTTTGCGTTCAATTCCTATCTTTCATGTCCGTCCGTGCTTCTTAACTAAAATCTCACCCCTTCCCATGGTTAAAAAAATTTAGGATTGCTAATACTTTGAAGTTAGATGCAAATAAGCAACCATTTTTATGAAGGATTGCTATTTACCCATAAAAGAAAAGAATTTAAAAAAAATCCTATACACTGGATTTAGATCCAATGAATGTTTTGCTAGTGTAAACAAGATAGTACTAGTATTAGACAAAACAAGAAGGCATTCTTGTATTGGCAGCCTTTCCCTAGTTTGATAATTATAAAGCAGTACCACTGATAGGTCAACCCTTAGGTTTTTTCTTCTTGTATAGGTTAAGAAGAAAGCTTACACCTGGCTTGAGGAGTACCATTTATGGCTATAACAATTGTTTTTATGTACTGGTACAAAAGTGTTGCAAATTGCAATAGCATTCAAAGAAGGTATATAGGCCAACAAATTGCAACAGCATTCAAAGACTTGCATATTGCAATAGCTGTTGGTAAAGTCTAAGGGAGGTGGGGGTCCAGGGTTCAACCTTACCTCCCACCGTATTTGTCACTTAATTGTAGCCGCCACCTTTGGATGGCTTTCTCTGAGTATTATCGTTGTGAACAAAAAAAGAAAAGTTTCAAAAAAGGCATTCATAAAAAGTAGCTAGTTCGTTTTGACAATTTGCAATATTAGACTTTTTATCAGAAACTGCATTGCATTAGAAAAAAAATAAAAACATACTCCAATGCGTCCGCAACATGAGTGTGCATCTGTGCATGACCTTGTGTTCCCTTACCTACATGTGTTCATGCACTTCATTCTTCCTACTTTACTTTGTTTTTTTTTTTTTGAATATATATATATATAGGGTCCCTATTTGGAGTAGAATTTGATTAACAAAATATATACCCATTGGTCATTATCTCTTACAGGAAAATAACTTGGCTAGGAGATTATTTTGAAAAATTATTTAAAACAGTACTATAACACTTTTTTCTAATGTGACTTATATGAGATAAAAAGATAACTGGAGATATAAAAGAGATGTTTGAAAAACATGTTTATGATCAAAGTAAAATTTTTTTTTGCAAATAAGATGACATTCAAACAAACCTATTCATAGTACTTCACTTTTTTTTTTTTTTGTTATGATGGTACTTTTATTATACCTTTTCGAATTTGAACCACACACACAAATATATATATATATATATATATATATGTAAAGTCAATAAGAGTGACATCATAAAAAGAAAAAAGAAAGTGCCAAACGCTAATAACAATTATGAATGAGATAAGAGTAGTAAATCTTACATATACAATGACAATGACAATGCATATGTAATATTTGAATTTTATTTCAAATTTAAATTTAAATTATATATTATATAACCATTAAATAGTAAAAATATATACATTATCAGTGTATAAAAAAATTAATTATATAAAAAAAGTAAAAAGAACAACTGCTCCTTTTTCCAGAAACACTACTGCAATTTTATTGGCAGGGAAAACAAAAGCAGTACACTAGTCATTCCCTCATTGGTGGAATGAGCCAACGTGACATGTTTTCTACTTCTCTCCTTCAAAGTTCAAACTTTGCTCCTCCTGCTAGATAGGAAGTCTTCAGTTTTTTTTTTTTTTGGCACTATAAAATTTGGCTTTTTTTTTCCTTCTAAAACTATAAAAGCCTTCAATCCCTTGTTTGCCTAAAACCATACCTGGGAAATATCCCGCATCACTCTTTGCCTGCGATTTAGTGGCAGCAGTAGCAGTAGTAGGAGAGAATTTCCAGTTATATTAGAGAAAACAATGTCGAGGCTACGGATCTCAATAGCTTTGGTAACCCTAGCTCTGTTCTTCTTCTTCGCATCGGCCTTAGCTGACGACGTCGTCGTTTTGACTGAAGAGAATTTTGAGAAAGAGGTCGGTCAAGATCGCGGGGCTCTCGTCGAGTTCTACGCTCCTTGGTATGCCTGATTGGCTGATTCCCCGTTATTTCCTTCATTTGTTAATTTCTGCGAGGTTTTTTTTGGTCATGGTGAATTGGATGTAAGTTTTTTGATGGTTTTGATGAATTGGAGTCTGATGTATTTAATTGCTTTTAGATCCGCGAACTTTTTTTTTTTTGTAATAGTCGAATTCGGATCTTTGCGAAAAAGATTGCTGTGATTTTGCTCTGTTTTATATTTATATGTGGAGTCATAGGCTCTGCCAGTTTTCGTCTGTTGCCGTGTATGATATTTAGGAGATAGATGGACTAGCATGAAAAACTACTGTGTCGGAATGCGAGATTGATTTTTGATATCATTATGTTTGCTGATTTGAAGTGATTTTGAGCTGTTCCTGTAAGGGAAGATGTAAAGAATTTTTTTTTTTGGTGGTTCTCCCCGTGATGCATTTGCAGGTGTGGGCACTGTAAGAAGCTTGCTCCAGAGTACGAAAAGCTCGGTGCTAGTTTCAAGAAAGCTAAATCTGTTTTGATTGGAAAGGTTAGCTTTTCAGCTCTTTTATGATACATTGACCCTTTCAAATATGGTGGGAAAAGCCTCTTTTTTACTCTAGGCTTGTAGTGTTGCTATATCGATAAGAACATTTGCCTTGGGTTATTAAGTAGTTTAGCTAAAGTTGGTACAATCTAAAGCTTGTAACTTCTGGGAATGTTACTATTGCATTGCTGTAGAGAGCTCAGATATGATGCAAAATTCATGGCTTTTGCCATGCCATTGTGGTGTGTTTCTTTTAATGGATTTTGGAGTTGTACATTATTAAGGTTTTTGCCATTGTATGAATCATCTATCTTTGTGCTTTTTCTGATCACTGGTTTAGGAGTTGTCATCCTTGGCAGCTGCATTAATATAGAGCAAGATGCTATGGCAAAACTCTCTCAGACAAAATATACGGTTATTTCATGTTGAAAAAGTGCTTACATTTTATCTTTTCATCCTCACAAACTGGGTATGCTCTATTTGATTTCCATCACAAAAATCTTGAGTGTGTGGAACCTGAGGTCCATTACTATCTGGTGGCTTGCTGTTATCAACGTCGGTTTAACTTTCTTAGCTGTTGTGGATCTTCTATGTTGCATCTGATTTAATTTCAATACTTAAAAAATATTAATCAATGGTTTAGCTGTGAATTATAGCAAAAATAAGTTTAGTTTTTGAACTTTTGTCAAATTATATTGTTGTAGGTGGACTGCGATGAGCATAAGAGCCTTTGCAGCAAATATGGTGTTTCTGGCTACCCCACCATCCAATGGTTTCCGAAAGGTTCCTTGGAGCCCAAAAAGTGAGTATATGTGTAATACTGGAGTTTTCAAAAGGTCTTTGTTTTTCTTTACTTGCTCTGCGAAAATGATTTCTGTCCTGGTGTTGACTATATGTAAATATAACTGGCATGCCTTGAGTTCATACAATTGTATTCCTCATGAATCTATTTTTATTCTTAGGTATGAAGGTGCACGATCTGCAGAAGCCCTTGCTGAGTTTGTGAACAGTGAAGGAGGTAATGTTATTGGCTAGCTGGCTTGTATTTTGTACTCCATAAGTGTAATCCATGTTAACAAGTTTGTTAGATTTACGTTAAAGCATATTTTGGTAAAGCTGTTTAATAATCCACGTAGATGTTAAAATCCAATCCATATTACTTATGAAGATTAGAAATTTACTTCACCTTAAGATATCACCAAACTCTTTTGGATTCATTGTGCTGAAATATCACCTTAAATACCTGATAGTGGGACTTTGGCATTAATTCTTCCTGATCTTGAGCATACATGAACTGCATCGTAGCTAGTATTTATACTATACATGGATTTTTCAGCTGCAGTAATGTTTAGTTGTAATCCCTTCTAAGCATTTAATTTTGATTGTTCATCTTGAATAAAGAGATTATCATATTCATCGAATTTAGTTACAGCAACTTGAAGGAATTGTCATCATTGAATTTCAAGGTGCCTTTCATTGATCTC
Organism: Coffea arabica; assembly: GCF_036785885.1. Taxonomy (NCBI): domain Eukaryota; kingdom Viridiplantae; phylum Streptophyta; class Magnoliopsida; order Gentianales; family Rubiaceae; genus Coffea; species Coffea arabica. The sequence continues at coordinate 71,747,359 of NC_092313.1, read as the reverse complement.
TTGTTTTGCATGCAGTTTGGAGAAAAATAAGTAATTGATAACTGACATATTACTGCACGCTTAATCTCTTAATATGAAATATTCTAATGACTTTTTTATGTGCTGTAACATTGGCAGAATTTTTTTACCTCGAACACATGGTGTTTGTGTGTTAGGTGTGCAAAAAGTGCCTCATATATCATTAGAAGTTGTTAACAGGAATACATGGAAGGCTAATTCTTAATTTTTTTTTTTAAAAGAACTTGTAATTTCAAAGAGCGTGAGATATGTCCACTTCATAAAAGACAAAATTCTTTGTGGATGGACTGACTGCAGCTTGAAGGAATGAAATCAGTTCATGTGCTTGGTTACCTTTCATTCTATTATGTGTTCCTGTTCAATGTTCAATGTTCAATGCTTTTCTCTTCCACTCGATCTCAAAATTAGATGCTATATAATTAAAGCTTATTATTGAGGGGCGGATACTCATCTAGACAAGTTTCAATAACATATCCTTTTCCTTCTCAAAAGGAATACTGAAGTTGTATGTTGTATGCTGTATTGTTTGATAGATTTTGTCCTATTGTCTTTTCAAACAAATGTTACCAAAAATTCTATTGCAAATTCAGTGACCTCCATCTATTATCTAGCTATTTTTTTAATCCGCATCTGGATGATATATGCTCAACATATGAAGATTGAATACCATTTTCTGTGTAGGGACAAATGTCAAGATAGCTGCAGTTCCTTCAAATGTTGTGGTACTTACTCCAGAAAACTTTGATGAGATTGTGCTTGATGAGAAAAAAGATGTTCTGGTTGAGTTTTATGCCCCCTGGTAATATATAGGTTCTGGTACATTTTCTTTGTTGCAAATCCTCTTTTAGGTTGCCAATTTGTTTTCCAATCAACTATGTGTGATAGCTCTGGAAGTCCAGTATGATTATACATCATTTTGCATCTCTGATTTTGCTTTATCTTTTGCAGGTGTGGTCATTGCAAAAGCCTTGCTCCCGTATGTGCATTACTAGCTAATGGAATATGTTGGAAGCTGTCAAACAACTTTTGACTAAAAGCCTGACTTTCTATTTTTATATTATGCAGACATATGAAAAGGTGGCTACAGCATTTAAGTTGGAGGATCATGTGGTTATTGCTAATGTTGACGCAGACAAGTACAAAGATCTTGCTGAGAAGTGAGTCCTTGATATGTTTGCATTTTTGGTCCTTAGCCAATTGATTTTTCCATCAGATTTCTGCTTCTGCTGTTATTGTTTCTAGTTGATCCATCTTTGTGCAAAGAACTGGGATGCTCTCTATCTCTACACCACTGCCCCCAAAAACCCCTTGTCTTCTGTGTTTGTAGAAGATTTTATGCTAATATTTTGCCAAATCAGATATGGTGTAAGTGGTTATCCTACATTGAAGTTCTTCCCAAAGGGCAATAAAGCCGGCGAAGATTATGATGGTGGTCGCGATTTAGACGACTTTGTTACTTTCATCAATGAGAGAACCGGCACCAGCCGTGATGCAAAAGGACAATTAACTTCCCAGGTTAGTGGCAAACTCTCATACTGTTGTAAAGTAACACAACACCGGTACTAATACCAATTTTGTATTTTTGTTTGTCTTACAAAACAGGCTGGTATTGTTGAATCCCTTGATATTTTGGTGAAGGAGTTTGTAAGTGCTTCAGATGAGGAGAAGAAGTCAATATATACACGGCTGGAGGATGAAGCCCAGAAATTGACGGGTCCCTCTGCAAGGTTTTTATGATGATTTTTTCTCTTATTTTTTCTGCAAATTTGTATTCCTATGTATTTTCCATTTGATAATGAAGCTTAAATTACAAACGTTGTGGTCTGGTCTTGTAATTATGCTTGAATCAGTTTTCGATTAAATGTTCTAATGAGGATCGTGCCTTTTTCAGAAAAAGGATATATATTTAAGCACAGTCCAGTGTTGATCTTTTTGTTTGAAATTGTTTTGTTTAGATATGGGAAAATCTATCTGAAAGCTGCCAAGAGCTGCTTGGAAAAAGGTGCAGATTATGCTAAGAATGAAATTGAGAGACTTGAACGTATGCTTGCTAAGGTAATACTCGGGCTGTTCCTATGTTAGTTCTTCAAATTTTCTGCAGCTACTCTTTTATTCTTCTTTGATTAGCACTCAGTAATTATAGTTGCACATCATGTCTTGCGACAATGACTATCTAGAAATCACAGCTCACTTTTAGAACAATAAATCGACAAAGCTTCTTTTGAAATAATGACTAAAGGAAAGATGCAGTGAGAATTTTATAGAGAAAAGAATGTCATGTAAATGATTGGTTTTTCTAGTGCTATAAATGCTATGGAGGATGTCGTTTTCTGTATCTGGCTATGAAAAGTTTGTTGAGCTTCTCAATTAGTTAATCGATTTGAAATTGTCACTCAAAGACATAAAATATTCAAAGTTTTCTGATATCTCTACATTACTCGATTAATGGTGATGCAGGCAATAAGTGCAGCAAAGGCTGATGAGTTCATCCTGAAGAAGAATATCTTATCTACATATGCTTGAAAGCATAGGAATTTCAGTATGGTAATTCATGTAGAAGCTGGTTGCCTGGAGATGTATTCATGTATTCGTCTGCCATCCAGGCTTTCCCAACACTTGGGAATTGTATCATCTTGTTACTCTTAATTTGCTTCTTTTTTTGGCATTTCCATGCCTGAAGTATGTTTAGAAGGTAGATTTGGGAAAAAATGGAACATTTTGCAGTTTTACGAGCAGGAATAACACAAATATTTAACGTAGGAAATGCTTATTATGACTTTGACTTTTGAATGAGACGGCATCCTGCTTCCGCAAGACATTTCCTACCCCCACCTGTAGCAATCTTGCTCTTTTTTCTCGTTTTAAAGGATGTATCCAATCTGATGAGGATACCCTGGTGAATCAACTTGGGTAGTTTTTAAGAAACAACTGCATTGGTTAAGGTAGTACAGATATTCATTTCGATATTATCATAGAAATCAGAACGAAATTTTGCAGATAATGTGGTGAATAAGATATCAGTTGAACGGATATTAACATATATTTTAAGAACTGTATCAGCTTTGTCTGCTAAAGCCCCAGAAACTATAGTCTGCAGTATGCATAATTAGCCAACATCTTTTAGGAGCCTCCAAACGAACAACGTTGGAAGCAGTTCTAAGGTGCCAACCACACAATTTTCCGGAAAGATGGAACCGGCTTACCTTTGTGGTTTCTGTTAAAGTGGCATGGTACTATAGTATATGTACCAATTGACTTGCTTGCCCAAAAGCCCAGATTTGTTTCTTTGAACATCTGGCTTAGAGTACAAAAGATCCTCCCTTTTAGTGGTCAAGTTGCCAGAGATAAATTTGTTGATTGTTTCTTAAGATCAAATGGGATCTTTTTGTCTCAGAGTCAGCGAATGGGTAGTGCTGATTTTCCACTCCACTTGTAGTCGGGCCATGCGTGCCCTTGCCACACACACACACACTAGTACATTAGGGAAGCTGAACGGCGGTGACTTTGTCGAAATCCTGCAACTCTCTATTAGTTTCTAGGTTGTGTATGACGATACACAACTCAGGAGTAATACATGAATTCAGCGTCACATACATCTTCAGATCACCTTCCATTTTCGATTGCAAGAAAATACTACTAGTACTTTGCATTACGACTCTGTTTTTACGTCTTCATTCTCCCTTCCCTCTCCCAAAATTACTAACTTCATTCCTTCCGCAACCCTAATCACAAAGGTTGGTATGTGATTGTTGTATACAAGAAACTACAATGTCAAAGGACCCTGCACTAAAATATGCAGTAGAGTTGGATAAGATGAAATGATAAAAAACTTACAATGAAGAGGAGATGGTCATTGGATGATGGACTGATTAACAAAATCCGACTTCTATAACTTCGTAACCACACAAATATTTAATTACAGTTGTTTCTTTTTTCTTTCTTTTTTTTCTCTTTTGGTCCCCCTTTTACCTCAAGGAAAGAACTAGAGAAGAAATGTGAAAAACTGTCTCCAATTTGCTTTCCTTTCCTTTGCTTAGCTTGGCTTGGTGGACATTGAGCCTAGCAAGCTGGCTCAGCTCTGCGTCCTAGCCAAGAAAAGAGTACATTCCTCATAGAACTCCCAAAATATGGGTTCTTTTGCTCAAACTCAAAAGCCATGAATCATGACAATCATAAGCTGTTGCTGCTGCTGCTGCTGCAGCTGCTCATTGATGCATACATACATAGTCTGGCAAATGATGCCATTGCCACAATAATGAAGCAAAGGCTGTCTGTCACTCGGGCCCTTCATCTTATGTCTGGTGTTGTTTTCTTTGCTTTGGTTTGATATGACTGTCTTCATTTCAAGCACTTTTTGCAGGCTTAGAATTCATGGACTTTCAATGGCTAAAGGACCCCTTGGTCAGTACTGATATATATATTCGGTGCAATTTGTGAAAAGGTTCTTCTGAATTCTTCTTGTACTAGATTTTACCAGAAACATGTTCTTTAACCTCGTAACCTCTGCAGGCAACCTCTCTGATGCAGTAACAAACATAGGAATTTGACCAACCTTTTTATGGATGGGTGAAATCTACAGCAATATATTTGTTTTTGCTTTTCCAATCCCTGCAGAGAGTACAATCTCAAGTGTTCATTTTTACTTTTTCTTGGAATTGTTTTCAGAAAAACAGAAACTATCTATGAAGGAGAAATCATTTTGATTGTCAAACTGTTTTGACATACGATGAAAGTGGAAAATAGTTTTGTAACTTTTTTTTTTTAGATCACCACCTTAGTGTGACAAGTACACAGTTAATATGTGAGAGTAAGAGTTGTAGCAAGTCATAAATTATCATTTTCCATTTTATAATATTGTAGTTATGTACTAAAACCAAAAAATGTTCTGGGCTGATATTGCTTTTATATATATATATATATATATCCAGCATCATCCATCTAACATAGACCTTATATGTTGGTAGTTTAGGGGTTTCATGTTATATCTTTCATCTTTCATCAAGAATATAGGAAATGAGGCATATAGAAATAATTAGTAGTAATATCTTTGCATACCATTGCATGCTTGATTTATGTAAAATTCCTCAATTTCAATCATACATCTTAAGAAATCATTCAAGTTTGACCAAAAAACTACTGCAATTGAAAGGTTAGATAATCAATGCCATCTTTTATTAGTATTACAAAAAGATGAGTGATGCCAAGATGATACCTCTCTATGTCAAGAAACAATTCAATGAGATAATGGCGTAAATATATGATTTTGTAACAGATGTCTACCAGACACTTGTTAAAACGTCTAAATTATATTTAGCATAGCATGTGAATACATATATTTAACGTATCATTTGAATGCATATACATTTCCAAAGTATATATACTTGAATTACATTTTATCGAGTATCCACGGACACTTGTTAGACAAATCTAGATACGTGAAGGAAAATTACATTTATCCATCCTATGTTATGGGTGGTCCCTTGAGGGCTAGAAAGTGGTGTTTCTGTGTGAAACAATTATTAATAAACTACTCTGATTTTGCTTTGTGGATTGCTGAAACACTTCTATTGGGTGGACTTGAAACCTTTTTACCAACAAGAAATGATGATGCAGAGTTTTTCTGGTAGAATGACAAAAAGGGAAAACAACCCTCAATAGTCATCATAAAAGTGGAGAAGGAAAAGGAATAGAATAGAAATGCAAATCCATGTCTCCATCAAGCTTCTTCATGTCAAACTCCGGGAGACAAACCGACCCAATCAAAGCCCAATTAAGAATCCTTCCATTTGGAGCTGCATGAGTTTGCACAAGTTGCAAGTCCAAACACCACAAGTCTTTTTGCTTTCTTCTTCTGATTAGCGTTTATTAGGAGAGAAAACACCACAAGTTGGATTGGCAAAAACACATTTTAGGAAAAAGAAAAATCAAATCATGCCACCTCCTCAATTCAAATGATAGAGAAGATGTAGCATGACCAAGGGTTGGGCATTTATAGATTAATCAATCATATACACTGCCGGTCTATATATATATATATATATATACATTAGTGGGCGTAAATATATGATATAATTATTTCCAATATGAAGTTGAACTTCATATTTAACACGTATCTTGCATTCACTTTTGTTAATGTGTAGAAATAAAATGATATAATTATATATTTGGTGCATATTGGATCAGTCGATATCATTAACAGAATTTAAGAGACTAATTTATTGAATGAACATTAACCAAACCTATGATTGAATGAGTCTGCGGGTAGAAGATTATTGAAATGAAGTTCAGAACTCAAATTCTATATCAAATAGTTTGAGATGAGAAAATATTCAAATTCTATACCTAACCGTTGGAGACGAAAAAAATCTCGCTAAGATGAAAGAATTAAAAAAAGGTACTAATAAAAGAAAAACCCCCCGAGACGTAAAATGTTTTAACTATTAAATAGAAGGAGCGGCTCACGTCAGAAAAAAAAAGTATTGGGTAATAATTAATTAATAAATGCATTGTGTTGACATATAGCCTCACAGAACTTGCGCAATAAGTTGCGCTCCCAACTAGGGATGTAAGCGAGTCGAGCCACTATCGAGTAGCTCGGTCAACGACTTGGCTTGAACTCGGTCAACGACTTGGCTTGAACTCGGTCAAATCGAGTTCGAGCCGAGTCTCGAGCTACTCGAATATACTTTCGAGTCGAGTTCGAGTCAGGAATTTGTGACTTGTGGCTTGACGAGCTACTCGTCGAGTCGGATATATTTAATTAATATATATAATTTAAATAATATATATGTATTATAATTATAAAATGACCGTTATGAATATAATTTATACTGAATTTAAGTGTACATTTTCGGAGTCGAGTCAAAAAGCTTGATTAGACTCGACTTAATAAGACTTGACCTTTGATCGAATCTTATCGAGTTGAGTCTCGAGCTTAAAAGAATTTTCTCGAGTCAAGTCTCGAGTTGCAATTTTTAAGCTCGATCGAGCTTGGCTAGGTCGAGTCGAGCTCGAATATAGCAATACTCGAGCTCGACTTGACTCGATTACATTCCTGCTCCCAACCTGTCAGTCCAGAAGCCCAAAACTTGCCAACTCCGAAATTATCAGGATCGGTCTATTTCCACTGGAGAAAGATCATAGAAAAGATAATATCAAGATGACAAAGACAAAACGCTTTGTTTAACCTCCGAAGAAACTTTTCAACGTCTCCCTCAAATGGACTTTGTATAATTAACCAAATTGGATTACGGTAGGCCCTAATTTATCCAAAAATGATCATCTTTTTCAATCAATCTGAGAATGCATATGCTTTTATCAAGGCTGGCCCTTTGGAAATACAACCAGAAACAGCTACGTGTCCTTGTCACATTTGTTTATTATTCAACACAGCCAATTTTGCAATTGTAGAAGATGGGGCCTAGCCCCATACCTAACAAGGGCTCACCTAGGACAGCATCCATCAAATAATTGCATCAAAAATCTAACATGGCCTCTAAAGCTTTTGCCTCCCATGCATCATGCAGCATGAACAGTTCAATGTTTGATCAATGAGGTTGCACTAGTAGAGTATTTTTCACTTTCTTTTCTTGGCAACTTTTAATCCGTTTGGAATCAAGATTAATTAGAAAAGGGTTTCTTTTTTTCTTGTATTGTTAAGTGAAAATTGTGAAATGATTAAAGGAATTGCCTAAAATAGATGAATTCTAAAAGTAATTGGTAAAACTATTCAATTACGAAAACTTTTAGGGACTTTCGTGTAACTTCTGTTCATGTAGCCATCTCTCACGACCTCAATTGCCCCAAAAAGAAAAGAAAAGGAGAAAATCTATTGCATCACCTTTGTAACGGAAAAAGATAACCCCTTTCATTCTTTTTTCCATCTTTTTATTATGTTTGGATTGCATTTTCCGTCATTTTTCATGGAAAAATTACTGTAGCGATTTGATATATGTGAGGGAAAAAGGTAATAGGGAAATGTGATCACGGAAAATGACAATATTTTCCGACGGAAACAAACAATCCAAGCATGGCCTTAGGACAAAGGTATGGCATATGGAATTAACATCGCTTTTCAGTTGCATCTATCTAATCACAAATTTTAACGTCAATAAGTTCAGGAATCTTTTGGAAGGCATAAAAACAAAAGGATGAAAACAGAAGTAATAGGTACTAGCAGAATTCTCATCCATCATCCACGCCCCCAATTGAGCTGTTATTTTCTGTTACTACAGGATCATTGTAGTTTCTTGAAACAATATGCGTCTCTGCAACAACACGGATGGATTTACTCTTTCAGACCCCTGTGCATCATCTGCTGCCAAGCATCATGGCTCAGCAGAAAGTTTGTTGCTTTTGAGAGAGATGGAAAGAGACCGCTGTCTCTCTGGGGGAACCACGGGAAATTATTGTGTTACAATTATGCAGCAAGTTGGTCAAATAGATTACAACTACCACTGAAAAATGGTCTACTAAACAAGTGCCAAAAATACCAAAGAAAATGTCAAGAACTGAACAAATAGAGATGAGATCAAAAAGTGATTAGTCGTCAAGAATAGATGCTTTGACTTATTGGAGCTACTAACTCTCTGGTGGATTGTTCATCCAGACAACAAACAGAAGAAAATTGTGGATCTAAGGAATAGTTTGCCAAGAATGGCTAAACAAATCCATCACAATTAATCAACAAACTTCTTCTATTTCCAACCTTCTAACGAAGAGATCGCCATCAAATTCGTAGTAGAGTTAACTACATACATAGGCAGATCCCAAAATTACACTGAAAAGTGAAGAAGGCACAATTAAAAAGAAAGTTTCTATACAAACCCCACTTTACGGTTTTTTTTTTCCCAACTAGTAATAATTGTCAACCCCATGAAGGATAATCTAATCTAATGATCATAGATTTTTTTTTTAAACTTATTTTACATAATCTTCTTCCCCTTTTTATTTTTACCTTGAAGAAACAGGGTTCAAAGCTCTAGCAAAACCATTCATGGCACCATAACTTTTGGAACTAAATCCCAAACAACCAAGCAATCCTTGCCTATATGGCAAGAATGTCTTCTTCCTCATCTCCTCAGCTTGAGCTCTATTGGCAGTATAATGCAGTTCATGAGGTGATGGAGGAACCCTTCTCTTTCCAACCCCATTTACCGCCACCTTCTTCTTCCCATCTTTTTGGCCGCCAGTGTGTTTTGCTCTTTTCCCATCTGCAGACTCTGTTGCCAACAAATCAGGTGAAACTGTTGCTGCACCTGTGGGAGCGGCCTTCTCTTTATCTTTATCCTTAGGAGAGGAGGAGGAAGAAGAAGAAGAATGAAGTGATGGGAACTTTGTTGGCATTAATTTCTCCATTTTGATCTTGTCTTTAACAGGTGAAAATGACAGAGACCCCCAAAACTTGTGCCCATTATTTCTTCCTTCACTCTTACTCCTATAGAGAAACTCCTTCAAGAAAACCCATCTACTCGAACTCCTCCCCACGGATGAAGATCTCGAGGACGCACCAGACTCGCACGGGGTCGTCTCGCCCGAAACAGCTTCTTCTTCCTCGCCATTTTTAGCAGCAGCCAGCTGCTTTTTGTCCTCGAAAATTCCACCTGATCTATCAACCTCAAAATCGGCTCCATCGTGCCACCCGAATGGGCTCGAGCTAGTCCTCAGGGGCGACATAGATCTAGTCCTCCTCCGCAAGGATCTATCCCGCATCTTCGCCTCTCTTCCTCTAACAATTTCGTCAACTTCATCATCAGCCACATCTAAATCCAGGAGCGGGGCTAAAACTTGAGGTCTCTGGAGGTGGGAGGACAGCTTCATGGGCCGGATCTGGCCGTTCAAGAAAAGCTCGTCAGCGGAGCTCATGGATCCGGCCGATGAAGTCCCATTGGTGGAAACTTTACTGGCTGCGAAATCGAACTCGAATGAGCAAGTGGAAGAAGTAGGGGAAACTTCAGGTTGGGAAGACAGTCCTAAGTCGTTACTGTTACAACTACTCATAGCCGTAGAAAGCATGAAATGCATAGGACTCGCCGGAGCACTGTAGTAAAAGCCGGTGACGGGTGCACCCTGGCCGCGGCCGGGGCTAGAGGGTGCACTTACGTATGGGGTGGAGCAAGTGCTATCAATGTCATAGTAATCGGTGAGCATGTTCATGGGCTCATTCATTGCGGTGGTGGGATCACATTTCTCGAGTGTTTGAGTGGCGGTGGAGGAGGAGGAGGAGGTGGTGGTGGGAATTTCGAGTTCTTGATTTTCCGGGAACAGCATTTTTTTTCTGTGAAAGGGACTATAGCAGAAGGGGAGTGGGGAAGGATGGTGAAGCGTGCAAAATAATGGGGGGGAAGGATGGGAGGACGGTTACATTAAGGAATAGACCTTGAATGTTTGGATTTATATCGTCAATGCCACTGCTGTCTTTTCAGATTTCGTATTGTTTTAGTAAATATTTGTACCTTTGCTGATGGATATGATATCATTATGAAATGTTCATTTACTGCGACACACAGTCACACGCCCCCACTTTTGCCTCTGAGTAAATGATGTGTTGATTGCTGTGCAGGATTTTCTTTCCTCCTCTCTTTCTTTTTTTTTTTTTTTTTTCAAATCCTTTTACTTTGGTAATTTTTTTTGTTACGATAAAACTAGAACGGCAAATGAATCGAATAAATTTAAATTTTGATCTAATCGAATTAAATCTCGATTCAATTTTATCAAGCTCGAATTCAAATTTGAGATCGATGAATTTTTAATGTACAACTCGAACTTAAATTAGACGAGAGTCAGCATCAATCGTTCACATGCATGTCACCATACGGTGGCTCTAAATTTATACATCTTTGTTTGGATGAGGGTCATTTAGGAAAAAAAATTTCTTAGAGATTTTGAAAACAAGTTCTTTTACAATCTTTATATGTCTTTGTGATCAATTTTTTATTTACTACTATATTATGTTTCAAAAAGTACTATAAAAAATTATGAAGTATTTGCTTTCATATACTACTTTGCCACAATAAACACTAAAAAGGAAAGGGCAATAGTCTAACTGGGCCTATGGGAATAACAAATAATTTTAGGACAACATAAATGGTATATTGAGAATAATTAGGGGGTGATAAAGAAGACATTATTGAGTATCAAGAAAGATTGTGGACTTGTGGTACTCTAAGTTCCAGCAAGCTATTAGCTGATTAGCATTTTATTTTAGTACTGGGAAGCACATGGATGATTTCATTGGCATGATTTTATCCCACTTTTTTTTTTTACCCCAGTGGATTGTTTAGGCCTTGCTTGGATTGCTGTTTTTCGTAGAAAAATTTCGTCATTTTTCGTGAACACATTTCCCTATTACCTTTTTTCCTCACATACATCAAATCGTTACAATAATTTTTCCATAAAAAATGACGGAAAATGCAATCTAAACGGGACCTTAGATTTCTTGGCATGATTTTATTTCTTTAATTGAATCAGCACCAATTGTTGGGAACATCTTTTCACCACAACCAAAACACAACAACAAAGTCATATTCGGTTAACCTAACACCAAACATAGGTAATGAATGCTGCTACGCCTTGATTTACCGAAAGGCAAAATTAAACCCAAGACAAAGAAGGTGTTAGCATAATTACACCTAAAAAAATGTGGCGAGGCAGAATTATGTTGCTGAAAATTTCAGCAACATTAGCGTGGTTGAATACATCCTCAACAATGTTCTTTTCATTTTTATTTTTATCAAATATTAGCATTACTATTAAGGGGTTTATCTGATACTTTTAAGAAAATCGAATGTTGGATAATCAACAGAAATGTTGCCAACGCAAGTTAGTTTAGTTGCAAAAATGACCTACTTCCTCACAAAAGGTCACTTGTTCGAATCCCGCCACTCATGTGAGAATTATGTTAGTAAGTGATCTGTAAGAAATTTTGTAAGCGTCTTCTGAAAGACATAGAAGTGTGTTCTGACTCTTGACAGTGATCGAAATTAAACACACTCAAATTTCATATTATTTTTTTTTAAAAGAAAAAAGAAGAGATGTCTTGACCTCGAGGTGGTGGGGGCACTAGAAATCGAGAGCGTACCAAGCAAATCTTTATTAAGTGTATATTTCTCGATAAATTTGTACCATGTACTAGGCTACTAGCTATGCAATGTAAGTTGTAGCATAGTATAGACTACAGTGTGACAGATGCAAATCGGAGGTTTTGCTGGAATCCAACGCTGGAAACTTATCCTCAAAAGGAAAAAAAAAATGCATTAGTATGATGCAATGCTAGCAAGAAAGAAGAGACGGTATGAAAGAATTAAAAATGGTGGACATAGAGAGAAGAGTAGGGATCTTGATGGGAAAATGGGAAAGTGCAATGGACCACTCGCCACAGACATGCCTGCAAACAATCAGAGGCCGGGCACGTTCTTAATCTCTCCTAATCAAGTCCCAACCCTTCCCCCCTTTTCTAACTCCTCTTAACTGCCACACCACAGTTTTCTTACCCCTGCGCATTTGCTAGGTTTCATGTGCCTCGCTCTCATCTTCTGTGCACATCATTATGCTCATACATGATGATGCACGTCAATCAAGATCTTAGGACTGTTTGGCCATCTCTTTTGAGACAAATCAAAGAGCCACCTTTGTGGTAGACCCTTCTTCTTTTTTTTTTTTTGGGTACAAGTGAAGAACATAAAAAGAGTTGCACTTGTGTTGCTCTTCTCCTCTTTTAGTTAGTGATGCATCTTCAAGGGTTTCATCGACATGTCCTTCTTAGTTTTTTGTAACTAGTCACAAACATTAATCTGAAGTTATGGTTTAACGTTTAATTATAATATAACGTTCACAAGATGAAATAATATTTGTAGAGTTCTACAGAATAATTCAAGATCAAACACCTCATCGACCTCTACATAAATGGCAACTTAGGACGTTTCTTCCTCCTAAAGGAAAAAGTTTAAGAAGATTCTCATGACATGCATACTAGAATTCATGTATCAACAGAATAATTTTGAAGTTTGTCAAAGTTTTCTTATATCTAGAGTGAATGTGAAGTACTATAAAACTTCATATCAGAAAAGCTTTTTATATGAATGACCATAGTCATTGATATTAGTTCAAAGTTATTCCCAATTCTTGCTATCAAGAGCAATTCGAGCGTAATGTATATCGAGACATTACAAATATTTAACAAATTCCTCCCAAAAAATTTGAGTAGTAATTTGGTGGTTTAGTCATACAAACAAGCCTTTGTGAATGGCATTATGCATTAATAGACAACAACATCATCATCATCATCACGAAGAGAGTAAGAAATGGAATGCATCATTTACACATGTATGTATGTGAAACAGTAGCTAGGGAAAGTGGACACATGCAATGGAAGAAGCCAAGAGCTCCTCCATAGGATTCTGACTTTTTGGGGCAGCTAAATCGAGGTGGGCATTGCTCTAATTAATAATTAATCATTGGTTGGTAGAATAAAAATGTCTAGTAGGCTTCCTTAGTTTAGTTTATATATCTACTTACTTTGTTGGCTAGTAACCATAAAAAGAAATTATTATTGGCATTAATCTGCAAACATTACAGAAAACAGCCTCTTTTTTCCAGTTCTTCTCTAACCAAGAAAGCAGATTCAGGGATCCATAGTAGCTTGCTGCAGAGGAATCTCATTGAGGCCAAAGGGCACTTGACACGTAAAATATGGCCCTTGCTGTTTACATTATTATTATTATTATTATTTTAGCTGTTTTGTAATAAAATTAACTAACTTTATCAAGTTCCAAGTCCCACTTGTCAACACCAACAATGGAATGACAGATTATATTATTTGCAAGCCAGAGACTCAGAATTACTCTCAAAACACATGGGGTGTGTTTGGATCCTTGTTTTTTGGGTTGTTTTTGAAAAACTGTTTTTCACATCCCAAATGCTACAGTAAATGTGTATTTCTAAAACAACTCCAAAAACACCATATCCAAACATTATATCAAAAACAACTACATATGTATATTTCAATTATGTATATTATATTAATATAAATTGAAATATACAAATTGAAAATTATATATATTATATATTATATAAATATTTATATACATTAATATTATACATAATATATTATAATATACATAATATAATATACATAATATGTAATATTGTATACATAAATGTGTAAATATTTATACATAATATATTATGTACATTATATTATAATATATACATTATTAATGTATAATATTATTATGTACATTATTGTGTATAATAATGTCTAATAATGTTAGGTATAATATATAATATACATAATATGTAATAATGTAATAATGTATATTATGTATAATATATTATATTATGTATATTATATTATATATATACAATATTATGTATATTATACAAATTGAAAATTATATATTATATATTATATGAATATTTATATAATGAAATATACAATAAATATTACAAATTGAAATATTATATAAACACCATATTTATAATATTATAATATCTATAATTAATATTAATGTATATTATATATATTAAATATTTATATATTTATTTTTACATATTATAAATATTTTATTTTACTTAAAAAATATTTTTACATATTTATAATATATTTATATGAATATTATATATTATATAAATTATATATAATATAATATATATTTTACATTTATATAAATGTACATTTATACATAATATATATATTAATGTATATTTATAATATACATTTATATTATGTATTATACATAATATAATACATTTATAATACATTTATATTAATATACATAATATTAATTTTACATTTATACACAATATTAATACATTTGTACATTTATATTAATTATATTAATACATTTATACATAATATTAATATATATTAATAAAATTATAATTTATACATTTATATAATATTCATTTGTAATTTATACATTTATAATAATATACACTTTTACATTTATAAATATATTTATAAATTATAAATGAATATTACATAAATGTATAAATGTATAAATTATATATTTTTATATAAATACAAAAATATAATTATTTATAAATATTTATAAATGTATATTTATATAAAAATATATAATTTATACATTTATACATTTATGTAATATTCATTTATAATTTATAAATTTACAATAATATACACTTATACATTTTTAAGTATATTTATATTATGTATTATATATAATATAATAAATTTATAATATATTTTTATATTTTTATATAAATATATTTATTTATTAATGTATTATAAATCCATAAATGTATATTTATATAAAAATATAAAAATTATAATTTATAATTTATACATTTATATAATATTCATTTATAATTTATACATTTATAATAATATACACTTATACATTTATAAATATATTTATATTATGTATTATATATAATATATAATATAATATAATACATTTATATATTTTTTAGCGAATATATAAATATATTTATTTATAAATGTATTATAAATGCATAAATGTATGTAAAAATAAAATTATAAAAATACCCAAAAATATGTTTTAAAAATACCTCTAAAAATAATCCAAAAAACATACACAGTAAAAGTTTTTCATATAGTTTTTGAAAAACAACCTAAAAAACAACTAATCCAAACGGACTTGTATTTCAAAAACGAAATGCTACAGTGCTGTTTTTGAAAAACAACCCCAAAAACAGCTAATCCAAACGGAGCCATGGTTTAATGTTACATTTGGGAACAGCCAAAGCACGTTTTAGAGCGAAAATGTACAACAGAATTATTATCTTTGAAAGAAGTAAAGTGATTTAATTTCTATGGTTTCCCCTTCTATGGCATTTTATCTGTCCAAATACATTTGCCTGTCTCAACATAGAAATGGTAATCAACCCTTCTTCATTTAGTTAACTTTCAAAGGATTCTCTAGAAAACTTTTACGTTTTTCGTAAACATATTTTTCAATTATCTTTTTAACTCGCATACATCAAATCAATAGAGTACATTAACCTATAAAATACTTTATAAAATAGCAATCCAAATGAGGTTAGTTTTTTAATAAAAAAAATTTCACGTTTACTATGAACACAATTTTCAATCACTTTTTAATTTCACATATATCAAATCGCTACAATACATTTCTCTTCAAAAATTTCAAAAAATAGCAATCCAAATGTGCCGGACTTGGAAGTCTCCTTTCACCAAGGATGTTTTCTAATAATATATACCAATTTTTTCTTGCAACTAATATAAGATTAAAATTAATGGAATCAGATTTTAACATATTCAAACCGTTTAATAACTAAAAATTAGACATTTGAATTAATCTAAATTTTCTAGACAAAGTTTGTTCTCAAAATTAAGTAATAAATTAATTACTTATCACTAAATATGATAGGCACTTATATATATTAGATTTAATATTTAACAATTCAATAACTTAATGGATTCAGACATTACATTTCAGATCTCAAACTTCAATTTTCAGACTCTAATTTCATCAAACGCTTCCTAAATAGCGGATTTCGGTACATGAGTACCCATCACTTAGGAAAAAGAAATAATACCAAAAATGTTTCTTGAAGAAATGAAAGCTGTGGCCAGAGCAAGCGGGTCGTCTGCCTGCCCTAGTTAGCTGTGGAATAGTACTCTTTGACTGCTGAGTGCTGATGGTTAGGGAGCACCCAGAGAACGTACTGCTTAATTTCAGGGACAGCATATGCAAAAGAGAAGATAGATGGTCCTTTGAAAGAACATTTTTCTTTCTTTCTTTTTTTTTTTTTTGGTTAAAAGTAGAATAGTTATGGTTGTGTAGCAGAATCTTAAAATTTTTTACATATAAAATTTTGAGTTAGTCAATTTTTTCATTTTCATTTTTTTTGGTTTAATATCAATGTATATAAGTTGGTCAAAAAAGTTACAACAATTAGTTTGTTGAAATAGTATTCAGGGTTTAGCTTTTTCCTATGGTATTTGATCGCCCACTGATTTTAGAAAGTAGTCTACTTTTTATGTGTTACTATATTTGGGGCTTGGGACAAATACAGTTAAGATTTGAAGCGGTTGAGAGGTACAAATTGTTTATTTTATATGATTTGGTGTATACTAATGTCACTTTGTTCTAAGAACGAATTTTATTGATGTATACTAACTCAATACATGAATACAACCATGTCTATAAGCGTATTTTGAATCTTGAAAGAAATATATTAAACCAAAAAAATAAAAATTATAACATAAAAGGCCATTCTTTGTCTTGGAATAATAGAGTTTTTTTTTTGGATAAATCTTTTCATACACCATTAGTATATCCGCTTGCGAATCTAGATGCGTATCATAAATATAAAATTTGGTGTTTAAATTTAAATTGAAATGATATGGCGGTACATAAAACCGTCAGTGTATACAATGATAATGTAGGAAAGATTAATCTTTCTTTTTTATGTTATAATTTTTTATTTTTTATTTTTGGGTTCATTAAATTTTACATGAATATCAAGTTGAGTTAACCAAGTGATCTACCAATTACACCCACAAAATTTGTAATCAGGTTGATTGGTGATTTGATTCAGACTGAAATTTGGGTTCAGGGATGTAAGAACTTCAGTTTTTAAATGTCAATGACGAAATTGCTTCGTTTTTTAAGTGAGGGATGAAAAGAATATTTTTGTGAAATGTGAAGGATGAAACCGATCATTTTCCCTATTTAGAATAATTACTGTAGCACTTTTTGTGATGTGATATATGTGAGATAAAAAGGTAATTGAAAAGATAAAAATGTGTATTAAATATTATATTTGTGATATAAGCAAATAATTTTTGGCCGTTACTTGGCTATCCAAACACACTCTATATCTGAGGTAGCTACTTGTAAGTTAAACAAGTAGACACATATTGTTATGGTAGATTCTTTTGAACTGAAAAAAATGAGATTTGAGCTTTTCGCCCTAAAAAAAATAGAAAATGACCAATGGAAAAAACACATAGATACAAGTTTGTTTGATTGTGAATATTGGGAAAAATTTTTGAGTTCTTTGAGAATATTTCATTAACACATTTTTAAACTACATGTTCGTTCATATAATACATCTCAAAAAAGTGTTATAATAATTTTTTATCCTAAAAATGCTAGCCAAACACAATTTCTAATAAAATTTTTCATCAATGATGGTGTCTTACTCAAATTTTGTGGTGAGCAAGACACCAAAGGTGACTCTATCAGCGTTGGATGAATGACAACTATGTAAAATTTGAATTTGAAATTCTACTTTTGTATACATGTTATGAATCCAACGATGATAGTGTATACACCGTCAGTGTAAGAAAGATTTACTCTTATACTTAATAGAAAAATTTTTCAAGTTTCTCTTATTTCTTTTCTTTCTTTGGTTGGCTCTTTGTTCTCAAAAACTTGTACTTACAAATGAAATAATTCCCATTTGGATTGCTATTTTCTGAAGTTTTTATATAAAAATGTAGTGTAACGATTTGATATATGTGAGATTAAAAGGTGACTAGAAAATATATTCATGAAAAACGTAAAAAATTTTTGGGAAAAAATTGCTTTCAAATCAATCTTCCTACTCTTGAATTAATGTCATAGCAAATTTGGTTTTAATTATTAAATTAAATTATCCTTCCAATCAACCTTCCTAGTCTTGAATTAATATTGACATGTGAGGATACAACAAGAAAATTTTCTCTGGTATAAACATTGTGACTGTAACATTATCTATTAACTTTTGGAAAAATAGATCATGAATAATGTACTGCCTATATAACCCGTTTGGATTGTTATTTTCTAGAGTTTTTTAGAAAAAGAAATACCATAGCTATTTGATGTGTATGAGATACAAAAAATTGATTAAAAAATACGTTCATGGAAAACGTAAAAAAATTTTCAAAAAAAAAAAAAGGCAATCCAAGATAGCACTCTAAGCAATAAGGCAAAGAAATGATGGGATCACGTGATATGTTGGCCGGTTAACCTACCAATATTAGAAAATGGCACGTGAGCCCATTTGGCAAAGTATGACCATTCTGTGTTCATCTCCACAGCCATCTTCTGCCATCCCATTACACAACACAGCCATAAAATACATGTCTGCAATAAATACCACAAACATCAACTTGCTCATAAACAAACATTTTGCTTGGAATTCATGAATTTAGAAGCATGTGCTTTGATTTGTGCCCAAGTTAATGATGCCAATCACAAAGGGCTTCTTGGAAGGATCACTCCCCTAAGGCAACATTTTGTCCTAGATTCCATCATCATCTCTCCAAACCATATAGTAATTCTTTCCAGCACCTACTACTTAAATGTTGGACCACAATTCAACCTATAATTGCAGTGAAGTTCTATTTGTGTACCATTTGGCTCAGTCCCATTGGTGATTGGATACCCCTAGCAAGTCATTTCAAGAAATTCACTCCCATCTTCTTGCTTATCCATTTTGACATTCTTGAGCCTCAACAAGTAGGTGCCACTCAGCCAAAACCAAGTGCTATTGAACCCTCCTAACCATCTATTTTCAAGGTATATTAAAAACTCGTTTATATCAAGTTATACCCATATCAAAAAATGTTGAAAATGTTAAATTTGATGGTCAAACTTTGCAACTTCACTAGTTTTCCACCTCCTCTAACTCTAAGTGATGGTATCACATTTTGACACGTAATAGGGCGGGCCAAAAGAAAGCGATTCTCTTGATAATGAAGTGGTAACTCCATGTTTTTTTCTTTTTTTTGTCCTTCCTTTCATCAGAGCATGGCTACGACTCCTCAAGTATGAAAAGACTCAGCCTCAAACCATTGGATCTACAAGGATTTGGTTAACCACCAGCACCAAAACACTTGAGATTGTGTCGATTGTCAGGTTAATATGGTTCAACCGTGTAAATCAATTATTCCCATTTATGGGGAAAAGAATCACTACTACAACCAAATTCAACCTGACCAATCCCAGCCAAACACCCCACATGGCCGCCCAAAGAAGGACAACTAGAATGATTAGTCTTCTACAGTGTACCCTTCTAGTTATCTTGGGGCTTGGCTCATCATACATATGTCATGTCGAATCCCTCATGTCTGCTAGGCACAGCCTAACACAGTTATACATCAAAATGATTTTTCAATGTCTATAACCTGCATGATATTTTATGATCACCAGTTCAATCTTTTTTCTTTTTACAAAGAATTGGTTTTACACAAGGTTGTAATATTTGAGCCAGGTTGTAAAAGTCTTATAGTAGAAGATACGGACGGAACCTGTAATGTCACTGTTTATGAGGTCCTATAACGAAAGGAAGTTAGGCCTAAAAAGCGTTTCAAGAAATTTCAGTAGTGCAGTTCTACCCAGGGAGACAAGAAGCAATGAAGAACGGTGAAGTTACAATCAAAATGCAATCTGCTCAAGTATGAATTTGTAAGCCTTTATATTTTTGGGCCCATCACAACAACCATGTATCTACAAGTCATACTTGAGTAATGTAAAACCTATGTAGCCTATGTTGCAATGCTTTAGAACAGCAAGAAATCATCAACCAATTCATCAACCAGATTACTCAATATTCTCTTCTCAATTTCTACACCTTCTTCAAATGCCTCAATCTCAAAATCAACCCACTTCCCCAATTTGGTACTCATGTCCTTGTCCACAAGCTCATCTACCATCAAATCTTCCATGCTTGTCCAGCCTGAAATCTCCCTGCCCAGTTCTTCAGCCAACCAATCTTTCTTCTGAATCAGAGCTGCTAGCTTAGTCCAAGATTTCCAGCTTCCACTAAAAAGCTGCACGCACTTTAATTCTAGAGATTCTTCAACATAGTCGAACAATACCTTTTGCACTAACTTGAAGTTCTTTTCCACATTTTTACTTGATCCTAGTTTTACTTCACCCCACTGATCAAACAGATTGGGAGCTAAGACCTTGTGTGCCTCACCAAGTGCAAACTCCTCCAGCAACAAGTCAGTGTTAACAAGTATACACCGGATATATTCCAACTCCCAATTGGCTGATTCATTAGTAATCATTGAAGTGAATGATGAACTTGTATCTGTTACACTTGTGGCCCCGAGAGAGGCTGAAGAGGCAGAATCTGATACTTCCATGTCGGCTTCCACAGGTCGGGACTTTCTAGTGGAGCTCCATTGAGTCATTTCATAAGCTTCAACTGCCAAAAACATCTTGCTAGCTGAAATTGAAGAAAATATTACATTAGATCCTAAATTACAACCCCCAAAGAAAATTCTACTAAGGACTAAAAGAGTTGGTCCGATTAAATATTTCAATCAAGACTTTAAGGCTCATAGGCTTCTGTATATTCATAACCTCCTCGTGTATCCTAAATGTTAACAGCCATCAGTTAAATCTTTATTATGCAGTTGATCATAGATCAATTATATAGTTCTTGGACTATGTATAAAATGCCAGATAATATAGTCTATCTCAATCCAGTGTAGATTAGAAAAATGTGATAACAGTACTTAGAGGACAAGCATTCTTACCCTCACCGCTAATACTTCTGTTGCTATCTAGAGAGTTGCAACTACTCTCTGAGTAGGCGGGTTCCAAACTTGACACTGGACCACAGGATTGATATTTGGGGTCTCTGTCATATCTAATAAAGCCAAGCTCTTCCATCTCCTGTACACCCTGAGAATGGTGAAGAAAATACAGAGTACAATACTTCTTTTCAGCACTATATGGGCAGAATAAAATTAGCAAGTGTTATGCTGCTTATTAACCCACACAAATGCATGCATGCGCCAAGAAGAAAGAGGCCACTACATGCATTTTTCAATTAATATGGAGTCCAAAATCATGCGAGACACCATAGTTTGAACTTGAAAGAACAAAAACTACTTAACGGATGTTTATTAGGACAAACCAACAGTTGAAGCGTAAGAGCTAAAAGGCAAACAAACTTGTTTGGGTACAAGCAAACTTAAAAGTAGCGTATTGGCGGCAACTGTTCATCATCTGGCATTTCCAGCCAAATCTCATTTAAATTTGCCAACTGACATTCCACAGAGAGCTGTTTTAAATGAATACTGTAATAATAATGAATAAGCATCATTATCTGACTCTAAACAAGTGGGATAAGAGTTTAAACAAACAGACTGATATAATGTACAGTTAGTGAATCACTTCAAGAGTTGTAAGAGGTAAAAATTCTAGCAAGAGCAACTTCATTATGTGATTCTTGTAAGAGTAACCGTGTGATTTACTCCATGACGATGAGAAAGACAGATATGAAATTAGCAGATGTTAATCCCCAACTAACGTATTCCAGATATTCAAGGAATATGAGAAGTGATCACTGCAGTTAGTTTGCAATATAAAGGCTTCTCTACATGACTGTACAAGTACTTGTACACGTTAGCTATGTAGATTTGACTTAATCATGGTAAAAAAGAAGTATCTAAACAAGGATCGTAGTACAAGAAATAGAATTGGTCATTCTACAATACTGTTGATTTGAGTTATTTATTAGAAATGCAACATGCAATGAACTTTTAAAGGGAGATAAAAAATTTTGATGAAATTTGGTTAAAAAAGATAAAAGAGAAACTACATAAAGCAAATTAAGGCCGCCAATTAAAATACTCTATTGCTGATAAGGGAAATCACCCAATTTGTCCTTGAGTTCAAACTTCTACAGAGGCTCATAGCCATTAGGCAGAAGTTCTACAAATGAACCAACAACCACCATAGGACCATTCTTGGTTTGTAACCCATATAATTGAATTACATAGATGCCAGAACAATATCTACCTAGTTGTTCAACAAAAAAAAGGAATCACGGGTTACAGCACAGTTGTATTGAAGCCATTCCTTGATCACAAGATGACACCAGCTGATAATGATGTTACCTGTTACCTAGAATGCACTAGTAGTTGTATTGATGTGATGTCTTCATTCACAAAAAAACAAATAAACTTTTGAACCAACAAAGGCATACTTGTAATGCTCCAGTGAGATAGAGAATTTCAATCACTTTTTACTGTTTTGCAGCATTGTCAAAGGTTTTTTTTTTTTTTTTTTCTGGGTAAACAAAGGAATATGTATGCTTCTTTCATTTTTTACTACAGCAAACGCAGTCAAAAAAACATGACCCATAAGAATACACGTACAGACAAAATCATAAACCAAATTACCTGCCACTTTTGCATTGCTTTAAGGTGAAGTTCATCAATAGAAGAGCTATCGGATTTAGGTTGGATGCCCAGTTTGTCCAGAGGCACATCAAGTTGGGAATTTTTGTGATGTTCACCAGATGTGGTATGTGTCATTGTGAGAGTAGACACTGAATCTTCACAACTGCCAGCAGAACTACAAGGAAACTCTGAATGGAAGTGGTCTTGATTAGATGAGTCAACTTTAGATGTCAACTCCTTGAGCTTTTGTTCCAAAAGAATGCTTAAAGCATCACCACCATCAACATTCAGACCAAAAGAAGACTGATTTTCACTAGTTGTGGGAACAAGGAATGAGCCTCGTTTCTTGTCAGTGACTTTCACAGGTGAACTAGAAGCAGATAATGACTTTTTAATTGGAGAAGTGAATGTGAATGATACAACATCCGTGCCATTTTTTCTCTCAGCTGCATCCCATTTACTGCACCTATCAATTTCATAATTGCATTTTATAGACCTTTCGCCTCTACTCACTGATTGGTTATCATTTCCATGAGAAAAATTGTTTCCATTGATTGGTTGCTTCTTTCCTGAAGATCTCTTTACTGCTGATGGAAGTTGTTCCTTTCCAACATGATGGATTGAGGTCTTTCTGGGCATGACAGGAGTGCTTACAACAATCTTATTTACAGTCTTATTCGGCCTAGATACGTCATTTGAAGACAGCTGTTTCCTGTCTTTCTGATGACAAAATGGAGGCCTTGAACCTTCCATCTCTTTAGCTGAAGCAAAGTTTTGCTTCCGGTTATTTTGCCTAAGTACATCAGAAGATTTGTCAGTTGATGTTCTCCTTTCAACATTCTTTTGGATTTTTGATTGGTTCCTACCAGAAGAGCTATGCCTGACATCATTAGGTTCCTTATGGTTTACAGAACTCCGGTTTCCAATTGCAGTACATCCCTCTTTCTTCTGAACATTAGCCTTAGCTTGAACAGCCAGTGAAACTGATTTTTCCTTATTCTTGATACTCTGAGAACCAGCATTTCTTGATGTATCAGAAACCCTAAACATGTCTGGAGCTTCTCCTTGACCTTGGACCCTGTCCCTAGTTTGTCTCTTTACCTGTTTGGAAGAGCTTTGTTCTTTGGCCTTCTGAGAAGCTTGAAGAGTCCTAGAAGATTTCTGAGCAACCTCCATTTTCTCTTTAAGATCCTGGATTCTCAAAGGAACTGAAGAAGAACCCAAAGATGGCAACTTATGTCTAGCAGTTGAACGAGGACTTTGTTCGATGATTTTGGCAGCTGCCTCTACTAGATAAGCAGCATTCATACTTGGAATGAACCCTGGACTCTTAATGGGAGACAAAAGCTTGTGGTGAGTAATTGAAATGGGCTTCGCAGATTTTGGGGGCAGTACTTCAGTTTGAAACTTCTCAATTGGTCGATTCTGCACCTTCTGCAGCATCACTTCAACAGGATTCTTGGTGAACCCGTCTAGCTTATTCCGCATGCTGTCATAGATTATGATGTGTTCTTCGCTCCGGAAATCAGGCATACCCCTTGAGTAATGAGAATCTCTAAAAGAGCGAGAATCAAAAAATTGTGTATAACAGGGCTCAGAAACATTTGAAGTAGGAAGTGTATCCAATCCCATTAGTCGTGCAACGACCCCCGGAGCTCTTGTGCCATATATTTCATCACCATTTACAGATGAAGCATAACTTGAACCATCGTTCCCTCTGGTACTTGGACCACACCCATTGTCATGCGCCTTCATAAAAGGAAGCTTAAATTCTTTCAAACAAATTAAGATAAGGTGAAAAATAATCTGGATAATAAAATGAAGAGAAAAGTACCTTTCGAAGACGTGAAATTGTTGTATCATCAAAAGTTTCTTTACCTTGCTGTGGATTATCTGCAGTCAAAACATCATACATTAAACCTTCAGAGAAAAAACAGCAATACAGATTAAACATGAAAGAGAGAGAGAGAGAGTCAAACTTCAACTTAAGAGAGCAAATGAAACAAAAATGTTAAACAAAAAATTACCAGATAACTCAAATTTGCCGGAGAAAAGCTTCTTCCGGGATTTAACATTCCAATCAAACAAATGAAGAAATCCACCCTTGGAACTTCGCTTTTCTACTTCCATTTTTTCATTCAAATCCCAAAAATCAATCAAGTCCCCTAAATCATCAACACAACTAAAGGAGATCCAGCTAGCTGCATCAGCAAGAGATATCCTGAGTCTCAAAATCATCAATTTATACAAAACTGCAACAGTTTCAGTGCCCACATTATTCATTCAAAACCAAGTATACCGAGATTATAAGTCAAACTACAGAAGAAAACAGAAAATGTGTGTTTCCAAAAGCTTCAAAATCCTTTTATTGACTCATAAACGTAAAAAATCGCTTCATCATATATTAAATTATCAAGAAAAGCCCTAGATTCAAGAACCACAAAATACACTAAAACAAGCAAGCAACACGCGGAGTTTACACATTTATAAAATCACTACAGCGATTATGCAGATATAATTGAAAACATAAACAAATAGAGAAACCCAGAAAAACCCATCAACAAAAGTACCTATACGATCAAAAAAATGTGAACTTTCATATTAGCATTTAAGTCCAACAATTCAAGAAAAGTGAACCATAGTAGCATTTTATGCATACAGGTCCTTTCTTTTCTTGTGTTTAACAAACACTAGAACTAGAACATCAGTACTACGTTATCATGGGGCAAGAATGCACATCAAGAAAATCTAATAAAGTTGAAACATTTTCAAATCGAAAGTTACCAGCCAGGAATCCGAGTAAAACCCACTAATATTTTCCAGATTTCTGAAATGCCCTTTTGATTTTACATATGTCTGGAGTAGAAAAATAAATAAATAAATCTGTAGAGAGATCTGAATAGCAGAGTGGTTGGTCGGTTGAGTTTAAATTTTGATGAGCATTGTGTGTGTCTTGGTGGCCCTCTGTCAGTGTGAAGACTGAGGAAGGGAGTGAATGAAGACAAAGCAAAAAAGCACCCTCACCGGTCAGCAGGCAAATTAAACATTAGAGAAAAAGTATTGAGCTGTTACTGTGTGACTGTGTGTGAGAGAAAGAGAAATGACGTGTGTGAGTTTTGAGCGTATTTTGGTGCCTGTTTTGCCTGCCTGGTACATATTCCGGTAGTTGAAGATAAAACTATTACCAAGAAATGTTTCAAAATGAAAATGGCATATCTTAAAAAGAAAAGAAAGATAGTAATAGTAGTAGTTAAAAGAGTGATTGAGAGAGCAAGTTTAGGCCAAAATTGATGTCAAAGATGAAGAGGAGAAGATGAAACGCATTATTTCCGCCCGTTATGTAATACGTAAGTGCCAAAACTTGGTAGGCCCGATCTACCAATGACCCGCAATCTGGACGTGACACAATCTAATCGCGACACAATCTGAATTATTGAATTTTTAAAAATAAGATTTATTCAATTGTTAGTCGTGTAATAAATAATTATATATCACTCAATGAGCATGGTGTTGTCTGTCAAATAATTATAATTATATATCACTCAATGAAGCGGCTCAGTTTGAATTGGCTATTTTTAGAGTGTTTTTGAAATATTTTACTGTAACAATGTAGGTGAAAAACTTTTTACTGTAGATGAAATTATTTTTTAGGTTATTTTTTTGTGTTTTTTGAGATTTTTTTTATGTTTTTTGTGTTTTCGAAGTTGTTTTTTTTTTTTTGTAGTTTTGAGGTTGTTTTATTTTTTTGTTTTTGGTATTTTTGAAATTGTTTTTGTTTATATATTACTGTAGCATTGTATACGAATAATTTGTTTTTCAGAAAATGACCAATCCAAACAGAGATAATCCTTTTCAAAAGAAAAAAAAAATGCCAAGGCAAAAGCAAAATTATTTTAGACAATTAACATATAGTGTGTGTGTCTATATATATATATATATATATATATATATATATATATATAAAGAAAGTTTGCATGCTATGTTATACTTTTTGTGTTACACCTAATGAAATACGCGTATTAAAACTCAGAAGGTAACACCTTATATAGATACCGGATTTGGTTAGCAGGTGCCTTGGACTCTCACGTGTTAATTCTTTGGGAAAATGACCGGTTTCATCTCTCACATTTCACAAAATTATTCTTTTCGTCCTTCACTTTTAAAACGAAGCAATTTCATCCTTGACATTGAAAAACTGAAGTTATTACATCCCTGAACCCAATTTTCAATATGAATCAATCCATCTATCAACCTAATTACAAATTTTGAGGGTATAATTGGTAGATCACTTGACTAACTCAACTTGATATTCACGTGAAATTTAATGAAACCAAAAATAAAAAATTATAACATAAAAAAGAAGAATTAATCTTTCCTACATTGTCATTGTATACACTGATGGGTTTATGTACCTGCCATATCATTTCAATTTAAATTTAAATACCAAATTTTGTATTTATGATATACATGTAGACTCACAAGTGTATATACTAACGGTACATGAAAATATTTACCCAAAAAAGAAATCCTATTATTCCAAGACAAAGAATGACCTTTTATGTTATACTTTTTTTTTTTTTTGTTCAATAAATGTCATGTGATATGATCTATCAATTCTATCTCCAAAATTTATTACTAGGTTATTGGATGGTTTGATTCAAATTGACAATTAGGTTCAGGGATGTAATAGATTTAATTTTTAAATGTCAGGGACCAAATTGCTTCGTTTTAAAAGTGAGGGACGAAAAGAATATTTTTGTGAAATACAAGGGATGAAATAGGTCATTTTCCCTAATTCTTTTGACAAAACTGAAATTAACTTTGACGAGTATTTAAATATAGAAATGTAAGGGGGGAGGGATGGGTTGGGTGGTACGGGGGAAGGGAGTGTAAGCAAGAGATCTCGGGTTCGAATCCTTCTGCTTACACTAAAATATATATATATATATATATATATATATATATATAAAATGTATTAAATGTGAGTGTATATTCACATAGTAAATTAAATGCTGATGAGGTGTATTGATAAGTGCCCTTGACCCATTTTTTAAAAAATCATTTGATATAATATTTACTAAATTTTGGTAAATCAAATATATAGTCACCTACATAATTTAAAGAAGTGCAACATACAAATATTCATATTATCTATGTGCTTTTTTACCAGCTTTTTCTTTCTACTTTTTCTAATAGGGGAATGATGGAATTTAAAAAGTGGGAAAGGGGCATGAATATTTGAATCCAAGACCAGTTTTAAGTAATTGTTTTCTTTGAGTAAAAATAAATGTGACTACTAATAAGGCAATGATTTAAATATTGTCAATTTATAACTTACTATTGATTTTTTAAAATGTTTTTTTTTGTATATAATTTTTTTTAGGATAATGTTATTTGCACTCCCATTATCCCATTTTTATTTTGATGAAACCATATTACCCCCTCCCTAATTTCTTCTTCTTGCTTATGAATTAACTTTACTAGATTTTTTCTTACATTCTAAAACCAATTAATTGTTCCATTACACATTAAAATGGCTAATTTAAAATTGTTACTAATATGTATTATGCATTTTTCTACAAAACTTCATCAAATTGTATGATGCCAAAGATCAATCTAGCAATATAATATGAACAGATTCCAAACATCAAGTCAAAAAAATATAAAAAACAAAAATCCCAATCTTCAAAGATGACCAAAAACTAAGTATAACTACAATGTCTCAGAAATAGGACACTAATACTTCAAAAAATCTACTAAAAATAGCTCATATAGTCACCATAAAGGGAGTAAAGTTTTCTAGTATATTTCAACAAAAGTGTAACAGCATCTAGTATCGAAATGATGCAAGAAACCTCAATTACCCCTTTTTTTTATAGTGTAAGTGAGAAGTCTACACTTACTTACGTTCCATTCCCAACCTACTACTATTGATTAGGTAAAGCATTAAAGCTCATCGGCAATAAGTAAGTACTAAATTCCTTTGGTACTGGAGAATCAGATTTTGCCAGCTTCAAGATTTTATTAACTTTTCTTTAATTTTTTTTCCCTTTTTATCAGTTTAGTTGAGGGTAAGACTGCAATTTGCTCCCCTCTTCTGAAATAGTAGTACAATCAATTCCATTGGTACAAACTCTTCTGAAATTCAATTGCGTCTCACTTTGATATTCATCAAGTTAGTAAATTTTTGTTGAGAAACATCACTTTTGCAACTTTTAGTAACCTATTATTCTACCGGGATTTTTGACAATGAACAAGGGTTTACAAATATTCAAAGAGCTAGATCAGAAAACCAAGACTTTTAGCAATATCTTATACTAGTATATGCTATATTATTACTGTTTACCTACTAAACGAGGCAGTTTCTGGCCCTCTCTTCCCCCAACCATTCCCAGCTTCCTACTAAACTCTGGCACAAGTAATTTTGCAAAACCCACATTCTTGATTTGCTGTCTCTTGAGTAACTTAAGCAATTAGGCAATTTCAGATATGAGGGGAGAACTTTTGTTACTCCTTAACTGTCAAAGGTACACGTTGTATAGTTCTTTGAGCCGTTACTCAAATACGTAAGTTTTTATCAATAAAAACATCTATCGTTTCTGGAAAAAAAAAAAAAAAGAGTAACTTAAGCAATATGTACGAAGGATATTGGAGAAGGTTAACCATGTACTCAATCTATTATTAACTTTCGCTTGAAATCACCTGCTATTATTAACATTCACTTAAGAAAAAACCATTTATTTACTGAAAAAAATCTCAAGTTAAGAATAAGTTGAGTAGAAATTTGGAATAGTGCAACAAGTTTTACCACATGAATGCGAGTTGAATTGTTCACAATGAAACGGTATTACATACTAACTATGCAGTTTTGCTGAACTGACCGAAATATGATTTTCTTCATTTCAAAAGGTATCTAGACAAAAACTTCATTCTGCCCAATGTTGGAGATGTACTGCAACATTCTGCTCAGAGGAAAGGTATCCCAAAAAAATAAAAACCAAGAAGATGACAATTGTTGGAGAAGGGAAGATTGACTCTTTGGGGGGTCAACTTAAGAATGACAGATTAGATCAGGTCTGTTTGTATGGCAGAATTTATTCCGCTTCGTCCTTGACGTACGATTGCGCCATGAACCAGAAAAATAAGCACTTTAATAAAAGGCACAACCAACTTAGCAACGTAACTAGCAACTACTATCTACTCCCTCCTTTTGAATACTATTCAATTAAAATCCCTCCCTTTTTAATACTAATTTCCTTTGCTTGTAAGCAGACATGGTGATAGAACCTAAAAAGTTTTTGTATGGAGAGTTGCAATTCTAGTTTTTTGAGGGCACCAAGATTCAAAACTTAAAAAAAAAAAAAAAAAGAGGACAAATGTATACCATCCTAGAATTTTCAAATATCCATCTATCAATCATTAGATCAGCCTTTAAAATCGTTCTCGCTGTTACATTCAGGATTCAAATTTTATATCGAAAAGTTAGAAATTGGGAATAGAAAGGATGTGAGTTGGAACGAGAGAAGGTTAAAAAAAAAATCCATCTATCATGTACTAGTGCGTTTATCTTTTAGGGTTAATTACACCTTGGCTTCTATGTTATGAAACTTGCCACACTTTGACGCTTTAAATAAAATTTATCACCACTTTGCCATAGGCAGGTAATAAGATCATTTCACCATTTTGGTGCGAAAATACATATTGATGTTAAATTATCATCCTTCCAATCTAGGAAAGAAACAACGTGCATGGCATGTTAAATACAAAAAAAAATGATAAAATAAAAAATATATAATTTGTCATACAAAAGAAATAACTAAAAATAAAAGAAAGACCTTTGAAGCCTGGATATAGAGCTCAACTGTTTAAGCTTTTGGTTGCCATATTACTACTGCTTTAATAAAAAATAGGGATAGCTAAAACTTACATGTTTATAAACCATCCCACTGTACCATATTTTGAATGCAGAAATTCATCAATGCATAAACTATATATTTTTAAACACTTTCGCATTTTGCATGAAGAACCCTTTTTAACATTTTATACAACAAAAGTTTCTTTTTGTTACTCGTATTTTAAATTGCATGTCACGGCAGATTACTCGTACGTGCAATATAATAGTACAATATCAGAGTTTTTTTTTTTCGCCTAAAAGTCTAAAATGGCAAATAGCCTTTCAACTAATAACCCAAGGTCATTTTAATCACTTGGCGCCTTTGGCTCTCTATTGGCCAAACTAACCCTTCCCTCGAAATCTCAGTATTCTCAAGCCGTTTGGATTGCTATTTTTAGGAGTTTTGTAAAAAATAAAAAGTATTGTATTGATTTAATGTATGTGAAATAAAAAAATGATTGAAAAAGGTATTTATAGAGAGCGTAAAAATTTTTCTGCAAAAAATCACAATCCAAACAAGTATACACTAAAAGTGTATTTATTATCAATGATACATAAGCAAAATTTGAAATTCTAATTTAAATTCAAATGAGTTATCATGCTATATTAGACCCGTCAATTGGGCCATAAGAGTCGATCTTTCATAAGTTTAGATTCAACTCATTTAATTTGTAACACTTTTGGGATTCAGGCCGTGAGTCTCGAGTTAATAAATGTGATGATCATACTCAACTCACAAAATATTCGGGTTTTGAGCCTTATTCGAGTTTAACCCAAATTCACTTATTGCTCCTCAATTTTCTTAATAGAATTATTATAACTTTTGAATTGTAAAACTAATTCAACATTCACAAGACTACAACATTAAAACTAAATATGAACAAATAATAGGTCTTAAAAAGTATATAAACCAAGAATTTTTCAACAATATTTATATCTAATTAGTTCAAAATACATAAAAAATAATAATAAAACATGCTGTCATAAACCAATACAACGTCAAAGATTTGAACTTCTTCATAGCTTTGTGACTTGAATCCAAACATGTTTGATGATTTGTGTTTCTAGACTAAAAAAAAATCAACCAATATTATGTCAACACAAAAATTTACTCAATCAATAAGAAAAGTTAAAGTTTCAGTTATGCATTACCAATATTGTCTCCCAAGAAAGTTTGCGTAAGAGTTTTTAAACGTATTTTTTGTGTTTTGTAATTTATATATATTTAGTATTTAATAATAATATATTTGGATATATAATTGTATATAATATCAAAATATATATATTATATATATATCATTTTATATATAGGTAATTTAAGGGCCGAACCTATATCGGGTTTGAGCCTAATAAGGTTCAAGTTCAGCTCATATTATATTTAATTCGAACATAATGTTTAGATTCAAACTCAGACCAACTCACTAAAAAGTCGAGCTCATCGGGCTTTTTATCGGGCTGAACGAGCCTAGCTCGAGCTAGTCCGGTCCCATTGACAGTCCTATCATGCATCTAATGATGATAGTGTATATACTGATACTTCAGAAATGGAGATGATGGAAAATTCCTTTTTTTTTGTTGTTTAACCCTATGATGGGAAGTGTTCAGTGTGGTTCACCACTTAACCCTGTTTAGTAATTTTCCAATGTGTTTAACGTTGCCTAACGCCTAGTTAACCTTACCACACTTTTTCTCTCTTTTTTATTTTTTTTTGTGATAAGTTAACACTAGTGCATTGGAATATTAATGCTCATTAGCTCGGAATATACATAAAGAAGCAGTTCAAGGTTTTTAGTATACGGGGATAATATCCAAAATCTCTGTTCAGGTTTTTGACCATTTCAATCATCTCCACTAAGATTTGAAAATTAGACTAACTTTGATATTACAAAAAGACTATATTAGTTTTCATAAAATCTTCAACTCCAATCAAAGAGCTTTACAAATAAAAATAAGAATGAGAAAAATCTGCTAAGCAATATATATATATATAAGCACTTAAACTCACCTCCTCATCTAGTGATCTCCATCTAACCAGCCTATTAAATCTAAAATCTCCACAATTGAATTTTATTCACAATAATCCAATCATCAAATCCCATCAGTATTTCTCCCTTATATAGGGATACTTTTCTTCCTATAAATATTAACTATTTAATTTCTTTAATAGATGAGATGGGGTCAATATGGGGTATTCACTAGATTTGTTATACTTACATCATTAGTTCTTGTTACCTAGTTATATATATTTTAGTAAGGGAGATTTCTGTAATCATCGAAACCTCAAGGAAGGTGGCAGAAAAACCTAGGGGAGCTTTTTTTTTTTTTTTTTTTTTAATAAAAATTCTGCATAGTGAGATACATAGAGACTTGCCAGGAAATAAATAGCTAATTATGTAAGATATGACCTGTACATAGAAACTATTTATAGTTGATATATTTTGACCATGCACATGCTATCTCATTTTCATGGAACCAAGACAATTGTATGTTACATCACTCAGGGGTCCTCATAGGCTACAAGGAATCAGACCTTTAAAGGCGGTTCAAGGACAAATTTTCCAACGTTTTTAGCTGCAGGAGGATCACGAATCATGAGTGCGTCATTTTCCAGTCCCGACGACACAAATCCAACGGCCTCTGATTAGGTTCCTTGAGCTTGTTCTTATTATCACTAAGGGAGTCATTTTTGCTAATTTAACTATGGCATAGTATTAGAGGTAAACATAATTTTGTTAGAGCATGCATTTCTTATAACGAAAATTTTTCTCATGAATTTTGGGGATGAAAATAGTTTTTTTTTTTTTTCTTGCACTTCAATTAAATGGGTATCTATCATACTGGTTACCTGTAGTAAATGAGCAAGGCAATTTTTCCATCTTCGGAAGAGGGATGCATTATTTATTCTCTGGTGAATTGGCTTTGTTTGGATTTGGTTATTTTTCAAAACTAGTTTTTCAAATACAAAGTTATAGTAAAAAATAACTTCAAAAACATCAATTTATGCAAAAATAACTGACAAATACATAAAAAAAAAAAATTCTACTACATCTTCTTCCACCACGCGCCACCACCCACCACCACCCATCATCACCATTCCCTCCCTTCTCTCTCCTCTTTCTTCCCCTCCTTCCTTCTCCCCCTTCTTCCTTCCTCTCTGGTTGTGATCGATCATGGAGGGAGAGGGAGGAGGGTGCCTGAAGGAGGGGAATGGAGGAAGAGGGAGCAAAAAGGACGAGGAGGGAGAGGGAGAAAGAATGAGGGGAAGAAAGAGGGAGAGAAACGAGAGAGAAGGAAAGAAGAGGAAGGGAATGACAGAGGTCGGTGACGATATGGAATGGTATAAATTTTTAAAAAATATTCAAAGAAATTTTAAATGCTAAAAATTCCTTAAAAGACATCCCAAAAAAATCCCCCAAAAATATCCCTGAAAACACCCTAATACATCTACATCTCTAGTAAAAGTTTTACAAACACAATGATTTAGATAAATTTTTGAAAAACACCCAAAATATAGTTAGGACTATGTCATTTTCTCAAACTTGTCAAATACATATCTGGTGTCTAATATATGGTTGCTCCGAAGTCGCTCTCAAATCATATTTTTGTTACCCCTTTCTCTTTAGATGGAGTCGCTCTCTGTCATTGTTCCCTGTTCATTTTTTTTTTTGGACCCCCCGGCGGGGGATGAGGGAGGGGGGTTTTGAAAAAGTTGTTCCCTGTTCCATTGAATAAAAACAAATTAGTGAAAGGACGCATATATTTCTGTATCTATGGGGTATAGGCAATTGGGGAGTAGGTCCAAGATTTCCTTTGGCGTGTGACGGTTTAGTCTAGTCCACGTACTGCCGTCGCAGTCATTTCTTGAACTAAATCCTGAATTTTGACTTTGCATGTTCTAAATCGAAAGTGAATGATGTACTAATACAGAAGGATTTAGTTGTATGTAAATATATTTTTTAATCATTTTTTTATATTTTTAATTTTTTTTTGTTTTAAAAAATGTTACAATAATTATTGTAAATAATATTTAATTCAAGTTTATTTGGAGATTTAGACGTTCAAATGGACAGGGAAAAAAAATACTAATCCAATATGCTGTTAACGAGTGCTTATGTTTTCTTGGTGTAGTAGCAAAAGTTTTTCACAGTTTCATTAATTTTTTAAGCTGTTAGGCTTCTAATGCGTGAAAGCTTAAAGCCTCACATTTGGTTTTTTATTGTGTTAAAATTATATCGATATTATTTGGGACTCACTTGATAATTTTGAAGGCCTGCCCTTGAGTTCGAATTCTAAAATTAAAAAACATTATATGCAAGTCTTACATAGATAGTTGTAAGACCATTGATAGGGACTCGCTTGGGTAGTTATAATATTTATATTTTTTTGGTGATAAGTTTTAATGAATAACAAATAACTGAATTTATTAAATAATTGAATTAGAGGTGAGTTGAATTGGATAGTAAGGTGGAAGGAATATAAGTAAATAGGTTCTGAATTCAAAATCTTCACTTATAAATAAAAAAAAAAGAATTTGTTACATATGTCCGTACATTTCAAAATGCAACAAATACCGTGTTTGGTAAATACATTTTAAAAAAATTGACAGAAAGTTTGGTATAAAACAATTTAGGCAGGACCCATAAAGAAATATACTTAAAAGGACATCATTACAATTTTGTAAAAATTTTTGGGGGCAAAGTTTTTAATGTCTTCAAGGATAAAGATTAATAATCAAATTGAAACTTTTATAATCTGATGAATATGACTTAGGATGGCAATGGGGCGCATGAAATGGGGCCGGGTGGGGGTGGGGAAACATACACCTGCCCCATCCCCCGCATACAATAATATATATATATATATAAAATACAATTCTAAATTTCTCAAAATTGCACCCTTACTTACAAGTACAACGCTAATTACGGTCGCCGCAACAATTGAAGAAATTTCTTGGACTATTGTTGATTTGTTTCTAACACCCCCCTCAAGATTAAGCTATCCAATTCCAACCTGTTTTGCCCCTAACCCTTTTTTATTTCGATCGGTTCCCTTCCTCCGCACTGAATGTAACTTGACTTGTTATACTTTATTTCCATCTTGACAGTTTTTTAATCTTATTTAACATTGTTTACAATTGTATTATTATAAATAAACATTTATGATCCGGGGGGGAGACGGGATGGGGGTGGGGCGGGGGATAGGGCGGGAGACGGGGGGAGTTATTTGACAACGGAGCGGGGGGTAGGGAAGGATCCCCTGCCCCAACCCCGCCTTGTTGCCACCCCTAAACATGACCTGAAATTTCGGTAGTAGATCTTTTCCATTTCGGTAGTAGATCTTTTCCATTTTGCTGGAGGCTGCATAAAATCGTGGCTTCTAAAATAATACTAATTAAGAACAAAAAAAAACAAAGGCGGAGCAGGCTCCAAAGTCAAAGCTGTAGGCCACACTGACACTGTAAGAACTTATCAGAAGAAGAGCTTCCATACTGGGCGTCGACTGCGATTATTGAGAGCCGGCCAGAGACGAGTGGGTTCAATGAATCTTTCTTTTTTTTTTTTTCCCCTTCACCTTTGGTCGGCAACGACAAATGGGACTTCTTTGGAGTGATTTGATGAATACCCTATACGTCGTAATAACAAAAAGTAAAAGAAGAATTTTTTTCAAGAAACTGTTGTATAGTTTACAAGATAGTAGCAAAGATTACATATTTTATGGGTGCGCAAATTCATAATTTTTTGTTGTGGTCCTGAATATGCTGATGATTATTAGGGCACAAATCATTAGTTAAATTCAACCAACGATTATCACAGATGGGGGCTCTATAATACCATTAGACAATAGTAGTACAACAGCGTACTAGTGAGCAAGTCAATGAACGTGTGCATGTGCCCTCGTGTATTGGATGGATGGATCTAAAGTCAGGCGTCCATCAAGATTCTGAACTGGTGTGTCATTTCTTCAGAAGAAGAATATAAATGCGATGGGATGCAAGCAGCGATTATTGACCATAGTCCAGCTCTTCATGCACTTCTGTCTCCTTGAAATTACATTACAGGAGGCCTTCCCTCTCTCTTCAGAACGAAAAGGATCAGACTAAAAATCTCTCTCTTTCCAAATCATAAGAAAATATCATTAAATACCTTACCTCTCTACCAAATACTAAGTTACAATTCTCTCGAGGAGACTTTGACTTAATAGTTGAGGTTGAAAGCTCCAAAATTAAATGTTTTGAATTCTAGTCTCCTAACTTCCTCCCCACTTCTTGAATCCCACCCCCCTCCTGCTCTACACCAAAAAAAAAAAAAAAAAAAAGAGGTTACAATTCTAAAGTTTCCAGACTGCTAGTAACATTCTACATTCCATCTCTATTCTTTGTCACATTGATAGCATTTTGGAATACAGGTTTACAACTTTAAACGAATTGGGCAAAAGACGTTGAAACCAAGTATTTACCTTGTAAACAAGCGTGAGAACATCTGTCCAGTGCCCCGGATATGTATTGAACAATAATGTAATTATTGACTTGGGCACATGTCAATCCATTTCCTTTCTGCTTGCTTGTTCTTTGGACGAGTAGATAGATGTAAGCACCCAAAGATTTCCCTATCATAGCTTTCACTCACGATCAGAATTACTCTATGAGGAAGCCCTCAAGCAGTTGTCACAGGGACTAGAACCATTTTTACAGGCGTTTGGGTCAAAGGACTCTCCAAAATGAGCTAATAAGTATTGTCTACGACATTCAGTCTGCAAAAGATCAGAAAATGGATTTTAAAAAATTGAACTAGCACTTTGTCTGGAGTGTGTGTTTCTGCAGCAGAAAGGCTGAAACTTTCTTAGCAGCAGGTCTGAGGGATATAGTAATTTAAATTACTTACCTTAAGTTCACAATAGTGTTGCATTTTCCGAGCTTGATCCATAGCCAATTTGAAGCTCTCAATTTTGCGCCCTTGCCCATTTCTTAACATACAGACCACACGACTGAAATCCTTCTTCTGGTATAGAGCAATGCATTTAGCAGGAAAGTTATCTCTGCCTGCTCTTCCAGATTCTTGATAATAGCTTTCAATTGATTTTGACATTGTATTGTGAACAACGAACCTCTGGACATACAAAAAGCATCTGTATGAGAAGTAAGCAAACGTCAAAAATTAACACTGGATAAACTTTGCAAACAAAACATGTCTTCATCAAATAATTTATGACAAATATTTTGACCAACAACATATCAGACAAAAGCTTTGCACGGATAAATAAAATTTTTATCACAGATTTATCATGTCAGGTGTTAACCAATTGAATAAACTGTTTCATGACGGATTTACTTATTCCACAGTAACCATTGATGAAATAAAAACAACCATTGAATTTGCTAGCACATAATGAAAAGCCAAAGAAGATAAAGAACAGTATGCAGGGCTCACAACATCTGGCTTGTCTATTCCCATCCCAAAAGCTATCGTGGCACATACAACATGGACTTCTCCAGCATGCCATTTCTTTTGAACTGCTATCCTCTGACGAGCTGCCAATCCAGCATGGTAATACTCTGTTTTGACGTTACATTTTTCATTAAGATATTTTGAGACCTCTGCACATTCACTTTTTGAAAGACAGTACACAATGCCACATAAATTCTTGAAACGGTCCAACAGTAATCTTCCAAGCTGCTTGAGTGGTTCTTTGCTCTTCTCAAGTACTTCATACTTTAAGTTGGGTCTGTCAAAGCTCATCTCCAGAACGAGTGCACGAGGAATTGCAAGGGCATTTAAGATGTCCTACAGAGAAAAATGAGCCTAAGACAAACAGCAAACAAGACAAACAACAATGTTGGGATGAAGTCACAAATTTACCTCACGAACTTTTTCGGTTGCTGTGGCTGTTAATGCCATTAAAGGAACACTGGGGAAGTTCCTCTTGAGGCATCCCAAAACTCTATAATCTGGACGAAAGTCGTGTCCCCATTGGCTGAAATGTGGAGTAAACCAGATTACTAGATGGTCATTTCACCTCATCAGAACAAGCCAGATATTGTCCCAAATTTCACTTATATTTTCATGCTCTCAAGTTTTCACGCAATTTCCTTCTTCTATGTTCCCTAAAACGATAGTAAATATCTCCTGAAATAGTATACTAAATTCAATTGGTTCATTGGATACAACTTTTAAGGGATGCAACATAAGAATTTCCAGCCATTTAGTTTGATTTAAGAAATACATCTATCCCATTCGGTAATACACTGCAATTGATAATTAGAAACGTCAGACATGAGTTTCATTTCTTTATTGGTTTCCAATTTTGGCATTCATGATTAAGACACTTCCTCTACTCTGATTTTCTGAAGAATTCCCACACACAGACCTTACACAATGTGCTTCATCAACAACAAATCCAGCCAATTGCCCCTGCCAAATCACAAAAGTATCTTAAATCAGAATAACTGATCCAAAAGCACATGACATTAAATCACAGATCTGACAAGCTAAACAATGGACTTAGAGCTTACCTTCCTGTACAGACATTTTAGGATGTCTTGAAATGGTAAATTTCCTGCAATTCTTTCAGGAGTTACATAAAGTAGCTTACATGATGGTCTAACTCTCCTGGAAACATTAAAATGAATGATAACTGTCATACTCAAACACAAAGAACCATTACGTAGACAATCGCTGCACAAGTTGTCAATTAGCTATTGAAGCAATTAATAGAGAAAAATCAACACTCGAAAATTTTTGATGAAGAAAGGGTCTGTTAAGATAATGGAAGTTTTGGATGCAAATTCCTAAAGAAAAGAAACAAATGACGTTTGACTTCATGAAATTGTGAGTCTTATTCACTATAGATGAAAAAAAGCAAAGGAAACAGAAACACATACATTATAGCAAGGGGAAAGAAAGTGATCCTTGCCTTAATTCTTCAAATACTGCTGCAGATTGTGAAGGAGTCTGTTGAGAATTTAGAAAAGTAGATGGTATGGCAAACTTGAGGTTCAGGGTGAATATTTGGTCCTGAATGAGGGAAAGCAGTGGGGATATAACAATTGTAACCCCTGGTTGTAAAATGGCTGGAAGCTGCAGTGCAATAACATTATAAGAACAGCGACTGTTGACACAGCAATGTTTAATACCTAAATGAAAAAAGACCATTCTTCCTTTACACATTCACACATATAATTTAGTTATGTACTATATTCATTCAACTCTCACATTAAGTTGGAACAAATCGATGTTTGACTGCAAGCCTAAAGAGCAACCTTAATTAACTAACCCCAGTGTCAGAGGAAAGTCAATTAGAGAAGGCAGTCTTTGTAGCCAATAAATCAACTACAAGAAACCCTC
Source organism: Coffea arabica (assembly GCF_036785885.1). Taxonomy (NCBI): domain Eukaryota; kingdom Viridiplantae; phylum Streptophyta; class Magnoliopsida; order Gentianales; family Rubiaceae; genus Coffea; species Coffea arabica. Next base: position 71,706,969 of record NC_092313.1, on the reverse strand, counting down.
TTTCAGCTGCCAATTCAAATATACAACAGAACAAAAATAGAAAAATATAACTTGGAGAAAAAGGACACAAAATTATTCTTCCAACTTAAGGCAAGACATATCCTCATGCTTCATATACATACCAAAACCAAATAAACAAGAAGATAGTTCGACTGGTTGACCTTTTTTGCAGTAAAGAAGAATAAAAACACTAATGCCTATGGCAGTTTTCTGTGCCTGCAGAGATCACTTGCTTAACGATTGTAGGGAAATAAAAAAATAAATTTCTTGACCAAATAAAGCAAATTAGAGTGCTGTAAGTTCAATGCAGAATTCGGAAAAAACTTAAACTGGCCAACAAGTTACAAATCATAAATTTGAGACAACCATTTCTATGAAAAACTTTTGTCTGTTAATTCGGGTAAAATTGCAAGATGAAAGCCCATTAAGAAAGCAAGAACCTGACCTGGTAACAAAGGCTTTTACCACCTCCTGTTGGCATGAGGATAAAGCAGTCATTCTGTTCCCGAAATGCTTTACAAGCCTTATACTGTAAAGGCCGAAAGCTACGGTTTCCAAATACAACTACGTTAGCCAATTCAATGTCATCCAGATGCAGCAACTCCTCATATGTCAAGGTCCTGGGTTCGTTATTTGTCTTGTCTGAAAATCTCCCTGAGGATGAAACTGAACTAGGTGTAACACTGCTTATGCACTCCTTCAAGGAAAAAGTCTGTCAGCACATTTAAAATCCGGAAGGCTTGTTAATACAACTCAAAGGCACAGAGTAGATGAGCTTTATTTACTTAAAATACTACACAGAAGCACATTCGAATGATTCTCCTTTTCTGTTACCTGAATTAAAAAAATTGGTAAAAAAAATATTCAAGTTTGCTTCGTATAAATTAGAACTGAAAATCTCCTAGTATATATATTTTTTGGTTTCAATCGTGCAAATTCCAAAACCTTAATCTCAAAAATCCCACTTTAATTCACTTGAAATGTGGAAAAGGGACCTCCACACAATGCCCGTTATTTTCCAAATTCCTAGTGGACTACAACAAAAGATAATTAACATAATTCCAGAGCGTAAAATTATAACTTGTCCATTGACTCAGCATAAACTACTGCAAAAGGTGCGTATCACTCACTCCGATAAAACTTCTCTCAAAACTGCCTTAATAAACCTCCACCTTCTGCCCCTGCCTCACCCGCGCCCCCAACAAGCTATGGTATCAAATATAATTACCAACTTTACACAATTAAATTGGAAAAAGGTAAACTGACTCAAAAAAGCATCTAATACCTCAGACATCGAAGTTCTTTTACTCGAACGTCTATCAAGGCCCTGACTCTGAATTGTAATGCTGTTACCACCATTTTTTCTAGGAATTACAAAATCATCATCGTCGTCATCTTTCTCACTATCACCTGAAGAAGAATCTAGAATAACCTGAACAGAATTTTCAGAGATAACACCCCCATTATCCTTTCTTTCCTCATTTCTTTCGACCCGAATTTTAATATCCTTGTCCAGCATTTCGGCCAAAGCTCCACAAGCCTCAGACTCCATTGCTTGAAAATCATCATTTTCCCAGTCCTCCGTGTCTCGCATGGATTCCGCCAATGCCGCCAAAAAATCATCGCCGCAATACTCCACACGGATGAAATCTCTGCCCTCCTCGCCTTCAAAAATTAACAAAGTTAGAATGAAACAATGCTCTATAACAGTATGAAAATCAAATGATTGGAAAATGCAAAGGAAGAATTGGGGTTACCGTAGAGTTCAATGAGGCGATCTAAGCATTTCTTAGCGGAGTATTCATCGAATCCGAATTCGACAGCTAAGCTGATTAATTTCACTTTTTCGAGCTCAAGATCGTGCTCGTCCATTAAACTAGGTTTCCGGGGCTTCACAGTCGCCGGCGGTGGCCTGGGGCTTGAGTTTCCCGCGCTTTTCACAAACCTGCGTTGATTTATGAAATTTTAATATGAGAAATTTCAAGCTTCATGCTTTTACATGAACCTTTGGCCAGCATGAACGACGTCGTCTAGCAACAGTTCTGGCGCTCTTGGGCTTGATCATAGTATGGACTTCTACCCTGCCTACGATCCACATAAAGCCCAAAACTATCCCGCAGCCGCTTGGGCTAATCCAGTTGTTCAATGTTAAGGACAATTTCTCTTTCATTCTTTATTTGTCTTTTAATCTTGGACAAAGTATTCAAAATAAATCCAACCCCTAATTTCTAGAGCCTTAACTTTGAATCCCTAAAGCCGAGGCCTAATGAGCTGTTAACGAGCCGAGTCGAGCTCGAGCACATGATAATCGAGCTCGTCTCGAATCTCTAATCGAGCTAGCTCGATTAGTAATTCGAGTTTCACAAGTTGTTCGAGATCGACTTGGTGTATTCGGTAGAAAACTCGAGCTCGAGCTCGAACTCAAGTTTTCAATCGAGTCGAGCTTATCGAGCTCGAACTCGAGTGAAAACCACGAGCCGAGCTTATCGAGCTCGAAATGTGAGAATGAATTAGGTTAGAATATCAAATACACAATGAAATGACGCTAATGCCCCTACTATTCGAGCCTGTCGAGCTTTAAACGAGTCGAGCATAGCTCAGCTCGTTTATTAAACGAGTATCCAGTTGAACTCGAGCTCGGTTCATTTCTCTCAATAAACGAGCCGAGTCGAGCCCTTATCGAGCCGGGTCGAGCTTGGCTCGCGAGTTACCCTGTTCGATTAACAGCTCTACTAATCAGCTACTGTACTTAAAATGGAAATTTGAATAATTCTCAATAAGTTTGAATTTGTTGTTGCTTTTGAGTTCATAGCGAGATTTCAAATCTTACAAGGGGAAAAGGAGAAAAAGAAGAATTTGAAAGTCGAATTCGAGACCTCACAGTTACCAAGTTAATATCCCTGTCAATATATTGCATCCTAATGTTTTTCACAAATTTTAAGCCAAGCATTTACTATATGGATTTGTGATACAAGTTTACATTTTGGGACTAATTGTGATTCTTTTGGTTTTGTAAGTGAAATTTGAGGTCTAGTAAATTTGTTCCAAAACTAATTAACAAGGCAGATGAGAAACATTCTCCTCTTTGTTGGATCAAAATTTTATAAACAAATAAACAGATTTTTTTTTTCTTTTTTACTCACTTCCATTATAGAACACAGCCTAAAACGATTTCAAGTAACAAGTTTTGGGCAATGCATTATTTTTTTTTAACAGTAGCTAAAGTTGATCTATGTAATCAAACATATGTTCGATGCATTCCCCCCCCCCCTCATTGTTGAGATCTACATCAAACGTCACCACTAGTAAACCCAATAAAGTCAAATTGAAAACCCATTTTGTTAGCATTTTAATTAGATCGTTACACCTATAATCTAAGTATTAGCTCCAACAAACCTACGAGGAAATGAGGAAGGAAGTACATCTAAGTTCACTAAATGGGGTGGGGTACATGCAACTATACCAACAACCAAAAAGGAAATAACACACTTGTATACCTTTATCCCGGACTCGAGGCACGGACGGTTGCAGTTTTGGTCATTATCAACTGCGCGTAACTTTTTTTGTACATCGTGTAACTTTTTTTTCACAGGATGTATTTTCAAAACAGATAGTGATGGACTCCACACTTGGCGCGGAAATCGAGTTACATGGTGTAATCTCAGCCGCACAAAATTTTGAGGGCAAATCTTGGCCCTTAACCGTGCAGGGACGGTCATACTGATGACCGTCCCTGCCCCAAATCCCTTTATCCCGGAAGAGAGGCAGGAACAGTTGCAGATCCCGAAAATTCATGATCAAGATTTGGCTAAAAAAAAGGTAAGATCCAAATTTTATCTTATACCTCATTTTTCACATTATGGGTAGGGTTTACAAAATTTTATTTTACAGTTATACATTGCCATGTACATTTTACACAAAACCGCCCTGAACGTTTTCCGGTAACCGTTTGGCCCCTTGTCACCTTTGTCCCTAGTTTTAATCAATGAAGAGTTGATGCCCATAGTTCTTTACTGCTCAAAAAATCTGAATGGTTCTCAAACTATTATAGTTCTTTATATTGGTTGATTTTTAACCCTCCAATTATTAAGTGCATATTTTTGCCCCTCAAACTTCTAAAAGGGTATGTTCTCCGTCCTTTTGACTAAAGATAATTTAAAAACCTACTATGAGGTGTGTATTAATAATATCACTTGGCACTCCTAAAACTTAAAAATATCACTAACCACCCCTAAAATCGTATCTTTCATAACAATCTCACTCTCATATCATTAAAATATTCTTATAATAATCACTTTTCTCCCAGTTTTACTCTTTTATGTTGTCTTATATTAAATTTTCTACCAATTTGATTATAACAAAAGATTTATGTTTTGCCTAAAAATTTTCTCTTCCATAATGTTTTGCCCAAAAATTGTTAAATTAGTGAAGATAATTTTTTCAATTCGTATGCTATGATAGTGATCAATGGTCACATCTCACTGACGTAGGAGTTAAATGATATTTTTGAAACTTCAAAGATGCCAAGTGATATTAACATATACCTCATGGGAGTTTTCTAAATATATCTCTAGTTTAAAGGGTGGAGAACATACCCTTTTATAAGCTCGAGAAGCAAAAATATATACTTAATAGTTGAAAGGCTAAAAATCGATCAATTTAATAGTTTGAGGGTTGTCTAGATTTTTTGTCCTTCTCTATTTCACTTGATGTTTCGTGAGTTACCAACAGTCTATCAAGAACTCACATGAAACATGAACACATTGATTATCGACATAAATTATTTATCCCCCTTTACACATGGAACTTTCTCGGGACAAAAAGAGTTAACAAATTTATTTAAACTTGAAAGAAATACTCTGTCAAGTAAGTCATTCTTAGATATGAACACACTTTTCTTGCAATCAAAAGTGCTTGAAGCCATATTTGCTTTATGTAGATTTGGAAGTTGAATCACAGATTGGGTAAATAAGCGGCATGACACGCTAAATCGAGTAAAGTCTCTAGACTAGCAGTCCAATATGCTATAGTATGAGAATAGTAGGTGTAGAATTCCAACCTAATAGGAAGAAAATGGAACATGCTTAAACTACTGTTGATTATTGTGTCATTTGACTGCAAACTTTCTAACAGTTGATATACCCAAACAGACAAGAACCTGAAAATTGTTTTGGATTTTTTTTTCCCACAACTTCCCATTTGCAACATTTTCTAGCTCTTCATTCCTAGGTTTTATGAAATTAATCAAAACTTAGAAAGATAAACGAACATAAATTGATTACGATTAATATTAGTGGAATCATACATTACAGATCGAGCTTATGTATCATGTCATAATGGAGATATGATGCCATGCTGCTTGAACTTTTACATTTCAACAATTCGGAAAAACGTAATATATACAAATCATGAAAAGTGCCAAAAACAAAAAAGAAAACAAAGGAAATAGCTTCAATATGAATCTACCCCTTGCCAAGATCGCTTTCTGGCAATTGAATCCCTCATTCGGGGTAGATTTTGATCATCTCATATTCAATGAGCAAACCACATTCTTCTACGTAATTCTCAAGGAAACAGAAAAAATAAAGCCAACATATTTTGCGAGATCTCATGTTCTGCAAAGCATAGAATATTGGACAATGAAAGAAGATATAAATAGGAGGAAAAAGCACACGCAAATAAATATGGACCTTGCATGCATGGAAAGTGATATTGTACCCCAAGCGTACAAACCCTTTTTCATGATCATCTAACTCAATATTTCACGTCTAGCTCTATACCTAATATCCATGAACTATTTTCCTGCAGGTACGCTTGATCCAACGGAAACCTTTCTTGATAGAATTCTTCACCTTGCCTTCGTATGCGTAATATTTGTAGGTAGCAATTCTCTTTCTTCTGTTCAATTGGCGATAATCGATCCACGAACGAGACGACGACGTTGGTGGTGGTGGGGGTGGTGGTGTTGCTGCTGGGGTGCTGGTTGGCTCCGTAACCTGATATCTTCCAGCTTGGTTTGCAAAATGATTATTTGATCGGATTACATGTACATTGTTTGCACCATATGCTTTACCATTGATGATTTCTAGAGTTTGCCCTGCCGTCCTCCGGTGACTAGCCTCGAACTCGGTCATTCTCTCTCTCTCTCTCTTCCTCTTCCTCTGTCTCTCTCTTCTCCGGATGGTTTGTTGAGAGGAGATGGAGGAGAAGAGAGGGTTCAGGCTATAGATAGATATATACAGAGATGCCAAGGAACGGTTGTAATGAAAAGTTAGATTTCTTTGACTCCTTTAGAATTCTTTGACTCCTTGACTCCCCAAGAAGACGTTAATGAGACTAGAATTCGAATGTAACATAGGTAGAAATTAGAAAAGGGGCTAACGATCAAGAATTCTAATTGCCAGCGTATACATAAAGGTACAATCGAGAAAATACACCAACATATAGAATTTGCTAAGAGATCTTTGTCCATGTAAGACACAAGATTAGGGAAGGGAGTTATCGTTTAAGCCCCCATAGATTTACTCATTTAATTGAACCTCTTTGGGTCTAGAAAATAAAAAATTAGTCCGTTTGAGGACTAAAAGCGTTCATTTGCAGGCATTGTTTACCCTGCTAAATAAGTTTCACATGCACATTCATAAAGATTATAGCAAAGATCTTCCCCTATTTGTCAAAACAGAAAACATCTGTCACAGCTAAAAGAGAATTCGGCTGAAATATAGGTTAGGCGTCCCTAGCATTATGTTCCTCAGGTGAATTGTTAAGATTTCAGGGCACCCTCATCTGCCTCAGGAACATTCTCTTTTCTGCTCTTAGCTCCTTTCCTTGATTCTTCCAACTTTGTCCTTGTGCGAAACCTGAAAAGTTTTGGAGGTAAACATCTATTTAAGGAAATTGAGAAAACTTAACTTATAGCTAACCAGCACAATAAGGGGTATGCCCCTTCCCTTGTGCAAACCTTTCTTCAGTATTGATGATCTAGCACAGCACGGCGAGGGATAATATTGTGCTTACAATGTAAGATTTCCACTCAATTTTGCTGTGTTCATTAGCAACAGCTGAAGGCTGTACATGGTCACGAACGTGCCGGAAAATGTGGAGGAGAACTGCAGCATCAAGAGCAGCATACTCTAACTGCACAAGCATTCAACATGACGTTAATCTGAAAATCAGAGCCGCAAAAGTTAATGAGTATGAAACATTGAATCTAAATCAGTGATCTATCCGCAACAACTGTGGTTTAACTGCTGAGAACCTTGGCCCAAGTTGATACTTCAAAGATTAATAGATGCACTTCGTTCCCTCAATCTGCTAGCGTGGTACCAGTATTTAGAACAGGTCCACGCCTCCATTGACATTTGAGATTTATGTTCTTACTTGTGAGTAAAAGTTGAGTCCACATAAATCGATTAAAAAAGAATGTTAAAAGATCACACACCTGATAAATGCTTAAAGGTCTCTTCTCCCAGTTGCTATTTCGTCTCGTTTTGTTTAAACCTCGTCCCAGTACTTTCTGTATCCATTAATATTATTCATGTCCATCAGAAAGTTCAGTAATTGATGCCAATATATGTTGAGATGTTATAAGCAAAAGAAACTTGAAGGAATGCCATAAGAGATACTATATTGAGCATGCTTTGAAGATGCCAAATTTAGGAATCACCTCTGCTAGACCAGAGAGACCACCACGGTGTTCCTTGAACACATTCTGAATATCAAGCAGCATCTCATAGTGCTCAAAGCACTGCAAATCTTGATAAGAGTAAGCAAGCTGCTTGATGTCACACTGAAAATTGTAGCCTACAAATTTTGTATGTCAAAACCACCAGTACCATTTTGACGTATAAATCTAACTACCAAAATATGACAGAAATTGCTTGCTACTTTAGAAAAGAAAGAAATTGCAGTGCTTTTAGATAAAATCGGACACAATGGTTCGGTACAACAGACTATACAGATAAGCCAATACTAATCCAACAGTTTCATGGTAATAAATACGAGTCAGATCATAAAATGGGAATGTAGTACAAGAAAACTCAGGAATATTAACTGGTTTAATCCTGACTAAAGAAGAAGCAAATATCTGTACAAGTATAAAAGAATAATTATGTTGTAAAGCTCTGCGGAGTGTTTTGTACTTACCAAGTTTCAGAATCCTGGAAGAATGCAATATTCGGCTTAGACATTGATTTAAACTATCAGGATCACTATCATATAACTTTATCAGGTCAAGTATATAGACCTTGGTTTCCGAAGCAATTTGCATGATAGAGACCTGAAAATTCACAAAACAAGCAGAAATTGCAAAAAAAAAAGAAAAGAAAAAGCAATATGTACGATAAGAGCATGTCTAGCACTGTTAGATTTCGAAACATACTACCAATCAAACACCACAAAATTGTTCTGCTACATAACAGAATTTGCTTCTTGCAGAAGATCCACCCTCAACCCCCACCCAAACACCTAAAGGTACACAAAGGAATTACTTTTTTTTTGGTTTTTTTTTTTGTTGGGGAGGGGGAGAGGATAGATGAGGAGTCAAGGATCATGTGAAATTGGAGACTCTGGGAGAGAAAGGACTGTACCATATTTTAAAGCCAAGAAAATTGCCTGTTCTACAATTAGACAGGGTAACAAATTTTTTATGCAGTACATCTCTATGGCAAACAAACCACAGATGAACATGAAATGCATATAGACGGTTTAACAATGATCCAATTTAGTGATGTCAACCTTAGGAACAATAGTTCTCTCAGAGCTAGAGGGTAGCAGGTTAAGAACTGAGGTTAACATAAGGCCACCATGACGCAGAGAAGCATTTTTCCTCTCCTGGCCTATGATAGAAGCTTGTGCAAGGCTGAATAGTGAATAAGGATATTCCCTGACTAGTCATAAGACCATTTTTTTTTCCCCAGTTCGACTAAACAGGCAAAGTTTTTGTTCTCATACTATCTTGAGCACATGCTAACGAATCCTTTTTCTCTACTAGTCATAAGACCCTTTTTTTTTCAAATCAACTTACAATTTCATTCTTTCAGTTTTCCTCATCCACTAATTTTACAAGTAGAAGTTATGTTAGTACTCCAAATTCGTCCTCTATTTATTTGTTTTGCCAATGAGCAACAAATTTTAGATCACTTTCTCTTATAAAATAAAATAAATTCCGTGAAACATCAAGCATTTTCTTTATAACTTGGAAAAGATTTTTGAACCCTCCAAGCAGAAGAAAACAATAGAGAGAACTAATGCTTTCTAAGACATCCATCAATAAACAGGCAAACATTAAGAACATATTGTTGCTCGTATGCAGCAGCAGGATTTGAGAAAAATCTCTTTATTCTAGCATAAAAATGTAAGGGTTTTGGTAAGAAAATACCCGTACATCCTTCTGGCGGATGCATTTTAAGAAGTTAAGACAATTTAGTTAAGGTACATTTGTCATCAGCATCAAAACATCTCCAGCTAAATCATGTACTAAACAATTATCAGTCTTCGTGACAAAGCATAATTCTTAAAAGCACCAAAACAGACAATTCCATAGCATTACCTTATTTGGTGCACTGCCCTTTTCATAATTGGGCTTCCATTCAGAATCAAGGCCAACAACTTTAAATTCCTCAAGGTGGAATGTAGCATCACGCAAACCATCTACTTCATCAACCCACACTACATCCTCGATGCACAGGTCATCAAGATGCAGGTAGCAACTCTTTCTGAGATTTGCTTCAGTCTCTGCAAAACAATAATGAAGCAAATAGATTTAAGTACTACTTATTCTAATGTTAATTAAACAAATGAAATGGTCTACAAACAAATAATAATTTCTCGTTGGTATCTGAAGTGGATGATGTACCCTTATAACAAGAAGACTACTGAAGAATTATACAAAAGCAAAAGAAAATTTGTAGGAATCGTGATCTGAAAATTTCAAAATTAGGTGCTTTCATCTCATGCTCTCTGTAAAGCAGAAAAAGCGGCTCTGCCTCAGATAAAAATTGAGACCAAATGCCGGCGGAGTTTCAGAGCAGATATCTTCTTACAAATGAAACTTGCAAATCATGACATAAAGCGCTCCTGTTAAAACTTGGGCAATGGGAGAGGGACTAGAAGAAAGGACCTTCTATATCTATTCTGATAAGGTTCTGTTATCCATTATATTTCTCTCTCTATCTATCACCCACCCCCACCCCCCCCCCCCAAAAAAAAAACCACAAAACCCCCACCCCAAAGAGAAACAAGCACATGCACGCATTCAAAGTACTACCAAATTTTTCTTTCAAACCTTAAAACTTCATAACCAACCATTTCCTTGTTTGTAAAAGGACAGGATGTTTGAGTGGCTGCTAACTTAAGTATTTTATGGAATTTGATAGGAAAATAGATGCAGTGAATACAATAAATATCTGATACTGGGGATATAACTTTAAAAGGCATTTACTAACTCTTTTATGAGTTTTTGTTATTCTTTGCTTATCTGGTACAAAATCTCCACTCCACCTAATATCAATGCACAAGCTGTTCAAAGCTGTGCATGGATGATGGCAGATGTAAAACCACAGAAAACAACTGATGAGAGGCGAAGGAAAAGACGCTATATTCAGATCATTGCATCATCGTCAACTCAAATGAAGATTCAACAGATAAGGATTTCGAATTCACAAATGTAAACAATGTGAAAAGAAAAGTTAGCCAGCCCGGAACCATTAAGCTAACTTTTATGCTGTATTGCTGTGGCTTAGCATTGCCAAAACAATTCAATGCACTTGCATTTTACAAATTAATAGCAGTCATAATAAGCAGATGCAACATACTTCATTTCAAATCAAATCTGCATGACATCTTCTTAAGTAATAAAATTGCCTTATAAGTAAACCAAGCAAGAACCAGTTAGAAACATAAGAATGGAGTGAATAAATTGTTGCAGGTAACACTTAACCAATTTGCTTCTCATGCATATTAAGAAAGCTGTAAGAATCAAGTACAGAAATGGAGATCCAGCTTACTTTTGACATTCTCGAAACCTTCAAGTGAGTATTTCGTGCAGAGTTCCTCAACTTTCTCTACGTAGCCTGCTTCCATTGCCAAATATACCTTAAAATGTAAAAATTATTAAAATATTATAAACTACATAGGTCTCAAGAGAAGCAAAAATCAAAAATCATGCACAATAATTTGCAGACCACAACTTCTGTATCTATGAAGTTTACCAAAGAACTGTATGGAGTTACTAACATTTCCACCATGTGAAATTTTAATGGCAAATATTTCTTTTAAAAGCAAAAATGTGGAACTTTATATATGCATGATGCTGAAGTAAGAATTATTGTCAACGATTGTGAATAGGTAGGTAGTGACTCATTATTCAATAAAAGAAAATATAACAACTAATTTCTCAGCCTCTGCTTAATGGTGTACATTTATCAGATTATACATTCAAACCATCTGGAAGAAAAATAACGAAATTTAGTCCTTGCTGTGGGCCCAGTGGCTTAGTGCAAGAGAGAAGTGACTAGCCAGTCTATAAGCTCCTCAATTTGGAGGATTCTAAGAAAAGCTCTAGCTGTCTTCGACTCACTCTCAGTCTGTCTCTCTCTCTCTCTGTGTTGTGCATGTGTGTCTCTCTCTCTCACACACACAAATGACATACACATGAGTGGTGCACATTAATACCAGTGGGTGAATTGGAAGAGATGGACTTTTTTTTGGGTTTTTAGGAGGGGGGGGGGGGACAAAGAACAGATGGAATGGGCAAATGCAGCCTCAGAGATGAGAAGATCAAACAAGGAAAAGAAAGAAAATTATTAACAACACCAAGCAAAAAATGTCCCTAGATTCTAAATAAGTCTCTCCCTCAGCGGAGTATTAATCGACCCACAGTACCACGAATTCCACAACACCAGAACTTCTCCAAGGCTCTTCCTGCAACTGTCATGTGGTTAAGCCAAATTGAAGGAGCAATTACTGTCCGCTACAATAATCACCTTAAGATTTTTTAACAAGTTCATTCCACTACAAGGACCTTTACATTTTGGAACCTGAACCACAGTGAAAGGATGATACAATGGTAAACTGACGTGCTCAATCCTAAAGCAAAATCCTAACCAATAAGCCAGAATAAACTTGAAAACAGATTCTTCTCTATCATCCTTTCAGACACATCACCTCTATATTCATTAAGCAAAGCATGACTAAATGTTTACGATAGCTTCTATGAAACATCTCCAAAACTTTTCTTAATTTGAGCATAAGAATATTTGTCAGGGAAGATGAACATATATTTCCCTTGATATGTTTTATTATGGCACTAGTTGTAGAACACCATAATAATCCTACAGGATTGAGGAAGTCCAAGATGAGGAAAGTAGAAATATATCCACGTAGTACCCAGGCCACAATGGATCTCAACAAACTTACACAATTACTCTACCAAACTTTGGTGGTAATCCAATTTCAGACAACTATTTTTGAAGAGAAGGAAGTCATTGGTCAACTACAGTAAGTTGGTTTCAGCAAACTATTGTGCACTAACAACTTAGAATTAGGGAAAAGCCTTTCCTTTGTTTTTCTTGATAATAAGGACAAAATTATCCACGGAGTTAATCTAATTCTATTGTGTACACCACCTACCACATACTCCAAATATTGTCTATTGCCTTTCGCCTTTGCCTCTGCATTGTCCCAGCAGCCATGTTCTGCTAGCTTCTTTAGCAAGCTGCAATTTGAACTCATACTTATCAATATGACGAGTACAATAAGTAAATTTTTACAATAATTATGACCATAGGAAGATTGAAACATGCAGGATGCCAGCAAGAAATGAGTAAAATAAACTTGCCTTTCTTTATATTGTTGACACACTTCTGGAAATTCCTGGCAAAGATTGTTTTCCTTTATAACATCATAAGCAGGCTTTAGTTGTTTTTGCTTAACATATTCCTGTACAAGCACTTGCAGCATTGGTTTTCCCATAAATGTAGCCCACCTTTCTGCTGCTCTAAATTTATTACATTGAATCATCTGTAGTAGGAAAGGCTCTCCAGACCATTGAATGGAGAAGCGTTCTAATAAAGAAATTGCTGTCATAAATGACTCAGATTCTATCAGCTTGGATACATACTGCTCGATAAGTACTTTTGCTGTGTCTGGACTAACGTCACCTTTTGCATCCAGATCTTGCATGCCTATCTCTATATCTGTCAAACTTACATCAAATACTTCAAGGATCTTTACTAAAACCTTTTCATCATGAACCAGACTGTATTGAACTCTAAGCAGGAATAATTTGGCAGCTAGCAGTTTTGCTTCTAGTTTGTCTTCTTGAGTGGTTCCCGATTTCAAAAAGTGATGAAGAGCAGATATTATCAAGTGACTGAATCCGTTGCGATATGTATCAAATATGGGCAAAATGTACAGACACTGAGCGACAAAAATGGCCGGTCCAGGTTTGGGACCATTGTGTAGGACCTGAAGGACTTGATCTTTAAGTCTACGGAACTTGGCAGATGCTTTTAGTTCACCTATAAATGCAATATTTATGTAATAGAAATACAGGGAAATAAAAGTAACTGCAGTAAACATTGCAAAATAGCAATGGCAGTACTGAAGAAAAGGAAAGCTGTCAAAACCTAAGCAGAAAGTACTGCTGCTTCTTAAGCTTCAAATCTAAAATGCTTTTACTATAATTCACAATAAAATCCAGTAATTATGATGCTTCTGTAAACTAGTTCAGCAAACCTTAAAGATTTCAATTTATTGGCCACAAAAGAAGCAACTGTAAGTTTACATTGATACAAAATATCAATTGATATCAGAGTAAAACAACCAAGTTATTGTCACTATTGCTTGCAATGAACATAACAATGTTTTAAAGTTTAGACAGTGGCTAAATCTATACCATCATATGCTCACCAAACACTATAATGAGCAGCATAGGAAGTGGATAGCCTTTCTGCCAAACTTCAAAGAAATCCATATCTAACTGACTACAACAGCAATGAAGAAATTCCGACTAGTCTGATATCGTGCTTTAGCCCCACAATTTGTCATACGCACTGGCGAGTGCTACTACAAATCTCATCTCATATATTTTTCTCATGCTACACTCAACTCTTTTTAGATGATGCTTTCATTTTCTCCAACAACTTACTTTTGTTTCTTTCTTACTCCATTTCTAAACCTTACCCTGTCTTCTTCCGAGCGTAAGATATAACAGTGTAATTAGTAAATTCTTGAAAGCTTCTTCAAAAGGCACAGTTTAGGTGGTTAAAGAATATATTCTGAAGGGCTAACATAGTCCATGATAAAAGGTTGTTATCTCCTCCAGTTTTTCTGGCAAACTTCATGATTTGGGTAAAAATTTTCTCACAATCCAAGCATGATTCACATCTATTTTCCACCATCATGAATATGGCAAATTATAAAAGCATTGTTCCTTCAAAAAAGACTTTCTTCAATTATTACAACTATGCAGCCAATTAACCCATAGAAGATAAAGTAGTTGGCCACCACATGTATTTGTAGGGTGGGAGGTCAAGGGTTCAAACCTTGCCGCCTCCCATCACGTTGCCACTAATGTGGCTTCTCTTAGATCCATATGGATGCGTGGTGACGATTGACAAAAAAAGAAAGCAAAATGAAATCCTGATAATGATCATCAATTCAATAGAAGAATTAAACAATCAGCAAGGTTCAGCAACAACAGATTCCATAAAAGAGGTAGATTAAAATATCTTCAAATTCAGAAAAGGATGGAGAATTTTACCGCATGTGTATGATTCTTTTAGAAGGTACAGAAACATCAATGGTGAGACATGTGATAAATCGGAAAAGGCATGTGCAGATATCGACCATGCTTTTTGAGTTTCATCTCGATTCTGCAGATCTTCAACCCTTTCATCCATCGTCATGTTTAAGTAAACAAGATGAAGGTCCTGGATGATAACAAATTTCTGAGATGCTAATATAAGTTGCAAAAATAAAAGAAAGTTCTAATGAAATTTCAGAGAAAATAATGCAATCTAAATTCACGACCTAGTCATAGAAGACGAGAAAAATAGTTCTTTAGCATTTGATTTTGTTGTCTATATACATATATATCAAATTGTATTTGACATACCAAATTTAATTACATGACAACTACCTCAAGGATGCGAAACACGTGTATTAAGTTGGAAAGCAAATTTATGAGTTTTAGTGCATAACACACACTTAACACAGGAGGTGACCAAAAAATTTTCTATCGAAGAAAGTTAGTCTTTTTTTTATTCTTTTTTCAGCAGGTGCCTTTAATCTAATTATTCACCTTAACTTAATAATATAGGATTCTATTGAG
Source organism: Coffea arabica (assembly GCF_036785885.1). NCBI lineage: Eukaryota > Viridiplantae > Streptophyta > Magnoliopsida > Gentianales > Rubiaceae > Coffea > Coffea arabica. The sequence continues at coordinate 71,691,635 of NC_092313.1, read as the reverse complement.
AGTTCTGAATAGGACCAATAAGCACTACTAAGAATTCAGACACGCTGACATTTTGCTCACAGTGAATCACCTGGAAAAAAATCTAATGTTACACCATTCCAGATAAGGAAACATCATTTGCTCCAATACAAATTTCGTTCCAGCAATCAATGTAATACTAAACACTTCTTCTCCAAGCTACCAAGACAGGCAGAGATTTGTTTCCGCTCTTATCTTCTACAATATGAAGGACCTCCAGCACAAGTCTATAACCTGAAAGAGCAGATGATTGTTTATAGAAAGGGCATTGACAAGGGAAACAATCAAACTAAGAAATACTAGCCTCAATTGGAGGTAAGTAGGTAACCATAACGTATTAGGAAGAGAGAAACCAAGAATACAAACAAGAGTACACAGTGGGAGGTAATTAATAAAATTACCACAAAAAATTGCAAAAAACAGTAATTCATCTCACCCTCTTAAAAGCACATAGTAAGGACAACATTCCTGGGACCATCTAAAACATAATACTATTGATGAATTTAAGAGATTTTCAATTCGACAGACGCGTATTTTATAGTCTTCCTTCTAAACAAACAAAGTATTTACTTGATTCAGATTCTGCCCATATACGCTATGCACGTCACATACTGCAGAAGGTAACAAATTTGATTTCAGAATTACTATTCTTTCAAGTAGAAAATTTACAAAAATCAACACAATTTTTGTAATTTGGTAGCATAAAAAGACTCTAGATGTTACAACATTGTATTCTGAAAATGTCCATAGCAATGCTGATTGACCAAATTCATAGAAATACCACATGTTAATTGTTGTGGTATGCTGCTAAGACTTGCCAATTAAGTTTTCTGATTGAGATTGCAGCCAGGTCAGCAACCAGAGAAGTTCTAAATGCCCAAACTGAATCTTCTTCTTCACCTTCCAGATTAACTGGGGAAGAACTGGGCAATGAACCTTATATGTATTCTCCTTCACCTAGAAGTCAAACTTGGGTTATATGAGACTAGTGACTATCACAAGCTTGGCTTAAACAATACAAATGCCTGTATCAGCAATTAGTCTAGTATGAAACTTATGACTTGTCCTAAGGCACATGTTTATACTGGTGTAGAGAACCTCCGGTGCAAGCAAGTTCAAACAGCTTAATGAAAAGCAAAATAAGCGGAGATTAAAAACTCAGGAAATGCTCTAATGCTTAGTCTGACCAAGGTTGACAACCATTAGCCAATCTCTTCCCCCAAATTCCAATAACCATACCTATCAAAGAGTGATAAGAAAACAGCTGCTTCCCAAAGCCGTTCAAAAATTTGAAGGAAAAAAAAAAGAAAAGAAAAAACAAAAGAGCCAGCAACCAAATAAATGTCAGTAAGAACTGAGCGTGAAATGAATGACCGTGGGATATAATAGCAGCAAAAATGTACAGGAAAACATAGAATGGTATTGACAACAATACTTGCAACATGACAAGAAGACTAACATCTTGGCAAGAAACTCAGCTACTACAGGATGTAACAAGTGTAACACTGGCAAGAAATCCCAATGTCATAGACAATGATAAAAACATCTCCAGTGGCACATTAGCAACAAGCCCAAATATCAATTCTATCAGAGGACCACCACGGCAGCAGATAGAAAATAATATCATTATCATGCTATGGTGAAAAATAGTACTCTGTAAGCTACAAGATTGACATTTGCCTTCACCTTTTGCACCGTGCCAATTATGTTTATTTTACTCTAACTCCGCTGCAAATATCAAAACAAGGAAAGATAAGGCTACACAACATTCTCTCGTCTCTTTGCGCTAAAATATATGTTTACTCGTTCTTCATGTAAATGCCATATCAAAGCAGCGCAGCTATCTTAAATGGAAGAAGTTACAAAGCCACTCTTCAGATTCCTCTTGAATGCAGTCACTACAAGAATCCAACTTTTAGATTTTGCTTGATAGAGGAAAAGCATTGCATAATTTGAGGCAAATGAAATTGACATCATGGAATTGCAAAATGAGCTCCCTTTATAGGTTCTTTTGATTAAGGAAAGAAAACAGATTGATCTGCATAGTTACTAAAACTTGCTCCTAACAAACATTTTCCAACAAAACGCTGCAATTTTGTGTAATACAAGATGTAAGAAAAATTTCCAGAGAGTTAATCCACAACTTCTTCGCAAGCCAAAAATAACTAAATAAAAAAATGGCCATAATTGATCACCAAAAAAAAAGTTTGTTGTTACTGAAACTATTGATTGATCAATTACAAGAATCCTAGAAAGTTCCATGAGGAAAAAAGTGAAGCTTAGCTGAATTTACTTATGCTAGTAATATCTCGAAAGACAACCATCCAAAAACATGCAAAATATGTCTACAGTACTTCTGTAGCATTCGATAAACAGGTAAAGGAACATAATATGCATAAACAGCAGCATTACTAACATGGAGAAAAGCTTTCCAACCCTTTGACGAGTCATCATCATCACAAAGAAACTTATTACTTTTCAATAAAAACTAAACAGCCCAATGGAACAGTTAAAGAACTACATCAAAAACGAAAAATTTAACAAAACAGATGACTAAAAACTAACAAAAACATCACACAACTCCTAACTAACAGGCATACGAGATTATCAACATTTTGATGATATTAATAAACAACTATAACGATGTCAAACAAACAGCAAACCTTAAACAAAAGAAAAACTCACCAGTTGAAGAAGTACTTCACAATGCTTCTCCCCTTTCTCCTTCCTCTGCAGCAACAATGTGTTGTATGTGTATATATAATATGTATATATCTGTATATGTTTCAGAATATATTTTTCATGTCGGTTCTATCAATCAATGCTAGTAGTAAAATAATCCCAGTATGAATAAACAAATAAATATGATGTGATAGTTTAGAAAATTCTCAACATTAAAAAATACAACTTTTTTAAACCTTTTTCTTTAACCGCTGTTTTTTTTTTCCCCTTTGGAGCTGGCGTGTGTTTTCGAAGATAAACCGATATTTTTACTATTGCGTGAGTTTGTTAGTAATTAAAAATGGCTTAAAAAATGGAGTTTTTGGTTGTTGCAGTAAAAAAATCTGCAAAAACCCTAATACTGGTAAAGAGAAGAAGGCAAAGGTAAGGTGTTTGTATACTCAAAATAGCAAAAATTGTTGCAGTGTCCAGCTTCCATCTGTGTTTTTTTCTCATGTGATTTTTTTTGGAATTTTCTCTGCTTTTTGTTTTAGTCTCTTTCTCTCCCTCTCAACTCAAGAGTTCTGGCTCTCTGGGGATTTCTTGATGCGGTCAATGCTAGTTTGCGCTGGGCACGTAAGTCTACTGCTTTTGGGCACTAGGAGATATTTGGATTGATTTTTTGAGGCGGATAAGGAATGGAGTAGGAGGGAACGGGAGATATAAGATTTAGACCCTGTTTAGGATTTCGTTTTTTTTTTTTTGATAAAAAAATATTTTTGGGTGCTGAAAGTATTTTTGAAGCATTTGGTGAATATCATTTTATAAAATTAGGAGTAGAGGTTTGGTGTTAAAAGAACTTCTAGCAAAAGTCCAAATTTAATGCTTTGAAAATAGTTTTTATGTTTTAAAAAAATAAAATATTCTATTTAATCATTTTATCCTGTATTATGAACTAAATAAAGAGATAAATATATTTAAAAAAATTTAAATTATATATTATTCAATGCAATAAGTACTTATTGAACTACATTTACAAATAATATACATTAAAGCATTTAAACAATTAATAAGTACTTTTATTCAAAGTTAGTAATCCCAATAGTCATTCGTTATTTTTTGTCAACTTGTTTTCTATCCAAAAGTGAGCAGGAACGAAGGGGAAAAAATGCCAGTATTAATGAAAATTTTTTAATTTTCTAAAAAATCTATTATGTGTTTTTTAAATTATGAATAAAATGTAACTAATACATGATAATTTTCTTTCCTTTCCTTTCGTTTGTAATTGAAATATATAAGATGGATGGATTCGCGTTTTCTCTACTGTCCTTTCTTTTCTTTTTCACTAGAGTTTTCTCCTTTCCTTCCCTTCCCTTTCCTTCAATCCAAACGGTGCCTAACGGTTTGGATTTGTGTCCTCGGAGGAAATAATTGAATTTTATTGAGGGTTCTTTTGACTTTTGGTTTGAGTTTGTCTGCGTTCGATGTCGTTTGGGCTAGCTTTTGGTGACGTGGGATAGATGGAAGTCAACCGATTAAGCATTGTATAAAGGGGAAGGGGCCGGAATCTGAACTGCATAATTAATTCCTTATAAAATTGTATAAATAATTGATACTAATTTATAATTTATTTAAATAAATAGCTAAACATCACAGCTTTTATCGTGAAGTTTGTATAAACAGTTCATAATAAATTATAATTTATTTAAATAAATATTTCACCTTTCAAGATGTTTGACCAACTTCACTCACTCTGGCGATGGTGCTTAGATGGGCTATAATCACAAAATGCAACAAAATCCCATATTCTTTCATTGAAGCTTACCAAAAATATTTGTAGTTTTCTTGGTGTAAATGATTTTCCAATTGACTTGGGTCTTTTTTTGTTTTGTAATTTCACTAGAGTATAATTTCATGAGAGAAATTTTGCTTAATGCCTTTCGTATTCTGCTTAATTACATCATTGACTATAATCTACACCTCAACTTCGTTCATTTAGCACACACTCAAGTGAAATTGTCTATTCTACGTGCATTATTTGATAGGAAGTATACAATTGCTACAGCTACTCCTATTCTACACCAGGAAGAAAGAGATCCAAAAAGATCAAGGCGAATCCGATGAGCCATTACCAATCCAGATGAGTACATAGATCTAAAGAGGTTAAGAATAATTCGGTGAACCACCACCGGTTCAGAAAAGCATCTCTGCACCTGTTGAAGAAATGTTTTTAGAATGTAAGATAAGAAATTTGATTCTTCGATTTATAATAAAGTAAAATTTTAAAACTCTTTTGACAGCGAAGTTGATTATTTGATATGAAGCAAGAGCAATATAGACATATATATAGGAGCCAAAACACAAAAGATTCGTCTTCTTTTGGGTACAAAAAAAAGGCGGATTAGACAGTCGGCTGTCTTTCTCCTAAGCCTTTTTACCTTTTCAGGAGAAAGAAAGCACACGAGGGAACCTTTTATTTATGTGTTAGAATAACTAGATTGATATGACGTTTTTTTCAAGAAAGATAAGCCTCAGCTCTTAGTTTATCCGCATATGCCAAATTGGCAAAAATGGGGACAAATGACATGTTGCTCTCAAATGTTACAAAAAGGAACTTGTCATATTCGTCGACATTATAGCACAATCAAGATTGTGTTGGCATATTGCATGGCGATGGAAGACTTCTTCACCAGTCACTTCCTATAGGCCTATGGAAATGACATCCTAACAACAAGCACTTTGTCCTTCCTTCAATAGCATCTAATCAAAGTACACCAAGGCCAGATGCCCTTTTTCAGTTATCTTGGGACATTATCATTGGTATTATGGCTAAAATATTATCATTGCTACAGTACCCAGAATTGAGGGACAGCAGATGGGATATCATATCCCCCCAATTCAATAAAGTATGCACAAGAAAGGTCTTTAGACTCATTATGATGGTTTCTATCTTTGAGTAATTTGCATGTTGCATGAGGGATTTGGGATCATCTAAACATCATTAAGGATAACTGTTTGAAAGCGTGGCTGTCTTACTTACTTACTTTGATATTCAGAGGAGATAAAATGCATTATCATAGTGTTTGTACACTATAACTACACTTCATTGATGCCTAATTTGACAGCTCCTAGAGCCAACAAGATTGAAAACGCGATTGCAACAGAGAAGACAAAAGCGATGATCGATTGGCCTACCTCCAACGCAGTAATGGTGATAGAGTTATTTCATATACATTATATCAAAAAAATATTACAATATTTTTTCATAAAATTATCTCAAATAATTTACTATCTAAACACGCTGTAGAGCTCCTTCAAAACCTTACTGTTCTCCAGAACGAATTCGGAATTGGTCAAGAGGTAAAGGCAGGCACTTGAGTGCTAGACTGTATATTTTTTTATCTTCCCTATGAAAGCTCGATAATTCTCCAAAAGGGAATTTCGGTAACCACAACACAGACATTCTGAAAGTTACAATAGGATGCAGAACCCCCCAACCAAAAAAAAAAAAGAATCTTTTTTCTCTTACCAGCGTTTTGCATTAATTGGAATCTTGAACAAGGAATTTGAGGGATGGATGATACTCTAATTATCTGGGATAATGGAGATCGGGAGGCAGTTAAATTCCATAAGCTTCCCATAGAGATAAGAGTAATCTTGTTCCAAGGTCTCCAGTGATGTTCATTGTGTATTCAAAGCATCCAATTCGTGGAAAGTTTGTGGATCATGAAGGCTAGATGCAACCGAAGGAAATCGAACCCGCGAAATTTTACCTTCCACCAGCATTCTTCTTAGTTTGGAGCATTTTTTTCTAGAACTCTTGCCACACTAATAGCATATACTTCAGGACTAGGCGGAAGGAGGAAAACAAATGGAGGAACAAAGAATTCTTAAAAGGTAAATTACTCGCAGGAGAAAAATGTGCGCTGTTGGATTTGCTATTACACTAGAATATGAGAGCCAGCATTTACATATTTAAAGAGAATAAGAGAATCTGTTTTCTAGCCAAATTTAAGTTTCTGGTTACAAGACAAAGATGCTAACGGGATCTATGTAATCATTACAACAGATAACCTACAAATTACCAGTGTGATGTATCCCTTGTTTTGCAAGTATCTTCATTCTTCTGACCACAATCAAGTGCTGCAAGGAATCATGACTGACAATTGCTTTGCAAAAACCTTAAGGACAAAGCAAGATTTTATGAAAAGAATATAAGACAAAGACAGCGAACTTGCACAATCAAGAGACTATTTGCATTACCATTCTGAAGTTCTCCACCTCTTTGTCTATCTCTTCCTTGAGGTCCCCTGCTAATGGATGTAGAGTACAAGATGATTGAGGTTGGTTTCTTGCCTCACCAAGAACCTGCAATTCCAGAATGTCAAGAAAACATCAAAATATTGCCATTTCTAGTTACATTTCTCCTAAACTGCCCTGGCATAGCAGTCTACACAGAAAATTAACACAAATAGAATTAAATGCATACCCCTCCATCACTCGTGAAGAAATAGCAAGGCCCCTTAGAGCAATGACATGGGTCCTTGCTATTAGTACCCATGTCAATGAGTTAGCTTTCCTCTTAAGTGTGTAAAAGATTACATTAAGGCGCACATAGTCAACATTGGAGCATCATTGTGTCAAGTTACTATAGGTAGTATAACAAGGTGAAGCAAACAACTCAAAGAGAGACCAACTTTACAAGTAGTTTGTTCAATCAATGATATAGAGCCCGTTTATGGCTCCAAAGTACCCCCTTTTCTCACTTGCTGCTGCGTGAAAGAAAAAGTTGATCAACAAATCCTGCCCATTAAGAACCATCAACTAGAACATTTAGAAGCCTTAACACTGTAAATCTTAAACCAGGCAGAAAGATCAAGAGAGCTCCATAGCTCAAGACAACAATTTCAACATAAACTATGTGTTTATGTAGTTCACCTTTCTCTGGCCCTTTCCTCAATTTGTTTACTTTCATGACCATGATTAAAGACCTAGGTTTTCTATTTTCTTCTTCTGGTGAATTGATATACATATATAATATTAAGGTAAAAAAACAAAAAGAAACACCAATTTATCTCTTTGGTATAAATCAATCATCAAAATTCTCTATCGTCATGTCTTTTGAGAGAATAAATGCTTGAGACAGCACAAGTTGGAAAGAATGGATGTAATCAACTCCACTAAACAAAATCATGACAAGACAAACAACTGATCATCAAAAGACAAAATACATGCAGCCAGGGCTCTTCAAGAAGCCATAGAAGTATGAATGAGCTAGTTCTCCTCTCCATGGAAAAAGAATAAAAAATCTAAGCAGAATACTATGCAATAAAAAAGGGTGCCAGCCATCACATCCTGCAGTTTTTATCATTCACCCAAGAATGCTTGAATTTTAATCATCAATTAGCTGATCACCACTACTGTACTAATTCCTTCAAAGGAGCTTCACAGTCTGTGAAATGACTTTTGCTTGCATTTAGAGTAATCAGTTTGCAGCTCAAAATTTCCACCAAAGAAGCCTTATTGGATGGAAATATAAAAATCATTAGCATGCTGGGGGAATTTATGACAAAGAACCAGCATAAAACAATCAGAGCTAGGGTCTTATTCTTGAAGCTGTTTCTGAGGAGTTTTTGGCATAATTGCACTGTATATTTCTGTTAGAAGGAAAAAGTTTCCAGCACAATTTGTTGAAATGTAGTACGGACACCATTAGCAGTACCCAGCTCATCTATTACTGGAGAAGAAAATTACAGCAGTTTCATCTGAAGTCTTACGGTTTTTATTTTTAGCCCTTGGATGCATAACTGTCTGAAACCTGGGTTGATCACATTTGTTCTGAACACTCTCCGCATGACACAACATAGCAAATAGATACTATGCATTTGTCATAAGCACAATCAGTGATGAACAAAAGATGAGAATCAATTGATACTTCTATAGCTGGTAGATTTGGATAGCACACTTCCAAAACATGTAAAGCTATACCTGTACAACAACTCAAACAAAAGAAATAACAAAGTAGCGAGCAGATCTTACCAGCCTAAAACCTTCATCAGAACATGAAAATTTGAATGTTTGAATGCCTACAGACTGAAATTGCAATACAATGGCAGATAGCCGTAGTATAGCACAAAGCATTCTGAACTTAAGCTTCACCTAAGATTTAAAGTTAGAGGCTATAAGTATTAAATAGACACAATAACATCGTCATGACAGGAATTGGGATTAATTTTCCTCAGATACCTCTTCTTCAAACCCCTCCAGCAAATCAACATCAGACTTGGGAATTTTCTTTCGGTGATGCTTCACAAGTAGTCCTATTAACTGAAAGCAGATAAAAGTGCCATGAGCATGCCAAATTTAAAGAAAGGTCACAGTAGAGTTTCATTAAAGCAAAGAAAACTAACCTTAACCTCTTTGTCACTGTACCCCTGAAGATGATTACCATTCTGTATGTAAGTTCAAGCTTCTCAGAATAGGACTTAACACAGTTAAGAATAATTAAATAAAAAACGACTCCACCCAAAAGCTTGAGATTTCAACAGCTACAAGCATATTCCAAAGCATTGTCAGGATACTCAACGCTTGATAGAAGAAGGAAAGCTGAAGGTTTCAAAATGAACTTAGCCAGAGCCATTCTTCCTCTTATATCTTTTATATGGTAGCAGTGGCCATGACAATTCAATTCTATTTCCGTTAATCATGACTACATCTACATGCCTCCACCATGAATATTGAACATCATAAAGCTCTTCATAATACAACAGACTAATTTGATAAATTTTACCATCATATTTGATAGTTTTATGCATCTAATTCTTAACTATCGAGTTACTGTTCTATAGCAATCTAAAACTGCCAAGACGCTAGCAAATGAAAAGTCCAAAATAGAACTTCTAGAAGGATTACTCACAATTATGACTTGATAAGATTGCTTGTGATACCCTTTCTTGCCAGCATACAGACCAATATTGTGAAGCAAACAAGCAGCTTCAAGATATTCAAGGTCCTTGTCCTCAAAGCATACCACTAGCTGATTATCAACCTCATTCCACTTCTTTATCCCTTCAAATATGTCCTGTGACCATGATCAGCAAGCACACCACAACATACCAATTTTTTCTGTGTAACAAATGATGAATAGGATCCAGAAACAACTACTGCATTTTCTTTGTACCTTTGTTATCGCAGCACACATTACAGAAGCCTTCATCCTCTTCTTACTATTGAGCCTTGTCACCAGCCTCACCACAGATCGCCACCGCACATCTACCTCCCAATCACTAGATCTTTTACAAACCTTCCTCAACATTTCTGCAACAACACCCTCACCCAATGCAAACTCGGATACCTCCATTTCCTCAATGCCAAGCCCCTCAAATATTTCCTCCAATAAAACCGCCCCTGCTAATATAAACTCAGCCCTCTTCTTGAAAAATCCCTCCCTTCTTTTCTTCCCTTTTACTCCCAAACCCTCCACCAGCTCAATCAACTCCTCCTTATTAAATCTCCAATCCCTTTTATCAATTTCTTTAATTTCTCCTGCATTTTTCTTAGCATATCCTTTGTATACTGCCTCCTCAATTGCCTTAATTGTTCCTGATGAACCTAACACTTTATCAATCGTATACTCCTTAACTTTATCAACTAGGCCTGAATGATCTATCACACTTCTAATATGCTCCCGCATTTTCGTAATTTCTATGAACTGCTGTGTTAAAGTAACATGCCCTAATTTCAACGAAATTGCATGCAAAGTTTTCCCATTTTTACCTATGATAATTTCAGTCGACCCGCCGCCGATGTCGATAGTGAGAACTGTATCGTTAACGACCGGAATGAACTGGAGGACGCCGAAGTAAATGAGGCCAGCCTCTTCTTGACCGGAGAGCACGTCCACGTGGAGGTTAAGGTTCTGATGGAGCTTGAAGAGAAACTCGGACTGGTTGGAGGCTTCACGCACGGCGGAGGTGGCGACGAAGCGGGAATGGGAGGAGGGAATGTGGAGGAAGTGCATGATTTGCTGGAATTTGCTGAGGGCGGCGATGGCGCGGTCCACGGAGGAAGGAGAAATGACCGTGGCGGCGGTTGTAGTGGCATCGAGGCCTAAGAGGACCGGCTCCTTGTGGCGGTCGATTGGGAGAAAGCGGCCAGTGGAAGGGTCAGCTCGAACAATTAGGAGCTTGAAGGAGTTCGTGCCCATGTCCACGGCGGCGTAGAGGTCATCGGCATTGTCTTTGTTGGTGAAGGCGGCGGCGGCGGCAGAGGAGGAGGATTCTGACAGTGTTAGACCGGTCGACATTTGCTCCGGTTGCCGGCGGGAGATTCTTTTTTTTTTTTTTTTCTTTCTTATTCTTCCAAAAACAAAAATAGTTAGCCCAAGACTTTTACTAATTAAGTGCAAAGTCGTCTCACAAGTCAACTCATGCAGTTGATGACTTAAGATATTAGAGGAAAATTGTAGTTTTGGTCCTTATATTTCAATCACACCATCAAAGTAGTCCTTAACATTTCAACCTAAAAAAAAAAACAAAAAACTGACTCTCTAATTTTTTACCAAACAGGAGCTAGTTTTTTTTCTTCTTTTTTTTTTTTCTCACGAAAATAATAGAAGGTGCAGTTAACATTAGCATGAAACTAGATAAAGGGTTCTCTCATAAATGATTTTAGAAGGTTGCAAATCCTTATTATTATCAATTTGTAATAATATTATACTTCCAACGCTAACTTTTGTATTCAAATCTAATTGTGTTTTCGTCGTCGTTAATGTATTTTTAGACTATTATTGCAATATTTCTTTTGATGCGATTCATCTGAAATAAAACAGATGGTTAGAAATAAGGACAGATAATTGAGAAAACATGTTGATAATATAAACAAAAAAAAATTTTGAAAAAATTTTACAATCCAAACAGACTTAAATTTCTCAATGTATATTTATTCTCTATAATGTTTCCTCAGCCAATCTTAGGGAAGGCTTTATAGGTGGAACCGAGGAAATTAGTTAAAAGTATGTATAGACTATAGACCATTTAGTAATACTATTATGATTCGTGGATGATGAGAATAGTTTTCCAATGATTCAAAAAAAAAATTTGCATTTCTTATCAAAACAGGGTCGTTTAGATTGCTATTTTTAAGAGTTTTTATAATATATATATATAATAGTTTAATATATGTAAAATAAAAAATGATTAAAAATAAGGGAAAATCGTCCAAAACGTCCCTCATATTTTGTAAAATAACTTTTTTCGTCCATCACTTTTCAAAGTGTAATTTTATGTCCCTTACATATTCACATCGGTCAAATTTAGTCCCTAACTAGATTTCCGATCATTTTTTGGCCGGAATCCATCATGTGCAAGGCACGTGATCATTTTTGTAGGGTAAATTTGTCAAATTATATTTTACATAATCTGATCTATAGTCCTCCACATTTTATAAAATAATTTTTTTCATCCCTCACATTTCACAAAATGAATTTCTCCATCCCTCACATTTCAAAAAATGAATTTTTCATTTCTCACTAATTATGTGTGTGAATACATTTTTTTTAAACACATGTATATGTCTATTTGATTTTGCTTAATAATAATAGCATAAACATATGTATGTAATTGGGCCCAACTTGTGGGCTATCTTCTCTTTTTGTATGATTATGACTAATATTTACCAATAGAACCTTAATTTGCATATTCTTATTGTATTTTGACCGAAAATAGCTTTATTAGCCAACTTGACAATGAATGCTAGATTTTTTACTAGCTAATACTAGATGAAACCAAATGATCACGTATAATATATGATATTCGTATTGTTAATTGAAATCAAATAGACACATATATATATTTATGCTATTCGTATTATTAAGCAAAATCAAATAGACATATACATGTGTTTAAACAAAATGTATTCACACACATATTTTTTTTTTAGGGTTTCCCTCACACACATAATTAGTGAGGGATGAAAATATTCATTTTTTGAAATGTGAGGGATGGAAAAATTCATTTTGTGAAATGTGAGGGATGAAAAAATCATTTTATAAAATGTGAGTGAAGAAAATTTTGTTTTATAAAATGTGGAGGACTATAGATTAGATTATGTAAAATATAATTTGATAAATTTACCCTTTAAAAATGATCATGCGCCTTGCACGTGGTGGATTCCGGCCAAAAAATGATCGGAAACCTAGTTAGGGACTAAATTTGACCGATGTGAATATGTAAGGGATATAAAATTACACTTTTAAAAGTGAGGAACGAAAAAAGTCATTTTACAAAATGTGAGGGACGTTTTGGACGATTTTCCCTAAAAATAATATTCATCCAAAATCTAATTTTTTTTTTACGAAAAATCACCATCCAAATAAATGAAGCTCAAAGTTCAAAACAAGCCTACCAAACCATAGGTAGACAAACATTCTGACTATAGGCTTCAAGAAGAAGAAGAGAGCTTCCTCGAATTTACTACCATGTGCTAGTTAGAGACAGATTTTTCCTAGTAAACACCGTCCAAGAAAATCCCCCAAATACCGGACCGGAGTTTCCATGGTATTTCCCACTTTCCTTTTTCCTCAAGTTAATACCACACTACTAGTATTAGCAAATGACTAAAGCAAGCAGCTACTACAAAATCATGCATTCATGCCTCTTGTAATTGTCAACCAAAGCACAGCCTTGGTTAAAGAATATCCTTCTTGTGTTAACCTAAAACTTATTTGCATGTATGTGACTCCAAATTACTTCGTGCGATTGTGAATCCAAGATAACTAGCTTTTGCATAATTAAGATTAATAATATACCTTATTCTTTTATCCAAGTTTGGGAATTTTGGTGTTAACTGAAGATAATTAAATATGATGACAATTGACCAACAAAAAAAAGTTAGATGCATTGTAACTGCATTCGATGAAATTCCAGTTAAGTGTGTTTGGATAACAGATTATTAGAGATAAATTTTTCAAAAAAGATACTGCAGCACTTTTTTTATACGTTGTATGTGAGATTAAAAAAAAAAGTGATTGAAAAATATGTTTACGATGCAAATAACTAAAATTTGGCAAATAATACACCGTCCAAATTTGGTTCCTTTCTATTCCAAGTGGCTGTATACTCTCCAATACTCGTTTTTAGGCCCGAAGCTCTTAAGAAACCAAACGCAACTTGGTTAAAAACAAGGGTTGACTTGAGTAAATTGACTCGTTCCCAGAAAGTGCGCACGTGTTAGATCAAACTGATGGGCACAGGATGAGTACACCTATAAAAATGAAATAGGCTGGTAGGTAAATAAACCAATTCTAGCATTAAAGTGTGTTCGGACAGAAGATTATTTGAGATAATTTTTAAAAAAAAATATAATAGTACTTTTTTACGTGATGTGTGTGAAATAAAAAAAATTAAAAAATATATCGATAATGCAAGTAAATAAAATTTGCTAAATAATTGCTGTCCAAACTTATTATCCACAAAATTTAAACTTCTGCAAACAAAATAAATCAGACCCAATTCTTATTTTGTGCTCATAGAATAAAAGAATCCATTCTTTTCCCAGAAAAAAGGAGCTAGATTAATTTAACCTATCACTTCTAAAACTTTGAGCTTCTAGACTCTAACTAAAAGCTCGTGGGAGAGGGCAAAGGGGAGATGGGTTGGATTGTATAGAAAGAAGAAATGTAAGAGAGAGATTTTAATCCTCTTAATTCGCTATTTCTCACTTATACTTAAAAAAGAAAAAGAAAAAAAAGGGCCTCTGGAGCTCATGTGGTGCTGCTGGTGCATCCATTTGTGTGTCCCAACTAGGGGTGCAAACGAGCCGAGTCGAGTCGAATTTTGGCCTAATCGAGTCGAGCCTCCAGTTAATTTTGTGAAGCTCGAGCTCGAGTTTAAAAAATAAAATGATAATAATAATAAATTTATTTTTTTAAAAAAATTATTATTTATTTTTAAAAATAAATAAAAATAATAATTTTTTAATAAATAATAAAATATTAGAAATATATGTGTAATTTTACTATTAAAATATAAAATAAAAAATAAATATATAATTGAGCTCGCGAGTACGAGTTTAATATTTTTGAACTCGAGTTCGAGTTCGAGTTCGACTTAATTAACTCGAGATCGATATTGACCGAATACGAGCCGATTACGAGCGGCTCGATTCGTGAACACCCCTGCTCCGAGCCCTCTTATCCCACAAACAATTGTAGAACAAACGAACAAAGAAGTATAAATGTTTTTAGTTTCTCCAATGATGATGGTGACAAACTACAAACTGCCACCAAATAACTGATAATTCGAATCTTGGATTTGTCATTAAGAACTCCTCAAATCTCTCAAACGACCCAAATGGCATAGTAATAATTTATATTTGATTGTCACCAACGAAACTCGAAACTTGCCTCTGCGATCTTGCTGGGCACATATTTTATACAAAAAAAACAGACGACTTCGCAATTGACTTGAGCTAATGACTACCAAAAGTCTAAAAGGGCTTACCCCCCCTTCCCCCCATCTTCCTTCAAAGGTCGTTTTCTAGTTGAACAGTTGTTTTTACTCAACCAAAACGGGTCTTCATCTCAACTCCTAGTCTTTCTCGCCGAGTTGTATGTATTTATGAGTTTTCTCCTTTCGGTTTAGCTAAAGCTGCTGAGGAATCTTCCTGCAAGTTTCTCAGAAGATCACTCTCACAAGTCACATTATCAGAGTCTTATTCAGCAACCCGCGTTGTTTTTAATCCTTTCGTGTCTTCATTTCAATCCAAATAGATAGCGGTTTCATTCCCTTTTTGAAAATTAACCACAAACTGCAACGCGGAGGAGTGTTTTCGACTTGTACTTTGTAGTACATTTCCAAATTAACGCGGTCGGAATTTGTTGAATTTTTAAAATTTCAGATTTTCTGATGTGTTAGAAATTTTGATTATTCCACCTTTGGCAATGGGATGACCGAAAAAGAACTCGGTTATAGTACAAAGCATAGGTACAACACCACCACACACACACACTTGTGTGTGCCCGCGAGTGTGTGTAGAAATCAAAATTAGCCTATTTATGATGCAACAACATCACACATTCTAGTGTGTGCCCGCCAGTGTGTACAAATACACAACAGTCCCTGCATCAACTACACAGAAATTGTTGCTTTGTGATAGTAATGACTGCACCATGATTCATTAAAGGGTTCTTTTTGTGTTTGAGTAATATGATCAAATCTAAGCTTGACTTTTAGTATCATCGCCGCATTTTATTAATGGTAAATTGAAGCTTCTAGGCAGTTTCTTATCAATGACACACTAATTTCTGTATCTATAAATATACATTGACAGTTGGGTAGTTTCTGGTGGAAGCCAGCTTTTAGATTTCGAGGAAATAGTTGTTTAGATTGTGTTTCTTCTTAGGCTTTTGATGGTACAGAAACGATACTTCTGGGAGGGGGGTGAGGAAGGCTCTGATGTCCCTAATCGTGACTCTAAGCGCAGAAATGCCTCCATCAGGTTGGTTATTTTAGCTGTAAATGAATATTCTTTATCACCGAATTGTTCTTAACTAATTGTTCCTTTTCCAAATGCTTTGTTGTGTTTGCAGGGATATGAATAAGAGTTCTATGCAAGAACTTGTGATCAAGTTGGAACCTTTTCTTCGGAATTGTGTATGCTTTCGGCTCCTTTTGCTTATAATTCATTTATTTATTTACAGAAATCGAGTATTTTTCGATTTGTGAGTTGCTGCTATTCAATTGTAATTGGAGTATAATAGCAACAGTTCATTTTTAGTGTTTCTTCCTCTGTGAACATGAAGCTTAGCATGTCCTTAGGCTTTCAAGCTTTATTTATTTGTTAAACTGTTTGTAAAGCATATTTTTGTATTCATTGACTTTCCCTATCATACTTTTTCTGTTATATTTTTGTTTTTGAGCCTTGTAATTCCACTGACACCAATTCCCCAAAACCTTACTAATACAAATCAAAAGTGATAAAGAAAAAGGAAAAGCGTGGTCAAACATTATGTTTCACATTTGGAGATTTGCTGCTTTATAGTTGCAATTTCACCGTTCCTGAATGGATCCACTGACTTCAATCTTCAGGAATAGGTTATTAATGATGACAATTGAGGTCTTGAGTTAAAACTACATACTTGAGCTTGTGTTGATTTAGTTGTTTTATGTTCTGAGGTCCTTGTTGAGAATTTGATATAGCTTGCGGTTAAGAGTGTTAGTTACTAATCTAAAGATTTGACTGTCCCATCCAAATTCTGTGTGTGCAGTTCTTCCTTCCTGCTTCTCTTCTAGGTTAGAGTTGTTAAATAGTTGTGTGCTTTCTGATTTATTCTACCCGAGGTTTAACCAGCTATTTACCAATGTCTTATAATGTTCCCTTGTGCTTTGACAGGTAAGTCAGGAGGTACAACGTGCAATCAACTCTTATCTGAGGTTGGTTTTCGCATTCACTACTGCTTTGGCTATTTCTCTTTTCAAGACACTTTTTTTTTTTGGTGTGCTCATACATTTTTGATAGTAATAGTTTCAAATACAACTGATGTTTTTGTGGCATTAAGATGCCAGATACGGCTTTAGCTGAGCATATTCACTAACATTCATCTACTTTACGTTTACTTTTGAAGGTCTCCGCTCAATCAGATTGGTTCTTCTGAGGGATCAAGGAGCTTGCAGTTGCACTTTGATGATGAGTTACCTTCCACCCTGTTTACTGGTTGTAGGGTGGAGAAAGAGGACAGCACACTGGTTAAAGTAGTTTTGCGTGATTCTATGTCCAAGAGAGTTATAACCTCTGGACCACTTTCCTCTATAAAAGTCACTATTGTTGTGCTTGATGGTGATTTTAACAAAGATGATAAAGAAGATTGGACACAGCAGGAGTTTAACAACAGAATTATACAAGAACGAGCAGGCAAAAGGCCACTGGTGACTGGGGCTGTGGTATTATCATTGAGGGAAGGGATGGGTTATATTGAAGATGTCAGCTTTACAGACAACTCAAGCTGGATAAGGAGTGGGAAGTTTAGAGTGGGAGCAATTTCAAGTGAAGGAAGCATTAGGGAAGGAATGAGTAATGCCTTTAAAGTGAAGGATCATCGTGGCGAGTGTAAGTCTCTCTGTTCTCACAAATCTGAACTTAGAAAAAATTTGAAACATTTTTTGACTGGTTCATAACTGATAAATCTGTAATTATCCATCTACTGCCTCTGCTTGACGGTATTATCTATTGAACAATGAAATGCTTCTTAGCATTTGGCGACATAGGGATAAATCATCGTTACCTATCAGCTTGGCAAGTTATGGACAATTTTTTATGCTTCCTGCGACTCGTGGTCTTTGCTAATACTGAACTCTGAAACCACTTTTCTAAGTGGCAGCATATAGAATTTCATAGAGAATGACTAAGCCTATAAGAAAGAACATCGTCTTACCACCTATAAGAAAGAATGAAAAGGACACTGGCCTTTGGGATCGGTAAATAACATGCACTTGTTCAGCATCTATGGGTCTATTAAAAATTGGTCTACTTTCTGTTATATGTTTTAAAGTATTGTATTTTGTAAGAATTAGACTATGTGTATCTAGATCTCAGATCATGCATCAGCAGAATTTAGCGCATTTGTTAACCTTTAGTTGCCCTTATCAAGGATAAGAACACATCAACTTGGGTGGTATTCCTGCACATACATATTGTTAGGTTGCATTATGTCTCTATGTAAATCCAGTATCTGGGGATATATAATTAAACAACTTCTGCCTGTTCCCCAAAAGCGGGGCAATGTCTTTTAAATTATGGGAACAATAGAGGATTTTGTCTGAGTTTTGTTGCTTTATTTATTTATTTGGTTCAGCATACAAAAAACATCATCCACCATCATCAGACGATGAAGTTTGGCGATTGGAAAAGATTGCAAAAGATGGTGCATCTCATAAAAGGTTGACTTCCCACGGGATATGCAATGTGAAAGGCCTCTTGCAGTTGTACGTCACCAATCCTTGCTCACTGCGCAAAGTAAGTTAATTTCCTGCTTTTGCCTGTGTGTTTACTATTATATTAAAATAGTATCAGGTTTGTTTGATATTATTTTAGCTGAGTCCTATAATCCTATAAATGGCTAATGTAGATACTCGGTGGTAATAAGATCTCAAGCAAGGCATGGAACTCCATCATTGAGCATGCTAGCGCTTGTCTTTTAGACGACAATGAGCTTTATCTGTATAAGGCTGAGGATGGGACTGTTCTTGTGCTCAATTCCATTTATGACGTTGTAGGAGCAAATTTTGATGGTGGACATTACCTATCTGTAGATATGTTCAATAAATCTGAGCAGGTTTGTAATCAAATCCTAATTTATTGTCATTTCTTACTTTATTTCAATTGAGAACTGTGACGTTGCATGCAATTCTGGCACTTCTTGGTCCATATCAGTCACTTTATAATTGTTAATGATCTTTCAACCATGTGAAGTTACATATAATTGTTAATGATCTTTCAACGATGTGAAATTATGTCCAAGGAATGTAGACTGTCTTGGCAAATAATACTGTATTTCTTCATTCAGGGATTAGAAGATCCCACAGGAACTGGCAACAGCTGAAATAGCAGCACTGAGACCTAATTGCACTGTAGCTTTGAGTATTCTATGAATTGATTATTTTAACTGGGATGAAAAGAGAGAAAGAAAGAAACTCTTTTGATTTCTAGGTTTATTCAGCTCACTGGTGAACAGAATTTTTTGCTTCCTACCAAAAAAATTTTGATGATGAAAAAAATAAGAATCATACTTAAGTGTGGTAGAATGGTAATATATCTTCAAGATATACAATCCACTTCCCCACGTTCAAATCTTGCTGCAACCCTTCTACTTTCACAGCTTATTTGTTCTTTTTGCAGTGATGCTCTGATTTATCACATTTGTAGTTCATGTGCTTGTCCTGTTGAAACTGTCATCTTTGATGTTTAACCTTTTGCATTGCCCCATCTTATTGGCAGCTTTTGGTTGACAATTTGAAGCAGCATGTCTACAAAAATTTGAATTACTTGGTTCCCCTTGGTGACCAGTCATTTGTTGCACACCCATTGTTGCTGCCGAATTTGCAAACTGGCTCTTACTGCAACCCAAGCATACAGAACGTTAGTTTCCAAGTTGGACAAGGTAATAAACTGTATTACATTATTTTTCCTTCTCAAGGTAATTTGGGGAAGTATTTGATGCTTAATGTGGTACTGCAATATATTTCCTCACCACACAATAGCGTTCACTATCACTTTTAAAGTTCATTTAATTGTTCTGAAACCATTTTGTCTGAAAATTCTAAGAAATCACATGAAAATTGGCAAATTCCAACTCTGCATTTGAGTTTTGCAAATGGACACGTTTTATCTACCCTCCTGTGAATTATGAAATATCTTGATTAACCCCCTCTGGAAAGCGAAAATGAATGAAAAAGGCTGCAACCTGTGTTTTCAGTTGAATGAATAGCATACAAGCCATGCAAGTCCACGCAATTTTCATGATGGGCACGAACACTAGCATAACTGATTTCCAGAAGTGTACCTAGGTACAAAGCATTATCTTCTTTATGTTGCACTGGAACTTACTATAGGCTTTTTACAGATTACAGCCTGTAGAAACACTGGCTTCAGAAAGTTTCTGATCTCTCCTCTTAATTCATTATCATGTTATGGGCATTGTCTCTATTCGGAGGTTCATAAAATCATCTTTCCTGTAGATCAAGTGGGAATGCAGGTGAACCCTGGCCACATGGAAATTGCATCAGCACACACTTATGGGGTAGAAGACAGCAACCAGTTCAAGGTTTCTGGGGCTGGGACTTCTCATCAGATGGATGCTATCAATTCTGTTTTGAACAGTGGCTTTGGTCTTACTAATTCTTACAATGAAATTCATACTGGTGGTGGAGACAGTTGGGATTCCCCTGGTTCTTTGGGGCCATTTGGTTTGACTGATCAACTAGTCCTCAACGATAACTTTCCGGTTGAGACATCAGCATGGCAGGAGAATGGTTTTTTAATGGCACCAGGAAATCAAGCATTTGGTGTTGTTTCTTCTGGTTTTGGCATCGGTATCTCAAGTAATGGAAAGCCTAAAGCTTGTTGGTGCAAGATTAGGGCTGTCATTAAATGGAGGATGGTTAAAAGTAGCCGCCAGAAGAGTGGAAAAGCTTTCAAGCGTAGCATTCAACTCATAGCATCCAGCTCCTGAAAAGGAGCATGGTTCTCTTCAATAGGTATCTGTTCTTTATTTCTTTGTAACAAATTTAAGCAAGTCTCATGTGCATAAGACATAAATTTCTTTCTTAGTGCAAGGGTGCATCATAGGTAGGACTTTTCCTCGTCTCTTAAACTAGAGCATGAGATGACAAATCATAAACATACCTAGGCAAAGTTTGGTTAGCTGAAATGACAGCAAATTTCTTTATTAAGCTTCTTTCTTTTGTACACAGAGCTTGTATTTGGTTCCACCCCCTTAATGGAGAGGTGAATAATGTAAGGTGTGTTGTAATGTAAGTTATAAATTTCAAGTCTTGGCTTAGTCACTGGATAGCATGTTTATTGCGTCTGTATTAATTCACAGCATGGATTTTAGACCAACACTACATATTTCTCAGCAAAGAAACATGGCCAAATAGCAGAAATACCAAAACATAAATAATAATGCAGTATATTGAAGCTGTAAACCAGTTCAACAGCCTAAACAGTAGTATAATGCCCCAAATACACAAAATTTGCACATTGGCATGGACCCATTGAAATAAAAAGTCACAATATCACCTATCGGTTGCTATGTTCAGCCAGTATGGCTACTTTCTCTTCGTTCCAGTGCCTCATACTTGAGCAGCAGGAAAGAGCAAAGAAAAGTTTAAACAAGAAAGGGCAGATGGCTCAAGAATGATATCTTGCAGGCCTTAGCCTATGAAGATTTTTTTTTTCTTTCTTTATATATGTTCTAGAGGCTGGACTATTGACATATTTTTTTCGAGCATCCTCCAATCTTTCCATTGGAGGGGAGGTTCACGTCCATGGTAAGACATTCTTAATAGGCAAAAGGATTGTCCTAGGGGTGCAATTCAATCCAACAGCTTGACTCGAACTCGCAAATAACTCGGTCAACTGCTTGACTCGAACTCGGTCAATTACGAGTTTGAGTCGAGCTCGAACTACTCGATTGAGGTTTCGAGTTAAGTTCAAATATGTACATCATATATTCGAGAGTTCGTCAAGCTCTATCAAGTATTCGATGTAATATTTAATTAATGTATTATAAATAATAAAATTACCTTTTTAAGTTGATTATTTGCAATATTTACGACCCTAATCGTTTGTCGAGCTCGAGTTCGAGTAGTGCTGCTAGGTATCAAGTTCAAACTTGAGTACGACGATACTCGAACTCGACTGGACTCAATATCACCCTTAGATTGTCCTACCAAAAAACTAACTAGCATGGGTAAAATTTGTGCCACCGAAAAGTCAAAAACTTTTTGTCACAATAACAAACTTTTTGTCTTTCAAAAAGAAAAAAAGAATAGAATACAGTAAACTCCCCTACCAACATCTTTATTCCACTCCCCCCCCCCCCCCCCCCAAATTTTTTAATTTATTGATTGATTTAATCATAATCAATTAATTGAGAGGAACAAGTCTCAATAATGTGAATTTCCCTAAGAGCTTATCTTGTTTAGAACTTTAGATTAACCTCTCCTTTTGTCCGAAGACATAAAAGTACTTGCTTACACATCGGTTCAAATAAAAGTGGCTTGTTTAGAATACATTTCCATCGATTCAACCTCATCTAATCCTTAGTGGTAGCAGAAGTAGGCATTCTTTTATATTAATTAATTAAATAATTAATTTTTTTGTTTCCTTGGCTAGATCTTTTCTGAACTGAAGAAAGGGCAAGGAGGTTTAGGCAAATCTACCATCCACAAATTATGGTAGTTGAGGGAAGTTCCATCAAATTAATAAAATCAACAACTATTGGATTCAATTAGTATTTGAATGAGATTGAAAATTAAAGGGAATTAACCGTGGCATTGGACCAGAAAAAGGGCAAAATGGGATATGGAGTTGGTTAAGGGAGGATTTGCTGTATTTTATCCAAAGAAGTAAAAAAATTTTAAATATCCATCACCAATGAGTTTAGTTTTAGACTTTAGTCGGAAATAAAGCATTCCTATATCTGTTTCGTGAGACTTGTATTGACTTTTTTTTCATATGGAAAGATAAAAAGAAAAAATACATACCTTTCATTTTATAGCCACTTCATTTCCTCTTACACTGTAACTAGTGTGAATACCCGTGCTACGCACGGTGCTGATATTATTGAAAAAATAAAAATAAAATGGTGAAAAAAGGTTAAAAAATTGTACCAACACAATTAAAATGTAATATCTGTCTAACAATAGTTTAAAATATGATAGAATGTGTATATCATTCAAAAACTGCCTTTTTTCGGAAGATAGATCCTGAAAAAATAATAGAAATTTATATTAGAAAATGAATGATATATGAATAAAAATGAATGTAATTGAATGTTGTTAAAATGAAATACTTACAAATATTATGCATTCAATTTGATAATCTTGCATGAAGGTGCGAACACTCTTCACACCAATCAACTTGTAGTACGAAAGTCAAAATTAGTGATTTAATTAATTCTGTTGAATTTTGTGGAGTGCGCATTGCAAATAAAAATGCACGATCTTTGCATATATTGATTCGTTGGTTGAACAACATATCACCATTTTTCTGAGAATTAAGTACATACGAAATTCAAAATTAGTGTATTTTTTTACATAGTTTATAAATGGTATTATGAAAAATATATATATATCAAGAAATTTTACCTTCCTTTGTAATTCTCTGAGATAAGAAGCATGACAACCAAATACGAATTGTGCATATCTGTCTTGTAGATTAAGATGCATGTTACCACTGGAATCTCTGATTTATATGTTAACATTGTACCTATTTGACAAATAAAATGTTATATACAATACAGAAAAATATGTTGAAATTAAAAGTACATGAAATTAATTACCTAACAATAGTGTCGACCACGTCATTACAATGCAGACCAAAGTGACAAAGAATCAAATAATGACAATCTTTTTGTGATAAGAAACATTAATTCTTTTGGCCTAAAGTTACGAAAACTGTCATCATGATAATATCAAATATTATACGTAGTTATCGAACTCCAAGAATCTAAATTAAGTCGCAAACAATCTGAAGATGTAAATTTTCTATCGTAAGAAATTTCTCATATCAAATTCCATCATTTTTGTATTTGGAGGAAATTTGGTTCCATCAAAAGTCAAATACCAATACTTGTGCCATAGGAAAAAAGATGACATAAAAACAGTGATGGACATCTATTACTCTGAGTATAAAATAAATTTTTATACTTACTGTTGCGTAATATGTTGTTATTGAATCATAAGAAAATGAGTCTAAAACGATGATCTATTACCTAACATTTCACTTCTATTTAAAGATGAAAGACAATAACAGCAATAATCAATCGAAAATATTACATTATTGGAAATAATATTTAAAAAATAATGGAAATGCAAATGTTTAAAGAATAAACAGTACCGAAATTTCTAATTTGATGCGAACGACGTTTTAATCGGTGTAGTTGGGATTTTATCCTTTGAATTTGATGTGAGATTTCTCTTTCGTCAATGCAAAGTTGTTGAAACTTTTCGAACTGCTGTGTAGAATCATTGCGGTGTACGTTTCGTTTTCTAAACAAATGTTTCCTCCTTTACAATCCTGTGAGTTTGAAATTTAGTTGTCTTTGAAATGCTTGTAGGTGGACATGTTCCATATTAAAATTAGGTTAAGAGCTAAGATGGATACCATAAAAAAGTTGAAGGAGATAATAAGTTCTTGGGAAAAATGTAAAAAAGTTCTCTTAATTAGAGTGAGCACGCAAGAAAGTTGAATGAGGATGTTATGATTTGCAAGACTTTTAATTGGAGTGGAATTCTTAAATTGGAGGACTCTTAATTGGAGTGGGAAAGTAGGGGAAATGTAGGGAAAACATGAGCATGATTATAGGACTTTTAGGAGTGGTTATAGGATTAGTTAAGAGATAAATATTTCTTAAATTGGTGGACTATTAATTGGAGTGGAAAACGTGGGGGAAATGTGGGAAAAATGTGAGCATGATTATAGGATTTGTATTATGCTCAATAACTTGATAGTATACTCAAATCACCGGCGAGGTAAAGTTTGTCTCAATAAACTTTACACTGTCCTAATTCCTGGCAAAAAAAAAAAAATCGCTAAATAGTTCTAATTGGCATTGCAAGTTACGACAACGTGCCAGTGGCATTTAGTCCTAATTTTTTTGGGGGTCAAAATCTAGTCCTAATTGGTTCTGCTGTTTCTTGATCATGTTATATGCTTTTGAATTCTACTTAACGTGTAATAATTGATAATGGCTTATTCTATTTTTTCATGGTATTGGACAAGCGAAAATCACACCAGAAGTGTGGTAAATTTACTATAAACTCCTAATATTATCTCCCCTAATTTTTGTATACTTTTTAAAAAATTTAAACTTTTGTCAACAATAAGCTGGTCACGCAAATAAAAAAAAAAAGGGACTGGTCACACATCTCATTCTTTGCCCTAAAGAGCTCAATTTAGCAAATTTCTTAGAATAATGGTGAAAAAAATCATAACAATTGAGGAACTTGGGTTAGTTTTTTTTTTTTTTTTTGGGATCTGAAACAGCCCTATTCATTTTTAAAAACTAAATAAATTGGCTATCGTACGTTCATTAAGAAAGGAAAAACTTTTTGGTCACTGCACATGGATGTCCGGCCATCTTAAAGGGAAAAAAAAACAATTGTTCCGTTCTTGCGATTTCTTTTAGGGTTAAATATAGTAAGCCCCTTAACTTTACATTTAGTTGCATTTTACCCTCTCAACTTTACATTTAGTTGAACATTTGTGATTTTTTTGTAATGTGATTGTAATTTGCAAAGTTTATTTGTAGGGGTGGTTATAGGATTAGTTTAATGTAAAATTGTATTAAAATAGCATACGAATGAGCATTTGTCTTTAATTAAGGAGTAAAAAGGATTTAAAGTATAAATAATAAACTATAAACGGTTTATGAAGTAAATAGTGGGAAAGTTTTAAATTTTAAATTTGACTCGTGATAGGGTTGGTTATAACCCAATACTTTTTATGTATTAAAATAAATATAAAAATCTAGAAAAAAAAAAGAGAAGTTTGGAAGTCATTGAGAGGTTCTCTCCTAAAAACCCACTCTGCAATACATATAGATTAGAATAAAACTTAAAATATACTTCTTTTTTTCATTTTCAAATAAAAGGGAGGCCTTATCAATAAATAGACAAGTTTCTTAGTTTAATGATAAAAAAAAATTTATCTGACAAATGTGGTTATCGGTATGAGTCTATGACTATTCTAAATCTAACGTTGCCATACAGCTTGTCTGCAGCAATAGAGCAAAATTTTCTTTTTTTTTTAAAAAATTTTTTTGTTCATTCATTGCCACACATAAGCCGTGCAGCAATCCAGGACTAAAACATCTATTACATAGACTAAATACATATATTTCTGGGGCACCTATCTATTAAATTTTCGTACAGAGTCATTAAATTTATTTAACTTATCTATTACAGCAGCAAAATATTTTTACACCAAATCTTGTGTTTGAGAGGGGAAAAAAAAAAGAAGATGTGCATGAACAAGGCACTATTTTAAAATATTTTTTTAAGAAAAAGAAAATTTTGATTCGTTGCCTGCATTGGATTTAGAACACTCACATCGATGATCACATTTGATGGATAATTTATTATTATTATTATTGTTAAACCCAGAAACTTGACTCAATAAATTAGACTGCCCATGTGAATAAAAAGGAAATACGCTTAAAACGAAATCAAATCCATTCACCCAGGCTTGAGCCTGAACCGTGGGGCGGCGGTCCAATTGGTTTCCTTCCCGCTCCCGCCTTTTCTTTAAACCTTGACCATAACCCCGACAAAGTACAAACCCATCCAGACGGACCCTCTCAAATTAATTCCCCCCATGGGTGGCACGACCGTAAATTCAACCATGCTCAGACCCAATTCCACAACCCGCCCAGAAAATATCTTCTCCATCCCAGGAAGTCCAACATCTCTCGAACTTTCTTTCGTTTCTGATATCTCCTCTGCTCCGCAACTTTTTTGTACTCTCCCAGATATTTTCACTCCTCCATCTCTTTCCCCCGCCTTCAAGAGAATATTACCTTTTTCAGAACTTCCCCCATATATTTCTCTAGCTCTTTTTGCCACCTCTCAATCTTGTTTGTGTATCAGCTCTAGCAACCGTTCCATGGTTTAATTGGCAACTGAATTGTTGCTGTTTCTTATGCGATTTTTGGAAGCGGTTCGTAATTAGGATTCGAAAAGTTTAAGCCGGATTCCGGTATGGATAGACACGGAGGATCCAACGGATCTTGCTTCTACTCCGTTCTCGGGATCCGTAAGGATGCCTCCTTCTCCGACATTCGCTCCGCTTATCGCAAGCTCGCCATGGTACTTGCTTTTTCTTGTTTTCTTTTGGCTAAATTCTCTTAAAAATTTGTTCTTTCTTTGTTTTTTTAATTCTGGGGGGTCGGAATTCACTTCAAAATTAACCTGACTAAAAAGGTGTGAAATTTATCTGTCTGTATGTGGATGCATGTGAAGAAATGGCATCCGGATAGATGGACTAAGAATCCGAACGTCGCTGGAGAAGCTCATCGGAGGTTTCAGAAAATTCAAGAGGCATATTCAGGTTAATTTACATTGACTCTAAAAGTCTGCTAAATTTTGACGGCGCTATGTTTTTTTGTTTCTTTGATGCTGAATTGACGGCCGTTTGTTGAATTGGTGGTGGCAGTGCTCTCCGACGAGGGAAAGAGGTCAATGTACGACGCCGGATTCCTTGATCTACTCGAGGAGGACGAGGTTCGCTCCTCCCTACGAATTTTGTTATTAAAATATTCTCAGATATTTTCTCCTCCTCATTTTAAATATTTCCCAGTTGTGATTTTTTTGTTCTCGCGACGACATCGTTTCTTGTTCAGCCCTCGCATAGATCATGATTACTGATCTGCCGCTGACCTCTTGGTATGCAGGGGATGGGTGATTTCCTGCATGATTTGATGAACATGATGGATAACAACGTGGGGGCAGAGGTATGAAACTATTGATACGTGTTAAGGGTATAAAGGTAATTCTAGGTTTTTCAAGGAATCTTGCAATGTGGCTGATAAATACTTATATTTTTTCTTTTTCGGTTTTTTTTTTGTGGGGGAGTGAATAAAGGAGGAGAGTTTAGAGGATCTGCAGCGGACGTTCGTTGAGATGTTCGGTGGTGATTTGGCGAAGATGATGGAGAATGATGATCAGACGACTAGGAAGAGAACACGGGACAGTGGGTCCAGCGTAAGGGCAGCTCCAAAACGGGGCAACAGCTGTGGAACGTCATATCACTGACGGTCTGCTTCGTACCAGATCATGGCCTTTGGCATTTTGTGGTAGAAAAAAAAATTATATATATGGCCTATGATTATGTACTTAATTCTTCAATTAATAGGTGCAAATTTTGGACTAAAGGGGAACTAACTGTCAATTTGGGGGGTAGATTAGGCAAAGTTCCACAGCTAATTTGGCCCTTTTTGGACTTTTTCCGTTGTTCGGTGGTGCAAGGAGGATTGCTAATTGCTTTGGTGATTAGTTTACGTAATAGAGCTCTTTTTATTTTTTATTTAGTATTGTTTGAAGGAAGCTTTTTTTATTCAAATAAACATACATGTTTGTGGTTACACAATTAAATGACCCGAGATTAGCATTCTTTTAATGTCTATACGAGCGGTGTCTATTCGAGATTTTAGACCTTTGACATTTATTCATATTCATTCAATCATACCCTCTAAAATTATTCTCAACCTGGCATCCCGCACGACTCTTCATTCCTTCTTTGACCTTATCTTTGTGCAATTGAAAACATGCATGAAATGGCAAGCCATCACCAAGTATGTTGCTCAAATGATACAGCTTGAAAGGCAATGCAATGAATTTCAGTTCTTAAAAACCAAATTCAAATTCGTTTGGTACAGATTCCGAGTTTTAACTTCATTTGGTACATTTTTTGTGTCTGGAGTGCAAAAAAATTTGGATAGTTATTATTTGATTAAAAATTATTTATTTGCATCACAAATATAATTTTAATATATTTTTTTAATCTTTTTAATTACCTTAGCTGGGAGGAAGAAAGAATGGAAGAAGACAATAATTTATGCGTGTTAATTTGGAGGGTGTGTGTGTGTGTGTGTGTGTGTGTGTTTGTTTGTTTTTTGGGATACAATATATTGTATAAATTGATTCCCTTCCCCCATCGACGTGCCCTCGCTTAGGGATGGCAAAGGGCACCTGCCCCGCGGGGGGCTAATGGGGCGGGGGTTGGGGCGGGGACAGGGGGAATTCCCCCTCCCGCTTAAAACCCATTCCCCGCCCCGCCACCCGCTTTAAAAACATAAATATATATGTATATAATTATATTTATAATATATAATTTAATTAGTTATAAATTTATGATAATGATATTATTAGTTATATGTATTATATAATGTCTATTAGTATATATAATATAATTGATATTATTAATTATACTAATAATTATATATGTGTACTTATACAAATTATTAATTGGTTATACTAAATTTATTAATATATTTATACTAAATCCCTAATTACACTTAATACAATACATTTTTTTCTTAAAAAAAGCACAAGCACAATAATAAATTAGTGATTGTATTTGTGTCAAAAATGAAAACTTGACTACTTTAGTTATATTTATTTCATCATGTTGGATTGTATTCAAATAATTTTTATTTGATTGTTTTTATAAGTTTCAATTGTAAAATTACAATGAATAATAATTTGATGATATTTTGATATTTTAGTATTTGATTATTTGCTAAAATTTAATCATAATAAAATTATATAATAATTTTTTATTAACCCCGCGGGGGAAGCGGGGCGGGAAGGGGACGAGGTGGGAGGAGCGGGGGACGGGGGATAGGGCGGGGCCGGGGAGAGTTTGTAGGCAACCCCGCCCCGTTGCCATCTCTACCCCCGCTCCTCCACGGCCCTAGCTCTCTCTCTCACCAAATCCTAAAAAAAAAAAAAACAAAAAGATATGTGAGGACTTGAAGATATATGGTTTAAACAATCCAGGTGCCAACATGGGCTCCACAAAGGGAGGTAACTGATGCTTGGAACATAGTATTGCATTTTGGCAAAGTCTGTGTCAGAGTCGTAGGGATATGGAAGAAGGATTCCAGCAACACGCAACTTGGGAGTTGGGATATGGCAAGTTTCCATCCAAACCTTTCCTCTTTGAGCGGCTGACCACAATAAATGTTCTCAATTGATTACAAGCCCTTTTTAGGCAAAAACTTGGATGGTCTCGGTCCATATCCCCACCCGTGAACCCTGGAGCGCCAGATCTTTCCTCGTAACCAGGGTTAGCAGATTCCCTCTTCTTGTATTTTTTATTTTCCTTAGGAGGCTGAAAAAAGAGGATAAAGGACAAAAAAAACTTTTCAACCTTTCTTCAGGGTGGTAGTACCAATTGGTTGTATGGATGTTTCTCGTGGATCCCACCTTAGATTGCTCGTTTGGGCCGGTGTGTTCGATGTTTCTTCTGCGTTCGTGTTAAATTAAGTGTGCGTTTGTTTCTTTTGTCTATGGAAAAAAATTCAGGGTGGTAGTAGTTGGAGAGAGTTTTAGGTAAATTGGTTTACACAAATTGGTGTCTTTGGTTAAATCTTTTTCCTTGGATTGTGAAGAAGACTAATAAGAAGTATGAAGTTGAGGAGGATGATATTTTTAAAAAAAAATTCTCAAGAAATAAGGATCTTCATATTCGGCAACTCCAACCTAATTAGCATTTTTACAAAAATTCACCAATTATTACTACACAAATCTAAGGTTTGCTTGTGTCTTTGCTTTTGGAACGATAAATAAATCATATTTAACAAGCCATTGATAATTAATTATTGAATTATTCTTTTCATTTTTTCCTTTTGCTCTGCAAAGCTTTGGAAAACTAATAAATTACTTGTGTTATCTATAATGCTAAAATGGGCTATTTATGTTCAGTTTTTTTTTCCCTTTTTCAGGTTATGTCAATGAAGCTCAAGAAATTGGAGTGAATATGGAAGATGCACGAGGATTTTCTTGAAGACTTGGTTATGGACGAACTGAAAGTTTTGTATTTTGTAGAGTCCATTTGGATTGGTCATTTTTTCAAAAATAAGTTTTTCAAATACAATAGTACAATAATACATGAATAAAAATAATTCAAAAAATATTTTATTCATACAATATATCAAAAATTATTTATAGTAAAAATTTTTTCATATACACTGCTACAATAAAATTTAATCCAAATGGAGCCAGTCCAGGGATTGTTTTTAGCCATTCAGGTCAAGACAGCCACGCGTGGTTTTGAGAGCCGCAAGGTTCACGGGTGGGGCCATGGACTAGGTTCATCCAAGTATTTGCCCATCGTGGATATAACTCTAAAGTGGGGCAGTTCATGGACCAAGTAGTCGAGTCCATAACGCAACTATCCAAACCAATAATTAAACTACAGATTTGATTTGAAAAACCAACAGAAACCAATCCATCTCAAAGAACAAACGAAAATACCAGTTCGATTTCCTATCAGATTATATTAAAAATTAATTTCATTTTTTTCCAAACAAATAGAAAATTTTGTACAAGCTTCTTTCCATTTTTCAAATCCCTATCTTAATTCTTCTTTTGTAGATTGATTTTTCAGATAGATTTTGTTCGTGTTCTTAAATTAAACTCTCATTAGTACCTAAATTACTTAAATATAACACCAATTCAAAAATTCGCCATTTTTTTGATTTCCAAAAGACGACCAGTTAATAAATTTGGCAATTGGAACAAAAATACCTTCCAATGCTCAAATAAAGATTATAAAGAAAGGTGAACTTTTTTTTTTTATTGATTGATTTTTTAAAATTAGTCTTCTTTGTATCTTCCTCAAGCGTATATCCTTTTGAGTGATGGTGAAATTTTTTTTTTGTTAAACACCTTGAATAACAGAGTGGGCAAACACCCCACCCTTAGTCGCGTGAAATTTGAATTAGACAACGAAAAGGAGACAAAGGGTTCCCTAATTTCTGTGGATCAAAACAAAAGAAAGATAAAGTTAAAGTAATGAAAAATTCGATGATCCTTTTAGATACCATTTTTTCAATTTTTATCTCTCCCTATAGATAATAATTTAAAATTTAAATACTTTAACAATTTTAATCTAAGGGTCAATGATAATTTTTTTACCATTCAATGATGAATTTCACTTATTGACAGGATACCGAAAGAGACGTTTTTTTTTATCGTAACAATAGAATTCCTATAACCTAATCTAGGGGGAGGGGGAAGGAGACTCGATGTGAGTACAGACTCCATCGAATAAAACTAATTAAGATCGTCACATATTGTGATAAATTTTGGTGGGAGCCAAAAAGAAATGGTTGAATATCTCATAGATAATAGGCCAAATTCACCAACATTACCCGAAGGTCGCAATCGCAATCAGAGGAAAGTCTCAAGAATAGAGAAAGCATCAGTCACCTCCACCGTCCACGCAACAGGAAGCTAACTTCTTTGTAACCTGCACCTCTAAAATTCCATGAATTTATGAGTATTTTTATTTCTCCCCTTCACGTGATTCTTGAATGATAGTCACGATTTCCATATTTAAAACGAAATCTACACGTTTAATTTTGGCATAACCTAAGGAGTTGATTGGTTCAAATTCTATAATCACCGTCATTGTTTAAAAATAAATTTATTTGTTAATTTGAATTTAGTCCAGGTGGAATGGCCATACCCATATAATAAATTATGTACTTCTAGAAAAAAAAAAAATTCTAGTTCTCATTTTATTGCCTCGGTAGTTACTCAAATATACGGCCTATTTGGCAATGAGTTTTTACCCGAGTTTGTCTCTTACCCGTTTTTAAATAATTTTATCTACAATAATCACAAAAATTTTTAAAAGTTTTTAACCTACACACTTCAAAATATCCAAAACACATAAAAAAAATTTCCTTTCCTCCTTTCTTCTTCCACCTAAACCCACCACCACCCCCTGCGCGCCGGTTTGGGCGCCGCCCACCTCTTTTTTTTTTTTTTCTCATCTCCCTCTCCTCCCTTCCCCTCTTCCCCGCCACCCTCCCCCTCCCCTTCTGCCCGATCTGGTCACGAGATCAAATCGCAACCGAGAAAAAGCTAAAAAAAATTCCATGTTTGCTGTTGGTTCTTCTAGCGTCTGAGGCAGAGGTGGCAGGGGAGGGAGAGGGAAAGGGAGAAGAAGAAGAGAGGAAAGAAAAGAAAAAAGGAAGAAAGAAAGAAAGAAAAAAAGAAAAAAAAAAGTTTTCCATTTAAAAAATTTTTCTTATAATTTTTACAGTAAGGTACAGTAAAATTTTAAACAAACATCCAAAAAATTCATTTGCCAAATAGGGTTACAATTTAGAAAGGTGCTAAATTCAGGGATGTTTGTTGTTGTTCGGCTAATTTCTTAGAATATACTTAAAAAAAAATCCGTCAAATGTAGGTCTGACAAACTCATGGTACAAAACTATAGCTGCCGTGCCTAGTCAGCACGACAACAAATATTTTTTTTTAAATCGTTGTAGGCTACCGTGCTGACTGTACACGGTAGCCTGCAGCTAAATTTTTTTTTTTTTAAATCGGAGCCTGCTATCGTGCACAGTCAGCACGGTAGCAGGTAGCCTTTTGAAAAAAAAAAAAGTCAACTGTAGCAATAGAAATTTCGGTCGCCTGCTACCATGAGTTTTTTCAATACTTCCATGTTAGGATTAGCTACTAGTTAGAATTTGAAAAAAATTTATATTTTTTGGGAATTGGTTGGAATGTGTTCTTATTTATTAATAGGTATTTGGTTTATACCACTGCCAAAGCGTATAAATTCAAATTACTACTGCTAAAAGAAAGAGATTTTATCAGTATGTGATAATTTTATACATTTATTTCACTAATGTATCTTATTCAACTGGTTGGTGAGAATATTTAACTAGTTGAGAACATTATGTACTTGAGATGTGGAATTTAAATTTCCAACCATTTAAACACAATGAAGTCAGATCTCTTGCATAATAGAGCAGGGATTCGGCCATGGTAGTGCTGCCAATCCAAGAACAAGGTGCAAGAAATATTGCACGTTAAAATTTGGCCATTTCTGGCTCAAAAATTAATTTGTAAAGATGAATTGGTAATCAACTTATAAAATGTTTTTACACAATATCACCTGTGTTTCTATAGTAGATTATTTGTAGAAAATTTTAAAATAATGTTGTAGTAGTTTTCGTGATTTGATGTACGTAAAATACAAATTTGATAAAAAATAAAAAAATAATTAAAAACATGTCAATAATACAATCAAAAAATATGTTTAAAATAATGAAGTTCAGGTTTGTTTGGATTGCGAATTATTTTCAAAATTTTATTTGTTTGCATCATTAACATATTTTTAATCTCCTTTTTATCTCACATATATCACATTAAAAAAGTGTTAAAGTATTTTGTTTTCAAAAAATTATCCCAAATAATCTACTATCCAAACACATTCAATGTAAAAAATTTTGATTATTGTTCATTATCCATTTATTTCTTTAGTGTGTATTCTGTTGTATTTGTTGCATTAAAATCACCTTTTCACATAATTGTAAGTGTTTCAATCATTTGATTTCAGTCACAATAATTGCATAGCCTCTGATTTAAGCCATTCCAGCAAAAGAACGGTGATTTTTAAATGGCTGACCCTGACTGTCCCTCCAAAGTGAGAGTTTCTCTCTCTAGATAAGAGTGCGAGTCTCTCAGTCTTGAGAGTTTCAAACTTTTTCAAAATCCTTCAAAATTTTCGCAAACACACACACACAATCCCAAGATCTAGACATTCCTCAGAACTTTAATGTTGTGATGAAGTTAAGAAGAGCGAACTAATTAGAGTGCAACAACAAAAGTCGTGCTTGTTGAGGTAATCTTGTCCCCCAGCTAGTGGAAAACTCACACCTCAGTGATAGCTACATTGTCGGAAATTCTACATGCAAGAGTGATCTTAATTAGTCTGGACCGAGGAAACAGACTCCATGGAAGACGTAAGGACGCTGGCAAGTATCTTCATAGCCATTAATTCCACTGTCTTTTTTTGCGGTTTTCATATCTGTTAAAGGGTTTGGGGTTTGCCCTATTCAACCTCATTTAAAAAAAAAAAAAGCAAAAAGCTTAAATATCTTCTTAAAAAATAGGAAAATTTTCAAAAACAGGGAGGGAGGTTTTTCTTCTGTGTTGAGAGTTCTTGCCTGTCTGAGTTGGTCTCTTTTTTGTTTTTGGCTCTTGGTTGACTTGTCCTGGTCTCAGTAGTGATGGTAGGAGCCTTAGAATCTGTATAGACCTTATGGCGGAGGAACTGGCAGATGCGATCAGAAAGTTTGCTCTCTCAGAGAAAGAACTGGAAAGTACAGACTTAGGAGGCGAAGAGATAGACAGAGGTATACAAGAATGTCAGTTAAGTTTAGTGGGGAGAATTAAAGGTGAGAAAGTGGTTAACTTTGTCGGAGTAAAGAACTTCGTGAACTCAGCTTGGGGGTACCCAAGGAATCTGAGGATCATAGAACTGGGTCCAAATATGTTTCAGTTTTATATCCCAAGTAGGGAGGGCAGAGATAGGATAGTAGGAGGAGGACCTTAGGTCATGGACAACCAAATTCTAGTAATGAAACACTGGTTTGAAGGTATAGAGGATGATACAGCTGCCTTTGACTTGGCACCTTTGTGGGTGCAAGTCTGGAATCTTCCTATGCACTGGATAACAAAAGAAACGGGGTGAAAAATTGGTGCAGTGTTTCATGAAGTAAAGGATGCTCTAGTATCTCAAGTAGGAGGGAAGGAAGGTAGACACTTAAAGCTTTTGGTGGTGCTAGATACCTCTCTACCTCTACTCAGGGGAACAACTGTTAAAGTTAATGGAGTTTTGAAATGGTTGAACTTCAGATATGAGCGATGTCCAGACTTTTCCTACAAATGTGGTGTAGTTGGACATGGAGACATGCAAGACAATTATACAGATAAGTAAATGAAAGCAGGAACATCAGTATGGTCCGTGGTTGAGAGCCAATACAGGAAAAGCATCACCCCAAAAGGAACAACAAAGCAAGTTCAACTCTGAGAAGAATCATTGGGGCTTTAAAGATGGAGAGATGGTACTTTTAAATCCCAAGGCAAAGGTGAATCTGGAACATAGACATAAGGACTTTACGTCAAGGAGAAAGGAAGATCTTAGGAAGTGTAATGATGAGAAACAGACAGATAAGGAAAGGCCCAAAGAGGTAGATGCTAATGAGGTACAGAAGCCAAGAGATGAGGTGAGTTGCAATGATATGAGAATGCAAAGTTCAACTTCAAATAACAACAATAGCCAGAAGGTAAGCTGTATCAGAGAAGTTACAGAACCCCTGCTTGGGAGAAAAAGTAACTGTGTTTTGGAAGCAGGAATAGCAAGTTTCTCAGAGAGGATGGAGAAAGTGGATCGTTTAAGGGTGAAGTGGAAAGAACTGGACTTGAGCAAATAGCACAGGAGCTTATGCAAGTAACGGTAGTAGAGGAAGAATCTGGTAGTCCGGAAACAACACTAATGCAAATTGATCCAGGAAGTTCTGAATTAGGAACAAAGGCTGTTCAGAAACATAACAGGAAGATGAAGAAACAATTGAGATCTCCTAAAATTTCTAGACAGCCACTGAGAGAATTGAGCAGGAATAGGAATCTGACACCTCAACAAGGGAAAAGGAAACTTAACTTGGTGGATGAGGATATGGTGAAAGTGCAGGTGAATGAGATTGTCCCTAAGAGGAATAAAATGGATTCTGGGGAAGGGAATCTGAGTGAGAATTATGAGGGGGAAGGGGCCAACCTTAACCGGCCCCTCAAGCTACAATGAAGGTCTTGGTGTGGAACTATCAAGGAGAAGGGAGCCCCTTGACAGTTTTTCAGTTGAGGGAGGCAAAGAACCTCCTCTCCCCAAACATGGTCTTCTTGAGTGAGACCAAAAACAGGTTCAGTTATATGAAAAAGGTTCAAAATATTCTGAGGTATGATGAAAGTGTAATTGTGGAAGCTATGGATAAGAAAAAAGGCATGGCCTTGTTTTGGAATCATGATATACATGTTAGGAAGGTTGTTACAACTACTATTACTATAAAGGCTCTAGTTATAGATCCGGACACCCAAGTTGAGTGGTGATTTATTGGTGTTTACATGAGTTGTGATGCTAATATCAGGAAACAACAATGGAAAGTCTTGAATGTGAGACAGCAATTGTGGGGGGATAAATGGCTTCTAGCGGGTGATTTCAATGATATACTCTCTAATGAAGAGAAGTGGGGTGGAAGAGTAAGAGAAAAGAGAAGTTTCAAGGATTTTAACAGTTTTGTAGAAAATAATAGACTGGTGGATCTTGGATTTATTGGTAACCCCTGAACATGGAGCAACAATTGGGAAGATGAGGGAGAGATAAGGCAAAGACTGGACAGAGGTTTGAGCACCATAGAATGGGGCCAAAATTTTGACAAGGCTAAATGTGAACATGTGGAAACTCTTGGATCAGACCATAGCATGCTGCTTATAGACAATTGGCCAAGAATAGAGAAAAGAAAATCAAGATTTTTCTTTGATAAGAGATGGCTCAAAAGGACAGAAATCAATCAAATAGTTGAGCAAGTTTGGAACCAAACAGTAGAAGGAAATAAGATGTATAGGATCACAAAACAGGTAGCTAACTATAGAGTGACTCTCCTCAAATGGAAAAACAATTTCACAGGAAACTATTTGCTAAGAATCAACCAAGTGAAGCAACAGATTAAGAAGATTAAGGACTCGAAGGATGCAAGCTCTAAGGATAAGATTGCAGAATTGAAGAATCAGTTGAAAGTGGCATATTCAGAAGATGAGCAGTATTGGGCTCAGAAAGCAAAGATCGATTGGCTGAGAGAAGGGGACAAGAACATCAAATTTTTCCATGCATGTGTGAAGGGAGGAGAAGGAAAAATAGAATGCTCAACATTCAAAGGGAGGATGGAACCTTGACAAAAAATGAGGAGGAGCTGGGAAAGGAAGTAGCTGACTACTATAGAGTTCTATTCTCTAGTTCTGGTAGTGAGGGTCTTGCAGAGATTCTAAGTGGTATACCTCTAACAATCACTACTGAGATGAATGAAAAGCTAACTAAAGAGGTGAGTGAAATGGAGATCAAATCTGCTCTCTTTTTCATGAATCCAAATAAGGCACCAGGTCAAGATGGTATGACTCCCTTGTTCTTTCAAAAATTTTGGCATGTTGTTAAACCAGATTTAATTGCTGCCATTAGGTATTTTTTCCAAACAAGCAACATGCCTAAGTCTTGGAATCATACTGTCATTTCTCTTATCCCAAAAATACAGAATCCTACTAACTTGAAGAGTTATAGGCCAATTAATCTTTGTAACGTAGTGTACAAAGTGATTTAAAAAATATTGGCCAATAGACTCAAGAAAGTTTAAGCCTATGCATTAGTAAAAATCAGGCAGCCTTTATCCCAGGCAGGAAAATTCTTAATAATGTCATTTTGTCCCATGAATATTTGCATTATATGAAAAATAAGAAACAAGGACAGAATGATTTTATGGCTGTGAAGTTGGACATGTCAAAGGCCTACGACAGAGTGGAGTGAAAATTCCTGGATTCCATGATGGACAAGATGGGCTACTGCACAGTCTGGAGGGAATGGATATGGAGCTGCCTCTCCTCAGTGACATACTCTTTCAATATAAATGGTGTACCAAAGGAGTTTGTAATACCAGAAAGGGGAATAAGACAAGGTGATCCACTGTCGCCTTATCATTTCCTTTTATGTTCAGAAGGTTTCTCCAATTTATTGAAGCAGGCTGAAGATGAAAAAAAGATTTCAGGGATGAAGATAAGTAGGAATGGACCAAGCTTGACTCATTTATTTTTTGCTGACGACTCATTGATCTTCTGTAAAGCTGATAGAGATGAAGCCAATGAACTCTGTCAAATTCTTAGGAAGTATGAGAAGGGATCAGGCCAATCTATAAATCTGGAAAAGTTCTCAGTGTTTTTCAGTAGCAATGTGAGCCATCAGAGTAAAGGGGAAGTAAGACAAAGCCTAGGCACAATTCAGGTGGCTACTTAAGGGAAATATTTGGGGCTACCTATGGTGATAACAAGATCCAAACAGCAAGTTTTTGGCTACATTAAGGACAGCATCAGCAGAAGAATGAATAGCTGGAAAAACAAGTTGCTTAGCCAAGGAGGGAAGGAAGTATTATTGAAGGCAGTCTCCATGACAATGCCAGTTTACATAATGTCCTGCTTTAAACTCCCTAACAAACTGTGTAAAGAAGTGACCTCCATTTTTGCTAATTACTGGTGGGGAGAAACTGAAGGAAGAAATAAGATGCATTGGTGTTCATGGGGGAGATTGGCTAGAGAGAAAAAAGAGGGAGGCTTGGGTTTCAGAGATTTGCAGAATTTCAACAAAGCCTTGCTGGCTAAACAGGTTTGGAGGGTGATTTCCAAACCCAATCTCTTAGTCAGCAGGGTCTTGAGGGCCAAGTATTTTCATAGGGACTCAATCTTTAAGTGTAAAGTCCCTAAGTATGCTTCTTGGATCTGGCAAAGCCTGATGAATGTGAGGGATTTTGTGCGAAATGGAACTAGAAAGAAGATAGGTAATGACAAGGCAACAAATATTTGGGAGGATAATTGGATCTCTGGAAATAAGGATAGAAAAGTCACCACTGTGATGCCTCAGAGTTGCAATATCAGAAGAGTAGACGAGTTGATCAGTGGATTTAGATGGAGGAAACCCTTAGTGTTTAGGATTTTCAACAGGAAGGACGCGAAAGAAATCCTTGATATTCCTATCAGTATTGCAGGAAGGGATGACAGCAATTACTGGTTACATAGTGGCAGTGGTACCTACACGGTCAACTCAGGATACAAAGCTCTATGCAAGGAAACAACTCAACACAAGGGAAGAAGAGATAATGAGGCAGAAACAAGCTCAGCAAACTCCAATGAAAAGCAATGGAAGTGGTTGTGGAAGCTAAAGGTCAAAAGCAAGATAAAACACTTCATTTGGAGAAGTCTAAATGGTCTTTTACCAGTTAATGACCTGGTGTTCAAAAGAATACACCAGGGGGATCCAATCTGTGATGGCTGTGGAGAGCAGGAAGAGACAATTGAACATTTGTTTTTTCAATGTAGCAGAGCCCAAGAGGTGTGGAAGATGGCTCCAATTCAGTGGGATGGATTAACGGAACAGACAACGAATATATTAGTTTGATGGACTACTATGCTGGAAGCAACAAATAGGATATAAGGAAGGGAACATGTAGAGCTAACTGTGAATATCCTTTGGCAAATCTGGAAAAGAAGAAATGAATGGAAGTTCAATGCCAAACGAAGGCATCCTTGGGAAACAATTGAAAAGGCCCAACAAGAATGGCAAGAGTAAGCATCAGCTTGGAGGGAGGAGAAAACGACCCCTGCGGAAGCTGAAAGATGTAGAGAGATTGTAGAAACAGATGAGGTTGGAAGAGATGAAATGCAGATCAGAATATCAATTCATGTGCAAGAACAAACCAATAGAGTTGGTACTGGGATTATAGCAACTAATTTCAACTATCAGTTAGTGTCTGCTTGGGCACTAACTGATAGGTACGTAGGGAACCAATTGCAGACTAGTACAGAAGTTGTGAAGATGGCCATCATAAAGGCCAGACAACAGCAATGGCAGAAAATTACAGTCCATCTCCTCAGCCCTCAGCTGTTGAAAATGATAACGAATGGGTTGGCCAAGGATATCAAAATGGCAACTTTGACTGATGATATTAATAGCCTCAGAGCCTTATTCCAGAAATGCTCATTTTGTTTAGATAGAAAATTAGATTCTAGATGTGATTGGATTAGTGATTATGCTTTAGGCATATCTCAAGATGAGGAATGGATCAATCATCAGTATGTCTAACACTTTTTGTATAGAACTAGTTGAGTTTTTGCTCATATAAGTGTATATTTTTGTCAATCAATACAAAATCTACCGTTGTAGAAAAAAAAAAGACTCTGACTGTCAGCAAAAGAAATTTCGGTCGCCCACAGCGACCTTTTTTTTTTTTTTTTTTTTTTTGTCAAAAGGCTGAGCACGGTAGCAGGCTGCGATTTAAAAAAAAAAAAAAAAAATTTGGCTGCAGGCTACCGTGCACAGTCAGCACAGGAGCCTGCAATGATTTAAAAAAAATATTTGCTGTCGTGCTGACTAGGCACGGCTGTTATAGTTTTGTACCATGGGTTTGTCAGACCTATATTTGATGGACTTTTTTTTTAGATATATTCTAAGAAATTAGCCTTGTTGTTCTAGGCTTTTTAGTTTGGATAATATTATTTGCACACCCACTATCCCATTTTTATTTTGATGAAACTATATTACCCCCTCGCTAATTTCTTCTCCTTGTTTATGAGTTAATTTTACTATATTTTCTCTTATGTTCTAAAACCAATTAATTATTCCATTGCACATTATAATAGCTAATTTAAAATTATCACTAATATGTATTATGTAGTTTTCTACAAAACTTCACGAAATTATATGATGCCAAAAATCAATCTAACTATGTAATATGAATAGATTCCGACTTCAAGTCTAAAAAAATAAATAAAAAAAAATCCGAAGCTTCAAATATGACCAAAATTTGAGTATAACTACAATGTCTCATAAATAGAACACTAATACTTCAAAAAGTCAACTAAGAATAGCTCACATAGCTATCATAAAGGGAGTGAAACTTTCTAATATATTTCAACAAAAGTATAATAGCATCTAGTATCCAAATGATGCAATGGGACCTGAATTATACTCATCAAAATCTACAAAATTGAAATTAACATAAGAATATAAAAAATAAATTAAAAAAGTTATGTAAATTTA
Organism: Coffea arabica; assembly: GCF_036785885.1. Classification (NCBI taxonomy): domain Eukaryota; kingdom Viridiplantae; phylum Streptophyta; class Magnoliopsida; order Gentianales; family Rubiaceae; genus Coffea; species Coffea arabica. Next base: position 71,649,803 of record NC_092313.1, on the reverse strand, counting down.
GAAAAAGAGAGGCAAAAGTTAAATTTTTTTTTTTATCTTTTGGACACGTACGACAATTGTGCCCAACTTCCTTGCATGTGAACACAAGATCGGATAGGAAAAGAAATTAGGACAGAGGTAATATGGTCTTATCAAGATAAAAATAGGGTAGTGGGAGTGTCAATAACATAAGGGGAGTGCAAATAACATTATCCTTTAGTTTTTATCCATTTTTTGTTTTCTTCTTGTTCTTTAAAGAATTGCTTGACCATCAACATTATTCTCTGCGATTTCCAATCAGATAACAATTGGTATGCTTGCTTGTCCGTTAATTTACAGGCAACAAGAATTAAACTTGTATATGAATGTATGATCATTGGCAAAATTATGTAGAGGGTAGTGTTATTACTTATTATTGTGGTAACTATCGTCCAAGGGAAACAATTACGTTCTATTGTAGTAGTTCTACTTGAGATTAAGGACAGTTCAGCTCTTGGGAAAGCCAAGTCTTTGTTTAGTCTTCAGATTGGTAGATCCTCCACATGTATCAGCCTGGAATACCCTTCATTTTTTTGAGAATTAATGAATGCATAAACATGTATTGCTTTTTGTTGGCTCAACAAAATATACGTAGCTGAAACATAAATAATTCGATGCCCCTTGTTGAGAAAATTTTAACTCACACATTTTAAACAACCAAATAAATTCGAGGCACAATATTAATGAAGGGAAATAAGTGGTGAAAAGGAACGAATGACAAGGAAATATGAAGCCTTTAATTTGGGAGGCAAAATGATAGCCCTGTTTGGCACTTGAGTTTTTTTGCCAAGTTTGTCTGCTACAAGTTTTTAAAAAACTTTAGATACGGTAATTTCAAAAAACTTCTCAAAGTTTTTAAACTATACACTTCAAAATATTCAAAAATTTACACACTTCAAAAAATTTTTTAAAAACTTTTATAGTAAGTTACAATAAAGTTTTAGACAAACACCCAAAAAACTCACTTACCAAATAAGGCCGATATTTTCTATTAATACAAAATCCTCACATTACAATGAAGCAGCACTGCATGTATATATAGTGGTCATCGACAAAACTCGGCTTTATATAGCCGAATAACTTACTAAGCTAGCAAATCCGAATTTGATCCTAATAACTATGACTATGACTATGACTAGCGGCCTATTAAGCTAGCAGAGCTGACCGATTTATGACTAATAATACTAATATAACTAATTATCAGCCAACTAACCAAAAACCAAGAAGAAAAACAATGAAACAAGAAATCCTAACTATCTTCCATAAAGTCCAGTGTTGGAGTTTTTGTCGGGCTTAGTGCTGGTGTTATTTTGATCGCTATGGTTTATACACCTATTCAAGTTGACGAAGGATTCATGCCAGGAGGTGATCCAATGGCCTAGGCTGCAAATCAAGCTGTCCGCGGATTCAAGTGTTATTCTAGCCATCGGTGTTAGCAATTCTTTCAATTGCTTTGTGAGATTCAACTTGCTCTTGAATAGTTTGAATTAAAGGTTGGAGTAAGGATGTAATCGAACCGAGTTTCTCGCTAGCAGCTTGGTCAAAAGGTTGACTCGCACTCAGTTTTGATCGAGTGCGAGTCGAGTACGAGTAGCTCGATAATTATTCAAGCCAAGTTCGAGTATTATTTTTTCAAACTCGATTTCTCGTCGAGTCTTATCAAGCACAAAGTAATTAATTAAAATTTATATATTTAGTTATTATAATTTTACTCTTTTAAGCTTGAGAGTTGTATAAATTATCAGAATTACTTTTTTAGTCGAGTCAAGTACTCGAGTTTGATCATACTCGCAAAAAAATCGAGCATAATCGAATGGATGTTGAGTTTTCGAACCATTTTTTGAGTTCGAGTTTGAGTTCCATTTCTACTGCTCGTTCAAGCTCGATCTCGAACAATACCTCTCTACTGTCGAGTCGAGCTCAAATATAACGGTACTGGCGCTTGACTCGACTTGATTACATCCCTAGATTGGAGTGATTTCTTGAGCTTCTTAGCACAGGCTCTAGTCACCGGTCAAATTGGAACTTGAACTAGATCATCACTCAACTCTTGGACAGCCTCGATGTCTGCATCACTTGACAACTAGAAAACGTTCACCGCCTAGGTGAATAAGAAAACAACAAAATTGATAATTAAACTTGGAACTATAATGACAACTAATAGCCTTGCAACTCAATTTAACCAATTAAATAGCTTGGTTTGAAATTTTGCTAAGACTTCTTTTTATTGATCTTCCAAGCAAAAGGTTATACCATCAACAATTTATTTAAGCAGATCGTTTACCATAAATAATTCATCTTTTTTTTAAAAATTTAGGTTTTTGGTTGATTTTGTTGGGGAAAAAAATGTTTTTAGCATGTGAGTTTCCAATACCAAAATCACCCATATAAGTAAATCCCACACTGGATTAACATAATGACGATATGATGAATTACTCTTGACGAACTTTACAACGCGACTAAAGAAGCACTAAGCTTTTTGTCTTTCGATCGCCAGAAAACTTCTCTAGTGTACAGGCCAAGCATGAATATTGGTTTCTCCATTCCAGCTGTAAGATGTAGATCATAACGATGAGAAAAAAAGGACAAGCAAGATTAGATGACGGAAAGGATGGATTTCTTATAAATTCTGGTGCATGGAAGATCAGAATAGTATCAGAGTAAGTTCAATAAAGAAATTTGATCAATGGAGGGATTAATCTTCAAAGTCTTACGATCTTTCCTAGTGTTTACCTGGTTTCTTGTGCCGTTTCACGCAAGCCTAGTAGTATCAGCGAAGAGGTCCACATACATTGTTCATATGGACAAATCAGCCATGCCTAAGGCTTTCTCTAGCCACCACATGTGGTATTCTTCCACTGTTGATGCTGTAAAATCTGTCTCATTTGACAGTCTTCGAAATGGACCAAAATTTGTCTACTCCTATGATAATGTCTTGCATGGTTTCAGCGCATTGTTGTCCGAAGATGAGCTAGAAGCTCTGAAGAAATCACCAGGATTTCTTTCAGCTTATACTGACAAGCTTGTCACAATGGACACCACTCACACCTATAATTTTCTCTCTCTGAACCCCACAAATGGGCTTTGGCCGGCTGCAGACTTCGGCAAAGATGTGATTGTAGGGGTCATTGATAGCGGTGTTTGGCCTGAAAGTCCGAGCTACAAGGACGATGGAATGACACCTATTCCTTCCAAGTGGAAGGGAACATGCGAGGCTGGACAGGATTTCAATTCTTCATTGTGCAACTTAAAGCTAATTGGTGCAAGATACTTCAATAAGGGTCTTGTAGCTGCAAATCCGAAGATCGTTATTAGCATGAATTCTACCAGGGATTTTTTGGGACATGGCACGCATACTTCCTCCACGGTAGCTGGAAATTATGTTGACGATGCCTCATTTTTCGGCTATGCGTCAGGGACGGCCAGAGGAATCGCCCCTCGAGCTAGAGTGGCCATGTACAAGGTTTCTTGGCCGGAAGGAGGCTATACTTCTGATCTAATTGCTGGTATAGATCAAGCTGTTGCGGATGGGGTTGATGTGATATCAATATCTATGGGCCTAAATTTCATCCCTTTATATGAAGACCCTGTAGCAATAGCTTCATTTGGTGCAATGGAGAAGGGCGTTATGTTCTCTTGTTCAGCTGGAAATAATGGTCCATCTCTTGGGACGTTACATAATGGAATTCCATGGACCATGACAGTTGCAGCAGGTACTGTTGATCGTTTCCTTGCAGGGACAGTAACTTTGGGGAATGGAATGACTATCACAGGGTGGACTACTTTTCCTGCCAGAGCTGTAGTTGAAGATTTACCTCTTATCTACAACCCAACAATAGCTGGTTGTAATTCAAGTGACTTGCTATCTAGTGCTCATGGAATTGTCATTTGTGACAATTTCAATGCTTTCTACAATCACGAAAATATTTCCAGGTCAACTGTCCCTGCTACCATCTTTTTCTCTGATGATCCAGAGATTACAGAATCTACCACTTTTCCTGATCCGGGAGTCATTATCAGCACAAAATATCTAGAAGATGTGATTAAGTATGCCTTAAATGGTGTCAAGCCCACTGCCAGCATCACATTTCAACAAACTATCTTAGGAACAAACCCTGCACCAGTTGTTGCCGACTATAGCTCAAGAGGCCCTGCACCAAGTTACCCAAACATCTTAAAACCTGATGTTATGGCACCAGGGACGTTAGTGTTAGCCGCATGGGTTCCAACAAGTACTGTAGCAACCATTGGGGACAAAATTCGCTTGTCAAGTGATTTCTCTCTTGCAACCGGCACATCAATGGCTTGCCCCCATGCCTCTGGCGTTGCCGCACTTCTCAAAGGTGCGCATCCCGAATGGAGTCCAGCAGCTATTCGATCTGCCATCATGACCACGGCAAACACCCTTGACAATACTCAGAGTCCGATCAAAGACATGGGATTCAACTATGACATAGCGTCACCTCTAGCCATGGGGGCAGGACATATTAATCCAAATGCAGCGCTGGATCCAGGGCTCATATACGATGCTACAGCTCAAGATTACATAAGTCTTTTGTGCACCATGAATCTCACTCGGAGCCAAATTGCATCTATTGTAAGATCAACTGACTACAGTTGCCTCAACGCTTCCTCTGATTTGAATTATCCATCCTTCATTGCATTGTACAACAATGGAAGTACAGAGGTGTTGAATAAGATATTTGAGAGGACTGTTACAAATGTTGGGGATGGTCCTGCAACATACAAGGCCATTGTGACAGCTCCAAGGGGTTCCGTTGTTGAAGTGAATCCACAGACATTAGCTTTTCAGGAGAAATATGACAGGCAAACCTATTCACTGACCATAAGATACACAAGTGACAACACTGCAAAGGTTAGTTTTGGTTCAATTACATGGTCAGACTTTGGAGGGAAACACGTTGTCAGAAGTCCAATTGTGGTGTCACCAATAACCACTGTTTGGGCTTGATAATGTCATTCCATTTTAATTTTGTTGAATTCCTGAATAGGGCTTCTTCCTTTTTTTTTTTTCCTTTAATTTCATCATGAATAAGAATTTTTTCCTTAGTAGGGGAAGGAGTGGGATTTAAGAAGTACCGTGAATAAGAATTGTTGAATGGTAACTAGTTTAATTGCTGTGTTCAAGGTAATTTAAGATCTTTGAGTTTAAGGCTGACTCATTAATTACTACTATGAAACTTGTAAAGTAATTTTTTTTTTTGAGTCAATCGTCATTTATCTGCCTTACACTTACTTTAGCCTGTTCTAGAGAGAGGGCCCAACTAGACCTACAGGAGAATCGACGAGAACTGAACCATCATCGGACCAAACGGATGCATTACGCACCAGTATAGTTTTAGAGGAAGCCACTTAAAGTGGCAAGTAACGGGAGATAAAGTTTGAACTCCTAACCTCTCATCTCATCAAACCTTAAAGATTTTGGTGATGGCTAACAGCGACTTGTAAAGTAACTTAAAAGTACTTCAACCTCTGAAAATGTATAATATGAAATAGAATCTTAAAAAGGAAATAGCAAAAATAACCCCAGTCCCAGATTATTCTGTGAAATCTCCATCTTAAATAAAAAATGCTGCTACTCCAAACATTTTATCCAGCAAGAAAATTTGATCTGAGGGCCTGAGGTACTTAATCTTCTCTTGGTTGTTTTACAAACAGGGCAATTCTGGCCATCTCTATAATTAAGCCCAGCTAGATTACAACAGCAAAGGTTGACCGATGAACTCAACTTTGTTCATTAATCCCCCGGCCTTTCCTGTGTCCAATCTTACATATCCTGGCCAGGCCCATTTAGTTCAGATGTATTTGGGCAAATTATTGATTTAGCCTTTAGAGGGTCTCTCTAGCAATTCAATACAAAATCCCCGTCCAACACCACCCCGGCCCAAAAAAAAAAAAAAAGAATCTACAAAATAATAAACATACATTAAAAGAACATTTTATATTTTATTGGAGCTTTCAGGAGTTAAAAAGTGAAATTTACTAGGGGAAGGTTGGATTGAGTTGTTTGGTAAAGTGGGAGATTTGACCTTGGTTCAAAACCTTTCAATTACCAAAAAAATAAAAAAATGTCTTTAAACAAAAAGTGAAATCTAGTAGTTGTGGATTTTGGAAAGTCAATTAGAGGCGTGATGTGTTACAAGAACCTTAGATCACGCCTTCATGACTGATCTACCATTGGCATAAACAATTAACATCGGTTTATTTTGATTTCTTTGCTTAATTTGTAAGCAACGAACGGATTGTTTTGATTTCTTCGTTAATTTGTAAGAAACAAACTTTTATCTGTTTCTCCCCTCCTCCAACTTCTCTCTTTTTTCTCATCTTCTTAGAAGGTCTTTCTCTTCACAAGCAGAAGGCCTTTTTCTTTAGGAGTGAGACCACCATGAACTTCCTCCCATAGATTTCATTTTATTATATTTTTCAATAAAATCTCTTCAAAGTTTTCTTAGTGAGAATCCTTTGTTTCTCCTAGGCATTTGTAGTGAGAATTTTCTGTTTTTTCTAAAACTTCTTAGTGAGAATTTTCTATTTTTATCCTCATTTTGTTGTTTGATTCGAATTTACTTCAAATCTAGTTATCAAATTTGAAATTTTTTTAGATATTGGATCTATTTCAACAGATTTCATCAGTGTTTAAATCGTTCATAATTAATAGATTTGGCAATTGTAACATGCACAGAAGGGAGTTTGCACCAGGCAATTTTGTAAGAAACAGGTCCAAAATAATATTATATGCTTAAAATCACTTGTTTTCTCAAGAAGTACGAGGACATATATAGTTTTATGTTATAACACCATTTTGGCCCTTAAATGGGTGATCATACTACATATTGCACCTTGAAAGTTTATTTCGAAAGATTTGTATTCGCACCCTAACATATAGAGGTGCTCTGAATTGGATAAATGGCTAACATCTCTGAGTTTTGGATGGAAAATGCCGCCTTCATCCGGAAAAGCACCTTTTTCCTTTGGGTCACGGACTATGCCAATACACACACACACACACACACTTATATATATATATATATATTTATTTATTTATTTATATATAAAGGTTTATTATGCTTTATAACGAAATTCTGTTTTTGGCTTTTGATCTTTTACTGAAAGCAAATTACAAATAAATATGAAGCTATTTACAACTCCCCCTAGTTTGCATTTCCAATGGATGTTAATTGTGCCAATTTGTTTTTTTTTTAAACTGCATTTTGAATTTTATGAACTTGACACCTCTCTATTTGTTTAGGGACATTGAAAGGTAACATATTCGGCCGGTATTGGCAGAGTATTATTGATAATAGAGTTATTTTCTTGGACAGATTAATGATGGTTAAGAAGTCAATGTCATTATGGTTGTTTTTTTTTTTTTTTAAATATCATTTTCATATCTATGTGTAATGTGAATGGAGTAAATGAATGATACAATAACATACATCCAAACGTTCAACCCAATGAATAGCTTGAGGGTCTGTTTGGTTATTCTATTTTTCACTTGTTTTAGAAACTGGGGGTGTCAATTGGGTTTTTTGAGTCAGACTTTGATAAGTCCAAATTCGACTCATAAATTATATGAATTTTTTGACTTTGACCTTTCAGGTTTTAGACTCAAATTAAAAAGTTCAAACATAACTTACACTATTATATGAGTTTCGAACTCAAATTGGACTCGGCCAAAGCTAACAATTAAATATATAATTATATATAATATATAATATATAATTATAAATTACTATAAATTTATATATAAATTATTAACATTTTATGTCATAATATGTGTATGCATATGTGCACGCGCGCACACACACACGCATTCTCTCTCTCTCATATACAGGTCGAGTCTCAATCTAATTTGAGATTAACATGATCTAAGTTCAACTTACATTTAGTTCGGACTTATTATTTAGGCCCAAATTCGACTGGGCACAATTAAATTTTAGGTTAGTAATTTTTTTTGGTCAAACGGGTTGACCTCAAACTGGTCCACCCCCTTGACAATCCTATTAAAAACACAAAATTTGTCTAAAACACCATCTACACTAACATTATAAAATAACCATTAGTTTTACAAAACACAAAAAATACATTAAATAAGATACCGTTGACAAAGATGGGCACCTCTAGCCTCTAGTGGGTGGTAGAGGTTGTGGTGAGAGGGAGAGGGGGGGGGGGGGGAGGAGAGCTTTGTGAAAGTAAGGTATTTTAAATAAATATTAACATTTTTTAAACAACTATTGCAATAGCTTATAGTAAAGTTTTAACTTGTTGGCACAATTAACTTCAACATATTGCAAAATTTTCAATCTTATGATCTCGGGCTTAGTGGAAGAAAAGAAATTGTTCCTTCATATAACATGATATGGAAATATTTTTCCCCTAAAACAAATTTGTTACTAATTAATTTTCCCACTAGGAACTTACCACTAATAATCTACTTCACCATATAAATATCTCAAAAAAAAAAATTTTTTATCAAGGACGGCCATTTGTTTTTTCTTGGGTAAAATTTCCTGTTTCTAATATATTACTAGGAGCTGGAGGAAGTATAATATATGGCAAAACGAGTTGAAAGCTGTATTCCAAACATTGCGAGAAAAATCTGCATGTCGCAGTTGAGGACTAATAACTTTTTCACTATCATTGCATATAAGCTTCTAGTTCTAGGTCATGCTCTAGTTGATTTGCCTTCACTGTAAATACGTCTAAAGTGCAATAGCATCATAGAAGAGTTTGGTGCAGGAAATGGACGGATTTAAAGGTGTTCGTACCTTTCTCCTCCAATTTAGTGTGGTTTCTACTGCCATTTCATGCATGCCAGTCTAGCTTTAGCAGAGAGGTCAGCATATATTATTCACATGGACAAATCAGTCATGCCCAGGGCACTTGACTGGTACTCATCCATTCTTGACTCTATCAAATCTGCCTCATTAGTCAGTACAGCTACTCTTCAAAATGAAGCACGTTTACTCTACTCATACAAAAAAGCCCTAAATGGTTTCAGTGCATTATTGTCTTCAAATGACCTAGAATCTCTTAAAGCCTGGATTTCTTTCAGCTTATCCTGACAAACTTGTTACCATGGGCAAAACCCGCACCTCTGATTTCCTATATTTGAATCCAGTAACCGGACAATGGCCGGCTTCAAACTTTGGCAAAGATGTGATTGTTGGGGTGGTTGATTCCGGTGTTTGGCCAGAAAGTCCAAGCTACAAGGACGATGGAATGACACCGACTCCTTCCAAGTGGAAAGGAACGTGTGAGGATGGAGGAGGACTCGTACTTTATCCATGGTTGCTGGAAATTATGTTCCTGATGCCTCATTTTTAAGCTATGACTAGGGATTGCACATCGAGCTAGATTGGCCATGTATAAGGTTGGATGGAAAGAGGGAATTTATGCATCCGATGTTGTTGCTGGCTTGGACCAAGCCGTTCCTGATGGTGTTGACATCATATCACTATCTATGGACCTACACGTGTGGCCTCTACATGAAGATCCTATACCTATAGCTTCATTTGGTGCAATGGAGATGGGGGTTTTAGTTTCTTGTGCAGCCGGAAATAGGGGTCCAAGTCTTGGAAAATTATACAACGGCTTCCCATGGACAATGACCATTGCACCAGGTACAGTCGACCGCTGGTTTGCAGGAACATTGATCTAATGGCACCGGCCGGGCACACTGATCTTAGCCTCATGGCTTCCGAATAGTCCTGTAGCCACAATTGGTAGCAAATTTAACTTGTCAAATGACTTTCGTCTTGTAAGTGGTACATCTATGGCTTGTCCCCATGCTTCTGCCATTGCTGCACTCCTTAGAGGTGCACACCCTGAGTGGAGTCCTGCAGCTATTCGATCTGCCATGATGATCACAGCCGATGCCCTTGACAATACTCGCACTCCAATCAAAGACATGGGATATGGCTATGATATTGCTACACCTCTTGCCATGGGGGAGCAGGACATGTTAATCCCAACAAAGCATTGGATCCAGGTCTCATATATGATGCTACCCCACAAGATTACACAAATCTTTTGTGCTCTATGAATTTGACTCATAGTCAAATTTCATTTCATCAATCACAAGATCAACTAGCTACAATTGCTCAAACCCTTCATCTGACTAAATTTATCCATCCTTTATTGCTTTCTACGACGAGGGTAGTATGAAATTGTTAGCTAAGACTCTTAGGAGGACACTTACAAATGTTGGAAGTGGTGCTAGAAAATATAAGGCCGTGGTGACAGCTCCAAGAGGTTCCATTGTTGATGTCAATCCACAGAATATTAGCTTTTCAAGAGGCAAATGATAAACAAAGCTACTCCCTCACCATACAATACACAGTGACAATAATGGGATGGTTAGTTTTGGCTCATTGACATGAACTGAGGTGGGAAGCAATCACACTGTGAGGAGCCCTATTGTAGTCTCTCCATATGTCCAATGGACTTATACTGATTCCGGGGAGGGTTAAGTACACTTATTTTGTCAGAATTTCAAACTGATTCCAGGATTAAGTACACTTATTTTGTCAGAATTTCAGTAATACGGTACTGAAAGGAAAAGGATGCTGCTGTCATGCAAGAACAGGCTTGTTCAACTATATTCTCATTGCAATATAATGGGAACCAAAAAAAGAGGAAAAGAAAGAACAATCGAATGCTCCCTGGCATTTTCGTTTTGTATATCTGAATGTTTAATTAGCTAGTCATTCAGATTGCAGTTCTACTTCTTGTGAAAGTTTTCTTATGAAGTATTATTTGTTTCATCAAACAATACAAGCGATATTTACTCTCCTTCATGCATAGAAGCTTGGAACATTTCATTATAGCCTTTCTTTTTCAACTACCAATTACCCTTCACTGGTATGCTGCTTCTCAGGTGCTTTGCTCACTTCTCCATTTCACTTTCTGGTATGTCACAAATGTCAGTTCATTTCACTTTGCCCTTTTTTCTCAGATTTTTGTTTTTTTTTTTAATCTTGTTTTATTTGGGAGGCCATGCATTTTGCTCAAATTGATTGTATATATGCTTTTCTTGCACTCTTTTTGTTTACTTAAGGTCACGGATATTCATGTTCATGGATCCAATTCTTGATCCACTGCCAATTATAATGGATGATGAATTCCTATAGTGTTTTCTTACTAGTTTGATAATAAATTAAAGAAATAATTCTGCAATTTTCAGCCTCCAAGCCAAAAGGATCACCACAGAGGCCGTCCGTGCAAAATCTTTTATATTTGTTTTACTTTTGCCTAATTGAAATCCAAAGCTTTTTATTTGGACTATGCAGGTTTAAAATATTATGCAAATTATTTTATCCAAAAAAAAAAAATCTTTGTATCATTAAAATTCATGCTATTAACAAATAATCTTATGCAGTGTTACTATATATGGAGAGTCCCGCTGCAAAAAAAGTAGTATGTACATAATTTGTACTCTTTTTTTTTTTTTTTTTTTACATAATTTGTACTCTTCTCTTCTCATAAAAATATTTTTTAAAAAATGTAGTGTCCATGAGTTGAAAAACGATTGAGCCAAATCGTCCCCTCCCTAGAAAAGTATACTAACAAGGAAGTAGAAAAGATAACAAGGGAAATTAACCAGCTTTTGGTTTCATATTTGCTCTGCGAATTTTGAGTCATATATGTTGGATAAATGGCTACAACAATGTTAACACTATCTGCTTGAGTCGTGCGTAGCACTGTCCTAAGAAACTATTTCATGAAATTGAAATGTTTCCCCAAGATTAAACAAGCCTTCTTCTTTTTATTGCGAACAAGAAAGACAAACTTTCTTCTTGTTGCAAACTAGAAGGACCAGAACTAGCAAATTAAAACCAGGAAGATATCAACTAACAAAAAATAAAAGAGAGAGAGAGAGAGGGATAGAGCAGCTATCAAAAGATATTAACTGAAGCTGCTGGGGTGATTTTCTGAGGAAGGAATGGATCCTATTTATAGACTTCAGAATGTGTTGCAACCCTTCTCACTTCCGATGTGGGACAAAGACTGCAACTCTTCTCACTTCTCAATGTGGGACAGAGAAAATAATACTTCTCATTTTTCGATGTGGGACAAAGAATATTTTTGAAATACTATATATTTTACAACAATCTCCTTCCTATTTCAAAAAATTATTTGGATAAAAAGAAGAATGTTAAAAGTACTCTGCTGGATTTGGTTGAAATGTAATTAGTTTGGTGTCTTTTAGACTATGAACCAAACATAGATTGATAAAACATGATCTACAAAATTATTGGTGAAATATAAATTTCTATGAACCAATAACTCTTGATGTATGACAGAGATTTTATCAATCACATTGCAACCCATAATTTGCTGTTAACGCGATTTTGCGCTTTTAGGCCGTGCGCCTGCCTGGTTATTTCATGAGAGCTCTAAAGATTTGACCAATGAATCTTATAGGAGCGGCCCCACTCCACTCTCATATAGGTGAATTCATCAAGTGTATATTGCTTTAACTACACCTCCCTAATGGGATATGAATTCATTAAGAGTTTTAACTCATCCTCACAATTACTCAAAGCACTTATCTCTAGAGGGACTTAAATTTGAAGTGCTTTACTATCAATATTGACTTGTTATTACCCATATGAACCTACTTCATGGGATCACCAATCACATAGGTTGGGTTACCGTCTCTATTGACAACTTGTTGGTCGAAGTCCCATTTCTTTCGTAGTTTGAAGAATCAATTTTCTTCCCACGGGTTTAGTCAGAGGATCGGCCAAATTCAACTCTGACTTTACATAATCAATGGAAATAATTCCATCTCTAAGCAGCTGCTTTACGACATCATGTCTCAATCTCATGTGTCGACTTTTACAATTATACGATTTATTTTTAGCTATGGCAATCGCTGCTTGACTGTCACAATGTATGGACACAGGAGGCAACAAATCCTTAGTTGAAGGAATATTAGCTAAGAAATTTCTCAACCACTCGGCCTCAGTCCCTGTCAGTTCCAGAGCTACAAACTCTGACTCCATTGTTGATCTAGCAATGATTGTCTGTCTAGCAGATTTCCATGCTATTGCACCACCACCAAGGGTGAACACATAACCACTAGTGGATTTCGTATCATTTGAATCAGAGATCCAATTAGCATCACTGTAACCCTCTAATACAGTGGAAAATCCACTATACAGGATACCAAAATTCATGGTACCTCTCAAATATTTCATCAGTCTGACTAATGCAAACCAATGCTCACGGTTGGGATTATGAGTATATCTACTCAGTCGACATACAGCATAAGCTATATCAGGTCTAGTGAAATTCATCAGATGCATCAGACTCCCAATAATCTGAGCATATTTAGACTGAGCAATTGGGTCACCATTATTTTTCTTTAATTGAGTGTTAGCATCATAAGGAGTACTCACAGGTGTCACATCATAATTTTCAAACTTCCTAAGAAGTCTCTCTGTATAATGTTCTTGAAACAACATTATACCATCACCTTTCCTTATGATTTTAACACCCAATATTATTTTGGCTTCACCCAAATCTTTCATATCAAAATTAGAAAACAAAAAAATATTTAGTACTATTTACAATATCTAGACTAGTACCAAATATAAGCATGTCATCCACATATAAACTGATTATCACATATTGATCATTTATAATTTTGACATATACACATTTATCCACTTCTACAGACGAAAATCCATCTTTCATCAATACTTGATCAAATTTCTCATGCCACTGTTTAGGAGCTTGTTTTAGACCATAAAGAGATTTAATTAGTTTGCAAACCTTATTTTCTTGTCCAGGTATAATACATCCCTCAGGTTGAAACATATAAATTTCTTCTTCTAAATCACCATTTAAAAAGGCTGTTTTGACATCCATTTGATGAATAACAAGTTTATGGATAGAAACTAAAGCAAATAAAACTCGAATAGACGCAATTCTAGTTACTGGTGCAAATGTATCAAAATAATCAATATTTTGTTTTTGAGAAAATCCTTTTGCTACTAAACGAGCTTTGTACTTTTCTATAGAGCCATCAGAGTTATATTTTCTTTTAAAAATCCACTTGCAACCAATAGGTTTTGCACCAGGAGGTAAGTCTACCAAAATCCAAGTTTTATTTGACAAGATAGAATCAATTTCAGATTTAATTGCTTCTTTCCAAAATTTACACTCAGGAGAAGAAATAGCATCGCAGTATGTTAAAGGATCATTATCAACAAGAAAGGTTTGGAAATCATTTCCAAATGAAAATTCTTTTCTTGGCCTTTTGCTCCTTCTTAATTCCTCAATTGGAATAATTTCCTTATTTATTTCAACAGGTGCATGAGAAATTTTACTAGATAGTGGAAAAATATGTTCAAAAAATTCAGCATTCTTTGTCTCAATAATTGTATTACAATCAAGTATATCACTTCTTAACACAAGAAATCTATATGCAGCACTATGTTCAGCATATCCAATAAACATACAATCAGAAGTTTTAGAACCTATTTTCCTTTTCTTAGGTTCAGGCAACAAGACTTTAGCAAGACACCCCCAAACTTTTAAATATTTCAAATTTGGTTTATAATTTTTCCATAACTCATAAGGTGTTTTGCCAGTCTTTTTATGTGGGATTCTATTTTGTAAGTGACATGCAGATAATATAGCTTCTCCCCATAAATTATCTGGATCATGAGAACTAATTAACATAGAGTTCATCATTTCTTTTAACGTTCTATTTTTCCTTTCAGCTACTCCATTAGATTCTGGTGAATAAGGTGGAGTTATTTCATGTATTATGCCTTCCTGTTCACAAAGGTTATCTAAAGTTAAATATTCTTCACCCCTATCTGATCTAATTCTTTTTATCCTTTTATTAAGTTGATTTTCTACTTCAGACTTATAGGATAAAAAGGCATTATAAGTATCATCTTTATTTCTAAGTAAATAAACTTTGGTATATCTAGAATAGTCATCTATAAATGTGACATAATACCTTTTCCCACCTCTAGTCATTGTTTGTTTTAAATCACCTAAATCAGTATGAATTAAATTTAATAATTCAGTTTCTCTATGGACAGTTATACAACTTTTCTTTGTTATTTTAGCTTCTGCACATATTTCACATTTGTCCATATTATCATTAATACCAGAAATTAGACCACATGATTGCATTTTCTTTATATAACCAATATTAACATGTCCCAATCTAGCATGTCATAAAGAAATGGAATCAACAATATAAGCAGAAGAAGATGCATTTTCATTGATCACATTGGAAATATTAAGTACAAAAAGTCCCTGATTACAATAGCCCTTGCCCACAAATACATTATTTTTTGTCATTATAATCTTTTCAGATTCGAATGACACTTTCACCCCAACTTTTCCAAGCAAAGCCACAGAAACAAGATTTGCCCGAATATTTGGAACATGCAGCACATCATTAAGAGCCAAAGTATTTCCTGAAGTGAGTTTCAATAGTACTTTGCCCTTACCCAGAACTTTAGCAGTTCGTGAGTCTGCAAGGTAGACTATTTTTTCATCATCCCCTATTGAAGTATAGGAGGAAAACGCTTCTCAATTTGCACATATGTGCCGAGTAGCCCCAGAGTCTACCACCCATTCTTTAACATTAGCTGCAATGTTCACTTGAGAGATGACTGCAGCAATTATTTCATCTCCTTCGGTTAAATTAACCTTAGGAGGATTACCATTTGCTTTGTCACCTTTATTGTATCTATACAGGGCAGCATAATGTTCTGATTTTCTACAATAATGGCAATTGCCTTTCTTTTTCTTAAAGTTGGGAATATTAGGCTTGTAATTGGATTTTTTTTTTTTTGATCTATTATACTGGGACTTATTGACTTGCATATAGCTACAATACACGTCAAATAATTCATTTAAGAGTGTTTGTAAAATAGTATGCCTACATACCTTATTGGCATATTGCCACGATTCTTGTATTTTGACATCTGTGGTTGAAGCAGGTTGGGACTCCGTTAGTGCATAGACCACTCCATGGATGTCGAGTAGTGAGTGTACTCGTTCTTGCCACCTTTTGAAATTTTCATTGGCAAAGACTTCAACTCTGGAGATATCCGGAAAAGGCTTGGCGAATGGTAGTGCAACTGCAACGGCCGCGGATGAAGGTTGTGGGGTGTTAACACTGTCAGATGCCAAATAGTTTCTTAGATTATTGGATAAATGGCTACAACAATGTTAACACTATCTGCTTGAGTCGTGCGTAGCACTATCCTAAGAAACTATTTCATGAAATTGAAATGTTTCTCCAGGATTAAACAAGCCTTCTTCTTTTTATTGCGAACAAGAAAGACAAACTTTCTTCTTGTTGCAAACTAGAAGGACCAGAACTAGCAAATTAAAACCAGCAGATATATATATATATATATATAAAAGATGATAACAGAATTATCAGGAAGATATCAACTAACAAAAAATAAAAGAGAGAGAGAGAGAGGGATAGAGCAGCTATCAAAAGATATTAACTGAAGCTGCTGGGGTGATTTTCTGAGGAAGGAATGGATCCTATTTATAGACTTCAGAATGGGTTGCAACCCTTCTCACTTCCGATGTGGGACAAAGACTGCAACTCTTCTCACTTCTCAATGTGGGACAGAGAAAATAATACTTCTCATTTTTCGATGTGGGACAAAGAATATTTTTGAAATACTATATATTTTACAACAATATATGCGGAACAGAGTAAATGAATAATACGAGGAATTAATACGAGGTGCTTTCCTGCTTAGATTTCTGGATTTCCCTTTCTGCTCAGAATAGTTTTCTAGTGCGGCTAAATAGACTACAGGACAGAAGCTAAAAGTAACTTGTCTGATCAGCTAAACTAACTCATAATAGGTATATAGAAAATTGAGAAAGACAAGCAAATGAAGAACTTTGCTAACATATACTGAGAATTTCACTATTGCAATTGAAGTAGTTTTTAATAATAGAAAACACAAATAGAAATTAAAATAAGGGTTATTATCACTTTACCCCCTTAAACTATATCACTACTATCAATTTACTCTCTAACGTTATCTTTTAGTCACTTTACCCCCATAAGTAATTCAACTCAACATATTAAGAAATTTTGGACAAAAATATCCTTTTATTTTATAGCATTATTACATTGTTATTATCGCTTTATTAAATTTGGATTATAGTGATACAATCACTTTAGTTCCTAATATTATTTTCTAGGCATTTTACCTCATCATTAATCTAACGAGTATGGTCAAAAAATTTTAAATATATTTACCCTTTTTATATATAATTAAAAATAAAAAATTGGAATGGTTATTCTTCCTTTTTTTTTTTCATTTTAAGCGATTGAAAAACATAAAAATAAAAGGATTTTCTCAAATTTCTTTTTTTCACACTTATTAATACTAGGAAAAGAAAAAGAGATAGGAAAGAAGGAGACAAAAATTAGACTTTACAAAAAAAGAAAATAAAGAAAAGTCTAACATTATCGTATTACTTTAAGGTTGTCGGGATTAGAATTGGAATTTGGTGGTAAACAAAAAAGTGAAATAATTTAAAATAATAAAAGTATTTAATTCTTTCTTATTTGTAATTTTTAAAAAAAAGAATTGAGCTCTCTCTCTCTCCCTCTCCCTCTCCATCTTTCTATTTTTTTTTCAATAATAATAAGATTGCCAAGAATAAAGAAATTAATACTTTGACTTTTTTCTTGATACTAAAAAGGAGAAGAGTCACTCTAAATTTTTTATTATTTTTATTATGCAAGGAGGAGGGTATTTTCTTTTAAAATTTTTTAACTTGCTAAGTTGGTTTAATGGTAGGATAAATTGCCTAAAAAATAACTCTAAGGGGTAAATTGATAATGAGACTATATTTTATGGGGATAAAGTGATAATAATTTT
Source organism: Coffea arabica (assembly GCF_036785885.1). Lineage (NCBI taxonomy): Eukaryota > Viridiplantae > Streptophyta > Magnoliopsida > Gentianales > Rubiaceae > Coffea > Coffea arabica. The sequence goes on along the minus strand of NC_092313.1, from coordinate 71,631,864 downwards.
AAGGGTTAAACATGTCTTTTCACTTTAATTAACAAACTCCGTTTAGTTTGACCGTTAGTCTTGAGGCTAAAGTGACTAAAAAATAATGTTAAGGGGGAAATTGATAGTAGCACTAAACGTTAAGGGGGTAAAGTGATAATAACCCTTAAAAAAATAGTAACTACAATTCAAGATAAAAGAAGAAACATATAGAAATAAAAGAAAAGAAAAAAGATAAATCCACCGTCTTTGCTAACGAAATTCCAATTATGAAAATGAATAGCCAGCTAGAAATAATTTAGGCATGGTGGATTATTTACATCCCATCATTAACATAAATACCACTAAAAAGAATACAAAGCATTCATATTCAAAGAATACACATCTACTTAATTGAAAAAAGGTACATTTCACTTCATTTTGAACAATTTATCAAAAAAACTAACAAAATCGACACACATAACATCAAAGATGTTAGCAATAGAGCAATGCAAACAACACCTGAGCAAAGATATATAAATTTTACTTAGCATGAAAATTCAGGTCACTCAAATCTTTTTTTTTAAAAAAAAAAAAACTTATATTCAATTATTGAATAATTGATCCATTCTAATAGTCTATTACAAGTTGTTTGTCTTGTAAGAAAAAATAAATATATTAAAGTTGAGATTGGGGCTCGCTACTTCAAGTTAGTTCCCTAATCCAGTTCTTAGCACAAAATGGTGGGAAGATGTGCTCGATTATGCCTCAAATGGTGTCAATCCTTCTGCTAGCATAAAGATTTCAACAAACCATTTGGGGAACAAAGCCTGCACCGGTAGTGGCTGATTACAGTGCAAGAGGCCCTCCATCTTAGTTAGGCAACATTTTGAAGCCTGATCTGATGGCACCAGGAACCCTTAGCTTAGGTGCATGGCTTTCCAAATATTCCAGCAGCAAGAATTGGTACAAAAATTGGCTTGTCAAGTGATTATATATTCTTAATGTTCAAAGAGTGGCTGCTCCACATGTTTCTGACGCTGCAGCACTTCTTAAAGGTGCACATCCGAAATGGAGTCCTGCAGCCATTCGATCTGCAATGATTACCACAGCCGACGTCCTTGACAAAACTCAAAATCCCATCAAGGACATGGACTGCAGTCTTGATTTTGCTTCATCTCTAGCCATGGGAGCTGGACAAGTGAATCCAAATAAGGCATTGGACCCTGGTCTTACATATGATGCTACCCCATAAGATCACATAATCTTCTGTGCTCCATGAGTCTCATTCATAGCCAAATTACAACCATCACAAGGTTAACAAACCATAATGCTAACAAATCCTTCGTCTGATCTGAATTAGTCGTCCTTCATTGCATTGTACAATAATGAAAGTATAGGTACGTTAGCCAAGACATTGGATATAGTGCTTCAACTTATAATGCATGCAATAGTGACAGCTCCAAGTGGTTCTGTTGTTGAAGTAAACCAGCAGATTCTGAGTTTTAAAGGGGTATATGAGAAGAAAAGTTATAGCCTAACCATCCGCGATGCAGGCGACAAAAATGGGAGGGCTACTTTTGGTTCGATTCGATGGGTTGATGCTGAAGGCAGATACTTTGTGAGGAGTCCAGTTGTCGTGTCCCCAACAGTCAATGCTTCAGCATGATGAGCATACCCTGATTTCAAGAAACTTCTTTTTCCCTGTCAAGTTCCTATATGGAACACAGAATCCTTCGATTCTATGAACCTGATTAAGTAAGTCTGAATACCATCTTTAAATCCATTGAATAAGTGTGAGAATGCTTTGGCTATTTTCTGTTCCCCTCAAAAAGTTTCTGAATGCCTGATTTCTCCAAACAAGTTTCTAGGTTCTGACCTTGCTCATTCCAACCCATAGTGATACAAAAACTCTGAAACCAGTATACATATAGATTTTACCTCAGGCGCCTTCATCCTTACACAACGCATTCATTATTAATTCTTCTTTTCAAGAGTTCTACTGAACTCGTTGAATCAATGCTGAAACTGACTAATCACCTGATCCTAATCCCTAATATGACACTCAGTTAGACAACTTAGAAGACTTTTTTCCAAAGTACATTAAATATCTACCAAATAATTACAATTTACAACGATTCTTTTGTACTGACATGTCAAATAGTCAAAGACAAAAATTATTCAATTCAGATAGAATGATTCACCTTACATAGCACAATGAACAATGACAATACGGCATAAATCAGTGGAAGCCAGTTTCATCAACTCCAAAAACCAATGGATTCACCTTTCCTTATTTTATTTTTTTTTGACCTTTTTCCTTGGAAGTTTGAGAAATATTCGGGGCAAACGCTGGTTTCCACCTTTAAGTTGTTCAATGATTATTGATTAGCGATTACCTGTTAGATTGATCCATGCAAAAGGACAAGAAAGAGAAAATCTGTGTACAGAAGTCTGTCAAATTCATATTATCGTAGCCTAAAAATTGTCATTGCCATTGAAACAAGAGGTTAACACTTGCGATAATAGTAGTAGTATTGTGTGTTCATTGCAAAATATAAGCAAAAAGTCGTCTTATTAATGAATTCCTAGAAGAATTCGTCCTTCCTGTACGATTGTTATCAACCAAAAGCTCCAAGATTTACATTGACTTAATTAATGCAGGTTTTCTATGAAGTCAGAGGGGTGATTTTTACACTTGTATTAAATTTTTAGACAGATAAGATTAATTAAGGAAAGTATATTACATGCAAGTAATGGAGTATAGTAATTATTAATATGTGTGTGTATATATATTTACACGACAGTATACATGAAATTTAAGTGTGTTAACGAGTGCATGCTCGACACTTGTATTAAAAAAAAAAAAAAAAAAAACCCTTGTATTAATAATCATTTGCTCTCCTTGGTACGTACTTCCCCCTTCCTTAATCCTTACTAAGGATGCATTTGGAAATGTTACCCACTTTATTGCACATGCAGCTCAACTTCTACTTCCAGATCTCAATTAGGAAAGACGAATCTACATGTTAGGGCATGAACAGTTGCTATTGGTCAAGAAAATTGATGGTGTAAATTACACATACATCCAATACTCCAAAGCCCCCACCTCCCAAAAAAAAAAAAAAATAGCAATCCAACAATTAAATTGAAATCCAAAATTTAAATAGTATAAAATTTTCTTACAAGTAAAATTGAAACTTAAATGCCAATAATTACTTTCCCATTTTGCGTTATCCCCTACCCTTGATCCCTCCCAAGAATAAAAAAAATGAAAAACAAAAAGAAATCCATGGTTTGACTCTTGCTTGTTTAAATAATAATAGTAATGAATATTGTGATGTTTTAACCCAATTTTAAAAGATGGATCCTCCAACGTTCACATACGGGTTTCCCACATCTTCAAATTCAAATTTCTGACCCATAATCGTAAATACCTCCTGATCCATGCCCTTTTCCCATACACGACCCCTCTCCTCAGTCGTCGTAAACCCTATTTAAATCCCCTTTTCATCTCTCTCTCGTCTTTCAAATTTCTATCCACTATCCCAAAACCCAGATTTTTGCCAGAATTAGGGTTTCGTCCAATTAAGTTACTCAAACGATGTCGTTGAGACCAGGCTCCAGAGCTGAACTCCGTCGCGGCCGCTACAAAGTGGCGGTGGACGCCGAAGAAGGCCGCCGGAGGAGGGAAGACAACATGGTCGAGATTCGAAAGAACCGCAGAGAAGAAAGCTTGCAGAAGAAGCGCCGCGAAGGCCTGCAAAATGCATTTGTTGTTCAATCGGATACCTCTTCTGTCGAAAAAAAGGTGTAAATAAATTAAAATTTCGATTTTGTTTCTTTAAAGTTGTTGCGGATGGTTTTAACTAGGGTTGTGATCGAATTCAAATTTGCGATTGTGTTGTTTATGGGCTGGATATCCGCAATATTTTTAGTTTCGTTGTGTTTGAATAGGGCTAGGGCTTGCATTTCAGCCTTTTTCGGCAACGGGAGATTTCGGAAAGCTTAAATAATTTAACCATCAGACCATAGTTCGAATTTTATAAAGAATAAACTTTGATGGAAATTTTGAAACTTGATGGGCTTGTTTTACTTCAACAAGTAGTTGTCATAGCTTTTTTGTTCGAATTTGTTGTGTTTAAAGCTTTTAATTGCATATGTTGATTATAGGTGTGAATTTTTTTTTTTCGCTTCTATGCGTTTGATTAAGTTTTGTTACTTTGAACTTTTTTATATTGAATTGGAAAATATGTTGAGCATGTAACTCTAATGCCTGGAATGGTTATGGGTTTTGGTTGCAGCTAGAAAATCTACAAGCAATGGTTGCTGGTGTTTGGACAGATGATGGCAGTCTACAACTTGAGGCAACCACTCAATTCAGGAAATTGCTTTCCATAGGTTTGGATGCTTCTTTAGACTATTGCTATCATCATTTTTTGTTCCATATTTGATTCCTATGTTCCGGTGTTGATGTTAATGCTTATACCAGAACGAAGTCCGCCAATTCAGGAAGTGATTCAAGCTGGCGTTGTCCCTCGCTTTGTTCAGTTTCTTATGAGGGAGGATTTTCCCCAACTTCAGGTTCAAGATCGTTATTCCCCGTTCTGTATACACGGTGAAGATTAGATTAGTTTGGTGTTACATATAAATATTTTCTTCCATCCTTTGCAAATTTGTAGTTTGAGGCAGCTTGGGCTCTCACAAACATTGCTTCTGGGACATCTGAGCACACTAAGGTTGTAATAGACCATGGGGCTGTTCCCATATTTGTACAGCTTCTTAGTTCTCCCAGCGATGATGTCCGCGAACAGGTATATCTTTTACAAATGATGAAATTTCCTCTTCTGGTGTTTGTAATCAAGTTCAATGCCTTGCATTATTTTCTGGATTTTGAGTGTTGCATGATATAATTGAATTTTGTTGTTATTTATATTTTATTTCTTATTTTTCTTTGAACTACATTTAGGCTGTATGGGCTCTGGGAAATGTGGCTGGTGATTCCCCAAAATGCCGTGATCTTGTTCTTGGTCATGGAGCTCTGGGTCCTTTGCTGGCTCAGCTAAATGAGCATGCAAAACTATCAATGTTGCGAAATGCCACCTGGACATTATCTAATTTCTGCAGAGGCAAACCTCAGCCTTCATTTGATCAGGTAGTTCATTCACCTTGAATGTTTGTTCATCTCACAGCTCTTTCAATTCTACATGATAACGTGCATGCTTAGCTCTTTCAAAGCTAATTTTGTCTTTAGTGGATGCAGAGTAGGCTGCATGTCCCCCATAAGAAATTGTTTTGACACTCCCCTTGTCCATGTTGCTACATTCTTGTTTTATGACACATTAAGTAGTTGTCACCTATTACAACTTATAAAGTTGATGAGATTATTACTACTCCCGTTATTCCTACGAAATACCATCTTTTTTTAGAGGAAATAACCATGTCTTAGGTATAATGTACGTAAGGGCGCATATTTTGTGATACTAAAAGCACAATTTGCAGACAAGACCAGCTCTTCCAGTTCTTCAGCAGCTTGTGCATTCAAGTGATGAAGAAGTTTTGACTGATGCGTGTTGGGCACTCTCCTATCTTTCTGATGGGACAAATGATAAAATCCAAGCCGTCATAGATTCTGGAGTATGCCCTCGATTGGTAGAGTTATTGCTGTGAGTATCTTGTGCTCGTATTGTAAGTTCCCTTTTGAATATGTTTTCTGTGTAAAAAATATAACATTTTGGCATCTCAGGCATCCTTCTCCATCAGTGCTGGTCCCTGCTCTTCGAACAGTTGGAAACATTGTAACTGGAGATGATATGCAGACTCAGGTATCAACTAAAAGAATCTTAAGTACTTTCCTTTCTCTCTTATTACGTTTGCATATTGGTTTTTCTGCTTTTTGGGTTTTGGTCTCTGGTTTCTGGGGGATTGTGGGTTGCGGAGTATGTTGCACATAATAGTTTTCTACTTTCAAGTGAAGCTTACAGGGCAGGTCCATGCATGAAGCTCTGTTGCATAATCAATATTCACTAGTCAGAGTATCAATTAAGCTAGTCCTGTGTTCTCTTGTACCTGAATATTCACATATTTGGTTTAATGAGATGTCAAAAATTTAGCCGCTTTATATTTATGCACTTAACATATTCTTAATGACATCATAAATCAGTGAAATTATCTCCTTTTCTTGGACTGAGCCATATTTTCTATTTTTTATACAATATCTGAATAATGATTCTGGTTGCTATATTGTCATTGAGTGCTGCTGCTATGCTTCTGCCTTTTTAACTGGCATAAGTGGCATTACCAATTAAGGCTTTTCAACTGTGATAATGATGTTTTCTAATTTGGTAGGTTGTGAACTGTTGTTGGTGTCAACTTGCATGCAATTGGCTAAAATATTTATTCATTACAATTTTCCTTGCACATTTTCAGTGCATTCTTAATCATCAAGCACTAGGCCGCCTTCTGAACCTCTTGGCTGGTAATTATAAGAAGAGCATTAAGAAGGAAGCTTGCTGGACCATTTCTAACATTACTGCAGGCAACAGGGATCAAATACAGGTTAGCAGGCATTCATATATATATATATATATATATATATATTGAACATCACGGGTCTGTTGATAGTACAATTCTTACAGGAGATTGAATGAATGTTTGTTTGCTTTTTTTTTTTAATATGTGGATGCTATGTAACTTACATTTCTGTAGGCTGTTATTGAATCTGGTATCATCAGTCCGCTCATAGATTTGCTTCAGAATGGGGAGTTTGAAATTAAAAAGGAGGCTGCGTGGGCCATCTCAAATGCTACCTCTGGTGGCAGTCATGAACAAATTAAGTACGACGTAGCTCTGGAATTTCTGTTTGCTGTTTTAGCTTGTGATTGTATATTTCCAGATATGGATTCATATTCATTTATGTTTTGCGCCAGGTACCTTGTGAGTCAAGCATGTATCAAGCCTTTGTGTGACCTTCTTGTTTGTCCTGATCCAAGAATTGTCTCAGTATGTCTGGAAGGGCTTGAAAACATCTTGAAGGTTGGAGAAGCTGAGAAGAATTTGGGAATAACAGGAGATGTGAATCTCTATGCTCAAATGATTGATGATGCTGAAGGGTTGGAGAAAATCGAGAACCTTCAGAGTCATGACAACAATGACATTTATGAGAAGGCAGTGAAGATTCTTGAGACATACTGGCTAGAGGAAGATGATGACACAATGCCTCCTGGTGATGCATCTCAGCAGAGTTTCCAGCTTGGAGGGTCACAGATCTCAGTGCCTTCTGGGGGATTCAACTTCAACTGAAGGTTTCTGTCCCTCCCATGTTTAAAATGTTTTTGCATCTATTTGTTATACAGTTAAATACAAAGAGAAAAGTTATCGAGTTGATAGGATGTTGTGGTTCATAACTAAATGACAAACTTGTGACAATTTTATGTGTAGATGCCAGGAGTGTTCCTGCTCGTTTCTTGTCTGATAGTAGTTGCAGGAAGGTGCTGGGTATTTGGAACACCAAAAGTAGCTTCGGTCAGACAGCATAAGCGTTATTCCAAGAATTTTTTTGGAGATTGGGCTTCTAGCTAGCTACCCAAGCTCATTGCGTCAAGGTTGAATACCCTGAAAATTTTCTTCTCGGGCTTTCTTAATTTCTTTCTTTTCTCTTGTCCATTTTAGCGTGTGCTGGGTTATTTTGGCCCTCCCAAAACCTAGCTTGTACTTAACGGGGGTATTGTTTTTCCCTTGGTTTAGTGACACTACTGCTTCTCCCTATTCCAAGAGCTTCTAGTGTCATTATTTAACTTCCAAGAGCATTGATTTTCTTTTTTCTTTTTCTTTTTTTTTTGAAGATGATTGAAAAGATGTGAATGCCAAAAGCGCTGAAATCCTTATTAGAAAATTTGTCTTGTATAATTGATCTCCAATTCTCTGTCATTGTGGCTGCTGACTTCATTAACCCGGGACCCAGAAAAAGAAAAATCCAATCACGCTCATTCTGACCTGTGGAATACATACTCCTGTTAGAGAGCAAACGGGACTGGTGATTTTTTGCTTATTGTTCTCAGAGGATTAATAGAGCTTGGGTTCTTCACAGCTTGTTTTGTGAAGGATGAATTAGACAAGTTCTAGATGTTCTTCCAAGCTCCTCCTCCTACATTAACCAATCTATCATATAGGGCTGTTTCAGATGATCTTCTTCTATAACAGTTATCGGACGACCAGACATTTAGCTCTGTTGTCATACATTGGCAAAAGCATAAAATGGGGTTCTAATGCCGACATGCCAAAAGTATAATTTGTTTGTCAACAAATTATTTGTAATTTTGTACGTATTGGCAGAAGGCATACCGGAAGTGCAGGCCAAACTATTCTTCCGAACTTCTCCCACTAATTCTTGTCGCCCTTTTCCGACTGGCAAAACAGGAACACAATAAAAGGTGACTTGAGTAGGTTGGGTTGTAAAATGTCCTCATGTTGTGTGTATACCCTTCAGGGTTTTAGGGGCATTTTGTCTCTCTGCAAATTCCAAATCCATGTATTGACTCCTTTTCACATGTATTCATTATTGTGTATCATATCTTTCTTGTTTTTATTTTCTTTTATCCTGATTAGTTGAAGCATCCTTCCAACAATTTCTCTGAGAAAAGACTATGGCAACCGTGTAACGGGTTGCCATAAGCTACTACTTGTTACAGAATATGTATATTACCTTGTCATACATATTTGTATTACCAAATGTATGATTGCTCAGTCTTTATTTATTTATTTATTTTTTTGTCAACAGGAAGATTGTCCAGTTACGATCTCCAGGTGCAGGAAATGAGGGAAAGTGAGGGAAGGAGTTTATGTTGAGTTATTAATTTGGATTGTAGAGGCACAAGGTAAGTAGTAATACTTAGGGTGCGTTTGATAAAATTGAAATTTAAAAATTGAAATATGAAATATGTCACTTATTTTTTCAGAGCAAGTTTTGATTAGGAAATTTAGTGCTATTTATATTATTCAAATATTCTATTTTTTGTTATCAAATGCATTTGAATATGTTAAAATTTAAGTGATGAATTGGATTATCAAACAGGTCTTAATCGAATTTTACAACACAATTATATCTCTACAAGATCAGGTCTATCTAAGTTTTTTTTCCTAGATTTGGTGGTTGAGACAGAAAAGAAACTAAAAAGTTTTAATAATTGATGAGGCAAATTGCAACTTAATTAATTTAATCATTTTAGATTGTCTAGACGCCATAATTTACTCGGATTTGGCCTTTCCATGGCGAATGATGACGCTCACTGACACAGTTGAAAGTGGAAGAACGGACGTGGAAAGGCCTGTTTTAGAATTCTGACACGCTATAATGAGTCAATTACTCCACCAGACTACCTGAATCAATTCTAAAAAGCAACAACTAAGCTTTGGATCCGTGGCTACCAAGGAGGATTAATCTCTTTTAGATCATAAATTCGAACTTCACTTTCACTTGTATTGAAAAAAAATTTAAAAACAGTGTTAAAGTACTTTTGATTTAGTTAAATTTGTATGCTTACTAATCCCTTACATAAGTTTTTTAGATTACTTTCCATAGATATCTATAGAGCAAAATAGATTAAATTATAGAAATGATATCGTCGTGGCAAAACACAAATTTTCTACTATACGATCTTAAATAATTTGAGTGGTTATATACAACCCAAATTTTGAAGCTTCATGGAATACTCTTTACTAATAATAATGTATAAGTGAATAAAAATAGGGAATTAGAATACAATTAAATCCTAAATACTTATTTATTTTATAGATTATATGTTATAATTGGAAAATACATATCTACTTTATTTGATCAAGGACTTTTTTAAAGGCGTTCTGTACACATTTAGACATTTTTTCAGATTAATTTTACAGGTTATTATTATTTTACCCTCTTAACGTTTGGTGCAACTGTCAATTTTCCTCTTAACGTTATCTTTTAGTCACTTTACCCCCAAACTAACGTTATCTTTTGTGAACATTTTTTTAATTACTTTTTCTTATATCACATATATCAATTCACTATAATACATTTTTCTACTAAAATTTCAAAAAAATAGTAATCTAAACGTACTCAAGTGACGCTTCAACGAAGAAGTGCATAGAGACTTGCCAGTTAAAAACTTTGACTAATTCATACACAAAATCATATTTTCGCTGTCTATCATGTGAAATTATTTTGTTAACCTAAGCAAAAATAAATAAGTAGTCCATCCTTTTCCAATAAACAGGAGTAATAAAAAAATTATTCTAACACATACCAAGATAATTACTAAAAAATTAGTCACATTATAGGCACTTGTATTCCTCAGCCGTAGAATTGCTAAGTATCCCCCACTGGTGCATGCAAGCCGACACGTGGGTCACGCGCCCCACTTTGGCTCATTCCGACCAATTTTATAACAATTCTTTGGCGGGCTACAGTGTAATCAAAATCTGATTTCAAGCCTATTTTCGTCATTTCACTCCAACTTCTAGGGTTTATCCGTCTGCGGTGGCCCGGTTCGACCAGCCAAGCATGTCGGTTCCCCACTATCTTTCCTTGTCGGTCTTTTATATTCCCCCCTTCCGCCACTTACTCTTCCTCGACCTTTTCATTTTACTGCTACTTCTTTCATTCTTTTCAAGAAAATGAGATGATTTGATCATAAGCAACTTTGTTTTCTCAGGATTTTTCTGTTTGCTACCTTAAACTTGGCTACATATACCTTAAGTTGCACATTTTTTTTTTTGGTTACACAACCTTAGAATTTGTGCAAAAGGGCATCATGGATCCAAACAAAAAGGTGGATTAATGGGATGAATTTCTTCATCGATCATTAACCATCTTGCATTTGTTTTGTTTATCCCTTTTTGCCATATTTTGACTGGTGATCTTGTCTTTCATTATTTAGGTAGAGGAAGAAATCTTGCCTCCTCAAGAAATGATCACAAGAACTGTGGACGAGAAATGCTGTGTTGATTGCAAGACTACCAAGACACCGTTATGGAGAAGTGGCCCTGCTGGACCTAAGGTAAAAGAATTGTTAAACTTTTTCAGTGATTATTTGTGGGTTTCTTGTTCTAGTAAACGGGTTGTTCTTAATTTTTCTCCTTTTCCTTTTGGGGGGGATATATGGTATAGTCACTATGCAATGCTTGTGGAATCAGACATAGAAAGAAAAGGGCAGCCACTGGCACAAGTCCGGCCACATCCACAGCCACAGTGGGTTTGGACAAGGAGGAAGAGAAGATCAAGAAAGAAAAACATGAAGAAACTATAGCAAAGAAGAAAAGAAGGGCTAATATTAGAGATGGGAAATGTGGTAAGCTAAGCGTGGGATGGAGGCAGAGATTTAGGGCTTTTGGTCAAGGGGTTGTGTTGTATCAGAGGCAGAGGTCTCCAGTATTGAGGAAGAGGCAAAGTATCCATCATAGGAAGTTGGGAGAGGTTGAGCAGGCTGCTGTGCTTTTGATGGCTTTGTCTTGTGGTTCTGTTTTTGCTTGATGTGGAAAGGCAAAATCTTGAGGAGTAAAAGGGGTTCAGAACATATTCTAACCCCAATTGTACCTTTGTTCGTATGTTTGTTTGTTTGCCCTTTTTCTTCTTTTTTTTTTTTTAATTTTTAGTTTGGACTTCAATTAGGACTTTGTCTATGATTAGGGCCTTTACTAGTGGATGGTTAAGAATGTTGGCCTTTACCAAGAAAGACTTACAATTCTTGGTTCTTTTTTGGCTGGTATTTGTACATAGCTAAAGGAAATGTACATATAATGATGTTTTGATGATAAAGAATTGATGTTTCTTTATTGTCCATCCATAACCATAAAGCTTCAATATGCCCTCTTTTGTTTTTGGACGTTGTTGATGGTCATTGCCAAATCTTTCTATTTTTAACAGTCCAAAGGTTGTCATCAATTTCATTTGAACTGATTAACAATCCTGCTTTCTTCTGATTTTTAGTACTAGTACTTTTTTTTTTCTAAGAAAATGTAATGTGTCTTTTAATTTTGCATCAAATTAGAAAACTAAGTAATTTGTTCTGATTTTTTTTTTCCGACAATGATAACAATTGTATAACTTATTTTATCCTAATTTACAGCGAGGAGGAGTCTAAGGAGGATTGTGTATTAGGGAGGTTAGTATGTATGCAGATTTGACTAGACCAAGGAGACGTTATGACACCTCCATTAAATTTTTTTTGTTGCAGGTGGGGTTTGAACTCCCCACCTACACCCTTTCTTGGTGGCCAGTAATTTGTTCTGATCAATTAGTTTGGACTAACTTGATTTCAGATAAAATAATTTGCTTCACAAATTTCAACCATCTTTTTATCTTTTCAATTACCTTTTTATCTCACATATGTCACATCACAAAAAGTGCTACAGTAATTATCTCAAATAAATCATCCAAATAAACTCCTATCCAAACAAACTCAAAAAAATGAGTTTGTTTTACAGTGAGAGCTTTAGTTCATAATTCCATGCGCCTACTAGCCATAGGAGACGTGCAAGTTTCGAATTGGAGCTATATAAAAAAAAAATAGTCTCAGTGAGCATTGTGCTTAGAAAACATTAATCATCTTCAAATGTCTTTTCTTGATACTTTAACCTTGATTGCTAAAGAAACACGTGTAGTGTAATGGTACAAATGAACTAATTAAGTCAATGTCATTTGCTGAAGTTTGCAAAAGATCTTCCTTAGTTATGAATCATTGACACTATTTGTTAGGTGGGTTTGTTTGGAAAGTGTATTATTTGAAATATTATTTGGAATAATTACTGTAGCACTTTTTGTGATGTGATGTATGTGAGATAAAAAGGTGATTGAGAATATAAAAAGGTGGGTTGGAAAATGTGTCTATGATGCAAGTGAAATATTATTTGAAATAATTGGGGTATCCAAACAAACCATTATTATACAGATCAACATGGTTTAACTGCATTTTTTGGATTAGAAAGTGGGACTTGATCCTAGGCCTCATGATTGATTTAAGCAAATTTCAAACCTTACAAGCGAAAAGGATAATAGTGGGGGGTTTAGGCTTCGTTTTAGACTTAGAGGATTCAGGCAGAAAAAGAAAGGGAAATAAACGTGGGGATCTATTTGGATTCTTCCGATTTTCAAATAAAACATTCCAAAAAAATACTTCAAATAGACAATATCAAATGCAATTAACAAAATAACAAAAAAAAGTTTTTAAATATAACAAAATCTAGTGCCTCTTTCTTCTTCCACTCATCACTACCAATAGCCATCATCCAATTCCTTCCTCCCTACTCTATTGTCATCACTGCCCTTCTCCTATTTCTCATCGTCGTTGCTTTTCCTCTTCTTCCCTTTCCCTCCTTTTTCCTCCTTCCCTCCTTTTTTTCCCTTCCCTCATAACCCTTCTCTCCTCCCTCTTCCTTTGGTCGCGTCACAACTAGAAGGAGAGAGAGGAGATTGAAAGGAGGAGAAAGGAGGGGAGGAGATGAAGAGGAAGAGAATAAGAGGGAAGAGAGACTGTTGTATATGATGAAATATTCAATAATTTTTTAAAAATATTTCAATAAAATTTAAAACTTAAAAAAATATCTCAAAATACATCAATAGTGACAAATTTTTTTTGACATACAATGCTACAGTATTGTTGAAAAACACTCTGAAAAATATCTAATCTACACGGACCTATAAACTTTCAGTTGTTTGGAAGTTTTTTCGGAACAGAAAAGAAAAGAAACTGGCTGATTTGGACTAATACTGTAGATGCTTCAGTTTGAAAATGTTTTCTGCCCAATCTAGGTGAAAAAAGGACGAAAAGTTGGCTGGAACTTTTATACAAACCTTTTGAATGTCAATTTTATCTTTATATGTCTAGAACACATTTTTATCTATGTATACATCCAAAATCAATCCATTTCTTTCCTACACTTTTGAATAATATCAAAATCTCTTTCCTTCTCTTCTCTTCTTTTTGTTTCTTTCACAAATTAAAGTTTTTGTTCTTTTCTTTTCGATACAAAACTCTCAAACGAAGCCTTGGACCTGAAAGGAGAATGGGAAGAGCGTGGAATTTAAGAGCCCACTTGGACTGCTATTTTAGGAGTTGTAATAGAAAAAAAAAATATATATATATATATATATATATATATATATATGTATGTAAGATAAAAAAAAATGATTGAAAAATATATTTAGTGAAAACTTTTTGTAAAAATTTTTCTGTGAAAAATAGCAATTCAAAAGAGGCCATAATTTTTCTTTGGATGATAGCTTCAGATGCCATTTTCCAAAGCCCAGGGCAGAAGTTTTTTGACAAATATCCGGACCTAGCTTTTCGAGCTGGATCATGGGTTTGGACCCTTGGTTGTCCTTTATTTTTCTTGGGCAGAATCAGAGTTAACCTTCTATTTTGGGCTTCGGTGCTTGCCTTTGAGTCAAACAATATGGGTGGAGATGATGTTTAGGCCACAGCCCACAGGAGTAACGGGACAAAAAAGACTCGCCAACTATGATCAGTCCTTTTCTCAGAGCTGAACCAAGCCCCTGTTGATAATCAACCATTTGCTGTTCCACACCCCAAAGAGACAAGTTGATGCTATTTAATTAAAATGAGCCTTTAAATAAGAAAAAGAATTCATCAAACAAAAATTACAAAGTTAAAGTAATTAAGAAGACATTTGCTTGGTCAGTTTAGTCGTAGTCTACACTGACAAAGGCAAAAGTATCTTTAACACTAGAAACGGGCTCAAAAAAAAAAAAAAGAAACAGAGTTTAAGTAATAATTATTTATAATACATATGTATATCAATTATAGTTAATCACTGGGGTCGGCCTAATTGCCTCTCCACTAGGTTCGGGGTTCGAATTCTATATTTGGCAGTTAGGGGTGAAGAGCATGTGAGGAGGGGTGGGAGAGTGAAAAAAAAAAAGAAAAAGAAAAAGAAAGAATTAACAAAAAAGTATATCTATTATAGTCTAAATTATTTGTGTCTCATTGTTGTAAGGTGGAAAGGATGTGGGGAGCGAGGAGATTTAAGAAAAAGAATTTTAAAAAGTAGATATATTATATTCACTCCGATCCAATTATTTTGTCATGTTTAGGAAATTCAACCTTTTTAAAAATAGTAATTCGATTGTGATGTTTGTGCTTCTCTTTCTAATTTTACCTTCATAATTTTAAAATTTAAATTTAAATGATAACACGTATATGATTAAAGGGTGGGATTACATTAGAAGGAGAGAGTAAAAACTGCATTGATCTTCTCAAGATGACAAATAATTTGAAATATCTCAAAATAGAAAGTATGATACTCTTAATGAAACGAAACGAGAAGAGGGGAGTACTCTAAATCCTTCGTGTCCCCTGGTTGTGTGGTGTCTACATCATGCGGTAGGTGAAGACTCTTCAATTATGAGTGCTAAGAATCACTACAATTTTTGTCATGTGGTCATTCGTGTCGGTGTGAAATAAGTTTTACCCAACTTTAAAGTCTTGACATCTTTAAAAAAGAAAAGAAAGGTCTCAGGCTCATCGTCTGGAAAACCTGAAATAGACAGTTCTTGATTTGGATTTCTTAACATACGATGATTATAGAAGTGAAGAAGGAAGTGGTTGAAGTTTGGACTTTGGAGTTCCCAGTAGCATCCCCCCAATCGTCCTTATCAACAATTAAATAATAAGGTCTTGCCTAATATTAATGCTATTAGTCATCTGCCACGTGAAGCATAAAATGTCTACATACCCTTCCCATTTGAACTTTGAAGCAGGCGATTGGTATGTTGTGAATTTAGAAGTGTGAAAGGCTTACTACACCTAAAGCAATTTAGCTAGCTCTATAATCCCTAATTGTTCGGATTTAGATTTTTGAGAGTTTTTGTAAAAAAATATACTATAACAATATGATGTATGCGAGATAAAAAAAATTATAAAAATTTTTTCACAAAAGTTAGCAATCCAAACCTGCGAGTATTCCTTTTCTAGTAGCTGCAACTCTGAAGTATACGCACAGAACACACGCGCGCACACACACACACATATATACTCTCTCCCTTTTTTTATAACTGACGTTTAAGAAATTTGCTCTAGTGTACTTTTATCTGTCGTTTTATTATCCCCATACAGTAGTAATTATTTTTTCACAATTTTACCCTTTTATCTCTCTTTTCCAATACAGGGTTCTTAATTACTACTTTTGGCCTAGTAAAACAGCACTATTTAGTACTCTAGTGAGAGAAAACATTGGTGAATTGGACAATTAATGAGGGTACAAAAGGAAAGTAATGTACAGATTTAAGCAATGAAAAACTTTTCTTAATTGGTGTGCAAAACCTTAAACGTCAGTTATAAAAAAAGGGAGGAGTATATATAACCACTTTACTCCAAAATATATAAATGCAGCGGAAACTTATTCTAATAATCGAAGGTGATGTGAGTAACGTACAATAATGATTTTCATAAAAAACAAAAAAAAAAAAAGAAGAAGAAAAAAGTACAATGCTTAAATTGACTTTAACAAAAAGAAAGGAAAAGTATTATCGTACGATTAGTTAGCCAAGATTTTTTTGTATTATTATTATTATTTCTTCTATCTCTTCTGAAAGTTGTACATAGTTTGCCTTGCCCAATTAACCAATCGACCTCATCACTTTGAAATTTTCTTGGGATTAATCCATTGCTTAAGGACGAAGACATCAAAGAGGGAGACGTTGGAAATGGTCTGAGAATTAATTAGATGTGAATTGCCATCGGATATTATTAAATCCCTTACGTCAAACTCCACGGATCCATCGGATGCTTAGTACCATCATATTTTTTCTTTCTCGGTGGGTAAAAGTTGTTAAAGATTATTATTATTGTTAGAACGTTTCCTCGTAGCAAAAGCATGTGCTTTTGAAATCACCTCTCATCCATCACTCACCTAAATATGTATTATAACATTTATATATACCATTTTATGCACTAATGACTTTGATAATAATAAATTCGAGATTAGGATGAAACAAATTGAAATGGTATTTTTGTTCTTGGAATGTTTTTTTTTTAAAGATCATTGGGCGTGTAGAACTGAGAAGAATGCATAAACATAAATTTGAAGAGTAGGGAAAAAAGGGGATAAAAAAAGTGCTTAACTTATGAGCTTAGAAAAAATATGAAATCCCTAAATTTTTTATCTGAAAAATAAAAGAAAGAAAGTTGATATGTGTTGATATATGCTGCTATTTTATGTTTTATGTCCACTGAGTTTGGTGACTAGTAATTAATTTGGTGTGTCTTTTGATTAGTTTAATATTGAGTTGAAGATTTCTTCAAATGCGCATTGCGCTGTGCTTTCCTTTTCAAATCTGCCTCTTCCTTCTCAAAGAATAGAAGAATAATGCACTCTTCCAAGTTTCCCTAACTAAATATTACATTGTAAGATTTAAGAATTAAAGAAAAAGGATTTTTATTTTTTAAAAAAATTATTTGTGCATATAACATGGAGCAATTCCATCATTGAATATAAAACTTGTTAGGTCCAAAAAAGAATAAATCTAGTTTGAGAAGAATTGAAAGATGTAGAGGTGGGAAAAAAACTTAACTCATTTCCTGAAAAAATAGCTAATAATTAAGAAATCAAAATACCGAAATGTATAAAACTTATAGGGTCATAATTTTGGCTTGCTGAATTACTTGACTGGTGTTGCATAGACAAAAATTATGGGTAATGAATTCCTGACCTCTAGAAGAAAAATCCAACTTATTACATGAAATCCATTCAATTAATCTCACAATTGTTAAGAAATTTCGAATTTATGACGGAAAATTTAATGTCAATCTGGATCAACTTATGACAAAGTGGTTTTAAGGCTGCTAAGATTTGCAGATGACATTTAAGTCAACTTAAATACTCTATTAAAGAACTTGTTTAATGTTAAGGCATTTTGAAATAGAATTCAGTTTTTTTATTAATATATATATATATGCATTTGTGATCAATTAAAAAATGTCTGTTGGGATGGACACATCTTAAATAACGGTTAGTTTTGGCATTCCACATTTCCACTATTTCTCACCTTGTCAGTGGGGCGAGAAATTGTCAAGAATTTAAAAGGTAAAGACTCAGATATCTAAGTCAATTCATCCCCTAGTAAGGACTCCACCACTCCACATATGTCTGTGTGTAGTAGTATCTGTTTTTGTTGAGTTATATATGATCGATCACCTTAGAAAGATTGAAAATTGGATCAAGAAGAAAAGAACGTTGAGAAGCAGTCTCTAATTTGTAGCTTGTGTTCTTTTTTTTTTTTTGAAGATTGATTGATTTCTTGAAACATTTTCTGTTTCTGATATAGGTCTAGAAGAAATAGACACCAAGATTTTCTGATAAAGAAAATGTTGGCAATCGTCAAGGTTGCCAATTTAGTGACCATTTCAATCGGGATCATCCTATTTTGTCCATCTTTTCAATCATCTCCTCCTGCAGAAGCCATAAGATCAACCTCATTTTCAATCATTTCCCAGAAAAATTCAGTTCCCCACCTGCAGTTTTCCTACAGGAAGTCGGTGCCATTCAACAACGGAGAAAACAACAAATGCTTGTCTTCCACTTTCAGCAGCAATTCTTTGATGATGATCAATCATGGCCATCATCCCATGCAAGTGGCAGTATGCAATCCTTCTCTTATTCATTTAGTAATGACTCTTGATACTCAATTCCTCCGTGGCACAGTTGCTGCTGTTAATTCCATTCTGCAGAATGCTTTCTGCCCACAAAACATTTTTTTCCATTTCATACATTCGGATTCTGATCATCATCTTCAAACCCTTATTAGAGATATTTTTCCATCCTTGAATTTCAAGGCATACTATTTTAACCCTGAAACGGTACAGAACAAGATATCATCCACTATAAGAGAAACTCTTGAACAGCCACTGAATTATGCAAGAAATTACTTGGCTCATCTTCTTGAGCCTTGTGTGGAAAGAGTCATATATCTTGACTCTGATGTAGTTTTGGTTGATGATATATCAAAACTATGGAGGACAAGTCTTGGATCAGCAACTTTGGGATCACCTGAATATTGCCATGCAAACTTCACAAAGTATTTCACTCCCAACTTCTGGTCACAGAAGAAATTCTCCAGAGTCTTCTCTGGCCGGAAACCCTGTTACTTCAATACAGGTGAAATGTCAAGTTTTGTTACTTTTTTCTTTATTCTGTTTACTTTATCTTTAAGCCTGTTAAGACAATGACACCTGAGGTGCAGACTTTAATGCATGTCGTTATTGTTCCAAGTTTTCTCCTTTGCTTAAGTGCAGGTATTTATGGTGGATAAATAAAACAGTAGTGTCTCTTTAATTTTTTTTCCCCCATTTTTCTTCTAATTCTGTCTTGAGTTGGTAGTGTACTATAAGTTTCATTCACAATGCACCACCATATATGCTATTGGGGTTTTTTCCACAGTTATCCCTTATTTTTTATCGTAATTCTACATCAGTCTTGGGTGGAAACTCTCAATGTAGAAGAACTCTGCAAAGACTCTAGAGGACTTGCATAAAATATTCTTTGAGGACTTGCTTCTAAGTTTAAAACAGTTACCTGAACATATGGCATTGTTAAAAAGGGGAGGCTCTGAAAGTTGACTACGTGCTAATTTGAGCTGCTGATGACTTTTTCCCAGGTGTAATGGTGATTGACTTGGTCAAGTGGAGAAAGTTTAAATACACAAAGATGATTGAAAGATGGATGGAGATTCAAAGAAATCAGAGAATCTATGATCTTGGATCATTGCCTCCATTTCTTTTGGTATTTGCAGGAGAAATTGCACCAATCGACCACAGATGGAATCAGCATGGCCTTGGTGGTGATAATCTGAGTGGTAATTGTAGGCAACTGCATCCTGGTCCAGTTAGCCTGTTGCATTGGAGTGGAAAAGGCAAGCCCTGGATCAGGCTGGACTCTGGCAAGCCTTGCCCACTTGACATAATCTGGTCTCAGTATGACTTGTATGGCCAATCATTGTAACCAATAACTGCATATTTTCTCTCTGTTTTGCTAAGATTGGGTTGTTGAAAAGTTCCCAGCTAATGCCTCAGATACATTGGCAAAAAGTTTAAAAAGTATTTAATTACTGCAGTTAAGGTCAAGAAGTACAACCATGTTTGCATGCACTGCCTGCACCAGTGATACAGAGATAAAGAGTTACCTAAGCATTTGACCATTGTGACAATCTCTTTTGACTAGTTAACAGGAAATTCGGTTAAAAACTGAAGTCAAAACCACTTGTTTCTTTTTTTTTTTTTACTGGCTTTGGTTTCATGCAGATGAATGTTATCAGGAAGTGTTGGTAATGCATGTCAGGATCCCGCTGGGTGTTACATCCTACAGTTTGTTACTTTATACACACACCCGATGTTTCAACCTTACTACTAGCTGCTAAGTTACCCTCCCCACAACCAAGTCCACTGTCCATTGTCCATCTGCCCTTGTGTCTTCGTCTGGCTCCAATTCAATTGCAAATTAGCTGATTAATTTACTGAACTATGTTGGAAAATTTGCATAAACTTGTTAAGAAATGCATATCAAAATTATGGCAATCATCAAGTTTGCCGCTTTAGTATGAAGCTAATAGATCATCTCATTTCATCACATAAAGAAATCAGCTGTACTTTGAACAATTTTGCTACAATAAACCGCTGCTATTCAAGAATATACAAGAAAACAATGAATGTTCGTCTGCAACTTTGTTCAGCAGCAACCCCTTAGACACAAATCGTCCAACTCAAGTAGCATGTAACCCCTCTCTTGTTCATAGAGCCATGACCCTGGTAATCAGTACATTCTTTGCTACGATTGCTGCTATTCATTCCATACTTGAAAACATCTTTTTCCATTTCATATATTCTGATACAAATCCTCTTCTTCAGTCTCCTCTTAAATGGATTTTGCCATCACTGAAATACAAGGCATACTACTTCAGTCCTGATATTGTAAAGGACAAGAGGTCCTCCTCTGTGAAAAAAAAAAAACACATGAACAACCACTTAATTATGCAAGAAATTACTTGGTTTACCTTCTTGAGCCTTGTCTGGAAAGAGTAATCTACCTCAATTCTGATGTTATCTTGGTCAGCGATATCTCAAAACTTTGGAGGATAAATCTTGCCTCAGCAACCGTGGGATCACCAGAATATTGCCATGTAAACTTAACTCAAATTTTCACTGCCAACTTCTGGTCACAGACGAAATTCTCCTGAGTCTTCTCCGGCAGGAACCCGTGTTATTTCAACAAAGATGAAGTGCTATATGCATTCAAAGTCTTTCAGCATGATCTTTTTATTGATCAAAGCCACTTGCGTGCTGTAGTTTTTACAAGTTTGCTTAAATGCATGCCTACAATTGACACCATGCAGAATTACTATAAGGGTCACAAATACTGGTAAAATTATCTATCTAGATCAAGATGGCCTTACCCGTGTCTTTCCTTCTAAGATGCACATATATGGTCTTGTATTAGTTACTTCTGTGGACGTCCCGTGGCAATTCTTTATCTAGCTTACATTGGTATTGTGACTATTGTCCAGACAAGCCTAAGATGAACCTCTTATAGAACAATGCAATGCCACATTATTGTCGAGGTCCTAATTCAACTTTAGCTGCTCATCCATTCAGGTGTTATGGTGATTGAATTGGCTAAATGGACTAAGTTTCAACACACTCAGATGATTGAAGAATGAATGAAAGTTCAGAGAGAATAGAGGATCTACGGCCTTAGAGCCTTGCCTCCATTTCTTTTGGTATTTGCTGGAGACATTCCCCCAATCAACCGCAGATGGAATGAGGTTGGCTTTGGTGGTGACAATCTCAATGGTAATTGTAGGCAAGTAACCCCCGAGTCCATTTAGCTTGCTGCATTGTAATGGAAAAGAAAAGGCCTGGCTCAGCTGGCAGTCTTTCCTTGCTCCATTGATATATAATCTGGTCTCAGTATGACTTGTACGTTCCTGCAAAGCCATTTAGAGATGCATATCTTTTCTCTCAGTTGCATCTCTAGTTATCGGAATTACTAAGTTATTGGCTCTCTAGTCTTTGAAACATGCCAAAACACCTTCAGATAATTGTTCACGAAAGTAAGCACATGGAAACCTAATTTCTGCATTGGTTCAACCACCTCAAAGGTTAAACAGTCAATACCACTTCACGCCAGTTGATACTTGAGGCTACTGTTTTTCCTAGTCTGCTAAAGATTTGGCTAATGATCAACTCAAGATTTCATAAAACAAGCGGTAACCTAGAAATCCCTTTTTTTTTTTTTTTGCTTCCTCCTTTTGGGCAATGAACTTAAAACAAGTTCAAATTGTGAAAGCAGTGAAGAAAATCTATTTAACTTCACAAACTAGAGAAACATTCACAAAGGGCCTGAAAATCCTAAGCCACTTAATCTGACTCGGATGATTCTTCAGAATAGGGACTCAAAGTCCTGACCATATTAGACAGTGCCTCTCCAGCATCTACCAATTCCTCCTTGCCAAAACCCCAACTTCTAAGAAGTCCGGCTCCAAGCGCTCCTCGCTGAATACCAAACCTTTGAAGATTGTGCAATCTACTTTCCAGAAATGGCAAAATAGCGCTGCTGGAACGTAATCTTGCTGCCATGGGAATGGAATGGACATCAAGGGATCCCCTTGATGGAGAACCTAAAATTGGGGTTCCCAACAGCTCGCCATGTTGACCAACAAGGTTTCCAAAGATTGAGGGAAAAGGCAGAGGAATGGGAAGAGGGCATCGAGACACAGACAACTGTGAGAATCTGGGTCTTTGCAGTGCCTTTTCATAAGCATTCTGAACAGCACTTTTCACCTCAGAAACTGTGGCTTCGTGCACTCCTAAAAAGAAAAGAAACAAAAATAAAGATAAAAATTAAACAAACTGACTCTGTAACTCTCTCTCCCACGAAGCAGATTAAGCGTCAAACCACAAAGCAGCTATTAACTACTCGTCAAGGAGTCCAAGTAGAATATGCTTTCATCTTGGTAGTCTAAACATTCTTGCTAATGCAGTTCGTGGCCTCAAATATATGGAAACTTCATGATATACTGGCTAGTTTCCTTGCAACAATTTGTCCATTCAAGCATAAATTAAATTATTTTATGGTTACACTAAGGGTAGGTAGGCCTTCTAAGCAACTCTGGAATCCCACGAGTAACAAAGCTCAACCGGACCTTCATTCATTGGCTTCGCAAAGGCTTACAAACTCCAATATAAACCTCTGCATATTATAACCAAATTGGAAAATTAAATAGTTTTGATAATGGGTTAAAATCTGAATCATCTGATTAGATAATTTTTTTTTTTCTTTTTTCATCTAAATAGACAATTAAGATCAATGATTAGCTGCAAATTTCCAACTAGTTCCAGATACATGTGTTTTGCGTACAAATAAAGGTGGGGAAAAGGAAGATGATCCTTGGGATGACAAGAAGTTATCAGCTTATAGCAATGGAGAAACAGCTAAAGAAACCTGCATCTTATTTAGAGATCTTGGAAATCTCTACATTTCATCAAATAAAATTGGAGGGCATAATTTTTATATTACGTGCTGGACATGTTTAAGAATTTTTCTTTATTTGCTTGTAATCTTGTATATAGCTTCATGATTTACTATTCTTGTCACATTGAAATGCTGTGGATAAGTGTGCTGTTGAGTAGTCCATAGTCCAAACATCCTCTTAGGAAACCAGACAGGAAAGAGAAATGATTGCACAGCTTTCAAATATCAGTATAGTCTAGCACAACATGGACAAACTTAAGGCAAGGTAGACTAATTCACATATGTTTGTTTGACAAGACGAAGATAAATAAGTTAAAGCACACCAGCCAAATACCTGCCCCAAGTACTCCATGAACTGACATGGCCTCCACTGCTTGCAAGTCCTCAACATTTTCAGCTATCTCAGGCGTCAAAGGTTCCAAATTTTCAAGCAAGGATTGCTCAAGTTGGTTCCCTATGCATAAGAATTAAACTTAAAAAGCTAAAGAAATTAACAACTAAGAAAAGTCAAATTTCAACAGGCAGACCAACATACCAATCAAAGAAGGTGCTGGCATAGCGACATCCAAAATAGTGACCATATTCTGTCTTGCTTGTCCAGCTAACATATGTATGACCTCGTTCATATCCAGTGCACCAGACGCACAGGTCAGATCTGTAGTGGGCCCAATAGGTTCCATTCGAAAAGGGAGGCTGATGGAGTGCATGCCAGAGGCATAAACTGCACTGGAATGGTAAGGCTTCTCATCGTCTATGCAAAGATACCTGGAAGCTTTACCTTCACAGTTTTCCAGGCAGAAGAGTCAATGCAAGTTTTCTAGAATTTGACTAACCAACTGGGCAGCCGTTAACAGAAGCAGAGTACATATAAAGTTCTGCAGACATTCATGTCATTATTAAACTAGAAGAGGTAGAACCATAAAAGAAAGACTGCGCTGATTTTTAGTTCTTAAATAAGCTCCAATGAGCTCAAGAGGATCATCTGGTATTCCACAAAATGTATATGAATGAGGAGACAAGTATAAGAGAACAGGTCATATAAGTAAAACTCTTTTATGGAATGAGGACTGCTCACTTTTACTCAGGGAGGGTAGTCCAACAGGGACGATCAGTTTACAGAAGGTTGATAATCTTGAAAATGAAATTGCATCATGAAGACTACTAGAGATTGACTGCTTCTGACTTTTGGTGGTCATGTGCAAGCGAGGATTGCGGGCTGAATATAGTAATACAGGGATGTTGGTGTAATCATCTGCAATGTTCTCCAGAAACTCTGCAGCTACACCAGAAAACCCTCCAGAGTCATCAACAACAAATTGGATTCCCTATTCAGAAGGGTATGGAAGATTGAAGTAAGACATTCTGCCAATAAAGGAAGAAAATGCACAAGCATAATAGCAAGATCCGTGAGATCCATGTCAAGGATCTTTGCCCCTGAAAGTGCAGATATTTACATGATAACCGACTGTGATTGTCAAGGTTGCAGCATAATTTTAAGGCTCAAAGCATGCACCAAAGTGCCAAATTTAAAGCTTTAAATTTAAAGAGAAACAGAAGAAAAATGTAAACTTAATTCTCCTTTCCTTGAGGACAAGAAGGGAAATGTCAAAAATTATAGCTGATAGACCCAAAAGAAAGGCAAAGGAAAGAAACATAAGTTGTGTGGCAGAGACAGACGATTTGCATCCCATTCGAGTTTAAAGGCCAAAGCAAATATGGGAATTTCCTGCATTGGACAGACCAAGTAACTATGAAAAAGGATCCTACTGTTTCAGAATTTCCACAATACAAAAGTGAGAAGGCAGTCTAATTACTGGATGAGCCCTTAATTATACCTTTGTGTCGCATAAGTATCTAAAGAAATGTTTAATTAGAAAAGAACATGAAGGTTTACACCGACTAGATATAAGTCCTAATTTGTTGGAACAAATCACAATCTTCCAAAAGGTCCAACCAAAGCCAGACTCCTTGAACATTATCCTATCAACACAAAAAAGTTAAAGATATGTTGTACAAATGCCTCCTGTGAAGATTTGGACATATTAAATGGGTTCAATGCGACTATGATGTTATTTCTTCAACTTTCTGCTCATAACAGCGGACTGTCTTTAAGGACTAAACCCCCGCAGATAGCAAAAACAACACCCAGGTACCAGCTCACAAGCTTGAATTGAAGTTTTGACACAGACAAATCATATCCTTTATTCCCTTTACCACTTTTACGTCACAATGAGGAAAGACAGACAATACAATAGTTAATAAGAAGATAGGAAATATTGCCAAAACAGAAATTAAACTAAAGTATACATTTGATTTTTACCTGAATATGGTCACACTCCTCAATGAAAAAACGAAGCCTGTCATTTATTTCTTCTCCATGTCGGGCCCCAACAAATGCATCCCTTCCAATTCCATAGTTGTCAAACCCTTCACCATCCATCCACAGCCCATTTAGTTCATATAAGCTCTGTGGATGATAGTGAACTTTCGAAAAGTCTGTCCAATATTGAACACCATTTTCTAGACATTCAACAATGTCCTTGTCCTGGATTTCATTCTGAGATTCATTCTTCCCTGAGTCAAATCCGTTCACTGTATCCATCTTTTCCTGCTCTTCTTGATATAAACTCTGAAGGAACAGGTTTTTCTTTAGAGGCGCGGAAGCCTGAGTTGTAACTTTTCCACTCCTGCAGATTGGTGAGAAGACATTCAGTCTTTAACCTACTCATCTTAGAAAAAAAATTTTACTTAGAAAGAAAGGGAGATGAGCAGCAGTCAAAGTTCAGGATCATATTTTCAAATGCTTCCGAGTTTCAAATTTCAATAGAGTCCAAAAACTAGTTAAATGACTATTATGTAGCAATACCATCGAAGATCATATCCATTTACACAATGTCCAACTCCAAATTGCAAGGTTATCCTACTGTTAAAGTTGCTATCTGTATAAAAATGGAAACCCATATGAATGTAGCAGTTCTACACTTCACCAACACCATGTAAAATAAAAAATAACAATCAAGCACTGGAAAGCTACATTCTAGTCATTTTTCACTCGCAGTTCAATATGCAAGAGGAAGTAAAAATGTGCCTTTTTCATCAGTTTATCATCTTTTAAGCAATGTCATCAAAGACAAACCATAATGTGAAACAGCTATTCACTTTAAAGATTGCTCATACAACAAAAAACTTAAGAGAAAACAAAATAAAGCATCTAAGCTCAAACCCTTACCATGAGACAACATCCATTGGTCTAGAAGGAGCCTCGTTGTATAAGGTTCCACGTGAACTCATCGATCCAAGTGAGCCTGTCAAATCACATATTTGAATAACAATCTCAATCACAATGAATTATGCTTAAAGAGACATAATTGACATGAAATTAATATCTTTTAGTTTAATTCCCTGAAAGTAAGGTGTAAGCCACAGAATAAGGACTTCACAAAAATTCCCGATTCACTATCAGATAGTCCTACAACTTAGACCAAACAGAGGTAAGTATGAATGACCATCAGCATCACAATTAAATAATATACCTTGAAAATCTACTGAAACCAGGCGAGGGGTGTATGTTAAAATGCCCTGCACGTGATTAGCATGAATGATAAATATCAGAAGATTTTGCCAGAGAAATGAGAACTAATAAGAAATTTGTGGTATAAAGCTAGGCATTTTGAATATGAAGGTGCTTGAACCAAAATGTGCTAGCATAAAAATTTCAGCTACATTCACCTGCTGTGTTTCACCAGTTCGATAGAGAACATCCATATTAAGACCATGATTCTTGAATGCTGGATTAGTCTCAGAAGTATCAGCCAAACCAAGCAATTCATCCTTCAAGAAGGAAAGGAAACTAATTTCATGATTCAGGAAGAAGACAACACTAATACTGATCCAATAAGAAACACATCAAATTCTATTCATCATTTAAATCCCACCCTAAATCTCCATTACCCCTAAAAATTTTTGAGATTAAAGTAGGTTATAGTCCAAATATATATGTTTCAATAGAAAAGAGAAAATCAACAAACTAATAATGAATAACCTTTTCTTTTTTCAGGCAACAAGGAATAAGCTTTACTAGAAGAGATGCATCAAAGTTCTATTACTTCCTAAATCCCACCTAAGTCTGCACAAACCATTAGAACAATTCCAAGATTTCATAGCTTCTACAGTAAAACTGACAGACGTTAACCAATACAACTAAAAAAAAATTTTAATGTCAAAATGTGCCATTAACATTCTATGATATAACCAGTTGCATCAACTTTAATATGTTCTATCAAATCATAACAGCAAATGGTGCATTTAACTTATTTGTTAATGTTTTTCTTTTCCTTTTTTTTATTTACTCCACAACCTACATCACTCCAAATAGTGACCAGTCAAATAAGCTCTCTATGTCCAAGAAGACAGACATACACACACATATAGTTGAAAAGTTCCAACCAGGTCATGTATAATGCTTGAGATCCAAACGTAAATAAATCTTGCACCCTTTGATCAACTATAAACCATCAAGTTAACCATGCCAGAGCACCCAAACTATTGACTAAGTACCATTACAAAAACAACATATCCTACTGATGAGCCCTGAAGCATACCGTGTACTACACCTAATGACACAACTTGCTCCTTCAAATTCAAATGTTCCATCTGACCATTTCCCAAAACCAACCTATAATCCCAAAAACTTGCAAAAAATAGTACCCCATCTGTTCACTAGAGCAACCATAAATCGGCGAAGTTCATGATTACTCATTACCCCAGATCATCAATCATGATCAAATATCAGCTTCAACGCATGTATTCATCAAAATATACATTTCTTCACCCATCTATTCTCAACATCACACCAAGTAGCTTTTGTCTACTAGATATCAAACATCACTGGTAACAGCTTCTCATTTATGAACCACTAAGATATCACATAATGAAAGAACCATGATTTCTTGCCCCCAACAAGGTTCATGGTCAAAGTTTGAAACTTTAACGACTTATCAATTACTTACTATGCTTTTCCAAAACCCCACCTTGAGAAATAAAGTTTGCACCATTAAAACTCAAAACATTATTAAGTTAATTTTTTTCTACACCCTTCAACCATGTTAGTTAAAAAAATTAGCCTTTTCAATAAAAAAAAAACAACAAAAAACAAAAACAGATAAGCCCATTAGGATTTCATAATTTGTGAACTTAAAGAACCCAAAAACAGAAGCAAATTGACAAGATAAAGAATTACCTGAAAATTCCAAAAATGAGAACCGATGAAGTTCGCATAGCCCCCAACCTGGATGGTAACGATTTCCCTCATAGCTTAACGTAATTAATCTTCAGTAACTAAATCAGAGTGTAAAAGTAAGCTTTTATTCAAAAAGACAATTGGGTTCGTCGCGCAGGATGGACAGTATTGTGGCTTAGTTTAGAATTTGGCGGCTTCAGAAGTATTTCTCCGTTTAAGTAGGGGTGGGCACGGTTGGTGGGCCCGCCCCGTTCACCATTAAGCTAATTCGACCCACATCATATGGGTTAGCCATTTTCTGATTGGGAAAATGGTCAAATTCGTCCCTAAACTTTTTATTAATATCGATTTAATCCCTAACTTTTGTTTTCAGTCAATTTGATCTCTAAACTTATATTATGATTTCAATTAAGGATCTCTACGGCAGCGCCACCACGGAAAATAGATCAAACTCCACGTTGACCAATTAAACAGGGTATTTTAGGAACTTTTAGATATCTCCTCCCTCTATTATCAATTCCTACGGCCTACCAGCCACCTCCCTCTTCTACTCCTACCCTTCTTCTCCGACCTCTCCATTCCCTCCATCTATCATGTCCATCATCTTTGTTGCAGCCCACTAACTAGTCCTTGAGCAGCCCAAAACACAATCCTTCTTACATTGAAGAAGAGGCTTCCTTTTTCAAAAGAGATAGCAGTAAAAGCTTCTCTCTTTCTTGCTCCTACACAGCTATAGCCATGCCAAGTTCAAAGCAGGAATCAAAGGATTATCCCAAGCAGCCATCAAAATGACTTTTGTTGTGGTGGATGATGAGTGTTAGGCGAAGCCATGAAATCCTTGTTAGTTTCTTGGGAAATTTTGGCCTTGCTGAACTTGTACACTGCAAAAATAATATGGATACATTAAAATAAAGTTTTTCGTAGCTTTGGGTATAAGTGATACATCAAATCATGCCTCCAGTAGTCCTCCAGTTTTTACATATATGAACATGCCCTTTTTCTTCCATGGACGGAGGATAAAAATGAATTTAAAAAAAAAAAGAGAATTTACTCTTCACTCTCCATCCAATCCACCATTTTTGGTCCTATATTTGATTTTGATAATATAATGCTTACAAAACTCAAATTACTACTACTACTTGTATGTAGAGAATCACTGGATTAGATCCACCTTAATCAACAAAATCATTCCTAATGATTACCAAAAAAACAACATACTTCATCATGTCTAGATCTTCACTAGAACAGATCCGATACTTACCCAACATCTAGATTTGGGGCATCATATGGTTTCGGCTTCACCAATCCAAGGGAGTCTCTTTGCTTAGTTTTTGGAATATCTTGGCCCTCAAATCCCTCCCAAACTCTACCCTCTCTCCATCATTGGCTCCTCTTCGCACCCTTCTCTATCCCAGAAGTCAAAGTATCGCATCTTGTTCCTGATCGATTCTTAGTTGCAAAATTTATAGAGATGACTGACATAACAGAGAGAGGAGCAAAAGAGGTGGGAGAAGAAGGGTGAGAGGAGGAGGGAGGTGGCAGGTGGTGGAGATTGATGGTGCAAGGAGGACATATCAAAAGTTCCTAAAATACCCTTGTTTAGTTGATAAATTAGGAGTTTGATCTATTTTTCGTGGTGGCACGGCGTAGAGATCATTAATTGAAACCATAATAATTGGGATCAAATTGGCCGAAAACAAAAATCAAGAATTAAATCGACATTAACAAAAAGTTTAGGGATGAATTTGACCATTTTCTCGATTTTTATCTTGTGTATATTAGTGGATACCCGCTAAAATAGGGTCGGATCAATGAATATCCGACCCTATTTTATTTAAAAACAAATATTAATTTATATTAATTTTACTTTATATTTTATATATTCATCTAAGATTTAATAAATATTTTTTTCAAAAAAAGTCCCCTACTAAGAAACAAACATGTGAAGAGAATACAAGAAAAAAAATTAAAGAATTCAAAATCAATAAAAATTTAAAAACAAGTAGCACATTTTTTTAATTATATATTCTATATAAATTAAACTCTTTTCTAAAAAACATAAGATCATAACCTCTACAAATAAATCTCGTAAACAAACTATAGTATCCTATATTTGTAATGCAATTTGTTCAATGAAATTGTTTATTTAACTCTAAACGTATTATTTTATAGTATGCGTATAAAAATAATATATATACATGCGGAGCGAGTCGGATGCCCTACGAGTTTTTAATTATATGATCCTAAACCGCCTCACATCTAACTGGGTGTCCGACCCTCTTTTGATCCGATCAAATAATAGGAACGGGTATACTAATTTTTTGATTGGATATGGCGGGTTTTCAGGTTAACGGATATTTTTGTCTGCTCCTACTTCTCCATGTTTTTTTTGATTAATTACATTTAACTCCCCTGAAGCTTGGCAAATTGCGAGTCAGTATTTTGTTTTTTCACTTTCTAGTATTGCTGGGTAGGCTTCCAACGCTACCCATTGTCCCCATATTGTTATTATTAAAAAAAAAAAAAGGGATTATGAACAGGAACAGTGTCTCCATAGACAAAATTTTTATAAAAAAAACCATGGATTACAAAAGAACCAATGAATTGATACAGATTAATAGTTAAGATTAGGTATCTGAGAAATTAAATGCATGTATTTTAGATAGATGATATTGGCATTCTTGAAAATAGTTATGGCACTCCATCATTTTATTAACAGCCAAAAAGGAGTTGAAGCGCTTGAGTTCGTTTTTCTTTTCTATTTTGCTCTAAAAAAAATTTTACGCTTTTTGTACACATATTTCCTAACCATTTTTTTACCTCACATACATTAAATCGTTACACTACATTTTTCTACAAAAATTCCAAAAAAAAATGGCAGCCCAAACCGCCTCATAATTTGTCTCTTTTAAAACTAAATTCATTTGTGTTTCAGTTTTTAATTATCAATTTCAAAGATGCACAAATTAATGCAAGAAAAGGTCTGGTTTTTTTTATTCTTTTTATTGAGTTTAGCTAGCGAGTGCCTATGAGTACGGCCATGTGAAGAATATTTATTTTTTGTAAAAGCATGATTAATTTAAAAAAAAAGTGGTAAATGTAGAAAATGCAAACTCGAGTTCGAAATTCGATTGCAGCGCGAGAGCGCGGATATCCAGGGTAGAGGATAGTCACATGACAAATTCCTCAGGCTCACTTTTACAATAAGCAGAGATCTAATCATCGAAACAGTTGAAGATGAGAAAGAGCCAGACGGCTGTGTCCTCCTCGTACAGCCACATTCACTAGATCTACTAATGTAAAAGCAAAAATGAGTGTATCTTCCATTAAGTAGAGTTTGCACAAAGCGATTTACTGGAAGGGTTTTCCTAGCTCTGATGTTGGAACTACTACAAAAATTCAATGAAAAGACACAGGTCAAATGCAAAAACGATTTTCTTCATTTTGCATTTCAACAATTTATAGATACAGACAACTTATGTTACCTCATCCCAAAAGATGAGCATTACTGAATAATGCTACAAAATTCTCCCAGGGAAAAAAATTAAGTGTAAGTTTTCTTTTCCAATCTACCGTTGCTGAATAACACCAAATGCCTCTATACAGTGTCCCTGGAGCTGTCTATAGAAACCTTTTAAGAATACCATCCTCTCCCTCAGGCCTAGGAAAACAAAACATTTGAAAAAAAATAAAGCAGTGTAGAAACCGAAATCAGCCAAAAATCCCAGAAGTCGAGCAATATGCTTCCACTGTAAGTGCAGGGGAGGGTTCCAAAAATGGTAGAGGGTGTAACTGTATCTTCATGCATCAAATATGTAATATCGTCTTCAGAATCAGGAGGACTAGCATGATAAAACACATGATGACAAGTACAGTGGCGCACATAACCATCCCCCCTTGTTTTTGTGTTCTCTCGGCCTGCAAATTATTATAGAAAAGAAAAGGAAAGGTGAAGAGTCAAGAGTACAGGTAACAGGTCATAGAAGAAACACCATATAAAACGAGTGGGAAACTTAAAGCAAATGGGGATAGAGACCTTCTGCAACTGTTTAAGGCCCTCCTCAACTGATGCAGCGACATTTTGGATATTGTAGTCTATCCTATCAACAATTGTACCCTGCTTGGAAAGAAATGCAATTCATCACCATCCACTATGTATTTGAGTGCATCTACTAGATAAAACATATCTGTGGCTTATTACCTGGTCAATCACGAGGACCGACAGATCCTTCATTATTTGGGCAAGTTCATTAACTGATTCCACAACCTACAGATCCATGGAAAATAACATTAGCCCAAATGTAAAAGCAAGGTCATTCAGGGGAGTGACATTGAAGAAGTCCAAAACATTCAGTTTACCTGTTGAATTTCTCTCTCCCTCTCTGCTGTGAAAGCCTCACTTTTCTTTAATCTGGCCATTTGATGTTCATTAAATCCCTAAAAATACCAGTTAAATGGTGAAAAAAATTACTCAGACGGAGAAAAAAATGTGCAATGTAGATATCCAGTACCAACATCTCAAGAGCATGTGGTAGATGATTTTCGGAACCTTATCAAGTCAGGAGATCTTCTATAGAGACACTTTCTACAGAGAATTTACTGACACTTTCTATATAGTAACACGAAAATTAGTCAGAAACATATTATTACAGTCCTATTAAAATACAAACCTCAGGAGTACAAGTTATCAAAGGTCCTGAAAACAATCAAGTTCATACGAAACCCAAGAGCAGGTGTACGCCATCTGGTCGCAAAGAGAAAATACTGGGACACAGAAGCAATGTGGAAACATAGTTTGCCTTTGTTCTTCAATTAGCACTTGTGTTGCTTGAAACATTACTCATTTTTCACATGGACTTAGATTGTAATTTACTGGTATACTTAATGCACCACTTCTTACTAAAGGACATGAAATTGAAGAAAAGATGAAAGTAACAGTTAAAATATGGCACACAAGTCAATTTGATATATTAAACTATTAATTTACAGGGAGAGGTAGAAAAACCTGGATCTCAATACACAAAATTGCATATGAACATACCAGGTCATCAAAATCATCTTCAAACTGTTTGGAATGGCTTCCATTCAAGTTCATTTCCAAGTCAACTCCATCAGGACCCTACATAGAAAGGAACTGAATAAGAAAGCTTTTATCTATTAGAATAACTGTCAGGGTCAAATTAAAAAACAAAGTAAAAATCCATAGGATTTTGAAAAGGCTAATCCATTTGCTATACAGAAGCGCAATAAAACCTTAAAAATTAAAAAATTTTAAATTAAAAAAGGTACATTTTCAAACCAAGCACAAAAAAGTAAAAATCTTGGCTCAACTCAAATAAGCTCAAGATTGAAGTAGTGTATCAAGCAAAGGGCAACAACCGCGGCACATAATTCACCTCTAAAAGGATTTAACTAGTAGCCTGTTAATCTGCAATTCAATATTTCACAGAAACTAGACACTAGAATAAAATCTAGACCATTGATATCATCGTTCTCAATTGAAGACATCCATCTTTACGTACTAATATATCCGGTTTTAGTGCCTGTTTAATAACATAAAAAAGTGCTGAAACTGAATTCATTCAGACATTCAGATGTTGTGGGTGTTTGATAAATAAAAATTCACCTGCTGAACTTATTAAGTGGTGCTGAATTTGTATGTATTTTTTTCAGCACAAGAATCGTAGCTGAATGCTTAATTTGATAAGAATCAAGAGATTTACTTCAACTACTTTATCTTATCTACCAAATATGTCCCTGCTTGTTAATTACATTCAAAATCCTTATCTAATTAAACAACCTAATATTTCCTATTCAAAATCCTTATCTAATTAAACAAAACAACCTGATATTCTCTATTCAAATTTTTTTTTTAACAATAGTATTTTTTTGCAGTAATTTTTATCCACAAACATTTATATTTTGATATTTTTTTTTTTTGTGCAGACAAATATTATTTATGTGATGCAGCTTATCCACACACACGTGGCTTTATGACACCATATCGAAATATTAGATATTGGTTGTCTGATTTTCGAAATGCTTCTCGTCCAAGATCAAAAGAAGAACGCTTTAACCAAGCACATGCAAGATTGAGAAATGTAATTGAACGTGCTTTTGGAGTATTAAAAGCTCGTTTTCCCATTCTCAAAACGATGAAACCATACCCTTTTCCCACACAAAGAAACATTGTCATTGTATGCATTGCTCTTCATAATCATTGTTATTTTCATACCTAACAATTTTAAGTTAATTAAATCATAGGTTCTATTTCCTTTTTGGATTAAAAGATAGAAGGGCAAAATTGTACAATTTAGCTTATTAAGCATTAAGTTATGAATATTTATCAAACAGTATAAATAGATTCAGTATTAAGATTCAGACATTCATATATCTCTTTTCAGTGCTTAAAATTCAGCAAATTAATTATTTCAGTATTCAGAATTCAGAATTCAGATTCAGTGTTATCAAACGGAGCCTTAGTTAAATAATTCTCAAGGTCAAGCCCCCCCTTGGAATTAATAATCCAAATTGATAACCAGTCTAAACAATAAGAGGTTGTTTAATTACAAATTAGAACAAGTCCATTAATTTTTTATCAATGATCCATGATATCAACTGTGCAGTATGTTCAGGTCGATTGGAAACCCTATTCTACATATTGCAATTTGCAACCACCAAATTAAGTTTAAAAGTTCCAAGAAATCAGTAGCAAACCTCTTTCTGCTGTTGCAATCGCTTCAAATATGTTGATTGTTTCTTACGTAGTTCCACTGACAGACTCTGAAGGTCAGTAGCAAGAGATCTCTGTTGACAAAAGAAACCAAACATAAGCACAAAGCTCATAGGGCTTCTTTCAGTTTATGCACATACAAGCCGTAAGTGCAGACCTTATAGAACAACAAGCAGGTCAGAGAAAGAAATTAGTAAATCAGTAAGATACTGAAAAAGTACATAAAAATGACAGGAATCAAGGTCTTTCATCAGTGTGCAACTTTAAGTTCATTTTGACTACTGCTGCTTTCACAAACATCATATCTGTCACAATTTTCGATTCCCCTTTCTCTTAGGAGCAAAAAGAGGTAGTTAAGCTATATGCTTCCAATTTTTTAATCGAATGTCTCAGTATAAATTTCTGGGAACTATAAGCAAATTCAATGACAAGAAAAACTTAACTAACAATAACTCCGCCACCAAAAATAAGCCATTTGGTTCAAATTTCTACCAAATATCACTTCTACAACTGTAGTACATGATATTTGACTGCAATAGTACATGATCTTGCAGATAGTTGAAATGATGGTGTCAGTTATTTTAGCTATACCTGCACATTTTTTCGAACATTTGAATCCTCAGAAGGCCCACCTTGAGAGAGTCTCTGTAACTTCTTTTCTGACTTTCTTAAAAGATCAGTTATTTCTTGGGTAAGAGACTCAATCCTGCGTTGATCTTCTTTGCCATCCCCAAATGAGGGCATTAAAGCCTTTGCATGAGCCTTGGCTAGCTCTGCCATTTTTGCTCGAACACGTTGCACATTTGCTGCAATCTCTTCTGAAACATCTACCCAAGCTGGTGGCAGACCAACCGTTACTGCACCTCTACTGCAACAAAGAACAACAAACAATAATAAATTGCAGGGATTTACCTCTCCAGCGCAGAGTAAAGGACTTGCACAACAAGAGTACATAAAAGAATGAACTACAGAAATAGAGGATGAGCATCAAAGAATTTTTAATTGCAAAAAGATGACGGCAAAGGATACAAAGTTGCCACATAAAATTTCAGAAACAGAAACACCTAAGGAAACATTATGTATTGCAGGCTTTCAGTCACAGAGAGAAAATTAGGAATGTATAGAGCACATTTTGGTTTTTCTTTAAAAATCAGCATCCTTATCAATTCCATGAGTCAGTTGTCTCAGGTAAAGCAATGCAACAATCAAACTAGCATATTTGACCTTTCAGAAAAAAAGGACCTGAATTATATCAAAGCTTCCGCTGGAAGTCTAAACTACTAAACATACTTGAAGCATATAACAGATATAACCAAGAATTAATACCCTCATTGTCTTAAAATTATGAGATTGCTTAAGAAAATGCAATATGCACTACATAATTCTCCAAGTATCCTAGCAGTCAAACTTGACTTGCACTCATAAAAACAACGGCATAAAGTCCAAATATACATAAAGGCCTCTCCAAGTTTTATTGGATCTATCCAGCCTACCCGTCTTCAGACCATCTTTTGATCAGACAGACATGAACAACTTTCTAACAAGTATTGGTTGTAGATTCTAGTAAAATAATTATGCTCATAGGATAAACTAAAGAAATAAAAGCAGGGGGCTTTTGGCATACTTTTCCTAGTTAGCCCACTGCATGCTACAAGACTTTTCTTCATAGACTGTTTAAAGCAGTCCTAAACAGCATAAAAATGTCAAGAGGAATTTGGAAAAAGGATTTTCAAGGGTATATTCAGAAAATCAAATTCAGGGGTAAATTGATTCCTTGATGATCTGAAACAGGCAAATGATAAGTAAAGTTTCAAAGCAATAGAGGAAAAGACAGAATTGATTGAAGGGTTGACTTGAAAGATGATAGACAGTGCCAAGAAAAAGGAAACGTTTTGTACTTGTTCATTTTTTGTTCCAGTATTCCTTCTTTACGTTTGCTTGTTTTTCTAAATCATCCAAATCAATTATCGATGCACAGAAACTGAGATTTAAAATATATAATGAAGCCAGAAGAAATTAGTGAAACTCACAGGAATGGACCTACAGTTAGCATATAGGGGCTGAAACAGTAGGAAGAAGATCAGAAGGAGAAGGAGGGAAGATCGAAAACCATCAGATAGCACGTATTGAGCCTCTGATATTTAGGAGAAAACCCCCAATGAAATCATTTTGGAATTCTTACTATTCACAAAGGAGTTTGAGTCTTTGACTCTTACATCATCAGAAAAGGACCACGACATGCATCCTACACCTACAACAAGCTGATGCACTGGCCAGACAAATATCAGATACCCCATGTAAAGGTTCTGATATTAAGGAAAAAACCTCAAATAAAATCATTATGTAATTTTTATAATTGACTGATACTAAAGATCCACTGCCAGCTGTTTAATGAATCCTGTGGCCATCTTTCAGTATAAATTGAACATAAACAACACCAAGTGGCCATGTCTTCTTGATCTCTACGTCTCCCTTTTATTCTTAATCTCTAAGTTTGGTCCACAACTTAATCAGCTTACTGAAGCATCACAATCCAAAATTCATGAAGTTTCATATAAAGTACAAAACTCAGCATCCGGTCCCACCGTTTGCTGTACCAGAAGGCTGATATCCTTCCATATCCATGGTGTGTGTGCATACAACATCCAGAGTCACCCGCAAATATAATGATCTAAAAGGATAATTTGTCATTAACTATTATTCGTCCTGAAATATGTATGCTCGTGTACTATCTTTTTCCCACAATGGACAACAGTTGGTTTCCAGATGCATTCCATTTCTTTCATTTCAACTTCTCTTTACTATTACTATACCACAATATGCTCTATTATTGGTTTTGTAAACCTAGCAAATCATAATGCACTAAGGGGAGATCAATCTTAAAAATCAGAAGTATAGAAAAACACCATAAACCTCATAGTTGCCAACACGACCTCACATCAAAAGAACACCGTGTGGGGTGAAAGGCAAAGTAGAAAAACTTACAGACACATTTGCATTGCAACTGATCACTACTTCTGGCCATCTAATCAAACCCATAGAACTGAATTCTAGCAGTTTCTGAATTACATTTCTAAAGTCACAAATCCCAAAGCCCACATTTAGACAAAGCAGTCGCAAAATTATCTTTTACCAAAACCGAAATAGTCTAGGAGTTTCCATTCAGCTAGTACCATTATACATCTTTAATCCTAATCCCCCTACATTCTTCCATCCTCTTACCCAAGAAAATCTAAAGCTCTTACAAAATACTGTCTTCGGAGGAGAATACATCACGTCGGATGATGTCTTTCTTCCACAATGGCAAGACGGTTCAATTCTCACTGTTCTCCTCCTCTCCCCGCCCGTTTCTTCCCTCCCAGACCTACCCTTGCAAAACAATGTTTTCATTTTTTTTTTAAAGGAAAAAGAAAAAACTACAATCTTGGTTGCTCTTTTCTCCATAGAACATGAATATTAATTTCAAGACTATGCAATCATTCAAGGACCTGAAAATTTCATGGAATCACGCAAATAATAGGCAAAAAAAAATTTAAATATAAAGAATAGAAAGACGAACGTACAATTACCTAGAGGTTCCAGGATCTTCAGTGCTGAGGGGAGTATAAGCCCGATTGGGGTGGAGCAACGACGTCGTAGACAACTCGATCACGGGGCCACCGCCGGAGGAGCTCGACGAGGGCGACGGCAAGGAGCCACCACCGGCCGGAATTCTAACGCTCTTTAATGCATCCCTATATTTTCTAAACAAAATCGTCCTATTTCTCGTTGCCATTGAGAATAATAAATCCCACAAAAGCAAAAAAAAAAATTTACGAATTACAAAAAATTATTTGATTCCAATTAATGGGTTGTTCTAATTAGATCTGAAAGGAGTATGGTCAAAATTGAATAAGGACGGGTTCATAATTCGGGCCAAAAAAACGACCCGGTTGGGGGCGTGGCGTAGGTGTTGGATCGGGTTAGCAAGAGATCGTTGAGTCGGGGGGGTTCCGGCGAAGTTGGAAAAAAAAAATTTTTGCTGGAGCTGAGTTAGGGCGGGGTTAGACCGAGTCAAGTTGAGCTGAGTTAGAGTGGCGAGTTGGGGTGTTAGTTGCAGTATGAGTAATTCTCCATTGTTAAGGAAGATGAGGATGACGAGTGAAATGAAATCAGAAAAAATGGGAATTGGGGAGGGAAGTTGGGAGTGGGGTCGAGTGGGAGCCACTTCAGCCAGCTAAGACTGAGGAATTTGGGAGTTCCCCAATTTTAACTTTTGGGTTAATATCAGAAACCTCCCTTAAAATTTCTCTTAATATCACTTGGCACCCCTGAAGTTTTAGAAATATCACTTGCACTAATTTCATTCTTTGCTCATATGACTAGTCTACAAAGATTGAAATTTATATTGTTTTATTTGCTGCACATTTTTTTAAAACAGATCAGTAAATATTTGGACAGTGTAGTTCTCAATGCATTTACATGGGCAAATAAGGTTGTTGGTTCTCTTCATTGAAAGTTTTGTAGATTATAAATGAGTCAAAAGTTAATTGTATGAAAGTATTAATTCATTATCTCTGCAATTTATTCTAGAGACATGTACTTTATTAGATTTGAAGCGTATTGGACATCTTAGATAATGCTTAAGCAAATAGATGATGTTGCTCTAATTTGTCAGGCAAGAATTGATATTTGCAATTATAAGATTCTTCTTAAATCTCTGCAATTTTATCATTTTTTCGATTCTATTCGAATAGAGGCCCTATTTGGAAGCGGAGTTTTTGGCCAAGTTTTTATTCTACAAGTTTTTTAATAACTTTGGTTATAGTAACCTCAAAAAACATCTCAAAATTTTTAAACTACACATTTCAAAATATCAAAAAGTGCATAAAAAATTGCCTTCCTTCCTTGCTTCTTCTTTTTCTCCTATCTCAACCCATCACCATCTTCACCTCGCACAACGATGCCAGTGCCAGCACTAGCACCAGCGCCTCTTTTTTTTTTCTTTCTTCTTTCCTTCTCCTCCTCCCCTCTTTTTGCTTCCTCTCCCCTTCTCCCTCTCTCCATCCCCTCTTTGACCAGATCTAGTCGCGTTAGGGGAAGGGGAAGGGAAGGGTAGTTAGGAAAGGGAAGGAGCAGGAGATAACGGGGGAGAGGAGAGGAGGGGAATAGAGGGGGAGAGAGGAGGAGGAGAGGGAGAGAAAGAGGGAAGGAGAGAAGATGGAGGAAGAAGAGAGAGGGAAAAAAAAGTTTTGCGACTGAGGATCGGTTAGTGGGGAGGGAGGGAGAAAAAGATTGCAGTAAGGTGGGGTAGAATAAGAGGAAAGGAAAGAAAGGGGAAAAGAAAAAAAAATGGAAAAAAAGGGAAAAAGAAGGAAATTTTTTTAAAGAAAAATTTTTGCACGCATCAAAAACATTTTTTCTTAAAATAAAAAAAATTACACATATCAAAGAAAAAAATTTTCTTAAAGAAAAACTTTTTGATATATGTAAAAAATTTTCTACAAATTCAACAGTAAAATTTTGGACAAACACCCAAAAAACTCACTTACTAAACGGGGCCTTAGTTTACAAAGTTATGAAGGTGTTTGTTCATGTTCCATATTCGGAAATGGAATTAGCATCATGAACCCTACTATGAGTATAGATTTTGATCATTTATCTTTGCATGTTTAGTTTAGTTTGGGAGTGGAATGGGTTGTAATTGATTTAAGAATTAATCAATATAAAACTTGAAATCAAACTGTAATTGATGAATAATAGGGCATAAGATGTAACATTTTCCATATGATAGACATTTTTGCCCTTTTAAGATTGATCGTAGGTCATGTACTATTTCAAACCAAAATTTGATTTTTAGTGATTTGGACCATGTTAGTAATTTGGACTACATTGGCCTAATTTGCTTTTGTAAGGGATATAAAGTAAGCAATCTATATGTGAGGGTCAAAAAAATTATTTTGGCAAAATGTGAGAATGTTTTATGAGATTTGGCCCTTTTTATTTGGCTAATTCTTTCTCCTTCTCATTTCTCTCATTTTTGTTTTTTTTTTTTGGGGGGTTTAGTGGTTCATATGGTTGATATGCTTTACATTTTGCATTTTTTTAAGGGTTTAGAATTAAATATTCCAATCCAAAACTCAATTTATCTAAGAGGTCAAGATTGTAAAACTGCTATTTAATCATTCAATTTATTTGGTAAAGCGAATATTGGCTATGAGGTGCTTTGATTCCTTGGTTATGACTTTCTCAAGTTCAAGCCGTTTCCTTTTCCTCTCAGAACTTCATAACAATACTATCGTACAAATTGAACCTGTCTCGTTGCATTAATAAATTTTATTCCCGACTGAGATGGAAAATAGTATAAAGTAATATCTGCATACATTTTCTATTTTTTTCCCAAGTAGACATAGCTGGGGATGCAATTGTTGAATGGCTGCCACTTGCTCACAGTTTATCGTAGCCATTGGTTTCGCTGAACCGAGATTCTTCCCTCTTCTAGAATCTTTTTTGCTGCTTATTCCTTTCCCAAGAATAGACCTAGTATCTCGAATTTTGCTATCTTAATTGGTCGATCACTGGTTTCATGAATGACAACTATGTAAAATTTAAAATTTAATTGTTACACATGTATCATAGATTAAACGGTGATAGTGTATGCATTGTTAGTGTATATAAGATTTACGCATTCGATAAAGTGTAATAAAACAATAGTTAATCTTATATACACTGAGAGTGTATACACTATCACGGTTGGATACATGATGCATATGTAAAATGAATGAATTTTTCTTACACTGACAGTGAGCGTTGAATGAATGATCACTATGTAAAATTTGTACATGTGTCATGGATTTAACGGTGATAGTGTATGCACTGTCAGTGCATATAAAATTTATTAATATAAAATTTAGATTTTAAATTTAAATTTAAATTATGTGTCATGCATTTAATAATGAAAATATATATACCGTTAGTCCATAAAATAAAAGAAATAATAAGTAATAATCTACTCTCTTGTTCTCTTCTCATTTATTAAATTTCATCCCTTCCCCGCAATATTTTTTTTTTCTTTTAAAAGTTAGTAATCTAGGGAAGATTCTTTCTGCTGGGTGGCGTTTTCTAAGCATGTTAATAGTCAGGCATGAACTGGATCCCAACAGGCCTATTCAGTTTTAGGCCAACGTTCAGAACACATAGGATAGGGGCAATCATGAATGGATCAAATTACACGAAAATTTCAAATAAAAGAACCTTTTTTTTCTAATAAAAAAAAGGAACCTTTTTTTTTCTTCTTTTTATTGTCCAAACTAATCACAACATAAACCGTCATCAAGTAAGGAGATTTTTTATGAAATACATAAAAAATTATAATCTAAACACTTTTTTGACACATTTTCCTTACACTATTGGTGTGCAAGAACAACTTTCTTTTTTCTTTTTCAAAATTGCGTAAACTAATATATGTGCAAGTAATCCATCTAATAATTTTTTGATCAATTTTTCTTACACTAAAGATTTATTTACAAGCATATTAATTACCAGCATTACACATAATTTATGTTCAATTTTGAACTACTTTCACGTACATGTGTCATGTATCTAAACTTGTATCAACGTTTACATTTGAGTGTGTTTGGATAGAGATAATTTAAAAAAAGGTAATTTGTCTCACAAATTCCAATTACCTTTTTATCTTTTCAATCACCGTTTTATCTCACATACATCATATCACAAAAAGTGTTACAGTAATTATTTCAAATAAATCATCCAAATAAACTCTTATCCAAACAAATGCAGGGAAAATCAATTCAAATATCTGCAGGGAAAATCAATTCAAATATCTTACCAAAAAAATGTAATAATAATTTGTCTCTTGACCCTTTATGAATAACGTTTTCTTTAGCACAGATTTACGGGGGAAAAAAAAAAAAGGGTGCACTGCTAGTATACTTCCCCGTTGTTGGTGATCATTCTTTGGGACCAAGTGATTAAACCGACCTAGACAGGCAAAACGTAGACACTAGCCATTGGTTGGGCCAACACAGCCAGCCAACAACTAAATTGATATGCATTCATTTTCACAAAGGTAGTAAATTTTATTGCCATTTCGTCACGGCTAATTTCTTTTTGAATATCAAATGAAAAAAAAATTGTACAAATATATTGAGCTTTTCTTCAACTCTGCACAGGCTTGAGAAATATATATTTTTTTAAAAAAAATTGAAGGCTGCTGGACTGACTCGCTCAGGATGTTGTTTTGAAAATCAAAGTTTCGTCCAATTTTAAGAAAAAAACAAGGAAAAAAAAGTAAAAATCCAAGGGGTATGCACTATGCAAAATATCAAATAAAATTAATTTTTAGATGACAATTACGAATTATCTAACAGTCTAACATAATAATTTCATATAATAATATGAAAATACTATGATTTAACCAATTTTCAAGCAATATTTTCTGAAACATATAAAAATTGAAATGAAATAATTAGTAATATTATTGATAGCACACTACTACTTCAATTACCAAAAATAAAACATAATAAAAAAAACAATATGAAAGGGTATGTGGATGACAAAAAAGGGTCGGCCTTTCCTTCCTTTCGGTGGATTTTCATGTGTTTTCATTTCACCTGCACCCAACAAAAAGAGAAAAAGAAAAAATATACATATATATAAAAGCCAAAGCCAGCAAAGCTCTCTCTTCTCTTGTCTTCTGCCTCTCAGCACCAGATTTCTCACTCCTCACAATTCACAGCCCTACCACCGACCCTTTGTGTATCTTCAACTATTTCTTCACCCCAATCAGTAATCAAAGGGATCATTTCAGGATCAGACCCCAGCTCGATTCTTGTGGCAGAATACCAGCTAATATTTTGCCACCCCTTGCAATTATTGTCACTGTTTTGGCTTAGCAAATCAAGAAATAGCCATGGATGCTGAATCTTGGAGTGCCCGTTTGTCTTCTGCCTCTAGGAGTTATAAATCTGCTCTTCAATCTCGATCTGGTAAGCCTTCCTACAACCCCCTCCCCCCAAGAAAAGATTTTCTTTTTCTTCCTTTTGTTTTGTGTGAATTTGGGATTTGTTTTAGCTCAGATATGGACTTTCGTAGCTTGGATGCTGTAAAGATTGGATTTTTATGATGGATTTTTTCTTTTTTTCTGAGTTGTGGATAGGTGGGACAAAGTGGGATGGTTTTGATGCAGAATTATTGATGGGGTTCGAGGAAATTGAGGTTGCAGATGATGATATCAGGGAAGAATATCCA
The DNA here is from genome assembly GCF_036785885.1 of Coffea arabica. Taxonomy (NCBI): domain Eukaryota; kingdom Viridiplantae; phylum Streptophyta; class Magnoliopsida; order Gentianales; family Rubiaceae; genus Coffea; species Coffea arabica. The sequence continues at coordinate 71,587,168 of NC_092313.1, read as the reverse complement.
TGCCCTTTTTGTTCAGAGTATTTTGATATTGTCGGACTCTGCTGCCATATTGATGATGAGCATCCTGTCGAGGCCAGGAATGGGGTGGGTATCTGTCTTTGATCACTTTTTCTTTTCTTTTTTTCTGGTATATGTTACCTAGACTGTATTGCAACTGTTAGGAGCTCTTTTCCCATATATGGATGTGTAAAGATTAGATTTTAAAGAAAAGGTTAAAAATTTTTATTGCAGTTTTGGAGTATGCTTGCTAGCCAGTTTCAGTAATTTTGACTTTTTTTTAATATTAAAGAAAATAAGACAGAAACTTGAATTACTAAGAAAAAATAATAAGTATCATTTCTAAGGTATGAATATGGATAAGTATCTTTATTGCCTTTCGGCTTTGCAGTTTTCAATTGGACTTTGTCAAGTTTGATTGTAATTTCAGAAGTTTCAGAAAAAGATTTCACGTTTCAATTTCTTTTCCTTTCCCTTAATCTTCAACAAATCCTAGGTCTTCGATGGGGCTTTTGAAATCTTCAGTTTTTCCTTTTCTTCTATACCTATCCCATAGGTATAGGAAAATGATTTATTTGAGATTATGGATGACTGGTTACACAGGAACCATTTCATTTTCGTAGGCTGGTCTGGCCTATTGTTCTTTCTTTGTGCTTATTTCCCTTTATGGGGTTGGCGTAAAACAAAAAAAATCAGTTGATGGGACTGGGGGCATACTATCTATAATGATTCCACCGTTCAAAAAATAAAAAGAAAAGCCATTCCATTTCGACAACAGACCGACACCCAAGTTCGATATCTTTTGGTCCGCTATCCCACCATCTTTTTACAGTCCATTCAGTAATAATTGGCTTACTTCTCATTTGAGTTCTTTCATCTCTAAATTGCAGTGTATCAATTGCGTATAAATATTTTAACAACTGATAAGGTTGTGGTTTGTCCGGTTATGTTAGTGCTCATATTCACAGAGTCATTTGCTTATATTGCTATCTAGTCCTGTTTTTTATGCATTTGGACTACTGTTAACCAACTTTGGAAAAGAAATCACCCTATTTCCTTTCAAATAGACTACAATTACAATGAGGCAATTTTACTTGATAAATGAATTGACAATCATTTTAGAGCTGTAAGAACTCAGACAATCTAACATCATGCTTGCGCATATTTACTTGCTCAGTGACACAGCCTCAGTTTCTTTTTATGATTAAACTTTGTTGAAGAATGCTTTATATATGACATCTTGCTAATTGATATTTTCGTGTCCGTGCAGGTTTGTCCGGTTTGTGCAATGAGGGTGGGGGTTGACATGGTTGCGCACATAACTTTGCAACATGGGAACATCTTCAAGATATCCTTTCTTTTTAAGTCCATGTTTCTTTGTTATTTTTTTTTTAGTTTAATCAATATTCTTTTTGGTGCTTAAAAATTTGTGATGCATGCTGCATGCTATGGGCTTTTCTAACTGAAAAATTCTCTCGATTCTTCTACAAGACTCCCCTTTCTTTGTTGTATTTTAGACAGGTTGTGATACATTTGCAGGTTGATTATCCATTCCACAATTCTACATTTTGGCCTTGAGGGTATCCGGTTGTTCTTTTGAATTCTCTAAATACACTTGCTTTATTATGAAAACTCAAATATCTTGCCTTTTTGAGCTTAACCACTTGGCTTTGACAACTGAAGAAAATAATACTGGTTTCCCTTTTTTGTATATTAAGTTTTTTATCATGATGAGGATTTATGGGTTCCTTGACCATAGATTACATGCAGCGCAAGAGGAAATCACGTAAAGGTGGCTCACATTCAACACTTTCTATGTTGAGGAGGGAGCTGAGAGAAGGAAATTTGCAGTCTCTTTTTGGGGGATCTTCATGTATAGTTTCTTCAAGCAGTGCTGCTCCTGACCCGTTGTTGTCATCATTTATTCTGCCAATGGCTGAAGATTATGGGAGCCACCAATCCCATTCTTCTACTGAAACAGTTACCGTCAAGAAAAGCAGCAGTGAAGTTACCGCAGAAAGGTATTGCTTGCATTTTTAAGCAATTTATATACCAGTTTGTTGGCAATGTATGAATATTGAAGAGTCCTACTTCAAATCCAAACCATGAATATGAGGACAAATCACTTGAGCAAATGGATTCAGACCTGTAAAAACTTAGGCACGAGGCTTTTAGCTGTTTATTGGTCTAATTGAACTAAACTTTCTCCATATCTGCTTCAAAGGAAGTTCTGAACTTTAGATTTTGATTGCTTATAATTGCTTTGATTTCCATCTCATTCTCATTGCTGATCATTTGGTAAATTCTGTCAGTATGCCAGACCTGGACATAACTCAATGTTTTTTATTTATTATCTTCTTCAACTCTCAGCTCGAAAAATTCCTTTAATAAGGGGTTTTCGTTGGGAGGGTATTTTTAATAGGGCTAGTGTTTTCTTTTTTCGTTTATCATGTCTGTCTGGCTAGTGTGTTCATTCATTTTAAATAGTCTTAGTGTACATTTTTCTATCAGAAGGCTTCCTTTTTTTGCAGTATCACCTCTTTAAGCTGTTTTTTGATTTGTTTGCAATTTAGTTATTTGTTTCTGAAAGAATTGCATCTCCTTCCAATTTCCTTGTGGGTTTGTTTTTTTTTTTTTGGGCCCCCTTTTGTGTTTTGCTTGTTTCCATTGAGTGGGAATGCATGGTTGAAGTCTTTATCCCAAGGTTGCGAGACTGAATTTTGGGAACTCAGAAGAGTTGATGTTAGTTGCAACTACAAATCTTGTCAGTAACAAGAAAAATTAGTTATTAGCTGTTTTTATTATAACCAGAAATGACATCTTTTCTGGGCATGAAATTTTTAGCAGACATTACTTCATTTGAGATCGCAAACAAGATCTAGAACTGTTTGTTGGCCCTTTGGCTTTTCTACATAGTTGATCGGTTTTAAAATCAGCAGTAGGTGTGTATTGCACATACAGTAACAGTTGGGCAGAAACCTAAAGAAGTAGGTGGGCATACGTCAAACAGCAAATTCTACTTTAGATTGAATTAGAGGAAATTTTTTTTACACTGCACTGGAGGAATGAATTAGAGCAAATTATCCCGCTGCTCAAGACCTCTGAAACTTGGGTTCAATTAGTTCCATCAACATACAGAAATAGGTAAATTCCTCAGCTGCTGCAATCTTGTCGGTGTTTGGAGGCCGGCAGCATTTAGAGTTGGATATTCATATCGCAACTTATTGTTGCTAGGATATGAATACTTGGCATTTTTTTCCTGCCTCTCTCTTACCCATTCTCCATTCACTGATTTATCAGTGCTTCAGTTTGCTCGTATTCCTTTCCAAACAGATTCGGAAAACTTTCATCCTATCATTTTCTGTTTAATTCAACCATCCTTGTATCATGCATTTGATTTTGAAACAAGCTTGAAGCCATGGTGGCTAAGCTCATTACTTTGTAAGTTACAACAGTTTCAACTGCTTTTTTTTTACCGTTGTTCTGATAAATATTGATTGAGCACCAAGAGCTAAAACCAAGAATCATGCAGTATAGATTGTAAACAGACGCAATTGGAGAGTAGGAACTTAGTTATGACAAACAGGACATGTTAGAACTGGTTTACAGTGTTTTTGAATTTAAACTCAGTAGTTTGTGTCTAGATCACATAATTCTGGTCTAAGGGGGGTTTGCTTAGGTAGTCACCTGAACTGAGAGAAGGAATGCTTGTGCAATCTTATCATATAATGTCTGAAGTGCCATTATCTTTACTGGAAGACTGTGAATAGCCTTGTTGTAAAAGATGAATGCGAAAAGAAACTATTTGGGCAATCTGGTCCTAGATACCTCAAATACTGGGTTATCTCAAGGACCACAAACATATGCTTTTTCCTTTTAGTAGCAGTCTTAAAGGACAACTAAATTCACCCCTTGGTTGATAATCTTTCGTTCAAATGCTGAGCCTATTCTGTGTTGTACTAGTTGTATGATATATAAGAGATTTGCAGGGCCTTGAGTGACGTATTTCTTTCTCCTTCTTTGCACACCCGGGTTGGGGATTGCGAAAGAAAAGAAAAATAGATCACACTTTAGTTAGGAGAGAATTAAACATTATATTGTTATTTTCTTTTGGTATGAGGAGAAAAGAGGTAAACATGTATTACAATGTGGGGTTTTTTCAGGCTTATTATTCATCATCACACAGAAATAGGTAATTCCTGATGTTTGTTTGATGGGAAAAGTGGCACTGCAAATAGTTTTAGTGCTAAATCTACTTTCTTGTCGTTGAAGTGTACAGAAAAAACCAGTAAGAAAGCTGGGCGTTTAGACCCAGAGCAGGGCTGGGAGGGGCTTGTCCCCACCCACCCACAACCCCCCCCCCCCCACCACAAAAAAAAAAACCAACAAAAAAAGAAGATCCACTATTCACCTGTTAGAAAGTTAACATTTCTGATACAACTTAAATAGTTTACCAGCGGAGTCTTTAAAGAGTGAATTCTATTCCCCGCCTAGGTCAGTGTATTTTTTGCTTTCTGCCTGTGAATGTGAGTTTTAAGGATCTCCCCATGCTTTGGCTTATCTCCATCTTATAACTCCTCAATGAACAAACGTTAGATTTTTGTTTCCAAATCTTTTCTTCCATAAGTGAAAAAATTGCCTATTTCTGCGAGTGACAGTTTTAAAATTATGCATTTTTTATCAAAACAATCTGATAAAGAGAATGTGTTGAGTGTTATAGTAGCTTCAAGTTTTAGTGTAAGCTCTCTTCTCTGCACCTCATAATGCTGCAAGAAGAAATTTCAGTCTGTTCAGTGCGAGCATGAAAGAGGTGTTTCATCCTTTCATTTGTTTCCGTTTATTTATCTAGCTATTATACTATTTGGTGTCACATAATACGGTCGTTAACTCTTTAAGAACTTGAAAGAAGGGTTACTGTGAATTGATTTGAGTAGCTTGCTTTACTATTCTTAGTTGAACATTGTATAACAAGCCATCTCAGAATCTGTATTGGATGCTCTGTTTGCAGAAAAGTCCAACAACCTCCCTTGTCTATTAAAGATCAAGAGGAGAAGACGAAGAGGTCTCAGTTTGTCCAAGGACTACTCTTGTCTACAATTCTTGATGATAACTTATGAAGTTCCAGTGGGGGGATGCTTCGGTCACAGAGATAAGTTTACCGGAGAAACCGCTTGATCAGTGGTTTGTCTCTAGCGCTTATGCCAGTGTATGGATAAGCTAAGATTGAAATAATCTGTAGTAATAAATGTAATTTATGTTGCCTGTAGAATTTAGTTATGTAGGCAGGAAAAGAAAGGAACTCATGTATCATCTTTCTTCAAGTGCAGTTTATACTTTGATAAAGAAGATGAATAAACTTACCGGTAGTGCCTGTATGAGTTTCTGATCTGTGTTTTGATTTCTTCTTTGCTCCTCTCATTTTCATGGAGGTGATCTTTTATTTGACTGCCAATCAGGCATAGAAGGTCGTCTACTGATGGAAAACCTTCATGCTGGTATTACTAAGTCGGATGATACTGTATTGTAAAACTGGTATGTTACAGAAATGAGCTTTATGGCCATCCATCCATACTAGTGTCATTTGATTCGTACCATTACATTTCTTGTTCTGGAGATGTGATATCTTCTCCATCGAACATTTCTGTTTCATATCATAACATAAACAACATGATGACTGATCTTTTGGATTGGGGCGTCAACAGGCAGGCTGTTCACGACTCATGTAGGCCATCTATTTACACACACATAGATACATATATATGTACACACAAGCACACACACACACACACGCATATATATATATATGAAGAGTTCGCACGGCCTAGACAAGATTGGGGAACATCAAACTTGGCTTAATTGGAGCCATCAATTGCTGTTGACAGTTGCCGCAGGCAATCACCGGACAGCCCCTTGACTGAATGAACACTTGCATTAGCTACCATCTGATCTGAAAGGTTTGATGTTTGCCACTGACAACCATAGACAAGTTCAATTAAGATAAACAACGCTCTTAAAAGGATTTCACAACCCCTTCCATCAATGAACACTTGCATCAGTCATTAACTGAGGTTTGATGTTTGCAACTGACAACCTTTCGACAAATTCAATCAACAGAAACAAACGCCCTTAAAATAAAATAAAATACAAAAAAAGGGTTTTCAGGGGTTAAAAAAAAAAGGCAGGTTTGCTTAAAAGGGATTTCATTCACAAGAAAAGACATGGGGCCTCAATAATTGGTAATTTTGTGCCAGTAGTACAATATCGTGCACAGTTGCACACCTCCTAACCATTTTCACAGACTACTAAGAGCATCTCCAACGGTGGTGTAATGTCTGACATTGTAATGGGTTATTACATGGTCACCCCATTGTGGCCGTGTAATACCCATGATGCGTGTAATGTGTGGCTCCCATTACAAAATTTAAGAGTCGGACAAACTTTTGGCCAGTAACTTCGATCAGGTTCATTTTTTGCAACGGTAAATTTGCAACGTTAATTATTTGTTATTATTCGTATTTTATTTGATTTAAATCATGTAATATTATGTTATGGAGTTCAACTAATTACATTCCGAATTATTAATTAAGTATGGATTATTATGATATCTTCGCATTGGAGGTATCAAATATTTGTTTAATTTTCTGCATAATTATTTTTCAAAAAATAACAATATATTATTTTTGAGAGATAGAAAAAGATATATTGTTCAAACTTAAAAATTAATAATATCATTTTTAGAAAATAAAAAATTCAAAAGGTAAAAAATTTAATGAAAGTTAATACTGTATTTTTTAAAAATAACAAAATTATTTTTAAAAATTACTTTATTTATTTATGGGATATGAGTTATGCATTATTAAAATAAATATTTGATTTAATTGTGGACCTATGCTATTACACCTTGTGGAGTGTAATCCATTATGAGTTGAAGTGTGCTAAAAGAGGAGAAAGTGAAATGCTGACGTGGCATGTGAATTACACTCTGAAGAGTGTAAATTGTGGATGCCCCAAATCTCGTGACAAACTGTTTTAGTGAACCAATGAGCTTCAGTTCAGTGATCCAGTCTATATCGAGTTTGAGGCTTATTAGGAGCCATGCACACCTTTTATGAGTCATGCACACCTTTTTGGAAATTTTTTTATTGTGCATCATTAAATTTAAACTGCACAATCATAATGTCAACTCTCATGCTATAAACAACATGGCGAATTGAGACTTGAGGCTACTCCATCCATTGTCGATACAGGCTGCTAACTTTCTGGAAGAAAGAAGTTAATAATTGAAATAATTTGCTGCTATCTACAATAATAAAGAAATGAAGGGTTAAGGGATGCTTAAGAAAAATTCAACAATTTTACATGAAAGACAGTGGAAATAGACTGTCCCACAGAGTCACAAAATCTTCAAGTTTGTCAAAGAACACAAATCTTTAAATTGACAGTGGGAAAGCTCGCAATTTCTCAAGAAATGGCGACTAAAAAATGTCTCCTGTATAGACAACAAATGACTAATTATTACCCCCCAAAAGTCAATGATTGACAAGGAGACGACCCATTCTTCTATAATTCTTTCCATTATCAACAGCCTAAGTAGAAAAAATCTATAAAAACGAGTTGCCCAATGGGGTCAATGGATGGACAGAAAGAATGGTAAGCCAAGCAATATCAACCTAACTGAATCGAGCCCTTGGAGGAGAGTGCAACTCTGGTGTTCATTATCTCTCTCACCACATTCCTCACAAGCAAATCAAAACAAGATGAGCAGTGATCTTTAGAAGGACTTGATTGTCCACCTGCCTTTTGCTCTGCATGTGAGCAGATTATTAAGAGTGCTTGCATAGGGTAGACTTCATTCAAGCGGTGCTCAAGCCCACATGCAGCTAAAATGGTGTGTGTAGAGCTCCTTGCAACATCCTTGAAGGTACTGTAGTCTGCAGCAACGTATGATAACATTTTTCAGCTTTGCCGTTATCTTAAACTTGAAGAAAGAGATCAAGGAAGGGAAACGGGAATAGAGGAACAAAACTTCTTTAAACCATTAAATGATTGGAAGACGCATTTATAGGCACTAGAAAATTGTCTTATGCTCGACCACTTCAGGACTAGAAAAAACAATATGATTAAAATTCACAGGAGAAGGGCATTTTTCAATGTAAGCAAGTGTTGCTGCATATTAAACTTTTCTATTGGAAAGAAGGCACCTAAATGTTCTGATGGAGGACAAGAATCAGGAAAACAAAGAGGATACTTCTAACATGAGTATGCCAAGATGGCCAGTTAGTTTTTAGAACGCATGTTTGTAAAAATGATAAGTGTTAGTTGTTGTAACTCAAGACTCAAGATAGGCAAAATGCATCTATCATTTAACTGAAGAGCTCAGTAATAAATGTTATATTAGAACATGAAGAACCCTTCTAGTCTATTGCATACTATTTAGAATTTTAAAGCGCACTTCTGCCATATGCAGTTAAAAGCGGATGATTTCAAACTAAACATACCTAACTCCAATTCTTGAGATAAGCTTTTTAAATGACTTTTAACCATTGATTGCACTTGTTCCTTTCCAACATTACGTGGGCTCACCTCTCTACATTGATGAGGAGACAGATTTGCATCAGACCCAATATTGGATCTACCACTGCAGGGATGTATTTGTTGATGACCAGATCCTAAACTGTTCCTGGTACTGAACCCAGGAAAACCCTTCTGTAAGGATCCACCAAAAGAACCATCACCAGATGTTGAAGCTTGAGATGGAGTCACTGGTGCTCTCAAATGAGTCGGTATAGGAGGAAAAGCATCACTATTTTGCACAAGGTGTGTAGCAGTGTTCTGGACTCTTCCCTGAAAAGGTATATGAGATGCTATCCTCTCATCTGGCACTACTGCATGTTGAGGTGCTAATTCCCGAATCCGACCAACTTGAGAGCCAAAAAGGCCATTCCCGGAGACTGTAGGCCGTATACCATTAATTCCTGTGTCCTGTTGTCTTCTGTTGGAAAATATTTGGTGTATCTGACGCTGTATTCTGCGTCTTTCATATAACGTAAAAGCCCCAGATCCAGAAGCAGGTGAAGTTGCTTGAAAGTCTGCTCCAAATAGCCTAGGAGATGGCTGTCCAGCTACCTGAGTCAATGGTGTGTCAGGAACATATGCTTCATTGAGATCGAAAGTCTCCCTTACAGTGGTAATGGGGGATGATACACCTGCCAAGCTGTTACTTGTTCTATGATTGGGTGTAGGATTCAGACCTTGGGGATTCAAGGAATCAAGAGCAGTTGGTCTGCAGCCTTCACAATACCAGTTACCTTCAGGAACTTCACGTCCAAGCCCAACACAATAGGTGTGAGCAGGTGAATCACATAGATCACAGAGAAGCATGAGAGCGTCATCTCCCCCATGGTTGCATTCAGTACATATTACATTTTCATATGGATCCAGATAGCCCCGAAGCTCTTCCTCAGATGGTTGATAAACCTGTACACCAAAAAAGGACATTCACTAGAAGAACAATACAAGCTGCACACTTCAATTGAAATATCAAATTATCTAATTTTACTCCAAGGAGATTTAAATGAATGGCTGTATAATACCTGGTCACGCTCAGGAATCTGAATAATCATAGTCCTCAATTCAAATCCAGTGTCCGACCTTGCAGGTTTGCTTATTGTCGCAAACCTTTGCTTACAGAGGGGGCAACGGGATTCCACCTTAGACCATTCAATAATGCAAGCAAAACAGAAGTAGTGACTGCAACAATTCAGTGTCCCTCTGACAGTCCTCTTCCCTTCTTCAGACAAACAAATTCCACACACCTGCTTTCCTGTTTCAATTTTCAAATCCTCTTCCTTTTCCTTACCCTTTCTTACTAGACGTTTTCTTTGCGGATAAACAGATTCTTCATCCTCCCTCGACTTCTTTACAGGAGTAGAACTCCTCAAAGTAGTCGTCAGACTTCTGCAGAATTCATTAGCTTCTCTAACCTGTTCTCTCTCTTCCTCCGAGATTGTATACTCATAATCAGATAAACCAGAATTGACAAAATCTGAATCAGATTCCAAAAGCACCCTCCTTCTCCCTCCCCGTCCTGTTATCTTCTTGTTCTTTTCGACCATTCTAGTTTTACTTTTTCTAAACTCCCCATCAGTATTATGCCTTGATTTCCTTGGCAACCCATGATTCTCTCTTTGTTTCTTTCTAACCATCTTCTTGGAAACCTTGGTGTTCCTCTTTCTTTTCTGACCTTTGGAAATCCTCTTCTCTGGCATCCGAGGCCTACCCAACTTTTTATTTTTCTTTCTCTCCACCATCACGTCTTCATCATCTACATCATCATGAATTTCATCAAGCGTAAACTCCTCATCATCATCGTCGTCGTCATCATCATCTTCTTCATTCAAATCATCATAATTGTCATCATCTCGTTCTCTATAAGAAGTTCTTTTTTTCTTTCTTGGCTCTGCAATTTCATTTCTCCTTCCACCAACATATTCATCTGAGTCATCACACTCATCTTCTTCACTATAGGAAACCCGTTTCTTAGTTTTTGGCTTAACAGCTCCATTTTGTTTTTTCCGAGGGAAACGCTTTTTGGGTCTACCGACCTTCTTCACTTTGTTCAACTTCTTTTGTACAAATTCCTCTTCCTCATCCTCCTCTTCTTCCTCAAACTCACCCAAACTGTCTTCTGATTCATCCTCATCGACAAACTCCTCTTCTTCCGACTCATCAAATCCTTCATCCTCACCCACTATATAATCCTCATCTGACTCATCCGAACCCTCATCTATTCGCCTAACCCTCCTCCTACTTCCCTGCTTGAACCCAACCTTGCCTCCCCTCCCCATCAATTCACACACCGACTGGAACACAAAATACCCTGTCTTCAAATTAAATCAAATCATATAACAAAACCCTTGAGCAAATCAAATCAAAACTGGTAAATACAAGATCCTATCAATACTTCCTCCAAAAAACACCTCTCCTATTAAAATCCCTGATTCTCAACACCAAGAAGGTCTCCAATTTGAGCTATCTAGGCAACAAACAAATCTTCTAGTTATTCTCCAAATTTATTCACTTCTAAATAAGCACCTTCCCATATGGCAACTTACAGCATCAAGATCAGATTTTGATCGCATATAAATACATGATAACAACAATATTCCGATCTGGGATTCTCCAGAAATGAAACCCCAATAGCAAAAGAGCACAAAAAAACAAAAACCCCAGATCGAGATAATTACTATGCTACAGTACCCAGCTTCAATAATACCTCCAAAGTTCCTTAATCTTAACTTAAGGTTCAAATTCAGGACCCAGTCAGATGAGTTTCTTAGTTAAAGAACAATTCTAACCATATATGGCAAGGTCAAATTTTCTCAATAGAAAAACCACAACTTCTTGTTGAAAATTAAGGAGATAAAAAAAAAGGGAATAAATAAAGGGCGGGGAGAAGTCGGGAGGTTTGGTACCTGCTTTTTGGGGGAGAAAGCTCCAAGAAGCAAACTTCAATTTGCAAAGATTTTTACCTCCTCATTATTTATACAGACATAGATGGGAATACATACTTATACGTACATATGTGCGTACACCTGTACGTAAATAAACGTAGATATAGGGGCCGAATACGTATGGTGGCGAAAGAAAGCCTAGCCAGCGAGGGGTGCGTGGGTGTGTGTGTGAAAATTGTAGTGTAAAGTGCGTGTTTCTGTCATGATGATGAGACTTGACAACGTTAAAGCTTACGAGAGGAAAACGTATATTAGGAGGTATCTAATCCATATCTTAATCTAATCATAGAGTTAGTGGGGGGGGATTTTGATTTGGGTTGGAAATGGGGTTGATGTGAGATTACTAAATTACCCCTGAATGCCGGTTTCTGTCCATGTGTTGAATTTTCGATCTTGGTTTTGGTTGGCCAAAAGTGGTTGAGGAGCCAAACTAATAAATTGGAAAAAGGCAAATTTGCTGTAATGGGACCCCAGATTTTGGAACTTTTCTGTTCCACTTGAACAAATGTTTGGGGTTAGCTTTATTTTGGTCCTCCAACAATGACCAAAGTTTCCAATAGATTGAGTCCCTAAAAGTGAAAGAGGTTTCAATTTGACCTTCCAACATTGAAAAGTTGTTAGAAAATTTTACTTTTTTGGATTGAAGTTTTTTGCAGAAAATTTTTTATGTTTTTCTGGTGATCACATTTTTTAAACACTTTTTTTTATCTCGTATATCAAATCACTATAGTATATCTTTTGACAAAAAATTCAGAAAATGGAAATCCATTAGGAAAAAAGAAGTTGCGAAGATAAACAAATTTTGTTCTTTAAGGGTCAAATTCGAACTTTTTGACTTTAATTTGGGGTCTCAATTGAAATTCCTTACTTCTTTAGAAGGTCAATATAAACTCATCCATGATTTTTTTTTTTTGAAGTAATTAATCCTACTGTCTATTATTGCTAATGCGTTATCGCCATAACACTACAAATTCTCATTCTTGGAACAAAAAAAAAAAGGCATTAATTTATACACTGAGTTGAAATATGCATTCAATAGTTCTTGAGAATTGCATATTCATAGAAATTTTATTCTGTTTGTTTTCCATACTATCTTATATGTAGAATTTATAAGATTTCATGGACAATTTAATAAAAGCAATGTTTCCAGTGTATAATACTGTATGATTTCATAAATATTTTTTTTTAAGGTTTAAGGGATCTCAAAAAGATTATTCTGTAAGAAAATCAACCCAAAAGATTGCAATGTATGGGGGTTTTTTTTTTCTATTTTTCATTATGATTTTAGTTCAAAAATTTTGTGAAGCTATATACTTTCTCATGTCCTAGTTTATATATTTTTACAAAGCCGCTTTTCTATTTCAAGTTGAAAATTGCAAGAGAGGTTTCAATATGGATCATGACTTTGATTTGTTGTTAATCATAATCATATGAATTTTGACAATTAGCTAAACAATGGCTTGATGCTTGACAATGCTTTTATAGCCACACAAACAACAACTCAACAGATTATTCCAATCACAATTATCTATATTTATAGAATAAGTTGATTTGTTACTCAAAACTAAAGGATATTTATTAGCTTCAAAAAAAAAAAAAAATCTTCAATCCAGTATAAGTATCATTTATCCTTAAATTTATTGTTTGTAACTGAAAATTGTGTAATTAATAATGTAGTGACTAGTGATTAATAATTCTTAAAAAAGGCTTGTTGAGGATCTTCACAATTAGACACTTGTCTCAATTTCTTTACACACGCACCAAAGTATTTAGCTAAAAATGTTTCACTTAGAAATTGGGACAAACTTCAGAGTTGAGCATGTGAGATTGGAGAAAATTTATTTTCCAGCTTACACTGGGAAATTCTTGCAAGTTTCTATACAAGAAAAAGAAAAAGAAATTCTTACAAGGCTATGCATATTTGCATTCTCAATAGACTTTAATGTACTCCATATTTAGAATTGCAATTATGAGAAGCATGGCGATTAATAATATATATACTATCGATGTATATAAGATTTACTCTATTATATATGTACTTTCTAAGTCTGAAATAAATTATCTTTCTACTCTTTTTTCTTTTCTTTTTTTGTACACAAGTTTGCACGCAGAATGGATAATCAGCTGAAGGCTAACATTCAACATAAATAGTTTCGTTTAAATGAAACATTCAATTTTGAAGGAAGGAATGATATATTTCTATCTATAAACCATGCAGAAGGGATTTGATATTAAATTTTATGTCATCTCCTGGTTTTCTCCCAGTTGGATTGTTATTTTCTGGAATTTTTGTAAAAAAATATACTATGGCAATTTAATGTATATCAGATAAAAAGGTGATTAAAAAAACATACTCACGAAAAACTTAAAAACTTTTGGTAGAAAACTCCAATCCAAACACCAAATTTATCCTCACCATATTAAAGATTTATTAAAAATAACTGCTTGAGTTTAGCAACTTCTAGTAACTTCTATTTCTTTCTATGTATAACGCATGAGAGGAGATTTGGTTTTAAAATTTTACCCTTATAAAAGTAGAAATTTACTAAAAATAACTACTTAAATTTAATAGCTTTTAATAGCTTCCACTTCGAATAGTTTCTTTTTTTTTGTGTTTGCCAAAAAAGAATAACTTCTTTTTTTTGACAAAAAAAGGACCTTTGATAACTTTCATTGATTTTAATAGAAATAATTTAATTTTTTTTCTTAATTTGCACACCACACAGAGCATATTCGCCTTTTCGCTCTAGTCTCAGGGTGTGGCAGCCAAAGAGAAGTGACGGTGAAGATCAAGTCCGGCCGTGCAAGTTGGATTGACATTGATGGTTAGGATTTAGGCACGTCAGTTTATACTAATTTATTTCTGCTCCTATATTGGATTCCTTCTGTTCAGTGCATAAGATATCATGGGAGCAAAATATTCCGTTACCCATTGAACTTTTTGAATAGTTAAAATTTGGCCACTAAATTATTAATAGTATGTTTTTATCCATTAAACTATCAAGTACTTAGATTTTGGACCATTCTGTCTGATTTCACCATTCACTCTGCCAAATCTAAGGGTCTACACGATTTACAAGACATACTATTAACAGTTAGATTTTTCAGAGTTAATAGTAAAATCAAACAGAATGATCCAAAATTTATACCTTTAACAATTCAATGAAAAAAATATACTATTAATAGTTAAGTAGTTAAAACTCAACTTTTCAAAAGGTTCAGTGATTACCCACATAATTTGCTCAATATCATGGTAATGTCAAAGTTTTCAACTGCGTTATCATGCGACTTGGAGCGGCATCTGCGATTACGCCCCACATTCACCACGGCTTCTATTATACATGTGGGGTTCGGGGATAATAAATTTCAGAAGAATTTGTCAAGATCTTTTGGTAGGACCAAGCGTTAAATTCATTGTAGAGTTTGCAATTAAAACGTACGTATTAAATTGAGTATAAAATATGCGAGATAATTATTTTATTAGTCATACTATTGAGGTACTACTTAGAAAAGGATTGGTATTATACTCGTAATTAAAAAAAAAAGGCAAAAATTCCATACTCCCTACCTTTTAACCCTCAAGAAACTTAACTGCTTACACATAATATATGCAGACGCATATGATCTTGTATATTAGCCCATTACTAACTACTAGCTATCGAGACACACTCGATGCGTGTGCAATTTGCAAAAAAAAAATATTATTAATTAAAAAATCAAAAAATTAGTGCAAGTGAATATAACTATTTTGTGTAATGTGTAACAAAAAGTGTATTGTACAGAAATATGTACAATTGGAAGTAAACAGACGGTTGGTAAGCGAGAACGTGAGAATTAGAGAGAGGTAGTTTTGGCTGTGCAGAAATTGTATGCCAGATGATAATAGAAATGAGGGTTAATGGATAATAAAGATGAGGGTAAATTTGAAAACTAACAAATTTAACACCAAATTAACTACCTACATAAGCTTTATTATTGTAAAGATATTGAGTCCTCCGTTCATCTTTTACCTGATCTTTGGGATCATGGGCACTTGCGGTTGGTAGTCCAAAAGTAGGGCAAGAACTCAGCATAATTATGTTATGTATAGTTCTGCTCAGTTGTTGTACATGTTTAAATTTTTGAATATTTTATTCACGTAAAACACTTTTATTTTAAATACAATAATGTAATATAATTATACATCAAATAATATAAAAAATATAACAGTCGGGAATCGTACTAGACTTCAACTGCACTAGCCCCTCTCCCCCGAAGGTATGGTGTTGTTCTATCTTGAATTGGAACACATGCTAAGTTGTTGAATTCAAAATTTCACAAGCTTAAAAATCGACGACTAAAATCGACTCGAACTCGTTTACTTCGATGTGAGCCGTGTATAGGATGATACGATTGGTAATACGATTTGTTTCAAAACCCTACCCCTTTTATGTTTCTAAACAAATTAGAAAATAGATAGACTAAAAGCTTGTTAGACCTGATCTCTTTTTTTTTTTTTTTAATTTATCTAGGCCTGATCTCTAGATCCACAAAAAATAGATAGAAAAAAGCTTGTATAGCCTTGGCCTCTGGAACCACTTAGAGATCATGTGATAAATATAATAGTAACTGAATTTTCTTATATATTTTATATTGCTAGCTGTTATTTTTTTTCTAACATCATCATACTCATTATTTAGTTTTTCCTTATATTATCTTATAACATTTTAACAGGAAGCATTATTAATCACATCATAATACCACACATTTTAGATTAGCTCTAATAAATTTGTTAAGCCAAGTGGGGAACATCTAAGATGCACCAAAATTTCTTTTGCTATCTCTTTTCCTTTACATCTTAGTAGTTAAATGAATAAAAGGTCAAAATTGAAACAGAAATTGAGCTAAAATAACCATTGTAATTGACTTGATAAATGCTTCTCATTGTCCTTGCTAACTACATCTCATTTTTTTTGCAACAATTATTTGATTGCTTGATTTTCCTTCAAGGAAATATAAATTACTCGAACTAATCCAGTGTAAAATACTCAACAAAGAGGAAAAAACATGATAAAACGACTCAGATTTTGATTTCGAAATCTGAACCATTCTCTGAACATATTCGATGAGTAATGATTGTTTATTTGGTGGTTAGTGAACAAAAAAATTGATTTCCATGTGATCAAGAGAGTTTGAGAGCGAAAGAGTAGAGGTTGCAGGTGGGTTTGGTAGGTCAACAATAGTAGCTTTGACTAACAAGAGTAAAATTTCCCTTTTTTTTTTCAATTTCTTGATAAAGCATTATAATTTTCTTTTTGCTACACAGAAATAAAGCCAGCCCACATAATGTAGAAGATATATTATATACAATCCAAAATATTTAGCATAGTTAGATAGTGGTTAAATCAATTTCTAGCTTGAGATATCAGAATTCAACTAATTTCTGAGGCTTTTTTTAATAATAAGAAAAAATAAAAGTAGGTATTCTCGTACTGATTTCACTTATAGTGACACTCATAAAAAAAAAAAAAAGAACCACATAATCATCTGGGGAACTAGTTAGTTATTAATCACAATCCAGCATAAAAGTCACAAGATAATTAAAAAAAAAAAGCTTTACTGCGACAATTAAATAAATTTAATTTTAATATTTGATGGCATTTGCTTATGGATACTTCTTTTTGCTATATATTTGTTTCAATGATGATGAGTAAAGTAAGTATTGTCTTAAACAAGGGGTATCTAACGTTAGCTATTTATATTGTTAGCTTTGCATATTCATGTGAAGCATCTAATTGTTGAACAAATCGACAATTTATTCATCACGTTTATGATCATAAGATTTTCACGCTTTATCTAGTGTTCTAAAATATGACAAAAGGATCAAGATTCAAACATGCTATGCACAATCTCGTCTCAGGCTTTTATTTGGAAATCATTTGTATCAGTACAGTGAACTACGACTCACACTTGGATAGATCAGATTTTAAAAAATTTAATGGTCTAGATCGTGTCACATTATGGTGTGATGTGGCACAATTTGGACGATTAAATTTTTGAAAATCGGGTTTACCAGAATTTTGGATCTAAACTAATACACAGTTGTGGTTTTACTTTTTTTTTTTTTCCTGAATTTTGGACGATATAAAAGTTAAAACTATTACTAAATGCCATATTCACATCAAATTAAACATTTCTCAAAAAGTTGTGTTGAATTTAATTTAATGTTAGTGTTCGCCTCACTATTTGTGGGTTAAGTTGTAAATCTATTTATATTGATCCAACCACAATTGACTGAATTGTGAACTTGACTTTCTTGAGCAAAATGATTATGAACGTGCCATTTTGTAGATTTGGGACTTCACACACAGTATACAGTTTCGATTCTCTTTTCTGCAATCTTCTAATCTAGAAGCACTTAGATATCGTTTACTTTCATACGAGTCAACATGAAGATTTGAACGTAATAATTGGCTCAGCTCCACAAGGAATTGAGAGCCAATCCAAATGAAAAGCAATAAATAGACAACTCACAACAGTTAGCCGACATGCAAATGAATACAAGAAAAGAACAAACATTTAACTGGTAGCGTATACGTGTGGGTTTCGGCTTCTTAGCCGTCAAATCTGCTAAAGAATCTAAACGTGCATGAATTTTTGTATTTATGTGCCGCCTCAGAAATACTGGGCTGACTAAAGTTGATTTGATAGCTATGAATAGGTCAATTGCCCTTGTCAAAGTTGGGTTAGAAGATTAAATGATAATAGGCCCAAATGACAACTATACGACTGGAGTCACTGCCTACGTCCAATGTCTCTAGTGCTACGTTTGTCCAAGCTAATCTAGGATTCAGACAATCCAAGATTCCTGAGGAACTTACATAATCAGTGTAGATTATTCATCTTGGCGGAATTGCCACATATGAAATTGAACACAATTTTACAAAGAAATAACCCACTTATTTCTCGAGAAGAGATGGGAAACATGCTCAATATCATTTGATTGAATAGTTGACCCGGTCCTGTGTTTAATTTAGAATATATATTAATGTAGAGCAAATATATATAAATTTTTTATCAACTTGGGTTAATCACTTTTTTTTTAAAATTTTTTTTTGTAGATTCGTCTATCTAAATGATCTGATAATACGTGTAGTATGTTTTGTAAATGCTAATTCACCATAGTTAACAAAAGTTTTATGTTTTAATGGTTAATTATCTTTACATTCCCTCCTAACCTTTTTCGCTTTTTGTCTGTGAACTTTATTTATTGATGTATGGGGAGATCCTTAATCCTCCATGTATGCAGTTTATCAGCTGAAATTGAATACAAGCACTTGCTTGCTGTGGAGTGTTACTTGTAACGATTTGAAATATCATATGATATAAAATAAGGGTAAATCACCTTTTACCAATTTGGTGTTTATCATATATCCCCATAGTTTAAAAATTTATGTATAACTACTGCTTCATAATTTGGGTTAATATGTCATCATTAGTTTTCTGTTAAAACTAACGGTCAATAGTAAAACGTCAAATTTAAACTAATAAATTGACAAATTTATCCTTCCATTACTTCTATTTTTTCTCCAAACATAAAAAAGAAGAAATTGAAATATAAAATAGATAAATGAAAAACAGAAAATACCATTAAAGATTTGGTTTGAAAACCTACAATCATATTTGTAGTAAAAAAAGATTTTGTATTTTTTGTATCTTATTTATTTGTTTTATATTTCCCTTCCTTCTTTTTTGTTTCTTATTTATTTATTTTTTGTCTTCCTTCCAACTCTTTTGTATTTGGAGAAGCTTAAGATTTTAAGAATCAAAGTATAGGATTTCAAAATCATCTCCTCTCTTCCCAAAAAAAAAAAAAGAGAGAGAAAGAAAAGGAAAAAAGGAAAAAGAAGAAAAAGTAGTGAAAGAGTGAATTTGTCAATTTATTAGTTTGACTTTGACTCTTTACTATTAACCATTAGTTTTAACAGAAAAACTAACAGTAACACTTTAACCTAAACTATGAGGGTGTTATATATAGATTTTTAAACTATAAGAGAGTGATGTGATAAAGTACCAAATTATATGAGGTAAAAGGTAATCTACCCGAAAAAATAATCAAACGGACGAATTGAAAACTTAAAGACCAAAGTTCAATTCTAACGTTGGTGTGATGTGATCTAAGTTCTAAATTCTAATGTTGGACATACCTTTCTGTCTTTTTAAGTACTTAGAAACAATTCGCTTTCTCCAACATTGTGCTTTAGAAAATGTCATTCGTCTCCTTTTCAAACATGGCAGAGGGAACTTTAGAAACGTTGAGTTGTTCCAGTTCACTGATTAGCAGAATGGGGGGGGGGGGGGGGATATGCTCATGACGTCCATATGTTTTTAACTAGTAATAATTAGCTCAAATTTCTCAATTTATCACATCAAGGCCTAATCAGGGGACCAAAGTGTGTATAATAATGGAAAAAGTAGTATTTACAGCATGAAGAGACGGAATAAAGATGGTTTATCACTTCATAAAATAGAAAAAAATGGGGACCTTTGCTCCTAAAAAGAAAAACATCCCCATTGAGGAGAGCCAAGTCCCTGATT
This sequence comes from Coffea arabica, assembly GCF_036785885.1. Taxonomy (NCBI): domain Eukaryota; kingdom Viridiplantae; phylum Streptophyta; class Magnoliopsida; order Gentianales; family Rubiaceae; genus Coffea; species Coffea arabica. The sequence goes on along the minus strand of NC_092313.1, from coordinate 71,567,081 downwards.
ATCAATTTGTAGTCAATCCTCCCCCCTCAGTGCCCTCAATGCCGACATTATCTAATTTAAAGGTTTAAGGAGGTAGGCGTGGATTATAATTTGACCTATTGCTTTGCCAAAAAAGGATTATTAAAACATGTCAATCAATTAGAGTTACTGTTTAATTATTTCACTTGATTTTAGACTCTAATAATTGAACTTCTGATGTTCTCGTTTACTTTTGTGAAAGCCAAAATCTAAAACAAATCCAAGAATGACTTTTGTCGATTCTGATTAATTATCTTTTTTGCAAAATCAGCAACAACCAAGAACAGTCCCTATGTTATACCTTTGGCTGTCGCATCAATAACATGGCATTTTTTTCCAAAATCTAGTGAAGCATTATATACTTAAAACGGGTGAGTAGTTAGCCATAGTGATTCCCTGTTTGGCACTTGAGTTTTTTGTCAAGTTCATCTGCTACAAGTTTTTAAAAAACTTTTGCTACAGCAATCTCAAAAAACTTCTCAAAATTTTTAAACTATACACTTCAAAATATTCAAAAATTTATACACTTCAAAAATTTTTTAAAAAACTTCTACAATAAGCTACAGTAAAGTTTAGACAAACACCCAAAAAATTACTTTTGTATCAACATTGTCAGATATTCAAACTCTAACAACACTAGATATAATTACTTTTTCATTGTGCTGATTTTGTATCCTCCAACTCCTGTGCACCTAAAAGGATATCAAGTATTTTTCTTGTTAAGTGAAGTTCTCCTAATGCAGTAGAGGTTGATGCTGGTTGTAAAAAGCTCATACTTTTCTTGTACTTTCAACTGCAATTTGTTGATCCAGACAAGATAATTTGTAAAGAAATGCCAGTAATCATGATTAAAACTCGGGGGCCATAATGATTTGTTGGGAATAAATTCATCAACTTGTTAGTTTAGTTCATTCTTTAGCTTCTTTGTACTATATACTGCATGATTACTCTTAAAAAGTCTACGATACTTCATCAATTGCTGGAGATTGAGGGCTAAAATCTCATGTCTTTTGTGTCAAATAAATTAATCAGCAGAACTTATTCAAATGCAAAAGGATGGGGGAGAAGAATGAAGGGCCAGGTTGCAGCGGCTCATAGGAAATAGGAGGCCATCTGTTCGAAAAATATTCAACTATGACTTTGGAAAAGAAGTAGTCTTGACTAAATAAAGTTAAAACTTTTTTAAAAAAGAAAAAAAAAAGTAAGCTCAGAAAATAACCTATCAAGCTATTAGCTAGGAGCTAGGGGCTAGGAGCTAATGCTTTTGGTTTTTGTCGTTTAGGACTTGAAGAAATTAATAATAAAACTAGAAATTGTCATTTTCATATGCAAATTTTGGTTTAATTATTGCAATTAAGAACTATGGTTCAAGAATGACAAATGTTTCTCAATCTACAGCTTAATCAACCTTGAGCCATAAATCTCTTGACCTATTTATGGCCCTTGAGAATATCAAACAAGATAATAAGACTTTAAAACAAACTATGGTCAACATTCACAATTATCAACCCACAAATAGCATTAGCCAGACTTGAACGCAAAACCTCTTATTCCTGATTTTCAATCCCATTTTTAAAACTTGATCATGAAGACCTCATTGCCCTAAAAGGGGACCAAAATTTTGTGACAATCGTTATCAAGAGTCAGTTTATCGTTTGGTAAGGAGCATACACTTTTGCTTCTCAATGCCGGTACCAAAAAGATGTGTCGCTCCTCTCAAAGCTTTGGGGCATCAAGTAATTGACATGATAGTGATTAAGAGAGTGAGCCCTATACATGTCTGAATCTGATGCCAACGTTGCTAAATTTGGAAGAGGATGTTTTGACTGTTTTGTAGAAGGGAAAGAGCAAAGCTTTTAATCTCCTAACACACTGCAGCAAGGAGAGATGGCATTTACCTTCACAAGGAAAAGGCATTTTTCTGTGAATGGTCCATCCACAATGAGGGACTAATTTTGTTACTTCTACAGGTTATGCCCACGATATATAAGTAATTAAGTTGGAGTTAATTATACACGAGTATACCATGTGATTGTTGATAATTATACAACTTTTTCATGTAGTTTTAAATTTACAGCATCACTCTTTTATCTTCAGGACCGAGAGATCTCGAGTTTAAACTCTAATTGAAGCCAAATAGTACTAGAAAATGTTTTATATCATGTTTGAATTTGAGTTATACATTGTTGGTTTTAACAAATGGTTTGATTTTAGACTTTCCTTTTACAAATAAGATTGGCAAAAGACTAATAGCAACGGGAAAAAGTTAATAGAGGAGGCCATCATAATTCCAGGAAGCCATAGAGAAATGTTTTTGTATTTTATGACAAATTTTAAGGAAGTTCTAGATTTCTTGATTAATAACATTCCTGCTGGCATTAGAAATCCCTGCATTGAATTTTTTTTGCTTGATTGTATTCTCCTTTGGTTTATGCTCGTTAGTTATTTGCACAAGCATTTTGGAGATGAGTCTACTCGAGATAGTTAGATAGATTCACCGAAAAAAGTCAATACAAGTTAGTTCAATTGATAAGGATGAATTGCTTCCCCACAAAAGATTGTAAGCGATGTATAATTTGAGTAGTGATAATTGCAAGAAGAAATTATACTACAAATGTTTGGGACTGACTGTTTCCATGAACAAATGTGAAATATTAAAAAAAAAATGAAGTGCAAACCTAGAGGATAAAAAAATTTCTTAAACTTACGGCATATATTTGTTTAATTAGTTTTGATTCCCACTTTAACGATTTCAATTCTTATGCCAATTGCCAAATGGATGACAAATGGAAGAACTAACAACATCAAAGTCAAGCCTAGTCAAGTTCACTTTCAAATGAACAAGAGAGCCCTACCCAAACTCTAGAAAACACAGACACGCGTCCACCCAAAAAAAAGGAGTTATCAATATGATGAGAATATTATTTATTTATTTAGTTATTATAGTTTTTCTCTCATATTTTTCACCATTGGCTAATTTAAATTTGCTTTTTTTCCCTCAAATCTTCCAATCAGAGGAAGAGATATTTGGGATCTAGCCTAAAATAATTCTAAATGCCTTATTTTCAATTTTGATTGTAGAGGAGTTAATTTTTGTTCTATTCTCAATTACTTTTCAAAATATGTTCTTAGCTCTTTCATAAGTTTTTTTTTTTTAAAAAAAAAAAATCAGAGGTGCTACAACTTCTAATTCTATTTTAAAAAATCATATTAAATTCAAAACAAAGTTTATGATACTTCTCAGAAAAAGGAAGGTTGAGTTGGATGATAAGATAGGAGAGGTTGTAAATAAAAATTTTAGACTCAGGATCTCCCACTTACAAAAGATTTAAAAGAATATTCCACATAAATAATTTCTTTCAATAACATAATTATACGAAACATCAGCACAAAAAGGATGATATTTTAAATAGCTTTTGTGCTTAATACAAGTCTATTAATTCGAAGGTGCCAAACCGGAAATACTGCTAAAATATTGGGTGACCAAAATAATACATGCTTCTTTGTTAACATGTTTTGGCGGGCCTTTGGCCAAGCGTTGGGCCCCTTTTTGCCGCAAAGATCGATTTCCCGCCGGCCGCGGGCAGCCGGCGTGCAGTTTTATGGGGGCCCCACGTTGGTAAAACAAGCCTAGTCCGAACCTAATCACATAGATAGCTTTCGGTTCAATCCTGTATTTAAACTGATGGTGTTTATTAATTGACCATAAAGCCCCTTGGCGGCAATGAGTTTAAGCCAAATCATTTAAAGCATTAAGGAGTGGAGCAATTAGAGACAAATTTCAGTTAATCACATGTTTATCTCACAAGAATGTATATTAAATGATGATATTGTGCTGTTTTGGAGTTACCATTATAACAAGAATGTGATCATGTTACACATCAAAATTTCCTCTGAATTCTTTTGTTCTTAGCCCTTAAGGAGTGGAGCAATTAGAGACATTTTCTCTTGGGCTAGAATCTATGGTTGGCTTGTTCTTGGTTGTTATGGAGTGGAGCAATTAGAAGTGCGTTATGAATGTTTAACAAGGATTGACCAAATTTTGGATTGCTATTTTTATAGTTTTGTGATTTTGATGGCAAGACCTATAAGTTTGATATAGAGTACTTATAAAAAAAGAATACAAAAGAGTTTGAGAGAGTGTTAGGAAAGATACAACTATGGAATAAGAGTAACGACAGGAGGGGAAAAAAAGGATGGTTAGACTACCATAGGTTAGAATTTCACTACATTACAAGAGAAAAACTACACTGCATAAGTTTTGGACTCAAAAAGCAATTAATATTCATATAAATCTTTGGATGACGTTTAAACAACTCTTGTTTGTAATTATGGCCAACTATTTAGAGCATCAATAACATATTAATGTATTTTTTTTGGGTAAAGTATAACATATGAATGTCTTTGACATACTATGCGTTGTCTGACTAATTTGTTGTGATGTTTGATCTCTCAAGGTTCCTTTTTTTTATTCGTAACTATTCTTGATATCTTGAAGATATAATTAGAATACATGTAAAACAATATGATTTGAACTATTTCGCATACCAACTTTATTTCAAACCATAAGGTTTGTTTTCAAGTATTAACAGAAAACATATTTTCTGCCAATTACCTCGTACAGATCTTCTGTTTCACTCTCTGTGTCACTCTTTATTTTACTTTTTATTATATTGCTATTTTTCCTTCATAAATACCATGTTTTAGTTCTTTTTTGTTTCCTTAACATCTAATAACTATTAATTGAGTAAAAAATAAATACCATAGTTTAAAAAAAGTAATATATAATGAAAAATTAAAAAATACAGTAGAAAATTCATAAAAAATCTCAAATTTTATGCATTTTGATTTTTTGAGTTTGCTAAATTTTGTATATTACTCAATTAATAGTTATTGGATTTTAAGGAAATAAAAAAGAACTAAAACATGATGTTTATGAAGGAAAAATATCAATATAATAAAAAGTAAGACAGAGAGTGACACAGAAAATGAAACAGAAGATCCGTTATGCAATTAGCCCCACTCAATTCCCCAACTTTAGGAAATAATCCATCTATATCCTTGGTTCCTATATTGGACATCTCACGTGCTTCTTTCCCGCAATCTCATTTTGTTCTCTATTTGCAGGAATTTGTGTCAATTAACAAGCTTCACAAATCACATATCTTGCTCTTGAAAGGAAAAAAATAAATCTTGAGATATGCTTCAATATTGGAATATTGACGAACATAGCATGTGATCCCAATCTGTTTGTGCAAAAAAATTTGATTCATCGATCGTTCTATTCTTATCATTTATGTTCAATGAGTGTAATGTGAGAGGTACAAGACATATATGGGGTTATCCTTTGCAGAAGCATAATTTGTCCTCCTTTTTCCATCCTCAGTCTTATTTTTCTAAACCTGTCTTCATATCCAGTAGTGGAGTTGAAAAAGAAATCTTTAGGTCATACCTACAGATGTACAAGGTCCCTCATATTGCACTTCTTTTGCTTTTCCATTGTATCTGTCCAAAGATTTCCGTATACTTCAGTTTAGAAATAACCCCTCAAGATAGGACTTCTCATATGATGGGATAAACTTATGATTATGTGTTTGATCTTTCGGATTTTGGACTGTTGCTGGAAAGGAAAATGCCCTTTTTTTCTCTTTTCTATCCTCAATTAAACCAGAACATGGTTGGAGTCAATTTTGTGGACTAATTTCACACACTGACAATGTAGTTTGCTCGTAAAACTTTGGCCATTGTAGTTGAATTTGCTACAATTACCTCCCAATATTAGTATCTTGATTTGATTCTTAACATATTTGGCCTGTAATACACCAAATAAAGGAGCACTAAGATATCATGCCCTGTGATGTTAGGACAAATACAGCCACTTCCAAAACATTTCCGCCTGAATTTAACAATAGTATATGGATTGAGCTAAAATTAAGCAACCAAATGACGATAGGGTACAAGCTACTACAAGATCTGAAGTGAAATTACCCAACTTTGGTTGAATCTTGGGTGTTGTTAGCTTCCTAATAATTGGGACGAAAATGTATTCTCAACCATATTTATTCTTGTCCCCTCGGGGCCATCCAGGACAGGAAGCAACATCTCTTATCCAAAAATGTTAGCTTTAAGAGATGCAAACTTTTGCAATGATTTTGTGAATTTAATTCATGACTAAATTTCTTTGTCCATGGCTTCCTGTTTTGTTGGTCAGATATCTGATGTAGCATATACTGATGGAGAGAGATGTTAACAACATCATTAGTTACCTTGAATACTAATTAAGATGTGGAGTTGTAGATTAAGCTATTTGTCCTTAGCACTTAAAGTCCATAATAACAAACATGTGCGAAAAAAAAAACTGAATTAGGAAGTAAGTTTTTAAGGGCACATTGGAATATAATTTTAATCTATGGCTAAGTACATCAAAAGTTGGAAAGATTTCCGTTTAGATGATTTCGGATAAACTTCCTCTCCTGCTTGATGTTATTAGCATTTTTTGGGTTTTACTTCAAATTTACGTTTGGTTGATGTGCAACCTTTATAACAGTATAGCGACTAATTAAGTTGTTAACCACCTAATCACGTAAAGAAAGTGGTTATAAATTCACTGTGGATGACAACTTTTCAGTGTCTAGGTCTCAAGAATATAACTAGATTAAGATAATCATGTCATTACAAGCATTAACTTCTTCTTCTTCTTCTGTCCGAATAGGTTTGTGAACCGAATAGTATCCTAGAATTGGTCCAAACTTATGAATGATGATGAGATAAATAGCTTTTTGAACTGAGTAAATGTGTATATGGCTACTACTTACAAACTATTGAGTTTACACTCAAGAGGATGGAAATGAACTACTGATATTCTTCATCATATGCATGCCATTATCATTGTCTAAGCAACATTCTGACAAAGTAATAGTAAGGTCGTGTCGGGTTGCAATTTTTTAGAGTTTTTATAAAAAAAATGTACTATAGCGATTTGATATATATGAGATAAAATGATAATTAAAAAATGTGTTCACGAAAAATATAGACTTTTTTTTGGTGAAAAATCCCTTTCCAAACAATAAGTTTTCATGGTTAAAGAAACATCATCTATCCTAATGCTTTCAAAAGCACCTTCAAGTATTCGTGGTTGTGGTCTTCCTAGTTATCTAAAGCATAGTTGATCAACATTGCCATATTCTAGGGTTTAATAGACAAATTTCTGCAGGTATTATAGAATAAATTAACCAATTAGACTACAATGCCCTAACATCTATCATAAAATAAAAAATATGCTTTTAATTCTCTAAAATTAATTGTGAGAAGAAAAAGAGAAAAAAAAAGGGTAGTCATAGGTGTGTAACTAGTCTTTTCAACAGACCACTAGCTAGAATTACCAAGAAAATTTTTTCCTTTTTCCTTTTTTTTTGTGTCTGAAAGTAGACTCCAAACCTTACAAAAGGGAAGGAAAAAAGAAAAAGATCTGAAAAAAAGTCAAGCCAAGAACCTCAAAATAGCTTGACTAATGTCTCTATTTGCTAAATTAAGCTATCCAGACCCTAGAAAAATGGGCAAAGTCAATAATATGTCTATTTTGATTCTAAATGAAAAATGAATTTGCATGAATTATTGCTTTGAACTCGATTTTTTATTCACGACTTTTTTGGCCCTGAACCTCTTGTCTAGACGAACTCTTCTAGTAAACTCGCGTTTAAAAGTTAGTGTAATTAAAAAAAATGGGGATTAACCCAAATCTAATTATAATGCACTAATAAAGAAGTAAATTTTATAATGCTACATAAGATTAGTATGAGAAACTTAAAAGAAAAGTAAAAGGTTAAAAAAAAGAACAAAGGGCAAAATGGGAACAAAGATATCCCAAATAAAAATGAAAAAAGTTCTGGTTAGTGAAATACTCCCTCTAAAATATGGGTGACATTTCTCTCTCCAAAACGGGTGGAATATAAACCATCAGGAGCCCGAACCACAAGGCTAGGAAACTGCCTCGGCCTTCTGGTTTACTCCCCATTTGCCTTCCTCCCTTCTTCCCTCCGCCACCTTTCTCTGCATCTAAACACAAAAGTATAACAAGAAAATAAAAAGAAAAGGATCGTCCCCCAACAGTCCCCTCCCAAGCAATGTAGAGGACAAAGAGTATTAACTATTCTACAGTTTCAAAAAAGACCAATTTTCAAATACAACTCAAAGAAAAAAAAAGGAAAAAAAAGGCAAAAGAAAGAAAGAAAGGGAGAAAAAGAACACATCCCGGTTTTTCTTTTTCTCTCTCTCTCTCCTGCGTTGCTATAACTGGCCCTTCATTTTCCTCTGAACATTCATCTTCTTCCCTTGACAAGCCTCTGTTTTTCTTTGACGTATAAGTATAAAAGATTCAAACTGGAAAGTGATATAGGCATGCATTGTGGCCGTTTTGGAGATTTGGGATGATGAAAGTTTAGGATTCTTGAATTGTTCTTGAGGTTTTTGATCAAGGATCAAGTTTTTCTTGCTGCAATTGAACAATGGCTACAGAGGAATTACTGGATTTTTCTGTGGCGTCAATGGTGGAGAACGTTCTTCATCAGCATGGAAAGAGGCTTAATGACATTGATTTGGCTTCAAGAAAGGCTGAGGAAGCTTGTATGATCATTTTCAAAATTCATGTCTTTATTGTATTCTGCACTCTATTTTTGTTCATTAATCTCCGTCTCTTTGTGTTTATCCTATCCATATTTTAATCTTCTTAAAAATGACGCGATTCTATTCTTGTGGGTTGTAATGCATTCTTTCCATGTATGAGGTGTATTTATGTGATCGTAAGTGTAACATTCACCTACCCGAATCAGCTTACTTTCTTTCACATGTACAAAAGATTCCAGTCGAATACTTGTGTTTCAGCATTGTCCATGTTATCATAGCTAATTGGGGTGGGGTGGACATTGGTTTGTGGATTCATCGTATTGTGCATGGTTTCTGTTTTTTGTGTGTTTGTTACCTGAGGATGTATAATGGTGTTGTAGCGTTGAGAAGATATGAAGCAGCTGGATGGTTGAGGAAGGCAGTTGGAGTTGTTGGGGGCAAAGATTTGCCGGCAGAGCCTTCAGAAGAAGATTTTAGACTCGGATTGCGAAGTGGGATAATACTTTGCAATGTTCTAAACAAGGTTCAGCCTGGTGCAGTCCAAAAAGTAGGATTAATTGAGCTTTTTAATTTGGTACGGTGTTATTTTTTGTTTGGTGGTTCAATGTGTTGATGAATTTTTTACTTTTCTCTTTGGCTATTAGGTAGTTGAAATGCCTTGTGATTCTGTTAATGTGCCTGATGGGGCTGCACTTTCAGCATACCAGTACTTTGAAAATGTGAGGAACTTTCTTGTAGCTATAGAGGAGATGGGGCTTCCTACATTTGAAGCCTCTGATTTGGAACAGGTATGTGGGTCATCTTTGCAGTTGCAGGCTACTACTTCTCAAAATACACGTAGGAGATAATCAATTTCTCCAATTTGATGCAAAATGCTCACATGAATTGCAATTTCACAATTAGATGCTGCAAAATCCGTCATTTGCTTGGTCTTCCATGACAAATTTTCCCATGTGTTCAATACTTAGGGAGGGAAAGCCTCAAGAGTGGTGAATTGTGTACTAGCACTGAAGTCATATAGTGATTGGAAACAAGGAGGTGCAAATGGATCGTGGAAATTTGGAAATGTCAAAGCTGCCCCATCTGGAAAGCAATTTGTACTGAGAAATTCAGAACCATTCATGAATTCCGTATCAAGGACTTCGTCCATGAGTGACAAAACCCTTGATAGGTCATTGAGCGAGCAGTTATCATTCAGTGATCTAGGATTGGAAAACAGTGAAATGGTAAGTTAGTTTACCAAGTTGCAAATGTAATTTTCACTATGTTATACCGATAGCATGTAAATCTTCTTCTGCATTTTCATTTTCAGTGTAAAACTCCATCTCTAAACATGCTTGTCCGTGAACTTCTTTTGGATAAGAAGCAGGAAGATATCCCAATTGTAAGTCATTTTAAATCTTATTTATTGCTATCATCTAATTTTTTAGCAAAGGGTTTTCATCTGATAGGTTGATCAGGACGGCCTTGCTTTGCCTGTCTGAGCATTCAGTCATCATTGTTAACTAGTCTGCTTTTCTAATATAATTTTATGAGACAAGCACACTTGAAAAAAATGCAAAAATAGCATTTTTCTGACAAAATGATTTTATGAGATGTTAGCATGTCATATATTCTTTCTAGCTTTTGTTATTTGAGGATGTGAATCACTCCTCTTAGATCCCATGCCTGAGAGGAGAATTCTCACAGATCCAGATGAAGATGATGCGGCTGTAACCTAATAGACTAGCATCAATTGCTTTGATCCTTGACATGGTCATATCTTATGTCAATTTTTAATGAGTTTGTAGTATAAATATCCTTTGTGCCGGATTACCTTTCCTGTGTCACAGAGTCCACTTTAAAAGCACATTGACATTGTGAAGAATTTCTCCCTTGCATCTTTAGGTAAGGTAGATTTTACTTGCCAAGTGCGCTTTTTGAGATTGAAGATTTCCTCCATTTGTTACAGGTTGTGGAGAACATGCTAAGCAAAGTTATGGAGGAATTTGAGCACCGCTTAGCAACCCAAAATGGCCAGGTTAGCTGAACCTCTCTTCTTATTTCCACTGTAGATGACAATTATATTGCCTAAAAATTTTTTTGATGACTTGTTGATATTTTCTTATTTCTGTAACTTGTTATAATTGATCTTCTGTTATCTAGTCAAATAAATATTGATAGGTTTGAGTCTTTTGTGGTTTAGCAGATACAAGCATCTTTAAGAGAAAAGGCTGTTTCAGGTTCTTATGAATCTCCAATGATACCATCTCCTATGGAGGTATCCAATTTTTATCCCAATCTCATCTTATTTCCACTGTAGATGACAATTATATTGCCTAACAAATTTTTTGATGACTTGTTGACATTTTCTTATTTCTGTAAGTTGTTATAATTGATCTTCTGTTATCTAGTGAAATAAATATTGATAGGTTTGAGTCTTTTGTGGTTTAGCAGATACAAGCATCTTTAAGAGATAAGGCTGTTTCAGGTTCTTATGAATCTCCAATGATACCATCTCCTATGGAGGTATCCAATTTTTATCATATTTCCACAAATTCAATTGGAATTTTATAAGATAAATCTAATTGTAGGTTATCTAACTCATCTAGAACTGAATTTTTATGGATCTTATCTAAGATGGATCATGTGTTTGTTTCTGTTTTAATGGTTAAGATGGAAACTAGGACACCTCCTGAAATACTACACAAAAAATGCTGCGACAAAAAAGACACTGATGATGGAATATCAGACAACCAGAAACAGCCTAAACAGACACTGGTGAGGCAACTGAAGTTGGTTGAGAAGCAGCATACAGAGATTCAGGTGTGCTGCTGCATGACTGAATTCTGAAATACTTAATTGCTTGTGAGTTAAAGGTGCTTAGCATGATGATTTTGATTTTAAATAGGTATTGAAGTCTACCATCCAATCTACAAAAGCAGACCTAAACCTTCTGCAAATGAAGTATAATGAGGAAGTTAGCAACCTAGGTACATGGTCCGTTTCCTGCTGGTAGATATTTGTCGATAGAGATTGAGAAAAGAAACTATAAGTCACTGCACCATTTTCCTTTCCAGGGACGCACTTGCGCAGCCTAGCCCATGCTGCTTCAGGATATCAGAGAGTTCTTGAAGAAAATAGGAAGCTATACAATCAAGTGCAGGACCTCAAAGGTAATCATTTTAATATCTGGTTGAAGTTATATGCTTCATGGCAATACTTCTCTATACCATACAATGATTTCATTTCTGTACAGGAAATATTAGGGTTTATTGTCGAGTGAGACCTGTAAAAGGGCAATCTAATGAACTGAGCTCTGTGGACCACATAGATGATGGTAGTATTACAATAATTACCCCTTCCAAATATGGAAAAGAAGGGAGGAAATCATTCACTTTCAACAAGGCTTTTGGTCCATCTGCAAGCCAAGGTCACTAGGTTTCCAAATTTACATTCTTTACAGATCCTGTTTATAACCATTTTTTAGCACTAATTCTTTCTTTCATTTTCTGTGGATATATAAACAATATGCAGCGGAAGTATTTGCAGACACTCAACCTCTGATACGATCTGTCCTTGATGGTTATAATGTATGCATATTTGCTTACGGTCAAACAGGATCTGGGAAAACTCATACGATGGTTAGACTTTCTATGGTTACTGTGCTTGAAAGTTCAGGCATTTAATGCATCCATCTAGCACATTCTTTTCCTATAATTTGATAAACGCTACTTATTTGGTTTTGAACAGACCGGACCTGACGTTATTACAGAGAAAACCATGGGGGTGAACTACCGGGCATTGAGTGATTTATTTATGATCTCAGATCAAAGAAAAGATACGATTTCCTATGATATCTCAGTTCAGATGATTGAAATTTACAATGAGCAAGTCAGGGATCTTCTAGTGGCTGATGGTGTTAACAAAAGATATCCTTTCTATTACATGCTGGTGTCTTCAACTATTATTATTATTATCAACATAAGTTTTACTGATATTGTACTTGTGTCCTTAACTCCTACAAACATTAGAAATTCGAAACAGTTCGCAAAATGGTCTAAATGTTCCAGATGCAAATCTTGTGCCGGTAAAATCAACTTCTGGTGTCATTAGTCTGATGAACCTTGGACAGAAAAATCGTGCAGTTGGTTCCACAGCTATGAATGATCGCAGTAGTCGTTCTCACAGGTATAGACTTAAATTATTGATCATTCAACACAGTCCTTTGTTTATCCTGTTGGATGTGGAGGTTCATGCAATGTGCTCTGTGTTTCTTTTATGTGTGGTAATTAATTAAAAAGGAAGAGATTTAATGCTTTATCTATGTTTGTGGAGCAAGAAATCAATTGATACATTGAGCTTGGGAGTCTTCAGCTATCCTGGTCTGCATCTTTATCTTGCATCGGCTTAATTTTGCAGTTGTCTCACGGTTCATGTTCAAGGAAAAAACTTGTCGTCTGGCACACTCCTTCGTGGTTGCATGCATCTTGTTGACCTGGCAGGAAGTGAAAGAGTTGACAAAACTGAGGCAGTGGGTGAACGATTGAAAGAGGCTCAACACATCAATAAGTCGCTTTCAGCACTAGGTGATGTGATTTCTTCTCTCGCCCAAAAGAATTCCCATGTTCCCTACAGGAACAGCAAACTCACACAGTTGCTGCAAGATTCACTTGGTAATTCTGTGGTATTCTAGTTTTTTCCCATAAAGCGGTTGTTTTATTTTTCCTTGCATAAATATAGCTATTGGCCTTCAAAATTTTCAGGAGGGCAAGCAAAGACATTAATGTTTGTTCACATCGCCCCTGAGCATGATGCTATTGGAGAAACGATCAGCACTCTTAAGTTTGCAGAACGGGTTTCTTCTGTTGAGCTTGGTGCTGCTCGAGCAAACAAAGAAAATTCTGATGTGAAGGAGCTAAAAGAACAGGTCTTCATTCTAACTTCTTTGAGTCCTTCTAAACCAACTCCCTCGTTAGTCCTCTCAGCCTTTTTAACAAAAGATCAGAGGAAGTTCTATCATTATTTCACTCGTACAACTTGCTCAGAGCTACCACTGTTTCATTTCATTCATAAAACTTGCATAGAGCTACCACTGCTTTCATTCTTCTCTTATAAGTGGCAGTCACCTTCTTGTGGTTTTCATTTTTAGTTTCTCGCCAAAAGAAAATTTCCATTATGCTTTTTTTCTTCAGATTGCTAGCCTCAAGGCGGCTTTAGCAAGAAAGGAAGGAGAACCAGTGCGCCTTCAGTACTCAGGATCTAGCAGTCCAGAGAGATTCAGGTTGAAGTCTTCAGCTGGATCTTCACCTTCACGCTCTAGTTGGCAAAGTTCAAGTATCTCTGGTGATCATAAGCAACAGATAGAAGACATGGATAACCTAGAGGTATGAACTGAAATTTTTTTTCCTTATTGTCAATATTTTGGATTACTGGGCTGCTTGAATTTTTTTCAAGTTATTGGTTATTCATCCTGGAACAAGTTGCCATTTTTTTTCCCTGCAGGGGGAGGAGGAGTGTTGTCAGGGTCAAAACTGATAGTCTTTGTATATGCAGTTTCTGCACTACTTTCTTTTTCTTTTTTCTTTTGTCTTCAAAAATAGTTCTTCAAAAAATGTTTTATTTTTGGTGAAGCAATGCACTTAGTCTGCTGCAGGAGTTGTCTGCTGGTACATGGTTTAATGTGTTTGCTCACATCTACTCAGTCATTGTTTTCCTTTTCCCTTTATCCTTTTCCAAATGTGACCCCTGTCATCCTCGGCCCTTCTCTGTCTTTCTGTTTCATTCTTTGTTCCAGAAGCTGCAAATCGAACAATAACTTGCAAAGGCAACACAGCTTCGAAACCACCCCAGACAGGTTCTTAAAGTGATGGCAAATTTAAGAGACTTGAAGAATTTCTCAGAGGATTAGAAGATTACTTTTATTTATACACATTTCTAATCAATGCCAGTTGATGACATTGGAATTGAGGCTTGACAATTTGCAATCCTATCTGCAGATTATGAATAACTGTGCATCAAAGCCAAAAAGGAAAAGCTTAGATCTCCAGGACTTACTAATGAACTCGCCTCCTTGGCTACCTGTTGGAAGTCCTGGTCTGAAGGATGATGAGAAAGAACGTGATTGGGTGGACAAGGTTATGGTTATTAAGCAAGAAGGTGGAAGAAGAGATAACACGCTAGGATCATGGGAAGAAGAAAGTAGACAGCTACCCGACATGTTTTATCATAAACAGAACAGTAGAAATCAGATGGTTACAGATGATTCTGATGAGTTAGAAGCTACAACCAGTGATTCTTCTGAGCAGGATTTTCTTTGGCAACCCAATGTTCACAAAGTTACCAATGTGTCCAACAGCACAGGGTCAAAGTTAAAGAAACCTAGTCCAAAACAAGTGAAGAGCTCTCCAGAGATAAGGTATTGCAGCTAATTTTCTTTCCTGTTTCTCTTCACACTCCTATGACAGTCTTTCCTTTTTAAAATCTATTTCCACCCTTTTGGCCACTGGTTTGACCACTGAAATGAAAAGCCCCTTTAGAAAGCATATAGATGTTTCATTCCAAATCCAACTTCTTAAGCAGGAAATATATGATTATCAATTTTCAAATTAAGGAAGGCATAGTTGGTAACAAGACCAAATGTGATTGAGGGATTGAAGAAAACTTTTCCCTGGTGTTTATTGTGTCTTCAGAATTGTGCAATATTGGTCTAATTTGTATGTTTTGATGTTATTAGGAGTTTAATTCCTGCTCCACCATCAAGAAGACTTTCCAATGGGATTAATTCACCAATAACAAAGGCTGGGAAGCAAGCACTTTCCAGTGAGGCAAAAAGAAAAGCAGGGAACAGCAAGTGAGAAACGCGGTATGAGATTTGCTTTGGGGGCAATAGAAAGGGCTAAAAACAGCCATGCAGTTTCTCCGGAGGGATTTTGTTTCCTTGCTCTTTCCTTTCTCTTTTCGTGTTCACAAGCTTTCTGGTGTGGATTGCAAAGACAGAGACAGAAAGACAGGAAGATACATAGACAGAGAAATGACATGAAGTGGTAATAGAAACAGTTCCAGTAACTGGGAGTGTCCAGTGGTGATCTTGAAATTTTTGGTGCCCCACTGATGAGTGTGTTACATAGTTGTTTATAGTAGTTTTTCTTGATTTTCCTTCTGTAAATTTGCTGCCTTTCTTATTGGCTCCATAGCAGAAATGGGGAGAATATATGGATAAGAACAAAACTGATATAGAAATCATTTATGTCGTCTGTTCTTTACTCTCTTTTTCTGTTGTATGTACCATATTCAGCAAGATTGTTCGAGCAGGAGGGGAATAGGAGATGAGTAAACCACCAGGCATGGTTGGTGCATATTTCTGCATCTAGTTACAGCAGTTTTGCATTCATTGAGATAGATCATTGAGTCATTGACCATGAGATTAATATTTTTTTAAAAAAAAATCCAGAAAGCCAAATCTAATATATCACAAGTGGATAATAGACCTTCAAGCATGTAGTCCACCACTTCCATGATGTTAGGAAAAGCTCAATTGGTTTGAGTATGATTGTATCCCAAAAATTAGCAACTGAAAGCTGATGCCTAGAGACTGATTTAGAATGATGTATGATGAACATTTCAAAAAAAAAAAAAAAACCTCTGATATTAGGTATATGTTCCAAATAATCCAAAAAATTAACTATTGATCAAGTGTAAATCCATACCAAAAAAAGAAAAGAAAAATTAAAAACAAAGCCAGCATGGTTCCATCACGACCTCCGCCATTCATGGCCAATCATTCACGCCTGCAATTCTTGATTCCCTTTTCCTTTATTAGTTTGGATAATCCTTATGGGTTCGCCTGTCAAAGGCATATTCAAAGAGACTTTGGTTTAAGTACAATGCCTTTAAATTTGGTGTAGTTGTGATGTTTGGTAGTATATAAAATTAGTAATTGATTTCTTACCATTCCTTTATGACAATTTCATGATTTTTAATTTCTTGTCATTCTCATGATTATCTTCTTTTTACGATCGTGCATGTTTAGCATGTCATTAAAACCAGTGACGTAAAAAAATGGACAGTGATATAAATCAAATCGTGCTAAACGATTTTCAGCAATCCGTTAATAAAATTTGCTTCTTATGAAAAGAAAAAGAAAAATCGGGGTCAATGGAGTTGAAACTTGGGACTTCTACAATGCAATCAATTGAACAAGGCACCCCTTTTACATTTTTCCTATGTAATATATAGTTGTACTCTGTTATCTTCTCCTGCTTGTGGTTAATTTGTAGTGTTATTCAATTGTAATTTTCACCATCCATGACATAGTTTTGTAAAATTATAATTTATTTATAACTATCTTATTTTATCTTTATGGAGAAAGAGTTGTCCTAAGTGGAATTTTTTTTTCCACCCTTGTTTTGCCAGGAATGCACATAAATGTCCTCAAGTAAAAGGTGGAAGTAAAAGAGTTTGGCAAACTTCACCCAAATTTGGACATTTAAACGTTAGAATTAAGTTTTTATCCACTGTTAATGTAGTGAATTTTTTACACTAACAAGTGTAGATATATGTCACATATGTAGAAAATGAATTTCAAATTTGAAATCACATTATGTGTCATACATCTAAACCCGCTCGTGTATACACTAACAGTGCATAAAAAAATTACTACAAACGTTATCCCCCGAGATAAATTTTTTCTCCTTTACTAAAAATTGAAAAACTGGAAACTGCAGTTAACCCTTTTTACTAGTTAAAAAAAAAAAAGACTTTAGCTTTTCCTTTGCTTCAAAACAAGGAAGTTGAATCCTGCCAATCTGAAATTAAACTTCACAGTTCAATCAACAGTTCCAGACGATTTCACAGATTGAAAACATTTGGTTTTAGAACATTTCACGAAATGCATTAAAAATGAAAATGAATAAAAAATTGAAATTCGTGACCCGGAAATTATTTTGGAATTATAAAATGTCTGACAACTCAGAAATGCATTACCAACTCCTAAATGTGTGATCAAGGATGGAGTTTAAAGATAAACAACTAGAAATCATAATATTAATATCACTAATATATATGAAGTAGACCAACCTGGAGAACATGCAATGTTTACAAAAGTTATGCTAATTGTCAAAGAATACATACATCTGGAACTGAACCGTCACAATGAATATTAGACATTCCAATTATTAGTACTAATAGATTGGAGATATTTGGGATTGCAGGCCGGCCTGTTGACGAGGATTTGGTGTCAAATGATTCGGAATTAATGCACTACACTTGTTGGTTTGGTAGACGGCATTATGAACATTTGAGGTTGTTGTGAATAAAAAAATTATAGAGATTGCTCTCTGTATAGATAATGCTATGAAGACTTTGAGCTCAATTAAAGAAGATTTCCAAATCAAATTGCATCTCTGCTCCACTGTAAATTGATGACACTTTGTTCATTTTCTCTTATATTTGAGGTTTTTGCCATTTCGAGACAGAAAAAATGTCTTGAAAGCCATTTGAGCTTAATTTTGATGACATTTTGAGCTTAATTGTTTGGAAAGCCATTTTTCGTGAACATATTTTCTAATCATCTTTTTATCGAATACATATCAAATCACTATATACATTTTCTACAAAAACTCCAAAAAATTGCAATCCAAATAGGCAAATTATTTTTTAGAAGGTGAACAAAAGGGTTCCGAAAGAAAAAACAAAAAAGGGACCAAAAGGGATTTATCTCTTGTTTCAAGATCAATACAAAATCATTCAACACTTATTCTCTTTAATTTTAATAAACCAAAAAATTCTTTCATAGATGTGGATTGCATCATCGTCACAAGTAGTACCATGTTGTGTTTAGAAGAATTTGTGTAGTTTGGTAATGGAAGTCATTATTGATGCAAGAGCTTGCTTTTGCCATCTTTCATAGTATCGTATGCTAAAACATTAAAATTAGACTAATCATTTGGCCGGTTGTATTCCTTCAAAGTGTCTTCGAGGTTGTGTTGGTTTACCAAAGAAAATTGAAATATTGCTACATGGCTCTACTTTGTCTACCTTAAGTATCAAGTTCATCTTATATTACCTCAACTTTATCAGGTACTTAAAGATTGGAAAAACTTCTCTGCTTGGATTCAAGAGTTTTTCAAATACTATTTTTAAAATTTTAAAAAAGTACTCTAAAAAGTAACCTAAATTTTTTTTAATGTTTAAAAAATATCTCAAAATATATTCTAAAAACTCTTCTACTTTTAAATATCCCAAAATATTTTCTAAAAATATTCCAAACATACTATAAAAACTCTGCTACAATAAAAAAATTTTGAAACACCTTCAAAAATAACTAATCCAAACGGATGCGTTATGCATCAAGAAGGTATATGGTTGGCTTGTATAGAAAGTGGAATCCGTGAAGGACATTTTGTCGTCCAAATGGGGTTGCATGGCACTTAAGTCCGACCATTGTTTACAAGAAGTTTATGTATCTTATCAGCATGATTCCGTATCAGTTCAACCAATTAGCTTCTAATGTCTTGGGAACCCATCAACTCTGATATTGACATGACTAGGGCCAGGTTAGTGAATTTTTGTGTAGGAAAATTTACCTCTCATGGTTTTTATTATATGTTACTTGACTCGATTATTCCTCCAGTAGAGCTCAAATGAATTTTTATCAAATCGAATCCAAATAGTATGATGTTTTTATATATAAATATCAAATTTTATGCTAATCGCGCTAACCTTGAGTTTAGTTCTAAAGTTTAACCAACACAAAATGATATTCATGTTTGGTTTAATTAGTTAGCGAGCCAAATTCGAACAAATTTTTATTGGGCTAAGTTTTATTTTTAGTATCAAATAATTTGGTGCATCTTTCAATTGTATAATCTTTTTTATTTATTTTTTGTCTTTCAAGACGTATGGATTTAAGTTATTTAAAATGACAGCCACATATAATGGTAAGTGATAGGAGACAAGATTTGAACCCTTGACCTCCCACCCCATCAAGCCTTAAAGGCTTTGGTGGTCGGGTTGTTGCTTTCAACCGTATGATCCACAATTATGATTTCAATACACCAGATAACTCATTCAAATTGTAACTGACCCTCACACTTACTGTTTGAGTTCACAATAGTGAAAAATACTAGTAAAAATTTAAATAGAATTCAAAAATAGTAAAACTCAAAAATCCTTGTTCCCACGTCGGTGGTGATAAGTATGTGTGTGTAGGATTTAAGATCCTCAGGTTTACTCATAAGTCAGTAATTGCCTTTTGAGTAAACTTGTGAAGTTATCTTAGATTTTGGGTATGTGTGTATATTATCTATTGTTGAAAGTAAAACTCGAACGATCACAAACGCCCAAATGGTCAGATGTTACTTCTGTGTATGAATATGTAGTCGTTGGTTGGTGTTATCGCCACAGCAATAATAACGTAAATGTCAGGACAAATTTTTTTAATACCTATTAATAACCTTGTCACAGCAGTAATTATGGTCAATTCTTGTAAAGGTGATTAGTGATATGGACATTGAAAACAATATTGCTGTGGCAATAAAACTTGGCTAATAACAATGGGTTGACTAACGGCTGTCCTTAAGGTAATTGTTAACACAAATAATATTCATCTAACCTACCATATATATATATATGCTAAAAATTATTATCCTCCATTGTATTTATATACTTTCTCAATTTAATCTTGCACACCCTCTCTTGTATTTATTTATTTTTTCTAATTAATTTTAGATTTAAAAAAATATAACACCTGAAATATATCTTAACGAGTGCCCTATAAACACCTGTTAGACAAACCAAATAACAAAATATCATTTTTTTCCTCTAACTTTTTCAATGGGGGAGGGGCTTATAGCAATATCATTTGCTGTAGTTTTCAAAAATATTAGGAAAGAGATTTTCCATAAAAAATCTCTACGTTTTCAGTGAATACATTTTCTAATCACCTTTTTATTTCACAGAAATCAAATCGCTACATTACATTTTCTACAAAAACTTCAGAAAATTGCAATCCAAACACGACCAACATTTAAAGGGAGAAAGATATTAAATATTCACTTATATATTTGCCATAATTTGGGTGAATTAATTTGTTTAAGGGTATATTTAACGAGTATTTATTAAATAGAGTTTAGTATTGATATTTTGAAAAAATAGAGAGTTATAGGAAAAGTATAAAAATGCAAAGATATGGTAATAATAATTGGCTTAGTGACTATAGTTGAGGTCTCAAGATCTAAAGATCATGAGTTCGAATCTCTTGTCTCTCTTTATTTATTAAATCTCACTTCTGTCATATTAAGAAAGAAACAAATACAGGGCAATAATTTGTAATAGGTGCACTTACATAATAATTTAGATATGTTAGTTTTTACTAGACAGGAAAGGGGCCAGTGCGGTTGGAACCTAGTATGGTTCGATTGTTATACTTTTTACATTATTTGATATACAATTCCATTGCATTATTCTATTTGAGGTAAAAGTGATGTACATGAATAGAGGAAAATCTTATACTAAGCGACAAAAATAAATTAATGGATAACTCACCTTCTTGATTTTAGAATTTCCACGTTTGTATTTATTGGTTACGAATGTGGTGAGTTGCTTTTTATAAATAGACTCATGAATAAAAAATTTGACATATATTTAGTACAATTTTATCCTATATTTATACACTAAAAATTTAAACATATACTCCCTCCCTTTTTTTATAACTGACGTTTAAGAAATTTGCTCTAGTGTACTTTTATCTGTCGTTTTATTATCCCCATACAGTATTAATTATTTTTTCACAATTTTACCCTTTTATCTCTCTTTTCCAATACAGGGTTCTTAATTACTACTTTTGGCCTAGTAAAACAGCACCATTTATTACTCTAGTGAGAGAAAATATGGGTGAATTGGATAATTAATGAGGGTACAAAAGGAAAGTAGTGTACAGATTTAAGCAATGAAAAACTTTTCTTAATTGGTGTGCAAAACCTTAAACATCAGTTATAAAAAAAGGAAGGGAGTATATGATTAGACGAAACCTTATAAAACACAATTATGCTGTGTACTTGTCTTCCACCAGACGCCTGTTAGAAAATCCCGCCTTCCACAAAATTCCATGACAGCCTTAGAATACTCCGGTCCCGGCAGGTGGACTTCAACATCATCTCAATCAACCATTAGCAATTCTCTCTCATAATCTCAATCTTTTTGTTTTGATAAAAGAAAATTGTATCAACAGATTGCTTGAAATCATCCAACATGATTTGATTTATATTATTATCTTAATGACGGGTTAAATATGTAATAAAAATTACATATTTACAATTTAATATATAGAATAAATTTGAAAAAAATTACTAATAAAACTTAAAAAATACAATAATTTTCATAATTGTCTTCTAATAGATAAATCGCTACAATTATCTTCTGTGCAATGATGGAGCCAAGGGGGGGCAGAGGGGGGCCATGGCCCCCCCTAAGTTTTGAAAATTTTAATTCATAATATGTAAATATATGTATAAGTTAAATGTGGCCCCCCCTAATTTTTTATAATTTTAGTTTATATTATGAGAGCTTATATATATATATATATATATATATATATATATATATATATATATATATATATATATCTGTGTGTGTATATGAATTAGCCACCTTTTGATTTAATTTTTTCTTCAAAAAAAAGTTATTTATTTTTTATTGTACTAATTATTTAACATTCAAAAAATTAAACATATAATTTGATAATCCATAGTAAATTGACCCAATTTGATGTATTATAATGAAAGACTCAATTCATAATTATCAATGGGCTAAAATAAAAATAATTACTTTATTGGTCCATATACAAATATACACCTTAGCCTAATTGATAAAAAATTTAAAATTAGTGATCTATCCTCTTGTTGACTCATATACAAATATACAAATAATTACTTGAAAGCTTGGTGAAAACAAGAAATTGAGTGATACATCCTGTTATTGGCAGATTGATTATATTTGTTCTCACTCTTTCTGTATTAACTGCAACTATAGAACATACATTTTCAATTGTGAATATAATCAAAACAAGATAAAAGATAATTTCTTGAATGATTGTCTAACAATGTACATAAAAAAAAGGATGATCAAAATTTAGCACCGATTCAATTATAGATGAATTTAGTTCTATGAAAGAACGTAAATCTCAATTTACTTTTAATAAAAGAGGATGAAATTTCAAGGTATATTAACATAACTTTTATCTTTTTTTTAATTGAAAATAATTATATTTATATTACATAGTTATATTTTTTTTTTTGCACAGGTGACATATTGGAGCATCTTCTCATAATGTACAACTTAAGTGGTTTGTGATGTTATAAGATATTTAATCAAATGTTATTTCTTATCTTAATTTTAGTTCTGACTATGCTACATATTTATAAAATAGATATACCTTTATAATTAAAATTAAAATTTGATATTTTAAGATGTCATATATTTAAATAAATAAAAATTAGTTTGAACATAACATATTAAGATAATTTTGATCGAAAAAATTTTGGCCCCCCCAAGGAAAAAATCCTGGCTCCGTCACTGCTTCTGTGCATATTGTAATCACCAGATTCTCTAGTTTTAAAAGATAATTACAACAAAATCTCATTAAAGATCGTGTTTTCATATTTAAAAAAGAAATTCTACTCTTATATCATTATTGCTCAACAAATTACTATAACTCCAAGAAATTTTATATGCTTATTGTTTTTTTTTAACCAAAAATTTAAAGCTTCTAGCCAAAAATTTGTTTGAGAAAATTTTTATTTAGTAATTTTCTCAAAAAGTTAATGCCTTGTTTGGAAAGCCATTTTCCACCAAAAAATTTATAAATTTTTCGTGAATATATTTTTCAATCATCTTTTTATCTCATATATATCAAATATTACAGCACATTTTTTACAAAACTTCAAAAAATTGCAATCCAAATAGGAGATAAATACATCAACATGTATCAATGATCAATGATGAGGGGATCATAGTCCATTTTACCGAAAAGAATATTTTGATTTGAGACAAGGAAAAAAGACATAGGTGTGTTTGATAAAAGTGAAATCTAAAAATTGAAATCTAAAGTCTGAATCTATTAAATTATTAAATCATTAATTTTAAATCAAATACATTTGAATGTATATCATTTTCAATGATATGTAAATAGTTTCTCACTTATTTTTAGAAGCAAATTTTGCCTAGAAAATTCAGTGTTACTTAATTAATTCAGATGTTCAATTTTTGGTTATCAAATGCGTCTGAATATATTAAAATCTGAATCCATTAGAATTAAATATTAAATCAGGTTATTAAACATGGCCATACATACAAGAAAGAAAAGCAAATTAAACTTGGAGATGGACTTTTAATAGTAGCATAAAGGAGTCTAATTAAGTCCACACTCTTGCCTTTCAAGCATATAATTTTTTTTATATTTGTAGGTTTAGATTATACCACCTAACATGAATTTAAATTTGAGTTTCAAATCATGCACATGTGACATACATTTAAAATCACTAGTGTAAAAAAATCACTACACAATTGGTACATAAAAATTAATCCTTACCATATGGATTTGTTTAACAAGATTGAAATTGTGTCTAAATTCAACTTATTTATTCTTTAAGCTAAAGTTAATTAATTTGAATTATTTACATATGAATTATCGATTTTTTTTACACGTATAAGTCGAGCTCATAGTATGTTGTTTTATAAGGGATTAGTTTGAACGAGTTTTTACTTTTTAGTAATTTATTGCTCTTTTAACTTCAATTAAGACACAAATGTCATTTTCCAATCCCTTCCCCCCCCCCCCCCCCCCCCCCACACACACACACCCCTCCCCCAAAAAAAAAAGAAAAAGAAAACAAGTTATCCAAAAAAATTTTTAAAAACATATATGTCATAATCTAAATAACACTTGGGTTGGGCCCATCAATTCCCTCCTTTTTTCTTTCACATTATATATTTTTCGTGCCCAATTTCCGCGTCTTCTCCTCGTCTCTAGATTTTTTCTCTCGCTCCAACCCAAATCAAATCACAGATTCAGCTCAGCTCAGCTCAGCTTAGCACTCCTCTTGGACACAAAAATACAACCCAGTCACACGCTCTCTCCTCCCTCTCTCTCTCTCTCTCTCTCTCTCTCACACACACACACACACACACACACACTCTATCTAGGGTTTCCAAATTTCCCCAAATCCAGTCCACCCCATACATTCTACTAATCTGGTACTGGTACTGCAGTTTCCACCATCTTCCAGATGTTGCTCTCTATTTCCTTCTCAATTTGATTTCCCCTCAATGCCTTCTCTGTAAGTGTAGGCTCTCTCTCTCTGTCTCCCCTGATGTTCTTCTTTACACATTTTTGTATTTTTCCATACAAAATTTCCTTTTCTCTTTTTGTTATTTGGTGTTTCCAAAAGATTCATATGATTTATGAAGGTAATGTAGGAGTATATGAGATTGATGTATGACTGTTGATTGAAGAATTAAGCTCTCATTGTAATTAATCTGTTGATCTGTGTGCTGGGTTTTGCTTAATTCCTTGTCTTTTGTAAAATGCTTCTCAATTGTTCGATGATTTGGTTCAAAGAAAATGAATTTTTGAGTTTTGTGATTTATAGTCTAATTTTTTTTGGGTTAATAGGGTGGGGACAATGAGGCTTTGGCACTATTGGGACGAAAAATAGAATGAGTAAAGCGGAGATTTCGAAGATGAAGCAAAAGCCACCACTTGTTCCTCTTGGGGCTCTGATTGGTCGTGAGCTCAGGAATGAGAAGGTGGAGAAGCGCACTGTCAAGTATGGGCAGACTGCTCTGGCCAAAAAAGGGGAGGACTATTTTTTGATCAAGCCAGATTGTCAGAGAGTTGTGGACAATCAGTCGACTTCTTTCTCGGTTTTTGCGGTAATTACCAACTTTTATTAATTTTTTTTTAAAGAGTGTATGACTTTGGTAAATGGGGTTGCTGATTGTGTGCCTTCTGTTTGGTAGATTTTCGATGGCCATAATGGTATATCGGCTGCTATCTTTGCGAAAGAGAATTTGTTGAAAAATGTTTTGAGTGCTATACCTGAAGGACTTGGTGGGGAGGAGTGGCTTCAAGCCCTTCCTCGTGCATTGGTTGCTGGGTTTGTGAAAACTGATATAGAATTTCGGCAAGGAGGTAGGTATCATTTTATACCTACTATTAGATTTTTGGAGGATCTGTCCTGTTTTACCTTGATGGGTTTCTCAGTTTTCGGCGATTGATATGTATAACAGGTGAGAAATCAGGAACAACTGTTACATTTGTTGTGATTGATGGGTGGACTGTGACTGTTGCATCTGTTGGAGATTCTAGGTGCATATTGGATACACAAGGTGGTGTGGTTTCTCTTTTAACAGGTAACCATAGATTGGAAGAAAATGCTGAAGAACGAGAGCGTGTTACTGCTAGTGGTGGTGAAGTTGGCAGGCTTAATGTTGGGGGAAATGAGGTACGGGCGATATGTTAGTTATTTGGCATTGAAATAGGTTATAGCTGACAAATTTAGTCAACCGAATGATCCATTTGGAATCAAAACTTCTTGTTGGTATCTAGGTTGGTCCATTGCGATGCTGGCCAGGTGGATTGTGTCTTTCCAGGTCAATTGGTGACACGGATGTTGGAGAATTCATTGTACCTGTTCCTCATGTTAAGCAAGTGAAGGTTTGTATTTGTTGGAAAATCATTTTTCTTATTTGTTAGTATGTTTCTTAACCATACTTCCTTTGGTTGTCAGCTTTCCAGTGCTGGAGGAAGACTTATAATTGCCTCTGATAGTATATGGGATGCATTGTCATCTGATCAGGCTGCGCAGTCTTGCCGGGGCTTGCCAGCCGATCTTGCTGCAAAATTAGTTGTTAAGGTGATGTGAGATGGAGATTTTTTTTTTCCATTATTTGAAGTTCTTTTCTCTTTCACTTAGTTCTTTGTACTAATTCTTGTTTACTTTTGACATTCAGGAGGCTCTTAGGTCACGAGGTCTGAAGGATGATACTACCTGCTTGGTTGTTGATATTATTCCTTATGATCACCCTGTCTTGCCTCCTACTCCTAAAAAGAAACATACACTTCTTAATTCACTTTTCTTTGGGAAGAGGTCCGAGAATTCTATGAACAAAGGAAGTAGTAAGCTCTCTGCCGTTGGGGCTGTGGAGGAATTGTTTGAAGAAGGCTCTGCAATGCTTGCAGAAAGGTACTGAAGTTTCCTTTTCATGTAAGCCTTATGAAATGAGAGTAGGATGTTTAATTTTATCCAAATGAAGAGACACCTAGCATGCAGAAGTTAAGGTTTAATTATAAGTGCATGTTGTAGGTGCAGGATCTTTTGTGTTGGTAATCCTTATTACTACTCAATTTTCATTTTTGCTGGAGCACATATTATTTAAAGGTGCCTAGGTGCTTAGGAGTACATTGTGCTCTGGTTTTGGTTTCATGATGGAACCTATAGATGAGGGCAAGCTGGGTGACCAATACTATATCACATATTGTCTCTGCTCTTTATTAATACGAAGATAATTGTGTTCAATACCTCAATAACTCTAATGGAGGACGATGACATTATTATTGAGCCGTCAAAATCTAGCAGTGCCTACAGGCTATTGTTGAACTTCTGTTACATAGGGTGTATAGAACCTTATGTGTCATTCCTTCTTCTTAGGCCTCATTCAAATTTTACTTTCTTTGGATATAGAAGTGTGGATCTTCTCTTGCATTCAGAAGCTTAAAAGTATGGTTTGTCTATCATCTTTTCTTTGGACTGCTGAAAAATATGCCCAGAATTTGATGATACAGAAGGTTTGCATACTCTATTTTTAGCTCCGGTGTGGTCTGGTTGGCTTCAAAAGTGCTATCCTGCAACGGATGATCAAATGCACAAACTCTTCATTATTGCGTTTTGGGTTAAACTGCCCCATGATTGCATTTGAAGTTGTCCTAACTTACTGGCTGTTGCTGAGCTAAAAGTTCTAATTTAAAAGTGCTATTTAATGCTGGTTTCCTTTCTCTGAAGCTGGGTAGTAAATTGATGACTTCTCAGAGGGTGGATGAGTTGATATTCTTGGGAATTTTTATGAATTGAGGATGGAAAAATGCCACTATTCTTCCTTGTTGATAATTTTTACAGAAGTCTGTTTAATTGTCTTTGTATTGATGCCTGGCAAATGATTTTTTGTGAATGATAGACCTGAAGTGTCAATCTGTTTCTGGTTTTGCTATTTGTTCCAACTCCACACTTGGTGGGCTACTGAGTTTTTATCTCGTGGAGATGCATGTACGTCCTCAAACATATAGCTGCTTTAATTGATGCAAAACTATCTTTCCCCCCAATCCTGAGTTAAAAGGCCACATGTGTCATGTTGCGTTATGCCTGTTTTTTAAACTCTGTTCATCTTGACTACATGCAGGTTAGGTAAGGATTTTCCTTTGAACTCAAATTCTGGGCTGTTCAAATGTGCGATATGCCAAGTGGATCAGCAGCCCAGTGATGGCTTATCTGTTAATTCAGGGCCTTTTTTCTCACCTGGATCAAAGCCATGGGAAGGGCCCTTCCTTTGTGCAACCTGTCGTAAGAAGAAGGATGCCATGGAAGGAAAAAGGCCCAGTAAACCCGCGATAACTGCTTAATCCGGTAATGAAGTATATATAGATATATTTTTTCTCTGGCAATGTGAGCTCTCATGGTTACTCTGCCATGGATATTGTTATAGTTTCATGTAAGAAATGCTGTAGCGATATAGTGAGTCGGTAGGTGTTCCGGAGAGTGGTAGAAGTTTGTGATTGTTCTGGTTGTGCTTGGCTGTTGGACTAACTGACCTTGACAGACATACTAATAGATATGATTGTGGTAATCGGAACACTAATTGCTTGAATTTGTGTATTTAAAGGATGAAGTGTCGAAATGCTATGTCTTGCAGTTTCTCTATTTTTTTTTTCTTGCATCTGTCATTCATATTAGAATGTTCACACTATGCTTCCAGTGGTCGTTACCATGCTTAATACATCTATTAAAATCTACTCGGAAGTAAACAAAAACAGCTCTCTCATAATTAAAGTCTCCTATACCTTCCAGGACTAAATCCTTTTTGCTCTCTTGCTTTCTCTGTCTGCGTTGGTGGATTAGTAGCCTCCTTATTTTCTACGCCACTATCATCATCAACTTGTAAGCATGTCTTCAGTTTGGATGTCCATCTTGTATAGCGTTGTACTCCAGCTGGAATGATTCTAAAGATAATAAAACTGTCAAGGGATTGTTGTAGGGCTTGTCCACCCATGTGCTAGTGTCTATTTTGCACTTTGAAATCTGTGGTGGTGTAGGCCCGCGGGCCCTATGCGTGCAAATGGGGTGACTTATTGCCAGCATTAGGTACCTAATTGGCATATTTCTTTAGGATTTTTTCCAGTTTGGTTGCTGGCTTAGCGTGTGACTGGAAGTTATTTTTAATATCTTTGGGGGCCATATTGCTTGTTTTTTTTTTTTTTTTTTCGGGAAAACGATGGCCATATTGCTTGTTCAATTACCAGATATGGTGTGGAGCTCCCCTTTTCCCTAAAATATATTATTGTTCAACTTGATAAGATAGCCAAGCTTGAATTCAATTGATTTAGAGGATCCATCCCAAAGGAAAAAAAAAGTCTGATTATTACTGTAAAGCTTGCTCACTTTGTTTAATACTATATATGTTATCGTCTTTCATAAAAATAATCAACGTGTAAGCAGTGTGAAACTTGGATTGCTTCATGATTAAGTTCCTTTAATTCTTGTCAATGTTTCTTACATTCTTTTATCACTATCAGCGTGTCATATTAATTTATTTTTAGGTTAATTGCAACTATTTAATTTAACATAAGAAAGTAATAGTCCAAGTTTCTGCATTAAAAAAAAAATTGATAATTTGTGGGTGACACGTTTGACTTTTAATGTTAGGGCGATGCATTGGATCTTTTAGGTTGGGTGTTAGGAGAAGTAGAGAAATCCAATGGGTAGACTGATCAAGTCCTTGAACTATTTCTAAAAACTTCAAATTGGCTTTTTTTTTTTTTTTTTCAGAGACGATAATTATTGTATAACCTAATCTATCCTACACTAGAGGGAGGGGTGGACCTAAGGAGGTCCAGGGGTAATTCGGAGAGGACTGAACTATCACCGGACTAAACGGGTGTATTATGCACCCGCCTGAATTTTTTTAAGTAAATCCACTTCAAATTGGCTTCGATCTCAAACTTTCTCTCTCTTGAGACTTTCTATTGTGAAACGTGGATTACTTAATTTCTAAACAGCACTTTAATGTAGTTTGAGAGAGTGAAATTGGAAATTCAAAAAATTTCTGTTTTATCTCCGAAAAGATAAAAACTGTCAAATAAGTGAAGCAAAAAGAATCGGATGAAATCATGCTCACCTGTCTATTTCTCTTAATTCTCCCGTCCGCCCCAGTCACCCCTGCAAATGTTTGATCACCCGACCAATGCCGCCACTCGCCAGCATTCTCCACAGAACTCTCAATAAAAGCAGCTTGCCTGCCTACAGCTGTGGCCCCCCGGGGGGTGTAGTAAAAGTGTTATAAGGTAAAAGAAACACAGATTTATCATCATTCTTTCTTGCTAGTATTGCAAACGATTCGAATTAAGTTGAATTTTGATTTAATTGAATCGAGTCGAATTTTGGTCTAATCGAATCGAGTTTTGATTTGATTTTATCAAATTTGAGCTCAATAAACTCTTAATGTAAAACTCAGGTTTGAGCTCGACTTCAAATTCGAACTGAGTCAAACTCGAACTCGAGCTTAAAAAGAATTTAAAATAAATAAAATAGTAAATTTTTAATAAATAATAAAATATTATGAATATCTATGTAATTTTATTATTAAAATAATATATATATATATAGTCGAGTTGGTTCGCGAGCTAACGAGTTGAGTATCTTTAAACTTGAATTTGAGCTTGAACTCGACTTGGTTAGCTTGAGTTTGACTCGAACTTAGTGTTTATCGAATTTGAGTTGAGTTTTGACTCGAGCTGCTCGCGATCAGGAGCCGATCGACTGATATGCAGCCCAATTTTATAGATTGATACGCAGCCCTATTTTTGCTTGCAAATTTGATTTTGTGCATTCATATATCTCTCCAAACTAGGGTCTAAAAGCGCCCGCAAAGTCTGACTTTTACTCGAGGGTGATCGACTCAAGGCGTTATATGCAGGAGTCGAACTTGCAACCTTTCATTGGCATTAGTAACCTGTTTACCAACTGCCCCAAGCTTATGGGTTGTTTAAAAAATAATAAAAAAAAGTCTGTTTCAGCAAGAAGAGGGGCAACTCTAACCTGTTGAGGTGAGAATCTCATTCAAAAACAACAACAATTAATTCATCAAAATAACCAACTGTAGCTTATGAGAATATTATTGACTGTTGGACATGGATTCACGGCTTAGGAACTCAAGTCAGAAGACATGGTTTACCTCGTCTATGTGGAGCTTTGTTAGGGATCATTTCTTGTTGAATGTATCATACTTGATAGGGAATAGAAAAAAAGAGAGAGTAAACAGCAAGATTCTCTAAAGGATCTAAGAGATTTCACAAAAAAAAAAAAAAAAAAGGCTTAATATTTCGATAAACATGTTATGTGCTTATATTAATTTGGAATTTTGTAAACGAAAGATCTGATTCAGCATTTTGTAGCATATAGCAATTTCGTGGAAACAAATCATAATCTTAGGAAAGAGGGTGGGCTGGGTGCCTTCTCCGGCCTGCCCGCCTCCCCTGGGTCGCGCAATGGCCCGATGTCGCCTTTAACTTTGTGCCACAGACATTTACACGTTTTCAATCTTCATGGAATCTTCTCTGTTTCACGCGGACTTACGAAGTCAATTTCAGAGTATAAATCGTTCACATCTCCAAAACACAGCACAAGTCGTGAGAATTAAATGTAGAGTGAGATGTCCAAGAAAATTCTAACGTATTGTATTGTTTGAAGATGTGTAATCCCATGTGCAAGATCCTATCTTAAACAAAATAGTCATTGTTTTATGTGAAGATTTCATGTGCTGGGAAGTTTCATAAATTTCTAGGTCGATTAATGTTCCTGCTCATAACCTTGCTAGGTATGCTGTTAATCTTTCAGATTCTTGTATATGGAGAAACTCTCCTCCATCTTTTATTTGTTCTGCACTTGCTGCAGATTCGATCTCATGATTAATAAAATTATTCTATTTTATTATTACAAAAAAAAAAAAAGTCATTGATATGATTGGAATTCCTTAAAAAGTTGATACGAGACATGAATTATTTTTTTTAACAATATCATAATTTATCATAATTGACGAGTAACATAAACCCGTAAAGGATAAAAAAAATAACAATAAAATTACATTTGACCATAAGTAGACTTACTTGTACAATTGCGACATAATAAAGTAAGACTAATAGAGAAGCCAAACCTTGGGGGCACAATTATTTTTGGTTACACATCAAAGAAGAAAAAGAGAAACGAAATGAAAGGGCATGAGCAACAACCTTAGAAGGATGACTACAACATTTTATCACACTTAAAATGAGCTCCACTTGAAAATGTGTTTTCCAGATAAAAATGTCGGCCTCGCAAAGAGGATCTCTCATTCTCACTTGGAGGCAGCCATTGTAGCTCAATGCCAAAATGCCATGCATTAACATCTCCTGACTTGAGATCAACCACAGAAGTGTAAGCACTGCATCCTCCTAAGTCCTACCCTTGCTCGAATTCGATGTGAAGTCATGGATGAATCCTTGAGATAAGAGCAGCAAAGCGTGTTTCAACATTCCTTTTCCTTAACTTTCTCCTTGAACAGCCTACAACGGCTTGTTAAAGAACAATTTAACGGTGATAGAAGAGTGCTATCAGAATCACTTAAACAGCATCATGGTATTACGCGCATAAATATTGAAAGGAGAGTTATCATCAATCCTTAGACCACCTAAAGAAAGATCAGATGATTGGCAAGTATTAGCCTAGTTGTATTCTGATAATGCTCAAGATTTGGTAGTGAAATCCTTGGGCTGATACAAATTTTAGGCTGCCATTATTGCAGGAGACATTATACTTGGAGTTTTCACAGTTGGCAGGGGATATGGAACATCCATTTTGCCACATTTGGATCATTGAGTAAATGTTTATGCACAACTTGATGAAACAAGTGAAAGAAGAATCAGAACTAACATGGTTAAACTTCTAATGATTGAGTGTCAAAGTACCAACGAAGCAAGAATCACTAGAGTCTTACATCTATTTATACGAAACCATTACACATTACATCACACAAAAAAAAGGATAATCCATGCAATGCACGAAAACATGCACTAAATGTAATTGTCCAATCGACATGGTGACAAATGATAGGTTGGTACAGTCACTAATAGTACATTTTTGAACCGACCAATAATTATGTGGCACATTGAAAGTTTATCATATGTGGTAGAAAAGGTATGGTATTTGGTTGAAACTCGGTTACACTAATAAAATTAGGCCGATGATACATTTACTCCAAATTTAATTAGTTTCTTTCAATCTTTGCCTTTTCTCATCCATTTTTTATAAAAAGAAAATTTTATTACTATGATTGCTAGAAATTGTTTAGCAAGAAATGATTGACAAAAGTTGAAAGAGAATTCCAGAGGGATTGAATATAGTCACAAGATTTGACATAAAGAGTGAATTCATGGGTAACTTTATTTGCATCTTCTAAGAACCCAATTTATATCAATAGAGTGATGACCTGATAAAACCATTATAATATCATCAATCAAAGGCCCCGATAGAAGTGTCGCGCCCCATTTTTTGAAAAATAAAATTACGGGTTATAAAAAATGAATTTTTGATTAATTTTGAGTGAAAATGAGTTTTTGATTTTTAGAAAATAAATAAAGAAAAAGGGTCTAAAATGGGACTTAAAAAGTGCGACGATTTGGGTCCAAAATAATAGTTTAAAATGGGTTTTAAAGAAAAAATAGGAATCCACACTTGGTATTGAGTTAAGGTGTACCAAGTTACCCAAAAATGTATTTTTAAATAAAAAATATAGAAAACCTTTTTTTAGACGACTCCAAGTCTTCGAAAAACAAGAGAAAAGGGTTCGGGAGTCACGATTGAAAAAGTGGAAGGTAAGGATAAAATCCAAGACACCCTTTCAACCTAACCAAAGCTAGTTGCGTGATTTAGTCGAAAAATTTCTTAATTTAACCTATAAACCTTATCACATTTGGATGTTACTATATGGATACAAGTCTAGATCTAATGAATATCTAAAGGGTCGGAATGTCTCTTCAAAGTTTAATTGGTACAAATCACATTAATTGTAATGCTCCAAAATGACCCTAAGAAAAGATCACGAACATGCAAAGTGAGATTCGAAGAAAAGAAGAATTATAATATATAAGATAAGTATATGTGACCTAAGAGAGGGATGCAACATGACGGGTACGGGGGACTAAATTCGTGACTAGATTTTCCGTTTTTTTATAGAGGAGATACGAGCGTGCTAAGGCTAAGAGGTCATACTCGTCCATATCCCATATTTGAAGGGTGACTCTCCTATTTAATCAAGCAAATGCACTAACCTATTTCTAATTTTTCTTAAATGGAATACAAGTCTAAATGTTATGTTTCACACATAGGGGTAGGGAACATACATATAGAGGAAATATCATGCAAATGGTAAAGATCCTAAAAAGTAGAAAATATGCATGAAATGTAGTGATTGTCACGTAAATATGATCTAGCGTGTGGACGGTCTCTAAGGGTCTAGCATTTGACTAACCCATGTCTATAAGTTCTCACTAGTGTTGGACTAGTGAGAAATCGGGGAGAAAGGCCACAATTAGCGTTAGACTAGTATGGTGACGTCATGCATTTATTATAAATAAATAAATAAATCATATAAAACATGATAAAGCAAGTAAACACATAGAACACATAGCACATAAGCATGATATCTAGATGCAAAGACTCTAAGAAAGCGAGTAAACACACAAACATGCAAGCAAATAGATTCCTAACTATTACATTTGGGGCCCTAACTACAATCTAAGGGGGGAAAAGATAAAATAATAAACCTAACTATTACATTTATCTAACTAATTATACTTTTGGTAAGAATTAAAACCTATCTATAACATAATATATCTAAATAGATGTCTTAAACCCCTATCTATTACAAGTTGGCATTTAAATGTCTATCAAATAATCATCAAAATTAAATTAAATATATGAAACTTAAAACAAATAAAACGAATAACTAAAAGAAAAATCACTCAAAAAATATGCGATTACACACATAAAAACACATAAAGGCACATAATGGGATTTAAAATAACACAAGAAGATACCTCCCTTGAAGTAGTAGCTAATTGGGGGGGGGAGGGGTTGGATTT
Organism: Coffea arabica; assembly: GCF_036785885.1. Taxonomy (NCBI): domain Eukaryota; kingdom Viridiplantae; phylum Streptophyta; class Magnoliopsida; order Gentianales; family Rubiaceae; genus Coffea; species Coffea arabica. The sequence continues at coordinate 71,532,016 of NC_092313.1, read as the reverse complement.
GCCCTATTTAACTCCAAAATAAACAAAAAATGATCAAGACACCAATTTAACTAACAAATAAATCACAAGAAAATGGAAATAAATATGAGATCTATCAATTTAGGCATTCAAATGGAATATAATGAATAATTAAAAAAAAAAGCAACTTCTATTGAGAAATCAAACAAACAAGTACTTAATTGTAAACAATTGAGAAAGTTTTGGGGTCAAATCATAATTATCACAACTATTAAGGGTCAAAATCAAAGCAAAATAAAGGTCAAAAAATTAATTAAGCTCTAATTACCTTCTAAAACCAGAAAATGAACTTGTCTAAAACATGGTTAATATATAAAAAAATGATTGAATTTAAAAAGGGTAAAATTGATTGATTTTTTCATATTTTTGGGCCATATTAGCATTATGGGGAACTTGAGGGGCTGAAGTGGAATTGTCAAAATCGTTCATGCATCTTCTTCACAACCATTATTCTTTCTTCTGCAACATTCCTGTTTTCCGGCTACCCTTATTCAATCACAAGAAAATCAGCCGCAAGTTCAAACAAAACCCATTGATTCATCAACTAACATAGGAACTTCAACCCAACAACGTAACAACACGAAATTAATGGCTTAAGACCTCCCCCCTCTCTTACTTTCCTTCTCGGGTTTGCAAATAGAAAAAGAAACAGAAAACTTTCATTTACAAAACCTTGAAAACGTGACTCAGATCATGAACTATAAAGCGTGTTAGAGATAAATAAGAACAACACTGATGGCCTTTACATCAACTTTCCAGCGTTTTTCATCTCTTTAATAAGATGCATCAGACCCAATAACACGCATAAGGCAAGTGCAAAGAAAACTCATGAAGAAATAATCTGACAGGGTCCTTGTTTAATGGGTTCAACTCTTTTGCATGTGGATTGCAGCAAGCAAGGGAAGGATTAAGATTAACCTTTGATGCTTGAAGATGCAAAATAAACGCACGAAATCCAAGGAAAGTGAGATTCAAAGCTAAAATCTGAAAATCAAAACCCTTGTTGCAGAAATTTCAGCATGGATGATCTCGTTATTTTGAGCTGGAATTTGAGAGGGTTGAAAACATTTTTGCTAATCGATTTCTAACAAAAGTTGTTCATGGGCATCCAAAGATGGTGCAGAAAAAAAGAACTCACTCAAAAAAACCAGAAATCAATCGGAAATTGATCAGGAAAGAGGCTGGTCGATCAGCCTGATCCTAAGAAAAAATTTCTGCAAAATGCTCTCTTCCTTCTATTCTCTTTTTTGCCTTTCGTTTATTTTGCTGTTTTCCTTTCTAATCTTCCCTAGATTTCCCCAGGTTCTCCCTTTTTCTCCTCTCCCTTTTTCCCTTCCTTTTTTTCCTTTTCTTCCTCTCCTCCCCCCTTTCTTTCTTTCTCTCTTTCGTTCCCCCCTTTTTCTCCTCTCCTTGCCCGAAACCCTCTTCCTTGTTTCTTCCTTTTTTTTCAGATCTCTTTTCCCCTCAAAGCTCCCTCTCTCTTTTCTTTCTTGTTTCCAGATTTTTCCTCCAACCCCCACATGTTCTTGCCACCTAGCCCCTAAATGTTGTGGTGTGCAAAAAGCCAAAACCACATGGCTCATTTGCATGCATTCCACTTAACTATCTTGCATGTATTCCACCTATGTTCTTATTATTTTTTATTTTATTTTTCTTTGCAAAGCAAATTTAGGGTAAACAAAAATGTTAAATTCCTATTTGAGATTGCCTTGCAAATTTTCATTTATTTTGAAGAAATTAAATTTGAAAAGATTAAAAACAAATTTTTGTGAGAATTTTCTTTTTCCGAAAATTTAATACAAAAAAAATGTTTGTTTTGTTTATTATTTTTAATATAAGATGAACCTAATTCAATAAAAATAGCTAACTATCATTTTGCGAACTTTGGTTAAATAAAAAAAAAAAACCAAATAAAATAAAATTAAAATTTTGGTGTCTACAAGAAGAAAGGATATCCTCAATAGAGTGCGTAATTTGAATGACTTCAAATGCATCACAAACAAATTTTTGGCCATAAAGATAACTTCCCTAGTTGCAGTTGCCTCGACCATTTCCGGAGGAGCAATATCGGAAATTATTTTGTTAGGCCGGGGATGAAAATATCCCTATCATCCTATCCATATGAAATTACCCCTACCCCTATGGAATGAATGGATATTTGAAATGACTATTTGACTCTAAAAACGAAGTAAAAGGGAACTCATGAGTCCCAATCCCTTCCCTTCGACTAAGCCTCAAAAAGAAGCGAGTTGGTGCAAAAGTGTATTAATGGGTGCATTATCATCCGAAAATACTACTATATGCGGCCATAGAAACGTCGTGATTCAACATTAGTGGCAACATATTAGAAATTCTTTAGATAGTACTAGATACTTTCAGCACCTTTTCAATTGTTTTTCCCTTCTACCAAATCATCGCACCCCAAATGCCACGATGGGATACAGGACTCCAAGAGTAGTAGGTACCTTTTAGAATGCCTCTTTTCCTTTCTAAAATCGGTGCTCTTGAATTGCCACGTTAACCAAATATGGATGGTTGATCATTTATAAATATTTGTTTGCTTGTACCATTAATATATTTTTCAACTATTTTTTTTATTTTATATACACCACATCAAAAAAGTGCTATAATATTTTTTTTAAAAAAATTCTCTTACTCTCATTATTGGCAATTAGCCAATGAAAATAAGCCAAACATCAAAGCCCAAAAGAAAGTGTAGAGTTTCAAAAAAGTCAATTAGCAACGTGTTGATTGCATTCTCTGAAGTTTATAAGGTATCAATAAGTGGCTTCTTCTTCTTTTTTTTTCCATTATCTGAAGTTTATAAGGCACGGCTTACTCCGTCCAACTTGTGCGACAATGCATTCATCCACCTTACAATATGAAAACTTTATGCTTAACCTTATGAATTAATTCTATTATCAATTGCTGAGCAATTAGGTAGTCAATTAATTAATTAATTGTGCTATTTCAAATTCATCATTGGAGGAGCTTTCCATCCCTGGGAACATATGCTTACTTAAATTAATCAGACGGGTGGCAGATTCCAACAATATAATAGGCCTGCAAAAATCCCAGTTCTTTTGTCCACTTTGCGGAAGTTTCTGTAGAAACCATTTGCCTAGTTGTGAGGGAATATTCACCAAAAACTCCAAGAACTTTTTCTGTCTTTTGTTTTTATTTTAAATAAAAGTTGGAAACTTGCAATCCACGAGAAGGAAAGTTTCCTAACGTTTGTTTATGCTGTCAAAAATATGTTTGGGGACGTTATGGTTGGTAAAGTAGTCCTACCCCTACCCTAGAGATTAATTCATATTTTCTAGTCTTCTACTGTGTCACCTCCATCTTGCTTTGGCTAATTATGAAAATCTTAAAATTATGTTCTGGAGTTTTTTTTTTTTTTGAAATCTAGTATAAATAAATCATCGTGTAAGAAGGTGCATGATCCATGATTGCACTTGCATGCAATTACAGTTTCCATGACATGTGACCAGGGCGGTAAACGAATTGACTCGGATTGACTTTTGATCTAATCGAGTCAAGCATTGACTTAGTTTTATCGAACTCGAATTCGAACTCGAGTTCGACGAGCTGACAATTTTGAAGTTCGAGCTCGAAAAAATAAAAATAATTATTTTATTTTTTAAAAAATAAATAAAATAATATTTTTTTCTTAATAAATAATAAAATATTAAGGATATATATGTAATTTTACTATTAGAATAAAAAATTAAAAATATATATATATATTCGAACTCGCGAGCCGGCTCGCGAGCTAACGAGTTTAATATTTTGAGATCGAATTCGACTTGGCCAGCTCGAGTTCGATATTGATCGAACTCGAGTCGAGCTTAATTCGAGTGGCTTGATTCGTTTGCAACCTTACATGTGACACGTTGCATGAGTGTCATGCAACACTTTTCTCACTGGTTTTTCTTTTTTCAAGAAAAAAAGGCACTAATCTTTTATTTTTTTGGGGGTGGGGGTTGGGGAAGGGGTTTCATGATAAAAGGATAATGGGGTAAGAACCATTCCATTTTCTTCGTGTCTTTGAGTTTGTATCTTGGAAGATGTTATTAAAGCTATAATAGGAGTTAGCAAGTTTTGAATTTCGTAAAGAGAAGCTTTTTGGAATTGATTTTCAAACTTTGTAATGCAAACCTTTTGAGTTCATCAATCTTGGATGATACCGCGGTGGTTGGATCTTGGATGTCTAGAGATTAGAGTTTTAACTCCTACAGCTAACTTGAGAAGTAGTCAAAAAATGAAAATTTCAATCTAGTGTGATATCATAATGATGAGTAACAAAATATGCTTATTGCCGATAACTCACCAGAGTTAAACATGTTGGATTAATCTTGTATACAATGAGAATGTATACACTAGCGAATATTGATCATTGATGCATGTTATATATATATATATATAAATTGAAGTTTAAATTCAATTTAGAGTTAGGTCCATACCAATTATTGTCGTAAAAAAAAAATTTATTCAGTACCTTATCCCACTTTTCTAAACATATTATTCACTGTACTCGAGCACATAAATTTATTTATTTTATTTTTGATCAAACGCACTTAGCTTCAATTGATACCAGCAAGATTATTTGATAAAGAGTGATTTACACGAAAATCATACGCTTTATCACAAATCCTAAAACGTATGAAACTGCATCTGGTTAGATATGTTCCTTTTTAACGTATTAAACTACATATGGTAGCCAAAAAAAAAAAAAAACTACATATGGTTAGATATGTTCCTTTTTAATGTCCCTCTATGTTGTGATAACTTGTGTACATTGTCCCCCTTTGGGTTAGTGTTAATGATGCAACTTACACATCAAAGCGTTGCGATTACAGATTCAGAATTTAGATATTCAGTTTTTTTTTTTTGATGCTATTGTTTGCTTTTACATCTAAATCTCAATTTTTTTTAATTAGTAAAAAAGGCTAAAATCTACCAAATACAAGCTTTAGCTAATTATTTGAATTATTCTCTATGACCACTTCTGATAATCAACACATTTGCATATATAATCTACAGCAAACAAGAACAAGCCTAATCATTCTGGAATAACATAAAAAGAAGGGAGTTGAGCAGGCATAGTAGGCAATCATGGTCAAGTTACTACTACAAGATGTGAACCCATCCAAGCACACACTATCAAGCATGAACAGCCACTGGTACTCATGATTTTCATATATATGAAAGGGGACAACCATTGCAGCTTATCACGGCACAATACAACATCGATCTCCAGGATGCATCCCTTGGAAATTTGTTTGCCATTCGAATGATGTATCACTTTTACACTCCCAACCGGAGAGTCTCGGTTGGAGGTAGCCATTGCAACTCAATGCCAAACTGCCAATCATCAACAGTGGAGGATTTTAGATCAACTGCAGAGGTATAAGCACTGCATCCTCCAACTCTGATCCTTATTCTATGTGAATTCATGGATGAATCTTTGAGGTAAGAGCAGCAAAGCGTGTTTCGACATCCCTTTCCCTCCTTAACCTTGTCTTCAAACACCCTGCAAGGGCTTGTTAAAGAACAATTTAGTGGTGACAGAAGAATGTTATCAGAACAGTTAAATAGCATCACGGTGTTTCTTGAAGAAATATTGAAAGGAGAGTTATCATCTATCCTTAGGCCACCCAAAGAAAGATCAGAAGATTGGCAAGTGCGTTTTTGAATTAGGGGAGGGCTGATTATTAGCCTATTTTCAAGCTGATTAATACTGAGGATTTGGTAGTAGAACCCTTCAGCTGATAAGAATTCTAGGCTGCCATTCTTGCAGTAGACCTTATAGTTGGAGAGTCCACAGGTTTCATGGGTGCTAAGGGGATAGGGAACATCCAAATTGCCACATTTTGGGCATGCATTACTAAGTAATGATGCATGGGAAGTTGATGAAACAAGTGAAAAAAGAATCAGAACCAGCATGGTAAAAGTAACAGTGATTGATGGTGATGCTACTGATTATTAGATTACCAATGGAGCAAGGATTACTACTTATATTGTTGCACCTATTTATAGGCGAACCATGGAGAGGGACGTATTATGGCCTACCCAAATATTTTAATCAATTGATTTGTGCAACAGACATAATTAGTTAAACCAGAAAAATTATTACCAAGACAACCAATTCTTCGCACTACTTAATCTATCTTTCCAAAAGCGGTAAAAACAAAAAATCTTATTTGCCATAAGAGTGGAAGAAGCACAAACTTGAACTTCTGCATAGGATTGATCTGGTAGTTAAAAATGTCTTTTCTTTCTAGACTTACAACGAGGGTTTTGGTTATCATGGTCCCCCTTTTTCCTTCCACCTTCTTTCCCACTACTCCCCTTTCGGAAGAAATTAAAAAATAAATTAATGCCTTATCATCCTAATATCCAATCCATTTCAACAAAAATATCTTGTCTCAACTCCCATGGCAAGATAAGTATCAAATTAATGCCTTATCATCCTAATATTAATTTTTAAATCATATATACAGGAAGGGTCTGTCTAACGTGAATTCATTGAGAGCTTGTTAAATTATATTTCAGTTATTAGATTTTTGAAATGATAAGAGATTAATTAGGAAAATTGTAAAAGTGTAAGGAATAGTAATAATTCTTTATATGTGGATATACATAATAGATTATGTGAAATTTAAGTGTGTTAACGGATGACCATCCATTATACAGAATTATAGTTCAGTCATCAATTAAGCTGATCTCCATGCATATTGAATCTGATTAGCTATTTCTGTCACTAGGACTCAATGAGTAATTTTCTCCAGATACTAGAACACTTTTAAGTACTTTTCCATTATTTACTGCCTTCCAACAAATCAGGTCCTCCCAAATGGCCCAACAAGAGAACAGAATTCCCAAAACAATCATTAACCATTTAAATTCTCCCTTTCTTTATATGATTGGTGTTTTCAAATTGCCATTGGATTCATATTATTGGGTTTAGAAATGGAAATGGGAAATCTCCAAACAATTTAGTAACTTATCTCCTCTCCACGTTTGCTTTCTTTTATTGGTAGTTAACAACTAAATAAAAGGCCAATCGTCAAGCCTGTAAAGGAAGTGAGTTTGCGGAAAGTCCACTGTGCATGAATGCCAATGACATACTATGGATCTGTTTGGAACCCATATGTTTTTTATCCAATTTTTCTTCTACAACTATACTTATAGTGATATCAAAAACTCCCCGAAATTTTTTAAATACACACCTCAAATACCCAAACAAATTTTCCCTTCTTTCTTCTTCTTCCTCCCCATACCTCAGGCTACCACCACCTCCACCAACGCCAGCGAGGATAGCGGGGTGGTGGCAGCAGGGAAGGAGGGAAGGAGGGAAGAGGGATAGAGGAAGAAAAAAAGGAAAAAAGAAAAGAAAAAGGAAAATTTGTCTTTCTAATTTTCAAATACACAAAAATTTTCTACTGATTCTACAGTAAGTTACAGTAAAATTTAATACAAATACCCAAAAAACACACATTTCAAACAGACCCTAGTAAGCTCAGTAACCCTAGAATTCTAGGACCATGTTCAGCATACCTTAACCAGCTTGGGCAGCTGGCCATGTTCTGTTGTTAATAGGAAGGAGTTCAATTAAGAGCTTCAAAGATAAAATCTCTCACTCAAAATCGATCAGTTGCAACATCAACAAATAGTTGGAAATCCTCAATTTGCCTGCCTAATCCAACTTTATCAATTCACTTATTAGCTGTATATAGCTAAAAAATGGCTTACACATTCTCTATACCCGGAAATTGTTTCTAATAGTTTCTTACGTAAGTGCTGACTAAGTTCATCATCAGCAGGAGCTTTCATTCAATTAATCAGACGCTCGTTAACGGCTTAACACTACAATTACCCTACAAAACCCTGCACTAGGAGTACAATGTTCTTATTCAATTCAGGGTTCTTGAGGGACCATTTTGCCTGATAAGGGAAACCCTGCACTAGGAGTACTGAGCCCTCAAAAAATTATACAAAATGTTAGAACTTCATATAAGAGCAGAGAGACAAAATTATATAAGTTACAAAAGTTTGCTAATGTTTGTCATAGCCTGTCCAGATATGATTGGCCAACTGAATAAAATCTATTCACGCTTTTGGTGGCACAGTCATACCTCTACAAATTGCTATTTTCCACTGACCAATGTGTCATCACCATGATGCTTTTGGCCATGACAACCGTAAAATGCACATTCAAACATCATTTTTATTTTAATCTTTTTCGTCGAGCAACAACAAAAAAATTTTTTTTTTTTTTTTTGAAATCTGTTTGCTGAGTTGCAATCATCATTCTTGGTGTAAAAAATGGTCTAAGTTGCAGTATCTAAGCCTGAGACACATGGCAAGGGTGATATGCAACACATCTGTTCTGTCTTTGTTTCTTTTCACTAATCCTACTTTCCACTCTCAAGATAATCTGCTTGTCATATGTTTGATCATGATGACTTCTTGGTTGTGGTAATTCATCCTTCAACACTATAATATAGCTAAATTTAGGTTCTAGATATTTAAAGAGATTTATATCTGTCTACGGAGCCTGAGATGATTATTAGAGAACTGATAAGAGGAATGTATGCCGTGTGGAACCTAAGTAGGCAGTTTTAACACTTGGGCTTCTACCAAAAATCAAGATGATTTGAAGATTTTACTGATTCTTTTTCAGCAGGTTGTTTTTCTTTTTTTCTTATAGGAATTTCAGCAGATTTTCGAGGACGAAAGAGTCGCACACCCGAGCCTGGACAAGCTGTTCGGTTTTTTACTTTTTAGTGCAGTCACAGTTTAGGGAGTCCTTTGCCAACCCTTCAAAGTGCCCTGTTCTTCCCATATTCTTTGATGTCGAAGGGGTGGGTTTGCTAGAGTACATAAATAAATGTATGATTTGGTCGGTCCCAAGTCAAAGGGGGTCAGGGCTAATGCCACAATAACAAATGTTACATAAAGATCAAGTGGAAGGCTATGTAATGATCCATCTTCCTTTGGCATAAGTTTGGCCATCAATCCTGCTGCATTATCTTCAAGATATACGTTAATCCAAGAATCTCAGGAAACAAAATATGTATTCAGGCATCCGTCCTAGACTTCCAATTCTAATCCAGAACTGAAAGTTCTAGAAAGCCACGCAAAGCAAAAACATGATATTAACTTCTTTGCCAGCAAAAGAAATACATCAATTGACATTTCATGATTCTGGATAATATTCAAGCCATAAAACAAATAAACTCTAAAGCACCTATGGTCGCCAGATTGGAAGTTGCAAACTATTCCCAATGCTCTGAGTTTTAGAAAGCTACGCAAGCCAGTTAGACCTTAATGCCTAATCTGGAAGCAAATCATTGAGGTAGGAATAATATAGATTCTTGCAGTAGCAAGACTTTTCAACTTCCCCATTTTTCCGAACCATGTTTGCACAAAATGGAATTGGACATGACTACAGCAACCCTTCACCTGCCAGCAACATATGGCAGTATTAGGCGTGTTAGAACCAAAGTTATAGAATCAACCTAGTTTCAAACTACAGGGATGTAAAGAACATATCCAAAACAAAGTACCACATAGATATTAAAGTAAACCTTTGGCAGAGCATGCATTTCCAAATTGGATTCAATCACATACAAAGATTTGAAATTCATTTTTGCCCTGGCCAACTCAGTAATTGTTGAAATAGCAACAGATTGACCGGTAATAAGGAGTTTTGAGCGGGTAACAGTAGCAGCAGCTATAGGGATAGGTAACATCAGGCATCACCATCATAGCTGAGCAATATCCAAAAAGTACAGGATCACTTACGGAGCTCTTCAAAAGAAATATTGCTGATACCCTCTCCTGTTTTTATTAGCCGAACCCTTCCTGCAAGAGAAGATAAAAGCATGTTTAAACCCTTTCAAATTATCAGTACTCCATATTTGTAGTCTATTATCTATCATATGGCCAAAAACCATGAGTCCAATGCAGAGTGCACCCTTTGCCTTCTGTTTCTGTGGCGAACAAGCAAAACGTTGAATTGTTACATAAGTAAGAGAAAGCACACTCATTATTATTCAACAAATGATAAAAGTTTAAAATCTTGTGGCATTCCTTCAAATTGGAAGAACATAGAGAGACAGGAGATAATTTTTGCAGCATACATACAGCTTCAAGTAATGGCCAGGATCCAACTTAACGAGATCCTTATGCAACACTCAATATCAAAAAGTGGGGCTCAAAACTGCAAACCAACCAAGCCACTAACTAACCAGGAAAGATATGCTTGACTTGGCTTGCTGAGTTCAGCACAAAGTCAAGTGGTACTTTCATTGCATGAAAAGTTGTTAAAGCCAGAGACAAGTAATAAGAGAAATGTTGCTAAACTGGCAAATACACAGCAACCCAGGTTCTTCAGCCTACATCATGCAGGTACCACAGATGTTAGCTTACAAAACTGCGGGTCATGTTATAGCAATAATATTTTAATGTATCATATACTTTCTTAAGTAGATCAAATTTTGGTATCTGAATTACAAATTACCATTTAAAATTCAGCATTAAGAGTTGTACATGTTTATTTTGTGTTTAGAGTTGTGGATGGTAATATTTCATTTAAGGTTACCATTTCGATCCCACCGCCTGAATGAGCAATTCTAAGATATTGGTTCTCTCGTTTTTGAGCCTATCAGGTAGTTGTCCTTGGTCTTTGCAAGCATGGCAAAATTACATCAGCAAATGGTTGATAAACCAAGACAAAAGTCCAAGTTGGATGTAAATTGGGCGAAAATCAAAACAAGTGAAGAGTCTTTTTCATCCTACTTGTGACATTAATAATAATTTTAAATCACATGCTTCTTTTAGTAATTCTTTCCCTAACCATATAAAGGATGTTTACCCATACCACAAAACTTCAAGGGTAGGTCGCATAGAGGGTACTTGAAGGATTTTAAGCCTCTTGGACAAGAAAAGGGTAAAACTTGAAATGGATACATAAGTTTTTACGCTCCTTCCCCTACCATTCCTTGTGCTAGAAGACATTTAGAAAGTTAAGTACCCAAGAGTTCTCTATCCCCTAAACATGATATTGCATCAGCCACTGAACACAAAACTAGTGCATGTTTGGCAGTGTACAAATAAAACCTCTGTATCATGATGTGACATTACAGCAAATGGAAATGAATAAACGATAAGAACAGAATGAGCATTTTTAGCGATTGAGAAACAGTCACATGTTAGTAACATCATATAAATTATTAGTTACTGAATATGAACTCAAGCAGTAAAGCATATCTACTGGAACACAGAAAAAAATGTCTGCCTGAAATAGGGATACCAATCAAAAGTCAAAAAAGAGGGCAAAACATAATGTTTTGTTGCAAAAAAAAAATTCAATGGAACTCCAAAAGCAGACAAAGCTTTAAATCAAGGATGACGTCCTATAACAAGTAAATTCAGTTCTCAAAATCAGGAAGCAATTAGACAGATCAACAATTTATGTATAAGAAGCATTTTTACACTTGCATAGGTGAAATTACAGACATACGAAAACGTATTCCGTCAGTTCAAAAATAACTGAAGAGCTCCCAGCATGGATATTGACCATTCAATTTCAGTTCAGTTTATTCTAATGCTGGCATGGGAAGGAATGATGCCTACTGACTGAATACCCGTGATTTGAGTAGTAAGAGTGGCTCTAAGATTTCTTGCTCAGTGGAAAATGTGGTAATCTAGGTATGGGTTTCTTCAGCTCACATTTTTCACTTGAAGAAATGGGAACCATGAGAACAGATAAAACTTCAAAATTTCCATTATTTAGCACGGTTTTTGAACCTGTTTCTTTATTGAATTTTTAAGCACATTTGGCAAATTGTTTCATGCTTGATTGCAGACACCAAAATACTGTGGTTCATCATGAAAGGCCGGGAAATTGCATCATTATTGATGGCAAACAAAATGAAACAATGCCCTCTCTTGCAAGCTACGATTTGTTGCCCTGTTTGAGAATGGGTATATTCCTGCTTCTTATGATATTGAAAGAACATAAATGGCATACCATCACGGCGCACACAAATTTCTGGAATGTTCTTAACTTCACCATTGATACTGTCGTTGTAGACTCTGGTTTCAATTTCACCCTCAACATACACCGAAGAGCTGTATAGGTTCTATGATTAGATAGACACAAAAAATTCAGTATCTAGTACATCAAAACGATTGATCCATACTTTTTTGCAAGCTGTTGAACTGCATAAGCCCCCAGCATTTCATTATGAACTGCAATACGATGCCACTGAGCTGGTTTTGGCAAGTCTTGAGCTTCTGAAATTCTCTGATCGTACATACCCCCAGTTCCAACTGTAAAGATTGTTACAGTTCGACCATTTCTCAAAATCTTCTGAACCGGGGCTTGCCCAACTTTGCCACATAGATATGCCTGACATAGAAAGCAGTAATTAAAGTTGACATGACATCTAAAGTTCCAAACTATTCCAAACCAAATATAATTCACAATCAACCAGTTCGTACAGTTTTAAAAAAACTCTTCTCATTTCAAACAGCATGTACCTTGTGGACACCCCGATAATTCCATCCCCTTTTCGGATCCACACCCTGAACTTGTAGCTCAGGCTTTTCAGGAAGAAAATCACCATCCTCAATCTCTAAATCATGATCACTGTTATCCTCCTTGTCATGATCATTATCAAACGGACCAGATGAGTAACACAACTTGAAATTTCCTTGCATACCCAGTGCTACATTTCACCACAAAAAACAGATAATGAACTCAATGCACCAGAAAATTGCATAAACATTAAGGAATACCTAGCAAAGGCGTACCAACTGTTTGCAAAAACTCCTCAAAGAACACACACGAACCAAAAAAATCCATTTTGCAAAATAGACTAACCAAGATAATTTTTTTGAACTCAACCCATTAAAAATAATCGGAAAAACATCCAAAGAGATGAAAACTATTTGATTTGGGAAGCAGTATCCTGACACGTCAAGAAATGCACAGTCATGCATGTGTGAAACACTGAGTAAAAGTGGGCGTGTATGTAAAAGGTGAGAAATTTTACCAAATGGAGATGCAGGTTTTATACCGGGAGAGATTCTTAAGAGTTTGACGAGTTTAGAACTGAGAGAATTCATTGTCTCAAACCAAGAAGAAAATTTCAGCACAGTGGGGTTTTGTGATGAAAATGGAGGGGTTGAAGAAGGGTTCTAGGAATAGTTCATTTTCATGACGGGTTACTTTATGCGGGTCTGGATTACTGGGTCGGAATGATTCACGAGTTTCAGGGTCGAACCTTTCACCAGGGCCAGGCACACAATAAGGCAAAGTATTGTAATTTTCTTAGCGAATGGTAAAGGAGTTCATTGATGACACCACCTTATTCATCAATCGCATTCCCTTTGACCTTGTTTGACATATAAAATTTAGATAAAATTGCCTCTCTCAATGCATTGAATTTAAAAAGTACCTATTTTTTTATGAAATTGTAGAGCAATTAAAATGAAACAAAATGGCATTTTTATTCTTTCACAAGAGTTAAACAGTTAAGGGAACGGTTATACGAAAATGAGAGTGCCAATAACGTTTTCTTAAAATTATTACCATTCTATCACCTATAATTTTTATGTCAATGGCCTATTTATGTTGACATCAAAAAGGTTTTAAGTTTGAAAACTGAGCTTTAGTTCTACTAGTAATTACTGATTAAGACACATTCGATCTGCAACTTAAAAAAGATTTAAAAAAATATCCGTAAAGTTGCAGATATTTTTATCTTAAGCTTAGATTTCTATGGAGACATATTCAACACTTATTCGTATTTCCTTAGTGATCAATGTCCAAATAATATAGTCTGCTTCAAATTCTTTGAAGTCAAAGGAAAAGAAATTAATATTACATAAATTCATAATCGACTTGTATGTTATACAAATTTTATAAGTCGGATCATAGGTCAATGGTTCACTGGCTTATTGAAAATTTTAACAATTGGAAAGTTGTTAACAGTTGCAACTAATTGACTCATTCTTTGCCTAGTCATCAACAATTCAACATGTTCAACTCTTCATCAGGTGATGATTTATTTAGATTGTGTTATCTGTTGCTTCTTCATTTTATGGTTTGATTATATGTTCGGAATTACAATTCTTGACTACAATACTGACTAAATAAGGGACAGGTGAATCTGGTAAAACATAATATTTCAATATATCCAAGCAAACATGTTATAACTATTGGGATTGGCTGAATGGCCAAGAAAGAACTTTTAGAGTTTTCACAGGATTCGAATCAATCCTGCGTCTGACAGTAGGATGTGGATAGAGGTGGAAGAGAACAAAAAGGAAAAAAAAATTCAAAAGAAATACACATATTATATCCTCCCCAACTCCAAAAATACAATATGTCATGGTTACGGGAAACAAATATCCTCTCTTTTGAAAAGAAATTTTGTTCAAGGAAGCAAATATGTCACGATTACAGGAGTCTATTCATCGCGTATAGATTTTAGGGGCATTGTGGCATAACCCTAGAGGTGAAGTCGAGGCCTAAAAGATCAAATAAAACGATATATAGATAAGTTAATCTTTTATGAATTATAAGATACTCCCTTAATTATTAAGAATTAAGATATTCAACATTCAAAGGGAAGCAGACTACTCAAGAATCTTACGCATCTTCATTTATTGAATCAGATATTGAATAAAGAATTAAGAAAATCAAAATAAACCAAAGATGTAATCCACGGAATCTTGCTTGGTGTTTACCAAGAACTTGAGTAAGGAGATTCAAAAGTAGTACACATGTTATATCCCCCCCAACTCCCAGAATACATACCTTAAACATTAAACAATACAATAAAGAAGTAGACCCCAGAGCATTAAAAATTGTTTATTAATGATCACCCCAAAAAAAATGAAAAACACAAGCACTCACAGCAAAAGATCGACTTTGGTTGTCAGCTTACGAAGCAAATTATTATGAAAAAAAATAAGATATGTAACTTCTTTATCCTGAAGAAACAAACAGATTGAGAGTGATTACACAGTGGACTAACACACTTATAATGAATTGTGATAAATGCAAGTTTCATATCTTGCATTCAGATACCACTTCTGCATGATTTTTCATCAATACACCGTCGGCAGTCAGCGTCGCTGCTACATTCACGGTAATAACACGTCACTTCTGATAGCCCTCCTTGCATCTTTGAGACAGACAAAACTGCATGTTACATAGAATAACCAGATACAAAAATGTTTTCCTTCAGCCACGAAAAAGCCAATAGAATTATTTCGATCTTTCCCGTCAAACCAAATAGACACAAAGGGGCAAATTGGAAATTATAAGATAGCACTAAAGGGGTTGGTTACACTAAAACTGTCGTGCTTTGTTATTAATATATAAAAGGTGGAAATTGGCTACTTCACCTCAAAATGACTTCCAGCCCAGGAAGTCTCCCATAGATTTTCTACAGTATTACCAAGAGCATTTGAAGGAAATGCAGTTTGTCGATATTGAAAGGGAAAAGCGTAAAGAAGGGACAAACAAAGGATCTTTTGCCGAGAAGGGAAGGAACATTACTCGAGGAAAAAGCTAAATGCCTCTAAAAAGAGCCCAAAAAAAAAACTCAAAATTAAGGGCAGCAGTTAGCCCTGAATTTAGTCTCCATTGGCGACCAATCTCCATGCTCAAAGAAATCGAGCTCTCAAAAGTTCTCTTGAATGCATTGTATTTTAACGTCCAGATGATGATGACCAGGAAGACCTTGAGCCGCTACCACCACCAAAACCATAAGTGGGGCGTCGATCATCACTGCGCCACCTGTCACTTGGTTGGGAGCGTTCATCTGCCCTTCCATTGCCCCACTGCATAGAATCTGGTGTAGGACCCTGCCCAGAATTGTCAAGCCGCTGCTTAAATTTAGGAACATACCTTCCAAGGGGTGGTCCTGCTGATGCTGCTGGAGCAGTAGCAGATGTTCTGGAGTCAGATCCACTTCCTCCACCATTCAGATCAGAATGTCTCGCAGGGCCGTCGCTTGATTTTCTCAGCCTTTCTTCTATTTCTTGTTCCCGTTGCCTCTGCTTTTCTGCTATACGATCTAACTTTGCTTGGTGCTCAGCTGCTTCCTTCTTTTGCCTCTCTGCCTCTGTATATATAAATGCAGAAATTCACAAATAGAATACACAAGCAAGTACATACACCTCAGATGAATAAAGGAGACGATTTAGGCATTCCCCTTTCTTATAAACTCCAAATCAACTTAACTTCTCCGAAAAACTTATCATTCAAATAACAATAATAGAATCTTAAGTTGTAATTGTGGATAGATGAAAAGGGCAAAATTGTCACAAAAATGAATAAACAATAAATAAAAAAGAGGGGTATATGAATGAAAATGGGACCGCAAAGACTCTCCTAAAAAAACCATATAGAAAAAAGTTTAACCTATAAAGCATAATTTCGAGATTTTAAGAAAACAGCTTTCAATTATAGTTTTGCATGAGCTTGCAATGATTATAGAGTTATTCTGTAAGCAGTAGTACCGTGCCGATTATCACCAGAAATTGTCATTGCAACAAGAAGCATCAGATTATGACTGGCCCGCGCAGCTAATCTAGGCTGTTCTAAAAGTTAGAGATCAAGAAGCTTATATTTCCTCAGTAACAAGCTACTAAGCTTGGTATCCCCATATTAGTTTCTTCTTTAGTTCCAGCCCATACATACATAGAAAAGCAACAGAAATACTCGAAGTAGAATGCCGTCACTTACACGAGTGTATATTAGCAAAACAAGATAGCATAATCATTCTTTAATTCTCAAACAAAACCACTGACTAAATGAAGGAGAGCCTACCTTCATGCTTACGAGCTTCCTCCTCTTCCTGCAATTTTTTCAGCCTTTGCTCTTCAGATTTCAAAAAGAACAACATCTTCCTCTTAATTTCCATCTCCTGTCTCCTCTGTTGGAGAATGTGATTGATCCTTTCTGCTCTCTCAGTTTTCAGCCTGTCATATTCTGTCTGCCGACGGTTCATGACTTTATCCTGGAACTGGTGCTGTACAGATAAGGTGAAATTTCAATACCAAGTTGACTGAAAATCAACACCAACATCTCTTCATAATGTAAGCCGTGTAGTTAAAAGTAACCGTGCTTAACCAACATATGATCAACTGAATAAAGTTTGCATTTCATTTCAAAATTCAAAAATTGCTGTTCACTTATGCAACCAGACAATGTTGAAAGGCACAAAGAAAACCTACAACAAATAAATAAGTGTAGTTGCTCATCCCTCAAAATCTACAATTTTACCTCCTCCTAAGAAGCTGGTAAACTTTTCATTCATACCATGCCTATCTTCATTATGCACCCAACTTTTTCAATTTCATTTGAACACAAGGACAACAGATAAATTTAATAGTGCTAAAGCAATATCGACAACCAATGACAACTTTCCAAGTCAATCTGGCCAAGGGTACTTATATAGAGTGACATAGAAATGATGGATGTGATAGC
Source organism: Coffea arabica (assembly GCF_036785885.1). Classification (NCBI taxonomy): domain Eukaryota; kingdom Viridiplantae; phylum Streptophyta; class Magnoliopsida; order Gentianales; family Rubiaceae; genus Coffea; species Coffea arabica. The sequence continues at coordinate 71,514,477 of NC_092313.1, read as the reverse complement.
AAGCTTTCAACTGGATTTAACAAAAAGTTTGGTGGCTGCTGGAGCAAGGTGCAAATTAAAGTGGAACATGGTCCGCTAGACTAATTGCAGCATTCTCTGAAAACAAAAAGTAAAAGGATATAAGAAAGAGGCATATTGAAAATTGTTGTAGCAACGTCATTTTCTCAATAGAAAACCACAATTCCAAATTTCAATTATCATGCCAATCAGAGACAAAAGAGGAGCCCATCTATCTGTATCGCAAATCAAGATTCTAACTGACTTGGCAAGGGTATTAAGAAAATTTGAAATAATACAATAACTTAAAGAGAAAGCAGAAATCAAATATGGAACACCACATTAGTCAATTCAAGGCAAGTGCAAATTCTGAAATACTTAATATTTAACAGGAAATACTTTTCTACAAGAAAGCACATTTAAAAAGGTGAACAGATATTAATACACTTAATATGGGATTGAGGGGCTACAAACCTTATGTTCGAACATCCGCACCAATCTTTTCTTCTCCTTGAGATCTCCATCATGGCGCTCTCTACTCAACTCAATTTCTTGCTAAAGCGGCACCGATTTAGTAAAATGTAAATTATGGCAATTTGTGACAAGAAAATATGTTGCAAAGTAGAAACCAAAAAAAAATGTTGCAAAGTTACAGTGCAGTAATACTTTAAAGCAAACAAAAATAGCAAAAGAGAGCCCTCGAAACAATTTAAGGAACTTAGGTATCAACAGCTGCCAACCATGGCAGCAGCAAATTGACAAATAAAAGCCATACCCGCTGTTCGCGTTCATGAAGGATCTTCTCTTCAATCAGACGATGTTGAAAGGCAGATTCAATTAAAAGGGCTGCTTCTTCTCTTTTTGCTCTTTCTAAAAAATCCATTGTCTTAACAAGCTTCTGCAATTTTTTTTCCATTTCCAATCTTTCTCTGAGTTGCTCACTCAGTGCCAACTCCATTAGAGTTTGCTTTGTCACTTTTTCCTGAAAATCAAACAATTGTGAATGATGTATTTTTTAACTCTCAGATGAGACATAGATGATAGTGACAATTGACTTACTCCCTCTAGGACAGGCTTCTTTCCCTTCTTTTTACTGCGCTTTTCAGCCTCCTGGAGTAATGCTTGTGCTTCTTCAAGTTCTCTCTCCTCTATTTCTTTAAGTATTCGTTGATTCTTCCTTTGTTCATACTCTGATGCAAGCCGCTTTTGTTCTGCCTCTTCAGTTAACTTTTGTAGTTTTAGCCTTTTAGTTTCCTCTTCCCGCTCCTTTAAAAAATCATTCATCCAAATTATTATTAAAAAAAAGACAGGTAACTGTCAAGCATTAAAAACAAGCCAAAATGGTCTGAAGATTCATCCATACCATCTCCAAAAGTAGGCGTTCTTGTTCTTCCTTGCGTTTCTCAATAATTGACTTCCTAGCAAGAAGTCTCTTGTGCTCCTTTTCAACAGTCTCTGACAGACCTGGAAGCACAAGTCCGATTTTAGAAGCTTTCTCTTCTGGTCGGTGTATCATTGCCCTTGATTTATTCAATAACTCAGCCAAAAACATCAGTTGGCCCCGGAAGCCCTCAGCTTCGATATCCTGAAACCAAATTATCATTGTAGTTACCCAATTGGTAATTTGAACAGTCTACTTATTGCTCTTATGGACAACTCAGGCAATTGAGCCACAAAAAAAAAAACAAAAAAAAAAACTACTTTAGCATGAAGAAGCTGTAATAAGTAAGAATGAGGCAGTTGAAAATGGACAATCTCCAAATCCATGAATTCTTTAATTTGCTAGAACACTTAGAATGCAATGTGTTCTAGTTCTTGCATTATCCATCAAAACAAAATTAAAGTGAATAGCCACCAACTTGTTCCAAAAAAGAAACAACCATCTGGATACATGCACCAGTATTCACTGATAAATCAAATTGCTGTCTGCATAGACCACCCTGATAGAAAGGCATTCAACTTCTTTTCCTGGCTACTCTGTAAAAGTAAATGTCCTAATACCCTATACAAAACAAAAGAAAATCAACCCAACAAGCTCAGAAGTGCCGCTGGACCGAGAAACTCATATTTCCAAAAGTCTAAATGCTGATCAAGAATGCCGCCAGACAAAACACAATTACCCTGTGTTTCTAGCTCACCCAAAAGGAGAAGCTAAATCAACTTGCACCTAGGTCTTGCTTAAGAGTTCTAAAAGCACGAAAAAAAAATGCCAAACAAGAGACAGCTTGCTTTCTAAGCATCATGCAGAATAAAATGTCCAGGAAGGCATTCCCAAATTCCATGTCTAAAAAATGAACAAATATCATATCTTTTGCACGCCAGTCAAAAAGAACTCTTTATAGGTCCAAAGTGGGAACTGGAAACTATTAGTCTTGTAAGAATCAACTCACCATGCTACTAAAAATAACAGCATTCTTTATGTGATCAATTTTCATGGAGAGAAAATTGTACTTGACAGCATCCATAGAAATTTTCTCCAAGAAGGAAAATTCAACAAAGGGAATCATCTTGCATAAGCTGTCAATTTTCATTGTCTGATACACTTCAGACACCTGAAATGCCAACACAAGATAAATGTTATTAGCAAGTGGGACAGCAATGCTGTCAAGAAGAGTCCCTACAAAGTCATTGCAAAAAAAATTCAAAGGGCTTATTGACCATTCTTTTGTGGCTATGCCAAGGTGGAGATTTTGTGCATTGACATGAAAAAAGAACAAAATGAACATCTATGGCAGTATGATTGGGCAAGAAACTTGTTATAGTTATACTATAAACAAATTCAAGGACAACCTCCTAAAGATTTGTCACACAGCAGAATAGCCTTCCAGATACTATACTATCTCAAAGACAAACTATAAGCTATGGATGGAGAAGCCAATCAATTAGAGGTTGCAACAAAAACATTCACCTGCTTCAGCAATCTCAGGGCAGCTAGTTTCTCCAGTGCAGAAACATATTGTGATAGCTGCACTTCTGGTAGAGAGGATGCTGAAGAAAGTTTACCACCAATCTTGGATATCTTGGACAACAACGGCTGTACTTTTGATGCAAGATCAAGAGGAAGAAACTCAAGCTCCAAAAGATAATAGAGGTCCTTTACTTCTGGCATTACACAGGACAGGATACCTTTGGAAGCCTGTCAATTTGTACAGAGGGAGGCAGGAAAAAAGACAATATCTAAGTGAGAGAAGAAAAGAAAGAAGATGCAATTTGCTTTTGAATCCCATAGAATTAAGGCACAAATCCATATAGGTTTGCAGTAATATAGAATCAACATCAGCAATAGAAACATTGAAGCAGCTCGTGGTTCCTATTATTCCTCAAGGGAAAAAGAAAAAATGAAAATTATGGTGGCTGGCAGACGTAGATTGTGCTTGATATAGTAAATACAGCACATCCTAATACTTTGCATTGTTCTGAAACCTATTCAATTATTCAGGCTGGCTTAAAGAAACCACCATAGGCCTCTGCATGATCAGGAACAAAGGCCTCAAACCAGCAATAGTCAGCTAGGAGGGGACATCATGCACTCACAGACAGCCAATGGCTAAACTATCTCTAAGCCCATAAATTCTCCTATTTCACGCTTCAGTCTAGGATCAGCTTGACCATCAAACTTGAGATCTTATCAAAATTGAAGCAACAAAAAAATGAAAATTTTGTTTAGGTATTTGGATTCAGGATTAAACTATACAAACCAAAGACTTCAGATCTTACCACTTCTGACAGAAGGGATGACCGTGAGAGCTGAAAGAAGAACAAAGAATCATGTTTAGAAATGAGGAACCATTTGAAAGATATAATGAACGTCATCAACTTTCAATGGCAATTACCACTTCTCTACCCTCAAGTTTAGGGTCAAGTATGAACCCTATGAGATTAGCCATCCTTGAGTTGCGTTCTTTTCCATTTTCTTGTTCCACATGAGATGTCCCATGCCCACGATTATAGGGAGGAACTGAGAGAGCAGCTAAGACCACAGCTGATGCAATTAATTGTAAATCCTTCTGAGTCAAGTTTTTATTGAAGCTTTTCTGAAAAGAAAAAAGCTTCAACCAAGCATAAGCATGATACAGATGGCTAGAGGACATCCAAAATATCTCTGTCAACTTGGCATAGTAAACAACCAGTAGAGATGGTTTTGGTTGCTTTTTGACCATGCACATTAGTCCATGTATATCTTCTACTGAACGAAATGCTTCCTGCAGAAAACCATTTCACAAAATAAGCAACATATAATAACCAGCAAGAGCACAGACCCCAGAGTGAAAACTGTGTAGTAAATGCATACTCTTGTCTGATCAGAAACAAACTAAGCACAAACCTGCCAGAGCTCAAGTTCTGTTGCAATTTTTAACTGCTCAAATCTCGTATCAAGAAACAGTTGCAGGCTTTCAGGAGCAGATAGATCAGGACGGTCCCTTTGGTCCCTGTACTTGTTAAGGTTTACCAGATGGTTCCGGATTATCTCACACAAGCGACGAAACTCTGTCGTGCGTTTGTATTGTCTGCAGAACTGAAAAGCACGGTGTGCAGTCATCTACAAGACAAGACATGGAGTTACATAAGGACCTGCTGACTTTATATTCAACTTTAGAAGGAACAAAACACAGCACAAGCTAATATAAACCAAACTTCTCTCAGCTTTTATTAGCCTCGGAAAGTAGGTTTTAGAAAAGTTTAACCTCCAAATTCTGATGGCATTATTAGCTTAATGAAAGCATTGCTATCCTAGAAGTATTCCATCCATTTTCCATTGTATGACACCTTTCTTGCCTATCAACATCTATACCATAAGAGGAGCATGTGCAATTTTCTCCAGATTTCTTAAACTGCTCAACAAAATATAATTTCCCAAAATGATGCTTTAAAAGTAGCTTTTACAAGCACATATCCAAAACTTTCGGCAATCCAATATTTTAAAAATCCAAAAGTTATTTTCAAAAACACCTTGAGGATTGATTCTATTTTTTTTGTCCTTTTACATTACACAGATATTTGCATAGGACTTCACGCTGCCAGTAATTATCTCAAACTGCAACTGGGGGGTGGGAAAGAAAAGAACTAGTGTCTGTGTGATCAACATCATTCCTTGCAACAAGGCAGAAGAGTGTTTGTCACTACCAAACAGCAGTTGTTATCAAACAAAGTACAACACAAAGTTTACCAAGACATTTGAAGTCTACCCCGCTCAGTAATTATTCTTGTAAAATGAAATCGCATACAGCCATGCCTCAAAGTTCAAGTTGCTACATGCTCAAATAAGCAGATTTAGCAAATTCTAAAACACAACAGGTTCACAGGTTTGTGCCAAAGAAGTTATTTACTCATATGTGCAATGCCAAGAGATGTTCAATAAGGCCATACCGCATAAAGTGCCTCCAACTTTGAATTGTTCCGTAATATTTCAAGCACTGTTCTGTAGGTTTCCCATAAGAATTTAAACCACGGTGTCACAAGCTCTCTGTCAGACCTATCCTTTCCCTTCTGGCCACTGACATAACTCAACATCAGATCTTCTGGCCTCCTATCAGCCTCTAGATCATCAACATCAAGGGCTTCTTCCAAGGCATCAGCCTGACTACGAGCCAGCTCAGCTCTCTCCGTAGAAAGATGCATAAAGTGCTTTATGACTTCTTCTAATGAGCTGACATTGACTTGCTGGCACATAATCCGATACTGGTTCAAACCATCCCTAGCACCCTTACGCATTTCAACACAAAGCTCAATATATTTGAACATGATTCTTTCAAGCGTCTTAGTCCATGCCCTATATCTCCTTGAGGTGATAAGTCGATGAATGGTATCCCAGGCTTCTTGCTTCTGTCCGACATTTAACAACTCTAAAATGTAGAAATGTTAAATGAGGTCAGTTAAATCATAATCGGACCGAAAAAAAAGAAATGTAAGATAAGGATGAAATTAAGGCCACTATTTACCTTCAGCACGCTTCAAAGCATTCTCTGGCTTAGCAAATGCAGTCGTCATATTGATCAGTTGAAAAGTTTCACTTACTGAAAGTATGTGGCGTCAATCAACTCTGACCTGTTGCACAAGGCCAACAGTATCTATCAAAGAAAAAGAATATTATCGTCAAAAATCCAAAATATACAGAAAAAGCAGAAATAATATAGAGGGCTTGTCCTTGGTTGATTATCTTAGCTGATTATAGATTCTGATTTTGAATAATCTATTATTGTGATTTTCTCGTCTGCTTTTCTATTAGGTTTATAGATATTTTAATAGCCAAAAAAGTAAAACACATAAGTAACTAAAGAGTAGCATTTGTTGATTCTAATTATTCTTTTTAATCACTTTTCATAATCAGATTTTGCAAAATCTAGAGCAAATAAGAACAATGCCACAATGCAAATAGAAATATCGAACTAAACGAGGGAAAACCCAAAAAGAAGCAAAAGAAAAGAAAAAGCTGAGAAGAATCAACATGACATCTAGAACAGAATTTGGCTTAGCATCAGAGTCACCTAATAAATCAGTTTAACAACATAAATTACAAGTCCAAACAGATGAAGACTTCTCACACCGTACAAATCTTAAGAGATACCCAAAGAACTTTGTAATAGATAAATGATGACTGTAACTCTCTCAAGCCATTTTCCTACCATTTTCTTTACTTTTTCACTCTTTACCCTCTTTCTGCTGCCAAGTACTGGCTTGCCTCTTTTATTTTATTTTGTATTTCTTCCCATTGCTTACCTTTTTATTTTATTGTTTTTCTTTTTTGCCTTTTTTGTTCCCAAAAGAGGAACTATTCCATTCAGTGGTTCTTAGCACACACGAGAGCTTAGAAACAAACAAAGCTGGCACGATTTACAAAGTTAATGAGCCAATCTAAAATCCTTCACTGCTGCTTCAACTCTCCATTACAGCAAGACAAACTTTCAATGAGGACTGACTTATTACTGTGATATGTTATTACCGAATTCAAAAAGGTAATCCCACTAAATATATAAAGTCAAATGGGAGAAACTACATCGCCCGGGGCCCTCCTTGCATTCGTTGTTTCATACGAAGATAAGCCATTTCAAAGAAAACATAATCACTACAAATTATATTGCCTTAGCAATCCTAATACGCCATTTGGGACAAAAGTACCAATGCTGTAAAAGGTTTACTAGACCATATATTATGACTGGGTTATATGCATATGCAAGTTGATTCTTACAACAGAAAAGTAATTATTACGTCCAAATTGTAGTATTTTCCTACATTGCCTAGAGCCTAATGTCGAAGCATCATTCAAATAATGAATTTAAACCACAACGGAAAAGAAAATCCAAAATATCAATAGAAAAATAAGTAACTTGGCAATGCGCACTCAAATCATCCATCATATAACAACAGCGATAATCATAATCACAATGCACGAATATATAATTCAGATGAACTACAGAAAATCCGAATTAATTTTATTTCCAGATGAGCACGTAAAACCCGCGACTGATATAGACTTACTGAGAACGAGGAACTCCGCAGAGCAAAAAAAAAAGTTTATTTTCAATTTGCGCATGCGAAGGAAAGAGTTCAAAAACATAAAAGAAATTTACCTGAAAAGGTCAATGCGGCGACGTTTGAGGAGGAGAGGACGTGTACGGCGGTGAAGCGGTGGCGGAGAGAAGTGGAGGTGCTGTTTTGGCGGCAAACGAGGGAAACTTGCACGACGCGGCGATAAAGTGGCTAGGGTTTATTACTTTATTCGAGACTAAAGATGCATGCAAAGTTAACGCCTAGCGGTGGAATTTGTACCCAAGTCCTTAAGGATTCACCTGATTCAAACTTTAGCACTTTTTTGTTGGATAGTGTTAATTTACGCCCATCTTCTATTTTCCCAAATGCAAAATTCCCAACTCATGAAAAACTACTTGATTAGAAAATATGTACATAAATAAGAGGTTAAAAAGCTGTTTATAGGAGGAGAGATGGGTTGGATGGTTCAAACAAGAAAATGTAAATGAGAGATCCCGAATTTGAATACTACCATTTACACTACAAAAAAATAAGGCTATTGATAATTTGTGGTGCCTCAAAAATGCTTCCTTGAAAAAAATTTTCCATAAGACGTCATTTAACACATTTCAATAAGATGTCATACTCTATTTCAAGGAAAGCATCTAGTTTTGACGAGAGTGGGATCATTGCAGTGGGTCCAATTCCTAATGGATTGTCAAAATGTATTGCCAAAATATGCGCGTCAATTCACAATGTAAATCTGCCAGAATGTACCCGTTCGTCAGTTCACAATGCAAGCATCTAGTTTCGATGAGAGTGAGATCGCTACGATGGAGTCTAATTTCTACTGGATTACTAAAATGTATTGTCAGAGTGTACTCGAGCGTCAGTTTGCAACGTAGATGTGTTAAGAGGAGAAAATTTTAAAATTATTATGACAAAAAAAAAGTTTTCCATTTGAGGGGTTGTTGGTGTTGGGGTTTCTAAGAATAGATAGTTCGCATTTGCCGAATACGAGCTCACAAATACGATTTATTATTGAATTTCTGATTTTGTAAAAATCTAAAAAAAAAATTTTGCTTCAGACCTCGCATTTGAATTTGTGGTTTGGATGCGAGGTCAGGCATCCAAACCTCCATCTTTGGACTTCTGAATCAGGTCCGGCCACATCTGCGTTTCCATGTTTCCAATAAATTTCCACACACTTAACATGAATAGTTTGCAAAAAGCGTATAAATGCATGTAAAAATTAGTACTAATATGTCTGAAACTGAAGTCCAGGGGAGGAGAGCTGTACGGACTTGCGAAGTGCTGCGAGGATAATGGATGGCATCGGAGATTAGAACTTTCCGTTTGCCATCAATCACTAAAGCACGGCGATCCAACGTAACATTGGCAGCGAATGATGCCAAAACGGCAGAAAGAAAAACAATTATGAACAGGAACAACACCATTGTTGTTGTTCCTCTCATTTTCTGCAAATTTAGCTCCTTCGTTCTGCTATCTTTTTTTTTTTGGTTTAAAAAAAATGCTAGTAGTTCAACTTGGAGGATATTCAACTGGTAAGTAATTAATACTAATAAATTGGAATTTTAATGGCGGGTTTTTTTTTATTAAGATTTTTACAAAATCAGAAATTCAATAATAAATCGCATTTGCTGAATGTAAGTTCAGTGAGCACGCATTCGGCAAATGCGAACATCACTTAGACAGAATGCTACACTCAAAAAGCCTCATTTGTAGAAATTTTTCTGTGTTAGAGTGTACCCGATCATCAATTCACAATATAGATCTATCTAGTTTCGACGAGAGCGAAATTGATACGATTCGAGAGTGAAATTGATACGATTCGATCCAATTCCTGCTGGATCGCCAAAATGTACTCGGGCGTCAGTTTGCGACATAGATTTTCAAAAAAATAAAAGATACCCGATTTAATTTCCCTAACTTATATAGGGTTGCCTGGTCTAATTGCAAGAGGCAATATTGAGACCAACACAACAAATATAGATCTTATCAAGGTTTTAAAATCGAATTTAAATTGGGGCAATTTAGAAGTCATAGATCAGATCATATCTACTATCACAGAATTAAAACTCTACTAAAAATATTAAAAATCAATATCTGTTTATTTGTAGTTTATAGTTCATGATCTATTTATCTGTGAGTTTATAGTCATGAAAACATATATGAATAGATTTAGAAAATGAAATGTTAGGCGAGCAAACAAATTTCTTCAGTTAATGTATATAACAGTTGTGCTCTTCCCACCCGTTAAAAACAAACTGAGAGATTTTATAGCTATGATCAATCGCCATCTTAACAGATTGGCATATTTTGCCGTGGTAATTCTTTAAAAATGTGCGTAAGAAGAGTTCTAACGAGTAATTATATATCACTAACCCACCTTCCCTTCTTCACTCACCCCACTCTCCCCCACTTCCATCTTTATACGGAAAGAAACTGCACATAGATAACAATGCCTACTTAAGTTGCTCAGAACCAAGGCAGCAGCATATTGGCAATGAACACCTAGAACCTTGACAATTGTATGCCTGTTGTCCTGCATAAAACTTCTTTCACATAACTCCATCCACGCATATAATCAGCTTATCCATGTCTCTGCTTAAAGTAAAACTTAAGTTACTCATCCAGTTGTTGAGAAAAAGGAAACCCGAGTCTAGGGAGAAAAATTCTGGGCATTGCAGCAGGGGAAAAGGGTGGTCGAAAACCAAAAGCTTTCTGTCGAAGCATATTGGCTCAGTTTTCTCCGAAGCTTTAGGTAATAACGAGTCACAAGAGATGTTGAGCATCTCCCAGGAACAGGAAGGAAAGCATGATAGGATTGATCGTTCTACAACTAAGGAACATTCGGAAGGACAAGGGATTGCACCAAACGATCAAGAAGTGCTTGGTAGACGAGGAGAAGTCTTTGGTGAAAGAAGTTTGCAGCAGTCAGTTAATGCTGGTAAGCCCTCAAGTTTCATATCTTCTTACATCACCAAATGCAAATGGAAATCGAATGAAGTATACAAATACTGACACTGGTTTATCGATAGGCAATAGTTTTTCTGGTAGTTTTGCCACCAATGTCAATCTTTCAGGGGAACAGGAGAGGTCAAAGCAATTGGCTCGAATTCCAAGCAGGAGATGTAGCAGTCACAAGAAGCGTAGGCACGCAAAGTTGAAGCTAAAGAAAGGCATCCAACAGGGTAAAGAAAGTGAAGAAGAAGATGAAGAAAGCGGAGGAATTGAATTGTGCAAGAAGAAGATTCTAATGGGAGGAAAGTGCCGGCCCCTCAACAAATCAGGCACACTTCAGTATGATGAAAATGGCATTCTGTTGCCAGAAGTACCATAAGTAGTGCTCAACAGCCTTCTTGCATGTTATGTAATTAGGGAATTGAATCCGCTTCAATAGTCCTTATGCCCAACAATATTGTGAGCTAGACTTTCTTGCATGTTATAAATAGCATCCGCCGCATGGTCCTCGTACCACTTCCAGAACAGAGCCTCATTTCTCCAGCCGGCCGAAGCATCTGCAATGCTCTATTTCTGTGTTCATATTCGTTTTAACGCAGTTCGGAAAAAACAAAGAACTTACACATTCCAACCTCTAGTTGTGCTTGGCCCATTTGCACATAATACAGCAAATACATACGCTCCTCCATACTCACTGTAGCTTCGGAACTTACTAGAAGCACTCGTGTTAAATTTGATTCACCTGTTTGCATGGAAGGCAACTTTAATTTACTTTTACATGTAGCTTCCACGTATCTGCTTCAACAGAAACTTTTCTGTGTCCAAAGTGGCCATCTCAAGTACTGATGGCCCTCCTGGCATGTTTTTCGCGAAGCCAACAGATGTTGCCCCTCCTGGGCAGCTCATCTGGCAGCGCACGCCTCCTTAGGAGCACTTGCCAGGGGTTCGAGTCGTGCAGGGTTACCGTGCTTGGGGGGATGGGGCCTCTCCTCCCGGGTCGCTGGGGATTAATCGAGCCGCCTTCGGGTCTTGATCCGGACACCCCAGTGTCGACAAAAAAAAAAAAAAATCTGATGGCCCCATGCAAATAATTTAGTTGAACAAGCTAAATCCAGGCCATAGATCATTTCTACAGTGGTCACATGGAAAAAATTTGGAAGTAAGAGCAAGTTGTCTGTACAAATACACTGCCAATATCACATTAGTGAAGCAAACAGATTTTGACAAACTATCCTTTTGATAATAGAAACAAGCTAAAGAAAATACCAAGTCCTGATAACGATTTCAAGTAGCAAATCCGACATAAGAGCCCTGGTGTTTACAAATCCGCCACCAAACGCAAGCAAGCAATAACACACATAACACATGCAGCTACAAAGTTTTCTAATTATAGCTTCAAAGGTTTCAAACCAAGGGATGCACGAAGTCTATTTGCCTCTGCAATCTCTGGATCTGGATGGTCAGTTCCATCATCCTTCTTCTTCTCCTTCTCTTTCTTCTTCTTTGGCTCATCCCGAGTGGTACTATCATCAGGTCCATCCCCACGCCTTCTGGGACTGGCACTGCTGCGAGCATGTCTTTTACGACGCTCTTCATCACGGTCCTTGCGATCTCTACTTCTACTTCGGCTCCTTGAGTGACTTCTACGCCGGCCACGATCCCTGTCTCTCCTATCACGTTCCCTACCTTCTCTTTCACGTTCTCTCTCCCGACCATATTCCTTATCTTCTCTCAGGCGATGGCGGTCCCTATCCCTCTCCCGCTCTCGATCCCTATCTCTATCTCGTCCCCTGCCACGATCCCTGTCATAGTCTCTATCTCTATCATAGTCCCGATCTCGATCATAATCTCGATCCCTATCATAGTCTCGGTCATAATCTCGATCCCTGGAAACACAATTTAAATTAGAAACCTTGGCCAAGCAAGAACATCACAACTGTTGATCAAAAACTCTAAAGGCAAAACTATACATGTTACTTTCACTAAATTATAGTTACTGGAAGTTTCAGTATCATAAAAGTAAGCATAGAGAAATATTTGTTGCTCAGTAATTTTTTTTCTTAATGCCTTCACAGACCTGAGATCCATTAGTCATTAGTGGATTGCTTCTTTTCTAAATACCTTCCTTTTTTATCCTTGGTATGTGGAGAAGAAAAATTAAACCAAAAAAAAAAGAAAACAAATCATAGTGAGGTAGAATTAGGAAGGGAACAAACCGCAGAAATGTAAAAACAAATGAAAAGGGCAAAAAGATTAAGAAGTTAATAGAAATGGGAGCACTTGCATTCCAGTAATTATAAAGATGTATGACCCATCATACTTCTCACTGCACACTGTCAGTGCAGAGAAACCTGGCAGGATCATGAAAAATTGTTCTAGGAAGCTGTTTTTAAGCCATGATGGGGAACCAAAATCCACAGCACTGGCAACACCCTTTATTATATTATATTTAAACATGGACGGTACAATCTACTATGTGCGCGTGTGCATGTGGTACAGCAATTCTCATGACAGCTTCCACTAGAAAATAGCTAAGACTAAGAATAATACTCTATTGAGAAAGCTGTCAGATATTCAAACGCATCATCTAGCAATATCTTAAAAATCACAGAAAAATAGTACTCATCAAGCTTATGCCAAATACTTGTGCAAAATGGGAATGAGCATTCCACATCATCAAGCTCAAGTACATTTGACTTTAAGATGCAGGTAAGAATAAATTCTGCCATGTTCCAACAGAGCCAAAAACTGAGGAGTACTAATAACCAAAATTTCTCCCCAAGCCATGATGAAAAGGGAACAGAGGTAAAGAGCAACAAGACCAACCTGTATCTATGACTGTCTCGTCTTCTATCCCGATCTCTTTCCCTTGTTGGACTACGTCCGCGGTAGTAATCCTGTTTCCCAAAGAAAAACCAAGAATATGAAAGTTAGGAGACACTTTCAAATTTCAAATGCAAACATATTTTCTCTCAACAAAAATCAAGCTAAAGAATGGACCTTCTCATGATCCCCATCATCTGACCCTGCAGCTAGTTGGTCGTCTTCATCCTTTTCTTCCTCTTCCTCAAAATCATCTTCCAGAGCACTTCTTCTAGGTTCTAAAGAACCTAAGGCTTCAAGAGTCCACCTGGCAGTAAAACAAGAATATGCAAGTTAAGAGCAGAAAATCACGATAAACCCCAGGCTCCCCTGCCCCGCGGGCCCCGAGGGGGGGGTGTTGATGGGAACCACATCCTAAGTTGGAGTTTGTAAACAGAAAGTCCAGATCCACTTGAATAACCAATCAATCCCACCCACCTACAAATTTATCTGCACTGGAGCCACCATAATCATTGGAATTCATATATAATCCAAACAAGAATTCATTTGAGCATGTTGATTCTTCATTATACCAAACATGTACAGAAAGATTTCCCCAATTTTAGTTCTATCTAGTAGTAAAATGCTCCCTCTTCAATTCTAAGCATTCATACAATTTCCTGCAGACCTCAGTGATGTTCAACAACCACATGATGGAGTGAATAAGATTGTGCAGTCACTTTATATCCCATTCGCCATGCACTTACATATTGTTCTAGTCACCAATCACATATGTTCTCAAACATGTAATACAAAATTCACATTTGGGACAATATAGATAGAACCTAACCTTTTCTTGATACGGGGCAATGAAATATCACACGAGTAATCTGTTGTCAAAAGTTCATCAATGAACTCATCCACATGAGTCAAACCGAATCCTGAAACGAATCAACAACACAGCTAAGCAAGAAAGACCCCAAACTTTGAACTAAATTAGATTGGGGGAAAAAACCCTAGAAAGAGCTCAATTTACTTACTTCCATCATTCGTTTTTTGCCTGAGCTTTCTATAATCATTATACAAGGGCTCCAAATACCGATAAACATCAATATCTGTCCCTGTCAATCTCAAATAGAATGCTCCAAGAACACGGACATATCTGCTCAACCAAAATTGCAAATTTCCCAAATCAACGAAAAGGTATTCTACCAAAATTTTCAAGAAAAACAAAAGAAACTGAACAAATACCAATAAACAAAAACCCACTTGTAATCTTCGTTCTTGATGAACTCGACAACAATCTCTTTGTCAGGTTGAATTTGGAGCATTTTGGTGACAAGGCAAATGAAAGGAGTGGGTTTGCGACTGCCTCCGTAGGTCCCGCCGAGGTGGTCGAGCTCCATTGCTTTATCGACTAGGGTTTCGGCCGTAAGACCAAAGCATTGCTCCTTCCAGTAGGTGTTTTGGTAAATCTTGGACCGGACAATCTTCTCCACCAGATTTTGAGGATTCGTCCCCCTTATGCTCTTCGCCGACGGGTCCGTCCGGTTCGCCATCTTTCCAGCCTCAACGATGTTGGAGCCAGAGGATTTTGAGAAGATGGGTAGGTTTAACAAGAGTTGTTCTTTATTAAAGTACTAAAAGAACATCGTTCAAAAATCTCTCTTCTAGGGTAAATTTTCTTTTAACCCCCTATAATTTGGTTGGTGTTTTACCACATAATCCTCTATAATTTAAAAGAATAAATCTTATATACACTGACGGTGCATACACTATCACTATTAAATTCATAACACATATACAAAGATTGAATTTCAAATTCAAATTTTACATCGTTATCATTCATCCAACGCTGAAATATTAATCTAATTTAAAAACGTATATATAACTTGTCTATAATTTGGGTTAAGGTGTTACCGTTAGTTTTTTCATTAATCCTTTAAAACTAACAATTAATATTAAAGATTTAAAATCAAACTAATAAATTGATAAATTCACCTGTTCACTACTTTTTTTCCCTTTTTTTCTTTTTTCCTTTTCTTTTTCTCTTTTTTTTCGGAAGAAAAGTGATGATTTTGAAAACTTATACTTTGATCTACAAAATCTTAATTTTCTCCAAATACAAAAGAAATGGAAAGGAAACAAAAAATAAATAAATAAGAAACAAAAAAGATGGAAGGGAAATATAAAACAAACAAATAAGAAACAAAAAAATACCTAATTTTTTTTTACTACAAATATCATTATAGGTTTTTTAGCCAAGTTTTAATGGTATTTTTTGTTTTTTATTTATCTATTTTTTATTTCAATTTCTTATTTTGTATATTTAGAGGGGAAAAAGAAGTAATGAAAGGGTAAATTTATCAAGTTATTAGTTTGATTTTGACTTTTTACTATTGACCATTAGTTTTAAACAATGACACCCTAACTTAAATCATAAGGGAGTTGTATATAAGTATTTAAACTATTGGAGGTTATGTGATAAAATACCAAACTACATGATAAAAAACCAAAGATAATTTATCCTTTCTTTTATGATCTGTTTGATAACTGAATTCAACACTCAAAGTTAATGGATTTAAATCTTAACAGGTTTAAATACGTTTAATAACTAAAAATAGAACATCTTAATTAACTAAGTAGAGTGATAAGCTATTCATTTATCATTTAATGTGATACACACTCAAATGTATCAAATTTAGTATTTAACAATTCAGTAATTTAACGGATTCAGATTTCATATTTTACGTCCCAATTTTCAAATTTCAATTTTATCAAATGTTGGATTAAACTTGTATACAATAATAGTTTTGGATTAAACGTTGGATGACACGCTAACTTAAATCATAAGGGAGTTGTATATAAGTATTTAGACTATTGGAGGTTATGTGATAAAATACCAAACTACATGGGGTCAACGATAATTTATCCTTTCTTTTATGATCTGTTTGATAACTGAATTCAACACTCAAAGTTAATGGATTCAAATTTTAACATGTTTAAATACGTTTAATAACTAAAAATAGGAGCAGGCAAGGCAATCCATTGTGTAAATGTTGTGAGGCCTGCTCAGAGTCGACTGAACATATGCTGTTTCTATGTTGTCATGCAGAATCTATTTGGAAAATGGCTCCAGTTCAGTGGGATGGCTTGGAAAGTTTGAGAGGGAAGTTTTGGTTGTGGTGGACTGAGTTGGTGGAGGCAACTATTAGGGAGAAAGGGGAGGAGCATATTACGTTTACAGTCAACCTGCTATGGCACATTTGGAAGGATAGAAACGAGATAAATTTCAATGGGAAAGGTAGGGATCCAGGAGTGGTGGTACACAAAGCATTAACAGAATGGCTGGAATACCAGGAGGTCCAGTATGAGGGAAAGGAGGAAGGGAGGGAATCAAGGCTAGAAGCAGGGAAGAAAGGAAGTTGGGCAGCTCCTAACAAAGGGTGGATCAAGCTGAACACTGATGCGGCTTTGAACCAGCAGTCCAACAAAGCTGGCTGGGGTATTGTGGCTAGAGATTGGAAGGGGAAGCTGGTTGCTACGTGGGCTTGTCCTTCTTTTACATGCTCAGTCCCAGTACTTGAGGAGGCTTTGGCAATCAGAACTGCAATGGTTAAAGCTGCTTTGGAAGGCTGGGAAAGGATCATCATTGAATCCGACTGTAAGGTTGTAATAGACAGAATTCAGGGAGATTCGGATGATGTGCTTATCTCCACAGTCTTGCAGGATATTAAGTTGTTAAAACAAAACTTTAAGGAATGTTGTTTCTCCTTTGTTCATAGGGAGTTCAACTCTGTTAGTCATACGTTTGCTAGATATGCTCTAAATCTAGGATCTATTGTTGATTGGAAAGCTTGTTTTCCAGTTTGGTTGCTTGATATTGCTCAAGCAGACGTTGAGGAGCAGTTGCTCCAGGATGTGTAATTGGGGTTTGATGAATGAAAGTGTTGCCGTTCTGACAAAAAAAAAAAAAGTAGAGTGATAAGCTATTCATTTATCATTTAATGTGATACACACTCAAATGTATCAAATTTAGTATTTAACAATTCAGTAATTTAACGGATTCAGATTTCATATTTTACGTCCCAATTTTCAAATTTCAATTTTATCAAACATTGGATTAAACTTGTATACAATAATAGTTTTGGACTAGAGTTGCTTATGATCGGGTATCCAAATCTAACAACTCGATAAAAAATCATATAATAACCACCCCATGGTCATAGTTGTTTCTGGATACCTGCATGAACTCAAACCAATATTTAAGTTAGAAAGATTACATTTTAATAATAAATAATTAAAAACTAATTAGAAGTGTAAAAAAATCATTATTGATTCATCATTCATTAATAATGATCACATAACATAACCATCAATCCTCGCATATTTACATAGCAAACAAGTTTTTAAAATAAAATTTGTTTATTACAACAAAAAATAAAAATTTATATAATTTAATAGATTCAACAAGTTAACAACCTTACACCGTTGAAATAATAAAGTACCTCATTTCGAACATGAAAATTTGATGAAAGATGGTTAGGTTTTCCTCCATTAATTTTAGTTTTAATGAATAAATTTATAAGTTTACCTTTATATATCAAGTGGGTCAAGCACCCGTGGCTTACCCAAAAGAAAAAAAATGTGAACCACAACCTGACCCTATAAAACCCGAACCATAATCCACCTCTCTCATAAGTGGATTGGTTACCTAAGATTTTCTGGATCGAGACAAGTTGATTTCCTCGATTTTTTGGTTTTTCGAGTCAATTTGAACAACCTTAGTTTGGATAGCAGGTTTTTTAAAATATTATTCTACTTGCATCATAAACATATGTTCCCATCACAATTCTTTTATATTTTTAATTTTTTTTATTTCACATATATTAAATCACAAAGAAGTACTACAATAATTAATCTAAATAATATTTCGAATAATAATTTATCCAAATACACTAGCTCACATAAATGCACATCCCCTAATCCCAAATTGAATTTGAAATATGTGCACGCATCCATGGCTGCTAATATATATATATATATATATATAATCTCAACATCATATTCGTCTAAAAGAAAAACAAAAGTTGCGTTTTCATTATGATCTTACAGAATGACAATTACTTATATATGTTGGTATCACCCGAAAAGCCAAGGCAAGCCAAGTTTTACTACAATTACTTGAAGCATTAAACTTGGCGGACCCAATTTTCAAAGACCCAATGGCCCGAATTATACTATACCATCTCACCAAGTGGTATGGCATAATTTAGGACATTGGATCTTTAAAAACCGGGTCTACCTAAGTGTGAGTCTTACTTGAAATGCATTGGATAACATTCTTTTTCAATTGGGTATAGCTTTGACTATTCCTATATAACATCAATGTATATAAGATTAATCTGGATCTTTTTTTAATTTATTCAATTTTGGCTTGTATATTATTCAAGCCCAACGCCTATCTCTTTGAGTTTGATTTAATTTTCGAATGAGTTCAAAATTTGAATATTCATATTCGTCTTAGCTGCTGCTATTTGAGTTTTAATCTTATTTTTATACAAGCTATGTGTTCTTTTTTTTAGGGGGGGTATGAAAGGGATATAATATTACTAACTAGTTAAAGATACAATTCTTGGAAGAAAAAAGCCTCAACAATCTAGATCCATTAGATAGGAAAGTTCTACGGGTTTACTAGTCAAAACACAAAAGTCATTAGCAGTTTCAACTCTCTTTTTAGCCAAAAAGTCCGCACACTGATTCGCTTCTCTGAAAATATGCTTAATAGTAATTGAGCGGAAGGTCCTCGTGATGGTCCTGCAATCATAAACAATGATGCAAAAAGCTGTGTTAGATCATTTTTACTGTTTACTAAAGCCACTATAATTTTTGCATCCAATTCAACTTGGAGATTTGTGATATGAAGGTCCTTTGCCAAATTGAGACCATCTCTTAGTGCCCGAAGCTCAGCCACAATGTTGGCAGTGTTGGAAGCTCTGCCAACATTCCTGTAGAAGCCTCCAACCCATTCTTCATCATAGTTGCGAATGATACCACCTGCCCTAGCTGGACCTGGACTACCAATAGTTGATCCATTTGCATTTAGGGCCTGTTTGGTTGGAAGTAAAATATTTTCCTTGGGAAAATATTTTCCGTGGAAGTAATTTTTCATGAAAATCATTTCCCTTTCATCATTTTCAGGTGTTTGGTTAGCTTATTGAAAATATTTTCTTACTTCATTTTTCTGGTGTTTGTTTAACTTTTGAAATATTTTCACTTTTATCTCTATCTTTACTTTCTACACATTATAACTACATACTTCTTCCCATGCAAAATAAGAAAATTTATCTCATTGTTTAACTTTAAAAAATCTTGGAGAAATGTATATATGAATAAAAAATATCTCCTTAAGCAATAAACAAATTGCTGGCCATTTAGTGTCAAATATCAAACACATGCAATGCTTATTGTGACATATATCTTGCATTCTCACTGCTGAAAGTTTCTCTAGAAAAGAATGTCCCTATTATACATAATTAATTACTAGCATAGGATGAGCAGGATGAGGTTCTTTTTTTATTTTGAATATACTAGGGGGAGGGTTGGGTGGTACGGGGGAGGGAGTGTAAGGAAGAAATCTTGGGTTCGAGTCCTCCTATTTACACAAAACAAAAAAGAACATACTACAAGATGTTTTCAGTAAATTTGGAACATACTACAGGCGGGATGCATGCATTTCGGAAAACAACTTCAGTAAGTTTGGAAGGGAAGTTGTTTTCCATAAGATGAGTGAAAATATTTTGCATAGGAAAATGTTTTCAGTAACTTTTGTGCAATCAAACACGGGAAATTAGGAAAATATTTACCTGGAAAATATTTTCATCCGAAACAAACGGACCCTTAGTTTGCAAACTCATGGAGGGGGAGGAGTCCATCCCACCAAAATTTACTCTTTAACTTTTATCCCTTCGGTTCTAGGTCCCAGGTGAAGGAATTGCACTAGCAATTACATTAGAGAATGAATGGTTATTATAGTATTGGTTATCAAACAAACTCCTATTTTTATGATTCCAAAGCGTCCAACAGGAAAATGCAACTAAAGTACCCTAAGGAATTCTAAAGAAGGAGGAGATGCCCATATTTAAGCATGCTCTTTTCAACCAAGAGCAGACACTCTCTCTGGTCTTCGATTGGAGTGAGATTGGCAGATTTAGCTCTTGCCAAAAAAATTTTGACCAAGAGCACCCCCCACAAAAGGTGCAAGGTATTCTCCAATTCATGGTTACAGAAATGGCAGACTTCCTCCTCGACAATTTTCCTCTTAAAGAGGTTAGCTTTAGTGAGAATTTTATCCTGGCAAGCAACCCACAAGAAATGATACACTCAACTGTTTGCTAACACTTTTCAAACCCATGAAATATCTTCCTTAATCACATCTTTGGATTTTTCATTCTCAAATAGATGAACACTGGATTTTAAAGAGTACTAACTCTTAAAGTTAGCTTTCCAAGAGATTTGAGTCTTGAACATCTGACATCTGACTTTTAGGAATAACTTTAATGATATTTATGATATAATCAAGAAGTTCAAAGGAAATACAATCAAAATTTCATGAACCCCTATCACCAAAAAGAGAGGAAACAGTGAGGGAATCCTCTCCAAATTGAAGTGGACCAGAAACTAGACTCCTTAGATGACCAAGAAAAATCCAATCTTCCAACCAAATCCTAGCATGTTTACCATCATTGGTGGCCCATCCCACTCCTCTATTATTAAGGTTTACTCCAATCATAAGAGTCTTCTGATTCACAAATCCTTTAGTATGGTTAAGGATCAATATTCTATTATGCCTAGTGTCTAAGGAATTCACGTGTCTATGATTCAGAATCTTAGCCCAAGGTTGATCTTTCTCTTGCATAATTCTCCAGCACAACCCAACCATTAGGGGTGTGCATCGAATTCAAATTTTGTAATTTGAAATTTTTCGGAATTTTGGTATAGGAATTACCGACCGATTTCGATTTCGAATTCACTAATTCCGATTTCGATTTGAATTCAGAATTCGGAATTCGGAAACCTTTTTTTCTTTTTTATTAGATGTATTGTTATATAATATAAATTTTATATTGCATATATTATAAAAAATATTATTATATATATATTAATATATATGAATATACATATTATAAAATGAAATTGAAATAAAAATATTATTATATATAAACAAATAAATATTAATATATATATTATAAAACGAAATTGAAATCGAAAATTCCGATTTCAAAAACTCCATTACCGAATTCGAACCAAATTCACATAATTCGAAATCGAAAATTCCGATTTTAGTATCAAATTCTGAATTACCAATTTCAAAATTTTCGAATTCAATTTGAATTCGGTCGATAAATCGAAATTTTTTGATTTTGCACACCCAGCCATTGCTGCATCATTCACATTAGCAGTCTTTCTAATACCAAGACCACCAAGAACTTTGGGAGTTTTAATGGTCTCCCAATTTACCAAATGGACCTTCTTATTATCCAAATATGACCTCCAAAGAAAATCTCTTAAAGCGTATCAATACTTTCACAAATGGTTTTAGGCAATGTTGTTAAACTCAAATCAGATAGCAACTCGGCTAAACTACTAAGTCAAAGGTCAACTGGTCGGATAGGTCGTACTGTTCTAAAAAATCTGCTGACATCAGCATGATGTTATAATTATTTTATATTTTTATAAGTTCCAAAAATATTGAAACTAAGTTGTTGATTATATTTGGCAAATCATGAAAAATGTTTTAAAAATATTAGACTTGCAATAAAGTATACACCTAATAATTATATATAAAAATATAAATTCATGATTAAAATATGCCCATTCTCCAAAATTACTTGAAAAACTAAATTAAAACAAATTAATGCAAGTTTGAATCACTGATGCTAAATTAATGAGATCATAGGGATGAAAACATCTTGATTTAGAAATCATTTAGAAAAGTGAGTTGATATTTACAATAAATGGATGACTTTTCTTATTCCTATTAATAAATGAAAGTATTACAATTTAGATAACTCAAATTATGTTTAGAGAAAAGTAGAAAGAAAAGTTAGAGAACCGGGTCAACCAGTCAAATCGAGTCACCGATTTAGTTGATTTTTGATGATTTTGATAAATTTTTGACCAAAGTAGTTATATAGTACAAACTAATTTAGAAAGAAGGTCAGTTCACGATCGGATCGATCGAACTGATGGATCCGGTCTGGGTCTAACAACACTGGTTTTAGGGAGAGGTATGTTTTAGGCATAAAAGCAGGCAATAGCAAATGAGTTTTGCTGAATGGTTGCCTTTCTTCCTGCAAAAGACAACAAATTTGCTTTCCATCCAACAAGTGTGCTTCTGATTTAGTCAAGAATGAAATGGTATTTATGCCTGGCTACCTTTTGCTGACAGTCAAAGATTCTCAAGTACAAACCAAGATCTAAGGTACTGATAATACCCAAAAGGTTCTTGTTATCCTGATCAGGCTATGGAATATTTTTTGAGAAGAAAATTTTTGATTTCTCAAGATTAACTGTAAGCCTTGACCTGAGGCAAAAATTGTCTAGAACTTCCTTAACAGCAAGAGATTAAAACTTGTTTACAACTTGAGAACAAAATAATGTCATCCGCAAATATACAATGGAATATTAATGGGCCACCCCTCCCTATTTTTAAAAGGTTCCAAACTTTACTGTTTACAAATTGTTCAATACTGAGGACAAGATACTCCATATAAATTTAAAAAATATTGGAAGAGATGGGATCTCCCTGACGGATCCCTCTAATCCACTTGGTAGGTGCACCATTAATTAGAAGAGTGAATGGCCCAAAAGGTCACTAAACTATTAAAAATGGCACCCTCTGGTCACTAAACTTTTTTTGTGGCCGAAAAGGTCACTAAACTCGCAAAAACTCTCCAGCGAAGTCATTTTACCGAATTTCACCGGTTCCTCATCCGGTAACAGGGTCAATATGGAGTGGAGGAATATAGTAAAGGGGCAAAAATATCAAACAAAATATGGTCAACCTTTTTTTCTCTCGCAAGTCGTGCCTTAGATCTAGAAATTAGCTGAGTCCTCTTTTCATTTGTTGAAAGACAAATCTTCTCTCATCTATTCAAGGAAAAATCTCCTTCCATTTCATCCTGTCCAATGACTCATGGCAAGACGCAATAAACCGATTCATCAGGATACGAATCAAGAAAGTCAAGGAGAAATTTAAAAAAAAGAAAAAAAAAGAAGTGGCATTGTGCTAACATATAAGCTGAATCCAATTACTATCCATACCATTTCAAGTTCTTGAGCCATCAAAATACAGGGACCGCACCATGTTGCGTAGAAATCGATTATTAGTGGTACATTTCTCTCTCCCTTCACCAGATCTTGGACTTCTTTAGCAGACAGTTTTTTCTACACAAAGGAAGCAAAACAAAAAACCCCCCAATAAGCCTCTGAAAAACATCGAAAAAAGCTTCCTTTTTCTCGCAGGAAAAAAAAGACAAAAATGAAAAATATACTAGAAAAAACACTTTGTAGTTGTTGCATGCTAAACAATGAATTCTCTGCACCGCCTAATCCCAAGAAACCAGCCACTAACAGAGCAGTACTATGTAATCAGCTACAAAAAAAGAGTACCGAATATTACCACAAGATAATCCTCTCTGACATACTTGCCAGCAGGTGGTAGGCAACGCAACTTTCTTGATGGCTGTTGAGTTGAAAGCAAAGAGGGCCTGTTGGCTGTGGAGATGGGATTTCTGTTGGGGACGGGGTTGAAGAAGAAAGAGCTGGAGTAATGGGTTTGTAGTAGATTCATGCCAGAGGGACCAAGACGTGGCGGAGCATGAAAGGAAGAAGAAGAAGAGAGAGCAGAGTCCATTTTTTTTGCCCGCCCGCCGTCCGTTTTCCTCCTTACCTGATGCTAAAGAGAGGAAGTCGGAAAAAGGAACTGTCACCTTATCTGATGTGCGGCATTTCCAGCAGAAAGGAGGGGGAGAGAAAAAAAGGTTGACCATATTTTGTTTGACATTTTTGCCCCTTTACTATATTCCTCCACTCCATATTGACCCCGTTACCGGATGAGGAACCGGTGAAATTCGGTAAAATGACTTCGCTGGAGAGTTTTTTCGAGTTTAGTGACCTTTTCGGCCACAAAAAAAGTTTAGTGACCAGAGGGTGCCATTTTTAATAGTTTAGTGACCTTTTGGGCCATTCACTCTAATTAGAATGGCAAGTTTGGTTGAGGAGATGCATTTCAAAATTATAGAAGTCGGTGGAGGAGGGAAATCAAAATGGTTTAACGCCTCTCTTATAAAACTCCATTCCAACTTATTGTACGCTGCTTTCTCCAGATCCAGCTTAACGGCACAAAAGCCACATCTCCCCGTCTTTTGGTTAAAACAAACGTCATCAGCCCCCCTCCTACCAAGAGAAACTTGTTTTGAGTTAGCAAAACAATGGACTCCATGATAGGTCTCATCCTCTTAACAGAAAATTTTATAGGATATTACAGAAACTAAAATTTGAACTAGTTTTTTTTTTTTTATAGAGCTCAACTCGATTCAAGCATTAAAATAAAGCATCAAGCACAGATTGCTATTATAACCTTAGACACTAGTTGTATATGTGAAATTACTTCTGATTTGTTAAGTTAGATTAAGCAACAACTTCTCTTTATTAAATTAATATGCATCAGACGCGCCTAACTTTTGATTGGTACCGTAGAATAGCACATGGTACAACTAGTAGTCCAGTTTTGTTTCACACCACTAGACGTACCCAAAATTTTGCCCCATCCATACAAGATTACGAGTAACTTTCATTTTACTTCACTGCTCGAGCCATGCGTTCACAAATTTGTATCTTCGACAGGTACGAGGGAGGAGACAACATTTGAAGTGACTTTGTTTTCTCATTAATCGCAACAGAGATTCGTACATTGAATAGGTTAGGAGTTTCAGTGTGTGATGCTAGGTCAAACTCCAATTTTGGAATCCGGCCATCATCATCAGCCAAATCAGGCAATGAAAAGCACTAAAATTTCAACCACCAATATGATTTATACAATTTCTAGCATCAATAGGAGCATTAAACAAAATACACATAAATCAACAAATAGCGTGCAATTACAAATCTCTCTAATTTAATCTCCAATCTAAACCTTTGACAAGGGACAAAATACAAAATCCTAAAAAATCTACACCTGATAGGATTACAGAATCAGAAGACCGAAAAAAATACAATTGACTTTTATCTCTGGACTGAATCAGGCCCTCCATGGTTACTGGTGGTGGATGACGATGCCGCCCTACCATTTAACATCCCGTTGTCCACTGGAGGAGTTACTCCCCACTTTCCTTCTGATTCCTGGGGCTCTATCACTTTGACAGACCCATCTGTCAACCCAATTGCAAATTGGTTCGGGTCTTGAGGATGTGCCGCAATGACAAGTGGATACACAGCTTGACTTCTGTCAGAGACCAAAGAAAGTACTATCAACCAAACATACACCCAAAAATAAAAAGTTTTTTTTTTTTTGCCGCTTAATAAACCATCAGGAAACATTGGGATGCAAACATCCTGTTCTTACCCATTTAATACTGCCTGGGATAAATACGCCGATGGAGCAACCCGACATCTTAGCCTTAGGGTATCAGCATCAAAGACCCCAATATTCCCATCACAGAACGAAGCATAAACTAGTTGACTGTTGCAGGAGTATGCAGCATATGAGATGGGAGCAGAAAGGACATCTTGGGGAACCCACTGCAGAAAACATTATCCATGCAAAACTTTTAGTCATCTTACAAGCAACCTTGACCCCAAAGATTTAGAACACGTCATACCTGACGAATGCGATCAATCTTAGCAGCATCATACAATGCTAGCTGTGTCTCATGTGATACCAGCAAGCGGATTTGATCAGAATGGAACTGAACTCGAGTGTCACCTGTAGGTGCTTTCCCAGCAGGGAGTTGGATGGGGACTGATTTCCGCTTGTCCCATGTATCAATACTCCAAACACAAAGCTGCAGGTTTGTATATGACAGTTTAAAGATCAACAGCCATCTTAGCACACCATAACAGGAAGACAAGTTCCAGCGAGTACAGAGGAACAGAAAAATGAAAACAACTGACAGGGCTAGCATGCTTTTAGGATTACCAATAATAATTAGTTAAAATAACCAACAATGGATCATGGGGATCAAATTTCATCTCTAAGAAAGACGATGAAACACACATTTTAATATATGACCTACAGCAGAAGAAACAAAGCAACCTTAGACATCTTGTAAATGAAAAGGTCCCTTTAACAAACATGATTTTTCCTTTTTTTTTTTTTTAAAAAAAAAAACCTTTTGTTTTCTAGTCAATATCTAGAAACCCACCCACCCAACCCCCCCCCCCCCCCCAAAAAAAATGGAGGAGAAGAAAATCTCTTCACTTGCTCTTAGCCATAAAAAACAGGAATTGCTTTTTACCTGAGCATCAGCACCAGAAGAAACTAATATATTCAGGGTGGTGGAAAATGCTAAACCAGTTATGCGCTTCTGGTGACTTTTCAGCTTTGATTTCACCTATACAGTGTCATTTGATTGACATCACTGCCGATTATACAAGTGTCAACAGTAATCTGAGATCATATAAAGTGATGGAATCAATACCTCATCTACCCTAACATTGTAGATGTGGATGGTGGAATCCTCCATACCAATGGCTATAATGTTATTATCTTGAGGATGGAATGCCAAGAAAGTTGAAGCCGGTGGTGGCGCCATAAATGTCGTCATCACCTTCATAGGAAACCACATTGAAGACAATTACATTATAACTGCTAATGTATCTTTGAAAATTTTGATCAGACAAATCGTGAACATACTTATATGAAGACATACCTTAAAAGTCATCATATTGAACAATGAAACCTTTCCACCAGCAGCTGACATTACATAAGAATCATTCTTTGAGAGAGCTATGCACGGAACTGCTTCCTCAAGGTTGACACCTGAGACATCATTAGTCATAAGAAGACCACTGTTTGGTTGCCAATGTTGTGGAACAAGATTGGCAGTGGCCTTTAGACCCACATTTACTTCAGAAACTTGTTCATAATATATTTGTTAGGAAAAAATGAAGGAAGAAGAGATAAACTCCACAACAATATAGGGAATCATTCCCATTACCTTTCCAGAAGGATTTTGCTCATTTCGCACCCACTTCCACAGCTTCTGAACACCATTTGATCCCAGTGCCAAAAGGCCAACACCAGAGTTTGTATAAAGAAGCCGAGCAACCTATATATGAATATGTCAATAAAAGCACATTCTTCACAAGCAACACATGCAACGTAAATGCCAGTTAATTAGTCCACCCACCTTGTTACCCGCATCTGTGCTCTCTGGCATCGTAACCATTCGGCATTGAACAGGATCTACAATTTCAGCCAACTGCCAAGGTTTCATTTTATCATTAACATCATCTAGCGTTCTTGGTTTCTCCATGCTTCTAGACATTGAGTCAACTCCATTCTGAAGATTTAAAAATAAATAAATAAACAAGATACCCAAACAGACAAAAGAAACACTTCCCTAAAAAAAAAATTCAAAATATTGAGATTGAAGCACGCATCTGGGCCCACTATATTGACCATACTCCAGTAAGCAGTGTTACATGAGAAGACAGTAAACAACACCAAAGCATTTAACTCCTACACCATATAGTACGACTCAGACAAGTGAAAATTCTTCATAGAAAATCAACAACAACACATGATTGCAACATCAATCGTACCTCCTGCCAGGGAATAATTCAGTAAGCTAGTCAACAAATTACCTAAAGTCAATCCTACAACTAACGTTGGTAACATTAATCTACACTTGGGAAAGAAAATGGCAAGTTAGCCAACACGTACCCAAAGTTACTCCTACAACTAACATTGTTACCACTAATTCTGGAACACATTTTTTAAAAGAAGAAAAAATTCAACGTACAAGTATTGGAGATGGCCTAACAGGAGAGCTTCTTTCAACTTTGCAATTAACAGGAGGAACATTTGCTACAGAAGAGCCAGAAGCCTGCTCAGCAGACAGAGATCTCAGTTGATTATACATGGTGAATAAAAGAACAGAAGGATTTGAGTTCATTATACAAGGTAAATAAAAATATGATCAGGACAACAACTTACGGCCTCGCAGTTTTTTTTTTTGGGGGGGAGGGGGGTGGTTTGGGCTTAAAGTGGCGAGAGAGAGAGAACCTTAATTGCAGCTGCTTCAATAGGTGACCTCAGTGCTTCAAAACCAGGGTTTTCAGCAGCTCTTAAGGACCTCATACCTGCAGCATTTGCAAGTATCTTGATTCCATTGTCTGCAGTAGTAACAGCAAGGAGATTCCCTTCTTTGTTGAATCTCAATCGAGGAAGACTCTGTAGCAACAGAAGTAAAAAGTTGGTCAACTTGACTCTTGGTTTGTTTATACATTGTATGATATTTTCTTCTTTTTTTTTGGCTTCATTTTTTCCTCTTCCTTTGATCTCTCTCTTTCAAGTTTGATTCTGTTACAAAGCTAACAACCGGGAAATACAAATTACTGTAACACTAACCGAAAGACCACCCTCTGCATCTGTACTGGTAAGAATGTTATTGTTGTCCATATCCCAAAACTTGATCTGGCTATCTTCACCCACAGCCAAAAAGTGATTTTGAGTTGTATCAAACTGTACAACCAAATTTGACTTCTTTCTGAACCCAGTGTACGTCCTTTTTATGGCCCCTTCACTTTCATTCCATTCAACAAGAAAAGAATCTCCTTCTTTACCAGTTCCACAAGAGAACAATCTAAATGGAAATGAATCAAAAACACCATTAGCCAAATATACATGTATTAAGTAGAGAGAAAGCGAGGTCTTTACTGTAGCCAAACCTCAATGGCAACAAGAGATTTTACAAACTGTTGATATTGGGGAAATGGAAAAGCACGTGGATCCTCAGAACAAAGATATATCGCTAATCTTACCTGCTTCCATCAGCACTGTAAAGCATTGTGGTACACCAATGCCCAGGAGCATCATAGTCAACTCTGGATCCCATATTGTCATACAACCAAGCCTTAATTTTCCCATCGATAGCAGTTGAGAAGATAAACTGAAAAAAAAAAAAAAAAAAAAAAACACAGGTGATTCTCTCAATAAGCAGTTGGTGTCAGGCAGGTTAACAATAATATGATTCACCTCACAATCACGGTCAAAGTAGCTAATCACTTAAAGAACAGTTAAACACGGGTGAGAACTTCAAATTTGTTTTGCCATCAAATATACAATTCCAAATTTTCCACGTAGATGCTAGATTGGACTGATAAAACGATATAATGCCTGAATACAATATCAACATATTCCAACATCTTTTGCAACAGAGTGTCTTGTGACACACTATAAATTATTGATTCTCTTGATAAACAGTTGCTTCTGCTTTTCTTTGTCATACCTGAATATTCTCCTTTTGATGAGGACATATAGAGTATACAGGGGCTTCATGCCCTTCAAAATTGAATAACTTCCGTCCTGTTAAGTCCCAAACCTGTTTCAGATTTTCCTTTAGCTACCTAATAGATAATAAATTCAACTAAATTAATTCGTTGTTTCTTTTTTAAAACTACCTTGATCAACTTGTCATCTCCACAGGTTACAACACACAACTGTTTGTTTGGATGGGCAAAGGCCAAATCATTTACTCCTCCAGTATGGGCATCAATCTGCAAGCACAAGAATATGCAAATAAAAAAAAAGGTTGCAAAATTTACCTTGTCACAGTCCAGCAAATTGTAACATACCTCCAGATGCTGGCGCAGATCATTTGGTCCAGCATAGGCATACAAATGGACTAAATGCTTACTGAATGCAGCTCCTGCAGCATGAAATAAGCAATAATTATAACTGTTCACATGCACCTTCCAGACCAGTTAATTTGTGAAGCCACATACCAATAAAAGTGCCATCTGGACTCCATGTAACCCGGCTTACAGAAAAGGGTCCCTCTTTTGCAACAGAAGCCTGTTCCAGACTCTTTTAAGGTGAGAACCAATAAGGACACTTTTCAATTTTGGATAATAGTGCGGAAACATATTAATACTAGTCAATAGAGGACTCGTAATTACACAATGGATCATAGAACCCTTTACCACTACAGCTGCCTCGTGGGTGAAAAACCAACAAATACAAAACAGAGCTTTTTATCCTCCTAAGTGCTATCATTGTTTAGTTTCAATTTTCAAAATTACAACTCAATCCATCTTTGTCAATTTCTGCTTTCAAATCATGCTACAAGAAAATGTTAATGATACGAGTACTACGCATACATAAAGCAAAATATGCATATACATGTATAACATACTGCAATAAATGTCCCATAAATGTATATACACACGTACATAAGTGCCACTCACACAAATCACAACTTCTACATGCTTAACTACATATGGATGAATACAACTACATGAATATTAAAAGCCACAGATGAGATATGACCTGAAACGGCAATGTACAAGCTTGAATCTCCCAAATCTTAAATGGCTTTGTAACCAGCTTTTCTCGCATCCCAACCTCCCAAAGTGTAATGTCACCATTATTAGAGCCCACTATTGAGAAAGGCCATTCAGATCACAGACCACAAATGTAAGTATGCAACGAAATTTTAGGTCCATAGAGCATAAAGATAGCACTAAAAAGCTTCTATAAACCATCATTACCGAGAAGCAATGTATGGTGAGAAGGATGAAAATCCATGGTTGTGATGGTAGATCCTTGATGCATGGTAAAAGCTACATTTCTTGGTAGGTCATCCAGGGACCAAGATGGCTGTTGACGAACTGTAGGATAGGTGACCTGAAAACAAGAATATACTCTTAACTAGAAGACATTTAATACAACAACTTATCAGCTAGACAACCGAAGATGGTAAAAATAAAAATGAAAACGAAAAACGAAAAAAAAATCCTCTGCATCACCTCCTCAACTGACTGTGCTGGACGTAAACGTTTCATTAGCTGCTCATGCTCAGCATTCTGGTAATCAACCATTCCCAATGTTGCCGGAGGAGTAATTGGACGCTTCAAGATTGACACTGTTCAAAGGCGAAGCCAATTCAACATGACCAAAGCATTTTAGCAAAAGACTCAGATTTCTCGTCAGGTCTAGTAAAAGAAAAAATCAAGAATTTCCATGAGTTTTTTCATTGGGCTCATATTCAAAGACAGGTTCCTGGTGTAACAGTTACCATTGAAGGTTGAAAAAGAGCTAGACAGACAACATCAGAAATAGTTTAACTGCTCACCTTGATTTGGTGGAACTGGTAAGGATGATGCAGTCACAACAGCTGCCTGAACAGATGAAGATGCAGCAGCATTTGCCATCCAACCTGCTAAAGCATTTGCGTTGGCAGCTGCAGCAGTTGTTGGAAAGGGCTACAAGAAGTAGAATGAAAGCAAAATATATATTAATAAGCATCCTCATATGGAAGCAAGGTTCAAGTTGACGTCAGGACATATGCCTTTTTATCCACAAGGAATATGGATTTCATCCTCGTATGAAAACTAGGTTGACCTGAACATCCAGGATTTGTGCTTTTCTCGTTAAGAAAAAAGGCTTTTTAGAAGCTTTTCTTATTTTTACGTCCCCTTTTTTTCAGGGAACTATCTTTTGTTATGGAGGAGAAGGTGGATACGGGCCACCATGCTGAACAAAAGGATAAATCAGAATTAGCATGAGAACATTTACCCCATGTGTTCCAAGTGACGTATAAGCAGCAGGTTTTGCCACTGCAGCAGCAGGAGGCATATTCACTGGAGTTGGAGCAAGAGCCCCATTTGGAGGTGTGCAGGTATGGTCTGTGAACAAGGTCTTAATATCCGGGTTTGGCCTCGGATTCTTGCAGAGCTGGTGCTGCCAGTTTAAACTGCAATGGCCACGTCATCAAAACACATCTCTCACTAAACGTATGAACAGCACGAGTATCTTTAAATTTTTTAGCATTGTCAGCAGCCATTTTCGCCATCACTCTCTCAATGGAGTTCATGGCAAAAGCAGCAATCATTCATGATTTAGAACACAGTTAATTCATATGATGATAAAAAAATGGCCACTAAAGCCGGTAGTTCAAGGCCATCAAACCTTTGATTTATTAAGGTCCGCAATCTAGATGCTTTTAAGGTTGGAAAAACAAGCTTTTCTCGAAAAAGTGGATTAGCTTCAATTAACTTTTTCAGCTCTATCAACATTATACTTCGGGCGGTCTTGGTGTCACCATACTTGGATAACTGTTCATTTTCCCTGCAATCAACAAAAACAATTAGAACAAACATATTTTGATCAGCTACAAAGTAAGTAACAAGCATACTGCATTTAGAAAGAAAGTCATGAACTATAAGAAAAGCAGGCACCAAAATTTCAAATTTACAAAAATATAAGTGATATCTAACAAAAGAAGATATTGCTTCCACAGAAAAACTCCAGAATTTTCAATTCAAAATAAGTAACTTAACCTAGGTAGTGCATACAGATTAACAAACAAACAAAGAGCAATGGGAGAAACCGTGCCTGCTAAACTGCATGCAAAATAATGCACCATTAACTGTGCAGCAACCAACCATCATTTTCCAGTTTTAAAGTTCATTAAAGACCGATCTATCTTTAATAAAGTTGAAACATACATAATACATATTATCAAATTTCTGAACAGAAAATATGATACAGCTATAGCTGTAACTAATTAAACAAATCTATAAAATCTTCAGCAAAACATAAAGACCCATCCTTTGCATGTTCACCCTTCTAGTCATTATTTGCTGTTGAGAACAAAGAAATGTTTTCCAGCTGTGCATCAGAACCCGTTTTAGTTAAACGCTTTTTATTTCTTCAACTAAAATAAATTATAGAAATAACTCTTAACAACTTGGCCTCCAAAAAATTCAAGGCACAACATTCTCCTCAGTGACTGAGCCTTTAGGTCCTTCGTCAAACAAGCAAGACACACATGCACACACAACCTGTCCATGTGGGCCACATGATGTAGACAATAAGATCAAGCTATTGTAAGCATTTAGAACTGTCTTCAATCTTTAAAAAAAAAAAATAGAGATCAAAAACTTAATGCCAATTCAAAGATTTCCTGCCAGTATCTATCAAAAACAGTAGAGGGGCCATGTCTTTTCAGCAGCAATAAATATCCTATAACACGTAAGAAAAGCACACTACCTGAAATTATTGAGAGTTAACAGCTGAGTAATCTCTTTGTACAAATCCTCATTGAATGTTGAGAAGACTTTCAAATCATTGACCAGTATCTCAACTGCCTTTGCCTTGTCTTGCCTGCAAAAGAAGTCAATATTACCAAAAGAACAATAAAAGATCAAATTCAATCCAGGAAAAAACCTAGCCAAGGTAAAAATGTAGTATGAATCTCGACATACCGATCAAGGGCTTCAAGATACTTCTGCTTCCTTATTTCGAAAAATATCTTCATGGAGTATCTATTATCATCGACCTTGGTGAATCCAGACAAGTACTTTTCAACTTCTTCCCATTCACCAGCATGTACTTTTTCCTCAAAATACTTCATGTTAAAGAAAAACCCTGATTCTTGCTCAAGCCTACAAAACCATTATGTACATTATTCATCATTGGCTAAGCATTCATTTTTTATTCAAACCAATAAGTATATTATTCATCAGTCGTAAACCATTCACTTCTGTACTTAAAAAATTCTTTTCACATAACACAACTCAAATTTAATTACTTCTCCAAGTTTCTTTTTTTTTATTTTTAATTCTCATGGACAAAACCAACCAACATTCTCTCCAGTAACAACAACCCTACAAAAAGTTCATAACTTGACTAAATATCCAAACTGTTTACCACTTTCCCAAAATGCCAAAAAAGACAAAAGAAGCTTTCAGTACAACATTTCCATTTCTTTATCCGCATCAAAATCCACATGCATAAACCCAATTACTAAAATCAAAAAAATTCCAAAAAACATTCATTTCACATCCATGCAGAGCAGTAATTTTTAAAAATTGTTTACAGCTGAACTAAAACCTCAAACCCCAAGTCAAAAACTAATTATTAAAATTAGCAATCTTTTCATCATTTCCGAATTTCCAAAATTAACAATAACTAATCGCTCAAAATTTATCCAATCTCAACTAAACAGTCTCAAAATTAAGTTAACATCAAAACAGAAATGTAAACAAAAAAATTAAAAATTCAACAAATATAAGCAACAAAACAATATAAAAATTAAAAATTAAAAGAAAGGGAACGGAAAAAAGAAGCAAAAGAGTTTACTTGTGAACAGATTCCTTAAACTTTTCCTCTTCTAGAAATTGAAGTATGAGGAAAACCAATTCTCTACTCAACGACGACATTTTTGCTTCACCCCAAAAACCCCTCAAACCTCCACCACCGATTCACCAAATCCAAATCCCCAACCACTCGCAATCAGATCGAAGCCCTAGAAAGCCCGAGCTCCAGCCCGAACCCGAACAAGCCGACCCGACGCACCACCGACGTCGATTCTCTAGGGTTCCCGAAAAAAAAAAAATCACCACCACAAAAGCAGCTGCCGCTCGAACAAGTATCCAGCCTCTCACACAACAGAGAGAAGAAGCTAAAGGCAAAAGTAGTGAGAGAAAGTTAGAGAGAGGAAGAGAAAGAGAAAGGAGAGCTAAGAAGAGAGGTTTTTGGGTTGGCTAGAGAGAGAAAGTCGAGAGATTTATAGAAAGGAAGGAAGGAAAAAAAGGGGGGTGAGGTGATGGTGGTGGGGGACGGACTTGGTCTCGCTATCTTCGATGCGTTTGGCAGGAGTCTATCTTTTTCCACTGACCTATCTCTGATAAGAATAACTGCTTATCAAGATGATCCGCATAGCTTATTCAATAAGCAAGCGGACTTATCATTTCGGGCAATGCACTTATCGTTGCGTGAAGTGGGGGAAAAAGGTGGAGCGGATTTGAAAGTGGGGATTCAAATGGAGTTGAATATTCAGGTTGAGTTACGTCCAAGTCGTCAGGGTTTAGTGGTGGTGGTGGTACTACTATAGCAGTCGTAGTAAGTAATTGTTCTTTTGCCTCGTTTTTTCTTCCCGAGTTTTCGGTTGAGGAGATATTGATGAGATGTGGCGGGGAACTGTCGCTTTCGGGGAGCATTTAATTCACGGGGCTAATTTCTCGTTATATTCGCGTGATGTTATCTCGGATTGGGTTTCTTTCTTTCTTTTTTGTGTGTGAGTGTGTGTGAAGATTGGTCTTACGACATTTGTGTCAGAGAAGGAGTTTGGGAGTTCAGAAAAAGGCCGGAAAAGGAGGATTGAGGTTGCGAGTGGGCGCGTGGAGTACACGATCCTTTTGAGATAAGGTGTGGGGCCTTGGAAGTTACTTGTCTAACTGTACAATTCTCAACCTAGACGTGTTTTTAAGGTTAATTCATACAGTATTTGAAAAAACTTGCCTTATATTTATGTGGATGATAAAGGCCACTTTTTAGGTAAGAACTGTGAATAAAAGGTAGAATTCTCCATTTGCGTCGTATATGATATATATATATATATGTATGTATATGTTGCCTTTTTTTTTTTTTGGGATTGAATTAATATCCTTTCACTTCAAATTCACACCGTCATTCACCAAATCAATATATCTTTTTTGGCAATTATGTCCCGCCACATGACTTAATTAATGCTCCATAATAATTTGAAAATGTTTCTTCGACAAGAAAAAATTAAATGAATGTGTTACCAAAAAGGACTATTTTATTGATTTTCATTTTGGGAAAATCCCAACTCTCACTTTGATTTAGATAAAACAAAGACAAATAAAAAAAAGAGAGGAATTTAAAATTGACCGTTATTCTTTGATGTGTTGTGTCCATGTATAGTTTAGTTGAAGGACGTTATTTGTCTAATTAGAGAATGGAAATCATGAATTTAGAACAGATCTATGTAAATTTAGATCACTTCTAGTTGTTTAACAGTAATGTATATCTTTTTTTTTATATTTATACCATAGAAAGTAGATCAAACATAGTCAAGTTAATTTCTCTTAAATAATGCACGAGGCATATATAGGATCAAGTTAATTACACTTCTTTAGAAAACTAAGAGCCTATTTGGATTGTCATTTTCTGAAAATTTTGTAGAAAAATGAATTATAATGATTTGATATATGTGAGACGAAAAGATGATTGGAATATATATGTTTACGAAAAATAATAATTTTTTTTAGGAAAAAATGACATCAATTGTCTTTTAATAAGTGTCTATTGGATACTTGGACATATTATATAGAACTTATAAATAATGTAAGTAATGAAACAATGTGGACAGCATTTTCAACTTCATAAATCACCTATACACATGATTTAAAGTTTTGACGATCCCTTGCAATTTCATTCAGGATTCATTCAAAATTTTGTTTTTATATTTTTTAGACAAAGTTTTTGAATTTGTAGTTGCCAAAACAAAATATATCAATCTAAGCTGAGTTGATTAATAGATTTGGCAATTGGAGATATTCACAAAATTATTGAGGCTATTGTGTTCTATTTGATGTTTGAATGTGTTTGGACCTTTATAGTAGATTTTTTTTTTCAAATTTTCAAATCTATAATATCTGTTATTCTTTAGATCTATTTTATTTTTATATGTATAATATAATTTCTATCATTCCTGTAAATTTCATTGTTTAACGAAATCATGACTTTTTTTTGTCAAATATAATTCTCAGGACATGATTTAGAAGAAGGAAAATATAAGTCAATTTGCAACTCATTAAAATTCTCGAGAAAATTTCCTGATGAAATTAAAGATAAAAATCAATTGCAAAGCTTTTTAGGATACTTAAATTATATTTCCAATTTTGTTCAAAATTTTAGACAGATTTATGAGCCATCCCTCATGATTTTACGAATGGAGGAGAAAATTGGAACTACAATTGAAATTCTATCTCCACTATTTCATCAAGTTTTCCATTTAAAAAAAATTTAAAATGTCATGGGTTCTAATCTCCTCTCCCTCTCTCATACTAAATATACATATAAATACATACACACAAATATATATAGATTGTATCCCATTGTCTACATATTTATTACTCTATAGTCTATAGAGTAGCCCAACCTTCTAATATCCATGATTCTCGGCAATCGCCATTAAGAGGTCATCCAATTAATTAGTGGTCCTAAAAATTGCATTCATAGCAATCAATTAAAATGTGTGAAGTCGCTGCGCTTCTGTAAATTTTTCCTACGTTCTCTAACTATCACTGCAATCTTATTCTTCCTGCCGATTCATCTGTTAGAGCTAATATGTACTTTAGATGTTAGATATTTAAAAAAGTAAGATTAATTAGGAAAAATGTATAAATACAATGGTGGATAATAATTATTAATGTGTGTGCATACATGATAGGTTAATGAAATTTAGATATAATAAGGAGTGTTCATTGGACACCCATCAAAATTTTTTTTTATATAATTATCAACCGGTGAGGTCTTAATTTATGTGTAATAGCAACTAAAGCTTCCAATTACTGGACATTTCGATCCAAAGATTTTTCTATTAACCTTTTTGGCCTTTTGTCAGAATTGAAAGCGACGTCATCTTTGGGATAAAGGCGGTAGTATTTTATGCTTTTTTCCCAAAAATATTAGTCTTAAGAATGTAACATTTTTTTGTTAAAGAGATACTTCAAAACTTATAAGAAAAGAAAAAAAAAAGAGCTTGAATATCAAATAGGATCTCACAGTCACTTGACTAAGCCCCGTTTGGGATTGCAGTGTTTTTGGTAAAAAAGTACTTTTAAGTGCTAAAAGTACTTTTTAAGTGTTTCGTAACTATCATTCCATAAAATTAGGAGTAAAGTTTTTGATGTTAAAAGCACTTCTAGCAAAAGTTCAAATTTGATACTTTTAGAGTAACTTTTGTAATTTAAAAAATAAAATATCAAGTTTAATCATCTTATCCTATATTATGAACTAAATAAAGACATAAACACTTTTAGAAATTTTCAAATTACACATTATCTAATACAATGAGTACTTATTGAATTATGTCTCCAAACAATATATGTGGCATGTATTTGTAGACAATGGAATTTAAAATTCCATTGTCTACAGTATTTAAATCATGTAATATAAATTTAAATTAAAAATTCAAATCATGTACATGTGGCATGTAATATAAATATAAATTTAAAATTAAAATCATGCATATGTGGCATGCATCCATAGCTATTAATGTAAAAAATTCACTACACTGTCAGTGCATAAAACGTTAATTATTAATTTATTACCCTTTAATTAAATAGCCCAACGTTTCTTGTGCATAACTTCTCTGTAGTTATCTATCAACAACCATTTAATAATATGTGGTCCTCAAAACAAAACCTGATTTGACATCAGTCTAATGCATTATGCAGTAACGGCTAATCCTTTCCATAATTTCCAAATATCATTTTCACTCTTATTGTTGTCATTAAGTTTGTTGGCATTGAAAGAAAATAAAATGAGAAAAAGGCCAAACAAAAAAGTTTTTATTAAAAAAAAAAGAGGTTGTTAAGAAGTCTTGCCTAATGCACCATAAAGAGAATTATTCAGACGTACCTTTCTTGAAAATATGGAGAGCTATAAAAGAAATTGAATTCAAACTCTGACGTTTGCTCCAACATGTTTATTTTTCTCGCTCTCATGTTCCAGACATTCATTGAACAATTAGTCAATTGCATCTAACTAAGTCATAACTTTTGTCCATAATCCACATAGTTAATGTATATAATAATCCTCTAATTGTTTTTTTTTCCAATGAAGCCAATTTGCAAACTTGACTTTGAAGTTTGAAAGAGAAGAATCGATCACATCCTTGGATCCTTTTCTATAATGGCTTGCATGTGACAAACAAACCCTCCCACTAAAACCAGTGCTCCCAAAACCCTAGCATTTAATGTGGAAGTAGTAGTGATCACCTACGTCGCAAGCCCAAATAACACTCCTAGGTCAATGACGTGGCTCGCCATCTGAGTCCT
Source organism: Coffea arabica (assembly GCF_036785885.1). Lineage (NCBI taxonomy): Eukaryota > Viridiplantae > Streptophyta > Magnoliopsida > Gentianales > Rubiaceae > Coffea > Coffea arabica. The sequence goes on along the minus strand of NC_092313.1, from coordinate 71,475,123 downwards.
TTTTTTCCTTTTTCTTTTTCTTTTACTACTAGACTTGCCATCATGCACTATTCTTTACAAATAATTAAGCGTCTTTGTTCCAATTAGACGTGAATACTAGGCAAAATTAGATTCATATAGCAGTAATTTAAACAAAAAAAATGTGAACATCTGCCGTTCAAAATTTGGGCAGACAAGGAGGCTAGTATGCCATTCAAAAAATTTGATCTAGAAAAACTGTCAATAGTTTGTCCTCGTCAAAGGGTAGACTCCATTTAGGTCGATTAAGTATCAAAAATCACTTGTAAATTATGTGGTATATTTAATGGGTATTTCTTTTTTTTTTTTCTCGTTATCATATATGATTTAATTTTATGGACAGTTGTCGATTATCAGCTGACAACCTGCATCCATAAGTTAATGATCAAAATTTAGGGTGCATTTGATAAAATTAAAATTTAAGAACTAAAATCTGAAATCTAAATCTATTGAGTTAGTGAATTCTTAAGCACTAACTTTGATACGTTTGAGTATATATCACATTAAGATATAAGTGAATAGTTTATCGCTTATTTTTCGGAGCAAATTTTAGCTAAAAATTCAGTGTCACTTAATGAATTCAAATGTTCTAATTTTAGTTATCAAACGCATCTGAACCCGTTAAGTGTTGAATTGGATTTTTTTCTTTTTTTTGTGTCGTTATCCTATATGATTTAATTTTATGGACAGTTGTCGATTATCAGCTGACAACTATCCATAAGTTAATGATCAAAATTTAGGGTGCATTCGGTAAACTGAAGTTTGAAAACTAAAATTTTGGAGTTTGAAATCTCAAATCTGAATCCATTAAATTAGTAAATTGTTAAGTACTAACTTTAATACATTTGAGTGTATATCACATTAAGATAAATGACGCAGCAAATTTTATCTAAAAAATTCAGTGTCACTTAATGAATTCAAATATTCTAGTTTTGATTATCAAACGCGTCTGAATATATTAAGATCTGAACCTATTAAATTTAGATATTTAATTGAATTATCAAATAAGGCCTCAGTCACGGGCACAAATGTTTTAAATTCACAGCTCTTGTAACACTACACCATATTGACATGTATTAGATCCAATGAACAATGTTGGCATTTACAATTCCCAAATCCTTCTTGCAGAGTTCAAATATACTATTGTTATGATTCTGCAGCTTTTGACTTTTGAAAATATCTCACAGCAATTAATAAGTGACCATATGAACCGAGTTTATCTAAATAAATAATAATTTCAAGCTTCAAACGAATGTGTGGTGGAAAGAATACTAAACAAAGAGGTGGCAGCCGTAGAATATAGCAACTCCCAAATAGCACCGGTCAATGCTCCGAACCGCTACGTCTCTCACCTCATTTCCTCCCATCTCACGAAATTTCAAGAACTTTTCGGGAGAAATTCAACAAAGCACGAGAAAAAGAAGTTTGGAAAATTCTCCGTGTTTTTTTGGGAGGTTGTGGAGAAGTGTTGGTGTCAGGGGTGGGTCCCAGAAAAGAGGTCATTTCAATTTACACAGCCACCTGTCTGATCGATGTCTTTTGGTGGGGAGGGAGTTAGTTTTATTTAATCCACGCGCCAAGGGTAACGCGTGGGGTAAAAACTCTCGTCCTTTTTTACGGAAAGGTGAAGTAACGTATGGGGCGCACGTTGTTGTTTGGCGGATAAAAACGGGAGATTGATGGCGATGGGGCTCTCTCACAACGTACAAGCGCGTTGGGTATGTTGCGACGCGGGATGCTTAGATGCAGCCAAGTACAATTAATACAACCAATAAAAACAAGTTTTTTCCTTAATAAATCGAAAAGACAACATATTAAAAGAGGTCTCCAATTCCTCTTGCTAATTTCGATGTTTATTCTAACATAGGGGCACGTTTGTTTTTCTTCAACCCCTTCCAAAAGAAAATTCTATAAAGTGGAAATCAAAAATTTGAAGGAAAAAAAAGGATAATATTAAAATATTTATTTTAATTTTTTTTTCGTTGATCTATAGCATGTACTCACTCCCTTTTTTTATAACTAACGTTTAAGGTTTTGCACACCAATTAAGAAAAAATTTTCATTGTTTAAATCTATACACTACTTTCCTTTTGTACCCTCATTAATTGTCCAATTCACCCATGTTTTCTCTCACTAGAGTACTAAATGGTGCTGTTTTACTAGACCAAAAGCAATACAAACTAACTAGGAGTAGTAATTAAGAACCCTGTATTGGAAAAGAGAGATAAAAGGGTAAAATTGTGAAAAAATAATTAATGCTGCATGGGGATAGTAAAACGACAGATAAAAGTACTTAAGAGCAAATTTCTTAAACGTCAATTATAAAAAAAGGGAGGGAGTATATATTTTAGTGTAAACAAACTTATGTAGAGGATGATTTTGCCTAGATTTGTAAGGAGGACTAGTGTAGTACTTATTCTCACTTTCTAGAGTCTCAAAGATTGAGCCCGTTTGGATTGCTATTTTTAGTAAATTTTATAAAAAAAATTACTATATCGATTTAATATATGTAAAATAAAAAATAATTAAAAAAATGTTCACAAAAAACATAAAATTTTTTTGATAGAAAACAGCAATCCAAACAATTTTTGAAGGAAAAGGAAGAATTCTTCGATAGAGAAATTTCTTTGATAGAGAAATTTCTTTGATAGAGAAATTTTTGGATTAAAGTTTTCCACATAAAATTTTTACGTTTTCTATGACTACGTCTCTCAAATATTTTTTTTTATTTCGCATACATTAAATCACTATAGTATAATTTTTACCAAAAAATATCAATCCAAATGAAACCTAAGATAATAAATAATTTTATTTTAATCTTTGCATTGATCTATTATAATTTAGCGAGAATGAACTTGTTTACTGGATGACTTTGCCTTGGATTTGTATAAATAAATCATTATGGTACTTACTTAGAAGATGATTTATCCTAACTCAGTTTAATGCTCCGATACGACACAATGGAATACGTGGTTTAACAAACGAGGAAAACCTTCTACCATAATATAAAGTTGGTTAATCATGAGTCATACAGATGTATAGATGCTTACAAGTGTTGGTTCAGTTGGATGTCGCTTTGTCACAAAAAGTCGTGTGTTTGAATCTTACAGCAAATATAAGAGCTGTGTTGTTAAATGATCTATAAGAATCTTTGTAATCAATTTATGGATTCGGAAACATGCCAAATTGGTAGTAGTCAATTTTTTTGTGATCAATATATATATATATATATATATATATATATATATAGATTAACATCCTCACTATTTATATACCTTCACATTGGCCATATTGCCACAGCAATAATTTTATTCTCAAAGCAATTTGGATTATCATACTAATATGTGAGAATCTGTTGGGAACTTTTTATATGGATAATGTAATCTTTTAAAGCAAAATTATGCTAATATTAAAATCTCAGCTGTGACACTACCGTTTTCGAAAGGCAAAGCATATCACAAAACTTGGCCAAAACAATACTATGCACTAATGCCCAATGGATTAGGATTTGGTCTAATGGTTGAGTTTAAAACTCAAGAATTTAGGGACCTTGGATTTTAATTCCTCTTGCTCCTTCCCCGCTGCTTAAATCCCATCCCTCCGTTGCTAAGAATTTTTTTTGCAAAAATGGCTTAGGACTGAAGTCTGTAACAAGCCCAGGTGCGGGCGGTAAGATCTCCACTAGTTGATTTCACAATTGATGCAACATTACATGCACTTCTAGTTTACTTGCACGCAAAGTTGGTTTGTGCCCCATGTCAGTAGGGATTAAAATAGAACCCCACCAAAAAAAAAAAAAAAAACTAAAGAGCATATATATATATACTCCTTCCGCCCTACTTTGATAGTCCAGTTTCTTTTTTTACACAGTTTAAGAAAAAGTAATTAATTTTATTGGAAAAGTAAATTTAGATTGCTATTTTCCTAAAATACCCTCACATTAAATATGATACAATTTTATGGGAACTTTAATTGATGGTAAAAAAAGAATCAACTCTCATTAAATGGGGTAGATTTATAGTAACAACTACTTACATTGAATAAGGGTATTTTAGAAAAATTAAAATACAACTACATTCTTCAATTGGAGAGTGGACTATAATTTGGAACAGATGAAAAATGAATACAGGACTATCAAAGTGGGACGGAGGCAGTATATATATATATATATATTAGAGGGAAAAATTGGGGGAAAGAAAAAAAGAAAGAAGCTGAAACGATAATGATTACATAGGCTTGTACTATCTTGATTTTGTATACACAAAAGAAAGCGAAAGCCCCCCTCTGCTTCACTCAAATGACTCGTGAACCCAATTGTCTCCATTCTCCATAAGATTAAAAGAAGGGACAAGAACTTATTAGCTGGTATCAATTGAATGGTATGGAAGAAAATATCAATTTCAACCTAACCATTTGGCTTGTTAAATATGTGTCTAAATGGATATCATGTATGGTATGTGTACCTAATTAAATGTGATTTAAAGCAAAGATAAACCACTCAAAATGAATTTTTGGAGCAAATATTTTATACCATCACATCAATATTTTTATTGGTTGTGATATTTACTTCTTCATTGTTAGAAAAGTAATCAATTTTTTGTCTTATTTGAACGTTTGCCATCTTGCTTCCTTTTGGACCTCAAGCGAAATAGCTAAGCTGAATACATAGTCCATGCGCTTTTGGGGACATGGAATCCCTGATTAATTTGTTTTTATCTACACCCCATGTATGCTTTCCATTCTCTCATTCGTTGAACCTAGCAGTTTGGGGAAAAGTAAAAGAAGAAAAAAAAATCATTCTTTTCCGTTGTTCATTTTTTTTTATCCTATTTTTATTTTTTATTTTTGTCAAGGAAGCTGTTTCCAAGATGTGATTGTATAATTTTTGTGAGTTAACCCCGTCTGAATTGCTATTTTCTGAAACTTTTGTAAAAGAAATGTAAAAAAAAAGAAGAAGATTGAAACGTGTGTTCATAAAAAACGTAAAATTTTTTTGATAAAACATTGCAATCCAAGCACCAGATTTTCATCAAGACCCGCACCTTGACAAAAATTTTCGTGTGAAATTTGTCATACAAGTGGCACACGTTCTATAGTTATAAGCGATTGATGACTTGAAGGTGACTTGGATTTTTATACCCCATAAAATGGTAAGTGGTGACGCAAAAGTTTTTGTTTATTATGACTATGACTTTAGGATAATGTTTTGCAGGAAGGATATGCCAAAAAAAAAAAAACAAATTAATATGAACCTTTTGCAAGCTCTGAAAAATCTGTCCATATGTGTGGGAAATTCATATATGGCAAGTAACGTGATTCCAATTAAATGCACATCACTTAAATTTGCCAGTTGAAGTCATTTTCGGGAAATCAATTTGAATGGGGTAACTTTATACTCTTTTCCCATATCGAGCAACTAAAAAAGAGCAGACCAGGCAAAGTTACTGAACAATTAAAATGCATGTCAAGCAAAGTTGCAAATGACTTTAGTCAGTGTGCAAATTTTACCCTTTTTGGTAGCCGAAATGAACAGATCAATCAGCGCAAGTCTATACAAAAAGAAGAAAGGTTAATTGAATCCAGGTCACCATAGCTTGAACTTTCAAGTCTCATAACTCAATAGTGAAACTAAGATTATTAAGTTCACGGACAAATGATTTTTCTAATGGATACTCGTTAATACATCTAATATTCGCCTAACTCCTATCATCTATATATACGTACTAACAATTATTATTATCCCTTGAATTTATATGTTTTTCCTATTTAATTTTACCTATTCTTCCTGAAATTTATTTACTTTTTCTAATTAATTTGATATTATTAAAAATATGACATATGAAATATATTTTAACGTTAGATAGACCCATAATCAAACGGTAAAAGATACTATCGAAGCATTAATATTCATGCATGTAAAGGTCATAAGTTTTTTCATCTTTGGCCAAGTCGGCCATTAAACACATATTCCTGAGTTTCGCAAGCTCAAGTACTTCGATAAGGGAAGAGATGAGTTGACTGGCATAAGGAGAGAGAGTCTAAGCGAGAGGTTCGGATTCGAGACCTACAACATGCACTATATATATATATAGAAGCACTTCGATGAGAGCTGGCGGCTGGTGCCCTTTATTTGAATTGGTTCTAGTAATTCGGAGCTTGAATCGGAGCAATGCTGTGAAAGCAAGAAAACTCAAAAAAGTTTGGAGTGACTTTTTGGTTGAAGTTAGTTGATTTTGTGTTGTCATACAATTGCCGTCCCCAGCTTTGTTCAAAAGTCACCATTTTTTTGATAATGACACCACGTCAATGGAGAACCTATCATGGCACAAGTAGAATGAATTAAGGCATACCATTTGCCAAGTTGTTGTGGCTGAATTGATAAGGACTTGATCTTTGTGTTGGGATTATTTGAATCTAAAGTCTTGTCGCCAGACTTGAACTTCACCGTTGTTGATACAAAACAATTCTTAGCCCTCGTTTGATAATTTAATTCAATACTTAAATTTAATAGATTTCAGATTTTAACATGTTCAGATGCGTTTGATAACCATAAATTGAACATTTGAACTAATTAAATGACACTAAATTTTTTAAATAAAAATTGTTCCTAATAATAAGTGATATGCTATTCACTCATTATTTAATGTGATATATACTCAAATGTATCAGATTTAGTACTTCACAATTTAATAACTTAACGAATTCAAGTTTCAAATTTCACATTTCATATTTCAATTTTATCAAACTCACCCTAAGTCATGATAGTCATCTAGTGCGTTGATAGTATTATATCTGGACCTTATAATGAAGTTAGTCATCCCCTTTTTAACATTTTCTTATGAAAATATATAGTACTATGTATATGTAGTATTCTATATGTGACTCTATTTGAATAGCCGGTGCATGACAAATCAAGCATGCACCCCAACTTTGACTATTTGCATTTACCAAAAAGTAATTGCATTTTAATAAAAGTTTCCAATATCTTGTCACCATTTGTGGAAATTCATTCACTGAAGTCGGTTTTCGGTACCTTCACATAAATGGGACGGAATAGAAAATGCCAAAAGCTTGTTTTGGTCATATTGAGATATTAAACGTGTCAAGTGGGTACAACTACATAACTCTATATGAATATGAATAAGGATAATAACTGGTGTGACGTACCAAATGAAACGTTCTAATTAGAAATATAGAATATTTACACACTAAAAAGGATAAAGACCGCATACATACATATTTATATATATATATATATATCTCTTTTAAAAATCAAATTAACTAATAGAATTGCTTTGACATGTTTTTGAACATTTTCTTTAATTTGTTTTACTTTTTCTTGATACCCTCTTGAACGTCAACCTCTCACTACAAGACAGAAAAAAGTGATTAGCAATAGACTTTGCACTCCAGTATAAAATATTGCATCAAGCTTGACAAAGATACTTTGGAAAACAAAGGTCCAATTGACAAATGAATTTTTTGGATATTTGTCTAAAACTTTATCATAACATACTATAAAATTTGTAGAAAATTTTTTTGAGATAGTTAAAAATTTTCTTTTTTTTTTTCCTTTCTTTTTCTTTCTTTTTTCTCCTACTCTTCTTCTCCCTCCCTCTCCACTGCCAATCATCGTCACTGGTACCTTTTTTCTCTCTCTCCTCTCCTTCCCTTCTCTTTCTTCCTCCCCCCTTCTCATCCCTCCTCCCTTCCTCTCCTCTTCCCCTCCCTTCTCCCTCTGTCCCCGCTCTCTCCCACCACTTTCTCCGTCTCCCTAATGCACGACTTGGTTTTTGCGCTACCAAATCACGCCTGTGGGAAGGGGAGGATGGCAGGGAAGAGTGAGGGGAAGGTGAGAGGAAAGGGAAGGAGAAAGGAGAAGAGGGAGAGTGAGGAGAGAAAGAAAAGAAAAGAAAAAAAAAAAAAGGTAACTGGTGGTTGGCACCAATAGAGTTGCCGGACATTGGCTGGTGGTAAAGACTGTTGTGGGTTATGGTGGGGGAGGAAGAAAAAAAATAGAAACAATGGATTTTTTGTGTCTTTTTGGCTATTGTAAAGTATGTATTTTAAAAATTTTGGAGAGTTTTTTAAGAGTATTGTAATTGAAGTTGTTAAAAAAACTTGTAAGAGAAAAATTTAGTAATAAATTCATTTGCCAAACAGGGCCTTTACAATATGATGAACAGCTCCTGAAAGTTTCAAATTTAGGCCTTGTTCAACAGATATGGGCCTTTTGTTCACTTTGTTTTTTTTTTTTTTTTTTTTGGTGATTTTGTTTCAATAGTAATTTTTAGGATTGTTGTTCCAACTATTCATCTAGTTTTAATGAAGTCTAGGTGTTTCCTCAAAGTAAGTTAATTGTCGAATGCATATAAATTTATCCAATTTGCAACTTGTTATTGCTTTTCAGGTAATTTCCAATTCCAGCTTTGCTTTTATGGTATCCTGGATACATTAGAGATGATTTTGTAAATTTTGCCAAACACTTAGATTTCCTGAAATATGCTTTTATGATAAGATTGCAATCTTCAGCACTATATATGAAGTTTCAATTATCTCATCGAGACCTTACAACTTGACAATCTGGATTACACAATTCAGGTCAATTTCAATGCCAAATTTCATGTATTTCTTTTAAGAATGGGTTAAATCTGCATCCCTATGGTCTAAATTCACACATAGTATAACTTCTAATACTAATAGTATAAGTTATCAATTAATGCATTAGGGTGTATAACTTTCAATACTAATGGTACAAATTATCAATGTTCGTAGTACAAGTTATTAATGCGTTAGAAGTGTGGATTTAGTATCACCATTTTTTTAAATCACTTTGTAGACATTTCCCAATATTTTAAAACTTAATGCATTAGGGGTGTGAACTTAGTATCACCCTTTTTTTAATCACTTTGTAGACATTTCCCAATATTTCAATACTTTTTTTTATCGAGTCCGTTTGATAAAATTAAACTTTAAAATATGAAAACTGAAGTCAAATCCATTAAATTGTTGAATTGTTAAGTATTAAATCTCTACATATCACATTCAGTGATATATGAATAGTTTATCACTTAATTTTGGGAGCAAGTTTTTTTATCCAGCTATACTCACCAAACACTTGAGAATTCTTAGTGATTTATGTCCAACTGATTTAGTTCACCAGATTGCAGAAGTGGTACGGAAAGGATCAAAGGAATTAAGTTAATGTATGATAATTCAATGCAACATTTAAATTTAATGAGTTAAAATATTAATATATTCAGGCGTGTTTGATAAGCATGAATAGAACATCTGAATTAATTACGTAGTACTCAATTTTTTAGACAAAACTTAGCTCCTAAAAATAAGTAATAAGTTACTCACTTATCACTGATTTATCATTTAATATGGTATACACTGAAATTTATCAGATTTAGTACTTAACAGTTGAATAATTTAATAAATTCAGATTTCAAATTTCAGTTTTATCAAATGCATCCTAAATCATTAGATTGTTGCTATATATTGGAATAGAAGAGGGGGCTACATTCCATCTGCCTCAATTATAGAAACAAACAATGACAGGCTGCCAAACCTTTCTATCTTATCATACTGAGCGCTTAATGGTATAATTTTTTTTAAGAATTACTTCAAACTTTACAAAAGGGAAGACAAAATGGAAGGACTTGAGAGAACACATAATTCTTTTTTGACCCCCAAAAATTGTTCTAGAAACATCAGGCTAAAGATAATGGTTAATTCCAACTTCTAAGTCTTTATAGATTACTACACACAATTTGATGATTATAAGTTCTTATTTGTCAACACATATTTTATATATCTTTTTCATGGGCCTTGTCAAAGCTTGTTTTCTACAAAATGTACAATTTGTTGCACCATTAATAGATGTGCACCTTTGACTATGTGCCTTGAAGGGCAAGGAATTCTATTTGTTTGCTTCAAAGGATAAATGAAGGAAGTGAGAAAATTTTCGTTTGGATTGTGTTTTTTCTTTTTCCTGGAAGAGAATTCGAACAAATATAACTTTAGCATTTTTTTGAAAAGAGTATATATATGATTAAAAGGTCAAAGAGAAATGTTTGAAAAGAATCTTTTGAAAAAAATCAAACCAGAAAAAATGTAAATCAAGAAGAAAAGTCACGAAAATGCACGTTTTCGTTGTCGTTTGCAAGATAAAAGATTATCTACATCAAAAGCTTCCACAATTTTGTACTACTATTTTTCAACAATGGGTCGTCTGACAGTTTCTTCCTCAATAATCAGTTGGGCCTCTCATGATTTGATTTTAAGTTGGGCCTATGCTCCTATGATTTTATATAACTAATTGTTAATATGAGTTAGGCTCCAGCGTTACTAGTAACGATTCATTTCTCGGTTAAATGTTTTGAGTTTTTTAATTCGGTTGGATTGGATTGGGTTAGCCCCCAAAAGATTTGAGGGCTTCCAAAAATTGACGGGCAAGTCCACCAAAGTAGGGCGGACTCACTCGCCTCCAGGTAAGATTGTGTTCATTACTGGGTTGTCGGCACGACCCGCCGTCACTAAACGATCATTGACGAGTCGATCCTCAACCCCGACAGGACGGATTAACGTGGTTTTTTGGCCCAACTTATCTATAAATAGAAGAACCGAGTGGCCAAGGTCTGGAGAAGTTTCCGATGTGGGATATCAGCATTTGAAAACAAATACTCAAACCTGCAACTTGTCTGGCAGTCTGCTAGTCAAGTCACTTCCAGGTTGTAAAGATATCCTACAGATTACCTGTATGAACTACAGACATCTTCTCACTTGACCAAAATAAAATTAATGTTAAAAATCGTTTTATATATTCAAGTTTAGATCTTAATTCTTTTTTAAAAAAAAAAAAAAAGTTTAGATCTTAATTCTGAGTAAATCAATAATAGAAATAATCACACAGTGCGCATATACTATTAAGTACTCAAGCTAGAGCCGTTTCGAACTGTTCCTACAACTTCTCATTTAGGAGTGTAAATGATGCTAATCAAATCAAATACTTCAGTGTTCAAAATTTATTTGATTATTTTAATGAATTTGAAATTTTATTCAAATTTGGATTGTTTATTTGCCGAATTATGTTTGAATGGACCTATAATCAAGTTTCAATGTTATTGAATATAAAACGTTATTGAAGTTTGACTTAACTAATCAGCAAATTAAGTTTGAACGAACTCTTACCAACTTGAATTCGATTCAAGTATCGAATAGTTTGATTCATCTTTCAATCATATTCTCATTTGTAGGTCGTCATTCGTGGCAACAATGAACTGAGTAAATGATAGGGTAGTGATCCAAAAATTGGCCCTTCAATCTCTGTCTCATTCCTTGTAAATTAGAACCTGCTGGTAACCATTTTGTCATCCGGTGCTCAATTGAAATTAAAAGGGATTGATTATATTTAGATGTCCCAAGAGAGCCAAGGACCAGGAGCCAGCATGCCAGGTGCAGAAGCAAAGGTCCTACAAACTTGGCAATTCGCATAAACAAAAAATGGACTCCTTGGAATTTTTTTTAAAAAAATATCCAGATTAATACTTTAGACCAACAACTAATCACTCAACAGTCTGGTCTTTGCACGTGTCGAAACTTGATTTTATCCTAATCCAGAAACAGATTAAATTTATTCCTACTGATTTGATTGTCTCTGTTTATATCTCCAATACATATTAAGATAATCAATTATGCTCCTCTTCTATCATCTAATCTCCCATCTGGAAGAACTCCATCAACAATGAATCAAATAATTGAGTACTGGTATATTTACAAGTTTAATGCTGTGATATAGTTGTCTATATTTAGCCAATAAAGGCTGGCTTGACCTGGAAAACATCTTGGCCCGTGCAATCGTAGAAATTTCTATCATCAAAGCATGAGGCACCATAAGATATTCGGTTGTTGCATTCATTTTTTTTTCTTCCAAAGGGTTGTTGCTTTTATAGATCTAGTGCATTTTTTTGCACATAATGTTAGAAACTTAGAACATCAAAGTTTAATAAAGAAAATCAAGTCAACTCTTCCAAGTATCTTGTAATTTCTCACATATCTACTCTTTTTTTTTTTTTTTTTTTTAATTTTGGTTCTCTAAACTAGACTCTTTTTGCGAAGATGCATGCACATTTCCATTATAATGCTTGCAGATCAACAAACGCATCGATCTATAGCTTTGGATGCAATGCAATATTTGAATGCATGCTATGCTTTCTTGAGCTTAATTTTACTTCTCTCTGCCATGTTCATCAACCAAAGAGGTTAGCGTTATCTTATCACCTCTTCTTTCTTATTCTATAGAGTACAAAATTTCCCCGAAACTATAGAGATTAATTTCTCCTCCTCATCTTGACTACATGATTTAGACATGTTATATATCATTCTCTTCTTGGTTGTCATTCAGGAAAACTATCAAGAACATAAAGCATATTTCACTGCGCTATAAAGCAACTTCAGAAGCCAATCAACCAAAGAAGAAGAACAATTGCAGAACCCTTCATTTTTTGGTTGTGAGAATAGAGAACTGATCAGCAGAACCTGAAAAGATAACGAGGTTAGTAGCCCTCAACAATCAAATTACCAATTGTTTAGGAACAGATTTTATTCATTGCAATTGTGATAATGCTAACAATGATAAGGATGGATAAGAATCTGGTGTTCTGGCAACATCTGTTCAATGCCTACTAAGTACCATTCCGTTTATACCTTTGTGCTTCGATCTTTGTTCATCTCCTTAGTATTATGCCGTCTCCATAAATGGGTTTTTGTGCTTTTACGATTCTATGTTTTGTTTTTGAACACTTGGCATTAAATCTTTGATCACCATTGTCGTTGTCTCTGAATTATTGTGTTTTACTGTTTGTTTCGTGTCATTGCTGCCATTGTCTTCTTTCTTGAATTTAAGTCTTTCATGTCTGTTAGGATTTCTGTGTCTCGATAATTAACTTTTTGACTAATTATATATATATATATAAATATATTAGTACAGCAAGCAAATTTACCCTATTTTGGATTCTGGAGACTGAAAAGTGGCCAAACAAGCGATGAATACTCCTTAAAGGGGAAAAAAAAAGTCTCTAATTAATATGTTTATTAAGCCAATTTAATGCAGATGTTTAACTGTATAGAATCAACTCATGTGATGGAAAAATTGATGTGATGTAAAGGCATTAGATGAGGTGTTTTGACATTTTCTTGTAGAGTAATTTCCAATTTGGGTACTTTAACAAGTACTAGATATGAACAAAAAAATTATAATAAAATCATTTAAATCAGATAGAAAAAAAATGCACAATAAATTACTATAAAATACAGGCTTCCACCAGGGAAAGCTGACGTGCCTAGAAAATCTCTTGAACTTTCTTTCCAAATCTTTCGTTTTCTTCCACTTTCCCTCCATTTTAGATACAGCTGAAATTCTTGAACAAAGAGCCCTGCGAGTCGATTAATGATTGGTTGAAGATGAAAGTTTTGACTCTTAAAGTTCACTTTATGCACGAGCAATGAAAATGATTCTAGCTTCCATTTCCCGTTAAGAAATCTTTTGGTCTTGCATTGGTTGATAAATGTGGGGAACATTTGATGTCCCATCGAAATGATTTTCTTTTATCACAGCCAAGAATTTAATCAAAAGGTAAACAACTCCAATATACTTAAAAAAGAAGATGCAGGTTCCGTCAAGCATTCTTTTCATCAAGTTAATTTGATCAAATGGACTGCCATGTAATTTTCACTTAGTCTTTTCCCCAGCTTCACCATTACCTGGTGGAAACAATTTGAGGTGGAATTTAACTCTGATACGGTCTTTGATGATCAAATGAGACACAGTACAATGATCAATTGGGACGGGAGTAATTCTACTTTGCCAAAACCTATTTTTTGCTTTACACTTCAAATTTTAGGGATAATTTCAGAAACCTCCCTCGAGGTTTTTAATATTATACCTACTTCCCTTGGCCCTAAAAATGATCGTAATAGTCTGAACATATTAATATTTTTCATCCAATTGAATAATCTACTCCTAATCTTGTTCATATGAACGCATCACACAATTAGATATTTATTTAAAACAAAAATAAAATTCACTGGTTGAATAATCGATTATGTTCTAAACACAATTATAACATATTACAAATTAATTTTAGCTTTGCTTCGAGCATCTGGTGGAGATGAACAGAAGAAGATATAAGTTAGGTTTAAAAAGGATAGAGTTGATATTGGTACTTCAATTTTTTAGGAATACGATGGTGTATTAATGCAGAATAGAGGATCATGCAGTAAATTGACGTACACAAATCTAAAGCACTTTTTTTTTTTTATCAATAATTGGAGGTTCCTAATGGGTAAGACTTTGCCCTTCCTGGGTAGCTCAGCCGGTGACCACATGCGGTAGTATCCCGTAGGTCACCGGTTCGAGTCCCAGTAACGAAAATGGGGTAACCCAACAACCCGAATAAGGGTTGGGGCCAGGTCCTTTTTTTTGACAAAAAAAAAAAAAAAAATAATGGGTAAGACTTTGTAAGCCGACTTCCTGCTCCTGCCGGGTCCAACCCACTTATATATAGTGCTGCTTTTCAGTTTTTCTGAAAGTCAATTGAGCAAATGAGTGCCATGTTTCAGTACAGTAGTCTATTCCTAGCCCCATCTTCATCATCACTGGCCGACTAATTTGAGTTGGATCCATTTAGGTATGGTCTTTGATCGGATGAAGACCAAGTATTTTGTGAGTCATATGTTAGTTATTGCATGTCGGAGACTTGGAGGTATACTTCTCCAAATCTAGCTTAAGAGCATTTTGCATCAACAATTTTGGAGCATCCTGATGGCTTTTTCTAATTTGGCCGACTGATTTAACTAATTCTACTACATGTTTCGTTGAACCCACTTTTGGAATTACTCCAGAAAAAAATTATTTAACAATAATGTTTCCAAGATATTGATAGTTTTTTTTTTTTTTTTTTTTTAAAAATTGATCCTGTTTGATAACCCAATTTAGCACTTAAACTTAAAAAATTCAGATCTTAATATCTTCAGACACGTTTGATAACAAAAAATTAAACATTTGAATTAATTAAGTGACACTAAATTTCTTAAGTAAAACTTGCTCTCAAACATAAGTGATAAGCTATTCACTTATCACTGAATGTGATATATACTCAAATATATTTGATTTAATATTTAGCAATTCAATAATTTAATGGTTTTAGACTTCAGTTTTATCAAACGCATGCTTAGATTTAAGTCTGGCTATTACTCGACATCTATCGCTAGATTAATTTTGCATGAACAGGATGGTCTGGTAATTAAAATCGCGATATAAAATCGATTTTTTACTATTCATTTATCGTATACGTTTGCACCCTTCATAAAACCTCGTACTAGGTGAATCGGAAAATATTTGTCCATTTTCAAGCTAAAAAAATGAATGAAGGCATTCAGAAAAATATTAGATGATTGTCCACTTTTAGGATAAACTAGTCAATAAACACATACAAAGGAAAAAAAAAAGAAAAAAAAGAGAAAAAGGTTTGTCTGCTATTAATTCCTTTTGGGATAAAAGTAATTGATTTGAAATTAGATTGATTGCATCCACATGTAAGATTACTTCTACCATTGTTACAAGAAACAAGTCTAGACCTAATTTTAGACCAGACACCTCCATCCTTTGACGTACCTAATTTACAAGTGTTAATTAAGAAGATTTCATCGGCAAGATGAAGGATAAAAATTGACAGGTTATTCCACTTTTGTTGCTCACCTGTATACCCAGGAATGGCCTGGAATAAGAATTTTAGGTCAACCCACCTTATTTCAGTGTATATGCACAGAACAGTGCTATACTGTACACAAATTCATACACGTTTTGCCCAGTTCACACATCCCTAAATTTCACAACAACATGAATAGAGAATATCAAAAGTATGGGAAGATGGTAGTCATTTCTATCAGAGGGGAAATGTTTTTGGCTCAAGTAACTCCCACATCACATATGCATCTCTAAAGTTGATTATTGACTCAAAACTCTCAAGTGTTAATGCCACTTCAAAGGAGAGAAATCCCACATGCTCAATGGAAATGTGAGCATGATTACTTTCAATTTCCACTTTCTTTGAACAGAATAATAGTCGTAGAAGTCACTCTTTACCTAACCCGGCACGATTAAGCACCAACATTGACTAATGATCGGAGAGCCCAAAAAATCTATCACTAATAGTAAATCATGGAATTAATTCACGTCCTGAATTGAGAGAACGAGGCTAGGGGTGTAATCGAATCGACTCGAGTTCGAGTAATGTACTACTTGAGTCTTGAGTTTGACTTACGTTAAAAAACCTTGACTTACGTTAAAAAACCTGAACTCGAATTCAAACTCGTCGAATTTTTGAAAGTCAATCTCGAATTCGAGTTTGATTTTATTTTGCATTACTCGATCTCATGCTCATCAAAACCAATCGATCTTATTTCGAGTTCAATCAAGTCTAATGAAACTTAAAAAAAATACAAATATATATAATTTGGTACGTTCATTTCAAATTTTTAAAATCGTAACTAGAAACATCCCAAATCGAGTCATCTTCATTTAGCTCTGTGCTTGTCCCTGCAACCCTAGTTCAAGCCCCATATTTATATATTGTTAGCAGAGGCCCCAAATTTATAGTAGTATTACTGTTAGTAGAAGTTATTTCCGGAGAGTCTCGATAGAGGGCAGCGGTGCAATGCATCAAAATTCACGATTCAAACCCTACCAAATTGGAAATGAGAAAAGAAACTCCTCTCGTGGAAAAGTGCTCGCCGGAGAATGGAGAAACTCCCAAGAAGTGATGTCGTTTTCCAATTTCTCAGTACTGCAGCTGCAGCCGCCCCACATGCGATTGTTTGGTGATACGTGTCACCTATTAGAGAAATGTGAATTGTGGACCAGAGGATCCCCAGGCAAAATGGGACCGCACCGTTTTTATTGATTCTTCTCCCGACCGACGTCTTTAGAATTAGGAGCTCATTATGGGTCGGATCTATGTTTTTCACGAGTATATCTTATCCTTCCTGCATAGGGTCCAACCTCCCCATTTCATTCGAGTCAAATGATTTGACCCTTATTTGTTGGACCCTTTTGACCCAGTTTTCTAAGTGTCTTACCCTTACTTTAGGTAAGGGTACATTCCTTTGATTGCACCATTTTTTTTTTTTTTGCCTTTTCTTTTACGATGATGATAGAGGGTATGGTCATAAATTAGTTGGCAGCCTTTTCTTTTTAGGTAAGGGATTTGATTGAGCTAAATTTCGAATGTTGAAAATTATGCTGCTGAAACAATTATTTGAAATAGTTATTTAGAATATTGATAACATATTTTGTAATGTTATATATATAAGATAAAAGGGTGATTGAAAAAGAAAGCAAAATGATATTTATAAGCAATGACTATTGAAGTGCGTCAATATTATTACTATAAAGTTCACAAATTTTATGTATTTTCTCTTTTTTTTGATGGGGCAAAATAGTTGAGTGTTCTAGGATAAAAAGATTCTAAACTTTGATCCTAGGATAGATTATTGATGTCTTTTTTCGAATTGATGTTGAGGTTGGAAGAGAGTTCGAATACTGTTACGGTAACCTTCACACTGTTAACGTAGAAAAGATATCGAAGAAATGTATTTATAAACAACTAATAATACTCGTTAACATAAAAAGCAAATCTTTACCGGATTGTTTGTTTGTATGGTCTGTATTAGAATAGAATTTGTTTTTTTTTTCAAAATTTACAAACACAAATGAACGTGATTTAGTACAGAATCATTCGTCAGACCACTTCCAAGTTCCCGTAACTCGATCTACTAATTGCAATACTAGAATAGAAAGCATAGGAATAAGGCAACCACAACAAACATCCATATGCCAAAGACAAATTCATGTTTGTCCTCATTGGAAACATCGAAAGAGTTGTGTTATATGGCAATCATCATTTTCCTTCTGCGCATTGCCATAATAGTTAAAACACATGTCTATTAGGAAATCTCCATGGAAAATATGAGTATGTATTACTATCAGAAGGGCTTTTATAGTACATAGTTTTGGAAAGCACTATATGGTAAACCTTTTACTTTCATTATTAATTACTTATTGCAGTAGATGATATTTTAGGGAGATGTTATCTTTTTTCCTCTATGCTTTTAAAGGAAGAATTTTAGAGACATTTTAAGACGTGCCAATATTATTTTTCTTATTTTAAACACTAAAAATCACAAAAACCCTGAAGTCGGTTAAATGAATTTGAGATGTGTCCTTAAGTTTTCCCACAGTATTAAACCATATAATGATTAAACTAATCTCTGTCACCTAATTTTTGTTGGAATGACTTTACCATATATAAGTATTCACTAATCATCACAGTTTCTAAGAGCAAATTTGTTGTGCTGAGCTGTGATCATGGAAAAAACTACAATGGTCACTGTTATCATCACCGACCATATAAATGTAGGACCAATTAATTAAGATGGTGTAAAGTCCACTAAAGGGAATAAATCTATGACTGGTAATTAATGTTATATAGGTGAGAAATGAGAAGTGCAGCAATGATTTTAATGGTGGTGGCGGTCAAGGGCATAATGTCACTTTTCTGGCCATTGTTGAGATGTATCTGCCGGCCTTTCTATTTGCTCCACACACATCTTCATCAAGACATGGTAAGAATTACTGGTATACAACAATTGTCTATTTCTTTATTGTCTCTCTTCTTCCTACATTTTGTATCCATTTCTTCCTTGGTCATCTGTGAGTCAATTACTGGCGGACTATTGCACGAGACGGGATTATTCAGTGCACACTTTTGAATAGTGACTGCAGGTTTTCTTGTCAAAAAAAAAAAAAAAAAACGAACACGGTTAGTACAACTGTTTCATGCATAAAAATCATATATATATATATATATATATTTGCAAATTGATTCTGTTTCTTTTTTCATTTTTTTGGTTGGAAAGTTTTAACATAAACCTCATCAGGTTCTGTGTCAAATATTTCTTTATAAAATGTTATAATGTGTTTATTTCGCATTTCAGGGTTGGTGTTTGATTATTTATTTTTTTTAAAAGATAGTTGGGAGTTTGATTTATAATTTTAATAAATGCTTGACACAATTTTTAGTTGATTAGGACTTGCAGTTTAATGGATATCAAATTTCTTGATCATCACTTAACTTGAAAACAATTAGTCTATATATAGGTTAACATAATTCCAAAGGGGCCTATCAAATGTAGGTGACAAATTCATCCTTTTGTGACATCTTCATCATCATATACTATTATCATGTCTTTGCTTGTGGTCCTAACCAGACCTTGCTTATAAACGACGAATTCCAAATGATGATATTCATGGGATTCTCCTTTTAATCAATAATAATGTGTTGGAAGTTAGAACCACCCAAAGTTATTTCAGAAAATGAAGTGTCATTTTCTTTTCACATACGAGAAAAGATAGAGCAGAAGAAAATAGTCAAAATACAACTGATAAACTACTACTTTTATTTTATTGCATGATTAAGCCTCGACGCATATTTTGATTTTTCCTCTGCTAAAAAAAAAATACAGGTAAACTCTTAACTAATAAAAATTTAAAAAGAGTTGAGTCTTGAATCTGCTGTATTTATATAATGTTATATTTTAGTCATTTTACTCGCAGAATATGTCAATTTTGTTTTTCAAAATAAAAAAAGTTAGGATGGTCAAATATAATACATGAAAGAATAGAATAATAATATTGCTAGGGGACTACCTAGTTGTCTATTATAAAGGAGATGTTGAAAGTGGCTTTCTTTATAGTATAAGATTATAGAAGTAGTAGTTGGCTTGAAATAGCTTAAAACTAATATTCTAACCAAATGGTGGTGTTACTGAATTCTACTGATGTAAACATATAAAAAAATTTATAGCATCCATAAGTAGGAATCTTTTACCAAGCAAGATGGTGAGTGCAACAAGAAAGCTCTGTATAACCTTTTAAATTCAAGATTCAACCCTTCTGATTCACATAATTTGTTATACTTAATTGAATACACATCCTCACATTTATTATGCCCTTCATCAAAATACTTTTCTTGAACTAAATTGATTTTCTAAAATCTTTAGACCTGAAACTCCTTTTAATGAGTGTCCATCCCGTGAATCCTTTCTTTTTTCACTGTTAAGGTTTAGAATGAAATGCTGCTTTTGGTCTATTGGACAAAAATTGCAAATTTTCAAACAGATAATAAGATATTCAATTCCAAGAAAACAGGGAAGATGCAAAAATAATCGTTTATTATGGCCCATGTTCATTTATGTTTGTGACTTTGTGCTGTGAAAGAGACCATCATGTATTCAGTTTATATCTCCTTATCTCTATCAACCCAGAATTTTTTTTACTAATATTTAGGTAATTAAGCGAATGGTGCAAGCTTATTAGCGTAATAATTATATCTCTCATTATAAAACAAAGTAAATTATAGACTAAACAAAGTAATTCTTGTTTCACCAACCAAGTTTATCTCTTTAATTTAATAAATATTCTCAATTATTTGATAATCGAATTTTTTGAAACTCATTTAATGATCCCTTTTCCTTTGTGTTCATCTTCTTTTCTTATTAAGGAGAAAACAAAACTCTCACAAATTAAATAAACCAAAATTTAGAAAGATGAATTGCTTACCATAATGGAAAATTTAACTTGTAGACCTCAAACAATACACTCGATTGCATTCCCAAACAAGTTTTTTTTTTTTTTTTTTTTTCACTTAGGAGTATTCTGACCTTTCGGCCAAACTAATCCCCTAATATTGTGTAGAGCCTTGTTCCAAAAATACACAGCGAGTTAGCACACGAAGGTCAATTACAAGACCTGCTGGTAACTACTAAATTACGGAACCGGTCGAACTACCTGCGAGGAGCATTCCCAAACAAGTGATAAAAGCCATTTTAATTGCAAAAAGTATTTTGAATTAAAACACTAATTCTATAATGCTTAGAGAATATGATTGGTTAGTAATACAAAATTAATACCATGAATAGCCGTACCTATCGGAGAAAGAAGGTACTCCCTAGATTAACTATTCTAAATATGCAAGTCTGTCTGATCAAGCATCTGATGACAGTGCTTGAATTTATAAAGAAATCACAATGATATGTAAGCATTATATACAAAAAATCTTCATTTCCAGTTGTTAGTCTGGCATTTGGGTCAAAACCTCATTATCCTGCATTACTAGTCAAGAGCCAAATTAAGGTCTTTATTTGCCCTCTCGTTAAACTAGAAGGCCTGTCCATTTATACTTTTCATGAATCATTTATTGCCAACCATTAATGCAAAAACATTTTTCTTGACTATTTTTCTACAAGAAACAATTATAGCTACTCAAACTACATTAATAAAGGCATTAGCAGCCCACCCATGTAATGAAACTTTTGAAGTTTCCACCAATTTGACAATCTATTTGTTTTGGCAACCCAAGTCCTAAAGCATTTCTTCTTGTTTCCTTGAACAATACAAATCAAACTCTTTATCTTTCCAAATTCTTTTTAGTATACAAAGAATAAACTTCTAATTTTCACCGACGAATTTTATACTAATTTAGACTCAAGATGCTGAAAAGTCATCTCATCTTATGTTGCAAAAATCAGAAGTGTGTTCCTCAATTATTGTACATAGGATGATCAATGATGAGAACCATATATTTGGTCAAGTTGCAATAGAGCACAAACACTTTTTCAAAGTACCCCAGCAACAAAAATCCAAAAAATTTGAAGGGCAAAATGTACTAACATAAACCATTAAGCATACTTTGTGAATCGCAACGGTTATAAAACAACTAGTGGTAGACAGTGGTTGGATTTGCATTCCTCACCACAAAGCATTATTACACGTATTAGTAGTAGTTATTACTCCTATTACTCTCTCAAGTCTAATGCGACTTTTGTATCACGAGTACTACACAGCTCCATACAAATTCTTCTTTGTTAACTTCTCCTTACCATAAAACCATCTTTTAGCTAAGCTCCAAATTATGGAACTCGATCCTCATCTAACTCAAGTCTCTCGATATCTCGGATCATCCTGTCGGAATCTCACCCCATTCCGGTAACAGGGTTCATCTTTCACGCTTGTTTTTCACTTTATTCCAGCCTAGCTACTCTCCATTTCCACCCTACCATCTCTTACTTGAAATTTACAGGTTCTTATAGCTCTGTTTCCGCTTTGTTTGCTCTTATGATTTCTGGGGTTATCTGGTTTGGTCTTGTTTTGTTGTCCTGGATCATGTTCAGCCATTGAAATTTCTGGGATTCTTGGTTTTGATGGCTTTTTTTTTTTTTTTTTTTTTTGTCTTTGATCAGATTTCATTCGAGCTCTCTGTACTTTGTCGAGAAAAGATTTAGATTCTTCAGCGTATGTCATCGGACTTTGGTTTTCATCGCAACTAGAGCGTTGCTTAGGTTGTGAGTTTATGAGGAAATGAAAGTAATCTAAGAAGTGAAGAAAAGGTTACTTTATTTTTAAACTGTTTTAATGTTGTCTTAGCGTGGTTGGTTGGATTGAGAAAGAATTTTCTAGAGTGAATGTTGTGGTGCATCTTCTTTCCATCTGACATTTCCTGAAGAAACAAATTCAGTAATAATAGTGGACATCTATTGTTGGAAATCCTTGTAAGATTTTGAATATTCACTGCTTTTCTCGTACGGTCAAGAAGTTCTTTAATCTCTATCCAGATGCATCCTTTTTGTATAGTATCTGCAATTTTCTTAAACTTGATTCATAACTTTCTGAGTCAGATTACATCTTTATTCTCTGACAACCACCTCCCTGTTCTAGTACATGCTTGATGTGGAAATTTGCATGCGTAAACAATATTTATCTATATATGGCAGCTTTGCGATGTTAGATCCATGTAGATCAAGAATTCCGCTTTGTATATATTTCAGAAAATTCGAACTGTGAAGTCAGGGTTCTATGGGGCAGTTGTCAACCATGTTCAACGGATTGGCAAGGTCCTTATCTATCAAGCAAAGGAGGAGTTATTTTGGCAGTTGTCGTGGAAGAGAGGCTATGGAAGCCATGACTGAGGAAGCAAAGACGGAGGGCTTGATATTAAGGACCTCGGGTACTGTTAACGTTGATGGATCCAAGAATTTTGCAGCTGTTTTCTCCAAGAGAGGAGAAAAAGGTGTGAATCAAGATTGTTGCATTGTTTGGGAGGTATGGTTTTGTTAGTAACATGCATTTTTCTTTGTAATTTACTTAGGACTCGATCCTACAGAATTGACCTTTTCCTGGCCGTTTACCCACTAGTTAATTAATGTATGTGGCAGCGAAGATAAATCTTGATTCCACTTCTATACTCTTAAGACTGATGGATGTTTGTTGCACTTGTTTTCTAGGAGTTTGGTGGCCAAAAAGACATGGTGTTCTGTGGCGTATTTGATGGACATGGTCAATGGGGTCATTTTGTTGCAAAGAGTGTTAGGGAATCAATGCCGTCTTCTCTACTCTGCAATTGGCAGGAGACATTGGCTGAAGCTTCGCTTGACCCAAGTTTTGATTTGGCATCAGAGAAGAAGCTTAACGGATTTAATATATGGAAGCAATCCTATATAAAAACTTGTGCTGCTGTGGACCAGCAGCTCAAGCGTCAGCGTAAATTTGATACATTCAACAGCGGCACTACTGCTTTGACCATCGTTAGGCAGGTAACCAAACTGATATAACTGCTGCTGCTGTACTATCACCAATGTTTGCTTTATTCTGGATTGGCCACACTGTAATGGGAATGGACAAACAGGAATGTCTTTTCCACTTGATCATCAGCCCTTAATTTGTAGAATGATTTACTTTTATCTAAATGAGGAGGCCTGTTGCAGGCTCCATGTACTAAAAAGTCATTGTTTGTCATGAAGAATTTGGCAGCTAAATCTTCTTGTTGCATTAATGCAACTCCACAATATAGTACATTGGTTGTGTTTTAAAATGGCCTATGGAAATTCTTCAGCCTAATATGTATTGGCAAATAACTCTTAATCTGTTTCAAATTAAGGTCAGTAGAATGATACATAAAAGATCTTATCTCAACCTCAATCTTTATATTAACCCCAGTGATGGATATCTAGGAGAGAGCAAAAACGGTAATTACTCAGTATGAGCTTCATATGCTTATTTCCCTTCTTTTCTTTTCCCAGCTCTCTCCTTTAGCGCAGCATCTTAGGGCATATTTTCTAGTGTAATAAGCCCATGCTACTTTATGTATAAGATCATAGCTATCTGCTTATTTTCCTCAATCTTGTGGTATCTCCAGGGTGACCTTATTTACGTAGCAAATGTGGGCGACTCACGTGCAGTATTGGCTACAACTTCTGATGATGGCAACTTAGTACCAGTGCAGCTGACGATTGATTTCAAGCCCAATCTACCCGGTAAGTCTCTTTTCTTCTGCTTTCTCTTATTCTACACCATATCGGACATCTTTGTAACTCATTATGGCCTTCCTAACCATTTGAACAGAGGAGGCTGAGAGAATCACAAAATGCAGAGGTCGTGTGTTCTGTCTAGAGGATGAGCCTGGGGTACACCGATTGTGGCTTCCGGATGAAGAGTCACCTGGACTGGCAATGTCTAGAGCCTTTGGGGACTACTGTGTTAAGGATTTTGGATTGATATCCGTTCCTGAAGTTACACAGACGCACATAAGTGGCAATGACCAATTTGTTGTGCTAGCAACGGATGGGGTATGCATAATCCT
Source organism: Coffea arabica (assembly GCF_036785885.1). NCBI lineage: Eukaryota > Viridiplantae > Streptophyta > Magnoliopsida > Gentianales > Rubiaceae > Coffea > Coffea arabica. Next base: position 71,450,347 of record NC_092313.1, on the reverse strand, counting down.
GCCCTTTATTTTTTTCTCTTCAAAATGTCTCTGCTGGAAGAACCAAACTATAAAACCAAGACTGGTTTAAACTACTAATGATAATTGGGCTGACACAATTGATGTCTAATGACAATGAACAAAATTCACCTGCAGATACGTATATGCATATATGAATGCACTCCATACCCTTTTTTTTAAGTCCTTGTACTCGTTTTTCATCTTCAATCTTTGATATGAAAGACTTTGAATAGATACTAACAAGTAAAGTTTGCATTTGTCTGAAGGTATGGGATGTGGTTTCCAACCAAGAAGCAGTGCAAATTGTAGCATCAACTCCAGACAGGGCAAAATCAGCCAAACGTCTAGTTGAATGTGCTGCCCATGCATGGAGACGCAAGAGAAGGGGTATTGCCATGGATGATATTTCTGCTATAGTTCTCTACTTCCATAATTCTGATCTTTGTCAGCAAATCTATCCTGTATATTCATCCAAATAGCATTCGAGAAGAGTGAAAATATTGCTCGTTTATCTTTCTTTGTACTTTTGGCCTCTCTCACTCTCTCTGGCTGAAAATCCATAGATGATTAATGATGCAGCAGCCTAATTAAACAAGAAAGAAGAAGGAGAAAAGGGAGAACTTTAGAACTAAATTGAGATCTGCTGATTTGATTTCAGACCTATCTTTATTGGTCGACATGAACCACACGCAGGCAAATATTAATCTCTCTTTTGGACAAGATGTGTTTACAAGTGGAGAGAGGATGAACTAGGTTGATTATCTTAATTATTTGGCACCTCAATTACAAGTTATGACAAAGGTAAAAGAAATCATTTCAGTTTTTGTTACCATTTTCACAGATTATACCCAAGAATATGGCATCTCTGAAATTGGCAAAAGCTTTCCTTTCTTGTAGGCTTTTTAAAACTCAATTCGAGTAAGGGCTGTAAATTGAATCAAACAATTTGGTACTTGACTTGAACTCGGTTTGAACCAGGTTCATTCAAGCTTGTTTATTTAGGTATCAATCCAAGTTTGAACATGATTTCAAGTTTGAAAATATTAACAAACTAATCACGATCTTCATATTATTTGGCTCGATATGTTTAAGAATGTATAAGGCCGGTAAATTTCATAAAAATATACCTATGGTTTCCTTTCTTAATTTCACTTCTTTCCTTCCCGTATATTGCTTATCTTCTACAATAGCAAGCATATAATACTTTTGTCTCTTGAATAGGCATAATTGACTTTAATTACATCTCTAATTCATCATAATAGATTTCTTGAATATCACAGAGCAAAAATTAAGGGGAAAAAACCATAAATTAGGGTGAAAATCTCTATATTATACAACATGAAATTTCAAGTCAAGCCAAACTTTGATTGTATGTACTTGAATTCGATATTTTGACGAGTCAAACCAAATTTTCTGTGAATATACGTCTGAAATTTCAAACCAAACTCGATCAGTTTCTCTCAAAAAATTTTCAAACAAAAGCCAAGTTCAAACATTTCTTTTAATCTTCAAGCCAATCTTGAACATACTTTTGTCTGACTCGTTGAGCCTTGTTTTTGGCCCTAATTCGAGTAGAAAAATTTGGGAAAAAAAAAAGCATAAAGTAGTCACGTGATTAGCTAATGAAACCAGAATGTAATTCCACTCTCACTCCGCCAAAGGACACTGTACTGTTACGTACTTGTGCTTGCCGACAATTTTACGACTGATTTAACGTTCAGACTTCAGATGCTAATAAGCAGGAAATTCTGTATTTTAACATTCCACCATAGGACCTCTCCGTCCATATTGCTAGTATGCTTTCTGATAATTAATACTTCATTTTATCTCGCAGGGATGCATTACTCAATTATCAGATAATAAAGATCCCTGGATAATCACATAAAGACGTATGGGTTCAGTGAGGAAAGAAATATTTCAAAGGGAAGACGTATGATGGTTAGGTCAATCATAGTATTCTCACAAAAAGACAAAATGTTTCATTGCAGATGTGTTGAATGGTTTTATGAACGGAAAAAATTTGTTTTCCTTTCCCACTAGTAAGTGAATCCTCCGTTTGGCTCCTTATGACCTCGCTCCGGTGCAAGTTTTAGGTTCGAATCTTGAGTCTAGTAGTTAGAGGTAAGAATGATGAGGATGGAAAAGAAAACATGGTAAAAGCAAAATTGAATCTTTGAGTCCTTCGCTGTGTGGCCTTAGTTTTGGTCGACCTAATCCGGACTCGGGGCACGGACGGTTGCAGGTGCAACCGTCCAGAGCAATTTTAGTCATTATCAACTGCGCGTAACTTTCTTTGTACATCATGTAACTTTTTTTTCACAGGATGTATTTTCACAACAGATAGTGGTGGGCCCCACACTTGGCGCGGAAATCGAGTTACATGGTGTAATCTCAGCCGCACAAAATTTTGAGGGCAAATCTTGGCCCTTAACCGTGCAGGGACGGTCCCCAAATCCACCTAATCCATAGCTGAACTAACTTAGCAGCTAGTAGTGGTGGAGTCAGAACCCTAGGGTTAGGGAGTTCAATATTCGACACTACATCAAATATGATCATAGTAAATTTGCAATCAAAAGATGCTTATGTTAAACATACTTTTTTCCATTTTGTCAATTATATTTTGACATCTAAATTGTGTAATAATGTAATGGTAGTTTGAAAACGTAAAAAGAGTTTGTTCTTGAAGTTACATCAATAACTAATCTTAATTAGATCCAGCACTATAGCGAAGTGTAAGGATTAAGAATTTTTAATTTATTAAGGAGGTCAATGTAAATAAAAAAGAGGGATTAAAAAATTTTAGAGTGGACAATACAGATAAGAAAGAGAATTTCAAAAACATTGGGGGGCAAAGTTGATAAGAATGAGAATTTTAAATATCTTAGGGGGCAAATAAAGGAGCAACTTAAAAATTTTCAAGCTTTATGTCTAAAATAAAACTTTCTCAAATTTGAGGTGGAGGGAGATAATTGTCTACCCTCAACTACATTTGACTTCGCCAGTGACAACTAGGGATGGTAATCGAGGGGAGGGGGAGGGAGAGATGTAGGTAAAATAATTGAACGGAATAATTGGGTGGACTGAAGGTTCAAATTAAGGGGATTCTCTTTCCGTTTTAGATAGGGCAAGGGAAGGAAGGACGCCCCGTCCTCAATCCCCCACCACTAAAATAAATTAAAAAATGTAAATATTTATATTTAATTATATATACACACACATTATAATTACATGTCAATATTATATGCATCTATACTATAATTTGAGAACTACAGATCTCATTTGTATAATAAAATGATAATTTGGTTATTTTAAGTTTACGTGAATTTTTTTTAAACATATTCTAAGTTGTTTACCAAAAAATAAAAACCAGTATGATGGTTATAAATTTATATTTACTATTAAATGTGAAGAAATGAATTAGAAAGATCAAAATGATTTTTAACCTTGATTTCACATCGAATATTTATTTAAAAGTTTCAAAGAATGATTTACAATGTTGCTATTGATGTTACATATGTAGACAAATAATATCAAAATGAAAAAAAAATCATAATCAACAAAATCACACATCTAACTATCCTCATTTCTGCATTATATACACTTCCTGTACAGTGCGTTTTTCTTCTTTTATGATGCTATCTCAATAAAAGACCTGAGGGGATGTATAAAACTCGCTCTCAATAAACATTGGTCTCAAATCTTTTTCTTGACACATGAACTCCAAGGGAAAGGAAACCAGAAATCCTCTTACTGACTCCAACTTTCTAGTTGGATCCATAAGAATTACTTCCCCATTCTCAAAATGTTCTACCTTCTCAGGGGCTACTCCTAAATCTATGGTAGTATGCCCAACTTTCTCCCTTGAGTTACTCATAGCTTGTCTAAAAGCAGACCTGCATTTTGGACCATGTCAGTTGTATATGTGAGAAACCATCCAAGCGAGTGAAGACAACAAAACAAAGGAAAAAGAGAAAAGCAAGAATATAGACACAGAACCCTTTTTTACCTTGAGTGGATAACGTCATTTGGGATGCAAGCGAATACATCTTGGTAGATCCTGGCATTTGACTGTTAAAAAGAACATCATTAGTTGCTTCTTTGGAAGGTGAAGAGAAATCAAGTTTCTATTTAAAAGGGAAAGGCATAACTTAAGAATTCTGTGGCTTAAAATATCAAAAGTTAATCAAGCTTCTACAATCTGCTTCTGTACCCAAGGATCTTTTCATTTTTTTCCCCTAAACTTTGTGGAATAAAATTCTGAAGCATCACCACACCTTACATTTTTTGTGTGATGCTCAATCTGTTGAATCCTCTCCCTAGTTGGTCTGGGACATCAACATTTTTTGGCAAATAGATTTAGGCATTGAAAATTAACTCAATGTTTGTGGTTCATATTTGAGATATGATCTTGTCAAAGATTTCAAAGCTCCAAGAACACGTAGTGGATAAGATGATTATTGGCAGTTGAGAAAGCTAAACCGTGTGACATGCAGATTATAACCCCTTCCATGACCATATAGCTATATGAAGCTTTGTGGACTGCTTTTCCTCTCAATGCCAAGGAAAAAGGCAGGATATTGACACAATTTTGATACTAGTGTGTAGAATTATGTTACCATGCTTTCAATTGCTCTAAACCCTATATTCAGCAGCGACTCAAAAGTTTGTGAGTAAGACGGAGAATCATTATGCTGTATGTTCAACTGTTCAGCACCCTATATTCAGAAGGGACAAAAACACTTTTACTGTCAAGTAGACAATGTATGAGTACTTGACACCGAAAAGCTATCATTTAATGGCAAAATATTCTCACCCTTGCAGTTGCCATCCACAAATCCTTGTATGTACTGTCAATTATCGGATCTCTGATTTTATCAATCTGGCAAACATCAAAAGATGGATGATGCATGTAAATATCTTTTGGTAAAGTTGATTTAAGCTTATAGAACAGCCGTAAGAATTATCGCGAGGTTTTTAAAAAGAAAAATTCTAAAATCTGAACTAGCGTGCAAAGTTAAATTGTCAACAGTCAATAGCACTAACCTCCCCAGAGCACAGGCCTAGATGCTCCGCCCACAAAGAGATCCGTAGGTTGAAAGAAAATTCTCCCGCCTTCCATGAGTTCCCATTCATTGATGATTCCACTAAAGTTTTATCTTCAATGAGCATGCCAATCTAAGAAAAGAACGTCAGTGTGAAAATTATCATTTTTACTTGCACTAAGTATAGGCAAAGGAGTTCAGCAAGTGGACTTGTAGAGATGATTGGGTTCAGGAGAATGCTGATAGATAAGCTGCAGTTTCTTTATCCAGTGAAACTTATGGACAACCTAGAACAAGAAAATATCATACATTTTGCATTTTTGAGTTCTGGCAGAGATAGGGAGTCTACAGGGTAAGGTGAAAAACCAACTACACAAGATACATTCAAATTGAAAAAATTAAGCACTGGTTTGATATCATAGAAGATTGTTTGGTGCTAAAGCAATTTCTTAAACATGCATAAACGTTATCTTAGTGACATATTACCAAACCAATGAACCAATCAAATCAACTGATTTCATGTCTCAAGGCAACTGAATATAAAACTAAAATTAGTATGCAGTAGCATGCCAAAACTAGCTGTTTAGCTTTCAATCTTAACAGCATTTACAGAAGAACTTTGTTGTTGTGAGTATTCATGTCCAACTGTCAGAAACTTGCCAAAAGTAATTTCACAGTATCTTGCACATGCCCATATAAATTTCATTAATACAGGAAGAATAATTTCATTCATAAGTAGTAGCAGAATTTTATGGTATCTATGACACATGAAATGATAGAACTTTCATTCTGCAAGTCTGTCCAAAACAGAATGTGCTCACCTCAGAGTCTCTTGACCCAAGTAGACTTCTGTCATTAATGTTTGCTGATCCAATCAGGGCTATGCAATCATCTATAATCATCAATTTACTGTGGACATACACCTAGAAGGAAAATGATATAGAGTTGATTAAAGAGAATAATTAATAGCCAACAATCCAGTGTTAAACCATTAATTTCATCTGGGAATAATCTGGACAAGCAATTTTTGACAAAAACAATTATTCACTCCTAGCGTAATATTTCATCCCTTATGAAGACTTCACCAGTGGAGTACTGGAAGTAATTTGTGCTAGAGTATGTCGCAAGTCTGAATGTGTTGATGGGCTAACTTCCTAGATTAGTTGTTTTGTTAAGTACTAGATCAAGGACTGACGTTATTAAAGTAAGAGAACCAGAAGAGTACTGTGCTAGGATTATCTAGGGCACTCCTAAACTGTGGATCAAGGCAGTTTACTTAATGTCCTGGGAGTGTGCAAGACAACGAGAAAGGAAAAAAATACCACTAACATAGAGAATTACTAAGAAGACAGACAGGAAAAACTCCATAGAGTACCAATAGTTGAGTGTATTTGCTTGGCATGGTGTGGCTGTGGTGCTAAAGGATCAAAAGCAAGGTATTCCGTCAGGATGTGATGAAATGCTAAAGTATGTAGATCTTTAAGTATGCAATCCCACTCAAGGAAGCATAATACATTAATCAGTTGAAAATCTGTATGCAAGATATTACCTGACTTGTGACCACTGGACCACCATCAGAAAGCTTGCCATGGTTCCTTAAACCATAAAAAGATAAATAGTTATCTGTTTCATCACCCAGCAAAGAATAAAGGTTGTCTAATATCGAGTTTTTTGGTCTGGAAATTGTTCGATACTGCCAATGAATGATGGCTCGTACGGTTGCAGCACCACCATCATCCAGACCTCCCTGATACATGACAAATAGCCGTAAGAGGCAACAATACAGAGTTATGTTATCTTGTGGAATGAAAATCAGCCCTACCTGGAAGCCCGGTAAGAGAGGAATAACAACTATAACCCTGAAACACTGACGTTCTTTGTGTGCTTGGAGTATACGCTTGTACAGAGCATCCAATACACGGTTCTGAATGGTATCATCACCCGAAAGACCTGATATGAAAAACTGATTCTAAAAGCAGAATCCCACAAATGACAGACATAATTAGATTCATTTACATTTTTTCTTTCCACCACTCGTGTAAATGACAAGAAATTAAAAAATTAATGACCAATCTAGGCAAGGAAACTAGCACAAGCCAAGCTACATGCTTATGAATTAACTTACAAGATTATATTACTTTCTTGGGTCCTCTGGTTAGTTTGTCTTCTTTCTCAAGGACCAATATGCTTGTTTTACTGACTCAATACAAATTTCTCTCTACTGATTTAAAGAACTGGTCCTTTAGAGATTTTGGCCACTGAAGGTTTTCACTTCCGGAGAGTTTTAGCCATAAAAACATTTAACTGCCTGCACTCACTTTCTTACTGTCACGGCATGCTATATTTTCTTAAACAAATAAAGCAAAAATATCTGCGGAGATGCACCTGTTTCTGACACCACCTTTAAGTACTTGTGCCGAATGAGAATTTGAAAATATCTAATTCATTAAAAAACTCTAAAGGTGCATTTTCAGGATAGATTTCAAGTTGAAAGTTCCCTTAACATTCTCAGAAAACATATACAATTAGCCTTCTTTAAGAAGCCTCAGAAATCTGAATGGGATGAACGGACCCTGTATCAGCTAACAACATACAAACTTTCCACACTGCAAGTATTTCCATAATCTCACTTATCTATGCACCTCCTTGACAAGTATACATGGTTTCTAATTGCCAGAAGCTTTTATGAAGAAAGAGTTAACCATAAAGAGAAGACATCACATCTGAGTTCAAAAATATTTCATCACAAATCAGTGTGCTAATGTCAGAACCTAAGATGAATCCCTGTGCTAGATCAACTAAATTTATCCAGTGTCTCAGAGCGTCTCAGAGCATTTCTTGATCACAAAGGTCTTATTACTGATCTCTGCATTTGACACAACGAGGATTTTGCCTCATGAAGTTAATCAATATTTAGTTGCTTTTGGACAGTTCATTAACTCCAATGCCCGATATTTAAAACATCAAGCTTTTTTTCTGTAACTCCTAATCCAAGAAAACTGTCTAATAGGAATACATGGAAGACGCTTTTGCAAAGAATTAAAAAACTTAAAAGTCCAATTTATTATCCATATTGTCGCTATTTTTGCCATTGATATGTTAATGATTGAAGCCAGACCAAGATATGTTGGTCATTTCTCCAAAACTGACTCAGATACAGCAGCATATAACCACTTTTATAGTAATTCAGATAGTTGATTTCACCTCTATGTAAATGAAGTGTTCCGCCTTCTCTATCATAGAACAATAAGCTCTGTGAATGCTGTCTTCAGTTCTACTTATTCCAGCAGACCAATTGCTTACGCTTCTAATGATCTACAATTTATCAGAATGAAAACCACGAGTGAGCTCAAATTCAGCACATAACATTCCAGAAAGCAAAAGTGTAACAAGACTAGAAACAGTTATACGACAAGATGTTAAACTTTTTGATATAGGAGCCATTTCCTGAAGTTGGAAAGAAACAGCATTGTGTTTCATGCCCAATTTCTCATTCTGTAAAATATTCCTCTACCCTGTAGTTTACTTTCTCTTCTCACAAGGCTTTCAGATCTGAAATGGTGGTTCAATTCAGAATCTGAACACAAAAATGGTTAAACAGTTGAAATTTGAAAATTAAGAGCAACTTGTTTCTGATACAGAACCTTATTCTTAGTCAAGAACTCTGTTTCTGAAACCACTAATTCTTTTACATATTTTATATAGAGTTTCTTTTCTTACATATTGTAAGTTTAAAAATAGTTAACTTCAAACAATACTATAAAAATCTGGAAGTCAAAAGGAAAAGGAGATCAATTTTGCGGTTAATACAGTAAAAGAAACATGTAATTGAATTTTAATGGGGACTACATCTAACCTGACAGTAACATGTAGTACGAGGACCCACTTGAGTTGCTTCATCAGGTGAAACAACCTGACAAACTCGCTCTTGTCTTTCCCACCAGTCATCTGAATTTTCCAAGTCAGATGCTCCAGCTTCATCCTTTTCTGTTTCAGGTTAAAAGTATGTGATCAAAATTCGTCTCAAACGACTTTCAATTTAAGGTCTGATACAGAAGATCCAACTGTGAATTTATGGAAGGCGAATATAAAACCTTCTTTGGCCTCATGCTGATTCGGTTGGTATTGATCGGAAGCTGGCACACTTAATCTGTCATCTAAGCTGGAAAAGTCAGGGCCATTAGCTTCCTGGGGCAATAGCAATGGGACATCTTCTAAAGGGGACTGTGAAGAAAATGAATCCTGTCTGTCTAAGTAATTATTATTCACTGGAGTAGCCTTATCTTTTATCTCTATCTCCTCACTCCTTCCCATGTAATGTGGAAGAACCATATGCTGCTGAGGCATAAGAAGTGGTATTTGTTGTTCATCTGGAGCTGTGTTCCTCTGGATGGATAATCAATGCATGAGCAATTGAAATTTTTTACATAGAATGCATAGTAGATGTAGATGTAAACCTTAGCATGGTTCCAACGCTGAACAAAGTGCCTGGCTACATCTCGACATGGTGGTCCCCATAGAGCACAATGGACATCATGCCAAGGCATTCGAGGGTACTTTCTTCTCTCAAGCTCGTCTTTCATGGTGTCTTCCCAAGAATTTGGTTCAGATTCCCTGAATGAATAGTAATTGTTAAAAAGGAAGCTGATAGCAAACCTTAGAACTGATAGACAAGGTTCATATGAAATTTGTGAAGAATTAAGAGGACAAAAGTACACTTGAATGCATAAATACTGAAAACAGCACACTAGCTTTCAAGAGTTTGTGAAAATGGAATCTAAATTAGTGACGAGTGATATTGCACACTTCTACAACATATTTTGAAAAAGTGGCCATTCCAAGAAGAAGTCATTGTTTTTGTTTTTTAACTAAGTTAAATTAAGTCATCCTAGGTAATATTATGAACAAACTGATGTAACGTGAGAGTACACAATTCCATTCCTGACACATTTTTGGCATCAAGAGATCAAGGTAAGTATGTTGCCAAGTGCTTTTCTATAATAAGTAATATCATAGTTCAACCATTTCTAGACATTTCGCTAGGTTGACTCAATCATATATATATATATGCATCAATAATGATTCCTGATTCCTGATAATCAGTCAACCATATGCCATAAATGCATAACTATTGCTCAAATGCATCCATTCAGCTGATAATAAATCATCTATGAGCTACAGATCAACTTCCAGCTCTACGTCAATCTCTTCTAAAATAGAAGTCCACATGAATCTCATCTGTCACTAACTACCATCAATTGACAAGTTAAAAGGTTGGCATGCTCACAGAAATTCTAGAGTACCAGTTGGCTGAGTAAAGAAGTACAAGATTTTTACCTGGGATTGTAGTAGTCCTTTCCAGGCCATACAAAAGGGGGGTAGTCTCCCACTTTATGTTCATTCGTATCATAACGCCCAAAGCATAAATCCAGTCCTCCAAGAAAACAAATATAGTGATCTACAATAACCAGCTTTTCATGGTGTGACCTGATTATTTACAAGGCATTGAATGAGTTCACATGAAAAGGGGGAAAAGGATAATACTGGAAAGCTTTAATGACCAAAAAATAAAAAAAATCTGCAACAGCTGCAATATGGACATTTGAAGTCAAATCACACGAAAATTTTCAGTTTACTGCTCAAGTAGTTGCATACCATAAGTAAACACCAGTTGGAAAACGGTTAGGGTAGCGGAGAACTTTGATATTCTCATGGATGCTAAGAAGCTTCCTTTTACTATACGAGCTGTTAATTTTTAAAGCTACAGAAACCTCCTTGTAGAGAAGAATGTAAATCTGCAAAAGCACAAAATATACAAATTCATGAATACCAAGTACTTGTGGCCATTGATGGTATATGCGTTAAAAATACTAAAAAATAAAAAGATACATCTTTCATATCTCCTCACCCAAGGAGAAAGGCTTCTAGATAATTTCATTTTAATGCAGCTCTCAAACATGAGGATGACATCCTTACAAGTATCAAAAGTTGAGCTGCTTGACATGTTGATGGATGAGCTATAGAGTAGTAAGAAGGTGAAAGACTAAATAGTCATTGAGAAGAAAAAGGTGCTCCTGACTTAAGACAAGAGCATGGCTGTTGCTAAATTTGATTGTACAAAAGGATCCACATAGCATACCTCATGTAGGCTGGGCTGAATGCTATGTTACATTTATCTGACTTATTCAAAGTCAAGAGAATACAAAATAACATGCAAATATAGTCCAATTGGTAAATTTCCTTTGTTTAGTGTAGCTATCAAGATACACATTTAGTTGAAATTAAGAGTAATGGGTCCACAATCATTGTTATTAGATTTCAATCCCTAAAGGAAAAAAGGACTTTTAATTCTCTGAATCACAGATGCATGACCATATATATTGAGGAGGGCTACCTATTCTGCAACTACAGAGAACTAAGGCAAGTAGTGAAATTAGATACCGAAAACTCTTACTTGATCAACTTCTTCTCTAAGTATTTTTCATAAGAATACTAAAGATTATTTACCCAGATAGTTTACAATTAGGTCTGCAGGATGATGTCATCAGTATTCAAAAGAACCTGCAATTGTATAAGCTCGTACCACAGCACTCAGATACTTCTTATGCTCTAACAAAAACCTCATGCCTCTAAACTACAAAGCTACCCTTCATATGAAGCACTTCCTTTAGTTGCAATCTTAAATTTTTCAAATGCATAGTTTATCATGTAAATAGAGAAAGTAAAAAAAGTTGGTCTTCTATTTTCACCTGAACCCCTTCCTTTGCTTTGACTTCAAGCAGCTTGTCAAGGCGAGAAGAGCAGTGTTCGTGGAAGGGACGTCTTAAGTACAGTTCAGGGCAAAGCCACCATCCAGTAATATATATCTGTAGGCAACTTCGCGTCACTTTAGGTCTTAGCGGTTAAAATTGGCACAAATTGAAGCCAGAATGTCATATAGCAAGATGAATATTAAACCTCGGATTTTGCTTTCTCTATGGATGAAGCAATTGCTTCAAATGCAGCTTTTCCATCTATAAACCATTGAGCTTGAGTCCCATCCTCAGTCAAGCCCCTTTGAGGAGCAAACGAATCAAAACGGTGATAATGGCACCAACCTTCAGGAGGACTAAGACCAGCATTATTTATTGCTGAAACCCAATTTCTGACTTTAGCATAACTCGTGCTTCTTAAGTCAACTCTACGACTTCCACAGGAAACCTTTGTCCATTACAATGATGATAAAAAGTTAAAAGCCTGTAAGTAAAGTTGACAGGCATGAAAACTATTTGGGAAAAAAAATTTTGTTTGATTTCTAATGCTAACAAATTCCCTTAAGGAGGCCCTTTCTAATGTCATGATTTACACAATAAAATTGAGGCATAAGAGATCCAAAAAAAAACCTAAGTTAGTGTATATTGTGTGGCAAAGAATAATAAATACTTTCTTATTATATAATTGCAATTCAAAAATGCATGATTATCTTATACCAAGCACATCAAGAGCATAGCAAGAGCAATCTAGTCTAACATACTTCGAATATAAAGAAGGCTAGTTAGCATGATGACAGAACAAGCTAGAGTATAAGTTCACAGAATATTTCATGTCTTGAAACTAAACCATCATTTGTACCTTAAACGTGTAATGCAATGGGTTTCGTTTCTTTATCTCTTCAGCCAAACATGATCCATCCTTTCCATCTAAGCTTGAAGCTGGAAGTACATCAAAGACAACTATATCCAATGGGCTCGTGTCAAAGGGATCCTTCAGCAAAGCCAAGAATCCAGGCTTTAAGACAGCCCAAACCTGTAAGTAGATTGTCTTTTGTCATGCAATAAAATAAACAATCTGAAAATTAAAGCCCAGAAAGTAGGAGACATTATTGAAACAACAATTCAAGGCACTTAATTGAAGATTCGTTGATCCATTCAGTCAACAGTAAATTCAATAATGACATGATCAAATCCAAACCTGAAAATTACCTTCAAATGCCTATGTTTTCAAACCCAATCCTGCTCATATGTATATCCATCCACCACAGAGTGAAATAAAAAAGAATCATGACAGAACACAAAAATCTGAATTTTAGTGAGATACTATCAGCTTTACAAATAATAGTGAGCATAGAATAATGGCAGCATAAGTAACTGTGACCAACAGATGAATAAGATGAAAAAGTTATGAGCACGGACAAATATTTCCATCATAAAAATCTAAAGTCACAAATTAACAAATTCTGTCTTTGTTTATCAACCATAAGAAAAATATCTCCATATGGTATTTCCTTTTAGAGAAGAGCATAGTTAATACAATATCTGAATATCAGCTACAGGTCATTGAATCCAAAATGAGAGGACATCACTCAAGTATATTAGTCTTTGAACATAAACCAGTAGCCGCAACAAGAATTACAAATAAAAATATCCATACCCTTGGAAACAATGTAATTCGACAATACTATTTGGCTTTCCAAAACAAATTTTCAAATTTGTTTTGTTGAGGAAACGACGTGATTCAGCAAATATCTCATATAGCCTGAATTGATTTGAACCTCCAGTTTTGATAACCACTAGGTAAAAACTGGGAAAAGATTCTTTCTTTGGAAAAATATCACAGACAGAGGACTACTAGCAGCAGAAAGAGTCACAGCAACAGATGAATGTTTCATCAAGATTATATAACACTAACTGAATCAATTTAACTTAAAAAAGATCCACTGTTAGCTCATTAACTTTGTAGAAGACTATATGAGTACTCTTTGAACCTCCACTGCTACAAAAACTATGCCTAACTAGTTTACACATATTCATGCTTATACCAATACTAGCAAGAGCATTTACCTTCTGCCACTTGCTATTACAACAGCCAGTCCAATGACACAAGCAACACCTTGCATATGCTTCCTCCTTTGGCGTCCTTGACAAATGCTTAACCATTACATAATCTTCTCTTAGCTTAGGACCAAATTCTTGTGAAAATGATAATTTAGAAACTTCCAAAAACTTGCAAACCTAGAATTAAGAAGATAAGTTGCATGATTATCAAAATATATCAGTAATAAAACACAAAGAACTGCTAAAATGAAAATGAAATAAGAATATCTTCAAAATATATCCTTGGGGAAAAAGAGATTAAAATACCATAAAATCTCTGTCACTATGATGTATAAGTGGAAATTTCAGCTACTTTCAGGTTTACTATTGGAGCACAAACTATTTATCTTAGTTTTGGGTCTTCTTTATTTTATTCAGATATTTGATAAACTGCAAAAAGAGAAGCTTTCATGATTTGTAGCTTGAATATATCGCAGATAAAGAAATGGGCAAGATAACATACAAAGTTTAATTTCCTACTCCTGGTAACGTTAGTGAGAACAGCCATACTTTGACCAAAAGCTTTCAGTCCTAAAGTGAAATTTCACACTACTTCTTGTACATATAATTGTGAAGAGAAAGTTTAACAAAAACTATACATATAGCTGAATCTATCTCATAAATAAAGAGGAAATAACAAATAATTCAGAGATTAAGAACTTCAACTGTTTACTTCATATATAGACCAATACAAGGACATTCTCTATGCACCTCTCTAGTATTGACAATGTCCAAGTTACCGAAAAAATGGTCTAGATAGCCTTGCATTGCAACTTTTGCTTTTTCTGAGACAGTCTGCTGTCTGCTCAATGCAGGACGAATGATTGACAAAGCAGCTCTGGATGGAACATTTCTGCAGGAAACCAACTCTAGGAGTTAAAACATCCCAAATTACTCAGGTGTAACATTCTACTTGAAAAGCTAAAGGATTATACCCTTGCAATCACCTGTTTTTAACACTTTCATCGGAGAACATAGGCACAGCTCCGTCATCAGCTTCATCATCATCATGCATTACAGCTGTATGATCTCCAATTCCAAAGTATTGAAGCCATTCCTTAACCTTTTTGTGCAAAATTTATATACAAACCTTAGCATATTTTAGGCATCATCCACAAAAGGAAATTATATAATACGTACCATCACTGTAAGAGATTAAGAACAATAAATAGTTATCTGTTTGCAACTGTGCTTAGATTTAATGCAGAGAGAGAGAGAGAGAGAACCTGCTCTTGCTTCTCATGAAACTCTTCAATAATGGCACGCTTCTTCAGTGCAAAGTGTAGATAAAAAACTTCTGAGGCCTTCTTCAATAGTGACCACTTAAACTGTCAATTGAAGTACATTTAATCAGCATGCAATTTGAACTCTATTGAAATCAGTAAAACCCAAACAGACAGACTTTAAAGTCTTCCTTCTGCCAAAAGAAACAGACAACAGAGACGGACACACAGTACACATAGAGAGAGAGAGAGAGAAGGCAAGGAAAGAAGGAAATGAGAGAAGTTCATTGCTAAAGCAACTATGATTAAGAAGCATATGAAAAACATCCTTCAAATAAAAGCTATCACAGGATAGAAGCATATACTGAGTAAAGAAATTTGACGATAACATGTTTAACACCAAAAGCATTATTCAGAAATTATACCAAGTGGTTAAAAGCAGTAAAATATTCTTCAGCAAGGAGTGTGTTGTTAAATGTTAACTCATGAAAGACAAAAAGATCCGACAACCTTAGCATGATCAGTTTCTGGTTCTTCTAAACTATAACATACACTAGCAAAACACTAACCAATCAGCTTAGTTTGGAACATCTGAAGTGGGGATAGCCCAGCTCAAAAGCTCCAGTAAGGATTAAAGAATGAGTTATCTAGCCTCTACAGGCACATAACAGTTTAAGATTCAATGGTCTGGAGAAGAGAGACTGTGCTAGTGTTTTCCATCACATGAGTTGCAGTCATGATTTCCTTGACTTGCTCAAAAAAGAAAAAAGAAAGAAAATATAAATTCCTGTAACTGCAAGTACATTTTTTTTTTCTGGTCCTGAATCTTCTCATACATTTCGTAACACTCATGCTTCCACCTGCCTTTCTGTCTCTAATATTCAATTCCAGGCATTCACCATGACCTTAATGCATTAATGGAATTTTTTTTAAAAAAATTATCAATTCCTTCTCAAAACAAAGCTATTTTTCCATTAAATCCTAAAAATCTACAAACTGAAGTTCCCTTCACAAGCATGATGTGCTGACGGGATTGAAAAAAGCCACCTTGTCACTGTTAACCAACACATTTGAAAGATTCACTTTTTGTCTCAAAAAACTTAAAAAACATCTTCAGGTTCAAAAGGAACTCTATCACAATTTCCAAAAGTACTTTCAGCATCATTTAAATTCAGAATGTACCTTCTGCATCGTGACAAAAGTTCCACAATCAAAAGAACTTGAGAATTTTCATATTGCTATGATTTATTATACTAATCACATCCTCCATGTATACCTACCCCCAACAATAACACCAACAACCGAAAAAATGCATGGAATATCCATACTCATAATTGTACATGAACATTATGTAATTGTCGAAAAATGTTGGAATGCATCAAACAAGCAATTAGCAGCCCAATTTCCGATAAATAAGTATTAGTGTATAAGAAATAAATATAGATTTAATTCAAGTATAAATTCCACCAAGCTGCTTATACATAACCAAGTAAATTATCGACCAACCAAATATTTGCATTGGAACAAAGGTGTAAAAAAAGAAGAAGAGAAAAAACTCAAATTCTTTCCATTAACAACACACAAAAAAAATAAAATAAAAAGATAAAACAACATTTCTTCTTATATCCTTTGCAAACTTATTCAATACCAACAAGAAGAGCAATAAAAAAATTGCCCCTCGCATAAATATAGTAAAAATAGCCCCAAAAAAAAAAGAGACCCCGCCATATGCGTATTATAGTATTAAATTCTAAAAAAAAAATGTGAAATGCCGTTCGCGCCATGCGTACATAGCTACTTCCTCAAATACATATGCCACATACAAACATGCACATAAATGCATCACATATATTATATTCTGATTGGAGAAAACGTAAAAACCAAAAAAAAAAAAAAGAAGAGGAAAAGAAACGAAAAAAGAGTCTGGACCTGTTTGTATTGGACTTCAATGGTGTATGATAAAAGCAATGGGCTAATTTCCCCTGCGTCCGGTCTCGACAACGAGACAATTGTCGCCGTCGGCAACTCTTCAAACATTCTCGTCGTCGTTTCCCCGTGGCACCGGAGCGAGTGACTCGATGACATCGCCGACGACGATGGAAGCTTCTCCGGGATAAGTTTCTCCGTCAACATTTCTCTTTTTCTGAATTATTCAGTAAAAATAAATAAGTAAACGTACAAATAAATTCAGAGGAAAACCAAAAGAGCTCTAAGAGCAGAAAGAAGAAACAAAAAAAAAAAGAAGCGTAATATATAGTTGGAGAAGAAAGACAGAAAAGGTGACGTAAGGTTTTAGCCTTTGGGTGCGGGTGCACGGGATTTCTGGGAAGGAAGGTTTAGATGGTGACACGTATGATCCATACATCGTGATCAGGTTGTTTTATACACGTGGCGCAAGCAGGATGGCGGTCATGAAAAAATAAGGTTTGGTTGGGGGCGGTTTTAGTGGTTCGCGAGCATTTGAACTGGGGAGATTAAGGAGTAATCATGTGATTAAATGGGAAATGAGCTGTTTTAATTTTTAAATCCCTTCTTTGAATGGAATAGTGAGACTTTGGTGGAAAACTGTCTTAACTGAAATGGGTGAAATGACGATTATGTCCTTGTGTTCTTTTCGCATATTCTTTTAGGGTACTGATTCGCTTGGGAGCAAATTATTAATGAGTTTGGCAAGTTGCTTTTTCAATTTTCTTTTGATAAAATTGAGATTTTTCTGTATTCATTTGGCATTTGTAGCATATACTATGATTTATTGCCAAATCAGGTCTTAGCTCACAAAAATAAAAGCAAAGAGAAGAAAAAAAAAAGGTGAACCAAGTTTGGCACGAATTAATATATAGATAGTAAAAAGCAAGTTATAAAACTCACGAGGAAAATGAAAAAGATTTTTATCATTCGGTTTTATTGAGCTAACTAGATTGCAGATTATTTGGGGTTAGAATTATATTGGAGCTAAAATGAAGTTTTAAAGTAACTCAACAACAAACCAAAAAAAAGGATTATATGAATAATAAAATATATAAAAATTTGCATGATATATTATCACTCATACGATATTTGGGGCCATATTTGCGCTTGATATTGTATGTTTTTTATACAATTTAATCTAATATTTTGAGTTAGTTATATATATATACATATATATATGAAAAAAGTGATTATATAAAAGAAATGACAACATTAAAAGTACAGAAATGTTACTATTTTTTTATTGCAACGATAACATTTGTATAACCTATTCATGTCTAACATAAGGGAAGTGGGAGTCTAATCGACGGAGTTCCGTCCAAAAAAATCACTTAAAAGCAACAATCACGATTAAATGACAAGTATAATCTTGACCTCCCACCCCATCATGACAAACAGCATGGCATAGAAGGTTCCTTAAAGTAAGTAATGGCATTGGAATTTGATTTGGAATATTCTCATATGTTGAAGGGAGCTAGCATGTCTGCTGAATCAGATTTCGGCTAGTTCCAATCACTCAAAAAAGGAAAAGGTCAAATTTCTTGAAAGTGGGGGCTGGGACTGAAAGTGTAAACTCTCAAGGCTACAATGAATCAATTGTAGTCATTTCAAGAATGAATTGTCGAATACGGAACGTGCCGAGTAGAATCCAGTACGGAATATCCAATATTTTTGTGCTTACAACCGAGAATATGCTATAAAGGTTGTATATTGCTTTTCATGGTTAGGTACCCTTTTATGCCTTTAGTATTTTAGTAATAATCTTTGGATCCAATCCTTTAGTAGTCTGTCTCAATTAGCCAACCGATTCCTATGTTTTCCACCCGCAAGTAACAACATCTCCCACCAAACACTAAAGGGATTCTATAATATTGCGTGCTGAGAGGGAAATTTGGTGTGCATATATGTTAATGGAGATGGGCAGGATAATCATCAGAATGGATATGATACACAAACTCTTCTATTGCCATCAACTATTTAGATTGTTGTTGTGTGCACACAGCAAGAATTCCTAGGATAATGTAACAAAAGTTTAGGCTAGTTTGTGTGGGGATAACTTTACAGTTAAGTGATTAAAGTCGAGATTTAAAAAATTATAGGCATCGAGGAATTAGCTTTCAGAACGAGTCATACTGTTCCTTTTCCAGTGTTTTAAATTCCATCCCCCTCTCCTATTAGAGAAAAATTAACTAAAAAAAAAAACTCTGTAGTGATATTTGTACGAATCATACAGGGCATTAGAAAATTTTAAGCTAACATGCTTTAATATAACATTCAAACAAAAAGAATACTAGCATGCCACATTCTAATTATGGGGACCTAGGCAGGCAGTGCTTATTAATGTTTTGAGGTAATTTATAGCTCATGTTTCGCATTTAAAATCATTAGGACTAGAAACATAAATGATGAAAATAAATAGTAGTATATAGTGTTTGATGTACATAATGGCAAAGACGTCCTAACTTAAACTGTCTTTTCTTTATTTCCTACCTTTAGAATAGCTTGAAGAGCCAAATCAATAAGAAGCAAAATTCATTTTGTATCATGAAGAGCATATTCCAGATTCCTAGTCATATTATTATAATTGAAGTGCTTGATTGTTGGCCTTTCCTTTCCCATTAGGGAAGACCCTTTTCACTTTTCACTCCAGCCAATATCTACGGAGTACTTTCTTGTGAGATGCTCATTTATGCAACCCTCAAAGAAATAATTTTGGTTTGAGTGAAATGACGGCAAATTGAAGAGTAGAAAGAACAGATAGAGATGGACAAAGCCTTGGTATTGTTCAGCTCAGCTGTAGCGTTCATCCATTCTAGATAGAGTCCATAATGAGCAAGATTTTATATCATCATAACCTTAAAGGGAACAATTAAGAATTGACCAGAAAGCATCCATTAAGTGTAGAATCGTGGTTCAATTACACGAATTAGACCATATTAAAGGAAAAAGAGCTGTTGCATTAGAATGATTTGTGCTTTCTTTGATATGCTTATGGTTTTGGGTGGCAGAATACAAAAGCCCTCTAAACGATGATAATGAGATTGTTACAGTTCCCTCCGAATCACTATGACTTGCTTAAACTGTCATGTTTTTCTCAAACAAGACAGGAGAAAAGGAGGAGGAGATTAAAGAAGCTCAGGCAGATGAATACACAAATCCTCACGGCCCCTCCTGCTTATTTGTTTTGGTCTTACAAACTGGTGATGCCAATTGTCCTACGGAAAAGCAAAAGAAAAAGAAGCCCTGCAATCACAATCACAATTCACAAGAAGCCAGTTTCGTCAGTTATCTTCCTCTTTAGTTGCTAGTTGCTGCACTGCAAGTATTCTGCTTTCTGAAAGGTGCAAAATTGTAATGCATGATATTTATCGAAATCAAAATATTTACATGATACATTCACACATCTGCGTGTATGAAGCCACTAGATATGCAGAATTGAGCTAGTTAACCACCAACTGATAGAGCATGTACTAGGCATATTACACAATACAGAAATTCCTAACGAGGTGTTCTTTGAACTTGCGCGAAACAACTTCATCTATGGTACTTTCTGCAACAACTGAGTGATGCAGCATACGCAATGGTTTTTATATCCCCTCCTCACAGAAGATTTTGATATTCTGTAAGAAGTCACGAGTAAAATTCCACGATGAGGTCTATGGACCCTTCTTAACAACAGATCGTAGAGCTCAGGTTTCTATGATGAGGTGCCTGAAGATCATACGTGATGTATGCTAAGGAGATCCTTCAGATTCATTTCCAATAGTATCCTGATTGCGTCCTCCTAATCAAGTGAAGCAATACATAGGGAACCTAGAATCAGAATCTGTTGAAAGCACTCAGGAAAATATTGATCAAACCTTGCCGGGTCATGGTTGTATTCTCAAGTGGAGCCCCAATTTCTACACAGGCAATGCACTTTGGCAAGAGAAGCCATGTAGTCATCGGACCTGAGGGATACCAAAGAATAAAAAAATTTTGGTATTTTACCATTTAAATGAAGCTTTAAGTTGAGCAAATTATAGACTATGGGCAGATATTCTGTTAGCAGACCTGAGTCCATAAGGAGATTGACAAGCAGCAACAATGTGACGTTTTGCTTCATCCTGTTTGTCCTGCGTAAGAGAAAACTGCATGCTAATGACCTTCCAAACATAGTAACGAGGCAAGTAATTGACCTTCACAATTACAGCATAACACTTCCATGTAGAACATCAAGCATAGAAATAAACTTGTTCAGTCTCTATTGGTAAATCTTAGTTTAACAAAGGGGTGCTCCAAGTGTCACCCAAGTAGGATAGCCAACAACTGAGTGACAGAATGTGCACCGAATATGATGGTTCAAAGTGTCAATGTTGAAGAGTACTTGGACGACATCCTCCTTTGTGATCAGTGGACCACCTTATTTGTCTGTTCCCTTAAACCACTAAGTGATTAAGTGATTAGATACAGCAAACATTGTATAAGCAATTGATTAAATGTGTGTCATTTTCCTTCAATGTTTATACATTATATGACCACGAAAGTTTCATTAACGGGCTACTTTTGGAAACATTTCATTGCAGAAATATATCAAGGCTGCAAAGGTCAACATGACGTAAAGTTATTTCATCAGCCCTCAATATATCTTGGAATCAACACCTACACTACTCAAAAGTTCTTGTTCTAAACTTATTGCAGAAGGCTCTGATGATACCTAAATCACAAATTGGAAGAATGTTTTAGGACCGCAACTGTAATACCTGGGATTCATAATAAAGTCCAGCATATAGAGAAGCATAGAAATACTCATTCTCCCGTCCGCCAGAAAATGCAGCCACAAGCTATGCAAAGAAATCGGTTAATTAGCTAAAGCATTGCCCTGAATAGCTTAGACACATAGACTAAGAGTATCCCCATATCAATTAGGTGATAAAGTAACCATGTACAAAACACACTGTTTGTATGGAAGAATCTACTCCCAAGTAACAATTTAATTAGCACTTAACTTCAGGAAAAATAGAACTTTTTTTATGTATTCCCAAGGAAAATCAAGGTCTTAGACGAGCTACAGATTGATTAGTTATCCTAAACTGGAACCAACATCAGTCCAGACCTTTTCTGGATCACCACCATCCTTGAACAGGCTGTATGCCTCTCTCATGACAGGACGAGGGTCTCTACCAACCTGCATGTATTAACTAAACTGTTCAAATGCAGTACTTATCAGTTCAAGTGAAAAGATGGAAGCCAAAATGTCTTATGAAGGGCTCAGAAAATCGGAAACAGAATTAAACCCAGAAATGTCTTTAAAAGCTTGAATCTTCTTTCGTTTTTCAAAGACAAAATTACCTCAAGGAGTAGACTAAAGTATTTTACACGTAGTAGTTCCAGGCTGCGGCTGCAACATGTCCAAGAGAGCATAGTGCATATTGAAATCTAAATATTTAGCAGCCCTTTAGGTTCTCTTAATCTAGATGACGTGTCTAAAATGACTCTAACGAGCACATACGGTCATCTAAAATCTTCCTTCTTGGAAAGGATACGACGGTTCTGAATCGAGCTGCTAATTGTTGATTTACCTCAAGATACCTTCTTCTTGCTTCATCTACTCCATATAATTGAGCTTCACAAAGGAAACACCATATTGATTCCTCTGTATCATTTGGGTTTTGAGCAACATCCAACCGAAACTGCTCTGCACCTTCCTCAAACCTAGGGAGAATGAAGTAAAGATCTTAGCTAGAGAGCAAAGAGAAAAGAATCAAAATGCAAAGCGCAGGTAATAAATCAATCCAATACCTGTCAAGGTAGTATAACGACAGTCCCCTCTGCCAAAGATCTGATTAGTCATAAAAAGCACCTAAATTACTATATAACCAAAAGCTTTTCCACAAATCTTAACATTCATCAAAACTCGGGAAATCAACCCTGCACAACCCCTAGCATAAAACTTTGAAAATTATACAAAGTAAGACAGAGAAGTTGGACGCTTGATGCATGACGGTGTTGGATATTCGCCATAAATTCCGGACAACAACATATTTAGTTAAAACCCACAACGTCAGCGGCTGGTTATATACTTCTCCGAAATCCCAGTGAATTTCAAAAAACCATTCACTTCGAATTTCCCATTAGTTTGATTGCCGTTGTAAACTGATCATTTTGGGGTTAAATTGTACACATTTATGTTTTTGCTATCCCATATTACGGTTGACTCACGGGCTTTCTGTCGAGGATCAAGTTCAATTGCCCTGTCAAATTCCACCAACGACCCCAGCACATCACCCTTCAACCAAACAAACATTGCAACTGACAGAGATAAGATTATCAACCAAGATAAATAAGAATTCAATTAGCATAAAAAATTAAAGAAAGTACCAAAAACTACCTGTCTGAAGAGAAGCATTCCACGTCTAATTGCCATCACAGCTTCACGAGCTGAGCTACCGCCGGTCAAGGCCTCCCACATTCCAGAAACTGAAGGCAGAGCCAATCGTCTCCTTGACAGAAGCAGCATTGATGGCAGCAGCTTTTGTGGGCGGCTAATTTTGGAAAGGTCAGTACCAAAGAATCTAGAGAGATGGGGAGTTGTACTAGTAAATGAAGAGCATTGGGGAAAAGGGATGCTGGAGACTACAATTGCAGGTTTCAAATTGTGGGCTGTTGCCATTAACCTACGAAAGCAGAAACCTTTACAGAGAGAGATGATAAGGCGCGTATGACAGTTGCCTAATGGCTAACGGTGGGTAAAAGGCGCCACAATCCACGAACTTTGGAATAACGATTTCACGCGCTCTTTACCGGATTCGATGCTTTATTCTGTTTTAAGGTGGCTAACTGAAAAGAGTTCACTTTTAAAGAAAAGTCAAAAAAATTCCCATGAAGCATCTGGTCTCATAGATTATTGAAATCACTTCGAGGGACCTCATTTCAGCAACTAAAGATTTTAATCCCACAAGGAGAACCAACAACTCTTTCAGCATAAAAGAGTTCTTGTTCGATTAGTATGTTAGCGTAAAGGGAGTTGCAGAATGAAGCTAGACTTTTCCGGCCGCCCCAGCAGAGTTTTTTGATCGATGGATTTGATCATTTATAGTATCTTTAGGAGATGCAGCGCCAACATTCATATGCTTACCAAGCAGGGCAAGACTTGTGCAGTAGTAAATAAAGTATTGGACTTGGGCATGCAACATAATCATGGCTCTTCAATGGCGAATTACTGTCTAAATCTTACTTTGGATGATGGACTAAAATTCACCAGAATTAAGCTTCCATAAAAAGTCATAAACTTCCATCTCTCCATGTGTATTCCGTCATCTCAAGGCCAGTCAAAATGTACAAATGTCTTGGGAAGTTCAAGACCAACAGAGGTTCCCTCTTCTCAATATTTACGCGACAAAAAACTTACTCGTCACTATGTCTCAATTAGCAGAGTTAAAACTCATCTTGACGCCATATTATCAGACGAGAAGTCTTTGGTTACAGAAGCTAAGGCCTTTAAGACTTGGGATGAGGGGAGGAAAAAAGGAAGAAAACGGGTTGGTGGGTACTGGGTACCAGTAGCACAAATGAAAATAAGGAAAGCGCATTCAGTAAAAATCTCAAGAGTCTCGCAGAATAAACTCACACCTAATACGAGTTCAATTAGTAAACAGAAATAAGTTTCACCATTCACCAACAAAAACAATCTGAACTTACAAACAAACTTCCAAGTTTATAGAGAGGTCCTTGACCATAATTTAGGAATAAAAGTAACATGAAACTAGACAAAACTTGACTAGCCAAATAGGTGGCTTCAGCACGGCCATATATAATTAATTCCAACAGATCACTTCTTCGACTTCTTTGTTCCCCTGCAAGAAGAAAATTAGTATTTCTTAGTAAAATCGCATACAAGAATGATTACTTTATACCATGTTTGAAGGACTAATTGCTCACTCTGTTGGCTGAGAAGTAGGTGCTGGTGGTGCTTTTGCCCCAGGTCCCTGCACAGAGTCACCAATTAAAGAGCATATCCAGTTAACAAGTTAAAGACAAAATGCATTGACAAATCCGCATGGCATTATGTAACATAATGAATTAACTTGCTTTTAGACTTGGAAAGAGCATGATTAAATAGCCAGCATCATTTAAACTAAATATCAAATGTGTCATGATATTCAACAATCGAATTTCTAAACAAATACTAATAGAACGCAAAGGCATGAAAAGCACTGTGGATACAGAGAATAACCTGGGAAAGAATAGATTTTGTGGCTTTAGATTGAAAGAATTTTGGTTTCAAATGCCAAACATACCTGGGCCAAACGCTCTTCTCTCCTGGCCATTTTCCTTTCCCTGCTTGCCTTGTTCTTGGCTCGCTTGGCCTCAAACTGATCAGACAATGTCTTTTCTCTTGCCTTCTCAGCCTTTGACTTGTGGATACTTTCCATTAGCACTCGCTTGTTCTTAAAGACATTACCCTTCACTTTCATGTACATGTCATGATACATATGTTTATCAATCTTCTTGGCCTCCCTGTACTTCCGAAGCAAACGCCTGAGGACACGCATTCTCCTCATCCAGAGGATTTTTGTAGGAAGCCTTGCTTCCCTTGTACCCTTGCGTTTACCTAGAACATTGATAATCAGTCATCCACAAAAACTGCTTTAAAAGTGAGGGAGACATTTCCAGTTTAAGAAGTTATAATGCAGCATATCCACTGGATACACGTGCATAAACATGCCAGCAACTGCTCGACAATGGTAATGAAAAGAGGAGGACAGAGCAAAATGCTCCACAATATTATCAACAGCAATTACCATATCCAGAATGGCGTCCCTTTCTCTTCGCCTCCTTCATTCTGCGTGCACGAGAGCGAGAATGAATCTTTGTCGGTTTTCTAATAATAAACCCATCCTTGACCAATTTCCTAATGTTTTGCCCTGCACCCAAAGGATGAAAGTGTCACTCAATCCATGAGCACAACCAATTAGCAAGAAACAAAAGCTCAGTTTCCATTTAATGTTAGTCCAATAAATGCTATTTAAGAATGAAACTGCCACGATATAGAAGAACACTTAGTATGAAGAAACTTTATGAAACACGAGAACTGAAATCAACTCATTCAAAGGTGCTTGCAAGAAGAGCACAATAGCAAGTATGAGAACACGTTCAACATCATCTATCAAGTATATGATGGAGATATTTTAAGTTTTTAATTCTATAGCCATCCTGTACTAAAGGTAATATCATACGTAGTCATTGTCCAAAGAAACATGGACTGCATAGATAATTCAACCTGGGAAAAGAACAAGCTTTTAGGTAGCAATTTCTCCTTCTTTATCCTCCATATTCCTCATTCTTTCTCTTCAGTTTGAATTTTACCTACCATCGCTGCAACAGAAAACCACACCAGGTCATCCCACCAAGTTCTCCTTGTTCAAGTCTTACACTCTAAATGGAACTGCTTCAAAACCAATTTGATTGCATGAGCACTACCACCTCAACCCCATGTTAAAACCGATCTTCACAAATCTCATGCCAAACTGTACCTCTTGAAAAGCTAAACCAAAAAGAAAAGAGAAAAAGGCTACAAATTGTAATTGCATATCAAAACCCCAGTTGCAATTCCAACCCCAAACATTTTATCCTTGTCCAGAAGAAGATTGATAAACTCTAAACTCCCAAATGAATAAGTCAAACAACATAAAGCAACAGAATGCACCCAGAGGCTTTAGCTTGCCATTGATGACACCTCTGAAAGAAAATCCAAGCAGAAAGTCGTCCAAACTCAAGGGCTACACTGATCAAATAGTTTGACAAGATATTTCACACCAAAAAGATAATCTTTGAATTAGTAATTTATCCCAAAGCAGAAATCATCCTCCTTGGGGTCAGCAGCAGACGATGTACTAGGCTGGCCAGGTAGATGAGTATCGCAGAGCGATTCATGTGCCCAGAACCAATCAATTATGGTCAAGCCCCTCCTAGACTACACCTAATTTTCCCCCGAAAAAGGGAATCCTGGAACTAAACCATCCAATTTTTCACAAATTCAAATCCATATTCTGAAAACAAAACCTACGAAATCCGGATAAAAATAGGAAAATTTGTCAAATGAACACTAATTAGGAAGAAAATAAGAGAATATCATAAAAATATAGAAAAAAAAAGTTCCATATTTCGGCAAAATTAGTAGAGGATGATGCTTAACTGGAATTGGCCATGGAGATTTCGCTGACTTCATTCGGGTCAAGCCACACCTTTCCCTTCCCGCACTTGAGTACGCTTGCTGCTAAGCGCTTCTGAAGCTTCAGCGACACCATTTTTCCTCCTCTCTGTATCTCTCCAGCCGCAAGAACTAGGGTTTCGCTGCCTACAAATACACGCTTGTTGAAGAATATCTAAACCCTAGATGCAGAGGTGAAATTTGATGAAATTGTAAGGGCATTTTCGTCCGAACATAAATTAAATTATGTCGATGGATCAAGGCCCATCATCCCCGACCCAGAATTCTTAGCCCCATCCCTTTTTTTTTTTTTTCTTTGGCATTCAATCTATCTTAATTTTCTCCACAATTTGTTGGAAAAGGATTGAGATTTCATGCTATTGTTGATAATATTGATTTTTTTTTTTGAAAAATTGATAGAAAAAAGGCTTTCTACATTTTAGTCATTGTTTTTGTGGCAAAGCCAAGGTAATATTAAGATTGAAGACAATATGAAGGTCCAAATGGATGACAATAATTCATTTTGCTTCAAAAACAAATCGAAAGTTTGATTAAAAATTTATTACGATGGTACATGTATTTAGAAATATTTTCAAAACACTACACGAGAATAGGTAAAAACGACTCACTTAAGGGTCTGTTTGGTTGGAAGTAAAATGTTTTTCTTGGGAAAATATTTTCCGTGGAAGTAATTTTTCATGAAAATCATTTCCCTTTCATCATTTTCAGGTGTTTGGTTAGCTTATTGAAAATATTTTCTTACTTCATTTTTCTGGTGTTTGTTTAACTTTTGAAATATTTTCACTTTTATCTCTATCTTTACTTTCTACACATTATAACTACATACTTCTTCCCATGCAAAATAAGAAAATTTATCTCATTGTTTAACTTTAAAAAATCTTGGAGAAATGTATATATGAATAAAAAATATCTCCTTAAGCAATAAACAAATTGCTGGCCATTTAGTGTCAAATATCAATCACATGCAATACTTATTGTGACATATATCTTGCACTCTCACTGCTGAAAGTTTCTCTAGAAAAAAATGTCCCTATTATACACAATTAATTACTAGCATAGGATGAGCAGAATGAGGTTTTTTTTTTAATTTTAAATATACTAGGGGGAGGGTTGGGTTGGGTTGGGTGGTACAGGGGAGGGAGTGTAAGGAAGAGATCTTGGGTTCGAATCCGTCTGTTTATACTAAAAAAAAAAAAAGAACATATTACAAGATTTTCAGTAAGTTTGGAACATACTACAGGCGGGATGCATGCATTTCGGAAAACAACTTCAGTAAGTTTGGAAGGGAAGTTGTTTTCCACAAGATGAGTGAAAATATTTTACATAGGAAAATGTTTTCAGTAACTTTTGTGCAACCAAACACGGAAAATTAGGAAAATATTTTCCTGAAAAACATTTTCACCCGAAACAAACGGACCCTAAGTGTGGCAATGCATGTTGAAATTGTTTGTCAAAGAGCAATGTACAAAAGTGAATTAGTAATTTGGTACATAACTAAAAAACATTTATAGATTCTGATTATAAATAATTAATTTTTTAAATGTTGTCTTTTACTTTTGTATTTAAATTATAGATTTTTAATGGTCCAAAAAAGTTAGAATTCATAATGCATCAAAAAGTAACTTTTGTTTATTTTCACTATTCTCTATAATCATTTTTCATAATCAGATATTACAAAATTTAAAACAAACGAGAATAAGGTCTCAAGAGCACTTTTAGCAAAAGCAAACAATTGGTGCTTTTCTTGAATAAATTCTATTTTTCAACACATAAAATATCAACTTTGGTAATTCATCACGAATTATGAGTTGAATAAAGAGATAATTACATTTTAAAGTTACCTATTAGTCAATGAAATAAGTTGTATGCACCAATGATATACTTGTACACATATCCAAACAATATTATATTAATAAGCACTTTATCCAGTGCAATAAAAAAGGACTGTTTGGTTCAAATTCTACAATTATTAACACTATGGGTATAAATAAATTGGAGAATAATATTGAGTTTAATTATAACCCATAGAGTGATTTTAGAATGAATTTATGTAATAAAACAATAGATAAGTTAAACCCTACCATATAGTAATTAATAATAAAATCAATAGAAGGGATTTATGAAACTATTAATTGACCTTTCAAGAAAAAAAAAACATGATTGAAATAGTCCTTGTCTTGAAACTCATTTTTTTTTTTTAGGTATAACCCACAGGTGTCCGCGTCCGTTTTACGATCTGCGACTAATCCTGTTCGAATTGGGTCGGATCCCTTGCAGGGAAGTTCTCCCAACGTTATTTTTTTCATTTCCATGATTTTTGAACTCGAAATTTCATGGTTAAAGGATTCAAATCCCTTCCATTTGCACCAACATCACTTATCAAACACCTCTCAATATAGGGTATTATTTGGAATAATTACTGTAGCACTTTTGTGATGTGATGTATGTGAGATAAAAAAATGATTGGGAATATAAAAAGATGAGTTGAAAAATGTGTTTATGACGTAAGCGAAATATTATTTGAGATAAGTTTTATATCCAAACACTCCCGTATTTCTACCAAAAAGCGAAGCGGCCCAACACAATTCTAGAAAAAGCTTCCTTCGCCATCAAGGCCTAGCCTCTGCTAACTCGCGCCTTCCCTGAGTTTTGCTTGGTGCAAGTCTAGCTGCCTTGTGTTCCTAGTCTCGCCTTCTTCATCATCTCTGAGCCACTGTAAATATTTCATTCAGCAGCGAAATAGCTCCATTTCCTCAAGAATTTGAAGCCAGATTTCCACAAAATCTATTTCACTGTAAGCATGTCTCCTGAATTTCAGCTGAAATTCATTTTCTGGAAGTCGAGTTCCTAGCTTTAGAGTGTCAGTGTTTTCTTTAAATTACGACTGGAAATGGAAAGATTTAGTGATATAACTCTAGAACCGCAGCAATAATACTCTTTAATTTCTTCCCTAGGCGACTCCCAAATGGAAGCAGCAGTTTTGCGGCTAGGTGGCGCTCCTACTCCCATCTTCTCGGCTTTGCCGCCATCCACTCCTGCCCTTTGCACAACTCTAACTCCTGTTTTATGCCCAACTTCTTTGGAAAGGATCAGGCTCCCCCCTACCCCAGGTTTGTATCCCCCTATTTGCTTTGGCAATTTACCCCGATCCTCATTTTTCCTTTCTAATTATTTTTACTCTTCTTTTTTTCCTTTTTTGGGTTGGTTCGCCAAGCAGCGGTCTGTAGGAGCAAGAACGTAGAAGAGCAAGACCTTTATGGGCTTCCCAAAGAGTTTTATGATGATGTATGTGCATTGCCCTCTCTCTCTCTCTCTCTCTTTTTGTTCTTGAGTATCTGATTTCAGGTTTATATTTTGTTATCTTTGGTTAACAGTGCAATTTGCATACTGGGTTAAATTTTGTTTTTTGAAAAGAAAAACAAAACAAAAATAAAAGCTTTAGTTGGTGAATAGTGCGTGTACCTGCATAAAAATGTAGTCATTTTAGGTGTTGTTTGAGAGCTGGGGTCTAACTTTTATCAGGTTAGGAATGGCAAGCCCGGCAACGTGAGAAAACTAAGGAATTTCATCAAAAGCGTAGAGAGGAGGAAGAGGAAGAAGAAAGAAAGGTTGAAGAATACAGGGAGATTGGATTGAGGATGAAAGACTATCCCCAGGAAGAGCTTCTCAAGGCCAAGAAACTGGTTGCCAGCTTTATTAAATCAGCTGAGGAAGTGGAAGAGGTATATCACTATGTATTGTATAATCAGTTGATAATAGGATGGGCCTCCTTGGTCTCCAATCTGTGATAATCTGGCAAGAGCGAGTTTGAGCAAGTGTCTTACAAGTTTATAGGCTTACCTAAGCTATTTCTTAATTATTCACAAAGTTGGAGGTTTTTCTGTAGCAAGTAGTATCTTCCTTTCTTCCTGTGTTTTGAAAACATATTGATACTACTTGTTGGTCTTTGCAAGTAGAAAATTGAGGAAGCTGCTGAGAAAGGGGAGCTTAATGAAATTGTTCTGATGGTCATATGGAATCGGCTTGATCTTGCTCGGCGTGATGTACGTTTTTCACTTATTGCAACTTTTCCTGGTTATCTATGGTTTTCCTTTAAGGTGGCATATGCTGTACTGGACAAAATATTCTGCTACTGCCCTCTGGAATTTTTAACAGGGATCTCATCATGACACTTCTTCTGATGGAATCTAAGTAGTAGTTAATTATTGAAAGATATCTGAACAATTCAGTGCAAGAGCACCTATTTATTACATCCTACTGCCTTGAAGAAATATTCTTTAACCAGCAAACATATTGCAGTGGCACACAATGTTGTTAAAGGACTTAAAATTACATCTGTGAAGCATTTTCTGATATATATATATAGCTGTCTCTCCTATTTTGTTCTTCTTATCTGATCAGCTGTGAAACTAGTGATTGATTACTCATACATCTTCCCAGGATGAAAAAGATGCAGTTCGAAGTCTTGATCTCTTGTACAGGCGGGTTGAGGTATTAAAATTGTACTAACTGGCTGCATTAGACACAAAGTACAGGATTTTTGTGATATTTCTATTGAGTTTCCTCTCTTGGTCTTGCTTGGATGAATGGAACTTAATCAGTGACTGTGACATGAATTGTGGGGTTATAACTTGATTCAGCTCATGTCCTATAACTCTTATATAGAACATGAGCAAGGTTGAACTCTAGAACTTGTTGGTTTTTGTTGACCTAATTCTATGCCTTTCACTATCTGAAATGATTCTTCACATATAAGAAAAACCCAAATACCAGGATGAAATGCACTTTAACTTTAAGCGGGTACAATCTTGTTGCAGTTGTAGGCATAATGTTTGGATAAGAACAACACATTAAAACAAATTTGTTCCAATTTGTATCTCTGCTTCTTGATTATCATGAATTTAGGGTCATTGTTTACCAGCAGTTTACTCCACATTCGTTAAAAGATGTGCCCTAGCTTCATGTTTGGATGTCTCTTTCGTTTTTCTTTAGGTACTCTTTTTTAGCGGTTTTTTCCTCTTTTTGTCTATCTTTGGTATCTGATTAACCGAGTTTTGCATACATCTTAGACTGAGATTTTGAAACGGGAGGCTACACCTGCCATGAGGTTGCTTAATGATCTTTTAAATATGCATGATGGATTTGATGATCAAGATTGGCTAAAGGCATGCAAAAAGCGAATGTTTGATACCTTTCCACGGGAGGACCCATTTACTATCCTTGCACCAGCTGGTTTTGACATTGATAAGGTATAGCGTTGACAGCTGCTTAATATATTCCAAATGAATCATAATTTTAGAGATTAGAACGTGATGGGAAACTTCAGAAGTTCTTGTAGTGAATCACTCTTTGTACTCGATCTCTTACATAGAATGTTGTTATACTCATGGTTGGATCTCTGTTCCACATCTTATCCTTTCAGGATTTGATGCGGCGATGGTATGTGCTTTGCTATCAATATTATAACTGTTATTGCTATTATTCTTGTTATAGGAGCTCCAATATGGCTTCATTTATTTTTCTTTAATCATGTAGCGTGAGCATTGGACATTATAATTTGCTAATTAATTTGGTAATGAGATGTGTGTGTATATCCCAGACCTTAAACCTTGCCCATGACATCTTTCCTTTGATTGGATGTTCCTTTTGCTTGAATTGTGTGTTCTCTCAGCATGAAGGACCGTTGGCGCCAGCTATGCCTGTCGAAGCCGATAATGTTCTCTTAAGGGTAGATTTTGTCAGGGAGGTTGCTGCATTGCTCCAAGAAGTTCGTTCTCAGCAGACTGAAGCACAACATGAAGAAGGGCTTGATCCTGAATCTGTTGCCAGGATGTTGAAGCAGCATGAGAAGCAGAGAGCAATACGCCAAGTAGAATCTTTGTTGGATCTGGCAATTAATTTGAATTGGTAGTTTACCATAAAAAACGAGGCTTTTCGTGCTTCAGTAGATAAGTCATAGAGGCCAGGCTTATTATTCTATAAGAACTGACGGGGTATGTAATAAGATATGTTAATCTGCATGGGGAAATACATAACCAACAATGAGCATATTCGAAGAGTTGTGGAAACAAAATTTGGCAAAGTATCTAATAAGATACATATGTTTGCATGGAAGTACATGACCAAGAATGAGCAAGTTGGAAATTATAGAGTCACGAACAGCAAAAAGGATAAGATTAAAAATGGTATATAAGCAACAAAGTTTCATCATTCTATAAATGGTATAATCTGTTATATTAATCAGTTTGGAATAATTACTGTTGCATTTTCTGTGATGTGATGTATGTGAGATAAAAAGGTGATTGAAAATATAAAAAGGTAAGTTGGAAAATGTGTTTATGATACAAGTGAAATATTATTTGGAAAAATGAGGTATCCAAACAAAAGATATTTTTAGTATATATTAGTTTGCATGGGGACAGATAATCAACAACGAGCATATTCAAAGAGCAGGGAAAACATCGTACAAGTGTGTTTGGATAGTATATTAATTGGGATAATTTTTTGAAAAAAAAATTAATATAGCGCTTTTTTAATATACTCTATAAGGGATAAAAAGGTGATTAGAAAATATATTGATGATACAAGCAAATAAATTGTGACAAATAATTCACTATCCAACCTGCAATGGAAGTTATACAAATGCCAACTCAAACCGTAGTTTGCAAAAGAGATGGAGAACCAAATCTTCAAGACTGGAACCACAATCAGGAATTGCAGCTTTCGTGGAAGCCGCAAATAACCTGCAATGGAAGTTATACAAATGCCAACTCAAACCGTAGTTTGCAAAAGAGATGGAGAACCAAATCTTCAAGACTGGAACCACAATCAGGAATTGCAGCTTTCGTGGAAGCCGCAAATAGAGAGTTTGTTTAGATTACACATTATTTACGCTTTATTTACACACTGACTTGCTTACCTCATCAACATGTTTTTCATTATCATATTTGCAGCCGATAAGGCTAAAAGAAGCAGCAAATGGACAGCCAGCATCGCGCGAGTCGGATCATGCAGATATTATTGCAAGTTGATGGCAAATGCAGGGGCAAGGAAAGTCGAGAATGCGTACCGCTTTGGAAAATCAAGGTCCAGAAGAAAAAAAAGGTCCTTTACTTCACAGGTCAACAAATCCGCGCTTTCAAAATTGCTGAGCTCGAGTATTTATTATTTAATTTCGTGAGTAACATTCGTGAAACACTTGTAAAAGTGAAAAATGACAATGCGAAAATATTTAATATGAGTAGTCAACAAAGCATTTGTAAAATTGCAAAGAAAAATTCGAATCTTGAATTTGACCTGACTTTGACTGCGTCAACTCGATTTGATCCATCTTGTGCCAAAACTTTTTTTTTTTTTTTTGATGTATAAATCTTGTGCCAATACTTTATCTTAGCAAACTAGGATAATTTTAGAAACCCCTCCTCAGGTATCTGATAATTTCACAGGCCTCCCTCTAAGTTTTGAAAATTACACTAATCTTTCTTGAGGTTAATTATTTTGTAACATTTAGACCCAATCAATAATTAAAAAGTGATATCAGTAGAGAGAAAATAATATGATTTCATCATTACCCTTCATCTGCCATGTTATTGAATTAATTACCACACACATTAAAGAAAAATATACTAAAACTTGCCTTTTATCATTAGGGATCAAATCACATATAATATCAAAAAATAGTATATTATTTTATTTTTTTCACTTAATACAAGATTCAAATTATGCTTTTCAGTTACATATTCATCGTCAACATGATCAACAATAAATAATCAAAAAATTTGCAACCAAAATATTACAAAGAACAAACTTTAACATCACAAATATTTTTGTTAACATATTAAGATTAGTTGCTAAGATTTTTTTGGTATTAATGTTTGGTCTTTATAATTTTTTGGTTATAGATTTTGTTGACTATCTGTTGTTGATCATGTTTGACGAAGGGTTTGTAACTGAAAAGAGTAATTTGGATCTTATATTAAGTTAAATATATATAATGATATGCTATTTTGATGCCATATGTGATTTAATCTCTGATGATAAACAACAAATTCTAATATTTTTTTTAATGTTTGGGTTGGTATTAGATTAATTAAATAATTTAGTAGATGAGGGGTAATGGTGAATTACATTATCTTCTGCCTTCTAATATCACTTTTTTAATTATTGGTTGAATCTAGATGTTATAAAATAATAAATTTCAAGGGAAGTTAATGTAATTTTCAAATTTTAGAGAGAAGCCAATGAAATAATCAGAAACCTCAGGGGAGGAGGTTTCTGAAATTATGCCTAGCAAATTGATGGACAGTGATACTTTACTTTAATCAATTGTCTAATGAACAAAAAAAATGTCACATAGAAACGATTAAACCAAGTATCTTCAAATTACTCCAAAATTCTTTTCAAGTGAAATATTCATATTTATAAATTGAACTTTTTGTTGTTTGTGAGTTTATATGTCATATGATTGCAAGGTTACTTCGAAAACTTTGATGTAAAGAGAGATTAAGAATGGAGCACTGCAATTACTTTATTTAGTTCATAATTTGACATGGGCAATCGACTCATGAGAAAATAGGTTTGTGACAATATTATTATGCTGTTTCAAAATATCCTTCATGAATAAAATTTTGATGACTTGTATATCGCTTTAATTCATCTTTCCTTTCTCTTCGTTCTCGGATGATTCTTCTATTTTATATTTAAGCTGAAAGATCCACCTTAATTATCTTGAAAATGAAAGCAATTTATGTAGATAACAGAAAATTTTAGACGAAATGAAAAGGCCACTTTGGAGTTAAAGCCTCTTACAAATTCGCCATGATTCTTCAGCCGCCGCTATTTGGATCTGCAACTTACAAGGGTACAGTGCCTCATGCAGTCTAAGCACTATTGCAATAAATGTCCATTAAGGCACCAATGTGGAAAGGTACATTAAAATTTGGATTTTTCGAACGGGTGCATGTACAACATGCATTAACACACTTAGCGTTCAATTAACTTGACAGATATATACGCATATTAATAATTATTATTTATATATTTTTTCTATTTAATCTCGTCTACTCTCCCTTATATTTATTTACTTTTCTTAATTAATCTTATATTTTTAAAAATATAATACTTGAAATATGTCTTAACGAGTGCCCCATTAGACAAACTGTAAAAATTGTGTTTTACTATCAATCTCGTGCATTTAATTTCAAATTCATAATATGAACCATCAAATTTATAGTGGCAACATAGAAAGTCCCTCTGTCTTGATGATTCAACAAGTTATCGTAATTGATTTAATAAATTGACTAACAGAGTGTTCAATGAATACTCGTTAAAAAGGATTTTAAGTGTAAGTCTTTTGAAAAATGTAATTAATTCGAAAAAGTTTTAAAATGCAGGGGTATAATAATTATGATTGTACGTATTCACATCATAAATTGGATACTATTTACATGCTAAGATAGGTACAATTTAGTTACATTTTTAGAAAAATCTATAAGTTAATTAGCAAATAAAATGTCACGTTCTTGTTTAAATGAAAAGCTACTAACAGTAAAATAGTGTACCTTAACAACGTGGTGAATAAGTTAAGAATAAATCTTTATCACTGACAATATATACACTATCACCATTTGATTCATGATATGTGTGTAAAAGTTAAATTTCAAATTTAAATTTTACATAATTATCATTTATCTAACGTATGCACTGTTAGTACAGGAAAAATTAATCCGTGAAATGCTGCCCGTTTTAGTATACAAGAATGTCTGTCACTACTCAAGATTTCCAGTCGAATGAAACTCAATCTTATCGTGATTGGCGAGACAACCTTTCACTCCTTTACAAGGAAGGCTCTGATGGGAAGATTTCACATTCATGCAAATAACAGAGAGTTTTCTTCCTTCTTTTTCTCTCTTTTTTGGAACTAAAATTATTAGAGTTAATGCGGCAAAGATTGGTGGCAGACATCTGACCCGTGAAACATACGTAAATGCAGTCAAGATGTTCGAATGAATCAACAATATATATATATTTTTCTAGTTTTGTCAAAACAAAAGCAAGCAATATATCTTGTTTAGGCGGTGTTATAATATCGTTATAGAACGATTGATCTGACAACGGTTTATGCTCTTAATTCCGTATACGTGTCAATTGATGATCAAAAATGACACAAGCCTAAACTTTATGAATACGCAGTCTTTTATTTTTCTTCTTCTTCTTCTTCTTTATACATATGTTGGCTGCTCTTGATAAAGACCATTGTCTTATTTGTTTGGAACTATGGATAAAGTTTGGCTCTTTGACCAATGAATCAATAATATATTTACAATACTCGATTCTGAATTAGTCGAGACCCAATGTGATCACAAGATATTAGGACTCCTAACCCAAAAAAAAGAATGTATTTCCTTTCTAATTCTTCTTTTGCATGGAATGATGAATCAATTAAATTCTCTCACGAAATTAAATAATCACTTTTTTTGTGAGGATTAATGATTTTAAACAGATTAGGCCAAATTACAAAATATAAACTGGGGTAATACCTTAATAAAGACAAAAAAACTATTAACAACATAAAAAAGATTATTCGAGTCCTGTACTATCTTCTTTTTGTTCCTTTTGAATTTTCTTTGGATGGAAATTCTTTGTTTATTTCTGCTTTACTAATTTTTACTCCATTTTAATATCATCATGTGTCATTAGCTCTGCGACAATGACAAAAGCTTTTTCGTACAAAACGCTGGACATAATGTGGAGGAGAAAAGGAATTTTATCAAGAATGCTGGACTTATGGGCTTTATTTGGCTTAATTACAGCTGACCATCTGATGCTTAGTGATTCCCTGATACCGATCCCATTATAAAATCAGAATGGCCATATCATGGTTAGATGCATGACACATGAGCAAATTTGAATTTAAATTTTAAATTCAGATGAATTATTATGCATTTAATGGTGATGGTGTATATACTATCAGTATATAAAAGATTAATCCTTCCTTTATACTTCAAAATGTAAACGAGAAATGAGGCATCTTGGAATACCTGTAATATACGTATGGAAGAGAAAGTACCTAGTGAGGTGAATATAGTGGGGCTAGATTAGCCAAGTATTAAGAATTTCTGTTATTCTAGTTCACTTCTCCATGGTTAAAAGAATAGGAGTTCCTAATGAGATTTTGTGTTATTTTTTCTTTATTTTGTTGTTTAATTTTGAATTTATTTCAGATTTAGATTTATGTCGGCAGATCTCACCATATTTATTGGAGCTTATAACTGTTGATTAGCAGATCTGACAATTGCAGCATGCACAGAGTGAGCTGCAACGATTTATTCTACGAGGAGATGATTTTAAAATTGATGGTACTTTTTAAATCTGTTCTTAATTTTTCAGGTCTTTTGTATATGTTAAATTGCAGATCTACAATTTTAGTGCATGTTGAAATCTATGATTTTAGTGCATGTTTTATCGTTCATTAGGGCAACAATGTATATCAATCGTACTAGACGATTTCCAGCAATCCATTAAATGTTATATATATATATATATATATATATATATATATATATATAAAGAATAGGCGCACATAATTATTTTTTACCAAAAACCAACAAACACAGATAGACAAATTTACATTGAAATTGTTTCTCAAACACTTCTTACACTATGCAAAGTAATACATGAAATGAAGTCATAATGCAAACATAATTGTAGTGCTTGTCGGTCTATAAAATATTACGCAAAATTATACATGAAATGAAGTCATAATGCAAACATGATTGCAGTGTTTGTCGTCCTATAAAATACTACTTCAGTGGCTATTAAAAGTTGGCTTTTCCTCAAAAAAAAAAAAAAAAGAAAAGAAAAAATCTCAATTCATGCCTTCGACAAGTACTAGCCACCCTGCAAATTTTCACAAACACTTTCATCGAATTATCAAGAGAGGTACTTCTAGAAATCGTTAAGTTTTAATTCTTCTATTTGAAGGCATTTTATAATGTTTCAGTAGCCTTTATAACCTTTTTTATGGTAAATCACCAAATCAATATGTAATTATTTCAAATGCAAGGGGAGCTGAGTGAAATTTGCATAAACACTAGTGGAGGTTTGTGAAATTATTCCTATAAAGCGATAAGAACAAAAATCTTGCAGTCCCACTTGTTTTGAATGCTGTAGATGGCCGAAAATCAAATGAATCTTTGTTCTCCAATCCAATGCTTGAACATGGCAATTGGCAAAAACAGAGGATCATGACCTTATGGGCGTGTTTTTCCACTTCAAGCAGATTTCACACAGACGGTGGGAAATTACAAGCGAAGACCACCGAGTGGGGCTGAGAAATCCAGCCAATCCTGTTCCAGTCAATATTGTGTAGCCAAATTGTTAACGTAGCCAAGGCAAGGCCATGGGGCCTAATTTGGAAGCTTCTTTTCACTGACACGGCACATATATAAGAAGAGAAGACCATCCAAGGTGCAAATCCATTTGCCTTTTCCATACAGAACAATCTGAGCATATTTACTTCAGTTTTGTAATTGGATTCGATCATTTCTGTTTCTTGATTTTCGTGAATCAGAAATGTCGCAATTGGATTTTAACATGTTGCCAGAAGACTGCGCTTCCACAATTTGCTCCCTCACATCTCCTGAAGATGCATGCAGGTTGTCCATGGTTTCTTCCAGTTTCCGATCAGCTGCAGAATCAGATTTGGTCTGGGAGAGATTCTTGCCATCTGATTACCGAGATATCCTAGCAAGAACCCTCAAACCCCTCAAGTTCTCTTCCAAGAAAGAGCTCTTTTTTCTGTTTTCTGAATCTATCCTCTTAGATGGAGGTAAACAGGTTAGTCCTTTATCAGTCATGCTCAATCATTCTGGAAAAGTTTTAACATATATAACATCCGCTTGGGGCAGCAGGAGAAATGAATTCATGGGATATCTTGAAATTATTAAACGTAAATTTGTAAAAGAGTTTATGCAATCAAACAGGTTCGTGTCATCCTAATTTAGTTGATGATAAAATGAAACTTATGAACAAATGCAAACTGATTGATTCTTGATTTCAGACCCCACTGTTTTTCCTGCATATTGAAAGTCATGTTTGCATCTCAATGGTGATGTATTTTGTTGCATTGACTTCCAAGAACACATATGGTCCACTTGTGGGGTTAGACCCCGGAAGAAATTTCCTTTCCTAAGAAATGTCCATAAGATATTTTATTAGTCTAAATCAGAACTGGGATGATCTTACTTCTGGAGCTGACTTTTTTATTGTTATAAACTATTGCAGAGCTTTGCATTAGAAAAATCAAGCGGTCGAAAATCATTCACACTATCTGCAAGAGAGCTTTCCATTTTGCATGGCAATGAATCAAACCATTGGTGCTGGAAATCCTTGACAGAATCAAGGTAAACTTTGCCCAATTTGATACGCTTTTACATGTATAGAATTTGAATGGACTTTACGCTTGAGTGCTTGACTAAGCTAGGAAAATCAAATATGACCGAGTCTAGTAATCTTAATTAATTGCAGTTTTATGACTTGATTATGCAGGTTTGCCGAGGCGGCTGAGCTGAAAACAACAAATAGGATAGAAATCGAAGGCAAGATAAGAACACAGATGTTGTCTCCTAACACAACTTATGGTGCTCATCTCATCATGAAAATTTCCAGTCAATCATTTGGGCTTGACTGTATTCCATCAGAAATTTCTGTCAACGTAGGTGATAATGTGGTAACAAATACAGCATACTTGCGCCCAAAGGATGAAACGAAGCAGCAAATGCAGAGCCTGTTTTACGCGAATCGCGTGCAGATGTTAAAGATGAGGGTGAATGAAGGTGATGAAAGATTGCCAGTTGAAAGAAAGGATGGATGGATGGAAATTAATCTGGGGGAGTTCTTTAGTGGTGAGGTTGATGAAGAGATCACAATGAGTTTGATGGAAATTAAGGGTCATCAGTTGAAGGGAGGACTCATCATAGAAGGCATTGAAGTTAGGCCTAAAAGCTAG
This sequence comes from Coffea arabica, assembly GCF_036785885.1. Lineage (NCBI taxonomy): Eukaryota > Viridiplantae > Streptophyta > Magnoliopsida > Gentianales > Rubiaceae > Coffea > Coffea arabica. The sequence continues at coordinate 71,409,041 of NC_092313.1, read as the reverse complement.
CACATTTGTTCTGGTGCAATTTGGTTCTCTTTTCAAGTGTTAAATTTTGGGCATTGTTCTGTTTGTCTAGGTAAGGATTTGAAAGACACAAAAAAGGAACCATAGAAGTTTTATAATATCTACAGGGCATCCTTTTTCCGGCTTTCATATCGAGCTTGTACATAGAAGTTAAATCAATCAGATGAAATTTAAGGAACCATTTGAAAATCTAGTTGTTCTTTTTTTTTTGCCACTTTTAATTTTGGATAGTTTAGCCCTTGTTGGGATTGTATTTTTCTGGATTTTTTTTATAGAAAAATTACTATACCGATTGATATATGTGAAGTAAAAAGGTGATTGGAAAATGTGTTAACAGAAAGCGCATCAATTTTTCTTTTCTGTCATTGCTCTTTCTTGCGAAAGTTTGTTCCTTTGGTGCTATTTTGATGCGGGCAAAGAGTTGACAACGAACACTTGCGTCTCCATTAACTGACTAGGACAAGTTCTTGTAACATCACCGCCCCGGTCGCCGGAGTAGAAAGCGACGACTCCCATAGGAGATTATTTGAAAAAATTATTTAGAATAATATTTAATATTTTTTATTATGTAATATATATATATCCAAATAATAGATACTCGATTATTGTCTTACCTGAAAAGAAGAAAAGAAAAGTCTTGTATGAAACATAGGAAATGTCGACATGATAACTTGAATGTCAATTCTACATTAGTACAATTTCAATTACAACTGCTTGGATAGTTGCATTTTTTTAAATAATATTTCATTTGTATCACAAATATATTTTTCAACTCACCTTTTTATATTTTTAACCACTTTTTCATCTCACAAGCATCAGATTACAAAAAGTGTTACAGTAAATATGTCAAATAATATTTTAAATAATATTCTATCCAAAACACAAAATGAAAAAAAAAAGAAGTTGAGAAATGCGAAAATGAGATTAACCAACCAAAGAGAAACGTGCATATACCGCAACCCGACTTTCGAAAGAGACCCTGGGAAATTATTCACTTTCTTAAATATTTTGTAAGATTCTTAATTTAATTGAAGTAATTATTGTTGTCAAGAAATTAGCACCTTCTTTCCTACAACTTCTTATCACTAGCATTTTAGTACAACTTTTTGATAGTCTGTTTCTTTTTTCACACAGTTTAAGAAAAAGTAGTTAACTTTGTTGGAAAAGTAAATTTAGATTGCTATCTTCCTAAAATACCCTCACATTAAATATGGTACAATTTTATGGAAACTTGAATTGATGGTAAAAAAAGAATCAACTCTCATTAAATGGGGTAGGTTTATAGTAACAACTACTTACATAGAATAAGGGTATTTTAGGAAAATTAAAATACAACTATATTCTTCAATTGGAAAGTGGACTACAATTTGGGACAGATGAAAAAGGAATACAGGACTATCAAAGTGGGACGGAGGGAGTATGATTTATGAAATGACGGCTCATTCATTTTGTTCCGTGACCGATACGGTAGAAAAATACAAGATAAATACTGACGGGAGCTATTTTTCCCCTTTTATGCAAAGAAATATATATTTTCCTCTCCCATAATAAAATCTTCAAATTAACCAGTAACGCAATGATGGAGGAAAAATGACGTTATCAAAGTATACTACTCTCTAGTCAATATTCCAATCGTTGTTTACTAAGGACCAATATATATAAATATATATATATATATATATACACGGTAATTTACGATGTAACATTGTAATTTTTTCAAATTGGATGTATCTGTAATCAAATATGTTGTTTCTGTAACATGTTTGATGATAATGTATTTTTTGCTATTAGATTTTATGAATAAAATAATGATTTCTACAAAAAAAAATGTACAAATGTTGTCTTATGAATGTCGATTTTTTTTTTCAAATAAGATCACAATTATCTAATGATAGTATACAATGACGGAGTCATGTGCCAAAATTTACTTAGGGTGCCAATTCATAACTTGATGTCTGAAGTTTGAATTCATCAAGTTATGAATTGTTAAGTACTAAATCTGATACACTAGAGTGTATTTCACATTAAATGATAAGTGAATAATTTATTATTTAATTTTGGGATCAAGTTTTATCTAAGAAAATCAATGCCACTTAATTAATTCAGATGTTCTATTTTTTATTGTCAAACACATCTAAACATGTTAACGGCTCCATTTGGATTAGCTATTTGGGATGTTTTTGAAAAAAATTACTGTAGCAGTGTATATGAAAAATTTGACATATTATATGGATGAGATGTTTTTTGAGTTATTGTGTATTACTGTAGCATTGTATTTAAAAAACTTTTTTTTTTTTGAAAAAATGGCCAATCTGGATGGATTTGAACCCATTAAATTTAACTATTCAATTGGGTTATCGAACAGGTTTTTAGATTAATAACATATTGTTTGAGTTTTCAATATCGCTACACAGAAGAGATGTTAGACAAAGATTATATTAACTTTAAATTCTGCTTTGTTTCAAAAGATTTGAATTTTTTTAATTCAAAGCGGTATTTTTTTAACTTTTCAAATAGGATAATGAAAAATTGTTATATTGTTAGTGGGAGCAATGTGAGAGTAATAAGAAATTTTGTAAAATTTAGGGATGTAAAAATGAGATAAAAGTAAGAAATTTATAAAAATTTGCAAGCTTCATATTTAATTTTTGAAAGTTGAAGGAGCAATTGTCCACTTTTTCCCCTGAGAATTTATATCAACATATTACCACTCAGTAATTCAACCACATTGAATCTAACCCAAGAGATGGCTAAATTACGACTTATATTCAAAGAGATATCCTTCTAAATGTGGAGGCATATTACCTTAGACAGCCTTTTTTTTTTTTTTCAACTTAGACAGCCGAAAATACTTTGAAAAATAAACAACCATTTCGTGAAAAAATGACAACGTTCTACGTGTAACGTTAAAAATAATTATGCTAAATTTAGATAGTATTGTCTATCAAGACAAAAACCAAGACTTAGCAATAGCTTGTTTTGGGTTGCTATTTTCTGGAGTTTTGTAAAAAAATGTGCTGTAATATGTGAGGTTAAAATGTGTTCACAAAAAATGTAAATATTTTCTTGTATTCATTGGATGTATTATTTAGAAGATTAAATTCTATTCTTCCAAAGTTTTCTCCTCAAAATTTATCATAGTGACACTTTAGTTCGTCATTTTTTGCCTAATATATATATATATATATATAGAAGTAACGGTTTAATTCATGCTAATACAAGTTAGTTCAGTTGGTAAGGATGAAATACTTTTTAACAAAAAAATTATGCGTTTGACTTATAATCTCGAAAGCATGCCCTAATTTGCGGTGATAATCAAAGTTCAACCTTTCAAACTTAAATTGCTGCGAACACAATACTCTTAGAAATGTCAAGTAATATTAACAAAAGTCTCAGGAGAAGATTTTAAAATTATCTTTAGTCAAAAAGATGACAAATATACACTTAATAGTCAGACGGCTAAAAATCTACAAGCTTAATAAACGGTCGTGGGCCATCCAGATTTCTTGACCCACTCTTTTTTTTATAGCGTACAACAAATGTGGTGTTGACGTGATGTCTTTCTAATGTCGTCATTTGTGGACCCATTTTCCCGACACAACAAAACTCCCCATTGTGTCCTCCTAATGTCGTCATTTGTGCACCATTTTCTCGACACAACAAAACCCGCAAACAACAACCGACTCCAGTCTTGGCTTTACTGTATAAAGGGCCTGACTATTTCCTCCCATATTCACAAGTTTCTAGCTTCATCATCATCTCTTCCTCCGTGCTTCCAATTTTACTTTTTTTTTTTTGGCAAATATCTCTCTGGCTGGCAAAATTATGTCAGAAATGAACCTCGAACTTCTGCCGGAAGAATGTATAGTTCAAGTGCTCTCTCGCACATCTCCGCGAGTTGCATGTCAGGCGTCTCTGGTCTCCAATGGGATCCGTGATGCAGCTGAATCTGAAGTTTTGTGGGAGAAATTCTTGCCATCCGATTACCTGGATATTCTTTCAAGATTGGTTTCTCCATTGGAGTTCAAATCAAAAAAGGATCTGTTTCTTAAGCTCTCTCACCCTCTCCTCATTGATGGTGGCAACAAGGTATCATCACCGTTCATCAGTCAAAGCATTAGTGCATATTCAAACCCTCCATTTTTTGTTTTTGTTTTTTTTTTTGACGTTCACGATTGCTTCTTGCTTTTGCTTTTGTTTTCAATCAACTACATCATGTGGGCCAACAATTTTAATACAATTATTAAGCCATAATCGATCATCCGAGATAATATCATCCACTGCTTTTTTCATGTAACAAATGCTTTAATCTTGCTCTTGCATTCATTTTCCGTTTCTTGTTTTCTTTGATCCAAGCTTCTAGTGAGTGTTTGATGAACACGTGTAAAATTAAAATAGGCGTTAATTTTTTGGAAAAGCAAAATAAAATGAATCCAAAAAAGTGTATAAATATAAGGGACAGACAGAAATTTTGATGCGTGGAATTCATATAGTAATAGCTTAGATGAGATTTAGGTATATTAACAAGTGTTTAGCAGGTACTCTTGTTTATCAGAAGTAATTGAGCAAGAATTGATTGAGGAACAATAATACCTTGTATCTAAGTATGTGTGACAGTGTGTGTGTTTATATATATATATATATATATATATATATATATATATATATGTATATATATGTCCTGCACGCTATCCCGGTGGGAACCCTTTATCATGGCCGTTTTCTTTTACCAAAATCTGCACCGTTTACTTGGAAAGAGTCCGCATTCACAGAGAATGGTGATGCTGTTGGATGGTCATTGATGCTGATTTCCTTATCTTGTGACAAATGCAGACGTTTTGGATAGACAAATTTGCGAACAAAAAATGTTACATGTTGAGTGCAAGGGAGCTCTCAATAACGTGGTCCAGTAATCATCTTTACTGGTGCTGGAAACCCTTTCTTCCGTCAAGGTAAATACTTCTTCAGATTCCTAATTAATCAAAGTAGAAAACTCTACACCACACCACTCATTGAAAGCTTCTCCCTTGTATGTATTGTCCTATTTGCATATATGCCGACAACAGATTCCCTGAAGTGGCTGAGCTGATAATGGTAACATGGCTGGATATCACTGGAAAGATCAACACTCGAATGCTGTCACCCAAGACAACATACGCAGCCTACTTGGTGGTTAAACTTGCAAATCGTGCATATGGGCTACATTCATATCCCTTGGAGGTTATCATTGATGCTGGGGACCAGAAATCTTGGGGCATAACTCTTCTCAGGCACAAGAAGTGTAGCATTTGCTTGTTGCGGACACTTGACGAGGTAGTGACACCAGGATTCTGTGAAAGGAATGAAAGAATCCTGCATGAGAGGGAAGATGGATGGATGGAGGTTGAATTGGGTGAGTTTTACAATGATGGAAGTGAAAAGGAGGTGAAAATGTGCCTAAGAGAGGTTGATGGTCAGCACATTAAAGGCGGCCTTATTGTTGAGGGCATAGAACTCAGACCCAAATCATGATATGATATTCTTGGTGATGGCTGTTTCTTAATCATATGGCCAATAATCCCTTTTTCTATACTCTAATGCAGTAAGTAGTTCAATGTACCCAAAAATGAAAACAATTTTTTTTTTTTAAAAAAAAAACACCAAAGTTTGTGACGTGTGGTAATTCTTTTTTTTTTTGGGATCATATATTTTGTCCTAGATGAATAGCAGCTCCCCCTCCAGCAACGATTTCAATCGTGGCCAATTACTAGAAGAAAAAGCTTCTGCATAGGTGCAGCGATTCATTCGGATGAAAGATATTTTGGAGCGAAAGAGGACCATAATATTTTCTAAAAGTTCACTTAATTTTTTAAACCAGCATTACAATCCTATCTGCCCTAAAATAAAACGAAGGTCAAGAACAAATGAATCTGAAATTCAACACATGAAGTTAAAAAACAAATGCGTTCGAACTTCAATTAAGACGATTCGCTCATACGTATTTTACAATTAATTTAATTTAGAAATTAATCTTTCGTACAAAAGTATATATCCATTGAATTTGAAAATTAATCTTTCGTGTGAAAATATATACATTATTTGGTCGACAATAAATCTCAATTTCAATTTCAACTTCAAGTTTTGCATTTGTTTACATGCACTTCGCTCCTCCTAATGTTTTCTGTCAAAAGATTAATTCTTAATTCAAACAAAATGGAATACAATAACTTATTGCTTGCTACAAATTCCAAACTAAAAATGATATGATTATTCTTGAGCATTTTCCAAATTAACTACTACAGTGTTTTCATCCTGGTAAACACATCAAAATGATAAATGTCAATTCAACCAATGTTATCAAAATGAAATTTGAAAATTTAACCCCCCAAAAAAAAAATCAGATTAGAATGCTCTCACCCCGATATCTTTACTTTGGGCTATTGGGCTTTTCCTAACCAAAAGAGGTTGAGTAAGTAGTTAATAGGTATATAGCCCGATTAAAGGGTTGTTCTGATTCAGTCTTTGAATTAATTTTTTTTTATACCAAAGACTCAACCATATCAATCCTTTTCGGTGGACTTTGCCACTTTGAACGACACACCCGCCAAGACTCAACCCTCCTTAGTCCTTTCCTCTTTACTCCTCTCTCTTAAAGAAGTTGCCGGAAATCACAGGTCTCGACGGCGGCGATGATGAGACGAAGAGGTTTTGCTGCTGCTGCTTCTGTTTATATTTCTCAATTTCAGAAAGCATCAGGCACTATTGCTGCTGCTACTGGTGAATTAGCTTTTCATTCTGCTGCTGATGCTACGAAATACCCATTTGAGGGTTTCACAAATGTGATTAATAACGACATAAACAAACTGGAGGATGCTGTGGGATTATACAATGATATGGTCCGCATCAAGCCTCTGCCTTCTGTTATTCAGTTCACTCAACTCCTTGGCCGCATCGTTAAGATGAAGCACTATTCTTCTGCGATTTCCATTTTCAAAGATATGTGGTTTTCGGGCATTCCAGTTAATGAGTACACCCTGACTATCTTGATTAATTCTTACTGCCTCTTGGAACGAGCGGATTTGGGATTTTGTGCGCTGGGGCTTTTCTTCAAGAATGGCATTGTCCCCAATGCGGCTACCTTTAGCACTTTAGTCAGGGGACTTTTTCGACAGCATATGATACCCCAGGGGCAAGAATTGTTCATCAAGATCATTCGTGAAAGGTTGTGTGAACCCAATGGGGTCATGTTTGGAGCCGTGATTAATGGACTCTGCAAGGTGGGGAACACTGGCAAAGCCGTTGAACTTCTCAGAGTTATGGTTAAAGAAGGAAGAGTTAAACCGAACGTCATAATTTACAGCACTGTCATTGACAGCTTGTGCAAGAATAAAATGGTAGATGAAGCTCTTGACCTTTTACATGAGATGGTGGAGCAGGGAATTGCCCCAAATGTTGTTACCTACAATTGTTTGACCCAGGGTCTTTGCAAATTTGGTAGATGGAGAGAAGCTAAAGTATTACTGACAGAGATGAATAATTTTCACGTTGTACGAGATGTTTATACATTTAATATTGTGATTGATGCACTATGTAAGGAAGGAGAGGTAGAAGCTGCAGAAGATGTATTTAAAACCATGATTGAGCAAGGTGAGCGACCAGATTGCGTGACATATGGTGCTTTGATGAATGGATACTGTTTGCAGGGCCGAATGGATGAAGCAAGGAGAGTTTTTGACACCATGGTGGGGAACACTGGCAAAGCCGTTGAACTTCTCAGAGTTATGGTTAAAGAAGGTAGAGTTAAACCGAACGTCATAATTTACAGCACTGTCATTGACAGCTTGTGCAAGAATAAAATGGTAGATGAAGCTCTTAACCTTTTACATGAGATGGTGGAGCAGGGAATTGCCCCAAATGTTGTTACCTACAATTGTTTGATCCAGGGTCTTTGCAATTTTGGTAGATGGAAAGAGGTTACTAAGCTGCTGACTGAGATGAATGATTTTCACATTGTACGAGATGTCTTTACATTTGGTATTGTGATTGATGCACTATGTAAGGAAGGAGAGGTAGAAGCTGCAGAAGATGTATTTCAAACCATGCTTAAGCAAGGTGAGAGACCAAGTTGCGTGACATATGGTGCTTTGATGGATGGATACTGTTTGCAGGGCCGAGTGGACGAAGCAAGAAGAGTTTTTGACACCATGGTTGCTAATGGAGTTGTTCCGAGTGGTGTCAACTATAATATATTGATCAATGGATATTTTAAGAAGATGAGAGCAGATGATGCTGTACATCTTTTTGAAGAAATGCAGTGTAAAGGTTTAACACCTAGCACTGATACATGCAATATAGTCTTGCAGGGATTGTTTAGGGTGGGAAGGTCTGGTGCTGCAAGAAAAGTGTTTGACAAGATGCTAATGACTCCCATAACATCTGACTGCTACACTTACTGTGTGATGTTGGATGGATTATGCAAGGGTGGACACATCGAGGAAGCATTGAATTTGTTGCGTAAGATGGAAGTTGAAAGAGTGGATCTCAGACATTTATGCATGTACAACATCATTCTTCATGGACTGTGTAAAATTGGGAGGCTTGATAGTGCTCGAGATCTTTTCGAGAGCCTATCTCTTATAGGACTGGATCCAGATGTTTCAACATATACTACCATGATACAAGGGCTCTGCTCAAAAGGTTTGCTAAAGGAAGCTAAGGAGTTTCTCGCAAAGATGGAAGAGAATGGTTGCTTGGCAAATAGGATATCATACAATGTTATTGTCCAAGGACTTCTTTTGGGAGGTAAATATGATGATGCACTGGTGTATCTTGAAGAAATGGATAAGAGAGGATCCCCTCTTCATTCACATACCTTTTCCATTTTATTAAATTCAGTTAAAGAGAGTGAAAACGATCCTTCTCTTCTCAAGATAATTCAGAAGTTTGTTCCCAATATGAGGGAATACAGTCATGAATAAAAGGCACAGGTATCTTTTAGTATATTGCAATGATTTATGATCTTCGGATGTCACTCATATTGCCTCTGAATATCATTTTCTGGTAAAGTATATGTTTGAAATATGGAAGTCTGATGTTGTTATATGCAGTGCAATGAGTCAAGGCCTGTGCACAAAAGATTAGCTAAAGGAAGCCAAGGACTTTTGCTAAAGGTGGAAGAGAATGGTGGCTTGGCAGACAGGATCATGTAAAATGTAATTGTCTAAGGACTGCTTTTGGGTGGTAAATATGATGCTACACTGGTGTATCTTGAAGAAATGGAATAGAGAAAATTCCCTCTGCATTCACCTACCATTTCCATTTTATTAAATTCATTAAAAGAGAGTGAAAGTGATCCTTCTCTTCCGAAGATAATTCAGAAGTTTGTTGCGAATATTAAGGAATGAAGTCATGAATAAAAGGAACAGGGTATCTTTTAGTTGATTGCAACCATTTGCGATCCCTGGATGTCATTGATTTCAGGTTAATGCTTTGAAGGTTTATTTAGACTCTCTGGATACATATTTTTGCCATTTGCTTGTCATATCAAAGCTTTTCTTAGTTTGTCCAAAATGCTATTTCTGGTAGGTGGTCACTTTTTCATTGCCGTGGCATTGAGCGTTACACTGGACTTGCGGTTAAGAGGAATGAGTCAGACAAACTCAAAGAATGGAAATGAGCCTTCATTTTCCTGGAGTAGGCTTTGTAGATAGGCATTCATCAGGTAAATGTTTCCTATTCCACCTATCCACCAACGGCGGACTCTTTCGGGATTTCGCCGCACTTCATCTTTCAGATTGATGATATCGTTGTGCATCTCGGATAGTTTCTTTTCCAATTGTTCGTAGAGGTGCAGCGGGTCGGCATTCTGTCTCTCCAGGGACCCAGTACTGCCCGAAGACAGCAAACCCTAGGCTTACAGCAGTCAAGAAAGCCGCCACATTTGCTTTCAACTGATGGATGTGGGCCGCCGTAGGGACTTAATCGTCGACGGACGGAATATTGAGAAATTGTCTGATGTCCAGGAGATTGGGTCTCCGGAGGGAGAGAATGGCGAGCCGTCCCACCTCAGTTCTATCGACGACGATCGACTGAAAGGGATGACTGATGTCAAGGGTATTGCGTCTCCGGGCAGTACTGGGTCCCTGGAGAGACAGAATGCCGACCCGCTGCACCTCTACGAACAATTGGAAAAGAAACTATCCGAGATGCACAACGATATCATCAATCTGAAAGATGAAGTGCGGCGAAATCCCGAAAGAGACCGCCGTCGGTGGATAGGTGGAATAGGAAATGGAATATGCCGTTCAATTGAAGCTGGATTTTTTATTTTAGTTGCGAAAGGTGCAATTGACTTGATGAACGTGATGAAGAATTGCGTCCAAGACTGGAAATCAAAAGGCTATTCTCCAATCCTCTCATCGAAGGTGGAAGGGAAATTTGGAACTTTCAAAATTGGGATTTTCAGGGGTAAACGGTAAACTGTGATGTTTAGCCTACTATTACATTTGTGGTTTAGGTTGCAATGTACAAGAGCCCTGCTTTCTTTAGAGTCATTCTTAAATAAGTTGATTGTGGTTTAGGTTGCAATGTACAAGAGCCCTGCTTTCTTTAGAGTCATTCTTAAATAAGTTGATTGTGGTTTAGGTTGCAATGTACAAGAGCCCTGCTTTCTTTAGAGTCATTCTTAAATAAGTTGAGTTTTCTTGACTTCTCAGAAGCCTACTTTTTCAAATGTCAAGTATCTTATGCAAATTACAACAGCAAACAAGATTGTTGGATTAAAAAAAAGAAAAATAATAGAGGAGTTTTGGTATCTTGTAGATGGTCTCCAAGTAATGGGTGCCACGGGTTCCAAGCTCGAGAAGGCCCTCGGAGACCAGTTTCCTGAAGGAGAACGCTATTTTGGCCTTGAAAATTTTGGGAATACTTGCTATTGCAACAGTGTCTTGCAGGCGTTATACTTGTGTGTACCATTTAGGGAACAACTTTTTAGAGTATTATGCAAATGGGAAAACTCTAGGGGAAGCAGAAGAAAATCTCTTGACTTGTTTGGCAGAACTGTTCTCGCAGATAAGTTCACAAAAGAAGAAAACAGGTGTCATTGCACCAAAGCGTTTTGTTCAGAGAGTGAGAAAACAAAATGAACTTTTCCGTGGCTACATGCATCAGGATGCCCATGAATTTTTGAACTTCTTGCTCAATGAACTTGTTGATATACTGGAGAAAGAGTCGCAAGCAGCAAAATGTCCACCATCTCAGGAAAGGATTGCTAATGGGCAGAATAATGGTCGGTCAAATGGTGTCAAGGAGCCACTGGTTACCTGGGTACACAAGAATTTTCAGGGAATACTTACCAATGAGACAAGGTGTCTAAGGTGTGAGACGGTCACAGCAAGGGATGAGACATTCTTTGACTTGAGCCTTGATATTGAACAGAATAGTTCTATCACTAGCTGTCTCAAAAACTTCAGTTCCACAGAAACCTTGAATGCGGAGGATAAGTTTTTCTGTGACAAGTGCAGTAGCCTGCAAGAGGCTCAAAAGAGGATGAAGATTAAAAAGCCACCTCAAATTCTAGTCATCCATCTGAAGCGTTTCAAATACATGGAACAACTTGGTCGATACAAGAAGTTGTCGTATCGCGTAGTGTTCCCTCTACTCTAGAGCTGAAACTGAGCAACACTGTGGAAAACGCCGATTCTGAATACTCTTTGTTTGCTGTTGTCGTTCATGTGGGGAGTGGGCCCAACCATGGGCATTATGTAAGATTTGCACTTTGCAGCCTGCAGGTTCTACTTCCCAAGTTTTAAATTAACATTTTGGAACAAAAAATAGGTCCTGCTGCAAGGGTGTGCATGGAGTGGTGAGAAGATCTTTTCAGTTCCTTGAAACTGAACTTTCAACATGAGCAATTCACAGGTGAATTAGGGAGACATGCAAACAGCAATCTAATTGCATTTAATTTTTTTTTTTTAAATTAGTTTTAATAGAAAATTGGATGGCAACCTGAAGTGAATTGGATCATTTCGTGATCGTAAATGGAAAAAAAAAATGAAAAGAAAAACACACATTTCTTTTTTGGCTCTAAAAGGCTGATCGTGAGGTTGTTTTGTACTCTGAGATTTCTTTCCATGTCCTTTTGTATGGCAAAGCTTCTTCATCTGGAGTTTGCTTGTTATATAGCTTCATTTTAATTGCACCTTCATTCTAGACCCTGCCTTGACAAGATCAAGTCAGCTTCATCAGAAATTTAGTGCCCCATCCATCTGAAGGGTCCATGGATCTGATCCTGCAGGTGTACTCACTGATTGAGATTATCTTTTTTCCTGCTTAATCATCGAACTCCACCATTATCCTTACAATTTTTGGGTTTAGTTATAATTGTTAGTTGATTTTTGCTTGATGAATTGGTGTGACAGATCCACTCTGGAAGGATGAATGTTCACCAGGTGTGAACTTTTGCAGAGCTGGCTCACCAGGGTCTGATCTCTCTATATCTTCGCACGTCTTTATTCTTGGTGTGTTGGTCTGTTTCTAACTGTTGGTTAGATAATGAGAGCTTGTTAGGGTTGTGAGCGTTCGGAAAAAAAAAAAATTTTTTTTTTTTTTGGGAACATATTCCTTTGATATGTTGTTTGAATTACCTTTTATGTCACGTACATTCCATCTATCTAAAAAACGGCTGTAATATTATTTTTCAAATAGAGAACATTTGGATACCAAAATATTAGGAGTGAGGAGTTCTATGGTTCTTTCGAGGAACTATTCATTCAGTTTGTATCCCTCAATGACTATATATATAATTTTTAACTAAAGGTCTTATTCCTGCTCTTTTGAAAAAAGAGAAAATCTTTTATTAATCTAACTTTGACAATAGGTCGACGGGAAAATAAACTTCCCATCTGGGAAATGTGAAAAAAGAAAAGAAAAGTAAGCATTTCATCTCGTATTTATTCGTTTGTCAATGAAATTTTATTTAATAATGACATATTGAGAGACTCCACTACAAGGAATCGGTAGAGCTTGTTATATATGGTAATTTTTTTAATATACAAATTAGATTTGAAACTTATTATTTGTAATTGTTGGTTAGAATTTAGAAGTAAAAAATAATTGCTTATCAATTTAACTTGAGGATATAATCTTCGAGAGAGCGGTAAAATCTCCCCGTTCATTTGAACAACACTAACCTATATGATTTTTCCTCAAGTTTTTTTTTTTTTTTGTTCTTTTTTAAAAGAACTTTCCAAACTTAGTATTATCAAACAAGAATACGGTAAAAAGGTATTGGGCACACCATGTGAGCAAGAGTGTATTAGATTAATCATCTATCACTAATCACTTGTCACCGATTTTACCAAGTTATCAGTCAATTACCAAGATTTTCATTCAGAAAAGTTAGCAAAGTTTGAAACAATTTTAAGCTAACCCAAAAGGAGAAGTTGTAAAAGGCCAAAAAGAAATCTCATTCCTTAGCGACAGAACGTTAAAAGTGAAAACAAGATGAAAAAGAAAAGAAACTCTTTATTACTACATTTACATGAAGAAGATGAGCATAGTATTATTGGCTTTTGAATTATCCCACCGACCCACCACTCCTTTCCCATTCACAGTTTCATCTTGCAGAGAAGCAGCTGTTTTATCTGATTAGCAAATTTGAAGACGAAGACGTAGACGACGGCGACGATGATGAAACGGAGAGCTTTTGCTGCTGTTATTTCTGCTTTTCAATTTGGGAAAGCATCGGGTACTACTGTTGGCGTTTCGCTTGTCTCTCAAGACCGATACAGGAAATCCAAATTAGTTTTCTATTCTTCTGCTGCTGTTACTGATCCTATGAAATACCCACCTGGATATTTGACAAATATGAGTAATAATGAGATCAATAATCTGGAAGATGCTGTGGGATTGTACAATGACATGGTCCGGATGAGGCCTCTGCCTTGTGTTGCTCTCTTCAATCTACTCCTTGACCGCATTGTTAAGATGAACCACTATTCTTCTGCGATTTCAGTTTTCAAAGATATGTGGTTTTTGGGCATTCCAGTTGATGAGTACACCCTGACTATCTTGATTAATTCTTACTGCCTCTTGGAACGAACGGATTTGGGATTTTGTGCGCTGGGGCTTTTCGTCAAGAATGGCAGTGCCCCCACTGTGGCCACCTTTGGCACTTTACTCAGGGGACTCTTTCGACAGCACATGATTTCTCAGGCGCAAGAATTGTTCATCAAAATCATTCAAGAAAAGCTGTGTGAATCCAATGTGGTTATATTTGGAACTATAATCAGTGGACTCTGCAAGGCAGGCAGCACTAGTAAAGCCATTGAATTTCTCAGAGTAATGGGTAAAGAAGGAAGAGTTAAACCGAATGCCATAATTTACAGCACTATCATTGACAGCTTGTGCAAGGATAAAATGGTAGATAAAGCTTTTGACCTTCTACATGAGATGGTGGAGAAGGGAATTGCCCCAGATGTTGTTACCTACAATTGTTTGATCCAGGGTCTTTGCAATCTTGGTAGATGGAGAGAAGCTAAGGTATTACTGACTCGAATGAAGGATTTTCACATTCATCTAAATGTTATCACCTATAGTATTGTCATTGATGCGCTATGTAAGGAAGGAGAGGTAGAAGCTGCGGAAGATGTATTTCAAACCATGATTGACCAAGGTGAGCGACCAAATTGCGTGACATATGGAGCTTTGATGGATGGATACTGTTTGCAGGGCCGAATGGATGAAGCAAGGGGAGTTTTTGACACCATGGTTGCCAATGGAGTTGTTCCAAGTAGTGTCAACTATAATATATTGATCAACGGATATTTTAAGAAGACGAGAGTAGATGATGCTCTACATCTTTTTGAAGAAATGCAGTGTAAAGGTTTAACACCTAGCACTGATACATGCAATACAGTCTTGCAGGGATTGTTTAGGGTGGGAAGGTCTGGTGCTGCAAGAAAAGTGTTTGATGAGATGCAAACGACTAACATAATGTCTGACTTCTACACTTACTGTGTGATGTTGGATGGATTATGCAAGGGTGGACACATTGAGGAAGCACTGGATTTGTTCCACAAGGTGGAAGTTGAAAGAGCGGATCTCAGACATGTATGCATGTACAACATCATTCTTCATGGACTGTGTAAAATTGGGAGGCTTGATAGTGCTCGAGATCTTTTCGAGAGCCTATCTCTTAAAGGACTGGATCCAGATGTTTCAACATATACTACCATGATACAAGGGCTCTGCTCAAAAGGTTTGCTAAAGGAAGCTAAGGAGTTTCTCGCAAAGATGGAAGAGAGTGGTTGCTCGGAAGATAGGATCACGTACAATGTTATCGTCCGAGTTTTTCTTTTGGGAGGTAAATATGATGATGCACTGGTGTATCTTGAAGAAATGGATAAGAGAGGATTCCCTCTTCATTCACATACCTTTTCCATTTTATTAAATTCAGTTAAAGAGAGTGAAAATGATCCTTCTCTTCTCAAGATAATTCAGAAGTTTGTTCCCAATATGAGGGAATAAAGTCATGAATAAAAGGCACAGGTATCTTTTAGTATAGTGCAATGATTTATGATCTTCGGATGTCACTCATATTGCCTCTGAATATCATTTTCTGGTAAAGTATATGTATGGAATATGGAAGCTGATTTTGTTACATGTAATGCAATGAATCAAGGGCGGTACTCAAAAGATTAGCTAAAGGAAGCTGAGGACTTTTTGTAAAGGTGGAAGAGAATGGTTGCTTGGCAGACATGATCATGTGAAATGTAATTGTCTGAGGACTGCTTTTGGGTGGTAAATATGATGCTACACTGGTGTATCTTGAAGAAATGGAATAGAGAAAATTCCCTCCACATTCACCTACCGTTTCCATTTTATTAAATTCGTTAAAAGAGAGTGAAAGTGATCCTTCTCTTCCGAAGATAATTCAGAAGTTTGTTGCCAATATTAAGGAATGAAGTCATGAATAAAAGGCACAGGGTGTCTTCTAGTTGATTGCAACCGTTTGCGATCCCTGGATGTCACACTTATATTGCCCCTGAAACATCATTTTCTGGGAAGTAGGTGTTTCAAATAGGGAAGTCTGGTCTTCTTTTCAATGATTCTCTCATTCTTGTTGAAGCTTGTTCACAACAAGCCTTTCAAAAGCTCTCCTGGACACTTCAGCGAAAGTTTGATGTCATTGCTTTTAGGTTAGTGCTTTGAAAGTTTATTTAAACTCTCTTCGTCAGAGTGGATACATGTCTTTGCCGTTTGCTTGTTGTATCAAAACTATTCTGGGTTTGTCCGAAATGCTACTTCTGGTGTCGTACTCATATTGCCTGTCCTGAGTTTTGAAGTGTGATCTTGTGTCTTGTAATTGCATCATCCACGTTCAAGAATATTAACAATCAAGCCTTGTAGTAGCACTTTTGGGCACTTTGTTGGAATCTTAATGTCTGCTGTTTGTAGGTCAATGCTTTCAAGGTCTAATGAGTCTCTCAGTAGCAGTGGATGCATGTTTTTGCTGTCTTCTTATCATATTGTAATTATTCTTGGTTTTGTTCAAAATGCTACTTCTGGTAGGGTACCATTCTTTCATTTCTGTGGCAGCATGCATCACACTGAACTTGCAGCAAGGGGAATGAATAAGACTCCTTAAAAGGGATGGCATATGAGCCTTCACATTGTTGAATGAGTTTTAGTGGGAAGGCCTTCATCTCAGGTATACGTACGAAAAAGTGCAATGGAGAATCCCCAGGCTCCATGTTATACTCTGAAGCTCTTCTTGTTGACAAATATACTGGTAAGTGTTCTTCTGTGGGTGTCATGCAGTCAACACGTTGCTACTGCTCTAATTGCCTTTTCGGTAATTCCCTGCTCTTCTCAGACTCTTGTGAGTTGCAACTTTCAGTTAGTAATGGTTCAGCATTAAGTTGTTTTCAAGAATTAGGATTGTTGAACTTGTGCTTATTAGGAGACTCAGCTGCTGGTGTAAAACTACTATACTCATGTTTTTCACTTGTTTGTTGACTTGTTCTTTAAGAATCATCTAAGCTGCTCTGTGTTATCATCCAACCTATGCAGCAATGTAAAAAAAGTATTGGCGGTCAAGTCCAGTGACTTGGCGGTGCTCCTATTCAAATCCATCTTTCTTATCCCTTTCCCCGGGAAAAGAAAAAGTAATGAAAGAGAGTTCAAGAACAAAACCAGATGAAAAAAAAAAGGTGTCATGGGAAAGATTAAATTTCAGTACCATGTTATAAATTATCAATTTGATTTGTTTGAAGAGATTTGATCTAATGGCTAAATTTGAAGCCCGACGAATTAGAGATTTTGGATTTAAATTCTACTGCACTCTCCCTGCTTTTTGAGTCCCACTCCTCCCTTGCCGGGGATTTTTTTTTTTTTTTTTTTCAAAAAAGGTTATCAATTTGATTTGTATGTACTTACTTTTAAAGACACAAAGCATTGGACTAATCGGACCACAGATGTGTCTATTTCTGGACACACATAGCAGTGAAAGTGAATTCTATTGAGTACAATTCAGCAGGAGGCTTTGGCCATTTTCACCAAAGCCCAAGTTTCTTCAATGAAACTTCTGAAAATTGTATGTATGATGCAGGAGAAAGAGATCCTTTCAACGATGAAAGTGCTTGTGAAAAGATAAATGAATCCCACCGGGTATACTCATCCTATTTTCAAGTGGATCCTCATTTCTATACAGGCACAATGCACTTTGGCAAGAAAAGCCATGTAGTCAGAGGACCTGATGTATGACTAAGAAGTGGGAAATTTTGGCATTCACCAACGAAATGCAGCTTTAACAGGCGGCATGTTATGTATTATAAACAATAATACATTCTGTAATTGAACCTAAGTTGTTGCGTTTGGATTGCAATTTTCTGGAGTTTCGTAGAAAATGTACTGTAAGGATTTGATATATGTGAGATAAAAAGTTGATTGGGAAATGTATTCACGGAAAACGTAGAGATTTTTTGATAGAAAATCCCTTTCCAAACAAGAAATAGATTTTGAGCCTGAGTTTATAAGGAGATTGACAAACAGCAGTTATGTGAGTGACTATCTGCTTCATCCTGTTTCCGTCTGTAACCATTTGAGGATCGAAAGCCTTTGGTCATTTCCCATTCTAAGCTAGCTTGGCCCTTTTTGTTTATTTTATATTTCCCAGAGAGACCATAAAACAAAAAGCAATAATAAGCATCAAGTAATATAAGGGAATTGTTAATTTGTCCTGGAACCAAGCAACAGGTAACCTAACACAACACAAGATAACTGAGTGCCTATTATTAGACAAATGAAAAACTTAAATTTTCTTAAGAGCTTCATCAGATTTCTGCATATCTATGGATAACTCCTGTAAGTGAAGATCATTAAGGTAATTTTTTTCTTATGACTTTTTAGATATGAAACACTCCAAAGCTTTTACAATCATTTTGATGAATCCGTCATTAGGACCATAAACGAATTGAAGCAAATCAAATTTTGATGAATCCGTTATTAGGACTATAAACGAATGAAAAGCTTTAAAATTAAGTAAATTTCATTTATGGTGACAATTGTAATTAGACAGATGTAGTGCGTTCAAATAATTGATAATAATGATAGCAGTTATGAATTAAAAGTTGGCAATTAAAAAATAAAACACTGCACTATACAAAAAGTTAATATTAAAATTATTAATTAGCCACAATTCTCATTCTAGTTCCATGATCATCAAAAAAACTAATACTAAAACCAAAAATATTGTGGCCATATGACAAAAGTAGACTAGTTGCTTTTGCTTCACACTGGAGTGTGCCAAAAACATGAATAAAAGAAAAGGAAAATAGAAAAACTCCAACTATCTTTATTTATAAAATTTCAATTGTTAGAATGTACAAGCCAAAAAAACTTTACGTGATGGATCATATATTATCAATATTTGATATGTTAGAATTCAAGCTATAAATAAAAAAGTATTTGGTTCATAATTTCAAATTTAATCGTAAGGGATATGTCAACTACATTGGATGTTTTCTATCTCTTTTCATTTAATAAAAATTTTAAAAGTAACTAGGTTACAAAAATAAATAACATAAAAATACTATATTATAATGTTGATGATCAAATTTTCATAAAAAATTTTTAGTAAAGAATAATATATTTTAAAATATTACAATCACATGCAAAGTACGTGAACTATTACTAGTGCATATATATATAATGTGAAGTGAGTTGTATGCACATTTTTAAACTAATTTTATTTTAAATATCTCTTTATCTTACATACGTTACGCATCTCATATTACAAAAATCGCTATAGGATTTTTACAAATAATTATTCCAAATAATCTCGTATCCAAACTTAACAATTGATTCCTGTTCTAGCTAGAACTCAAACCTGTCAGAATTTGAAAATGGGATAATTTCCCAAACCTCCCCTGTGGTTTATGATAATTTCACTCAGCTCCTCTCAAGTTTTACAAATTACACTGACCTCCCTTATCACAATAAAATGATTACAATGACCTTCACTTAATAAATAATTCATAGTATAATGAAATGAGATTGAAAAAAAAGAAAAAGAAACCTAACCTCTTCGACTATCTTATTTACAAGTTACAATTAATGATGATTCTCTCTCACTTATTATCACTCTGTTCTCATCCATCAACCGCTGCATCTTATAACTTGCTCTCAAATTATTACTAACTGTTGTATAATTGTAACCAATCACACCACAAATGATCCCTCAAACTCTCCTATATATTCCTATTCCTCCTTTCTTCTCTTTAGAATTGCCAAATTACAAATTTAGTTAAGGGATTAGATTTGATGATTGAAGTAAAATTTGATTTCATAGTTAAACTAAAAGGAGATGAAAAATACACAATAATAATGGAACAAATAATGCAATCATTTTCCAAAAGAGGAAGAGGAATTGAAATTGGTAAATTTGCTAATTTGTCTATCATTCATCCAAAAAACTTTTTAAGATGTTAATAAGTACATTTATATATTTTTTTTATACTTGACAATTGTTGGTTGTGGTTTTCGTTATGGAGATGGAGTTTTTTCTCTGTATTTAAGACGTTAACATATTTGAAGATTTCATGGTAGGTTAGATTATTTTGTTTTGAGAAGATGTCGGCATTGGGTTTGAAATTTGGGGTGTGATTAGTTGTAAATAAAATGGCTTTTGGCAAAATGAATTTTTTAAAAATCTCTATAGTCATGATGATGCATTTCCTTATCTTAAACTTGATTAATTCCATCCATGCCTATGATAATGGAATTGCTTGGGTTTAGAATTTGAAATTAAACTATTTGTTAAGCTAGTTTGTTAGTATGATAGGTTTGGTTGAAATATAGAAGAAAACAACTGGCAAAATAATTTTTATTTTATTTTTGTACAAAAAGGGTAGTTTAAGATTTTTAAGAGAAAAAAAAATCTTTTGGACCTATATTATTTTATAAACAGTAAAAGCAAGGAAGGCAGGCGTAATTTAATAAAGTTGAGGAAAGGTCTTTGCAATTATCAGAAACCTCGGAGGTTTCTGAAATTATCCCTTTGAAAATTTATTCTAAACAATCTCCTGTCCAAATTTAACAATCCGTTCTTGTTCCAGCCAGGACTCAAACTTGTCTGAAATTGGGTTTAAATCGATCCCGAACTGTTAAGTTAAGAGCCTTGTTTGTTTGGAACCCTACAATTTGAAATGCACGTTAGGCAGTAAAAATTTGCACAGCTCCAAATCCAATAAACTGAAAAAGGGTTTCCTTCTTGTAAATTTAAATGACCCTCCTCAGACTTCTTGTTGTGTTCTTTTCAAGATTCTGGCTTTCTTCTCCCTGATTAACAATCTTATGGTGAGGAAGACAACCATGATGTTAAAAAGAAGAGCTTTTGGTTCTATTGTCTCTATTTCTATGTTTCAGAAAGAATCAGCTGAAATAGGTACTGCTACTAGTACTTGTACTGCCGCTACATTTCTCCTTCCAAACCCCTATTCAAAACCCATATCATCCTTTCATTCTGCTGCTGATGCTATGGACTCCCCACCTGTTGTTTTGACAAATCTGATTAATAACGATATCAATAATCTGGAAGAAGCTCTGTTTTTATACAATGATATGGTTCGAAGCAGGCCTGTGCCTTACGTTTTTCACTTCAATCAACTCCTTAGCCGTATTGTTAAGATGAAGCATTATTCTCCTGCTATTTGCGTTTTCAAAGATATGTACTTCTTGAGCATTCAGGTTGATGATTACACCCTGAATACTGTGATCAATTGTTACTGCCTTTTGAATCGAGTGGATTTGGGATTTTGTATATTGGGGGTTTTCTTCAAGTACGGTATTGTCCCTGATGTGACCACCTTTAACACTTTGCTCAGGGGACTCTTTCGACAGCACATGGTTCCCCGGGCGCAAGAATTGTTTGGGAAGATCATCTGTGAAAAATTATGTGAACCCAATGGGGTCATGTTTGGAACCGTGATTAATGGACTCTGCAAGGCAGGGAACACAGGCAAAGCCGTTGAATTTCTCAGAGTTATGGGTAAAGAAGGAAGAGTTAAACCGACTGCCATAATTTACACCACTATCATTGACAGCTTGTGCAAGGATAAAATGGTAGATAAAGCTCTTGACCTTTTACATGAGATGGTTGAGAAAGGCATTGCCCCAGATGTTGTTACCTACAATTGTTTGATCCAGGGTCTTTGCAATTTTGGTAGATGGAAAGAGGTTACTAAGCTGCTGACTGAGATGAATGATTTTCACATCATACGAGATGTCTTTACATTTGGTATTGTGATTGATGCACTATGTAAGGAAGGAGAGGTAGAAGCTGCAGAAGATGTATTTCAAACCATGCTTAAGCAAGGTGAGAGACCAAGTTGCGTGGCATATGGTGCTTTGATGGATGGATACTGCTTGCAGGACCGAGTGGACGAAGCAAGAAGAGTTTTTGACACCATGGTTGCTAATGGAGTTGTTCCGAGTGGTGTCAACTATAATATATTGATCAATGGATATTTTAAGAAGATGAGCGCAGATGATGCTGTACATCTTTTTGAAGAAATGCAGTGTAAAGGTTTAACACCTAGCACTGTTACATGCAATATAGTCTTGCAGGGATTGTTTAGGGTGGGAAGGTCTGGTGCTGCAAGAAAAGTGTTTGACAAGATGCTAATGACTCCCATAATATCTGACCGGTATACTTACTGTGTGATGTTGGATGGATTATGCAAGGGTGGACACATCGAGGAAGCATTGAATTTGTTGCATAAGATGGAAATTCAGAGATTGGATCTCAAACATATAACTATGTACAACATCATTCTTGATGGATTGTGTAAAAGTGGGAGGCTTGATGGTGCTCGAGATCTTTTCAATAGTCTTTTTCTCAAAGGATTGGATCCTGATGTTATAACATACAACACCATGATTCTAGGCCTCTGCTCAAAAGGTTTGCTTAAGGAAGCTAAGGACTTTTTCATAAAGATGGAAGAGAATGGTTGTTCGGCAGATAGGATCACATACAATGTTATTGTCCAAGGACTTCTTTTGGGTGGTAAATATGATGATGCACTGGTGCATCTTGAAGAAATGGACAATAGAGGATTCCCATTGCATTCACATACTTTTTCCAAATTGTTGAATTCATTAAAAAAGAGTGAAAATGATCCTTATCTTCTTAAGATAATTCAGAAGTTTGTTCCCAATATGAAGGAATAAAGTGGTGAATAAAGGGCACAGGGTATCTTTTAGTAGATTGCAACTGTTTGCAATCCTTGGACTCATGTTGCCTCTGAAGCATCATTTTCTGTGAAATTATATGTTTCAAGTAACGAAGTCTGCTCCTTTTTTCCAATGATTATCTCTTTCCTGTTGAAGAATGTTAACAACCAGCCTTTCAAAAGCACTCCTGGGCACTTCAGTAGAAGTTTGATGTCATTGATTTCAGGTTAATGCTTTGAAGGTTTATTTAGACTCTCTTAGTTGGAGTGGATACATGTTTTTGCCATTTGCTTGGCATATCAACGCTATTCTTGGTTTGTCCAAAATGCTACTTCTGGTAGGTGGTCACTTTTTCGTTGTCGTGGCATTGAGCATTACACTGGACTTGCGGTTAAGGGGAATGAATCAGATGCCCTAAAAGGATAGGAAATGAGCCTTCATTCTCCTGGAATAGGTTTTGTAAATAGGTGTTCATCAGGTAAATGTTGGAAATATTATATATATATATATATATAATTCAGGAACCCCAACCTTAATATTGTGATCCTTGGCTCCTTTTGTTGGCCAATAAACTGAAAGTACTCTTCTGTGGTTATCCTGCAGTGAATTTATTTTTATTATAATTAGTGTTTTTTTTTCTTGAGTTTTACCTTGGAATGGATAATTTTCTGTCTCATGGCCTTTTGTATTACTCTTTGCTCTTCTTGGAGTCTTTGAGTTAAAACTTTCAGTAAATGTTAACTCAGCTTAAAGTTGTTTTGAAGAATTAAGAATGTTTATGTTCTACAATTTTTGAGCAACTTAGCGGCTGGAGCATGCTATACTCACACTGGTGCATTAAACTTGTTTATTAAGTTGTTTTTTAAGGATTAGCAAACCGACTTTGCGTAGAAGTCATTAAGAAGTTTATTCTTGTCATAGACTGCTGACTGCCATTGCAAGATATCTCGCCACATTTTATGAGACTTTAACATCTGAAACAAAGGTTTTGCAGCCTGCAGGTTCTACTTATCAGGTTTTAAATTAACGTTTTGAAACAAAAAATAGGTCCTGTTGCCAGAGTTTGCATACAGTGTTGCACAGATCTTTTCAGTTCCTTGAAACTGACTTTCAACGTGAGCAATTCACAGGGGAATTAGGGAGAGACGTGCGAAAAGTAATCTAATTGCAATTGAATTTTTTTAATCACTTTTTACTAGGAAACAGGATGGCAACCTGAAGTGAATTGTATCATTTTGTGATTGAACAAAAAAAAAAAAAAAAAGAGGAAAAAAACACATTTTTTTGGCTCTAAAATGCTGATCATGAGGTTGTTTTTCATTTTGAGATTTCTTTCCGGGTCCTTTTGTATGGCAAAGCTTCTTGAGCTGGAACTTGCTTGTCAAATAGCTTCATTTTAATTGCACTTCATTCTAGACCCTGCCTTGATAAGATCAAGTCAACTTGATCAGCAATTTAGTCCCCCATCCATCTGAAGGAACCAGGGATCCCGATCCTGCTGGTGTACTCGCTAATTGAGATTATTTTTTTGTTCCTGCTTAATCATCAAACTCCACCATTATCCTTACAATTTTTGGATTTAGTAATAATTGTTAATTGATTTTTCCTTGATGAATTGATATTACAGGTCCACTCTGGAAGGATGAATGTTCACCAGATGCGAACTTTTGGGGAGCTGGCTCGTTAAACTGATGATTTCAATGGGGCACTAGGGTGTGATGTCCCTATCTCTCTATATCTTTTGGATTGCGAGTCTTCAGAAAAAATTTTTCGGGAATATATTCCCTTGATATGTTTTTGAGCTACCTTTCATCTCACGTACATCCCATCTCAAAAGGGGCCGTTGTATTATTTTTTCAAAAAGAGAACATTTGGATACCAAAACATTATGAGCGTGGAACTAGTTATGCACCCAAAATGGAAGGGATAAAGAGAGGATTCCCACTGCATTTAGAGTGAAAATGATCCATCTCTTCTCCAAGATGATTCTGAAACCTGTTCCAAATTGGAAGGGATAAAAGTCATGCATATATGTTCCAAATTGCTGATGGAGGCTCTTCTCTGTCTCTGTGTATTGTTAGTTTTGGAAAATATTCTATTATGTTATACACAGATATGTTGATGTTTAGCCCGTCAAACTAAATTCTCTTTGCAGGTTGAACCATGAGGACTTCGATGAAGGAAAAGAAGACAGCCAGCTTAAGTAAGATTTCCATCCGGATTCAGGTAAGTTGAAGAAAGCCTAAAGCACATGCTCTCATCCGAACCCATTCCTTTTTAATCATTTTCCCTGCGAAAAGAAAGAAGGAAAGAAGGAGTTCAAGAATCAAATCAGGAGACAGGTTATTTTCTTCTACTAACTCTAAGCCTTGCAAGTTAACAATATGATTTGTGTGTGTATTCATTACAAAGCAGTGGAGTATTTGGGCTACAAATGTACTTTAAGTACTCTAGTTTTTAATACACAAAGCGGTCAATTCATAATTCTTTTTAATACTGAAATTAAGCAGCAGATTGAGATCCGAGAACCAGATGATGTTGAGGCTCCTTGGGGAAAAAAATTAAATGCATCCCACCATTTTTTTTTTTTTTTTTATAATATCTGGAAGATAAATGCATGAATCTTTTTATGCCTGCTGAACCCATGAGTAGGGTTATAAACAAATCCACTAGTTTTTAAACCGTCTGACTCGATCTAAATCTTTTGTGGGTTTAAAATGTAAGTTCTGAGATTGATTCATGTGTATATTTTTTCTATTTCTAATACTATTTTATCAATAATGCATAGCTATTCTTGTATAATGAAAAGAACATATGTTAAGATGTATTGACTGAAACTGTTATTTGAGCCTCCTATTAAGCTTTAATGCGTCAATTATCTACAAGTTCAAACACGATTTGATAATTTAATTAATTCAAGGGTTATAATATCTCAGACTTCCCTGAATATGCCCAAAAGTGCTCCTCAAGGGATTAGTTGTATTCAATCTTAAACCTATATTCTGATCAAAAGTAATTGTGAATCTGCAGCATGTACCTTCCAACAAAATTAAATCTTAGGAGCAGAAGAGCACTTTGATATCCAGCAATCCAATATAGTCCTGCATTTATGACTCTGAAATCTTGTAGTTAAGAAAATCAGACTCCTCAAGTATCCAAAACAAGAGAAAGATCACTTTCATCCTCTTTAATTGAACGAAGCAAAGCCTACAAAGTAGACAAAAGCAGTCACAATCCTCTCCCATGCATTTCATCACAACATACCCCTGCACCATCATATTTATCCTGCATTTATATGACTCTGAAATCTCGTAGTTGAGAAATATCAGACTTCTCAATTATCCAAAGCAAAATGTACAAAGTTGACAAAGCAATCAGAATCCTCTTCTATGCATTTTCATCATAACATACCCCTGCATCATCATATTTACTAACCTCAAAGAGTTGGTGGACAATACCTTTGGTGCACAACCATTCTCTCTCAATCTCTAAACAAACTTTTTAGCATCTTCAGCAAACCCTCAAACAAGAGCCATTTGTTGCCGTGTTATATGTTGCACGATCATGATTCAATTGTTTAGGAGAAAGACTAGGGAAAACATGCTGCCCATAGTCAAGCCTCCTCTATATTTATGACTCAAACCTTTCTATTTGGAACAAACTTCTGGATTATCTTGAGAAGATAAGGATCAGTTTCACTCTCTCTTAATGAATTTAATAGAATGGAAAAAGTATAAGAATGCACCGGGAATCCCCTCCTATCCATTTCTTCAAGATACACCGGTGCATCATCATATTTACCTCCCAAAAGAAATCCTCGGACGATAACATTGTACGTGATCCTATTTGCCGAGCAACCATTCTCTTCCATGTTTACAACCAACTCCTTAGCTTCCTTTAGCAAACCTTTTGAGCAGAGCCCTTGTATCATGGTATTATATGTTGCAACATCTGGATCCAGTCCTTTAAGAGACAGGCTCTCGAAAAGATCTCAAGCACTATCTAGCCTCCCAATCTTACACAGTCCATGAAGAATGATGTTGTACATACATACATGTCTGAGATCCGCTCTTTCAACTTCCACCTTGTGCAACAAATCCAGTGCTTCCTCAATGTGTCCACCCTTGCATAATCCATCCAACATCACACAGTAAGTGTAGAAGCCAGACATTATGTTAGTCGTTTGCATCTCATCAAACACTTTTCATGCAGCAACAGACCTCCCCACCGTAAACAATCCCTTCAAGATTGTATCGTACGTAGGAGTGTCAAGTGTTAAACCTTTACACTGCATGTCTTTAAGGAGATGTAGCGCATCATCTGCTCTCATCTTCTTGAAATATCCATTCATCAGTATATTATATATGAAGTTATCGGGAACAACTCCGTTGGCAACCATGGTGTTAAAAACTCTCATTGCTTCATCCATGTGGCCCTGCAAACAGTATCCGTCCATCAGAGCAGCATATGTTACGTTGTTAGGTCTTTCACCTCGCTGAATCATGGTCTGAAATACATCTTCTGCAGCTTCTATCTCTCCATCCTTGCATAGAGCATCAATCACAGCACTAAAAGTAAAAACATCCAATGAAAATCCTGCATCTCAGTCAGTAACCTAGCAACCTCTTTCCATTGACCTAAATTGCAAAGACCATGGATCAAGCAGTTGGAAGTAACGATATTCGGGGCAATGCCCTTCTCCACCATCTCATGTAAAAGGTCAAAAGCTTTATCTACCATGTTATCCTTGCACAAGCTGTGAATGATGGAGCTGTAAATAACAGCGTTCGGCTTAACTTTTCGTTTTTGCATAAACTTCAAGAAACTCAATAGCCATGCTGGTGTTCCCCGCCTTGCAGAGCCCATCGATTATAACTCCATACATTTTCTCATCCGGTTCACACAATTTTCGATAGATGATCTTCTTGAACAATTCTTGTGCTTGGGAAACTCTATCCCATCGAAACAGTCCATTGAGTAAAATGGCAAAGGTGGCGACATTAGGGACAACACCACGCTTGAAGAAAGCACCTAATGTACAAAACCCTAAATCCACTCGACCCACGAGGCAGTAACAAGTGACTACTGTGGTAAGGATGTATTCGTTGACCGGAATGCCCAGAGCCCACATATCTTTGAAAAGGGAAATAGCAGAGGAATAATGCTTCAGCTTAATTAAACGGCTTAGCAGTTGATTCAAGGGAATAACATTATTCAGAGGCCTCGTTCGAACCATATCATCGTACAATCTCAGTGCATCTTCCAGATTATTGATGTCATTATTAATCTGATTCCTCAAACCCCAAGATGGGTATTTTTCCTTAACAGCAGCAGCAGAACCAGAACGAAAAGCTAATTCAGCAGTAGCAGCAGCAGCAGAAGTACCTGATTCTGATGGAGCTGATGCTTTCTCGTATGGAGAAATAGAAAAAGCAGCGCCCAAACCTCTTCGTTTCAACATCATCGTCGTCGTGGTCACCTTAAAAATTGCTAATCGCCTATTTTATGTGCGTCTTTCTTCTCAGTTTGGGATGTGGAAGGAGTTTGAATCAAGCCCTGTTTGGCTGCTGGGCTTTGATTGCACTACATTCCCTTTTCTGATGCTTTGATAAGGAGACGCTAAAAGATGCTAGCTCTTAAGCAACTGCTTTCTAGTACTACCATGTTTCATGTTCCTTTTTAGCTATTTTATCTTTTGTGTTAATTCTTGTTTGAAATATTTTGCCTAAGCTCTAAAGAAATAATAGTAAATGACGTTAAATTTGCTTCATCAACCTTATGTTTGATCAAATTCCCCCGGCAAAATTTCCGCCTTCATTTAGCTCGAGTTCAAATTTGAAGTAGAGTTGTCTCACTCAAATTTATACAAATTGTGCTCAAGCTCTATAAAACCATCATCATATTGAGCTTAAACACAATCGTTGAAAGCTTAACAACTTTAGTAGTATTATCAAAATTCAACTCAAATAGTTTACATTTTCTTCTCTCTTTCTTTTTAGTGCAAACAGAGACTCCAAATCTTACAAAGAAAAAAAGAAAAAAAAAAAAGATGATTTAAAAAGTTGAATCAGAATCTTCACAACCACCAGACTAATGTATCTGCCCATTAAATTGGGTGTTAAAGCCGCATAGAAGTAAAGATCCTTACATGGCCCACCAATATAGCGGGTACTGAGACTGAGCCCAGAACACAGGGAGACGTATTTGGGCCCAGAGGATTTTCAGTACTTCTGTTGAAGGTTAGCAGACGGCAACCACCCACAAGCCCACACCAAAACCCTAAATCCCTACTAAACTTTTGTCTTCTCAAATATAAAATCCTTCGCCATCCCCTTCCAGCTCTCCACTCCTGCCCTCCGTTTTCTTCTCCAGCTTCTGTTTATAGAACCACCAACGAATGCATCTGTGCTTTACCTGAAGCTTTTTCTTCTTTCTTTTTTCTGTTTCTGCCTTTGTTCTATGTTCCTCCACTGAGGCTTTGCTTATTTTTTTTTTTTTTTATATATATATGGAAGAATGCTATGATGATAAATGTTAATCCCAGCTCATTATGAGGCCTTCTGGCTTCCAACTAGAAGGTCCAGGAATGGACTTTTTTCCAACATCTGTCTGAGCTTGAGCTTCTTCAATCCTTTGTTTTAACTTCTTTTTATTTTCCAGGTTGCCCTAGGATCTGGGATTTTCTGTTTTGATGAATTGCAGTCTAAACAACTGGGCTTTTGTTCCCTGTGATGTTCTTATCCAAACCATGCTAATTCTGAATCATTTTTTGATTGAAATTTGTAAATTATCATTTTCTGAGGGAACAGGAATAGCCCTTTTGTTTACTTTCTGTTTCACTTTTTTTTTTCTTTGGGGTCCAATTTTGCTTGAAACATGGATAAGATGATGGGTTTGACACTTGATTTTCTTGAATGCATGATAATTGATCAGAGGGAAATAAGGAAAATTGGTGTACAATGATATCTTCCAGTACCAATTCTGCTCTTTTACCTGCGTATTGACTTGGTATTCTCCATTTAGTGTAAAGTTGAGTTAACCTTTGATGGGGCAAAAGGTCAAAAGATGCTCTGGAAATCTCTCTGTCAATATCAGCCTTCTAGAGTGACAACCTTTAGAGTTCCATAAGAAAGAATAATTCCTTTGATTGCTAGGGCGTCTGGTTGAACCTGGTTTCTATCTTGTTTAATTGATGAAATTAGCATTCTTAAATTGATCAGCAAAGAAAGAGAGAGAACAAAAACCAAGAGTGGGGAAAAACAACATAATGAAATCCACGGGTCTCAAGGCTGATTTTTTTTTTTAGCTACATTATTCCTACTGTTACTCCTATGTTAGTGTATCTAAGGGAGGGCTCAATACTACTCTTGTGTTTCTCTTACACCAACCTCCTATTTAAGGGAGGTCTTAATTCGGTCAAGGGAATCGACCGGAAGGGAGCGATGAATAGAATCATTTAGGTGGTCGGGTAATTGATAGGAATTGAACCAACGAGGATATAATCATTATTGGATCAGACGGTCGGGGAATTGATAGGAATTGAACCAACTTAGGTCACTGAACCAACTTAGGTCACGAGGATACAATCATTATTAGATCAGACGGTCGGGGAATTGATAGGAATTGAACCAAACTTAGGTCACGAGGATACAATCATTATTAGATCAGACGGTCGGGGAATTGATAGGAATTGAACCAACTTAGGTCACGAGGATATAATCATTATTGGATTAGACGAGTGCAAAGTCAAAGGA
Source organism: Coffea arabica (assembly GCF_036785885.1). Taxonomy (NCBI): domain Eukaryota; kingdom Viridiplantae; phylum Streptophyta; class Magnoliopsida; order Gentianales; family Rubiaceae; genus Coffea; species Coffea arabica. The sequence goes on along the minus strand of NC_092313.1, from coordinate 71,378,556 downwards.
TTCAATTCTTTGATTGACACCCAAAGAGAACTTGGCTAACTACTTCTGGAATTCAATCACTCGACCTAGAGATAGTTTAGTTGGTTACTTAAGGCACTTTGTTAAGATGTCAATTTAGTTATGGAATCACAATCTCTAATACGCATTGTCTGAAGAGTTTTAAATTTTGTCCAGGTACTTAGCGTTTTCTCCTTCAAGTTCAATGAATTATTACTTCTTCATCATTGAATTCCCTTTTTGGTATACGCAAAATCAATCTTAAACAGGCATTGTCTGAAAAAAAAAAAAAAGTTTTAAGTTGTGGCAACGGCCTTGACGTTTTCTTCTTGAAGTTCAATGAATTATTACTTCTCTATCATTGAATATCCATTTTCTGTCATAAGGCAGGAGGGAATCAGTTCCAAAATTTTCACTTGAACTTGGACAATAATGAATGTTCTCATCTGAATTGATGAAATACTGATTGATTATGTGTATTTTATCATCTCCAAATATTAATGTGGATTCATACAACAACATAGAGTTATTAAATTAATCACTGCGTTTATTGTTATATAATACTCCTATAAGCTGTAAACAATTCTTGAGTACGATGAGGTTACCTTACTGCATGTGAAATTGTTATCACTAAAGAAAGTACTTGTATTTTGTGATGATAAGTACTTACGTGACAAATAACAATTAATTTTCTACACTGTCGAATTTGACATTATAATAGTTAGGGGTGGCAATTCGGGACCAATCAGGTTGATCCGACCCGCCAAAAAATCTGTTGACTCGAACTCGACCCGTCAACCCGTGACGGGTCAGTATATCTGACACGAATTCGAAAATTTTGGGTTGGCGGGTCGATTCAAAATGATCCGAAAATTAATTTTAATTTATTAATTTATCACTGTAAATTCTAATAAAATCAATTTCTCACAAAATTAATTACATCATCAAGTAATAAAAATTTAAATAAATAATTTCAAATCAAATCCAAAATAAATTAAACATCGTAAAACTGTTTTATCCCAAATCAAATATAAAATAAATTAAAACGAATTATATTATTTGTCCAAATATAATAATTTTAACTTCACACAAGGTAAATAAATTCATTTAGAATTAAGTAATTAATGCTTTTGAAAAAAAAAGAATGATTTAGTTTACTTAGATAAAATAATTTTTATGTTTATTAAATTATTTTTAATTTGTAAACGGGTCATATCGGGTCATATCAGGTCACCACCGGTTGATCCGAAATCGACCTGTTTTCTTTTCGGGTTCATCGGGTTCGACCCGATTCTGACCCGAACCCCCAAAACTTCAACCCAAACCCATTAATTTCGTGTTAGGTTCGTGTCGTGTTTTCGGGTCGTGTCAGAAATTGCCACCCCTAATAATAGTCCATTTTTGTATTATGATTCAGTTAATAAAGTGCCCAAAAGCCCCAAACATATAAAGTCTAAATTTCTGTCCAAATAATCCCTCGTCAAAAAAAAAAAAAAATTTTGTGCCAATAGGATATAAAGAAGGATTGATGGAAGTTGTAGACCTTTAGGGAACATTTGTTTTCTATGATAATGAACTTAATTGCGTCACAAGATTTTCTTTCTTCAAATGCAAGTGGAGGGTCTTGAATCCAAAAACTCTCACTTACACTCCCTCCTCCTCCCGTACTACTCAACCCAACCCTCCTCCCAATTGCACCGTAAGTTAAATATTTAAAATTTATTTTTGTTTCAATTCCTTCCATCGTAGCATCTAATCCAACCCACCTCTAAATTAGGTATTTACATACTTTTTTGGCTGACAGAAAATAACGGATTTTCAAACAGCTGCTTAACCCAACCCAAGCTCAAAACATTGGAAAATCTATATGATGCGGAATGTTCTTATATTCTATAAGGTCAATCTATATGCTTTTCAAAAAAAATTTATATGGAAAATCTAAATTAGGTTGCTAGTTTGCTAACCTAACTTTTCTTATGACATGATGCAATGAAAGATGGACACTTTCAACCAAAAGCTAAGCGGAAAGAAGCGAAGAGCCGCAGGATGAGGTAGAGATTTGGACGCAAAAATCATGATCACACGTCACCCCAAATTTGGCCCATCATCATAGATTTACCAGTAGTGGTTTGATACCTTGTGCCTAGTGGTGCAATAGCGAAAGTGAAAAGGATGGGACCAATCAATCGATTCATTTTAGAACTCTGTGTATTCTTCTTGTATCAGTTTTTTGCTGCATTGTCCCACATCTACTCGTTAGCCTAGTTTCTACATTCTTCATCCTGTCTTTGCTTAACTTCTGGTGAATAATTCATTTGGCCTGATTTGAAGAAGGGACCTACTAAATATCAAATTAGCCTAGTAAATTCTTAAGAAGTGTTCATTTATCAAAAAGACAAAGTTGTTTTTTTGGTCCATTTACAAAAAGATATTGAAAATCACGACATTCCTAAACGATAGATATAAATAAAGAAATCCCTAAAATCAAGAAAATGGACCATTATTTAGTTTGTTTCTGTCATTTAAGTCGTATGGCGCTTAATATAACATTTCTATTCTTTTAATAAGATTACAAGAAACCCATAATAATTGGAGTAATACAATTAATGAACAACTGATTCACAAATAGTGAACATGACAACTATTACAATTCAATAGCACTAAACCTATAATGGTTTGTCTAACGAGTGCCCATAGTACGCTCGTTAAGATATATTTCAAGTATTATATTTTTGAAAATATAAAATTAATTAGAAAAAATAAATAAATACAAGGAAGGGTAGACAATATTAAATAAAGAAATTATATAAATGCAAGATAGAATAATAATTGTTACTATATGTATATATATATATGATAAATTAGATGAATACTAGATGTGTTAACAAGTGCCTTAAGGGCACTCGTTAGAAAAATCCAAATATAAAAATAACAAATGTTACGATAACCCAACCATTAGGACCGGTTAAGTGGTCAGAAAATGGCTCTTAAAATTTTTCTTGTTATCAAGTTCAAAACTCCAATCCTATATTTTATGCCTGGCATTTGGGGTGGAAGGTTTAAACAAAAAGTTAAAATACCCATTTTTCATCATTTTTTAAGTTATAATGCCCCCTTTTCATCATTTTTTTTGTAGTACACATTAAGAGTACACTAATTAATGTAAAATGAGAATATTGCCTTTATTGTATGTATTGCCTCGTCAATTATTCCATTTAACGTCATTTGCAACTAGTAGTTTTAATATCTAATTTTTTATGCCACGTTGAATGGGAGATTCAATTGAAAAGGGAACACCTCACCATAGAGAGTAGGTCAAGAAAAGCAACCATATACTTTACCGAAGACTCATCATTGTACAAAAATACATTTATCATCTCATAACGTTGATGGAGGATGCAACACCTGTTATTTCTTTGTTGAATCGGATGAACATTCCACCGAAATTATGCATCATATAATACTACAAATACAACACACAAGAATGGGGATAATGTTAATTTAACAGATTTGTTGCAATTTTAACATGATTCAATCAATTCTAACGTTAATGTCCATGGCAAATTCTCAACTGCTACTAGATAATTTAATTAAAACATTGCATCATGCAATCATATAATATAATGGGATTTTTTCGTTGATACATGCCTCCACTATTTTCATCTTCTTTTTTGTTTCCACATACCAAAAAAAAAAAAAAAAGAAGGAAAGAACAGTGTTACAAAGAATAAGCTTATACTACTATTATGAAATTTGCACTCCACATTGCACATTACTAGGAACAAATTGAAATTTACAACCCTTGATGACCCAATTGACTACATCTTGGAACCAATGAATGGTCTTGTCTTTTCTGGTCCCATCAGTAGTACAATCTATAGTTGAATCAAATGTAAATGTACCACGTGCCGAGTTCTTTTACTACTTTTGTGTGCGCTCATGCAGCATGCTTTTCAAGATGTCATGGATTTGTTGAGTTGAACAAATAGGGTGCTGTGTCCGAAGGCATGTGAAGAATTTGGTAAGCAATGTCAGTTTCAGACGATGTTGGATCAATCAGGAGCCTAAGTCAGATATCGGAGGAGGAAACTGTGAAACTTAGTGTGGATCTTGTAGCTGCTGCAAGGCATAATCTTGGGTTCTTGAGACTGGTGGATGACTCTGACTGGCTTCACCAGAAACCCAGCATTCTTGAATCCATCAGAAGGTACTGATTTCTTGATTTGGGATGATTTATTAGCAGCTAAACTCATCTGGGTGTGGTTTAGTTTAGCAAAAAATTATCGTCTGATGGAAATTTTGATGGTTTAAATGTTTAGATATGATCAGCTTTGGATGCCTCTCATCTCTGATCTCGCAGTCGGTTCAACTCCTCCTATGGTCCTTCCTCCACTTGATGTTGAATGGATTTGGTTCTGTCACACCTTGAATCCGGTAAGTTTTTCATTTAATGGCTTTAGCTGCACCACAAAGATTCAGAATTTTCCCCTTGTGATTGTGAAATTCAAGTTAAGACTAAAAGAATGATATTGCTCTTAACAGTCGAGAAAAAAAATGCACTAGACAGAGGTGTTCTGAAGCTAAAATCATCAAATTTATGTACTCAATCCAAGTTAAATTTTTTGGGGTTAAATAAAGTTCATTCTTGATCAAATTGAAGTAAGGTTGCATCGAAGATTATACCGATAATGCTTATTTTCTGAATTCCGTTCCAGGTCAGTTACAGAGAATATTGCAAGTCAAGGTTCTCGAAGTTAATTGGGAAAGCAGCGATCTTTGATGAAGAAAATGAAGAGTATGCACTGAACAGATGCAAAGAAATTTGGGAATACAGATATCCATCCGAGCCTTTTGAGAGTGAATTTGAGTTAAATTTGGAGAAGCCTTGTGTTATAAATGAAGATCTTCTGGATCAAGTGTCCAAGCAGAGATATTTATACACCATATTTAATGAGCCATACAGGTCAGAGGTTGTCTATCTGATTGCAGCAAGACAAAGCTATAAAGGCTTTCTGTACAGTTTGAACAGAATTTCCGAGAGGTGCTCTCTATTGGTGCCCCCTTCAGATGTTCTACTTATGTGGCTGACTCATCAGGTAGGTGACCACATTTATTTTTCATTCTTTGTTTTCCCAGCTTTCTGGTTTACCTACATCTACATGGTTTGCCTGGCAAATGGAAATGGAGCTATTCTGAAATTCATGGTGGTCTTTTGGTTCTAGCAAATATACATTCTTTCTTTGCTTCAGTCTGACTCATACTTCCTCCACAGAAAATCCCTACTTTTTAGGTTTTTGCACTATCAAGCAACAAGTGGTGCTGCAGCCTTTTTCTTTTCCATCCTCCTGCCCTTTTCTAAGTATGTTTTTTTTTCTTGTTTGGGGTCTGTGGTGGGGCATGAGGGCAAATGAAGCATACTTCTTGATGACTGGGTCAGAAACAGTAGAAGATGGCTTAATTTACTGGTTTATGATAATTGTCTAAAAGTTAGTAGACATTACTTTAATATTGTGCTTAAGAGTACTCAAGATAGGCCAATTATGTTGCCTCAGAGTTGGAAGTAATGTTCTGATCACTAAAGTAAATCTCGACATCCAGTACCACAAGTGGAAGACTGACAGTATGGTAAGGATTGGAGCTCCCACCAATCTACCTGTCAATTAGCCCTACTAATTTTTGACGGGTGAATCCATGGCTGGAAAATGTAGCCACACAATTTGAACTGCAGTCTAGATTCATAATGTAGTGAAAACAAGAACATTTTGTACAGCGATATACTTCACTGTTTGCATCTGCTACAAAACACCAGAAGTCTCAATCAGTAGTTTGTTGAGCCCCAAACCTGCTATATTGTCTTTAAGCTTACAAGAATGGGTGTCCTAAGATAAGAAGAGAATGTATGCCCTAAACGCTAAACAATAATCTCTCTAGATACGTGAACTCGTGCAAATTTTGATATGTGCTTCACATAATCTATCATATTTTGTTTATTTATTTTTGCCATTCAATTTGTTAGAGCTATCCTACAGTATATGCTCAAGACACTAAGGAGTTGGAAGGGCATATTGAAAAGGTACATGGAGCATGGGATGATGTGAATGTGAAGGAAGGAGCGATAGAAGAAGCGAAAAACATGTGGGAGGAAATATTTGATCGACCATATGAGAAAGCTGGTGGTTCAGCCATTGGGAGGGCTGTTCATGTCAAACCACCTTTTTATTGGGATGCCTCAGACACGGATGTTAATACAAAGTACAGGTCTTTGGTGCCAAGGTTCTTGCTTGAGGTTAGTTCCTTTAGCTTTAGCACTTTGTAACATGGAAAAAGAAAAAGGAAAGATCAAGGAAACTGTGAGTCATGATTTAACATTAACCAAGTTGTTTGAGTGCTTTGTCTAGGATTGGCCCTTTCTATATCACCTTTTCTATTTATTAGTTGGCAGTGTCCATATTAGGTGGTTGATTCTTTCAGTTGGTACTTCTTTAATTAGCAAGTTGGTCTAATAGTGTTGAACATGTAATTAGATTAATATAGCTCCTATAATTAATTATTCCTTCACATGTACATGCAACAAATTTGTACAAGTCAGGTCTAAAGAACATGTGAGTGGTGACATATGATCCACCACGCTCCAGCTTGATCGAACTTTCATTAAGTCTTTAATCACGGTCAAGATATCTGTTCAAGAATTCAATATTTTAAAAGCTAAAAGATTTTTTGTGTCATGTGAGACCAACTTGGGATTCAAGAAGGCTTGGGAGTTGGAACCGCTCACTTTTTTTGGGCAGATGCTGCACAGCAGAATTCACTGCATTTGCTCTTGTCTGGTGCAAGGGCAGTTGTCCATTTACCTAGATTTTTCTTCTTGATCCCAAAATTTTCCAGCTTTGACAAATTAAACATATTTTTGGTTTAGGGACAGAAAAGATCCTAGTTCAGTGCCTGGACTAAACCCTGAAACTGAATTTGCATGGGTAACTTGGTTGTTGAAGATTAGCAAATTGTCTGCTTATCAAGTGGTAAAACGTCTAGAAGTTTTAGATGAAATGATTTGATACAACATGTCTACAATAAATGCAACAAATGGTAACTGTATTCAACTCCTTGACATATATTGACTCTGATAAGTAGTAATTTACAAACATCTAAAAGGAATCTTTGGACTCGTCTTGACATGTTGAAATTCCATTCGAATGAGTCTCATGTACATCTAGCCTTTAAGGTGTATTCACTCGTGGTAGTTCTTCTAATCTTCTAGCAACTTGTACATCTTGAGACAGAATAGGTTAACAGTTACTCTCTTCACTTTTTCCTTCCCCCCCAAAAATGTGAAATTATGCACTATATGTTCATGTTCCAATTGGCATCATCTGCCTAAGAAAGTACAGTAGCCCTTGTCATTAAGCCTTTCTTTGTCTTACAGAGAAGTACCAAGTAGTTTACCATTGGTGTCAGTTGTTGGCTCTTTCCAACTTAGAGATATGAAATAAATACAAAGGAACACTCTTAGGACAATCATGTTTTCTTATTTAATTAACTTAGGATTAACTTGCTAGCTGAACTTCATATCCCCTCTTCAAAGTATCTAATTATGGTGAAACCCCAAAATTGGATCTTTTTAATGCAGAAAAAAGCTTGTGATTCTCTACTTACATTAGGCTTCGAAGGATGTCAATGGCACAATTTTGATTTTTGAGATTAACTGCCACTCTAATTTGTGTAACATCTACAAAGGAACTAATTTTAGGTTCTTCTGACTTGCTTTTCAGAAACCATTGGCATCTTTTCATTCATCAGCTATTAAGAATCCAAAAGATTTTTGATATTTTGCTGTTGATGGTTCACTCAATTCACTCAATAGGAAGATGCTGAATGCTCGGTTCACTTAAATCTTGTTCTGATTGATTCAATGCTTAAAACATAAACAACTGCATGACTGCATAGGAATAAGATGTAATGAGATATGTTAGAGAATATAAGTGCAATTAACTTTTACAGAAAATATCGTAGAACTTTGTGTTCCGATTTTCTTTCTTGGGTTGGGGGAAGCCCAATGGGGAGTATTGGAAGTTGTGAAAGTCACCTTACTGCTCCATTATCCTGCTGTGCAGTTCTGCATATCCGTGAAGCTAAGTAGAGAGACAAGAGCAATGAAGAGACAGATGTCAAATGAATTTCTACGTCTCCGGATGGCTAGATGCCATAAGGAACTCAAATTAGATAAACCATTGTTAGACTTTAGATCAGAATCATGGCGTAAAGCTTGGCATCTGTACTGTGAGTTTGGCACAAAGGGAGCGATACTTGAACTTCGTCAGAGAGGTGGCCGTTGCTTTAAAGGAAGTAACCTGCAATGTAGCATTGCATTTCTTTGGAATGATTTATTGCGTGCACGCTCTCTAACTTGGTCAAAAGAAATTGATCAAGTAGTTAAAGCAGATGCTTCAATCACTCCACCTGTTCAAGCACCCTACTTGTTGAAATGCGTCCCAGACCGGGTCACAGATGATTCAGGAGCAATGATATCAGATGTAATACTTAGAATGAATGAGTATCGGCCTCAGGCTGGTCGGTGGTTGTCTCGCACTGTCCTTGACCATGCAGGAAGAGAGTGTTTTGTCATCCGAATGAGGTAATTGCTATCGGAAAGAAGTCATTTATTAGTGTCTGCTTTATTCAATATTCTGAGTTTCAAATGATTAAGAATGATCCAGGATGGGAGGAGGATTTTGGAGGAGAGGAGGCGAAACACCTTCAGCTGTTAAATGGGAGGACAGGATCATAGAGATTCGTGAAGGTTCTTGGTCCTACGTTGCTAGTTCGATTGGCAAAGCCCCTGGTATGTGCTTTAATGTAGCTCTTTCTCACTGCTTCCACCTGTTTTGGTTCTTCAGTTATGCTGTTTCCCTCTCAACCTCCGTGCTTATTTTACATGCAATTGTCATCTAGTGCAGAGAAAGTTGTAGGCACTGCAACACCTCAAGAACCACCTGAGGAGTGGCAAGCTTCATGGAACATCTCAACAGGAAATGAACTATTAATACGTTGGGGGTCTCCAACATCCAGTTCAGGCTTCAATTTTGTCATAAGAAACAAGGAACCTACTGACAGGATGGTACAGCCTACAGTTTTATTCCCTATTTTTGAAGATCAATTTTCTAGAACATGCATTTATCAAACGATGCAAAATAACAAATCACAACTGTGTACTCTAGGTAAGGTTGCTGAAAGGGAGGAAGATGCAGTATCAAGTCAAGAAGTCATCATCAGCCTCAGACTCTTCTATCTGCAAAAAACCAAACGATACGGATGACGAAGAAGTAGAAGAAGAAGAAGAAGAAGAAGATGGATTTATAACACTGGTCCGGTTCTCAGAGGAGTTGCCAACTGGAAAAGCAACTGCTCTTCTAAATTGGAAGCTACCGGCAGTGGAGGTACTGCCTGAAGAAGATGCAGTTTTTGTACTTCTTATCTGCTTATCAGTATTGAGAAGCATATCGGAAATGAAAAAAGAAGACGTGGGAAGCTTGTTAATCAGGAGGAGGATAAAGGAACCAAAGCCTGGAGAAAGAGACTGGGGATCAATAATGCTACATCCCTCTTCATATTCTCCATCTATTTCTTCACCTTACCTTCAACCCTGGTATTGGAATGCCGAGACAGTAGTGGCTTCCAAAACGATGGATGATATGACAAGGCCATCAGCTATGAATCTCAACCACTCACCAGCAGAAGGTGGGGATAAGCTGTACAAGGGAGGCGTCTTTGCCCTGAAAAAACTGTAACAGTTGACATGGAAAATTCATACCAGGATTTGAAAGGTGATTCAAAGGATTTGAGGACCTTTTTTTTCTTTTCTAACTCCTAGTTTTCCCTTAATTAGTACTTCGTTGAGATTTTAGAAATGTTACCAGCACCTTCAGATGGACATTACCTAAAGCAGTAGCCTCGTACAAAGTTCTATGCTGAGAACTCCCCATTGCACCTAATCAATCATGAGATAAATAGAATTTTCCTATTGATGATGTGATTTCTTAATGATAAAATTAAGATAAAATTTTTCTAAGAATTTTATCACAGTCAAATCAATAATTTGGCAAGCCTAGTAGACAAATAAAAATGTTCTCGAGCTCACTAGTTTTATATCAAATACAATTAATATTTTGAGATTCTTATTTGTTCAATTAGCAGTACTCCATTGGATAAAGACAAACTTTTTTTTTTTTGGGTGAGTGGATAGTCTTGTATTTAGGATAATTTCTCCCACCTTACCACGCCAATCCAAACCTCCCAAACTATTAGGTTTGTTAGGCTTAATTCCACTTTTTAACCCCAACTTGTACACTTTTTCTCACTTTGCACCTCTAATTCTAATTTTGAACACAGTACACCCTTTACTATTGGATTTATCACATTTCGGTCCAATTGATAATTCCATCATCAAAATTAATAGAATAAAAGACAATGCACACGATGAGCGAGTATGACTTTTATGTCCGTACAAGATGATGAAATTTTTGTGGAGGGAAGGTTGCCCCCCTTTGACCAAAATGACTTGTGCATTGTGACCAAAATGTCTTTTATTTTGTTAATTTTGGTGATGGAGTTATCAATTGGATTGAAATAGGGTAGATTCAAATTCAATAGTTGAGGATGCAATGTGTCCAAAATTAAAATGGTGTGCAAAGTGAAAAAAGTATACAAGTTAAAGGATGCAAAGTGGAATTTTAAGCCGGTTTGTCAAGCAGTTAGTCCAAATCTAGATAAAGTTTTTCTAATAGAAACTGGAATTTTATTTATTTATTTTTTTCTTTAGCGTTACGGAAATGGATCTGACCTTACCCCGAAATCTTCCTCCTACGACGCCTCGATAGAGCCTAATCTCCAAGCAGCCGTCAAAAATCCAATCCATATAGAAGTGAATTATTAGAGATATTTTTACTGTAGCATTTTTTGTGATGTGATGTATGTGAGATAAAAAGGTAATTGGGAAGGTAAAAAGGTGTATTGGAAATTATAATGATGATGTAAGCAAATAAATTTGAGGAAATAAAACCCAATCCAAACAAACCCATTGGCTTTATGGGCTTTGACCGTTAATTGGACCACAGTCCAAAAACGAGGAGACATAGATAGAAGTGAGCCTACGCCAAATTAATATATCTAATTGTATTTGGAGTGAAGATTATTTGCAAAAAATCTTTTTTCAATTTTTTTGAACTGTCTTTCTTCATTTATTAATAATACTGTTTGTGATATGCTGTATGATAGATAAAAATTTGAATGAAAAAAATTAAAAGGTAGCTAAAAAATGTATTTAAAAAATGGATTAACTTTTTATGCACTGACGGTGTGGTGATTTTATTACACTAGCAGTTTTGGATGTATGTCACATGTGCATGATTTGAAATTCAAATTTGAATTCATATTATGTTGTATGACATAAATCTACTAGTGTTAAAAATTTATACAGCAACATTGTATAAAAAAGATTAACCTTAAAAAATCTCAAAAAAATTTTCCATAAAAAATATACATCCGATCCACTAAAGGTACTTTTAATTCACAGTCTTCCTAGTTGAGCCTTTTCACAAAGTAACACATTTCGTTCTCTTTGTTTTCCCTTCTTACAAGTTTTTAGTTGTTCTTATTCTTCCTTCACAAAATAAGAATACTTGCGTTCATAATTGGGGCCGCTAGCTCCGAAAAGGGTAGCTAAATATGGTTCGACCATTCGGAGCCTGTCCGGTTGAACTTCTGTTCAATTCCATCCAATTATGTAATTTTTAAAACATTTGGTGTAAAATGGTACAATTTTGGTATAACTGTGAATGTTATCCACTCGTACAACTAATTCACAGTTAAATTAAAGTTGTACGAATTTACACCAAAAGTTATGAATCACAATAATTAGATCGAACTAGACAGAATCAACCTGAACCGAGTTAAATGTGGGTGGAAGCAACTTTCTTCCACTCTAAAGTTATACCAGAATGACACAATTATCACATGTATTAACGGCCCGTTTGGAAGGTGAGTTTTTTGGATGTTTGTCTAAAATTTTACTGTAGAAGTTTTTAAAAAAATTTTTGAAGTGTATTTTTTTTTTAATATTTTGAAGTGTATAGTTTAAAAACTTTGAAAAAATTTTTGAGGTTACTGTAGCTAAAGTTTTTAAAAAACTTGTAGCAGACAAACTTGGTAAAAAACTTTACTTCCAAACAAGGCACAAAATTCCATGGTAAGACCATATATCTACTCAAGTAGTGAAGCATATTCTGAGGATTAACTTTTGTTGGTGTAGGCGGGACAACAGGAAAAGCAGGATTAATTAGATGATAACAGGCCTAAGTTACAATACTACTCAAGATATAAGGTGATTGGAGTAATGCATCGTTATATGAATCATACTTTTTCAATCAAACAGATATTTCACTGACTTTCATCTTTGATACTACTCAAGACATAAGGTGATAAAATACAAACTTCTCCCAAGATTTTTTTTAGGACTGACCAAACCTACATCCATTTAAAATGCTTACCCCAGTTCTCCATCAACCAAGCTAGACCACGAGCAACATTTACAGGCAAGGAAAATCGAAATGGGAATTAGATTTGCTAAAACACTAATAACATGAAGGATATTATTGTAGTATATAGTGTGAAAAATCCTAGGTAGTGCATTACAAAGTAGCAGGGTCCAAAGTGGGCACTCGGATGCTCTCCTTGAAGAACAAGTTGACAAGGGTTGGTCACAAATGTTGGACATGATTCCCTTAAATTCGAATAAAGAATCCAAGTGTACGGTCTATCGTTACGTGTATCAAATAGGTTCCATGAATTTGACAAAGTCGAGCCGTCAATACAATGTATTCATATCACCCCACGTCTGGATATTTCAGCTGAGTTGGCAAACGGGGAGGGACATCCTTGGGTGCAGGTACCAATCTCCCCTCCCGTCTCCATTCCTTTTCACTTTTTCGGCGAGATTAATAAAAATGTATTATATAATTTTGTTGTAGTCAAATTTTAGTAAAAATTAAGTATTTAAATATCAACACATCATCAAGTCATTGTTCATATAATTTCACAATTGAAATATATAAAAACAATCAAATAAAAGTTATTTGAATACAATCCAACAACATTATGAGACAAATAAAATTAAAGTAATTAAGTTTTTACTTTAGAGACAAATATAATCACAAGTCATTATTGATTTTTTTTTTGAGAAAAAAGTGTTATTGTATTAAGTATAATTAAGAATTTAGTATAAATATATCAGTAAATTTAGTATAACTAATTAATAATTTCTATTAGTACGCATGTATAATTATTAATATAATTGATAATATCAATTATATTATATATACTAATATAAATTATATAATACTTATAACTAATAATATCATTATTACGAGTTTGTAACTAATTTTATACACACACATATATATATATTTAATTTTCTTTAACAGGTGGCACAACAGGGAATGGAGTGGGGGTATACTTTCCCGCTCCCCAATTTTATACACACACATATATATTTAATTTTTTTTAACAGGTGGCACAGCAAGGAATGGAGTGGGGGTATACTCTCCCGCTCCCCATCCCATTTTTTAATGGGGAAAAAAATTTCCCCTACCATCCAGTCCCATTAGCCCTGCGGCGTGGGACGGGCGTCGATCAATTGCCATCCCTAGGAATGAAATCTCCTGTACTTGCAGTTTTATTCAAACTTTTTTGAAAGACACCCATCAAGCTTAGTGATGATTTAGTCCTTTCTGATTCTCGTCGACCCTTTCGGGTCTATTCCTTTCCTCTTAATGTAGAAGAGGAGTTGGAGTAAAATAAGAATTATCGTGTTAATATAAAAAGAATTTCAATTCATCATTTTTCAATTTTGTTGTGGTGCATGTTTAATTCTGGCATCCGGAAAATGTTTTTTCGTCTTTGGATCGATGAATCTGCGCATTGAGTTTTTGTGTTCACCACCATCCATGTGCTGATATACAGACCACAAGAGAACATCTGTTATCAGTTTCGTAATGAATGACAAAACGTTTGACTGCGACAAGTCGAAAGCTTCTCTGGATCACTCATGTTATACCTACCTTATGCGGGTCAAGGATCATCGACGAATTCTATTGTATCATTTTCCCCACGGCAACTTTTTTTATTTTAAAGATGTCTACATTAGAATTAGATAGGTTCAAAAATCGTAGCCACTATGTAAGATTTTGATGTAGGGCTATGAAGTTTAAGTTCAAGGAATATGGTCACCTGTTCACATCGATGCTTCAAAATTGTCGTCCATTAAAAAGAATGGTTGTATGTTTTTTAATAAAAGAAAATTTTATTAATCAATTGTTGAAAATCGTCTAACGCAATTTGATTTACATTGTTATGTACTAGAAATAATAGATCATATCTGCAATTTAACTGATATACAACAGATTTTAAATTTTTTTTTCAATAGATCTAAAATATACAGAAAAATTTGACGTTGTCTACTAATAAGATAAATCACTGTAATTCCCTTCCGTCCATGTCACAATCATCAAATCTACTAATCAATAATTTTAAATTTCCATAATGATGATGAGATTTGTTGAGTAAGATCCAAAATTTAAAAAAAAAATCAAATTTGGCGACAAGATCTGAAATAAACCATTAAGATAAACATAAAATTCTCATTAGAAATCCTTAAAAACACAGAGAGTTCTCACAAAGAAAATTTAGGAAAGACTTTATTAAAGATTAAAATAATACGAAATCTATGGAAAGAAGACCATGATAGTCTCCCTTCGAAGGAGGAAGACCTTCTGAAAAAAGGAAAGAAAAGGAGAGGATGAGAATGTTTCCAAAAATACTTAATTCTCATTCATGAGTTAAAGAAAGGATGGTAGCAAGTTGAGTTCATGAGTTTAATGTACTCAGGCTTTTGAAGGACATTTCTACATTAATAGAGGCAAGATAATGAGGCAGCCAGGGGGAAAAAACTTGTCATTGGAAAACTACAAGACCAATAAATAGTTCATTATGATTAGTAGGTTTGTATTGTATTAGTCCAAGATTACATAATTGGTCTCTCACCCATTTCAAATGCTTGGCGAATTTGGGTTTGCTTTGAAAAGTGAAATCAATTAGTGGAAAATGATGTTAAATTCTATGTTTTTTTTGTTTTAACTGTGAATTCTGGTACTTAAAAGAATACTCCCTCCGTCCCACTTTGATAGTCCTGTTTTCCTTTTTCGTCTGTCCCAAATTGTAGTCCACTTTCCGATTGAAGAATATAGTTGCATTTTAATTTTTCTAAAATGCCCTTATTCAATGTAAGTTGTTTTTACTATAAACCTACCCCATTTAATGAGAGTTTATTCCTTTTTTACCATCAATTCAAGTTCTCATAAAATTGTACTCTAATTAATGTGAGGGTATTTTAGGAAAATAGCTACCTAAATTGATTGTTCCAATAAAATTAACTACTTTTTTTTAAACTGTGTAAAAAAAGAACCAGAACTGTCAAAGTGGGACGGAGGGAGTATAAGGTTTTTATGTATCAGTTGCAGAAGTAAATGAAAAATAATATTTGGATTCCCAATGTTGTTTCTTCCATTAAATAGGAGCACTAATTATTTGTGGAAATTCTTATACATGTTACGTAATTTGCATAGCTATTTATCACTAATAGTTGTATTAATATATTTTGAAATTCGCTAATTACTTTATAAGTCCCAGATTTGAGCAAAGTACCCCATAGCAATTAACGATAAGGACACTGGACATTCATGAAGCAGTGACTCGATTATCATTTGTTGGTTAGTTTAATTTAAAGCCTTAAAAGACAACATTCCGGAAAGTATTCAGCAACTAGAAAGTTCTTTAATGTTGTAGGTCAGATTGTCCTAAACCGCTTCCTGTACAATAATTGTGGGATTCCCAGTCCCATTTGAGTAGCCGCAAAACCCCACAAACAAAAAAATATTCAGCAACTAGAAAGGCTATTAAACCATCAGCCTTAGGCTGATGGCCACCACCAAGCCTTTAAGGCTTTGGTGGGGTGGGAGGCAAGGGTTCGAACCTTGCCTCCCACCAATTTGCCACAGTTGGGGTTCTTCAAAAAATCCAGATGGGTGCGTGGTGCACCCATCTGGTCTGGTGGTGGTTCTGTCCTCATCGGTCCCCCCATAGGCCCAGTTGGGTCTCCCCTCTAGTTAGGTTAGAATAGAGTAGAAATAGGAGTAGGGTTGACGATTGACAAAAAAAAAAAAAAAAAAAAAACTAGAAAGGCTATTACTTTTGTCCTTGCCCCCTTAAAAAACAAAAAAGAAGGTAAGAGAAAATTAAAAAGAACCCAGTTGTTTGGATAGAGGATTATTTGTCAAAATTTATTTGTTTACATCACCATTACAATTTCCAACATACCTTTTTATCTTCCCAATTACCTTTTTATCTCACATACATCACATTACAAAAAGTGCTACGGTAAAAATATCTCAAATAATTTACAATCCAAACAGAGTAATTTTGACTAATTAATTAAGAATAAATCTTATATATATTAAAAGTATATACACTATTACAGTTGGATGAACGACACATATACAAATTTTGAGTTTCAAATTTAAACTCGAATTATGTATCATACATCCAATGGTAAAAGCGTACACTGTCAGTGTATAGAAAATTAATCCGTACTCAATCAAAGATGATTTTTATTCATAAAAGAACCTTTCTAGAAAGTAGAAACCTATCCAAATAATTGATAACCACACTTGCAGTTTTGTGAAGTGATTTTTTTAGCGGAGATCAATGAAAATCATTAACAAAATCATTAACATACTTAAATTACACCTAATTTAGTGTATGAATATATATAATTACAATTATTGCAACTCTGACATTTTGTTACTTTTCCAACTTAATTACATTTTTTAAAGAAACTAAAACCTGAAAAGCTCTTAACGAGTGTCAAATTGTTAATGCATTAACACTACCTAGTAACCTACTATTAAACTCATTGACATAATGTAGTAACTTTCAGTTCAGACACTTATAAGTTCCATAATAACTTGATACATGATTTCCAAAACCATGTTACAATCTAAAAGAATTGTCCTTCATCTTCTTTCAAACAAAATTGTTGTCCTGCTGAGGGGCCAAAAAATCATGTCACTCTCTTGGCAATGCGTTACATGATTGTTCAAAAGCAAACCTTTTATAGGGAAAGAAAACTGAAATTAATGACAGAACTTTTTCTGTATAGCTTCAAGTGATTTTTTTTTCTAACTCCAGTAAATGACTTTTCGTTGAATTAATTAAACCTAATCCCAGATTGAACTCCAAAAGCCGGCAACTCTTGGAGCCAACCCAGGGACTTAACTATCCAACCAAACCTCACCCCAAAACCGATGTGGGATAACTACAAGTGATTGGATAGACATTTTTGTTCAAATTAAATCCAAAGTAATTATAAGGTCGAGAAAACACGTATGATCTCTTGGCCTATACATGCCTGCCAAATTAATGTTCGTATTTCTAGTTATAAATATTTGTTTGCATCACAGATACGTTTTCTAATCACTTTTTTATATTGCTCAAATCTGACCCCAGTTCTCCATCAACCAAACTAGACCACTACCGCCATCTACAGATAACGAAAATGAGAGATGCTTTTGGCAAAACAATACAACACGAAGACTATCGTAGCATATAAAATTCCTTGGTAGTGCATTACAAGGCACCCAAGGTCCAAAGTGGGCACTTTGATGCTCTCCTTGAAGAACAAGTTGATAGGGTTGGTCACAAATGTTGGACATGATTCCCTCAAGTTCGAATAAAGAATTCAAGTGTACGGTCGATCATTACGTACATCATACAGGTTCCATGAATTTGACAAAGTTGAGACATCAAATATGTACTCGTATCATCACACATTAACAGCTTATTTTTCAACGTTGCAGTGCATATTTAATTATTAGGGCGTCTGGCAACTGTTTCTTCTTTCTTTGGGTCGATGAATCTGCGCCATTGAATTTCTTTGTTCACCGCCAACCTTGAGCTGAAACAGGCCACAGGAAAACATATATTATTATTAGTTTACGAAGTCTTGAAAAGATGATGAATGGCAAAACATTTGACTGCGAAAAAGTCGAAAACTTCTCTAGAACACTCATGTTATACCTTATACGTGTCAAGGATCATTGTAGAATTGTATAACACCATTTTCGCCACCATAAATCTTTTGATTATTAAGATATCTACATTATTAGATAGGTTCAAAAAATATTTTTTGTGACTTAGATATAAAGTTTTGATGTGGGGCTTTGAATCTTTAGTTGCGAGGAATATGGCCAGCAGTTTATGTGGGTGTTTCAAGATTGTCGTCGATTAAGAAAGAATTTTTGTGGAATTTAAATTCTTGAGTACAATGGACATGGACTCAAGCTTTTCAAGGACTTAGCTGCATTAGTATAGGCAAGATAATGAGGGAACCAAAGGGAAAAGACCTTGTTATTGAAAAACCACCAAAACGAATGAACAGTTTATTGTGATCGGCAGGTTTGTATTGCATACGTTTAAGATTACATTATTGGTCTCTCGCCCATTTCAAATGCCTGGCCAATTTTGGTATGCTTTGAAAAATGAAATGAATCAATGGAAAATGGTAAAGAAGAAGGAAAAAAGATTGTGAAAACTTGTTCTGTATTTCACACATGTTACAATGGTATTTTTTTAATAAATTAGAAGTCAATATTATTAATAAAGTAGTTGTGAATAGTCCAACACGATTTGCTTGATAAACTATTTGTTTGACAGAAAATAACTACACTGATGGCAGAAAATATATAAAACATATCACAGGTATATCTGATCTGAAAAATTATAAGATTTAATAGAGTTACAAAATAAGAAGGATTGCATTGTAAATCACAAACCATGAGATCTGACCAATTGTGCGAGTTGCTCTATATATATTTATTTCGTCAGATTTGCTATCCAACCGATTCAAGTTCAAAAATGATACTAAGATTTGACGAGAAAACTTAAGAAATTTCAAATATAACATATAGATCTGAAAAAATTATTAGATTTGAGAAAAAAAATAATAGAAAACTAAATAAAACTCCTACTACAATAATGTAAGAGAGAATAAAACTCTCACTAATAAATATTAGGAGAGAGAAAACTTTCACTAAGAAAATGCAGAGAAAACGGGTGGATAGACTGTAGAGAGAGAAGGGATTAAATGGCAACTATCATTTAGACAAATCCATTTAGACGATCATTCAAATGGCAACTATCATAATTTACCATTATCCAATTATCTCTAATTGATACGCACTTTGAATTTAAAAAACAAAAAATGATATTTACAACAACACTCCAACAACAAAATGACGTTAAACTCTGTGTTTGTTTTTTATATTTAACTGCGAATTTTGGTATTTAAAAGATTAAGGATTTTTTATGCATCAGTTGCAGAAGTAAATTAAAAAAAAAAAAA
The DNA here is from genome assembly GCF_036785885.1 of Coffea arabica. Classification (NCBI taxonomy): domain Eukaryota; kingdom Viridiplantae; phylum Streptophyta; class Magnoliopsida; order Gentianales; family Rubiaceae; genus Coffea; species Coffea arabica. The sequence goes on along the minus strand of NC_092313.1, from coordinate 71,359,052 downwards.
CATTTGGACAGTCTCAATGTTGTTTCTTCCATTATGGGGGCGGTAATTATTCAATAGTGAAAACTGTCCAAGAAGACAATTTATTTTACTTCGATGTTAGATGACTTCACACAAAAAATTTATATATTGCTTTTTTTTCCCAGTTACGATATTTGCATTGCATTTTATCACTAATAGTTTCGTATTAATATACTTTGAAATTCGCTAATAACTTTCAAGTCCAACATTTGAACAAAGTGCCCCACAGCAATTAATGATAAGGACAGTCATTAATCAGCGACTTGATTATCATTTGTCTGTTGGTTAGTTTTAATTAAAAAGCATTAAAGACAACGTAACAGAAACATAAAACTATTCTGCAAATGGTAATTTCTTTAACGTTGTCGGTCAGATTGTCCTAAACCACTTCCTATTACAATAATAGCGGGTTTCCCTTTTAAGAAGACCCGACCCCATTAAACGATGGCCTTTACTTTTATCCGTGTCCCCTTAACAAAAAAAAATATATAAATATATATAAAATGAAAAAAAATAAAAAAAGAGTAGGAGAAAATAAAAAAAGAACCCAGTTGCGCACTTATGGTTATGACTAATTAATTAGTCCGTACGGAGGCAAAGATGATTTTTATTCGTACCAGCAGTATAGAAAATGAATCTACGGAAAAGACCCCTTCTAGAAACCTATCCAATAATTGATAACTACAGTTGCAGTATTGTGAAGGGATTATTGTTAACAGTAACCTAATGAGTAATTGTTAGCATATCTTAAGGGCTTGCTTGGCACCCCGTTTTTTTTTTTTTCCCCTTATTTTCATTAAACAAGTTTGTTAACAACTTTTTTGTTTACAAGAATCTCAAAAACATTTTTGTTTACAAGAATCTAAAAAAAACAGCTTTTTTCCCCTCTCTTTCTCTCTCTTCCCCTTCTCCTCCTTCCCTCTCACCTCCACTCCTCTTTCTTCCTTCTCTCTCCCTCCTCCCTTCCCCATCCCTCCATCCCCAAACCCTTTCCCCTTATCGGATCTGGATCAGAGTGATTTGGTCCAAATCTGATAAGGAAGGGGATCGGAGGTCTCGGGAAGATCGGAGAGGAGAAGGGAAAATAGAGAAGATAAGAGGAAGGGACAAAAAGAGAGAGAGAAAAAAAAAGAAGCTATTGGGGGCGGAGGTGTGACGTTGGAGTAGCTATGGTGGTAGGAAGCAAGAATAGTGGAAAGAAATGGGAAAAAAAAGAAAGAAAATAAAAATTTTAAAATTTCCGAAGCCCTTCAAATATGCAAAAGTTTTTCCACTAATTTTACAGTAAGTTACAATAAAATTTTATAGAAATACCAAAAAAACACACACTCCAAATAGACTTTAAATTATACTTAATTTACTATATGAATTACATATAGTTCTAATTATTGCACCTTCGGCTTTTTGTTACTTTTCGAACTTAATTATATATATATATATATCTATATTTTAAATTGCCACCTAAAATCTCTCTAGACGAATGCCGAATTGTTAATGAAATACCACAATCTAGTAGTGTACTATTAAACTCAAAGGCATAATGTAGTAACTTTAAATTCAGAAACTTATAAGTTCCATACTAACTCGATGCATGATTTCCAAAACCATTACAAACTAAAAGAATTGTACTTCATCTTTCAATAAAATAATTGTCCTGCTCAAGAAGAAAAAAACAATTGTAGTTGTCCCACAACTGCATGCTGCTGTCACTCTCTTAGCAATATGTTACATGATTATTCAGTGTTTGGATAGACATTTTTGTTCAAATTAAATTCCAAGTAATTATTTTGTAGAGAAAACACTTATGATCTCTAGACCTACACATGCCTGCTAAATTAATGTCAATCACAATTCTTCGTAAGATTTAATATTCATACCCTTAATCACAATGTTCACTTGCATTACAAATATATTTTAATCACTTTTTAATTTTTTTAAGTGCCTTTTTATCGTACACACGCCACATTAGAAAAAACTACTAAGTAAATATTTCAAAATTTTTTTCAAATAATCTTCTATTTGACCACATTGGGGTGTTTGGATGCCCATTGTTTAAAAAATTTATTCACTGTAATACTATACCACTTTTTATGATTTAATGTGTTCAATATAAAAATATAGTTGAAAATATGTTTATAATGTAAGTTAAATAATTATTTCAAATAATGGTATACAACATTTTAGTACTTTGTAATATTTATGTTGAAGGTAGAATTTACATTATAATAATACAAGTTGATTCAGTTAATAAGAACGTATTACCTTCTCACAAAAAGATGTGTGCTTGAATCTCATTTGTCGACTGTTGATATAAGAACTGTATTGATGAACTATCTATAAAATGTGAGAATTATATTAGTGGACGATTTTTGGGTTTCGAGAGCATGTTCGAATACCACTATTAATGTAAGGTCCGTATTGATAGGTGATTTTACGAACCTTTGTAAGTGACTTACAGTTTCAAAGACATGCCCTGACCTGTGCTTGCATGTGACCTACGGTCCTAAGAGCATGTCTTGATCAGTAAAAGTGATCGGAATTTAATCTACTCAAACTTTTTCCACCCAAAAAAAAAAAAGTTCTAGAGCTTTATTTGGGAAAGAAATAAATGGAAGATGGTCTTTCACAAGTTTATATCCGTTGGGCCATTGGCGTTATCTTTACATCGGATTCCGGACGTACCATCTCAGAGATAGGTACGGTCATTGCACGTTAGTAGGGCCCACATACGGCGCAGTCTCCAAGAAGCCTCTCTCTCTCTCACTCTGTCTCTCTTGGCGGAATTGATTCATGTCAGCCGATTGACGACTTTCGTACGCGTACTACTGTTGTACTATTACCTGCTCCGTCTTATTCGTTGTACTGCGTGCCCCGGGGTGCATCATATTCTCATATTCATATCCAGACCACTTTATTCTTGTGCTTTTCGAGATTTGCCCCACTGGTTGTTTTTTTTTTTTTTTTGAGATTTAGCCCATTGGTTGTTGATTCATCATAATTTCATGCCCACTAACTAATTAAGGCAATTGTTGAATGATTAAATGATGCCTATGGCACACGCACACGCATATCACGCATAGTTTTAGGAAAAAAAGACGTGCAAAAATTGAAATAGATATGGTCAAAATGAAAACTTGGAATGGAAATTTTTTGGAAATTTTTTTTAGAATCACACTACAACACTTTTTCTGATACGATTTACGTAAAATTGAAAAAGTTATTAAAAAATAGAACGATGATAAAGGACGTGTTTACATAATGCGACATTTTTTCTCGATACTTTTAAAAAAATTACCTGAAAATTTAGCTATCCAAACACACTATTTATCTTACCTTAATATTCTAGGTTGAGTTTCAAGGGTCTCCTTCAATAGGCCTTGCTTGGATTGCTGTTTTTCGTAGAAAAATTTCGTCATTTTCCGTGAACACATTTTCCTATTACTTTTTTTCCTCACATACATCAAATCGTTACAGTAATTTTTTCATGAAAAATGACGGAAAATGCAATCCAAACGGGACCTAAGTTTTTAGCTAAATCTCAACTAAGATTCTTTTACCTCTATAATAACATCAAGCTAAAATATAGTGGAGTATAATAACGGGGGTTGATTTCATTATGCATGAAAGACTATGACACAGATACCAAAAGATTAGTGTTTCAAAAATAATACTTCACATTTTAAGATCAACCAGCAAGTTAGAGTTTTAAGTAATTACTTAATCCTTAAGAAAAAATTACATATATCTAAATCACTTTTGATTTAAGTGAATACATATGTCTAAAATTACAATATATCAAAAGTGAATATTCAGTTATACTGTGATTGTCCTATAATTGTTCCACCTAGGGCTGCAATTGACTCGAATTTGGTTAACATCGAGTTCGATCTGGGCGTTAATATATATTAGTCGAACTCAAGTAGTCATTTGTTAGGCTCGATCACTCAATGATTCGCTTGAAAAGCTCGAGTTGATGTGAAATTACAAAAATGCCTCTACATCAATTAAAATAGCGCTGACTTCAAGTTCCTTGCGAGCCAAAATATCAAGCGAAACTCGAGCTGACATTTCTAACTGCTCGCGAGCCAGAAATCGAGCTAAACTCGTGAGACAGAAATGAGTCGAGATTGAACTTTTCTTTTCTTAAGTCGAGTCGAGCTCAGGCATTATTTTTTTGGCTTGACGAGTTCGAGCTTGAATTCGAACTCACACATTAACAAGTCCAACTCGGTTTAATAAATTCAAAATTCGATATGACTCGATTCGTTTGCAACCCTAGTTCCATCTTTTGAATAATAAATCCTTAGGTTCAGTTCAAATTTTGTCCTTGATAATAGCTTTGTTAAAATCCCCTCCTCTATTGATTTCTCCACACCATTCCCTTGGTAAAGCGTTTTATGCTGTGTATGTGATTTTGAAAAATCAAAGTAAATATGACACTACCATTGTCTTAATCCTTAATCGTTCCATCTTCTGAATAAAAACATTTTGGTTCAGCATCAATTTTGTGCTCGATAATAGCTTTGCCAAAATCCCTTCCTCTAATGATTCTTCCAAACTTGACCTGATTCCCCATGTCAAAGCAGTTACTTATTTGGAGAAAGAGATTCTCCAGCTAAGCATGCTGAAGTATTCCAGAGATTATCCAGTTCCGAGTCCATTTCACATCACATAACAATGACCACATATCCTATTAGTGGATTAGGGTATTACGGTTATATACACTATGTCTCCCCCTAAGTAAATTGATTTAGAAAGTCTCTCCACATGCACGGTCAACTCACATGCGGTCTACCATCAGGCATCAGGCAGTAATTGCGTAAGCCGTAAAGGGCACAAACTCACAGTCAAAGGCCATATTATTGTTTTAGATTGATTTGTGAGTCACAGTCACAGTCAAACAATGTTTGGACAGTGCTTTTATCCCAAATAATATTTTACTTGCATTATAAACACATTCTTCAATTCATCTTTTTATATTCTCAATCACCTTTTTATCTCACATACAACACATTACAAAAAGTGCTACAGTAATTATTTCAAGTATTATTTCAAATAATACACTATCCAATTTGAAATATTATTTGGAATAATTACTGTAGCATTTTTTATGATGTGATGTATGTGAGATAAAGAAAATGGTTGAAAATATAAAAAAGATGGGTTAAAAAATGTGTTTATGATGCAAGCAAAATATTATTTGAGATAATTTCATTGGTTGGGTTTTTACAACGGGTGTCACTTGTTAGCACATTTAAATTATATTTAATTTATGGGTTTTTTTTAATGGGTGTCTTGTAAATATTGGTTAATACACCTAGGTTCCACATAACTTGTTATGTATACATATACTAACAATTATTACTTTCTCATGTATTTATATATTTTTTTTCTAAAAACTCTCATTGTATTTATACGTTTTTCCTAATTAGTTTTAAATTTCTAAAATTCGAACTTCTGAAATACATCTTAACAAGTTCCTGTAGGTATGAATCTAGACACCCGTTAGACAAACCATTAATTTATTTATCACGAAAATATAGACACTCACAGATATTGCATCCTCTGCATTTTGATACTTAGTTAAAAAATGACACTTTTATAAAAAAATAATACATAAAATCTCTCTTAACGAGTACATAATCTCGTTAGTCAAACCATTAAATTTTTTATTGTTACTTCTTCTTTAATAGTATATAGGGGGGGAAGGATGGGTTGGGTGGTACCGGGGGAAGGAGTATAAACGTGAGATCTTGGATTCGAATCTTCTTGCTTACAAAAAAAAAAAAAAAAAGTACATAGTTTTGGACATTTTTTGCTCCTATGCACAGGCTCCAACATACTGCATAAAGATCTTAAAATTAAGCCAATTTATGTGGTTCAATTGTAAGAAAGATGGATTATGTTCTCTATGATAGTACTGAGTTGAATTCGTGATCCTCAATATGAGAACTATATTGGTCGCCAATTCATGACTCTCCACCTTATTTTGTTATTTCTGCTTTTGAAACAGATTTAGTTTGATATTAATAAAATTTTCCACTCTTTCTATATAAAAAAAAAAGAGCAGGAAGTGAGAACTATATTGGTGGCCATTCATGATCTCTGTACATCAGGGTCTCAAGGCCTGCACTAGCCTATAGTGTCAAAATTATTCACACTTTTTGTTATATATATATATATATTATATGTGTGTATATATATATATATTCAAAAAAATTTGAATGATAAATTTTCATCCACGTGACTATCACGTGACACAGATTTTTGCCCCACTCATTTATTATCCCCTACACCATTTGTTTGTTTGTATGTGTAAACTTTCAACTTATCAATCAATTAATGCCATCCCTCCCCTCTCTCTCTCTCTCTCTCTCTCTCTCAGTCTCTCTTACCAGCTGCCTCCACCACTTATCACCTCCCCTTTGCCCCACCATTTCACACCCAAAAACACACTAAACACACACAGTTAACACCCAAGCACGGTCATCCTCCCCCACGATCCAATCAACCCACCATTTCACACCCAAACACCCACTAAACACACACAGTTAACACCAAAACACGGTCATCCTCATCCACGATCCAATCCTGTGTGTTATGATAGGTTTGTTAGACAAGTAGCTCAAACTGGCAAACTTCAAGAAACCTCAAAACTCACATAAACCTTAACTACTTCAAGAGAAAAATGACACCTTTGGTCCGAAAAACACGTTTTGGCTCATCTCGCTCGGTTTCCTCTTCAACCCTTGAACCCCTGCTCAACCTCCGCCTACTCTTCCTCTTCGTCCCCACCTTAAAACTACTGCTTCATTTTTCCAAGAATCCCAAAACAACCCCAGAATTGTTATCATATTACTAATATGGACATCTCTACCGCAGGAGGCCTACTGTTTTTGCTCAACGAAGACCTTTTGACTCGAATCTACTCTTTTCTCTCCGGTGACTCCTCCGACAAGAAATCCTTCCGGGCTACTTGCAAAACCTTCTATCGTGTGGATTCTCTTCAGAGAACCCATTTGAGAATCCTCCGCCCGGAGTTTCTCCCCCAGCTTCTTTCGAAATTCCCTTGTCTTAACTCCCTTGACTTCTCCGGCTGCCCCCGCATCGATGACGGCGCTTTGGCCGTCCTCCTCCGAAATGGGTCGGTCCCATTTTGGGCTACGAAGTTGAGGAGGGCGGTTTTGAGTCGGTCTTGTGGGTTAGGATATTACGGGCTGGACATTCTGGTTAAGTCTTGTCCTGTACTGGAGATTATCGACGTCTCGTATTGCTGCACATTCGGCGATTTGGAGGCTTCTGCGATCTCTTGTGCTGCGAATTTGAGGGATTTGAGGCTTGATAAGTGTCTTGGTGTAACTGATGTTGGGTTGGCTAAGATCGCTGTGGGCTGTGGAAGACTTGAAAAGCTTAGTTTGAAGTGGTGCTTGGAGATAACTGATATTGGGATCGATCTTTTGTCCAAGAAATGTTCAAATTTGAAGCAACTTGACGTTTCTTACCTAAAGGTTTGTTCATCTTCTTTATTAACATCTAAATATTCCACAGACATGAATACATGTGTACTTAATCCTTTTATATTAATAGATTTTTGGGAGCACGAATTTGCATGCAAAGTGATAGTCAAGTGAAGGTATTTTTCAGTTGTTTGTTTGTGGATATTGATACGTGTTTTTATTTGTCTTTTTTTGTAGGTAACAAATGAGGCTTTGCGTTCGATTAGTAGGATAAGTAAGTTGGAGGTATTGGCGATGATGAGGTGTGGAATGGTGGATGATGTTGGGCTGAGGTATCTGGGAAAAGGGTGCCCTTTGTTGCAGGTTAGTCTTTCAATTCATAGCTTCTGACATAATTATGAGGGTGTCTTATTTGGTTATTAATTAATGAAGTTGGTTGTAGCAGTGGTTGAAACACTTATTACGATTCAGTTTCTCTTTTAAGTTATCTACGGGATAGATATAACGGTATATATAGTTATAACTGCATACTTTTCAAGAAAATGTTTGCAGTGTACTATATCTTTGTACTTGAATGTGATCTAGTGCACAGTAATTGTAGCTATAGTGCTGAAACTTGCTGGAGCTGTCTTAGAAGTTGGATTCTGATGAATAGCCGAAATTATGTGTTATGGAAGTTTTCATTTTCTTGTTACGTATCTTAGTCTGTGATGGTTGTTTAAACTATATGTCTTATTTTGGAAGTTGTTTTTTATATTGTTACTTTCTTGAAGTGTATTAATCCTTTATCTTTGCTTGCTTTTTTGCATCACGTCTTTTATTTCTTCATTTCATTATTTTTTACCTTAAAATGGTTATATTCATGTACTTTGATTCTCTGCCAGTATGATTGTAATAGGGCCTAGGGAGTTCCATAAACGTGTTCAAACTTCTCCTTTGTATTTCAAATTCTCAAGTTCTCCCATTTGAAAGTTGCTAACAATTGGAAATGAACTCTTGGAATTAGCTGTAGTGGTGCATTTTAAAAGAGTTAAAAAAGAAACTGTAAAATGCGTTAACTATTAAATATGCTGGTGACATAGTAGATAATACAAGGAAATGAGAAAAAAAAACCGTTGTTACATGTTCAATTGAAAACTAGATGAAAAGATGAAGGCTTTTTGCCTTGGCAAGTGGATATCTCGTTTTGTAGTTTAGGTAGGTGCACCAGTGCTCAACTTTATTTGCTTTAAGGAATTTTTTTTATTACCTTTTTTTAATGTCGAGGAGTTTAATATCTTTAATATTTCTTCATTATGAGGATTAGCCTAATCAAAATTATGGAAATATTACCCTTTTTAGTAAGCTAGTCTCCATCATAGACATAATTAGTTGAACATAATTCAGGTGTTGTGCATGTTAAGTGCACTTGGAGCTTAGTGTCACATACATGTTCTTATTCAAGTTCCTCAAGGTAAAATTAGAGAAGCTGAAACAGCATGCAGCCGAATATTGTGAATGTGAAGGATATAATATTAGATTTACAATTTTGTCAGAGAACGTGATGTTTTTCTTGGTTGGTCTATTGCATTATTGATTGTCCACCAGTCAACTAACATAATCTTAGTTCCTATGGTTGACAGATGTTAGATTATATTCAGTACTATAAGATAAATTTATTCCCAAAATAAACTGCTGTTCTTTTTGGAAAGAATTTGCTGCATATTATCATTAGATGGTGGCACAGTCTTCAGGCATGCCCATACTTATTAGATAGTCTGGTTAACCCTACAGAGAATATAATAACCATGTGCGATTTTCAGTGGATGTGCAGTAACAAAACGATCATGAAAATTAAGTTATTTTTAAAAACAGATTTACTTTTTAACTGAAAGGTCATTTATTTGCTGCTCACAAGCTGCAGTCTACCTGCTGGTATCAAAACTAAAACGACAATTTCCATGTTAACTTAGGGTAAGTTGCGTAATTGGGTTTTAATATGTGTGCAGTAATCCATTGCATTTTGAGTTTGTGCATGTTATCTTGAACTGTGAAAAGATGCCATTTTTGGTATTTTCTATGTAAACCATTGATAGCATATACATTTGTCATATGAAATTCTCAATGGACATATGCAGTCTCAAAAGAAGCATGAACACTGTTATATTTCAAACAAATGTACGTTATAGCAAGATAATTTTTTTGCTGCTCACGTTTAAACAGTAACTGAACTTCAAGCAGTTAATTTCCTATGGTATCATATACTTTGTCAATTAGTTGCATCATCCTTGCTATTGTAATGGTGGTTTATAGGTGTCATTATATCTTAAGGCTGCTAATGAAGTTGAGGGATCTATCATGGCATAAACCATGCTCTTCAAATTCACTTTTGAGATTGCATTGTCTACAGGTACTGGACATATCACGATGTGACAAGCTGAGCTCCACTTCAATTGTTTCAGTTATCAAAGGACATAATGGCTTGATAGAGCTCCATGCTAGCTACTGTTTCTTTGTAAGTGGATATCCAGTTGAAAGTTAACTTAAGTTCTTATTAACTGCATTGGTGTGGAATCTGAGCTGTCATTGTCATTAATGTCATGCAGGAGCTTCACCTGACCCCATATTGTCTCTCCTTGGAGTTAAAGAATATAAAGACTCTAACACTCGATGGAGCACGGATTGCTCATTCTAGCTTCCAACTTATCAGCACAAGTTGCAAGTTTTTGGTTGAAATTGGACTTGGGAAATGCAAAGGGGTAACAGACAATGGCATTTTGCAGCTAGTATCTGGGTGCATTAATTTGAAAATGCTCAACTTGACGTGTTGCGGTGACATTACAGACATGGCAATAACAGGAATAGCAGAATCCTGTCAGAATCTTGTGTGCCTTAAGTTAGAGTGTTGTAATTTATTGACTGAGAAGAGCCTATATAGTCTTGGATCATTTTCCTACCTACTTGAGGAACTTGATCTCACAGATTGTTCTGGTGTTACTGACTTAGGTAACTAGAAGATATTTTTGAAGCTACCACATGGTTGTTTTTTTTTTTTTTTTTTTTTGTTAAAATAATTTAGTGAATCATTAGATACTTTTGGTATTGATGTTTTCTTTTTTTTGACGTTTTCAGGGCTCGGCTATTTGTCTAGATGTTCAAAGCTTGTATGCTTGAAACTGGGGCTGTGTACTAACATCTCAGACAAGGGAATATCCTATATTGCTTCTTGCTGCACAAAAACCTGTGAACTTGATCTCTACAGGTAATTATTTTTCTAAAGTGGTTTTAGCATAAGTGGAGGTATTAAATTTGGTATAATGATCTAGATAATTGGCCACAGGTGTTCAGGAGTTGGGGATGATGCATTAGCTTCATTGTCAGTTGGTTGCAAGAAGTTAAAGAAGCTGAACTTGTCTTACTGCAATAAAATAACCGATAGAGGGATGAAATTTTTGGGTCACATAGAGGTTCTTTCTGATCTGGAGATACGGGGTTTGCTGAACATAACAAGCGAAGGTTTGACAGCAGTTGCGGCTGGATGCAAGAGACTTGCGGAATTGGACATTAAACACTGTGAGAACATTGATGATTCAGGGTTTTGGGCTCTTGCCCACTACTCAAGGAACTTGCGACAGGTAAAAAGGTCTCAACTTTGAATTGGAATATGAGTAAAGTTGAAAACTTTAAATAGAAAAGTGTTGAATTGGAGTAGGTATAGCAGTGGAGTATGATGCCATACTATTGTTTTAAATCTTAATCATGAATATCTGTAAATTCACAAAAGCCATGGTCATCAGGTTTTTATGTTGAAAAGAAAGGTCTTGAAGCAATTAAAACATTGCCTTTCCAAGAGAACAATTATAAATTTGAGCAGTGGACCTTTTTTCTCATTAAAAATTACCTATGTGACATGATGGTGGAACACTTGTTTGGAAGTGGGAAAATTTATTTAGGAAGACACATGTATCAGCTACTGTCGGCTTATGATGTGAAAGTTTTTTAATTTTTTCAGATATCATTGCTACACAGTTACCTTTTGTTCCATATTTCTCATACTTGACTCAGCAAGGCATGTGATAGATTAGCAATTTTGTCCTTTTAAACACGCACCCCCACCCCCCGAAAAAAAATCTCACGGAAATTGGTACAAGCAAGGAGAATCTTTTTCTTTATATAACTTATTAGATCTGATAACTGAGGTGTGAGATGAACTGATGATGTCATTTAGGTTTTAGATATTTAATTTTTGAGGAGTCAATTAAAGGTAAGGTTGGTACGAGCATTTCTGTTTTGATTCATGCTCAAGTTTCTAACTGTAAGGATGATAGTTCTACTGAGTTCTTGTACTTTCTATATAAGATATGAAGACATATAATCATCATCACCTCTATATATTTGGGGCCTGCCAAAATTTTCTGACACAAAATGATATGACATACACAACTTACATGAAAAAAGCCTCATGTTATTTGTATACACACTCTGAATCTGTATATATATCTCTTATTACTCAATTGTCAATGGTTTCATCAACATGGTTGTTCGAGTGCAGAGACTTTGTTAATGAAGCTTTAGTGTTTTCTGTAGCATGCAGCAATACCTCTGGTATTTGTTGTATGCATATACTCGACCACAAAATATTTTTGGAATTATTTGTCAGTGGAACAAATCATGCAAACACATAAATTTGCATATAGAAGTTACCTAAAGGTTTAATACCCACATTTGGCTTATATTATGGGGTAAGATAAAAATTGTTGGCCTATTCGAAGGGTCAGACTGTGTGCTTATAAGTTAACTCCTTAACTTGTGCACAATAATCAGGTCACCATTGTAGTTCATACTTCGGAGAAATTATTGCTTGTGCCATCTAGTGTGCGCAAGTCATAAACAGTATCAGTGCAGGAAAGACCAATCCTTATAACTGTAGTGCATGCATTCCAAAAGGATGGACATATAGGATAGGCTATAAAGCATTAACATCTCTTCATCCACTTTGAATTGACAATATGAAACCTTCATTTTGACGAGTCTGCTTGCTGTACTTTTTACAATGTAAAACTGCTGTACAAGTACAGATTTTAGCTGTGCTTAATTGGTTATCCTCGTATTCTTATCGTGTTCCTTCTTGAGAAGATTTAGGCCAATATTTTTTGTCATTTCTGCATTGTGCTTGTCAAAATACTGATACATATATGCTGTTACTAACTAAAATCTTTATGATATAAGCAAAGAAAGTTGGTCATTGAAAGTACTGAAATACTTTAGTTTTAGCAGATCAATTTGAGCAATTGTGCCATTAGAGACGTGGGACTCTGCATGGTGATGGGAAATTTGACACGGCTGCAGGATGCAAAGTTGGTCAACCTCATCAATGTAACAGTAAATGGATTTGAGCTTGCTCTTAGGGCATGCTGCGTGAGGCTCAAGAAGGTCAAGTTGCTTACTTCCCTTAGATTTCACTTATCCCAGGAGATAGTTGAGATGCTAGCAGCAAGGGGCTGCAGGGTTAGATGGGACTAGGCCTTCCACAATAATTTACAACTAGATGTGTGCAGCTTCATATTATAGATTATACATATTATACATGCAACAGAAAAGAAACTCGTAGTAGCAACTGGGAAATTGGAATGAAGAACGTTAATGGTGTTGTAAAAGGCCTCAAGCCACAAAATAAGGCCTCAAGCACATGTATTCGTATGATTTTTATTCTATTATCGAGTAGAAAACACTAAGGGGTTGGTTAATTGCAGTCTAATGATCTAATCTGTATTAAATGATGAACGGTTTTATCTGTGCATTGGAACAGTTGAAAAACGCCCAAGAGATTTGTGGAATTTGCATCCTAATCTGGGGTTTCTTGCATATATATATATATATAGTGTGGGGTTTCTTGCATAGATTCTTAGGGCAACTGTTTTAGCTTCTTAGTTTATTGCTAGAATCTTATGAATCTTGGGTCATACCCTAATCATGTTTGGCAAGCATTGTAAGACGTGTTACTGTACTAGACTTACGGCGCAACGGAACTTCTGTTTCACATTCTGTGTCACTCTCGGTTTCACTTTTTATTATATTGTTATTTTTCCTACATAAACATCATGTTTTAATTGTGTATAACTTAATTAATAGTTATTGAATTTTAATGAAACAAAAAAGACCTAAAATATGATGTTTATGTAGGAGAAATAGCAATATAATAAAAAGTGGAACAGAGTGTGAGATAGAAGATTGGTTGCGGACTTATGGGAGTGTAATACTTTGTGCAACGTATTTTTTGTTCGACTTTCTACGCCACTTACTGTTTCACTTTTTATTATTTTGCTATTTATTCTTCATAAATATCATATTTTAGATTTTTTTTTATTTTCTTAAGATCCAATAGTTATTAATTGAGTAATACATAAAATTTAACAAATTAAAAAAATCAAAATGCATAAAAAATGAGATTTTTTTTGAATTTTTTGTTGTATTTTTTAAGCTTCTATTATATATTACTTTTTTGAGATTGTTGTATTTATTTTTTATTTAATTAAATAGTTATTGAATCTTAAGAAAATAAAAAAAGAATTAAAATATGATGTTTGTGAAGAAAAAATAGCAATATAATAAAAAATGGAACAGAGAGTGGCATAGGAAATAGGACAGAAGATTCATTACGAATATTTTGGCAAATGGAAGCAAAGAATTCTTAAATCTGAAATGTAATGCCGTGTTACTATTTTGTAATTGGAATTTTAAATGAGTGTCTATTCACCCCTAAGCTCAAGTTATTATGTAAATACCCACAGTTATACTTATTCAAATACCAATATTACCCCAATCTAGTTAATTTCATATATTCTCAGTGATTTTGTTGGACCAATTATCTAACAATTACTCCTTTTCTTCTCTTTCTTATTGACACAATAAGGTTTTGTTTGCTTCTCTCACATCCTTTCCAACTCGTGCCTTCCAATGTCTCTCAATCTTTTCTATTTTACAATTTCTTTTCATTTTGTCGATACTTAGAGATGATGTGGCTCAAGATTTTTTGCATTACTCTCTTCTCCATTTTGCTCGTTATTTTTTCATCAATATCATTCAATTTTTCTTGATTTTTTTTTCTTTTTAACTTCTATTCCATTATGTTTTCTATTAAATAATCTTTGCTTACAATTTTGTTTTACTTTTATTCCATTATGTTTTCCATCATTATCAGTACATTATTACAATTTTTCGTCAATTTGTTTAGATTTGTTACAAGTGCTTTACCTACTCTTAGATGGCTTCATCAATTTTTGCTGAACCTTAAATCTTTACGATGCAATGGCTACTTTAGCAGACAAACTCGTATTTGTTTGCAAGAGAAGAAGGGGAATATTAGGCCACATCTAATCCTTCATACGAGAATCAATTTTTCCATATTATAAAATTAAAATCTTGAAGGTCTACTATGTTTTTTTTTAATTCTTTTTTTTTTTAATTAAAGACCATGGAAAAATTGTGTGATTGCTATTATGATATTATTCGAACTCAATCCTAGGATATATGCAACATATTATATTTCTTTGAATTTTGGTTGTTTGGTTTATTAGTGTGTAGTTGATCTTCAAACTTCACTATCTTTTCCACTATTTTAATTATTATATAAATCTTGACTTCAACATGTGTCCGTATTTTCTAATAACTAGATTAAATTTATTGTAAAATGTGTTACATTCTATATCCCACGAATATGAAGGAAGAAGTGTGTGTACATTTTTTTGGATTATTTTCATTTTAGATTGTTAGTTGTTTGAGTTAAATCATATTGTATTTGCCAAAAAAAAACTTTAAATACAACTTGAAAAATTAAAAATAAGAGCGCTTTAGAGTAAAAGAATTACAATATATTATAAAAAACTGAAAACCAAAACAATGAGTAATGAAAATAATAGATAAATAAATTAAAGAGATAGAAGAAGTAGGCAAGCTATTCAATTAATTAGAGAGAGAAGAAAAGAAGTAATTGGTGAGTAATGGGCCAACAAAATCAATGAAAATATATGGAATTAACTATTGAGAGTAATGTTGATATTTGGAAAAATATTGCTCTAATAAGAAGATTATCCCTTTGACAGTATTGCCAGCCAAACTTGTGATTGTACATATGGAAGTTCTAATGCTTGTGGCATGTAAAATCACTTAAACAGATTGTATGACTAATCTAGAACACAATTTGCATTACAAAATCACTTTTTTTTTTGGGTGGTTTTATAGCTCTCCTGGAACTGTTACACAGTTTTTAGTCTAGGACGAGTGCAAGGGATTTGCAAATCCCTTAACCATATACCTTTCCTTAGCCTCCATTCCCCCACCACCCTCCTCTCCCCAAACAACTTACACACACAAAAGCACATAGTTTATGACATTGCAAATTTCTAATGCTGGTCAAGACTAAAGATTTAGGAATATAGTTCTTAACGGGCAGCAATTAACTAACTTTTACATGAACATTTACAGTAGCGTCACGTTTAGCTCTAGAATCCCTGAAAAATTTTTGATAGAAGCAGACTACTTAGCTTGCAAGACATAAACAGTGAAGAATATTTGATCCCATAGTATGCAAGGAAGCATAACTTGTACTCTGTTACTTGCAAAAGCATAGTTTTCCAAGCAAGAGTGAAGAGATAGATATTCCTTGTCTTTTGTATCAAAGAATCTAAGAACTCTCTAAATAAATGCATATTATATTGCCGCGTAAAACAGCAATGCCAACCACGTTCTTCACCATGCAACAGCACAGTAAAACAATGGCATTTTCCAATGTTGTTCTCTTTCTTCTCATTCTTTTACCTTGCGGATCCAAAGTTCAATCCCAAGAAACCAGTGCTTATCCAAAAGATCAAAACCACCAGGGCTTTGAGACCATGATGACACAAGCTTGTCAACATGTTGATGATCAGACTTCATGTCTCGCCAACCTGCAATCTAGGCTGGACACTTGGAGCCAACAAAATCCCATCTCAGTCCTCAAAGCTGCCCTGGAGAACACGCTCAATGAGGCAAGATTAGCCGCTGATTCACTCACAAAATTCAGTACACTCTCGGTGAGTTATCGCGAGCAAATTGCAATAGATGACTGCAAAGAGCTTCTTGATTTTTCAGTCTCCGAGCTAGCATGGTCTTTAGCAGAAATGAACAGGATTAGATCCGGCGTCAAGAATTCTCACTATGAAGGAAATCTGAAGGCGTGGCTCAGCGCTGCGTTGAGCAATCAAGACACATGCCTGGAAGGATTCGAGGGCACGGACCGGCGTCTTGAGCGGTTTGTTAGGGGAAGTCTAACACAAGTTACCCAACTAATTAGCAATGTTTTGAGTTTGTACACTAGACTGCATAGTCTACCTTTTAAGCCACCAAGAAATAGTCCTAATGACACTAGTGAAAGCGTGGATTTTCCAGAGTGGATGACTGAGGGAGATCAAGAAATAGTTTCTGCTAGTCCAAAAGGGATGCATGTTGATTCCGTTGTTGCATTGGATGGGAGTGGGCATTATCGTTCTATAGCTCAAGCAGTATACGAGGCTCCTAGCTATAGTATTAGGAGGTACATCATATATGTGAAGAGAGGAGTTTACCATGAAAATGTTGACATGAGGAAGCAAAAGACTAATATCATGCTTGTGGGAGATGGAATTGGGCAAACTGTGATCACTGGTAACCGAAACTTCATGCAAGGATGGACAACTTTCAGGACAGCTACTGTTGGTACGTAATACTCTGTTTATATGGTTCTTCAAAATTTTGAACCTTTGCTATTTCTATGAGCTATTATATACTTAAATACACGTTAGTTTTCATTAAATATTTTTCTTGAATAGGGTGAGACCAAAAGGTTTCTTTTTCCTATTATTTTACTACGGGAAAAGGCCAACGGATTGCCATATAGTAACAATCAAAACAACAACTTGGTTTTTCTAAGAAAAGAAAACAGCCAAAAGGGAAAAAAAAAAGTGTAGATTCAAATGATCAGCTCCTTTTCTTTCTCCAATTTAAAATTTCTTTTGACTATCCAAAGGTGACCTATACGGAATGAACTTAGATATGTTCATTGGTGTTAACTTTCAATTTAACAAGCTACAAATTTCGATCAATTTCATAGAAGTTATTTGATGATGGCAATCAATTTGTATTTCTTGTAGCTGTTTCCGGCAAGGGATTTATAGCCAGAGACATATCATTTCGTAACACCGCCGGACCGGAAAACCATCAAGGAGTGGCACTCCGAGTCGACTCCGACCAATCGGCCTTCTTCCGGTGCAGCATGGAGGGGCATCAGGACACCCTATACATCCAATCCCTCCGCCAATTCTACCGGGAATGCAGCATCTATGGCACCATAGACTTCATCTTTGGCAATGGTTCAGCTGTTCTTCAAAACTGCAAATTATTCACAGGTAATCCCTTACCCCTCCAAAAAGTAACCATCACAGCCCAAGGCCGCAAAAGCCCAGATCAAAGCACTGGATTTATCATTCAAGATAGTTTTGTTTACGCGACGAGGCCCACTTATTTAGGCCGGCCTTGGAAACAATTTTCAAGAACGGTGTTCATGAACACCTACATGAGTTCTATGGTCGAGCCTAGAGGTTGGCTAGAGTGGAGCGGGAACTTTGCATTGGGTACTTTGTGGTTTGGAGAGTATAGGAATTATGGGCCAGGTGCATCTCTAGCAGGCAGGGTTAAATGGCCTGGCTATCATATCATTATGGATGCTTCTGCGGCCGGTTACTTCACGGTTGGGCGGTTCATTGATGGGCGGTCTTGGTTGCCGAGCACTGGGATCAAGTTCACAGATGGTTTGACCAATTAAACAGTATCTATTTCTAAGGTGTTCAATAATGATGGGCTATATTGGTTGCCAGCCAGTATTGTAGTGCTAGCCCTTGACGGTTTGATCTAGGGAAGTTGTTTTAAGTATTTATTTATAGGGAAGTTGTTTTATTTATTGTTTAAAAAAATTATAAAGACCTCCACATGAATGGCTATACAAAGGAATAAATTTTTTTATTGATAATTTTAGAATTTTCTTAATGTCATGTTTTACACTTCGCAGGAGGCGAAGAACGCTTGAAATCGTCTGTCCCTGATTTTGTCTCTGTTCCGTTCTTGTTTAACTGTCATGTATATTGATTAATAATTTTTAAAATTCTATTCTGCATAAGTCTAACAATCAATAACTTTTAGGATTTTATTAGAGGATAAGTTTAGCAGCACAATACAAGTAGCAGTTGAATGAAAACGGAACAGAGACAAAATTCGTAACAGAAGATTTGATGCGAGCTTCCTGAGGCTAAAGGGCTGAAAACATAGTAAGTTAATAACTTAGCGAAGGTTCAACCGGCAGGCTCGACCAAGGCAGTATTCTCTAGGCCGGTGGAAGTACCCGTTTTTAGTTTTTACACCATCGCTTTGCTTCCCATTTAAAATTCTGCTTTAGAAATTTGACCAGACCAACCAAGGTATGCTTGTAAAAGAATAATGCTTAAATGGAAGGGACACAAAAAAAAAGGTTGTACGTCTTCTGGGGTGCCAAGTAGCCTACAAAACTACGTCCTTCAAGAATCCATTTTCTGCAAGTGTGGCTTCTTAGAAGTTGGCTGCATTCTGGTTTTCTTCGACATATAATCTGAATGGTATCAAAAACTTGTTCAATCTACCCGTAATGTTCGCATTAATGAATGGTATCAAGCTTCATTCATTAATGTTCGCATTTTTCCCGTTCACAAGAGAGATAATTCAATCTACCCAACTTGCAATATCGAAGTTGATCCTTCTACCAAGAAATGCCAACTCAACTCAATTGAGTTGACTTCGATTGCATCCAAATTAAGGAACTATTTGTCGTTTGACTTGAAAAGCAGGACATTATTGAACATCAAAATTTCCTAATTTGTATTTCCTTACCTCTCTTAATGTTAATTTTGTTATGACAGCAACCAACAGATCTTCTAGCTCTTTGATTTTGAAGCACGACTTTTATTACGAAGGGTTTTTTTAACGGTCGCCTATTGGATACTACTTAACGCACCTAAATTTCATCTAACTTATCATATATATATATACGTACTAATAATTAGTATCTTCCCTTCTATTTATATACTTTCCTTAATTAATCTTACTTCTCAAAAATCTAATATCTGAAGTATATTTTAAAGAATGTCTGTCTAGACAGAGCTTGCTACAAAACTAGTATGCTTTTTGGTTGGTGTACCCATAATTTTGGACTGAGTTGCTAGTCGTCCTAGCACCAGAACATGGTAAAGGAAGGACCTGTAACAGATGAATAGTAACAAAATATCACACTTCTATTAAAAAAAATGTATAAAAAATTTACACAAAATTACAAAACGTTTAAAAAATGCTATATGGTTAATAGATCAACCGTCCCTGTCCCGCGTATGTAAAGGGAAAATGCACAGCTGTTAGCTTTGTATGTAGCCAAACATTAAATCAAAACACTATCTTAATCCGAGTCAATGTAAGCAATGTTTTGAGGGGAAAAGATTGAACTGTTTGAGATCTTTGATTAGACGGTCTAACTAAAATATATACCTTCTGAAATTTCTAATTAGTGTCGGTGGGAGCTTGGAACTTCCGTACTTTACGGACGTGGTGCAATAAACAATTAGGGGTATGCTTAGGCGCTTAGCCAGTGAGCCTGGTTACTGCTAAAACCTATTTTTGAATGACTAAGTAAATGAGGGAAAAGAACCCGTATAGCTAATTTATCTTCCCCTGTTTCTCAATTTCTGTATTTTTGGGGGAAAATATTTGTTGCTGTATTTTATTTGTAGGAAGTTTGTAAATTTATTTTCAGTGGCGGAATCATGTTCAGTCCAAGCACCCCTTCATTTTTTTTTTAGAAACTATAGCATAAGCTGTAAAAAATTTAAAAATTTTAGTATTACCTCACTTTTGTCTGAATTTTGATAATATCCCCTATTACCCCAAGATTGTCCCCTAAAAGTATTGAAATTTTTTACAACTTCCCTCCATATTTTCATAATGAAACATTGAACTAAAACATATAACGGGCTCCTACTTTTTGCATTTCCAATGAATGTTATTTACTTACTGAACTTTTCTTAATATTCAACCATATGAATTATAGGTGAAGGAAAACATTCATTCGATAATTCATTCTATTCGCCTTTGTATTCGATTTATCATTTGCTTACCTTTCTTTAACTTGCTATTTATCTTCACATTTTAATGTCCAGTGAAATGCTTAAAGTGCGTTTGATAAAACTGAAATATGAAATATGAAATAATTAAATTATTAAGTACTAAATATGATAAATTTGAATGTATATCATATTCAATGATAAGTAAATAGTTCATCACTTATTTTTTGGGAGTAAGTTTTACCTAAAAAATTTAGTACCATTTAATTAATTCAGGTGTTCAATTTTTGGTTATCAAATGCGTTTGAACATGTTAAGATTTGAATCTGTTAAATTTAAGTACTGAATTGCATTATCAAACAGGGTCTTAATTTTGAGATCGTATAACAAGAAGAATTGAATTTTAGCTACTAGAACCAATAGGTCAATTGCCAGTCCTGTAAATACGTGCATTTTCAAAGTTTTTTGCTTATATTTGATTGAGGTAAATCAATCAATATGCTCTTAACTTTTTTTTTTTCCCCTCAAAATCAGCATCAACTTTAGCCGAACTATATTTAGTCTTGACCGAATAAAGGTTGTAAGAAAACAAAAAAGAACCGAGAATTCCTAATCAGCCTGAGAAATTCAAATTTGACAGGTTTGCTGGATAGCAGCTGCCCATATAGACCAAGTCCTTTTGGGTCGCCTCCTCTTTATTTCCGCTGTTTGCGATTTTTTATTCCCATCTCTCGAAGGTGGGACAATTAATTAGCAACACGCTTTTTGGAGAATTGGAACCTTCAACGTTCATTCATTGCTAAAGGGTCCTAATTCACTAAAGAAGCTAGTCCATGAGATCAAGATCAAAATTTTGAAGCAACACCTTTTTTTTTTTTCCCTTTTTCAAAATGTCATAATATCATTAAAATCTATATTAATGACAGAAGTTATATCATTAATTAATCATATCATTCATGCATAGGTATCAAAACACAGATATAAGAGAATGGGCACTATAGCCCTGAAGCAATGCATTAATTGGCGATGAATTGACAACACTAGTCATGTTTTGTATTCTATTCTAATTTGACCACGCAAAGGTGCTTCTTGGTACAACAGCAACAGTTGTTAAAACTTAGACATAAGTGATATCTAGTCGGGCCGGTGTCCTCCGAGTTTCTTCTTTGACCCCTTTGATTCCCCTTCTCTCTTGTACAGAGTAGAAATAGGTGTAAAATCGAATCTATCGTGTCAGAAAAAAAAAGGATATCTAGTGATCGAAAATGGGGTCGGTGAAGTGGTTAGCTTTTAGTACATTAATTAATTCATTTTAAGATGGAAATCATGCAAACCAATTGTTTTAATACATTTTGAGCTATTCGTTATCCATCAAAATGGCTTTCCGTTCCCTATTGTGGTCGGGGCACGAAATTTTCTTTATTTCTTCTTTGACATAGCCAAAAATCTGGAGTATGCTTTTTATTTTTGTGACTACGATTTTATTTTGATGCATTTCCTTTGGGTTCCTCAAACCTTTCGTTATCAATCAAGATGCATTTCCTGTGGCATACGTAAAGCATCCCTCTCTTTTGTTATCACTAGCTCAATAAATTTAAGGGTACATTACATATAACACTTATGTGGTCTTGTCCGTTGTCACGTGACCCCTTAACGTTTGAAAATATCTACTTTAATTTCTTGTGATTTCATGTAAAATAAAATAAAAATTTAACGAAAAATAGCCTCTATAATATTGTTACTTAAAATATCAATATCACCATTTCTTAAACATTAAATCGATCAATGGCCTAATGATTTTGCATAAAAGCATAGAAGAATTATGTAGACAAATACAAAAAGTATAAGGGGAAGGGGTGAAATGGATGTTCATGCAAATCATGTGAGATTAAGTGGATATTATGATTCCATCTAACGGAATGTTCATGCAAATCACGCGAGGTTAAGTAGATATTATGATTCCATCTCACGCCATTTTAGAGCGCGTTTGTTCAATTAGTATAATCTATGGTGCTTTCCATCCATTTTTCACTATACTTAGAACTACACGGGAGCTATATGACTATTTTAAAATCTTAAGAGAGTCATGTAGTATTATATAAAACTATAAGGGAATTACACGTAATTTACCCTAAAATTTAAATCCAGTCATTAGTATTCCAGCACAAAGAACATTTTCAGTCGATTATATATCCCAAATCTTTCCGAGTCGCACTATACCTATCTATACAAAGGTAAAGTGAGATCTTACTACTGAAAAGGCGGAAGGAACGGCATAACTTCAGAGATATATCTAATCTTACAACCAAATCTGCGGAACACGTCTGTGATCGGTCCGCGGCGGCTTGCTATTGGATCCCACGTTAATACATGCTAGTACATGTTTGTCCTACTCTTTCTTGCAACTTTTTCAAGATTTGGCCAATGTATTCTTGTTTCTTAATTTCTAACAACTCCGCTTTGGCTTTAGCATAGATTAGTTATTCATTATACCATATAGCATCTTAATCAGCCACGAGGTTTGTCTTTAGCATAGATTATAGTATGTAAAATAAACCTTAAATGTTCCTTTATGTTCCCTTGTTCTGTTAAAACGCGGTTTGTTACAGGAAGACTCTAGCGCAGCCTTGGAAGATCAATATCCATTCTCCAAAACCTGCAAACAGATTCCCAACCTGGATAACAGCTTCACAAATTGTGGAAAAATGGAGAGAGTAAAATACTCGTAGAATTTGGAGGAAAGCGAATTTTAATTGACTTCCAACCCTTCGCGTAAATTCAGACCTAAACACGGTTTCAAATTTCAAGAAAGACAGATTTACGGCTAACATCTTGACGTGTACTGTATGTTTGAATTTTTTTTAGTTCCATGAATCTCTTTCGATTTCTTTTTCTATATATATAGGTTTCAGTGCTGCATAAAATTCATAGTCTTGAAAATTAGGCAATTCACTTGTGTCATTTTCAGAAACCATGAAAACCATGCAATCCAAAACTTGTATTATTTTCGCTTTACTTCTCCTCTTTTCTTTCTTCTTCACAAACCATGCATCTTCTCCACCACCACCTTCAGCTCCTTCCAATCCACAAACCGTTTGTAGCTATACTCCATTCCCTTACTTCTGCAGATCCACACTACCAAACAATCGATCCGCGACCATACATGATTATTGCCGATATTCTGTCTATCATTCTCTGTCCATGACAAACAATTTTCTCTCATTAGTCAATAGATATCTCAGGCTTCGGTTTGCTTTCACCGAAAGCACGATTCGAGCTCTTCAAGATTGCCAAACTCTAGCTAGCTTAAGCAGGGATTTCTTGTCGAATACCATTCAATCCATTGGTTCCACAACAACCCTTCAAAGCTCCCAAGCTGATTATATGCAAACATTGCTTAGTGCCACATTAACCAACTATCAAACTTGCTTAGATGGGCTAAAAGAAACAACTTCTTCCTCTAGTGTTAGCAGTGCATTTTTAGCTCCACTGACTAATGGGAGTATGTCTTTTAGTGTCTCTTTAGCCCTTTTCATGCATGGCTACAGACAATCAAGGAGGTCGCTAAGTGAATTGAATTCTGATAAATCTTTTGGGTGGGGAAGAAGACTCCTGCAGCAAATTGGGAATAATAATGCCAAGGTGAATCAGATGGTGGTTGTGGATCCAAATGGGAATGGAACTTTCACTACCATTAGTGATGCTGTAGCTGCAGCTCCCAATAATACGGCCGCCGGCAAGGGCTACTTCATGATTTACGTGGTTGCTGGAGTTTATGAAGAGTATGTTACAATTGCTAGTAACAAAAAGTATATTATGTTGGTTGGAGATGGGATCAACCAGACGATAATTACGGGGAACAGAAGCGTGGTTGATGGTTGGACTACATTTAATTCTGCAACATTGGGTAAGTATTCATATTCTAGCTTCTAGCTAACAGAATATCTTCTACTATTTTTTATGCCTATTTACCCAATCTCTAGCAAGCCAAGAAGCTTGAACCGTCATGACAAGTTGTGTCAATTTATGTGGGAGAAGATTATTAACTAATTTTTTGAGAGCATTTGCCATACCATATTCTTGTGCATTTCCTACAGGTTCTTTATTTGTAAGTTAGAAGTTTCTTTTTTAAAAAAATAATGCAGTAAAATAGAACATAATTGGATTGCTTCATAGTTTGACTTGTTTCAATTTAATTTGGAAAACACAAGGCAGCTGCAACGATGGATGTGCTTTAAAATTTTTTTGGAAATGTTCAAAGCTTAAATGGTTACACGTTTCGCTTCAAGAACATGCCAAACATCAACATCTCTGTTGGGTGCTACTAAAAAATTGATTCAGCTGGTAGCTAGATTTGAAAAACTTTGATCTGGTTTTCTGGATTCAGTATCGATCGAGTACACTAAACTAGTATATCAAGTTAATTAGTTGACCGTAAAAGTGTGCCACAGTCGTCATTTTATGTACTAAAATTTAGTATTTTATCACCATATTACTACTTGGAAGTTTGAAACTTCACGTCATGAGTCAATCACATCTATTAATTACTCCGTAAGAATTGACTAATGTAATTGTTATCATTTTTTTTTCTTTTTTTGGGGGTTGGTAATGTAATTGTTGCTTTCCAAGCTTTTTTTTTTTCTTCGTTTAATTTCGAAAGGGCTACAATGAATAGCATCTAAGCTAGGGTAGTGCATAGGCACACTCTCTACATTCTTTTAATAGTAGGGTGAAGGGTTCGAATCCTGACCTAAAATTTAGAGAGAGACTTTAAATCCTTTATAGTGATCAATTTACCGTTGACAAGTTGATTGCTTTCCAAACGTTTGTCCTTGGAAACTGTTTCATCTAAATAATTGCATGATAATATTTATTATTTGTTGAAATCTGAATAAATATACTCGTGTTGTGTTACACACAGCTGTGACTGGGCAAGGGTTTGTTGGGATGAACATAACCATTCGGAACACAGCAGGAGCAGTAAAGCACCAAGCAGTGGCGGTTCGAAATGGTGCAGATTTGTCCACCTTTTACAACTGCAGTTTTGAAGGGTATCAAGACACGTTATATACACATTCCCTAAGGCAATTTTACAAGCAATGCGACGTTTATGGAACAGTAGACTTCATATTCGGCAATGCAGCAGTTGTTTTTCAAAATTGCAATCTCTATCCTCGTCTTCCAATGCAAGGACAATTCAATGCGATCACTGCACAAGGTAGAACAGATATAAACCAGAACACAGGGACTTCTATACAGAATTGCAACATCATGGCAGCCCCAGACTTGGCTTCGAGTAACGGGACGACTAAGACATATCTTGGACGACCCTGGAAAGAGTATTCAAGAACTGTTTACATGCAATCATTCCTGGGGAGCCTGATTGATCCTGCCGGCTGGACTCCATGGTCAGGGGACTTTGCACTGAGCACATTGTATTATGCTGAGTACGACAATTCAGGCCCCGGATCTGATACTACCAGCAGGGTTACATGGCCTGGTTACCATGTCATAAATGCGGCTGATGCAGCTAACTTCACTGTTGCCAATTTCATATTAGGGGATAATTGGTTACCCCAGACAGGAGTAACCTATACCAGCGGTTTGCTATAATTGCCACTTGTCCAAGACTTCTATACACTGCAACTCTTGATTCTTTATAAGATTTTTTTTTTAATATCAGGATATTCAGATTTTCACAAGACGTTGTATTGATGCAAATATGTAACTAGCTAGTACAGCTCGCTGGCTATATAGAATTAGTTTTTTTCTTGTATTTATGTATCGGGTGATAAAGAATTTTTGAGTTGTTATTTCATCTATTATTGTATTTTCATATATGTTATGGGAAATGTTAAGTTGCGTTGGGACTAACATATTTACCAATCTTTTTGCAGTATTGCTTGAATTAGACTACTAGTATGGGCTTGATAATTTGAGCATCCATTTATTATTAGGTAAAAGGGAAATCAACAGGTATTACGTTTGCCGGATCTGATTTTCCTGCTGCAATGTTTAGAAGATTAGCACTAGCTGCAACAGTTTTGGCACCTGTGGCACAAAGGAATAGGAGGATATTTCAACACTTTGCCGTTACCACTGAACAAGTTGCTGCTGCTATCAACCAAGAGGTTCAATTGACTGTGGTGTCATGGACTTGAGCTCCCAGAACTCATGGAAACTAGCTACTGGTCCTGGCAGGGGGTTGATCTCAAGAGTGTTTGCAAAGCTAGTTGTAGGAATAGCTTTTGTTTGTGTATTTTTTAGCAGTTTTATACTTGTACTCAGTAGTCTAGTGCTGTGTTGTAGATGTAGTAAGAGTATATCCTCCCTTGTAAAGCTTACTGATACATCAATAAAATGGTTATTATGTTAAAAAAAAAAGATTTTACTTTATTTGGAAACGAAGTGAATCAAACCTTTGTCAGTTATTTTAGTACACACCTTCTGTCTTCTGATGTTATTTTCTGCCTTTCATTGTATACAATGAAAATGTTTGTCCTATCATCACAGATATATATATATGCAAATTGGTCCATAAAGTATTGAGTAGTCTTACAATCATTTCAACCCACAAACTTGAACGTGGGGCTAAAGGGCATATATGGAACAAAAGCTTTAAAGCTTTTGAGTGAAGTTTACCATGCATAAAATGTACTAATTTCAAAGTGCGTAAACAATTAAAAAATTATGGGACGAAAGGAGTATACTCATACATACCTTACTAGTGAAGATTGCATGGCCACCTTCTTTATCCCTCATCCTTGTATGTGTAAAATTATGACAGTCTAGAGTATACCTGGCAATTGGATGGGTTGGACGGGTTTTGGGCAGGTTAATATTGGATTTTCATTTAAATGGGTTACATCCAACCCGCTCAATTTTAGATTAGATTAATTTTGGGTTGGGTCATATTGGGTCATCTCAAACCCATGACCCAATATATTAATTAATAGATTTTAATACATAAACTCTCTCAAATATATTTTCACATACCAAAAAAAAATTTTAAGTGGATGTCCAACACAAATACCCAAACCACCCAAAAAAATATTTTATGCTAATATTTTCACAAAGAAAGTAAGGTAATTTTGGATTTATGTAGTTTTTACATATTGAGAATACGGTTTATAAAAACAAAAATCTTTTAGCATGAATGAGTTATGTGGTAGTTATTAAGCACCGAGGGCACAAGTAGTTGTAAGTTGACATTAATGTCTCAAAATTAATTTCGAATTTAATA
Organism: Coffea arabica; assembly: GCF_036785885.1. NCBI lineage: Eukaryota > Viridiplantae > Streptophyta > Magnoliopsida > Gentianales > Rubiaceae > Coffea > Coffea arabica. The sequence goes on along the minus strand of NC_092313.1, from coordinate 71,331,204 downwards.
ATGTTCAAATTCTTCATACTGCACATTTTGATGACGATAATATAAATGAAAAAAAGTCACGTTGTAGCTAAATATTTAACTCATAAATGCAAATTAATATTTTTGTCACGATGCATCTGGCAATTATTCTAGCACATCTGGCCTTTTCCATATCTAGGGTACTACCCTACTAAGTATGTAACCAAGGAATTAAAAATAGGCCAAGTAAAAAAATTTTAACTTGCTTGGCGAATTATGTTATAATCACAAAAGATGTTTATAGCAAAAAATAGTAAAAAAAAGTCTATAGTTGATGCTTTTGAGTAACTATTCACCCTTTTAAGATTGTGTTGATTATTCACTTGATTCAATTAGCACAAGTTGGGTAATGGGTGTCCAACACAAATACCCAAACCGCCCAAAATATATGTGGATTTTTATTATCTAATCCAAAATTGACCCAATACCCAACTTACACAAGCCAACCTGTCAAATTAGTGGATGGATTGTTGGGTTTTGGGCATAATTACCTGGTCTAGTCTAGAGCAACTCTTCTCTTATTCTAGCTCTATAAATCATCGAGTGCAAGGCAAACATAAGAGATGATATATACTGTAAATATTTGCAAGAAGAAGCTATCTATCAAATAACTGTGGACAGCGTACATCTTAAACCCTTGGAAACATAGCGGCTGATCAATGAGTCACGAATCCAATTATCCTCTGCTTCACCTTCTTAATCTCCACTCTTCTAGATGTTGAAAAATTTGTCCTGTAAGGCAGACTTGTTGACAACTTGACATATTTGGGCAATCAAATGCAACTGTTACCAACTTGACATTAGCCGATTTTAGACCATTAAAACACAACAATTGCTGGTTTTTCTAAACTCGAATCCCCATAATGTTTACACAAATACTAGTATTATTTGAACCCTGAATTGCCGCAGCCCCAATCAGGTTAGCTGAACATGAAACTTCTGAAATTTATGGCCCTTTAATTACTTCAACTTGTGTTCTTGCATGTGAGTTCATGAAAATTTTTATGGGGGGTTGTTTGACATTTTGATCTAATTGCTCAAAGGCTAAGCCGTGTTGATTTTTTCTTGCGGTTGTATTGGACTTTGACTTTTACAATACTATTAACTTTTTTCTCGGGTCCATGTTACACTAGTACAAGTACAAATTTGATCAAGAACCCCTTGTAATTAAAATGCACGATTGGAATTTTGTTAGGTAAAGAAGATCTTGATCCATGTCAAAGAAAATGCAAACTTGTTCGTGACAGCGTGGCCTCTAAAAGTCAGCACCAAGTTCACCCAGCCAAGTTGATCATATTTTTATAGCTCTCCTGCCTATAAAACTCCTGCAGTGGCATACCATTTGTCACAACATCTGATAACCCTCTGAATTGAGTATGGAGAAAATGTCCATTTCTACTTTCTCCAGTTGCACTACTTTCTTGTTGCTCATCATTGTAATTTGTTCCATCTCATTTCCTCATGTCCATGCATCTTCTTCTTCTCCCTCAAAACCTACTTCATCTGATGCCCTATGTGACATGACTCCGTACTCGACTTTCTGTAAATCTCAATTCCCTCAAAACAAATCTACCAACATACATGACCATGGCAGGCTGTCTATTCAGAAATCCCTTTCAACATCCACAGTCCTACTTTCAGCAATCAACCGTCATTTAAGTTCCAAAAGTTCTTTATTGTCTCAAACCGCAGTTTTTGCTCTTCAAGATTGCCAAGATCTTGTTACTACAAATGTGGATTTGTTGTCAAATATTCTCCAAACTATGAAAAATAGTGATGCCCTCCAGGGTTCTCAGTATGAGGACTCCAATACATGGCTTAGCGCAACCATAACCTGTCTACAAACTTGTTTGGACGGACTGAAAGCTGTACTATCAGCCTCACCCGTTGCCAGTGAGCTTTCACCTTCACTCACCGATGGGAGCATGCTAAGTGGGGTGTCTCTTGCTCTTCTCAAGTATGGCTGGAAACCATCTACCGGTAAATCCAGATTTCTTGGAGAGTTATTTCATTTGTCTATGGCAAAATATGCTAGAAAGAGCTTGTGGAATGCTAAGTTTTATGAGTCAACAAATGGAAGAAAGCTCCTACAAATTGGTGGTATGAGTGTTAGCATAACCAAAACTGTTGTGGTGAACCCTGATGGAAGTGGCAATTACGCTACCATTAATGATGCCATTTTGGCAGCTCCAAACAACACTAAAGCTGGCAAGGGGTACTACCTGATTCGTGTAGTTGCTGGAGTTTACCAAGAGTACATTTCTATTGCTAGTAACAAAATGTATTTGATGATGGTTGGCGATGGTATAAACAAGACAATTATCACCGGTAATCATAGCGTGGATGATGGATGGACAACCTTCGATTCTCCAACATTTGGTAACACTATTACTCCATTTTACTTCTCTTTAGGAATCAAATTATTCTTCTTTTTTTTTTTTTGGAGAATTAACTCCCTAAACAAATACACAATCCTCTGATATGTTAGTAACTCAGTTCTAATATAGTACTTCATGCTGTGACAGCGATACCTTTCCCTGAGGAGTACTTTATTCTAAGGTTTTGCTTTAAAAATGTATAAAAGGAATTTTACACCTTTTAATCAGCATTATAGAATGTTATTGGCACTTACATCTCACTATTTAAGATTCCGAACAGGATCATTTGTGATTAATACATACTGAAAAGTAGTATTTGGAATTCACATTTTCAGACTTTCCATTGCAATATATTAGTTCCATTCCACTATTTTATGACAAAACAAGAGAAATGCATACAGCGCATTTTACTTGGGTACCTCATTTGTTTCTTTTCAATCACACATTTTGATTTGGTTAAAATCGTCCTCCTTTTTCGTTAAGTGTAAGCTTGGATTCATTTGGCTGGCTGACTTTGTACAGGAAAGGATGGATAATTTTATACTTGAAGAATTCATAATGGTATTAGACTTTGCAGTTCATGAAGCTGAAATCCATTATACCATTAAAAATTGAAAAGACAAGTCAAAACTTATGCTATAGTTTGATGAACAAATGCTTTTCAGGATATAATATTTTCATCCAATTGTCTGAAACTCTCACCATGTACACACGTTTGAGTAATATTCTGGGCTGGTGTTGTATCTTGTGGAGGATCATTTTAATTAGTAATCAAAACCATGTTACGCTACCTACTAACACGTCTAAAAATAATATTGCTTGCAGCTGTAACTGCTCAAGGATTTGTTGCAATAAACATTACCTTCCGTAACACGGCCGGAGCAATAAAACACCAAGCAGTGGCTCTTCGAAGTGGTGCCGATCTTTCGACATTTTATAAGTGTAGTTTTGAAGGTTACCAAGATACTCTCTACACTCATTCCATGAGGCAATTTTACAGAGAATGCGACATTTATGGTACCGTAGACTACATATTTGGAAATGCAGCAGTGGTTCTCCAAATGTGTAACATATACTCAAGGCTTCCTATGCAAGGCCAGTTTAACACCATTACTGCTCAAGGAAAAGTTGACATAAACCAAAATACTGGTACATCTATCCAGGATTGCAACATTTTGGCCGCGAGTGACTTAGCTTTGAGCAATGCGACTGTGAACACATATCTTGGACGACCCTGGAAGAATTATTCCACAACGGTTGTTATGGAATCGGTCATGGATAAATTGATCAATCCTGCTGGTTGGGCACCATGGTCCGGGGATTTTGCGCTGAGTACATTGTATTATGCTGAGTACAATAATACAGGTCTGGGATCAAACACTGCCAAGAGGGTTACATGGCCTGGCTATCATGTCATCACAAAATCATCTCATGTTTCTAATTTTACTGTGTCCAACTTCATATCTGGAGACTCCTGGTTGCCTGCCACTGGAGTTCCTTTTCTTGGTGGCTTTTTGTATTCATAAAGATTTCTCAATCCGAGGTCTTTTATTTTCTTGGAGCAGCTTAAAGATTAGTAAAACAAAAACCAGCTAATGGTCGGATACTTGTCAGTGTCTTAATTAATATTCCTCGCGTTTTAAAACGTTCAGCTTGCTAAATGAATTGTGGATTATTCACATTGGACAATCACTTGCAGGTTTTTGTTGTAATCTCCCGAGTTATTCAGTAACCTGCGAGGGGTCTCAATGTCTTATGACAAACCCCTAACCAGATTTGATGATTATTGTCTTTTGCGCAAAACCTTCGACGAATCTACCAATGGCTACAATCTGGAAAAGCCCAAATGCAGCAATGTTCACAAGGAAACGAGAATGAGACTTTGGTAAGGTCAACTATGGATGGGATAATACACCTATAATGCAAGCAGAAATACATAGCTGATTTTTCACGTGATAGGCAACGAGTAAAGATGATCAAGATTGGGAGATAACGTTGACCAGTGACGAAACTAGAAAAATTTACTTTGAGGGCGAAATGCATACACATATAAACTTTAGACTTGATATAAAATTCTTTGAATTTTTTTCGAGGCAAAATATCATTTATAAGGAAAATTTTGAAACCTTACAAATTTTCAAGGGGAGAAAACACAAATTTCTGAAATTTGAGGTGTTGTTCCAAAAGTAACTCTTAGATCTTAAAAATTCAATTTAACACTTAAATTTAATGGATTAAGAACTTAATATATTCATATGCATTGGATAACTAAAACTAGAATATCTGAATTAATTAAATAGTACTGAATTTTTTAGGCAAAATTTGTTCCAAAAAAAATAAGTGATCAGGTATTCATTTGTTATTTAATGTGATATACGCTCAAATATGTCAAATTTAGTACTTAATAAATTCAGATTTTAAATTTCAAATTTCAGATTTCGATTTTCAAATTTCTGTTTTATCAAATGCACCATTAGTTTTCTGGATCTCAAAACTCCAAAGTTTTCACACGGATGGTAATTGAAGTCTTCATCTGGACGCATGAAGTAAGAAAGCTTTGGGGGATGAGCAAACACTTGTTAACACATATAAATTACATTTAACTTGTCATATAAATATACAATATCACAAGTATTGCACCTCTCAATTAAAAACTTTTTCAAATTTTCAAAAAAAAAAACTTTTGAGACCCGATTAACGACGTGCACCCATTAATCAAACCATATTAAAATATATTAAGTCGCAGTTTTGATCTGGAACTGCTTTAACCATACTTGATTGATGCATTATTAAGTAAAGAGGAACTTGATTAATGATAAAGAAATGGAAACTTCCTCATGACAGAGTGGCAACCAAAAGTCAGCACCACGTTCATCTCACCAACTTGATCATATTCTTTTTGACATAATTGTCTATTTAAACCCGCATAAGTGTATCATAAATCACAACATTAAGCTGCCTTCCAATCTAGTTGTATCGAAACAATGTCGATTTCTACTTTCTCACTGTTTTTGTTCATTCATGCAATCATGTCTCCTATCCATGCATCTTCTTCATTCTCAAAACCTATTTTATCCGATGGCCTCTGTGACATTACTCCTTACCCGGATTTCTGTAATTCTGAGATGCCTCAAAACAAATCAACCAACATATATGACTATGGCAGGTTGTCCATCCAGAAATCTCTTTCAACATCCCAAGTCATACTTTCTGCAATCAATCGTTACTTACATTCCGGAAGTTCTTCACAATCTCAGACCACAATATTTGCTCTTCAGGATTGCAAAATTCTCCTCAGTTCAAATGTGGATTTGTTATCAAGTGTTGCTGGAATTATAAAAGATATAGATGCCCTCCAAAGTTCACAATATGATGACTTGGACACTTGGCTTAGTGCAACCATTACCTACAAACAGACTTGTTTGGAGGGACTATATGCTGTGTCATCAGCTTGGGCCATAGCAAATGGCCTTTCACCTTCATTAGCTAATGGAACCATGCTTTGTAGCGTGTCCCTTGCACTTGTCAAGCATGGTTGGATCCCATCTACCCCAAAATCCAGACTGCTTGGTGAAAAATTCCCTTTTTCTGGTGCAAAATATGCAAGAAATCACTTGCCTCTGAGACTATCAAGGTGGCATCCTAAATTCTATGAGTCAACAATTGGAAGAAAACTCCTACAATCTGGTGGTGGTAGTGTTAACATTACCAAAGTAGTCGTGGTGAATCCTGATGGAAGTGGCAATTACACCACCATTAACGATGCCATTTCAGCTGCACCTAACAACACTCAAGCAGGCCGGGGATATTACCTGATTCATGTTGTTGCTGGAGTTTACCAAGAGTACATTTCTATTGCTAGTAACAAGAAGTATCTGATGATGGTTGGTGATGGCATAAACCAGACGATTATAACTGGTAATCATAGCGTTGGTGATGGATGGACAACCTTCAATTCTGCCACGTTTGGTACGTACACTTCTTCAATTATTTTACGACTTTGTTTAGTTAGTCCTTCGAATTGGTACTAGATAAAACTATACCTTGTTCTCGTTTGCCTTAGATTTTGCATAATCTATTGATATGAAATTTAGCTTTTTTTGGTTATTAAAAATTTTTATAATTTAAATACAAAAACTAAACGAGAACATCAAAAAAGTTGATTTTCCAAAATAAAAAATCTATAATCAATTAAGAATAAGCCCTATGTTGGAGTCTCTCTGGAACTTTCCTCTAGATTTATTAAGAGTAAATTGTGTTGAACGATTTCTAGCAATATCATTTGTAATATTTTGTTTGTTCTATTAGAAACAAAAAATTGTTATAATTATGCAAAAACACTAGTTAAGAAAGTAGAAGCCCTGGCATTGTAGAATGAGGTTGTATGCATTCTGCATGCAGCTTCGTGAGGGATGTCAATGTTTGGCTATTTGAGTTAATACTGATCAGATGTGGTAAAGAGGTTTTGCACTACCCTATTGTAGCCTATGACCTAAGACTCTAGAGCATCCTTTTCCCTCCCCCAGATCAATTGATTTAGCTAGTAAGATCTAATTTAGGCTTATCTGATGATTAATTTCACGTTGAATAATGTTTTTCCCATGTTTACCTACGTGATAGATTAATTAAGAGAAATGAATCTTTATGGAGAAGGACGAATAAATTTGTAGTTTAACTCTTTGACAAATCATAATTGAACACAATTTGCAATTCTTTAAGCTGAAAATTTTATTACAAGAATGGACATAACTAATAGAAAGTCCAAGCCTTTGTTGGTCATTGGTAAATGTCTTCTTCTTTTCAATTGGCTGAAATGCTGGAACTGTCAGCCTCTTGCTCTATTCATTAATGTGTTTGGCTCTTTGACTAAATTGGGTAAAATTATTTTAGCCTGTTTCTATATATAGTACCAGCCTAGTTTTAAAACCCTTTTCCAACTGACTGGGTGGAGTTGCATATAGACCATATGGCGTGCAATTTCATTAGTCACAGTTGTTTGGTACCATAATTAGTAGATTGAGCCTTGACTTCTTTAAATTTTCTCTTTTTAATCCGCTCATCTGCAAAGAAATGAAATTGATTTTTTAGTGTTTGTCAATCACACCTTCTGAAGAATACGTAAAACTTAATCTAATTGTATACATCCAATACACAATGTCTCACTAGTTCATCAAATATTCCTATATATTCATTTCCTTGCTATTCTTATTTATTTTCCACAATGGAAAACTTACTTTGGAGGGATGACCTGCATATATTTATAAGGTTTGGGGGTCAATGTTAAAGTTTTTGATAATTTTTGTGAGGGCAAAAAGTTTATTAATTTGTTACTAACATCTATAAAATCCTTCTAAAATTCTTGGCAAAAATAAGGTAAATTACTTTTTAACCTTATGTGGTTTGATGCTTTACCACATAACCCCCCTTTTTTGTTTCTTATTTATTTATTTATTTTTATTTCCCTTCCATTTTTGTTGTTTCTTATTTGTTTATATTTTACTTCCCTTCCATCATTTTTCTATTTGGAGAAAATTAAAATTTTGTAGGCCAAAATATAGGTTTTCAAAATCATCTCTTCTCTCCAAGAGAGAGAGAGAGGGGAAAAAGAAAAAAAATGTAGTAAAAGGGTTAATTTATTAATTTATTAGTTTTACTTTGACTTTTTACTATTGACTATTAGTTTTAAGGGAAAAATTAATGATGACGCTTTAACCCAAACCATGAGAGAGCTATACATAAGTTTTCAAACCATAAAGAGATTATGTTATAAGGTAAAAGGTAAAAGGTAAAAGGTAATTTACCCCCAAAAAATATAAATTCCTAATGCTTGGGGGCGGTACACCTTAATTGGTTCCTTCCCTCCTGACTAAGATGATTTTTTCACATCGAACCAGGGCAACTTGTGCTTCCAAATCTCCCTCAAAAGTTCGAGTTTTCTTATTTTCTTTGTGTGTGTGGGTGGGGTTTTGTGGTTGGGGGGGGGGGGGGGGGGGGAGAATGAGAGCCAATCGTCTCATGTTTGGCCTGTTATATTTCAGAAATCAAAACTACATGTTGGTACATATCTCAACATAATATATATTTCTTGCAGCCGTGGTTGCACAAGGATTTGTTGCAGTTAATATTACGTTCCGTAATACTGCTGGAGCAGCAAAATACCAAGCTGTGGCTGTTCGAAATGGTGCTGATCTTTCTACATTTTACAACTGCAGTTTTGAAGGTTACCAAGACACATTATACACCCACTCTATGAGGCAGTTTTACAGGGAATGTGACATATATGGAACCATAGACTACATTTTCGGAAATGCCGCTGTTGTTTTCCAGCTCTGCAACATGTACTCAAGACTTCCTCTCCAAGGTCAATTCAACACCATCACTGCCCAAGGAAAAACCGACATAAACCAAAATACTGGTACTTCTATTCTAGATTGCAACATTTTGGCCGCGACTGACTTATCTCTGAGCAATGCAACGGTACAAACGTATCTTGGACGACCATGGAAGAATTATTCCACGACGGTTTATATGGAATCCTTCATGGATAGTTTGATTAATCCTGCTGGTTGGGCTGCATGGTCAGGGGATTTTGCGCTAAGTACATTGTACTATGCTGAGTATAACAACTCTGGTCCGGGATCGAACAGGGTTACATGGCCTGGCTATCATGTGATCACAAGTGCATCTGCTGTTGTTAATTTCACTGTGTCCATTTTCATATCTGGGGACTTCTGGTTGCCTGCTACCGGAGTTCCTTACATTGGTGGCTTTCTTTATGCCTAAAAATCCTTCCATTTGGGCGGGTCTTGTTTTGGTTGAAGCTGGTGCAAGATTAGAAAGACGAAAATTAATAAACTGAGATTTATCTATATAATTTTTAGGATTAATCTTTTCTACACTAACAATGCATACACTGTCAGTTTTGGATGAATGATAACTATGTAAAATTTGAATTTGAAATTTAACTTTTGTACATGTATCATGAATCTAACGGTGATAGTATACACTGTCAGTGAATATAAAATTTACCTTACTTTTTACCTTATATTCTAAACAGTTTAGCTTGGCTAAATAGATAGCATCTAATCTTATTTTACAATGTTGTAATCATATCACTTGAAGGCTTTGGCTTTTAGTCTTTCTTAATGTGAGCTTTGTTTTGGTTGCTAAATCTTATGCCAAACTCCTTGGATCACATGGTGGGAATGGTTGGAGAAAGTGAGGTGATTAATCTTTTCAAGCCAAATATTTCTTGAATAATTAAGTGTGTGGCCAAAGTTTGAGAAAGCTTCTAAGAAGGAAATAAACTGGGGCGAGGCAACTTTGGGTAAACTCATAATCGATTTAATTAAGGTGATAATTAGACTGTAGGATGGAACTTGTATACCGTAATACCCTTTCAATTCGGCTTTATTGAACTTTGGCATCAGAAATGTTTTAACTTCGCTGTAACTATGATATGATTAAAGGCAAAGGAAAAGAGATTTTGCAGCTTATTTTATCAATGATCAAAATCAAAAAACAAAAAAAAATTATTTTGTATGATTTATTTGCACTATAAGAGATGATTTCCTTGCGACCAACGTGGAAAATTATACGAAATAAAATTAACATAAAAGGGTCTTATAGAATCTAAACTTTAGTCTTGTGTGAAGAATAAAGCTCCTAAATGATTAATTCATTTTGATTGCAGTTATATGCTTGATATTGTATGAATCAATTGAAGTACGTATACATGCTTGTTTTGGCCATTATGTAGCACATATTGATAACGTATTGTCGAATGTTCAATTTAACTCACTTTGATTTAAAAAACCATACTATATCTTCTTGCGGTTTTGACTAAATTGAAAATTGAATGAAAACATTTCTTGTATAGCAGGGAGATTATTGATATTTCACACACAACCGTTAAATTGGATGCTTTTTGTCTAATTTTCAATTTAGTCGAAATTACAGGGAATTACAGTGTAAGTTTCTAAATCAGTGGGAGTTAAACTAGACATTCAACAAATCACATGGAATTTTTTGGTATTTTACCTAAAATTTATCCAACACAAGTTTATAGCGTGTGCAAGAAGTGTCCTCCGTAATTTAAGACATTTTTTTGTGTCTAAATGGTTAGATTGGATGTTTGCCGTGTCCTATTCGTGTGATGTGATTGTGTCCATACTTGCTAATAGTTCCACTATATAAGCAAAGAAAACAGCCGAATGTTAATCACCACTTGCTAACCATAGTAAAAACATCTCTAACTCTCCATACTAGTTTCTCTCTGAGCCTCATGTTCTATAACAGAATAACTACTAAAAGTTTCACATACTGATTTACACACCACCTATAAAACAATCTTTCTAGTAATTCTCCAGGGCCAACAGCATCCTGCAGGCTAATAGATAGCTTGAAAGGGGAGGGTCACAAAGTAGCTGTTCTGGCCCTTCTCCACTGAACATCAGGTTAATAATTCGTTCTATTAGCCACAACCTTTCTGAAAAAGTTATAAGAAAAGTGATTTCATTTGGCAGTTGTTGATAGCTATACAATTGCCAAATATGGCTGGCCAGGCCAAGAAGAAATTTGCCATTCTTGGCGTTGCTTCACTTGTCCTAGTGGCTATGGTGGTTGCCGTCACCTTGGGCACCCAAAACTCCGACACCGACAACTACAATCACCAAGAAGTTTCTGACTCCCAGAAGGCCATCCAGACAATCTGTGAACCTACAGATTACAAAGAGACTTGCATCAAGACCCTACAAGCCGAAGCTGGAAATTCCACAGATCCCAAAGAACTCATTCAGGCTGCATTCAAGGTTACCACTAATTACATCAACGAAGCAGCCAAGAACTCAACTGTTTTGCAAGAGCTTCAGAAAGATCCCAGAACCAAATTGGCTCTTGAAAACTGCAAAGAGCTTGCACACCAGGCTGTTGAGGATCTTGAAAGATCTTTTGCCAAGTTCCAAACTTTTGATTTCAGCAACATAGATGACATGCTTGCTGATATCAAGGTTTGGCTCAGTGGTGCCCTTACATATCAACAGACATGTCTGGATGGTTTTGAAGGTGCCGAGGGAGATGCAGGAGAGAAAATGAGGCAATCTCTGGAGACTAGTATGGAACTGACAAGCAATGGTCTTGCCATGATCAATGACATCTCTTCAGTCCTCACAAGTTTGGAACTTCCTGCCTTCACAAATCGTCGTCTCCTATCTGATGATATCCTCGGTCACGGTATGGACATTTTACCTTCTTGGATAGATGAAGGAAGGCGCAGGCTCCTTCGAGCTAAGCCAAGTAAAGTTAAACCTGATCTCATTGTTGCCAAGGATGGATCCGGCAATTTCACGACGATCAACGAGGCACTCCTGAATATCACCAAAAATGAAGAAAAACGATTTGTGCTCTACATCAAAGAGGGTGTCTACGAAGAGAAGGTGACCTTTCATAAGAACTTGCTTCATTTGACGGTTATCGGTGATGGCCCAACCAAGACAAGGATTACTGGAAAATTGAATTTCATTGATGGAGTTCCTACTTACCACACAGCTACAGTCGGTATGTATTCTCTCCCTTTTTTTTTTTCTTCCAATTTTTATGATACATTGCCTTGGTTTACTAATAATATATCAAACAAAGGACACAACGCCAGTAATTCAAATGGGAATGTAACTTTTTCCTTTTTGGATTTCTAATCTTGTGAGAAATATCTTTGAATGCAGCTGTGCTTGGAGACTTTTTCATTGCCAGGGACATTGGGTTCGAGAATGCTGCTGGCCCTGAAAAGCATCAAGCCGTGGCAGTGCGTGTTGGAGCTGACAAAACAATTTTCTACAATTGCCATTTCGATGGCTTCCAAGATACTCTCTATGCACACACCTATCGCCAATTCTACCGCAACTGTAAAATCTCTGGAACCATAGATTTTGTATTTGGTGATAGTGCTGCCGTGCTCCAAAACTGCACATTGGAGGTCAGAAAGCCTCTGGACAATCAACAGTGTATCGTCACAGCACAAGGCAGGAAGGACGCGCGCCAGCCAACAGGTCTGGTGCTACAGAATTGCAGCTTTGTGGCCGATCCAGCATATTTCCCATACAGATTTCAACTCAAATCATATCTTGGCCGTCCATGGAAAGAATTCTCAAGAACCATCATCATGGAATCTTTCATTGATGATTTGATCCAGCCGGAGGGATGGTTGGCCTGGAATGGCTCTTTTGCTCTCGACACACTCTTCTATGCTGAATTCAACAACAGAGGACCTTCCTCCAATAAGATGCTCCGTGCTCAATGGAATGGTGTTAAGGAGCTTCCATCATCTCGAGTTGAACGTTTTCTTGCAGCCAAATTCATCGACGGCAATCACTGGGTAAAATCAGCTCATATCCCCTACAACTCTGGATTCATTTACCCACCACCACAGGAGGATCCCAGTGTTAAATACTCCCCTGTAGCACCAGAAGAAACCAAAGACTTAGGCTCAGACAGAAGCAAGGAGGCATTCTATTTCCGTCAACCAGCAGCAACTGATAATGCAGACATTGGATCTGCATCAATAGCAGCCCCTCCTCTTACAAGCTATGGCCTTCCTCCAGCTTTGAGCCCAGTTGCCGCTCCAGCTCCCGCTCCCATTCCCACTCCCACTCGCAAACGGAGATCAGGTTCACGTCTTAGGCGGCTTATAGCAAAGATTTGGTGACATGTTGGCATCTGTAATCCGACGGTAGAATATTCCAGTGATCAAATCGCAATGAACTGTAAGATTCAATTTTCCCATGACAATGCAGACAGCTCGAAGGAATCAAGTGTAGAAATCTCGAGTTAAAAAGACTTTTTTTTTTTTTTTTTGGAAATAACCAATTGTGTATTTTTTTTTATCCCTTTTGTAATTTCGTTTTCTTCACTTAATGTTAAGTTCATGGCCAATTTGTAGTAATTTATATTCTTTTTTTTTTTTTTGGAATATGGTAGTAGTAACAGTAGTAATTTATATTCGTTTATGGTTTATCATATATATCAAGATTTTTGTTTTAATGTATTGCCATTATATTTCTGAACATATATTTCAAATGCTTAATAACATAATTCCGTATTAACATAGGGGAGAAAAAGTAGTAACTTTTGTTTGTGTCTATATATATATATATAGAGAGAGAGAGAGAGAGTAGCTACTAGCATTCATCTCTTTTTACCATTAGTTTCTTGCTTGTCTAATAATATCCAGACTTCAATGTCCTTTTGATACTTGGCTATGAGTCTTTAAGTGCAAAACTTGTCTTGGCTGTATACGGCAAATCTCATAGGTTTTCATGCGGAAAAGGAAAGGTATTTGAAAAATGACATTTTTTGAGGGATATAAGTTCTTCATGTGAGGTAACGTAGAAAACAAACAATTAGCTTGCTCCATCTCCTAACCAATAAAATAAGCCAACTCAGTTCATGCGAGGGTGAGAAATCAATGAATCATAAGAAGAAGAAGAAGAAGTGATTCATATGTTGCTTGGGTCATAATTCAGTTATGGGTTAATGATAAAATCATCCCATTAGTCACTGGCAAATTAATACCACTATGATATTTTGCATAGCCAATTAGGACCACAAAAATTGATACATAAAATTTAGGAAAATGTTATTTGCACTTCCACTATCGTTTTAATCACATAGTTTTTATTTATTAAATTATATGATAAAACAAAATGATGGGAGTGCAAATAAGAAAAAATGAAGTCCAAATAGGCTTTTCCCAAATTTTATTATAGAAACAAGAATTTACAAACCAATTCAAGATCAGCTACAAGTTTGTTAGAGAGACAAGAGTTCTGTAATTTGTTAATAAAAATTATACCTACAGATGACTGTGAAGTATGTCTGCAGGGTGTTTGAGGCATTCATTTGATTAAGTTCATCCATTTGCCTGTTGAAAAACTTAAACTTAATCATGAAAGTGGCTAAATGCATGCAAGGGAAAACACATGAAAATTAATGTGACAATTTAAATGTAAATTATGTATCAGGCAGTGTATGTTAACCATGAAAATATCTATAATTTTCCTATATTAACACAAACTCAAACCCTTCAACACTTTTCCTTCAAACAAAAAAAAAAAACCCTTCAACACTTTCAAAAGAACAGAAGTGAGAGCACAAGATTTCTAATTTGTAGCTAGAAAAGTAAATAAGAATCTTCGTATTTTGTCTCAAACTGAGCTCTTGATTCACAAAGCTTTCTTTCCTACTTTTTGGTCCACTATTCCCATGTCAAAAATAGGTTTCAATCGAATATTGACTCACGACGTACTTACATCATCATGAAGGCCTTAAACCCAAGGATCTTCATTTGGGAACAAACAAAATGAAAGTGAAAAAAGGGGGGCTAAAAAAGAAATTTATAGCAAAATATGGTGCTTTTAGATTTTTTTTTTTTTTTTAAATTATTGTGACACTTTTCTAATAAATATATTGATGAGATTTAAAAAATGGTTAAAATAGTTTTAAAAAACACTATACAAATGAAAGTTTAGTCTAAGCATCATCACCTTCAAGAATTTAATGTTTACATACAAATAAGTCTCATTTAGTTATAAGCTAAGGGAGTTTTATGATCAATGCAATTTCTCCTTTATTTATAGGGAAGGAAATGAGGTGTGTCATACGCTAGCAAAATTCACTTTGAAGCTAGTTAATGATGTGTATTGAGAAACAAATTTCCCGGGTTGGATAAAATATCTAGCACGAAAGGATTGTGAGGGCAGTTTGTCCCTTTTGTAAAGCATACTTGTATTATCAAGTTTTAAATCAATACAAATGTTATCGTTTTGATAAAAAAAAAAGTTATATGGAATTGCATTCTTTTCCCTCTTTTGTACAACATATTGATCTACTTATTGAATACAAATAAAATATTTTTGTATATGTTCTTAGAATTTCTGAAAATATGTATTGCAAATCAAACTAACATTGCTAAAAATTTATGAAGTTGAAATTACAAACACCACCAAGTTAAACTAAAAATTTAAAATCTTGCTACTTCGCAATTATTACAATGACATTATTAGTTTTAATATCCATATCACAGTGTAGAGA
This sequence comes from Coffea arabica, assembly GCF_036785885.1. Classification (NCBI taxonomy): domain Eukaryota; kingdom Viridiplantae; phylum Streptophyta; class Magnoliopsida; order Gentianales; family Rubiaceae; genus Coffea; species Coffea arabica. Next base: position 71,315,725 of record NC_092313.1, on the reverse strand, counting down.
GTTGTCCATCATATTTCTTTTTTAAAGTTTCACATCAAATTAGAGAGCCATCCAATATAATTTTTTCCCATTATTCTAGATTCCTTATAATCTAGTCAAAACCATATTAAACTTTATTCAATTTTTTACTAGTTTTTTAAGTTTGATTAAAGATAACAAAACTTTGCAGGGTTCGTTTTAGGAAAAAGTGCAGTCATTGGAGTAAAATTTAGAAAATTAAAAATAGCAGTCCTAGTTGTACACTTGTACTAGGTACAACAAAGCAAAGAAAGGTTAAAAATTAAAATAAAGAAAAAAAAAAAAGCACAAAACCCTTGTTACCACGTCGTTTAAGTCCCAACCGTTCACCAGTATACCAATCGAAAGTCGAAGCTCATCCCAGATTTTGCAAAAGGAGAAGAGAACTTCCCAAATCTCTGGCGTAAGTATGCCGGCCTCCTCCACCTCTTCATCCTCGGCGTCCTCTTCATCGGACAACTCGTCGGATTCTTCGCCTCGGCGCCACCGTCGTCGCCGCCGTCAACGCCGAGACAAAGACAAAGACCGAGACGAGCTCAAGGTCAGCAAGAAAAGCCACCACCGCTCTTCTGAATCCAAACGGCGTCGTCATAAGCGCCACTCCTCCTCGTCCGACCGATACTCTTCTTACTCCTCTTCCGCTTCATCGGATGATGATTACAGGTCTCATTTTTTTTTTCGACCCTTCCCTTTGATCTTGTATTTTAATTATTTCGAAAAGAAAATCTCCCCTCTGTTATTTGATGAAGTTTGGATTTTTCTTTTCTCGGAAATCTGTAGACTGACGTTTGTTCTAGGATGTTACGGATTGCATTTGGTTGTTTTGGGGATTGTAGTTCTTTATTTTTTCTTTTTTTGTTGTGGGGGGGGGGGGGGGGGGGCGTGATTTATTTAATTTAGATTCTTTTTCTAAGGTTGCATTTAATTTTCGTGAATTCTGCCTTGTAAAAAAGCAGTGAAAAATGCAACGGGTGGTTGGGTAGAGAAGATTTTAGCTTCTTGTTCTGAAAATAATATTGAGCTTTTAGTAAGCTAAAAGGAAGCTATAGATATGTAGGAACATCTAAGAATATTCTTTAGCTGGAAGTAAGCAGTGCTAGATTAAACATACTATTAGCTATGAAATCCGACCTTTAGGGTAAGGTAGACCATTGTTGTCATCTACTTGCTAATTCAAGCTGCAATACAAGGAGGCATAATGGAGGCGTTCATAAAGGCATTACTTAGGTCACTTTGGTGCCTTGACAGTCTGCGACAGTATATAAACCTTGTATTTGCGGTGGTTTATTGTTTTTTACTTTTCTGTCTAGGCTTGGGGTTAGAAACCTTGTTTTGAGGGTACGAGCTTTGTTGTTTATGACCTAAACTGTTTTAATATCATTTTTCAAGGATATTCATTCTCTTTCACTTTGTTTTCAACTTCAGCGTGGGCTCCCCTTGGGCAACCTACGCACTTGTTGTAGTTAGGAGACACTTGCTGTGAAGGTGTTTGTAATGTCAGTTGAATGTAAGTCTAGTCACTTGCTTGAAATCATTTATTAATTCAATGCAAAATTTTCGGCTTTGCCTTTGTCAAAATTTTTCTTCGATTTTTCCTTATGAGATGGTGGTACCAATTTGAACTTTATACTTTCAACTATTCTTAGCTTGAATAGAAAGCTTTCATAATATAGAGGCGGTGCAGTCAGCAGATACTGCTATGAAGAGAAGGGACGGGGACGGGGGATAATATGCTGCCTATATTTTGCCATTTTGTTGATGATTTTTATGCCTCTCCACCTTGGGCAAAGAGTAGATGAAACTCATAATATAAAGATACGCAAATAGGTTAGATAGATACACAAAATTAACTATTTCATAGGTTGAGCAGACTAATAGAATGCAAATTATATTAAACAGACAAAACATGGAATGCTAGGAATCAATAACTTGTTCACTCCATGAGATGGTGCTCATTCTATTGGATCTGATTTTAATTTGTCTATTGGTAACATGGTTACCTGGTACTGAGCAAGAAATGGTAGAAGCTTGGTCAAGATTCCTTAATACGATTTGCACTGGAAATACAGTACTATCGCATTAGCCTAAATCAGTTCAAATTTTTCACAAGTCTCTTCAAAATTGTTTAATACTACCATGTGGTCAACTTCTTTTTAGCTATAAAAGTTGGAACTGTATTTTCCTGAAGCCTGCTTCAAGTCTGATCTCTTACTTGTTCCAAAAGTGCAGGAAATCTACATTAAAAAACTGGAAAGTAATTGGTAGTTAGGAGGTTTCCTAGTATCTATAAGGTTTCTTAAAATGCTTTTAATTCTGTTTTCGTTTGATCCGATGTTAAAGGGGGTTGCTTGGTTTATTGCGGTCTAAAGATGGGCAGATCATCTTACTTATTAGGCAATCTCTGTAAGGCTTACCTAAAAGTTCTCTGCTCTGTTAATAAACTCATTATGCCGTGCATTAGAGGGTCTGTACATTATGTTGTTCTCAAATGATGCCATATTGCACTTTGGCTTTTCCCCCTCAAACACAAGGAACTTGAATTTGAATTTCTATTAATGTATATATGCTGCAGATTGAAAAAGTGACTTCGAATTACTATTTGGTTTAATTAAACTATAACTGGAACTTGGAGATTTCGTCTCATGCCATATTTTTTGTTATTGCAGTTCCTCTGATAGTGAACATGAAGCATCAAATCGTTCAAAGAGGCACAAATCGAGTGACAGACCCAAGAAGGTTGTCTTGAATAATGACTTTATTTACTTTCCATTGGTTACTATTCCTCTCCCATTGTGTAACCTTCTAATGGCTTCTGATCTTTCAGAGCAAGGATAAAGAGAAAAGGAAAAGCCATCAGCATAAACGTCACAAGCACAAAGTCAAAGAGGTAGATTACTGGTTCAGCTTTGGATTAGAGTGATCACATCCCTAATTTTGTGATTGAAACAACCTTCTTAGCCATGTTAAGAGTTCTCTCATGTGTGGTAGTTTATTGGTTTTGTTTTTATGAATTGGTGTATACTTTTTTGACGTGACTCTTATAATACTTTCTGTCTGTTTTAATTAATGGCTCTTCGAAATTGGAGCTGGGTCTGTGGCATGATGATGGGGTGGTTGATTGGCTTGCTTGGATGTTGTTTCTGCCTCGGATTTTATCCTGGTAATGGGAGCTATATATAGAAGCAGCAGGAGGAGAGTAGCAGCCCTGTGCAGCTGTCTAAGGTTGTCTTTTCGCCCTCAAAGATTTCCTTTTGAAATTTGCTGCTTAAGTTTTGTTTTCCTCTGTGAACTAATTTATATTCTGGGTACAATACAGTTTCTGGGACGAGACAAAGATGACGGTGTCCGTCGTAGTGCTGTCTCTGGCAAAAAGGTAGATGTCCGGCTTCTTAAAATTAGCACAATATAGTCATCTAAATGTAAAACATTAATGCAAACTGGTGTCTAGGAGGATTTCATGACTCTATATTGTGCGTAGATCTTCTTACTGAAATATGAAAAAGTCAGATGAGCTGACTCAATGCTTATGCTAGAAAAGATTTGCTTTCTACTGGTTGCATTTGATTCGCATTAAGTAGCTTTAGATTGTCATATATATTATCAGGAAGGCGCCTCAGGTTATATCGTGTTCTTGACTTGTAGATTCTATTAAAGCTTGAGAAATCAAAGGAGGACAAAATGGCAGAAAATAATCGGAACAAGCTACTGAATTTCTTGAATGCTAGTTATGATTGATCAGGGACCCCAGAAAGGTTTCCTGGAATGGGATTTCTTGGGGCAGATGATTGAAGCTGTACGACATTCATGAGGATTCAAAGGCACTCCATATATTAGTTAATTACAAGATATGGAATTGTGTTCTTTCTCCACCTCATGGTTTTTTGAGAACTTATATGGTTGTTGTATCATTATTATTATTATTATTATTTTTGACATTGTATCTCGATTTTGCATTTCTGACATTCAGCGTTATACGACTCCTGATTTTGCGTTATTTAGTTGTATCAAAAGCTGTTACATCAAAACTGTTTTGGTGATCTTTTGGGGCATCCACAGCCATCTTCCCTGGCTTTTATATTACAAATAGATAAGGCCCCGGACTGGAGTTAAAAAGAAAATTGGGAAGGTTGTTATCATCAACTGATTGAGGTGCTGATCAATTATAGTATAAAATGTGCCGCAAGATGTTCCAAGATAAGTTTTCTTGATCCGCATCCAATACTTTGATTTAACTTCAAGCAATGTCCGACTCCGAACTATATTAGCATGTTATTTTGGGATGCAAGTTAAAGAATCTTTTACCTTAAATATGCTCTTTTGGATTGCTATGTTCAATATTTTCATTGTACTTGCAGGCCGTGTAAGTTTGTTCATTTGTAGCGCTATTTTTGTGATAACATTAATCTTCGGAATGCATTCCATAGAATGCCATTTTGCAGATGTAATATACAGCCTTGCGTTGCCATACTAGATCAAGAATGGAAATGAAGTAGTTTGAGAGATTTAGAGGATGCCTTTATTTTTCCCCCAAAACGATAAACTTTCATCGCATAAAAACTGTGTTACAAAATTCTGAGCAACTGCTCTATCATATCTTCCTTGGTTAGCGTATTGAGCCAAGTTGGGAAGTTTCTTTCCCAGGTTACAACAGTAATCAAGCTCAGAGCAAAATTTGCCAGCGTATGACTAACTACATTGTCTATTCTTCTAGTGAAAGAGAAAATGCAAACATCAAACTCGTTCTTCAACTTGATAATATCCTTCAGAATTGTAGTGCAGTACACATTCTCAGCAGAGTTTTCTTGCAGCTTCCCTACTACATTTTTGCAATCTGATCGAATCTTTATTTCCTTCCATCCTTTCTGTTTAGCTTTCATTAAGGCCATTTGTATGGCTAATTCTTCTTCCACAGTTGGTTCTGAAGAACATTTTTGAGGAATTGCCCACGTGGAGATCAGTTTCCCTTCTGAGTTTCTAGTCACTATACCCCATCCAGCTTTCCCTCTTGATGTCTGTACCGCTGCATCTATATTGATTCTGATGCATTTCTCCCTTGGTGGAACCCATCTTTTATCTTCTTCTTTAGGCTCTCTGATCTCCTCTTGTTCCATTGTAGCTGTTTGTGCTTCTTTGCACTCTATCCATTCTGATATGGCCTTGTTGATCTGTGTCATTGGTTGTCTCTTCATTGTGTTGAACTGGAACTCGTTCCTCACCTTCCAAATCTGCCGTAAAATATTGATGGTTAAAGCAATATGATCATGACCATTTTCTCTCTGGGTCACTCCCAGAAGCTCAGTGCCAGAAGTTGTCTCTATACTTTTTCAGTCCATCCCATTTTATAGGAGCACATTTCCATATTGCTTCTGCATTTTCACAGAAGAAAAACATGTGCTCTAATGTTTCCACTTGATTGCCACAGACACTTGCACGTTGTTCTCCTTTTCCCATCCTAGTCTTTATCACTTCATTCACAAGTAGAAACCCCTTTAGGGATTTCCATATGAAGTGCTTCAACTTATGTTTCACATTCGTTCCCCCCCAACAGTTTCCATATTCTTGTTCTGCTCTCATTTCTGCTACTTTCTCCACCTATGATACTCCTGGATATCTTCTTTCTTTTCAGTTCCCTCGCCAGCATATACCCAAATCTTACTGTATACCCACCAGTTGGTGAGTGAAAACAATAGAACCTGTCTTTTGCCTTGCATGTACTTGGAGGGATTTTTAGTACTTCTCTTGTATCCTCACTGAAAATGGACTCTATCAATTGCTTGTTCCAATTTTCATTTGTGATCAGCTCTCTTACTTTGCTTATATATCTCCCCCAGTGGTGGTGATGACTTAACCAAGCCATTTTCTCTCCCTAGAAGCCACTTATTGATTATGAAAGAAAAAAGGGAAAATTATAGAAACCTCCCCTAAGGTTTTTGACAATTTCACTGGCCTCTTCTGAAGATTGTATTTATATACAAATCTCCCCTAAAATTTAACGTTTTGATAACAAAGTTAGTCTAATTAGAAAAATAATATTAAAAAAGTACTTTAAGAAGAAAGATGAAAATTTTATTTCATAAATGCCCCTTATGTATGTATATAAATCGTATTAGTAAAAGAATAAAAATAATTAAAAGTTAGTAATAATTAATGAACACATTTCATCACTCAAAAAGTTTATATTTAATAAATTAGACAATACAAATAAGCAACAAAACTACACTAATAATTACAAAATTCAATAAAATAGACCAGTCATTTCTTTTAACTTGATGTTTGATATGATTCTTGTGATTTTGAATAGAAAAATTTTTAAATTTTGTCTTTCTTTTCCCTCATTTCTTCCTTATTTTCATGAAATTACTTTACAATTGTCTCATTTATTTCCATAAAATTACTTTACAATTGTCACAACTTTAAAAGTTTCAAAGAAAATTGAAATGAGAGAAAAGAAAGGCAAAGTTTGAAAAATTTTTTGTTCAAATTACAAGAATCATAACAAATATTATGTTAAAAAAGATGACTAGTTTGTTTTGCCGAATCTTGTAATTATTAGTATAGTTTTGTTACTTATCTGTGCTGTCTAATTTATTAAATGTGAACTTTTTGAGTGGTTAAATGTGCATATTAATTATTTTTAATTATTAATTATTTTTATTCTTTTACTAATATGACTTATGTCCATGCATAAGGGGTATTTACGAAATAAAAGTTCTAACTCTCTGCTTAAAGTACTTTTTTAATGTTACTTTTTCTAATTGGACTAACCTTTTTATCAAAATCTTAATTTTAGGGGAGGTTTGTGTACTTTTACAAACTTCAGAGGAGGCTAGTGAAATTGTCAGAAACATCCGGGGAGATTTCCGAAATTATCCCAAGAAAAATGGATGAAAGGCAGGAGGGTTCAAAAGGAAATAAGAAGATGCATATGAGGGCAATAGCGTCATACAAAACTTGGCCCGGGAAACCTTTGATCCCCCAATCTTTGTATAAATACTAGCAGCCCAGGCCAATGACTTCGTTTTAGGGTTCGAGACCCCGCCATGCGGCCTCCTCATCTTCACCATTGTTCTGTATCTCTTCTTCATTTTGTCTTGGGTTTCTTCTCAGCAGAAGCTTCTTTTTTTTTTTTTTTTGGTTTTCTGTTCTTGTTTTACCTTTACTCTGTATCTCTTCTTCTTTTCGTCTTCGTTTTTTTTCCCAATAGCAATTTCTTTTTTGATTTTTTTTTGGTTTATTGTTTCTGGTTTATCGCACATAGTTCTTCTTGGCAATTCAATCACAACAGTTTCCAAGATTTTATCTGTGCGTAAAGAAATCATCCATTCTGCTTGAGCTTTCTCCCCATGAAACTGTGGAGCTATGCTTCAATGGTAATGGCTGACACCTCAACTATGACATTGTTCTTTCCCCTATAGAAAATGATATAATTTTTTCTTTCAAAACGTCCGAATCCTTGTCTTGCCATAATTGGCAAGAAATGGAAACAAAGTCAATTTTTTTCTTTTTGGGTAATGCCCCTTTGATTTGAAGGCCAAGTTTATAAATTTGACACGTTATTGTCTTTTCTTTTTCATTTTTTGCACATAAACTCTCAAATGAGGCATTAGCTACGAGGTGCTTGGTCATATCAATGCTATGCTTGTACTACTAGTTATTGATGTATTGTTTGTGTTCTGCAAATTGAAAATAAAGAGTGGCACTTGGCTCCTAATCAAAGATTAATCGTTATGAATCTAACTCTTACTCTTTATTTGGATTGCATCTTTCTAGATTTTTTCTAGAAAAATTATTATAACGATTTAATATATGTGAAGTAAAAATATAATTAAAAACTGTGTTCACGGAAAACGTAATAATTTTTCTTTGAAAAATTGCAGTGCAAACAACATTGAAGGATTTGTAGATCATCTCAAATGAAAAAATTGGATTAACTTCTTATATATAGATAGTGTAGTGATTTTTGTACACTAATAATTATGAATACATTATTGTATTTTTAAATTTGAATTCATGTTATCTGGTAATGATTTAAATTTATAACTGTAAAATATATTTATACTAATAGTGTACACAAAAATTTATTTTCAAAAATTTGACCTGAAAAATGTACACAATGTATAAAAATTTTACTCTAAAATTTGACAAAAAAAATCAAATCAAAAGAAGTAAAAAGATGTAATGTTTTTTTACCCCTTTTATAAGAGAGACGAAAAAGGAGTCAAGAGAAGTATGATGGACGGATCAGATGTTTTATTGCATCGAGGGACAGCAGCCCAACCCAAACCCATCATTGTCTTGCTGCCCAGTTTCCGACCTCAACTAAGCTTGTTTTGGATTGGATCTAACTCTCGTATGTAACATTGGCGTATTTTTTATGAAATGAAAAATTTGACCAAAAACTCTCAAATTAAAAGAAGTTTAATTGTCTTAGGAAATTGAATGAAAAGGAGTAATATGAATGGATAACGTTTTATTGCATTCCAGGGACAGGAGCCCAACCCAAACTGAACCAACTGGGTGGGTTTTTGGCCCATTCCAACCCTACAAATCTGTCAACTGGCAATCCACAACATCTACAACAAACTTTAGGGGCCTGGACCCGTGACAAACATTTTACCTTACGAAAATAATTTTAGGGAGATTTTACGGTCCTTTTTGATATCATATGCCCAAGTTAAATTCACTGTTAGATAGTGAAAAAGATGTTAGTGGCTCTTAAATATTAACAATTCCAAAGATTTAAAATCCAAACTATTATTTTTATTGAAAGATACAAGTTGAAGGGATAGTATTCAAAAGGGACCATAGAATTTTTCATAATTTAAACCAAGTAAAATTAGGGTTTGGAATCTGTTCTTGACCCAACAAAGAAAAAAAAGAAAACTTAAAAATTTGGGGAATGCTGAATTCTATTTTCCTCTTAAAGAAGTCTAATGAAATGTTTAACTATATCCCCAAAACCCAATCTAGCTAGTAAAGACATTAGGTAAGGTTCCTAGTTCAACTCTTAAACTCTCATCATTTTTCCCTTATCCCTTGTAAGGCTTAAGCTTAGAGTCTTCCCTTGTAAAAATAGTAACAATAGAAATTGCTTAACTTCTATAGTGTGAAAAAATCACTGCAATACTTTCTTTTCCAATTTGGCAAAACGCAACAAGTACTTTAGACAAAGGAGAAAATAAAGTAATTTAGGTAAGCTAATTCTGTACAAATTTATTCTTAAGATTACAAATAACCCACATGTTGAGAATATTACAAATAATCAGTAAAACTAACCCATAAAATAGTGAGAACTACAACGCAATAATATTGCACACTCACTCATAATATTGCATATTCCCTCGAATTCTCCTTGATCCAGTTGAGCCCTTCTCTATTATAGGCTAGAATAGGAGTAATGTAACAATTAGTGACTGATCCAAAAAAAAAAAAAACAAAGAACTCATAAAGAGTGGAAAAAAATTGCTTATAATGAAATTTGAATTGAGAATTTTTTAGTCTTAGGGCTTGAATTTTAATCACTAAATCAATGATTGGCATATATATATATATGAACATTTTTAACATGCATGATCAGCTTGTGGAGGTTCAATTTTAACATGCATGATGAGTGTGGGCCGTGGGAAGGTTAAGGAAGAGTGGCCAACTCTAGGCTCCCGTTCTAAACAGAGGATAAAAAATCCACAAACACAAATGAGTTAGACATTTAGATTTGAATATCTTATGAAATGAGAGTATACTACTGTTACGGTATAAGGTCCAACAAGCTACTTAGGAATCTATGGACAGAAACATCATGATTTCAAGTGCCTAACCCTAGACGGATTGACATTTGTTGGAGCTCATCTTCATTTATATTGATTTTTCAGATTTTTTGTATTTATTAATCTCAAATTTATATATATATATATTTGTGTCATTTTTTATTTAATGTATTTCTAGTATTTAATACAAATTTATTAAATAAAATGATTTTTAAAAGGAAAAAAGAATAAACTCTACGCGAATCGGTCGATACTTGAATGCTCAAAATTATTCCGTCTTCCTCCTCATTTACTCCCCCATTCATTTACATCTGTGCTCTATAATTTTCCTTTAGTGCCATCACAAACCATAATTATGCGGTCCCATTCCAAATTTCCGATGCATTGATATGTTCATACTACTTTCCTTATTAATGCTGCTACTCCTTTCAAAACATTTTTCTTCCTTTCTTATCGACTAGCGATTGGATGATGCTAAATCAGATAACTCAACTTGAACTTGCGAACAACTCGGTCAATAACTTGACTCGGGTTCGTTTTGACCGAGTTTGAGTTTGAATTTGAATTTGAACTACTCATTTGATCTCACGAGTCAAGTTCGAGTTCCAATATTTTGTGTTAGAAAGTTTGATGAGCTTAATCAAGTTTTTTATAATATATATATATATTTAATTTTTTATATTTATTATTGTGAAATGTCAATAATGTCTTTTATTTAAGATTATATGTAAAATATTAATTTTTATTACGTGAGCTCGATTAGACTCGAATAGGCTCAATTGATTTTGATTTAATTCGATTAAATTTAATTAAATTCAAACTCAAGTAAGGTAAATTGAAATCAAGTTTGAGATTGAACTCGAGTTCGACTTCTAAAAGCTTGATGAGCTCAGGCTTGAACTTGACCTCAGTCATTTTACCTATCTCGACTCGGCTCGTATGCACCCTACTAGGGATATTGCCAGAGCTAAAATCTTTCTGCCGGATCAATTTTGCACCAAATGCCCAAACTATCCTTACGGCCAGAGCTAAAATCTTCCTGCCAGAGCAATTTTGCACCAAATGCCCAAACTATCCTTACTCGGTAACTTGTGGCTGTATGGAAAACAAACCACTTTTCTTTCTGCCACTAGTCTCTGTCTTTCTGGGCAGTTCCATCTTTGTTTTTACATCTCTCAAATCCCAGTACCTCCATCCCCCTTCGATGATAAGATTGATCTTTGTGTGCCACCCTTTTGTCTCTCCCCTTTCGCTACTCTTCTATTTTGGTTCTTGGACAGCAAAATGAAATTCATAAAATAATCCATTTATCTTTTTGTTATTTTCTCCGTAAGAAGGATATGGGAGTTGTAGATTTAGGGTGTTTTATCGACAAACATAACTTTGATAATTTTATAAACCGTAATACAAGAAATATACTTTTTTTTTTCAGAGACGACAACTGTTATATAACCTAATATATATTACACTAGAGGGAGGAGACGGACCTAAAGAGGCCTAGAAGTAACTCGGAGGGGACTGAACCACCACCGGATCAGACGGGTGCACTATGTACCCGCCTAGATTTTTTCGAAGCCAAGCCACTTTAAATGTGGCATTTGGTGGGAGGCAAGGTTCAAACCTTACCTCCCACCCCACCAAACCTTAATGATTGGGTGGTGGCCACCAGCCTTTGGGCTGGTGGTTTAATACAAGAAATTTACTTGGCATATCTAAATTGTGGGTTTGGTCAAAAGGGAAAGCTTTGGGATACTAAACAAAAGACAGAACGGTTAGGGATTTTGGGCAGCAGATAAACAGGCTTGGATTGTTATTTTTTTTTCATTTGGCAACTCGTTTATGAATGTTTCTAGCTGGACTGGTGTTGAGTTTCATGTTTGCGGCTTTGAATACTGCGAGGGCATTATCACTATGAAGCTGCTGCAAGTCTTTATGGGAGGAAGAGGAAGTGTGAATTCAGGGAATAGAGGAAGAAGAAAGGCCCGCATGGCTTGGAAAACACTTACTGTTAACTCATCTGCCAATAGAGGGTAGTTAAGGTATTTGGAGTAAAATTGCCATGACAGAAAAATAATAGTATTTTTTTTGCCAAACACAATAGATTCTATGCTACACCTGTTCCTACTTTAGAGTCTAGATTAGGGGAAGAGGGGATCCAAAGGGACTAAAGGAAGAATTCGAAGGGGATTGAACCATCATCGATCCAGCACCTGTTGGCGAATTTTTTTTTGGAAATTTTGCATTTTTTAGAATGTAGGTAAAGGGATTTGATCCTTTACCTATTCTCATTCTCCTTGGTGGTCAACTATTCTAGAAGTAGTTGGTTTTGACAGAAAAATAATAGCTCTGGCAATATAACAGTTATGTTTGGATAGCAAATTTTTTCAAAAAAATTTTTCGCTTGCATCATAAATACATTTCTCAATCCACCTTTTTATATTCCCAATCATCTTTTTATCTCACATATATCACATTACAAAAAGTATTACAGTAATTATTTTTATCCCAATTATTTGGAATAATACTCTATCCAACCATCCTTATCATTGAAAATTTTTCCTTTCAGGTCGGAACAAGGAAGGAAGAAGCCAGAAATGAATTTCAGATAATGAAAATTAACCACTATATCTTAAGGTTAAAGATGGAACTCTAACAGCATTATCTGATTTTGACGGAAAAAAAATCTCATAACACTAAATAGAACTTTGACTATATATATATACTAGGGGAAAAAACCCGCGCAACGCGCGGGAGTTTAGTGCTTGTAATTAGAGATGGTTAATAATTATTAATTGGTATTTTGTAGTATAAGAATTGAAGTATGACAATTTTATTATGTAATATTAAACATAAAAATCATTAGTCAAAATATATAATATGCAATGAAACATAATTATAAGATACGATCAACCACTTTGCATCTAACCTAGTTGAATAAAAAACCTACCTATATCGGCTCATGCACTTTAGGAATATTAAAATCTGTTATTTAGTTTGAATTTAATCTTGATATGAGGGCAATCCACCACATTATCTTGTCATACAAGTGAGATTTGGACAATTACATACTTAAAAAAATCATTGCTGGTGGAATTTCGGTTCTTGCAAGCCAAATTCTTGATTTTATATTGATTTTAAGGATATATCATCACGAAACCTCCATATTGACCAATCAATCAATTATGATTTATTGTATGGTTTAGGGCATATAGCAAAGAATCTCCTTCTCAATAAGGGTTACAATCACGAAACATCAGTTTTTGAGTTAATTGCAAAGATATACAACACCTAACACTCTAATTTAGAGAAATAATTACCTCAAAAAAGTACTAAAGCATCTTAATCCACTCAATTCAAGAAAATAATTAAAAGTAATGAAATACATACTTTAGATTTGCAGCCAAATAGTTTTAAGTAGATAGTTAAACATATTGACAAATCAAATGAAGTGAAAATTTGCCTAGATGGAATCATCAATAAAATAGTAAACGATTTGAAAATTACCATAACTAATACTCCCTCCGTCCCACTTTGATAGTCCTGATTTTTTTTTCACACAGTTTAAGAAAAAATAGTTAACTTTGTTGGAACAATCAATTTAGGTAACTATTTTCCTAAAATACCCTCACATTAATTAGAGTACAACTTTATGGGAACTTGAATTGATGGTAAATAAAGAATTAACTCTCATTAAATGAGGTAGGTTTATAGTAACAATAACTTACATTGAATAAGGATATTTCATAAAAATTAAAATACAACTATATTTTTCAATTGAAAAGTGGACTACAATTTGGGACGGACGAAAAAGGAAAACATGACTATCAAAATGGGACGGAGGGAGTAGTTAAAACAACAAAAGAAGTAGCTACAGTCTATAAATGGAAAATTTTATGATGATAAACTTATTTTAAACCACAAATAACAACTAACAAATGTGATCTCCTACCTATTAAGCTTGTTTAACATGGATAATTGAATTAAAACACTAAAAACTTATTGCACATACAACTTGCAAGATTATAGATTTCTTCAACCAAAAAGTAAATTGGTTAAAGAAAACATACCTATTGAGAAACAAATAGGTTGCATGATTGTGATGGAACAAAACTATAAGTAAATGAAATGAATTTGAATAGATGGGGGTTGCCATGGTAATGGTCAAGAAACTAAACTTCTCTACTAATTGGTATTGATTATGTCTTAACATCTATATATAATAAGTTTTGCAAATAACTGATGATAAAGGCTTTAGAAAATTAAAAGACTTGGATATTAATACAATTAAATGATTAGAAGGGTTTTTATGTAATTTCACTAAAACACAAGCTGAATTCAGTTGTACCCAATGTTGGATCGGATATCGAACACTACCACATGTCAAACTTAAACCTAGCTTTGAATGTCTGAAAGGACATCTAAGTAATTACAACAAAATCAAATTAACTACAATGACTCATATTCAATATTCTAATTGCACTTCAAACATTCTCGCGTTTCCAAAATAGTCCCACCCTTGCAGTTGAAATCCAAAGATCATCTTTACCCTAAACTCATTCTTATATAGTATAAGGATATATATATATATTACATTTCTAGTTGAATTAATATCTTACTATTACATTTTAGTGCATTTATATAATTGAAAATTTATAATACGAAGTATTCTTTCAGTATAAATATTTTACTTAGAAAATCTTTTAAATTGTGATTTTCAACTCTCTCTCTAAAGTCTAAATACTCTATCAAATCAAACTAAGGGCCTGTTTGGAACCCAGTTTTTTGGATAAGTATTTTATCTACTAGTTTTTTAACAACTTTTGCTACAGGAATCCCAAAAATCTTCTCAAAATTTTTTACCTACACACCTCAAAATACCCAAAACACACCAAAAAAAATTCCCTTCCCTTTTTTCCTTCTTCCTCCCCCATCCCAACCCAACATCACCGCCGGTTCCCAAAACACACCACCACCGTTTCGTCCCCCAGCCTGCGCGCGCGTTGCGGCTGGGTTGTGAGTCCGGGCTGCTTCTGGTGCGCTGTGGAGAAGAGGAAAGGCTGAGCCTGGGCTGCGTCTGGTCGCAAGCCTAGGCTTGCCATCGTCTGGTGCGGCTGGGCTGCAGGGGAAGGGCAGGGCAAAGGGCGGGGGGAAGGGGGAAAAGGAGGGCAGAGGGTGGCGGGCAGGAGAAGAGGGAAAGGTGGCGCAAAGGGGTGGCGGGGGAGGGCAGTAGGCGGGGGAAGGTGGAAAGAGAGGGCAGTGCGATGGCGGGGGAGGGGAGGGCAATGGCCGGGGGAGGGGGGAAAGGGAGGGCAGGGGGGTGGCCGGGGAGGGCAGTGGGCAGGGGAAGGGGAAAGAGAGGGCAGTGCGGTGGCGGGGGAGGGGGGAAAGGGAGTTGCTGGTGCAAGGTAACGGGGAAGGGGAAGGGGGAAGCAAGAAGAAGAAGAGATGAAAGAAAAGGAAAGAAAGAAAAAGAAAGAGAAAGAGAAAGAGAAAAAAAAAAAAGAAAAAAAAATTTTACCTTACAAAAACTTCTACAAATTTTTTTTAAAAACTTCTACAGTGCACTACAGTAAAGTTTTAAACAAACTCCAAAAAAACTCAGGTTCCAAACATGCCCTAAGACATTGAATTTGAAACCATGCATTCAATGAGACAGAAAAGGCAACTTTCTAAAGTTTACCATAAAAGGAACAGTGCACTTGAGAGTTGAGAGGGAAACGGGGTCGAAGGGGAGTAGTTCAGCCACAACCATATATATCCATCTTCAAATGCACTTGACTACCTTCCTACATCATTTCAAATATTCAACCTTTTCAGCTTTTCTTCTTCTTCTTCTTCTCCTTGTTCATAGCCAAAAAGCAGCCACAAAATGGAGGGCATCGAGCATAAGAAAGTGGACTTAAATGGCATAAACATGCACGTAGCTGAAAAAGGTGAAGGCCCAGTAGTCCTCTTCCTCCACGGCTTCCCTGAGCTCTGGTACACATGGCGCCACCAGATCACGGCGTTCGCCACCTTAGGCTACCGTGCCGTTGCGCCGGACCTCCGTGGCTACGGGGACACTGATGCTCCTTCTTCTATATCCAGCTACACTTGCTTCCACATTGTAGGTGACCTCGTGGCCCTCATTCAGTCCCTAGGCGTAGCCCATGTTTTCTTGGTGGCTCATGACTGGGGTGCCATGATTGCTTGGTACTTGTGCTTGTTTAGGCCTGACATGGTGAAGGCATTTGTGAGCTTGACTGTGCCTTTCCGGCCAAGGAATCCTAAGATGAAGCCCATTGCCGGCTTGCGGGCATTTTTTGGGGAGGAGTATTACATGTGCAGATTCCAGGTTTTTTTTTTTCCAGATGACCAAAAGCATTTAGATTTGAAATAAGCTTTTTAAGTATGACTCTTTTTTTTATTATTATTATTATTTTGGAAACTTTTTATGTTCGACTTTGAACCAAAAGGGGTTTGTTTCCATAGATCTATTTGCTTCTTGGACAATAGGGAATGAAATGAAATGGATCATGCGTCCACTTTGATTAACCTCTCACTGACTTATTTCCCGTTTGAATTGCATTTTTTGGGAGTTTTTGAGGGAAAATTACTATAAAAAATAAAATTTACGTCAGATAAAAAGATAATTAAAAATTATGTTGAACAAATATTCACAGAGTAGAACCACGAAATTTTTCAATTGAAAAATACAATCCAAATGGAGCCTTAGTATCTGCCTATGAAATCTCGACTCTTGGCCTCAGCCACTTGGGTTGGGTCGGGTAATGGTTGGGTGGTTAGGGTTGCCTTGTAAATCATTTAAGGGGATCATTTAAGGGGATCATTAATTCCACTGGGAGCAGGGTTATATCGTTTACAGAGTCCACCGGATATAGTTCGGAGATGGATGAACTTGGATATTGCCGGAGTAACTACCCCGCGTTTAGTATCTATGTATTGAGCTGCTTAGCTCTCCTTGATAACCAAAAAAATATATATATTTTTCTGTGGACATTAGTGTATGCTTATGAAATGTATATGTTAGAAAAATATCAAATCAACTAAATTACGGTTCACGAGATTCACCAATTTAGTTCACGGTGTCTGCTCAAAGAAAAAATTGTCATGTGACACCTTAATATTGAAAGTTAGGCTACTTGCCAGTACAATTGACTGGTGTACTTGTCACATGACACATCAAAAAGTTGCAAGATAGCTACTTGTCACCAAGAAGATTATTCATGATGTTTTATGTTATTTGAGGGGTTTTTTAGTTTTAGAAATCTGATTTACGTAAGGGAAGAAATTCTTGCGAAAGATTAGAATTTGTCCAAATTTGTGAAACCATGCACAATTCTTAAGTGAGAAGGAGAGGATAAATACGGATTTGACTCCTCTCAAGTGGATCCTGTCTCGATTTTCGACAATGCACATCTGAATGAATGATATGTGTCTTTATTTATTATAAATAAATGTGATCATTTTAAGCTCGACTAATTCTAACCAGTATTAATAAATGAGGACACGTATCATGCATTCAGATTCAGATGTGTACTGTAAGAAATGGAAAGAAAATCTACGGAGAGAAGCCAAGTCCAATAAATACTACAACGTGTATACTAGATCTGAACCCAAAGAAAAGGGCTATTTTATTATGGCACCCCATATTCTAGATTAATAACTCTACAAATGCAGACAAAATTATTTTGTCAGCAAAACCACTGCTCCCAGTAAATGAGACGTAGGCATTAAAGACGTAGGCAGGTCATATAATTCATTGTTTGTGGGCTATGACCTGTTGTTCGTGGTTCATAAGCATTTTTTCTTGAATGCCAATTCAGTCTTCTTGAATGCGCCGTTTCCATTACCTAAATTCCAGTTGCATTTATGGCCATAATTTAAGCCCTGCATCTCCCATATTAAAAGGTAAAAGCCAAAAATGAGAGTAGAGTAAAATGGTTTCATTCATTTTGTTTGGTTTGAATATGGGAAAAAAAAAAAGAACATTTGAAATTTTGTTTAGATTGAGAAAAGAAAAGATCAAGTGTTAATTAATAGGATAAGAAAAAAATGACTTTTTAAAAAAATTTTAGTTATTTTATCAGATGTGATTCTCTTTCATTCTATTTCTGCTCACTTTTGGATCGAAATCATACTTCAACAAAATAACTAGATCGTTTCCTTTCCATTCCCTTTCTATCCTTTTCTTTTCCTCTCAAGAATCAATTAAAATGAGCACAATCAAATCCCTTCAATTCCTTTCCTTACGTTTCTGTCCGACTCCCTCAATCCAAACCGTTAAAAACGTTTTAGATGGATAAATTTGTCGCATAATCTCTATCAAAGCTATGTATCATTGATTGTTATAACTATAGGTCTCCATATCCCTAGTTTAAGGTGTAATTGTTTAACACAAGTCCTTTGGACATTGGTCATGTTCATTGATTTCTCAATTTTTCCATTTGGCTTAATTGCAACATATACCCTTGAAATGTCACCTATTTGCACTATAGACCCTCAACTATCAATTTACAGCATCAAGTTGCACCACCATGCACTGGATTTGAATGACTTAGCTTGTAGAATCTGCACTTTACACTCTTAAATGCATGAATTTGCACTTTATGACTTGAGTATCTATGCCATGTCCTATAACACACATCTTGGTAATATACAACCGACAATAAAATGTTTATCGTTAGCTGTACGATTGTGTTTGGATTGTATTTTTCTAGATTTTTTGTAGAAAAATTACTGTAGCGATTTGATAAATGTGAGGTAAAAAGGTGATTAGAAAACGTGTTCACGGAAAATGTAGCAATTTTTCTTTAGAAAATTGCTGTCCAAACAAGGCAAGTATTTTCATGTCACAGGAACCTGGAGAGATTGAAGCTGAAATTGCAAAATATGGGAGCAAAGCAGTACTCAAGAAAATTCTTACAGATCGTAAACCTGGTCCTCCTTGTCTACCAAAGGGGAACCCTTTTGGGATTTCACCTGATACTGACATCAAATTGCCCGCCTGGCTATCAGAAGAAGACTTGAAGTACTATGCTAACAAATACGCCCAGAAGGGCTTCACTGGAGGATTGAACTACTACCGTGCATTGGATTTGTACGTTTTCTTTCTTGATGAATTGCCTTCTTGGTTTTCGTGTTCTTGTCGCTAGTCTCCATTTATGCATCCACATTCCAATTGTAGCAAATCTGGGATCATACTTGATAGACTTGTCTCAGGTGCAGTTCCCTCTTAAACCATTTGAAAACACTATTAAGTCCATTCTGTTTAGTTTTACACAGCAAAGTTAGAAAGAACTGAGCTCTTTAATGATCATCACAGTTTTATGAATGTCGTTAGGGAAAAAATTGGTCAAAATTGAAAAATAGTGAAAGATTAAACATGGAGACTAATGAATCTAAAGGATAGAATGCATTGAGAAAATTCCCTTGGCTTTCTTCCTGGTTTTAAAGATGGATTTTGCATTTCATAGTAATCTTTCCACACCGTTGCAGAAACTGGGAGCTGACTGCAGCATGGACAGGAGCACAAGTGAAAGTTCCTGTGAAATTCATAGTCGGAGACTTGGATATGGTGTATACCACTCCAGGGACACAGGAATACGTACATGGTGGCGGCTTCAAAAGGGACGTGCCATTCTTGGAAGAACCTGTGATAATGAAGGACGCGGGCCACTTCCTCAACCAAGAAAGAGCTGAAGAGATCAACCATCACATCCATCATTTCATCAAAATGTTCTGAGAGCTACTTGTGGTAATATGCCCTGCGGTTCTGCAGAGTGGCAATTGAACATTTAGAAGCTTGATTTTCCGCTAGGTATTCTCAGTAATGTCTGTTTGCTGTTCCTGCTGCAGGATTTCCTTCTTTGATTTTTTATTTTATGGTAAAGCTTCAAGATCATTCAATTCTTACTATCAATCATCCATTGAACAATTCTGTAACGCTTTGGATAAGAATCCAGTATCACCTGTATTTTGCAACGTCAAGCACTTGATCTAAGATCTATAGGACCATGAACCCAAGAGCTAGTCAGATCTCAGCCAAAGCTGGAAGACTGACAACTAATGCTAGGTAAGGAGAGAAACAAGCTCATCAGGTTTGCCTCACCACTAGGTTTCATGTCAAATTACACTTCAGCACCATGTAATCATTACCTGAGCTCAGAAATTTGTCTTGAGTAACTGTGAAATAAAGATGCATCCATTCTTATCTCATAACCTGTTGGATAAGTACTCCACGTAGAACTAATAAAGCAAACCCAAGACAATTATCAAAAGAAGATGGCCATTGGAGCTTCAACATATAAGGTAGGCTTGTCTCTCCAACAAATTTTAACGGGTTCCAACTTCTATTTTCACGATTTCTCGAAAATTTCTACATTTTTTTGGCTCAACTATGCAACAAAATTGAAGAGATGACTAAAGTTCAGCCTCAAGATGTTTGAGGACCAGCCCCTGCTTTAAGATCCACACTCAAGAGGGGCATAACCTAACATTCATACAATTGTTATACATTTTCAGAACCAAAACCTGTAAACCCTCCAAGGCAGAAAAAAGGGTCTCAAGAAAACTCTGACTTTACCACCAGCATCCAGATTAACTGAAAACTATTGCAGAAAAGAAGCAGCTTTTCTAGCAGGTAAAACTTATTCATTTTCTTGCAAATTGGACATCCTTTGACCGTTGTGTCAGCTCAATCCAAACGCTCCATCTGTAAATACACTTTGAATTAATGCCATAGATACCAATTTGCATAATGAAATGTAGCTAGCAGAACAAATAGAAAAAAATTTTCCATTTGATGAACAAATCAATGAACTCAACTTACTTAACCACTTACAATGCCAAAATCTAAAGAAACTGCTGATAAGATGCAATTCCGATGGTTGTAACATTCATGAGGAAATTTCAAGAAATACAGAAAACCTCCAAAAGATAAATAAAACCACCTTAATGCTTTAAGAGACCAAAGAAATGAACTAGAAAAGAATATACCTTCCAGAGTCCATCGTTAAGATAATGCATATTATCCACACCAATTCCTTTATTGATTGACCTTCTACAATAGCACAGAATAATTTTTAAAACATAGTGAACGTACTCACCAACATAACATGATCAAAACGAAGAAAATGCAAAGTGAAAAAGGAAAGAAACATCAGAGGACAGTCGAAGTTTCCTAACAGCTTACAACAAACTTACATATCTTTAGCTGACATTTTAGTAAAACCAATAGCGAGAGCATGTTGCTTTCCTTCAGCCATTATAGCCTGATAATTGAAGTCAACGAGTCATAAATTTTAAGACCACAATCAAACCAAAATTGATACAACTATGGCACAACAGCACATCGAACCAAATATCTTTATATATCTAATTAGATTATAGAAATGGACATGGTAAAGCAATGAAGAATATGATTCTTGTACTTACCACAGGGGAATCTGCTTCCACGTCATCATCCAAAGCACCTCCAGGAGACGTAAGCCCAGGACACATAATATTCGCACCAGATAGGACAAATTTAATCGCGCCCCTATCAACTTGGAATTTTTTCATGATATTTGGATCTGTGAAAGAGAGAAATACATGCAAAAGTAATTATAGACTAGTTTTGACAACCCTTAGACTATAATGATTTTGATGCCACAACTTGCTCAAGGAAACATGTTTAATGTGCAATATTAAATTTTTTTACTCCAACATAATGTAAACAACACCTGTCCCCTAATGAAAAAAGAGTTTTAGAAAGAAACTTCTTCTTGAATCAGCAGATAAGTGCAGTTTTGATCAGAAATCCCTGCAGAGTAAAGCAATAAGAAAAGAAGAGTTCCACTCTGCCGATGGAAAACAAGGAGAAAACATTTACTTCTCAAGAGCAAACTACTAAAGGTGCTCATAAGTTGTCAAAGCATTTTCCATATCATCCAACTTAGCCTCCAGCACTAGTAATCCTGAAACTGTTCAGCATTTTTCTTTTTCTGGTTGAATGAGAATCCTTGAGTACAGTCTAAACTTTTGCACACTCAAGGCAACCAGCACCACATTCAAATATATTTGTTTAAGCAGCTAAAAACATAATGAACCTATTGACTGTACTATTGCTGCATACTTGTTTATGCATGCTAATGACAGGTGACTGCAACGCATCTCTCAGCCACCATCTCTCTAGGGCTCTTAAACTGTTCTGTTCTCATTTCAACTGTGTATAAGTCAGCACCAGTTGAAATCTGGTTTTTATTTTTACATTTTTTCTCTTGATGTTGAAGCACTTTTTATGATGTCTTTCTGTCATTCCTTCACAGTAATCCAAGAACAGTTAACATCGATTATCTGAGGATTGAACAAATCATGCTGGATGACAGAACCATTCCATATTAGTGACTACAATTTCTTGAGACCCAAAGGTGGCAATCAACATGACAAGGTAACACCACACTAGATTATCCTGTGAAGATAAGAATTTTTTACACACAAGTACACAACTCACTGGGATATATAGTTAAGCATATAATAAATGGATTAACACAACTAAACTTTTGTATCAAAGTATGATGTGATCTATATAAATGACATACTACATTTTCTTTTCGTACATAATTCCACAGAATAGGTACAATGGTTCTCCTAAGAAACTGATGTGTACATGACTCAGTTTGTGGTTCGACACCATTGTATTTTACGTTTAACAGCATTGCTTACATATCTCATTGCAGGTAAAATTACTTTTAGTGATCTCATTGTTAGTATGCAAAATGCAGCAGGGAACCCCAGTGTTACGCTTCTTTTTTTTTTCTTGGTAAATTAACATAATGCTGGATGATATGTCAGCTAGCTGGTTGTTGAAAGCAATTAACCAAACAGAAACAAGATCTTCAATATGAAAACCAAATGGTTCACAAATGAAAACTAAGAAGGATGACTGCTAGAATCAAACTCTCTGCATCCCAGCATTTTGCATCTTATACTAGTTTTAAACTTGGACCTGGACATGGATTGAGGACCATCGCCAATCCAACCAAATTACCCAATAGATCTTAAACAAGACATTTAGATGCAGGTTTTTTAAGTATGATATCTTATAAGCCTTTCAAATATTCAAATGTAGATTATTAAACGAACTCATCATTGCAAATGGACAACTTCGTAATAAATAAGCTACATTCTGTAACTTTGTAAAAAAATGTGCTACAAGTTTTCAAACTTACACAAGCTTGATACATATCTTCATAGTATTAAACCAGATTCCTGGTATAGACTACAACTGCTGACATTCCCTGGGGCAATCATTTGGAAATTTTAAAGGAAATCAGTGGTGGATTATATTTCTCTCTTTCTCTCCCCCCATTCCCCACTGCATATTGAGCTTCTATTCCCCCAGGAATACAACTGACTTACCATGCATGTTGAGACATTGTCAAATCAACAGGAAACTTTTTAGCCTAAATACATGATAGATGGCAATGTTTAGAAGAAATTAGAGAAATGGGGTAGAAACTATGTAATGAATGACCGACTTACATTGATGAAGAAGTCGAAGAGTAGGCATGTACGGTCCATCACGTATATTGAAGAAAAGTGGCACATTGTTCACTATAACAAGATTCAGATGATTTGGGCTTACAAACAGAAAAGAAAGCAAAAGAAGAGTAGAAAGTTAGATTCAAGGTCATAATCTAATTGATAAAAGGCAGAAGTAAAATACAAGGATTTAAAGATCATTGAAGAAAAGAAAACCATTTTGCAACTATTAGGGGGGATTTCTTAGGAAGCAAATCGTCCAATACTGGTTCAAGTCCTGGATACTGCAACAAAAAGGATTACAAGATTGATAAGTGCTAGAACTAAAGTGAAAGTACAGAGTAATGTGATAGGTATAGCCCTAATTAAGACCTCTTCCGCAATACTTTGGCGGATTCTGCGTTGCACAGATGCCTTTACTTGGTTTTGGCCAGAAACTTCTTCGGATGTGAACCTGCAAAACATTCAAAGGAAAATACCCAAAGGGTTATTTTACTCTGCATATTAGTAACTGCTAAAGAACAAGACTGCAGGACCTGAACTCCTCAAACAAGTAACTTGAACATCATTAACATCAACTACAGTTTGTTTGAATTTAATCACAGAGGACACAAATGGTGTTTAACTCAATACAACACAAACGGTGTCAACCTTGATATATGGCAAAAGTGTTGCAAACCAACATAAGCCAGAGTTTCTTTCATACACTTGTTTAGCCATTATTCCACACAGCGAAGGAATAAAAATTCAACTTAAATGGCAATTTGATTACATGACTCCTACTCTCCTCATTTGCCTAGGTCCTGAAACTATTCACCTCATTAGTCCTATTGCCAGGTTGATTAGAATTTCATTTCTTCCACCTAAGGGTGAGGGTGGACCAGGGACTATAAAAAATGAATTTGAAAGGAACAAATAAAATCTCCTTCAACTCAGCAGACGAACAGCCATACAGACTGTCAATAGTTCATATAATCCCTTTCTCCTCAAAACCTTGCAACTTGAATAACAGTGATAGAATAAAGTTAAACTACTACACTTCCAAACCGGTATCTCTTCACCTTCACTTTCTTTCAAATAACTTTCCTCAACAGCTTATATCCGTACTATATGAAACACCAAAAGTGTCTCGAGTATTTCAGGAAAACATGTTTTTGAAGCTCTTACACAGTTCATCACCCTTGATATCAAATAAAAATCTTCCTCGCCGCAAAAAATCTGTATCATATTTAATGTCAAATTTCGATTTTTCAACGATAAATGCTATCTATCTTCCCTACTTATCCCAGAGAAAATCCTTATCTAAGCTATTCACTGCAACAATTAATTGCTCTCAAACCCCCAATAACCTTACAACCCAGAAGCCCAACTCACAAGATGAATCCCCAAATCTAACAATAACTTGAAAACAACGAACAAACAAACAAAACAACAGGCAGAGATAATACAACAAACCCACAAACTAACACACAATACACAATTAAATCAGCAAAATCACGAAATGGGATTCCAATTGAAAACCGAGAGTTAAACTACTTGAACCCAAACACAAACCTTAATATCTACATTGGACAAGTAACCCTTCCCCCCAACCCAAGAAAAAATGAAAGAATTTTGCAGCATAAATTAGTAATCAGAAGAATCTAAGAGTGTCAGAGGAGGAATAACGAAAACTCACTTCTTGAACATTTTTTGCTCGATTTTCCGAGAAAGACACAAGGGTTTAAGCTGAGGAGGGATTTAGTGAAATGGAAAGTATGTGCTCCTGAATTATGAACAGAGCTTTATATGAATGGCCTCGAGTTAAAAAGTTAAAACAGCCGCGTTATGACCAAGCTAAAGTTGAATCCAGAGATCGTGGTTAGTGAGACACCAGTATAAAGCTCAAAACTGCGAAAAAAAAAATTTCAGGAAACTTCTTTCTTTTTTTTTTTTGTTTTTTGTGAATAAAAATTTAGATAGGTTGGACTCCAATCACTACCACAAGCTTAGGAATGCCATACCAAAAGGAAAAAAAATGGAATTCAATATGCTTCTTTTTTTTTGTTAATAAAACTTTGAGTGGATTCGATTCCAATCACTATCACCAATCAGAAAATATCATACATATAAAAGTTTTTATAGATCACTCGTCAATTCTCACATGAGCTCCCTTACAAAACCTCACATGAGTAAAGGAATTCGAACACACGTAACATTGTGTTCATTAGTGTTGCATATTTTAATAAAAAAATATCACATGTTTATTTTGAATTCAAACACAATAAATTATAAATTTTTTAATGAATTTTCAGTTATAAATTCAATCATTCAGAAGTCTAACTTATGTTTTAAAAATGAGATTTATGTCTTAAATTGTGTAACCTACGTAATGATTAGATTTATGAATTCATTTACTGAATTTTTTACCGTTATACAATGAATCTGGACTTTTCAATTTGTAACTGAAAATATGAGGTGTTAATTTCTCTTAATGTTCGTATTTTTAATTTCTTAGCCTATAAATAGAGGCATCTATCAACAAAACCTTTAGCCATCTCTAAACTATCTTCTACTTTTCTTTCTCTTACTATAATTGAATTTTAGAGGGCAAAAGCAGTGTTGTATAAGGCTTTTGTCTTACTCCAGTAGCGTAGATTGGAGTAGACTACAGTGAAAAAAAAGGTTAGACTGTTGTATCTTGGAGGCAACGTGCTGAAACTTACTACACCGGAAAATAGTCCATAGGGACGCAAATCGTTTTAAAGAGAGTGATCTAATCCATACCTCAATTCATGCCAAATTAACTTTTTATGGTACAAATTATTTGCATTTTTTCATGCAATATTGAGGTATGAAATTTTTGTTAATTTTTTTTGTTAAATTTCAGTAGAAAATTATAAGTAACAATAATTTCTCTAATGAAATTAAACAAAGAAATTAAAAAATGTTTCATACCTCAATATTGCATTAAAAAAATACAAATAATTTGTGCCATAAAAATTTAATTTGACATGGATTGAGACATAAATTAGGTCGCTCTCTATAAAACGATTCGCGCCCCTATGGAGTATTCTCCAGTGTAGTAGATCTTAGCACGTTACCTCTAGGATACAATAGTTCAGCCTTTTCTTCACTATAATATATTCCAATTTGCACTATTGAAGTAAGACAGAAATCTCGCACAACACTGCTCTTTACCTTATAAAATCCAATTATAGTGAGAGAAAAGTAAAGATAGTTTAGAGATGGCTAAGTATGTCTCAAGTTTTGTTCATAGATGCCTCTATTTATAGGTTGAGAAATTAAAATACCAACTTTAAGAGAAATTAACACCTCATATTTTCAGCTACAAATTGAAAAGTCCAGATTCATTGTATACGGTAAAAAATTCACTAAATGAATTCATAAACCTAATCATTACGTAGGTTACACAATTTAAGACATAAATCTCATTTTTAAAACATAAGTTACAATTTGAATGATTGAATTTGTAACTGAAAATTCATTAAAGAATTTGTAATTTATTATATTTGAATTCAAAATAAACATATGATATTTTTTTATTAAAATATCCAACAATCCCCCACTTATTTTAATAAAAAAATATAATACTCAAAACTTAACACTTAATACGGCAAAGATTAAAAGTTCAGGCATAATGAAGGTGGCAATGCCTTTAAACCTTCACTTTGTGCTCAACAATTCCTGAGTTAAAATGGACTTAACCTTTAAATGATGACTATTTAAGGGCATGTAGAATCATATCACACACACGAACCTTTCAATGTTCTAAAACAAGTTTCATAAGTCAGCACATTTATGGTTTTGTACTTTATCCTAGTTTTCTTGAATGCTCTAGAGAACCAAGCCAAATTCTCATAGGAAGAAGCTCCACTTCCATACTCATATAGGTGAGTCTATCAAGGATGTTCCTATGATTTAGAAATCCCATCCACAAGGGTCATATAGCTCATTAAGGGATTAAAAATCCCAACCTCATTTATCGTCATAGGATCACAAATTCACTTACATCATAGGGATGAACAATTTAACCAAAGTAGTGCATATTAATCAATCAAACCACTCTATGATTTGTTTGTCTTCAACCTAGTTCTTAGGATTTCCAGTCCTTATGTGGTTGTATCCTCATAGGTGATTTTTAACGTATATTAGGCTTTTGTCTTATCCCTCTCGATGTATATCATATCCTTGACTCAAGTATGAGATTTATCTTTTACATAATAAATTAGCAAAGATATGATGTTCTCGAATTTTTTCAAGTAATTTCTCTTAGTGGTCCAAATATATATATTGAACCAATCTTTGATGAGAAATTTTCTCATCTATTTATATTTGCCAAATAATAGAAGCATATATTTGCTCATATTCAATTTTTTCAATTTTTTTTTCTCAATAGCCAGTAATCTAGTAGCGCACTAGAAGCCATTCTCAAAAAACTCCATGGTTAATTTTACTTTTACAAAAATACCAAGAAAATATTTCGAATACCTTCACATCAAATCATACTTTTTAGTGAGTACTAGTCTGCAAAACTCAAAATAAGATCAAAATAAATTCAAAAGTTATACTCATAAATTGAGCAAATAAAATGATATCACCATATTTTTTTCACCACTTTCTACGACCACTATGTTTTAAACCTTGGCATTAGGCATCATTTATTGGTCATCACTAATCTACACACTCAAACCAAGGATTAAGGAACTCATAATATAATTCCTAATAAAATCTCCCAATCAAATTTCAAAGTCTGTATCAAAATGGTAAAGTAAATGCTTAGAGCATTTAAAGGTCACGCTCTATATTAGCTATTGGACTTAGACACCCCCACTATTTATCATATTTCTATAGCATATGATGCAATATTGAGATACAATGTATTAAGCAATATTGAAGATATTTATTCTAAGATTACTGCTACACAGAGTGACTTAAGTACTCAAGAACTTAATGCCATTATCAATCACTAGATATATTGACAGTTATCCAAACCTAATAACTTGTACCAGTTATCATCAACAAGCAACTATGATACTCCGGTATGAAATTTTAAAATTGTGGCATCTCAAAGTAGTGAGAAAAATTAGCTCTAGGTACAAAATATGTCAATGGTCGAAATTGTATAGAAAGACATTTTCCAAGTTACTCACACACTAATAAGCAACAAAAACTTAGCTAAGACTCATTGATGTACTTGAATCTAAAGGGAGCCGCAACCCTAATGATTTTTCCTTGATCACACTACTCAAAATTAAGCAAAAAAATTCTTTTGCAATAAGAGGCTACTGTCTTAAAATTGTTGGTTCTTGGCCAAAATAATCATATAAGTAACAATAATTTCTCTAATGAAATTTAACAAAGAAATTTACAAAAATTTCATACCTCAATATTGCATTAAAAAATGCAAATAATTTGTACCATAAAAAGTTAATTTGGCATGAGTTAAGACGCGGACTAGGTTGCTCTCTTTAAAATGATTCGTGCTCCTACGGAGTATTTTTTGGTGTAATAGGTTTCAGCATGTCGCATCCAAGATACAACAGCCCAACATTTTCCTCACGGTAGTCTACTCCAATCTACACTATTGGAGTAAGATATAAATCTCACACAACACTGTTCTTTGCCTTATAAAATCCAATTATAGTAAGAGGAAGAAAAGTAGAAGATAGTCTAGAAATGACTAAATACGTCTCAGGTTTGGTTGATAGATGCCTCTATTTATAAGTTAAGAAATTAAAAATACCCACATTAAAAGGAATTAATACCTCATATTTTTAGCTACAAATTGAAAAGTCCAAGTTCATTGTATAAAGGTAAAAAATTCACTAAATGAATTCATAAACCTAATCATTATGTAGGTTACACAATTTAAGACATAAATCTCATTTTTAAGACATAAGTTACACTTTTGAATAATTGAATTTGTAGCTGAAAATTCATTAAAGAATTTATAATTTATTGTGCTTGAATTCAAAATAAACATGTGATACTTCTTATTAAAATATCCAACATATAGAATTCAAGATGCTTATATATATATATATATATATATATATTTTTTTTTTTTTTTTGAATAAAAGTTTGGATGGATTAACCACCACGGATTAGAAAATGTTGTATTTATAGAGGTTGTTATAAATTGTTCACCAATCCTCACGTGAGCTCTCGTTTACTAGTCCTCACATGAGGAGAGGGATTCGAACACACATGACCTTTGTGAGAAAATGATCCGCGTTCTCGTCTGCCGACGCTCATATCAATAGGAGATTCGAACAGATGATTTTTTATGAAGAAATTATCTATCCTTGTCAATTGAACCAACTTGTTTTGGCATTCAGGATGCTTCTATAAACTAGCATATATAAAGTTCGACTTGTACCACATTAATTAAGTACTTAAACAAAAAAAGAAAAAAAATCTTTTTTTCTCTTCCTCTTTTGTCCCTTTTCTGGTAAACAAGAGGCAATAACCCCTTGTTTTGGCATTCAGGATGCTTCTATAAACTAGCATGGATAAAGTTCGACTTGTAACACATTAATTAAGTACTTAAACAAAAAAAAGAAAAGAAAATCTTTTTTTCTCTTCGTTTTTTGTCCCTTTTCTGGTAAACAAGGGGCAATAACCCTTTATCGTTGCGATTCAAGAAATCAGTGAAATAGTAGAACCAAAAAGCACACATAGAGTCCCTTGAAGAAATGCAATTGGCTGGCCGTGATGCTAGTCTGCCAGAGCAACTTTGCTCTAATTGGCTTTAACCTGCACAATTATTTATTTTTATTCCCAATATTCTTAACTCCAATTCGACTTTATTTAACCCCCTTCATTCTTTGTAAAAGGGCTTTTAGGGGAAAAAAAGGATTAGATTATCATATCAAATAGTGAAAGACAGTATATGAGACTCTACTACTGTGACCATATGAATTATTAATCAAGTCTAAAATTTTTGTTCACGGAAAATTTGAGAAAAAGGCGTGCTTGGATATATCTTATTCATGAGACAGCAACATTTATCAAATACACTTTTGTATTTTGGGGCTTTTAAACATATAGTATTTTGCTAATGCAAGCATCATTTCTAATGACAATTAAGATGGGGGGGGGGGTATTTGACAAACGTTTGACAGTTATTTGGCCAAATCATATACGTAGATTTTACAATTTGGCCAAACTTTAGAGGAAGTAGATGTGAGTAACCCTAATGTTTATCAATTTATGATTATGCGAATAATGCATTGGCAAGGTATAACTTCTTCGTAGGCTGGATATGAAGGATGTTGGGTACATATCCTGATTTTTCAAATATTTAGTCCGCAAAATCAATCGTTAATGACTTTTATGTCCTGGTAAGTTTCACCCTCTAAGTTAACGTAGTCTTGAAATTTAGTGCATTTCTGCTAATAATAATGTTGATTTGCTTGATTTCAGATCCCAAATACGGTTGGAATAGTGCTCGGCTCACTTCAGCTAATTGTCTACTTCATCATCTACAAGAACAAGACACTCCATCAAAAACAGTTGAAATGATGGATGAAGAAGACATGGCAAACCATACTAAAGAGACCAGCAAAGGGCAAGATCTCGAAGGTGGGAAATGAAGACAACTGATGTTTGAAACCAAGAGAAGATCTTTCGGTTATTAATTAAGGGCATGCATTTGGTCAAGAATTAGCTCATGCGAAGTGGCTTTTTTCTGCTGATCGATAAAATGAATAAGCCTACTTCACGAGATGGAGATCAATCCTTCCAAAATCATAAGATTGTTGTACTCTTATTCATCTCTTATATAACCAACCAATTTTTTGAATTCTAGCAATTAGGTACATTAACTGTAAGGTTAATTGTATAGGTGGCAAACCAACCCATTTAACTAAATTTATCCATCCCTGCCCATGAATAGATGGATATGGGTATCTTAAATTTTTGTATATGGGTATATATGGGTTACCCAATAATACCCATATATTAAATGGGTATTATTGGGTAACACATTAAATCCAATTAACCCGTTTAAAATTTTCTTCCCCCAAGTCTCCTCTCTTCCCCCACCCCCTTTTTTTTTCTTTCAAAATTTTCATTTTGTCATGATGTTAACTACTTTTGCTTCATTATTATTATTATTTGTTGGTTTTATTATCTTATCATTTTATTTTCTCTTAGTTTGTTAACTTGCTCATTTTTCAACATTACCAATTTATGATAAGTTTTAGCCTCTTTTTTTATCTTTCCAAAATGAAAATTTAAATTTATATATGAAAAAAAATGTTAGGGGTTCATAATTTTTGGATTAAGTTTTTATATTAGCTTTTATAGTACTTAGTTCAAATTTTTATATTCTTATTATTCAATTATTAAATAATATGTAATTTTGCGACATAGAGTATGGATGAGAAAAAATTGGTAATTAAGCTTATACAGCATTATAAATAAATATTTAAAACTAATGATGGGTGCAAAGAGCTGTATAAATTGATAACTTAGTTTGCAAAAATGAATTTAAATGAGTTTACAAAAAGTTAAAATAAATGGGTTATAAATGGGTAATTGGGTTACCCAATTCATTTTTTGACTTACCCATTTATACTCATCTAATTAAATGAGTATAAATGGGTTGACTCACTTATACCCATTATCCATTTTACCCAACTCAAACCTGACCAAATCACTCATTTTGACACCCCTACTTGTAACCAATATACACACACATACTAATACTTATTAACCTCTCTTACATTTATATACTTTTTCTATTTATTCTCGTGCTTTGTGACCGTGGTAGCATTTAATGGAGATGCTAGACGGACATTTGTGGGAGTTGTAGCTATGTGCAACATTCACCGTAGTTATGTATGGGGAACCTTTATCAATCGTGGTAAGCTAGATGGTCAAATCACTTCAAGGTTTTTGAGGTTGCATGCTAATTAAGTTAAACAATAAAAGCAACTCATTAACAAGTAATATAAATACATTCTTTATAGTTTTGTCATATTAGTCTTATTGAATTTTTATGGAGATACTCGAAAAATATCATTTAATGTTATATTCCTTTTATTTGTCTAGCCAAAGTGTTCTTGATTTTTATTTTACTTGTGTAATAAATTGTGCAGAGAACTGTGATAAAGACAAAGAGCGTTGTATATATGCCATTTTCCCTCTAAAAGTCTCTTTTCGTGAATGCTTATCGGTTGATTAAGAAGGCAATAGGCACAATGTCCATTTGAAACCTTACAAACATGGTAGATGATCAAAATTATTTATACGACAAGGAAGTAAATTCCAAACACTTATGATTTTCATAATTCTTGTTGTCGGACTAAATATCTCAGACAGCAACCTTGATGCTTGCTCTTGAAATACTAGACAGATCCCATTATCTGTGGAACACAAGAGAGTATTCAATCATCGAATCGACTTGGAAGGACGAAATCATGAGATGATAAAAACCACTAATAAATGCAGAATTGAGAATATCGAGACCATATATGCAGTGCACCATATTCAGTTTACTTTTAACTTTTTTGCAGTCTCTCAACTTGCTAAAGATGGATAAGTTCACTTGAGTCCTGCGAGTTCTGTCTAATTTCTACTTAGAAAACTTGCTACCATATCTGTTCTTTACATTGGATACTATGGCTTGATCACCAGTTTTCCTTGTTGGGATTACATAGGTTGTTTCTATACTTCTTAATATCGTGAACGAAGTCGATTGTTTTCAGTGAAAAGTACGGTTTTTTTTTAAGCTATTAATTTTCTGCTATGCTATGTCATCTAGATCCAGTTTGAGTGCTCCAAGTGCAAATGAAAACAGCCTTAGATCACTAACGAATTCTCCAAGTATTTTGTAGGCTTAGATTATCAACTCATAACCTTTCTTGCACAATTCATTTTCGTCTCTACAATTCCATTACGACAGTAAAGCCAAGATCAATGTTTAAAAGAGTGAATTATTAGTATGGGGCATTGCTAAATCGATCACATAGTCAGGCATTGCTATGATTAATTGATGATGAAGCGCTTGTAGTCTTTCTGGTGTTTACAGCCCAAGGAACCACTGCACAATCTTAAGCCAATTATTCTCCTGTAAAACCATCTATGGGTTGTAAAGCTTTTAGACTTACTTCAATAATTGATTGAGGGTGGTATTATTCTTCAAATGAGATATTAAGATGGCATTCTCAGTTACAAATTCGAATCTCGAAATTAGCAAAATCTTCTATCCAGATGGTTTATTTTACATTGGTCTATTATGTTAGGTTCATGAGTAATAATTATGTCCCACATTGGTTCGAGAGATGAAGAAAGAGCATTTAATATGTAAGTAAGGGTCTAAGACCTAATGGTTTAAGTTTTTGGATCAGAATTGGATTTTTGATTTATATATTAAGCTCTTTGGTGAACTCTCTCGAGGTGTTTTCCCCTATTAAATTGATATCAGAGTTTCAAATTGCGAAACTGGACATGAACAAGTGGATTTTTCTGGGAATTGGACCGGTGAAAGTTCTCTTTTTGGTGGTGGACCGAAGTGTCAAAGTGCTAAGGAGTTTAGCTAGTGTTGGATTAGGTGCGCCATGGGTTTGGCAAAAGATCCGGTTGTCCTTAAACCAAAGAGCCAAGGTTTGGCAGATGAGTAAGGATTATGTTTCACATTGACCTAATGGCTTAAACTTTTAGGTCAGAGTTGGGTTTCTGACTTATATATTGGGTTATTTGGTAGACTTTTTCGAGATTTTTATCCTTAACATATTAGCGTAATGGGAATTTTCTTATATATAGATTTGAAATAAATTCAAAAATAATTCTAGAAGTTAATTAAAATTTCATTCAATCCTCTCAAACATGGCATTCTTTAATTCAAGATGGTGCAGAAGAAGACATCGGATGAATTTTGAAAATCCAACGTGTTGAAATAAAAACAAGAAGGCACTAGTGTGAAGAATCAAAGAATGACCGGTTGGTATGAAAAACTAACATGCGAACCAAACAAAAGAACTGAAATGAATTTCTTGTAGGATCCTTTTGCTTGCACTTGTACAGGCAAACCCTATGTCCAGTTTGGATCCCTGGAATTTTTGTGATCAATTTTTCTAATGCCATTTTAGCAGTTAGATGAATTCTCCAGCGTTGAAACTCATCTCTCCGCAACTATGCTAACCCACATCAAATTTGGGTTGAAAAGAAAATGAAAGAAATCAGTCACTACAAATATTGTGCAAACAATGTGAAAATGTAGAGCACAATTTGAAAAACGTAAAAGAAACATCAGATGGCAGTTCAACTTATAGTTCTTGAAAGGAATTGACAACATAAATTATGTCAACCAAAATTTTATTTTCTTTTTGATGCATGCAAAACATGGATTTGAAAAACGAAAAACAAATTTTGTACTGGTTGGCCGCTTTTATCTCAAACACTTTTCACCTTTACTCTAAAAGTGTAAATAGTGTAGAGGCAGGATTGGATTTATGAAGATCGTATGAGTGTTTTATCCTCTTCTTTTTTGTCCAATAATTGTCTAATTTCTGTGTGTTTTTGTTTTGGTAAATAGTTGCTCAGGCATCACCAAGTCAAATCTTTTGTAAGGCACCCATTCTCTACCAACCCATCAATCTAGAACTAATAACAAGAAACATACCTTGATACAATTTGTTACTATTTTTAATGACGGTCAGAAAGATGAATGAAAATGTAAAAATGGTTGAGGAACTCTATTTAATTGAAGGATGCTTCGAAGAACAATATCTTATTCACATATATTAAGAT
Source organism: Coffea arabica (assembly GCF_036785885.1). Classification (NCBI taxonomy): domain Eukaryota; kingdom Viridiplantae; phylum Streptophyta; class Magnoliopsida; order Gentianales; family Rubiaceae; genus Coffea; species Coffea arabica. Next base: position 71,280,659 of record NC_092313.1, on the reverse strand, counting down.
TACCCTTAATCAGTCAACTTCATATATTTTTTATGATTTTTTTTAGATCCATTAATTACTCCTCTTCTCCTCTCTCTAATTAAAGTTTTTTCCTACTCATTTATTCACATTCTTCTCTCTCTCTCTCTCTCTCTCTCTCTCTCTCTCATTAATTCATCAATTATTTTTATGATTTACTAAATTGATTTTGGTTGTAATAATTTCTTGTATATTAATTCTACATTCTCTTATACTTTTTATTTTTAAAATTTTACTCATATGGTTCTTTTCCAAACAGAATGTAATTGAAACCAAAATAAATAATAGTTTAAATTGAAAAGAATCCCAAAAAATAGCCTTACTTTTCCTTCAATAATCATGGGATACATAACGTAACGTAATTTAAACTTATTTTCATCTAATTATTAGAGAATATGACTACTTAATAGAAATCAAGTCTTACATGATTACAGATAAAAGTTAAAATTTACATGACAAGTATAAAAGAGAAAAAAAGGGTAAAGTTTTAATAGTGTTAGTTGCTTACAGACATGATAAATAAGTAGAATTCAAAGGAAAATTGCATGTTGCATGTCAAAAGAAAATTTATGCTAAAATATTAAGTTACAATGGCATCATAATAATGATTATTTTAAGCTGAAATTTGTTGGATTTAAATGAAGTTCTATTTGCAAAAAAATAAAAATAAAGGAATAAATAAAAATTTTAGAATTGAATAAAAAAGTAAGAGCACATATTACCAAAAAGGTAGAAGAAAAAAAAGGCATAAATTACATTATTTAATTAAAAAAATAATAGATCTATTAGTGTATGAGTGAGACAGAGAGAAATAAGAATAATATGAAGCATAATAGGTTCTCACTCCTCACCCTGTTATCCTATTGAAGTATTTGTTGTACGTAACTTTCCTCACTACAGTTTTTTTTTTTTTTACTTCATGGGATCTCATAACATGACTCGATTGAACTCTTACAGGCAGTGTCATCTCAGTTTTACTTTATCCTGCTCCAATGTAAGTATAAAATTGCCCAAATGAATTTGTAACATTTTGTTCGATTGTTTCAAAGCACAAAAATAAGCATAATTGCTAAGTTCGCTTGACCAAACAAAAATTTTGTTAAACTGCCTATCTTGTTTCACAAATACATTTCACAAGTGCCTCCATGTTTGGCTCGAGTGGTGATCATCCAGCTAGGGTAGGAGGCATTAGTTGTAAATTTGGCAAGTCCATAACAACGATCGGTCCAAATTTTGAATAAAAAAAAGTTGCTGTTAATAAAATAGCTATCTTGCAATTAATGAACTGGGGAAAAAACAAGTTTAATTGCCTCAAAAAACAAAATAAAAACTTAATGGTAAGTATATGGAGTAAGTGTATAACACGCAATCCTGGCATTGAGTTTTTTTTTTTTCTTTTTCGGATGAGTTAAATTTTCCTTGCAAGTAGCATAATGTATGTTACAATCACTATAATAAAACTGACCCTTAAGGTGGAATCAGTCAAATAAACAAAGAGACACGAACAAATAAAATCTACCCAACAACGTTACAATCAAGTCACAATAAGAGCAACCTTGAAAAGACAAACAAGTTCCAACCTGCAAGGTTACACCGAGACAAGAGTATTCTCACATGTTGATCAGAGAATTCGCTTGATGAATGAGCAGTAAAGAAATATGGATTTAGACAAATTTCATATGCATTGCAACCACGTATTGGGTTGAGATTTAGTAACCCTGTCAAGCACATCTGCCTCACGTTGGGTCAATTACTCCATAACATCCTAATTCATTTCAATGGTTCTATTTGGTCCTGAAGTTCTGTTTCTTCATAATTGTCCTCTATGTTTCTTTTGCGAGGCAGTATTCTCTCCTTCAAGCTACTTTTATCATCAACAATCCGTTGTATAAAATGACAACTGTAGCTTGATGCAGATATTTTTCTAAAACACTAAATCTACCACAAATCTTTATTAGGAATCGACACTAGCCAGATGAATTACACAACTGTTATAATTTAACATAATTCACAGAAACAATCACGTAACTTTTTGGAAAACCGTAATGAGTGTGGCAAAATATGCAGTTATGATGCCTAATATTTCTTCACCAGCTCATCTTGATCATGTCCGGGTAGAACTAGGAATTTATCTTTAAAATGACTTATAGGTACATGAAATTTTCTAGGTATATTTGCACTCTTTTTATACCCATTGACTAAGGAGAAGGCCCAAGGTGGGGCCTTCTTTATATAGAGACTTGTTTATTCAAATAGCAATTTGAATCCACACACAACTTCTCACGCACTTAGCTATTGAAATAACAAAATTGCATCATCTATAATATAATTTTAAAACTGGATCAATCATTCACACACTTGTTAAAGACGCTACACAACTATAATCAATGCAATAAAATTGTAATCACATTTAAGCAATAGGTGACATGCATCAAGTGGAAATATACAATTACGTTGTACCTTGAGGAACAAAATGCAATCTAACAAGAAAATCTGCCCATACTTCACCCACTTGCAATAGCTACAACAAAAGCTAATTCAAAAATTTTATCATGCAAACAAAGCTATACAATTCACAAAGTGAGAAGCATCAGGGAAAATGAGTATACCTCTGCAAATCTAACTTTGATGGTGTGAAACAGAAACATTTGAACCCACAATTTTATCTATTAATGACTGCCATTATTGCCGGTTAGTTCAGAAACTAATCTACAAATAGGGGAGAAGACGCGGGGTCTTCAGTTACAGTTGAAACGTTGAGTTCAAATGATTCTTAACCTCCCACACTTTAATGAGCTCTTCAACATGTTGCAATTACTGGTTCAAATGAGTGTCTTTTGTTAGAAAAACTCAATTAATGTTTCTTAAGATTTAACGATGAAGAAGACAAACTTTCTACGGTTACAGTCCACAAATAGTCTTCGAATGGTTCTTCTACTTTGGCCCATTAATTTTGTCTTAAACATTTTTAACTTCCCATTGTACTAAACGGGTAGTTAAAAGAATGAAACTATCACTAACGACCCATGAGCACAATTTGCCAATGTAATTATCATCTCACAAAGGGCACTCTAGTAAACTTATACTCCAATGAGCATAGCTTATTTGTACTTTGAGGTGGATTACTTGTATCATACTTATACGATCCCTAAATTGCCCCTTAAAATGTCGGATGAAAACCACCCAACAAAAAAATTACAATTCCTTTATATATATATAGAGGATAGGATTTCAGTCATCGTTCCAATTTAACTTTAATCTGTCAAAAAATTCAGACTTGGATCCGTTTTAGTGAGTGCTCCTACGAACTCGTCAAGACATTCCATATCATAACTCTAATCACATAGCTGAAAGACAACATTTGAGGACTACTTACTAGGAACGAATATGAGGACTACGTAGAGCTAGCCTTTGCAAACAATATAGAGATTTCGGAGTTATTTTACCCTATAACTTAGCTATTGGCTTCCTTCGAGGTTAAGGTTTAATTGTAAATTACTTACGTTAAACTGGTACAATGGTTTTTCAAGTCTTACAAAAGGTTTGCATTTCAAAACATATATAACGTACAAAAGTCTCAATCAAGGTTGATATTTCAATTCCTTAGGCATGCAACAAACCTACAGGTGCCAAATGCACTAGGGATAATTTCCGGAACTGCTCAAATCATCAAACACATGATTTTCAAGAACAAGTAGGAAACAGTCAATTCTGTCCATGCAACTAAGGAAAATGCCTCAATTGACGTAGCCGGAGAGGGCAGCATCAAATTGGAGCAATTGATAGATAACTAATAAAAGTTTCAAAAGCTATGAGAGTATTCATAGTATGAGCCCGCCAGTGCCAATCAGAGATGACAGCTTCCGAAGTTTCGTTAAGGACTGTCAGCTCCTTGACTGGTCCCCGTGACGGCCACTCGGGTCCTTTTTTGCTTCTTCATTGAGAAAGTCATGGGATTGAGAAGTGACGATTCTGTATATTTTATGTCAAATTAAAACCTCCAAGAAGGGATATAATTTTTTTTCCTTTATTTTATTTTTTTGGATGTATAATTATGGAAATGTCAATTACATATTCTAGAGTTTATCGACGTCTTACAATAAGAGAAATTGATTTTTTCTTGGCATATAAGATCCATTTGCTCCTATTTATCATCCATAAAGAAATTATCAATGCTACATTAGTGTATAATTGTCTTATGAACCAAACGTGGTGTTTTCTTGTTGAATTTGCATCCAATGATCTCAGTATACCTTGATAAATGTTAATCAGTATTTATTAAGTACTTTGACAATAGTTAGGCCTGTCAACGGGTCGGGTCTAGACCCGGATCCGGACCGGATCCGTGAAATTATTGCGGGTATGGGTAGGGATTTAATTCCATTTCTCGGATCCGGATCCGGATCCGGATCCGTTTTGTCAAACAAAAAAACGAGTCGGATACGGAATATAGTATTCCGACCCGTATTAGACCCGGATCCGGATATAAATGAATTAATAATTTAAAATATATATATTTATCAATATAATTTGATTAGGGTGATGTATTTGAGTAAAGTCAATTTGATTTCTTTTCTTAGTTGGTTTTTTCTTTGCATTAGTTAGAAATTAGTTTACAAATATATATTTTTCTCATTTTTATTAGAAATTATAAATTTTGCTAAATTTGTTCGGGTAGACCGACCCGGATCCGGGACCCGCCGGATCCGGATCCGGAACATAGAATAAAAGACCCGTCGGGTAAACGGGTCGGATCCGGGTCCGGTATAGTAATTCGGGTCCGGGTCCGGAATAATGAATTCCGACCCGGACCCGGCTCGTTGACAGCCCTAACAATAGTATATATGCAATCTTCACTTAGTCATCTTGCAGGGAAAAACTATATAGCGAATCGAAGCATTTTTATATGCCTTTTATATTCTACAATGGTGGCTTAAGGAGGAAATTTCGAAATAGTGGTAATTCTCCAAAAAGGGTTTCAAATAGTGAGAGTTCTAAAATGGCACATTTACTCTTTTAAACAATGCATTTATTGAATAATTTGTTCTAGAAAAAAAATACCTAGACAAATGTAAAAACACATTCACAAAATGCATTTTCAAAAAATAACGCATTCATTAAATACGCTTTTCACTCTTTGAGAAGAAATTTGAAAAACATCACCTTTGAGAATTGATTTCAAAAAAAATATACCTTTTGGGAAGTTAGTCATGGATTAAATAGATGCTTCCATATGTTGACTTGTGGCAACAAAAAATCTAGCATCAAGGAGAGCAACTGAGATCATTGGATGCAAACTCAAGCAGAATTCTTACTCCTCAAGCTTGAATTCTTGTTGAGTTTGCACTAGAATTACTCCTTTTCTAGCATCAAACAGAATCAGAAACTCCTCAACCATATTCGAACCAAACAAGTAAGGGATATCAGATTAGCAACTGTTGTGGATGATATTGTTCAATTAAAACTTTTGTTTCATATGTGCTCCTTTTGTCTAGTTCAAAATGATAAGAATCAACTAAGCTCTAAGCTTAGCACCTATGCGTTAGGCATCACCTTTGATGAGGAACTTTCGTTTCCTTAGTAGTATAATTACCGCTTGTAAAGCTATATCGAGTCTTTGCTCGCACTTGTACATCTTTTGACAAGAAATACAAGCATTTATTGTTTCAGAAAAAAAAGGAGAGCTCTTTTGTTATCTTAGCTGACTCTTATGAGTAATTCTTACTTCTTGTAGACGATTGCATTCTCATTGTTTGTTAAAGCTTTATTTCCATCAATACTTTTCTTGCTTAAACATCTAATTAGTGATATAAGAGTTGGGATTTGTAACAACATTTTTTTTTTTTTTTACTTGAGCACCAGTTAAGACGAACTTTGAGATCTAATTACCTAATTATCTGCGTAAGATTAATGTAAAATATTCATGTTTATACTGCTACAACTACGCTTAAGAAAGCCAGATATGCTCATTTAACGATTAATTAACTTGCACCCAATTAACTTCAAATTATTGATACACATAGTATGAAATAATCCTCGTATTCTCAAGGTTCAAGTGATAAAGTTATTCAGCTATTTGCCACAACTGTAATGAACAATCTTCCTAATGGAAAGATGTTTTCTTTTTGTTTTTGTTTGCTAAAGAAAACATGTGCACGTCTCTGCTTAACAAATTGAACAGACACAAAAATGGAGTTTTGTTCTACTTTACAGAAAAGGAGAATGATGAAAGTCTTTTGCCAATAATCCTTATTTGTCTTTTCTCCTGTACACTTTATTTTTCAAATTAAAGTAGATTCTTCAATGGAAAGCCCGAAAAGAACTGAAGAGTTGCATCTGTATATTCTTTTCATGAAAAATCTTGACTGAATTAAGATGCCAGATGAATGAATTTGACCCTCTACACGTTACAAAGTTGACAATGTAAAAAGGTGCAAAATGCATCTGTTAACATCAAATCCATGCCACAATTTTCCTACTGCTCTAAGCATCTAACTGGGACTAAATCGATCCCTTTTAATCATTTTGCACCATAGAAATTGTTTGGTAGAATCATTAATCTTGGGGACCAGCTACTTCGAGTGAGAAGCGTGAACCAGTGCTAATGGGCTGAATATAGGAAGGGAATGGATAGGGTGCCTTTGTCCCTACCCAAATTTGTGCAAGGGACTAAGATTAGGTAAAGTGCACTATTTCTAGCAAAAGGCACACCAGAACTAAAGAAAGGAGTATTACCTTAGGAATTAGGATGTAGAAGAGCGCAAAAAGTTGAAATTAATTATTGATTAAGCCAATTAAGGTAAGGCCATATGATTAGGTGCATGATGTACCTAATGAAACTAATAATGTGATGGAGTGCAGAATGATTTTACCTATCCTATATGAATTATTCTTTTTTCTGCATTAGAAAGAAATCTTTTTAGCTTTTTTATTATAATTTTTGGTTAATGAAAAATTTTAATTTCTTAATGCTCCTTGCAAATCGAAGTCCAACTCTAAATTCAGGAAAAATTAGTCAAGCCAATACCTGCTTAGTACAATTCCTTGAAGCCCCCTTTATCTAGCATTCAATTTTTGCTGCACGCATATGACCTTCTTTTGACTAATTCAGACCGTGTTAATTTGTACGCTTCCCTCAGCAACATATTCAATGTTAGGCACAAATAGAGCTGCAAACGAGCCGAGTCGAGTCGAGCTTTGGCCTTATCGAGTTGAGCCTTGACTTAATTTCATCGAACTCGAACTCGAGCTCAACGAGCTGGTAATTTTCAAGCTCGAGCTCGAGCCGAGCTCGAAAAGAATAAAAAATAATTATTTTATTTTTAAAAAAATAAATAAAATAATATTTTTTCTTAATAAATAATAAAATATTAAGGATATTTATGTAATTTTACTATTAAAAATAAAAATAAAAATAATAAATATATATATACTCGAGCTCGCGAGCCGGCTCGCGAGCTAACGAGCTTAACGTTTTGAGCTCGAGCTCGACTCTGGCTCGACCAGCTCGAGTCGAGCTTGAATCTAGCCGCTCGCAAGCCGATTCGTTTGCATCCCTAGGCACAAAGGCCTGTGACTCCTTGTGACATGTCCACCCAACAATTCAGGAAAAAAAAACAAACAAAAAAACCCTAATAGATCTAGTCGTCTCCAAAAAAAGATGGTGGTGAGATGACATTTTCAAGATAATTGCAAAACTACAAAAAATTGAAACGTGGCAAGAAATTGGATGGTGATATTCATCCAGAATCATTGAAATCTGGGAGGAAGAACCAACTTACTTAAGCATTCTACCACCAGAACCATCAGTTTTTTTATAAATTGTATTCCTCCTCCACTTGCTATAATCTCACCTCAGCCCTCTTCATTGCTACTCTAAGACAATCTCCTTGATCAATTAGTTTCATGGCTAGCTTTAGTGTCATACTTGGTATTATTGGTATGCTTCTAATTTTTCAACCTTCAAGTTTCATATTTTGTGGCATGCAATTTACTTATAGAAAATCATAAGTTTTAATTGTACTTTTGCAGGTAATGTCATCTCTATACTCATGTTTCTCTCCCCGGTGTAAGTGTAGACTTGTCTTCTCAAAAAATTATTTTTGTTTTTGTTGGACTTTTCTTATAAAAAAAAAAATGTTTCCTCCATGTTTGCAATTATTTTAAGTTTCTTGTAATCAGAATACTGTTACAAACTTTGCTCTATTCTATTCAGAATTGCTAATTGACTTGATGAATAATGACATGCCTAATATTTGTTTTCAGAAAAACCTTCAGGCGGATCGTTAAGAAGAAATCAATAGAGGATTTCAAAGGAGTACCCTACATAACCACATTATTGAGTACGAGTTTGTGGTCATTTTATGGGATACTGAAGCCAGGAGGATTGCTTGTGCTCACCGTTAATGGCGCCGGAGCTATCTTACACATAATCTACGTTACCCTGTTTCTCATTTATGCTCCCAAGGATGTAAAGGTGACTCCTCAGAATCTCCATGTTAAAATTTTTCGTGTCAATAAAAACTCTTCTGATTGCCGGTTGGCGGTCAAATTTGTTGGATTTTATAGTTCTTTTCTTTTTGGATGGTAAAAAAGTTTGGATTGTTTCATCTCTGATCATTACTACGATCTCTGATCATTACTACGGATCAGGCCAAACCATGAGACCATATGTTACTTGTAGAGGCATTTACATATGACCCATTAATGCAATTTTTATTTATATAGTAAAATTCGAATACGTAACAAGCTAACATGCGTTGGCAAGATAACATTAGATTCATATAACTTTGTATGTGCTTGTTGGACCAAAGAGGTTTGGCGGAATGGCTGCACGAAAACGAATTTTCCGGTTTAGTACTCCTTCGAATAACACTTTGGTTCAATTTCCTTAAATTCAAACTATTTAACTTGACTTGCATAACTAATCAAACATCAGTTTATATGGACATGAATTAGACTGTTACATGCATCATTATGTATCATTAGGTAAGAGTAAAATGCAATCTAAGTGCTCAATTATTATAAACCGAAAATAAGCATCTAGGTTACCATTTGGTCAACGTGACAAGTAAAAGACGTTTAGACATGCATTGAGAAAATTTGTTACCTTGGTTTTATCATTTATGAAGGAAGTGCCCATAAGTAATGATCTTGTTGATCAGGTTAAGTCTTTGAAGCTGGTGGCAATAGTGGACGTTGGTTTCTTTGGAGTGGTTGTTGCTGTAACGCTTCTGGCACTCCATGGAAGCCTAAGGCTAACAGCGGTCGGACTTCTATGCACAGGAATGACTATTGGAATGTATGCATCCCCTCTTTCTGTCATGGTATGCTCACCCTGTCCTTTGGTTCTTTCCTGCCCCGTTCTCACTTTCTTCTAGTTCAATTTTCTATAACTCGATAAAAGCTACAACCTATGTAAATGCCCTTTTTAGGTTTGATAATTCTGGTTGATAAATAAAGGGAATTAAAAACCGCTGAGCTAAGGTTCTGGTTGATAAATAAGGGGAATTAAAAACCTCTGAGCTTAGCTCAATGGCCACCAGGGAGGGACTTAGGTCCCTCCTTGGGCTGAACCCTCACCTGCAGCAAAAAAAAAAATCTAAAGGTAATGTCATAACACTCGCTTGGTCTAGTTGGATCTGTATACCCACTAGCCCCTAACACAATCTTTTTTAGATTCCCCCTCTCCCTAAATTAGGATAGAGTAGGTTATACAATGTATCGTTGCTGGCAAAAAAAAGGGGGGGGGGGGAATTAAAGGAAAAAAAAACCGTTTTCAAAACCCAATCTAACTGGTAAGAATATTCTTTTCTCTCCTTCTCCCTTATAAGGATTGGAGTATCACCTTCGACTAAAAATTTTTTTTTAAGAAAAAATCACTAGGGAAAATACACCCCTTTACTGCTTTCATTATTATTTGTATAACACATGCAGTTTTGCTTTATTAGCCTAAGGAGAACCATAGCGAGAATTCTGTATTTGTAATCGTGAAGCCATTTGTTCTTCTGGCAGAGAACTGTGATCAAGATGAAAAGTGTGGAGTACATGCCATTTTTTCTGTCTTTCTTTCAATTCCTCAACGGGGGTGTCTGGGCTGCTTATGCTGTGCTTGTAAAGGATATCTATCTTGGAGTAAGTCTTTCTATTGCCCTTTTTTCTTTATTTTGAATTAATGTTTTTCTCCTTTTCTGATTAAAAATTAACAAATAAACAAATAAGTCTTTCTAATGCCTTCTTTTTTTTTAAGTTAATTGTTTTCTCGTTTTTCCCGTTACAAATGAACAAATAAACAATGAACTAACCTATGCATTGGATACCTATTGCTCAATATAAAATATAGTTGAGTAAACGTAGGCTGAGGAAAAAATACACGAAAATAACAATACAAAGGAAAATTTTTTTATAGTTTATAGTTGATATCACTTATTTTTGCAGCAAGTTTTGTCTAGGAAATTTAGTGCTACTTATTTAATTAAGATATTCAATTTTTGGTTATCAAACGCATTTGAACATGTTAAGATATGAATTTATTAAGTTTAAGTTCTGAATTAGGTTATGAAATAGAACCCTAAATATGTTCATATAGGTAGAGAAATTGTTTAAAATGTCTCCAAATTTTATAAAATAAAATTTTACATTCTTTATTTTTAAAAATAATAACTTTACATCCCTTATAATTTTAAATAAGTAAAATTTGGTGTCAACTTAGGTTTTCAATCATTCTTTAATTCAAATTTACCACATGACCTATATCTGGTCATTTTTTTAGGTAAAAAAAGATCTGATTCAACATTTTTAAGAGCACAAATGAATATGAATCAAGTCAAATCTTACTTCTTTAGGAACAAAAATGAATATAAATCAGTTAATTTATTTAATTACAAGTGGGATCTAACATTCGTGTGAATCACGTGATGAATTCAGGATAACAAATGATCGGAAATGTAGTTTGGAATCAAATTTTGCTAACTTAAATTTATAATAGATGTAAAGTTACTATTTTAAAATTAAAAAATAAAAAAAATTCATTTAATGAAATTTGATGGACGTTTTAAACAATTTTCCCGTATATCAACCCAAGAGTGAAGATTCAGAAAAAGTTTCTTTTATTTTTCACTGGGCTTACTCCTCCATTTAAATTCTTTTGTTCATCAGGTGTCAAATGGAATTGGATTTATATTGGGTTCGGCCCAGCTGCTTCTTTTCGTCATTTACAAAAACAAGTCTCCGTCAAAATCTAAGGATGCCGTGGAAGAAGAAGAAGGAGGAGGAGGATCGGCCCAGCCCGTCAAAGGCGTGATGCAGATGGAGGATTTTGATAACAACGAAAAGATGAAGACAGTTTCATTAAATCAAGATGCATTTGGCTCCACTGGAAGCAAAGATCTTGAACTTGGTGTCAAAGAAAATCTTTGATCGTTCAATAATGGGATTTTTCAATTTGTGTTGTTAAAACAAATCAGCTGTGCTATCTGTTTTGAACAATTTTTCTTGGCACAAAAGTTTAAAATGGTTCGGGCACCTTTGCTTTTTGTAAATGGGAATTTACTCTGACATGTGTAATCTAAAGCTTTGAAGATAGTATAACTTCTTTAATTTTGTGTGTGGATATCTTTTGCAAAGTCATGTCCCGATTATTGTTGAATTATTTGAAGTAGGAAACACTAAGTGGTCAAAATAAATTTGCCAAAAAAAAAGCTGTCAAAATAAAAATCATAACTCGAAGAAGGGTTATAAGATATAAAGTATGGAGAAAAACATCTATTTTGAAGTATGTAAAGAAGGGTTTGTTTTTTTGGCAGATTGGATTGATCTTGGTTTCCACGCAAGAGTATATTCAAATGTAAATTGCTTTGAAAGCGAGCGAAAAGCTCTCTTCGAGTTTAAGAAATGTCTAATTGACGAATCAAATTGTTTGGCATCCTGAACTGGAGAAGATTGTTGTTCATGGAAAGGAGTTGGCTACAGCAGAAATATTTGACATGTGATGAAACTTGATCTACGTAATAGTGCCGCCTTTGATTATGGTCGATTAACCTTTGGGGACACGCAAAATTATTTCTCTATATATGGTAAAACTTGATTGGGAGGCCAGATAAGTCCTTCATTAGCGAATCTGCAACATTTGCATTACTTGGATTTCAGCTCGAATTATTTTGCAGGAATTCGAATCCCAACATTTATAGGATCCTTGAAAATTTTGAGATGTCTCAACCTTTCTTATGTAGGTTTCAATGGGACAATTCCTCCCCCAATTAGGAAATCTCTCAGCTTTAGACTATCTCGATCTTGGTAATAAATTAGGATGTTTTTGTGCTTGGATAAGTGGTTATAGATTGGCTGCTAGTCTTTATTTCTTGAAACATTTAGACCTCTCTAGAGTGGATCTAGGAGAGGATCAAGAATGGTTACAAGCAATTAACAAGCTTTCGTTTCTTATCCCTATTAACATTACGAGATTGTGGTATTTATACCTTTCCTTATATTGGACACCTTAATTTCACATCTCTTATCTCACTTGACCTCAGTTCTAATATATTTAACTTCACAATCCCTCTGTGATTCTTTAATGTGATTTCACTTGTTCATCTCGACCTTTGTTCCTACAGTGTTTTTTTGGTCCAATAATTCCTAGTAACCTTCAACATTGGACATCACTAAGCTACTTAGATCTGAGCTGCAATCAATTCAATACTTCACTGTCCGATCCACTTTGAAGTTTGAACAATCTCGTCTTCATGGACATGAGTGCTAACCAAATCCAAGGCTTATCTTGAAAACTATTTAAGTCTATAATGGTCTAGCTGTCACAGGGGTGCCACCAAAACTAAATATATTCACAAGTACGTGGAGTTTGACAAGGAAAGAAGATCAATCACACCAAAACTTGAAAGGAAAAATTATATATTCTGACTTATTTCGAGACATTCTTAGTTGTGTGAGTATACATTTTACACCTATAATATTCTTAGTTAATCTTCCTATTTCCAATCTCTATGGTCGGCCATTGTCCAGAAACGAGATTTTAGAGCCTTCGTTACTATTAAATTTAGAGTTTAAATCTTGTGCTTAGCAGTTAGAAGTGAGAAGGGGATGGGAGAGTATAAAAAAAAAATTCCTATTCCCAGGAAACTTTCCCAAGCAGAGATTTTGTAAATAACTACTACGTAAAACATAAAAAAAAAAAAGGAACATTTTTTGAGAGGCCAAGTAGATTAGAGGCAAAACTATGTGAGAATCATACTTGGGAATCTTTGACAGCTAAACTATATGATGATGCCTAATTGCCTAATGATGGCCAAAATCACAAATAATCTTATAGAAAAGTAAGTATTAATTCTCCAGAAATTTTTTTTTTCCCGAAGCTATCTCCAGATCTATTGTTAGTTGTCACTACTCTGTATAATAACTTATCACAAGTCATAGAAGCGATGCCAAGGAATTTTCTGGGCGTAGACCACTGTACAGTTGACTTGCCGTACCATATGGTAAGATTTCAGAACCACAAGATTCATGTTACTTTGGCATCTTAATCTGCACGTAAAACCCCACACACACACACACACACACACACACCACACAAACCAAAAAAAAAATCTGGGCGTAAAAACAAAAAACATTTAATGTCGCAATCTTAAAATATTAGTACTTCTGATGTGTTTCCTAACGATAATTGGACTTGGTCCCTGGTTCGAGAATGCATGTAAAACACGTGAGAAGGCTAAAATGTGATGTCTTTTTCATCGTCCCCTCTTCTGTTCAGTAATCTCAAGCAGAAGCAATACTTGGATTCAATTATTGCAATCATCATGTTAATCATCATTTATGCTCCGTTTGAATTGCTATTTTTAGAAGTTTGTATAAAAAAATAGATTATAACGATTTGATATATATGAGATAAAAAGATAACTGAAAAATATGTTCACAGAAGACGTAAAAATTTTTCTTTGAAAAATAACGATGCAATTACAAAAAATTTTCTTTAAAACAGCTTTTTCTTCCTTTCATATTCCTTTTTGAATGTTGGTGCATTATTTTTCCTTTAAAAAAAAAGCAGGGTATGTTGAATGGTTTGTCGAGCTATTACTTTTTTAAGCATTGCATTATTTTTTGAATGTTGGTGCATTATTTTTCCTTAAAAAAAAGCAGGGAACGTTGAATAGTTTGTCCAGCTATTTTTTTAAGCATTGGCCGACAAGCAAATTTATATTCAGCCAATGAACCCCAAAAGCTAAAATGTGTATTAGTTTTTTTATTAACGTGCGCTATACGAGCAGATAATTTAATTATGATTTTGTTTTTAGTTTAAGTAAAGTGAGTATGTCACCTCTTTTTAAATATTGATTTGTAAAATAAAAAAAATGCCTGTTTCTGATGGAAGTAGTTATGACTTAGTGCAAATCATGTAGAAGATTTAAGCACGACATTGTGAAGACTGAAACCTCTTCTTTGAAGGAGTTGAGAGAAGATTTCTCCATGTGAATTGAGAGCCCTCTTGTGCCATATTTGGTTGGTGAAGTAAAAGCATTTTAATAGAACATGAAATTGTCATGATTGCCCTGTATAAACTGATAATTTTTTTTGTCAAAAATGTATAAACTTATACACAAGGGTGCATTTGATAAATTTGAAATTTAAATTTTAAAATCTAAAATTTGAAATCCAAATCCGTTAAATTATAAATAATAAAATTCTAACATTTGAGTGCATTCTGCATTAAGTGATAAGTGAATAATTTATTACTTATTATTTTTTTAAAATAAGTTTTGCCTACACAATTCAAACCTACTTAATTAATTTAAATGTTCTATTTTTAATTATCAAACACGTTTGAACATGTTAAGATTTAAATATATTAAGTTTAAGTATTGAACTGCATTATCAAACAATGCCTAAGACCGGATTTACCTAGAAAATATTTGTAATTCAAAGTACAGCATTTTTGTTTAATCTTACTTGTAGTCATTAATGAACTATAATTCGGTATACAATTGGTAAAACTTAGTTTGAACTAGAACTTAAGCTTTCCAATTTCTTTTTATATATTTGCAATTCCAAACATCATGTCAAATTCGGGGATGCACATATAGGCCCACGTCATGTGTTCATGTTCACCTGCAAACTTGTTCACATAGAAATATCCCATTACTGTTGAATAGGACATACATGAAATCCGTTCTCTAGTTTGTTTAAGTTGAAAACTTACCAAACTTTCTCCCTAACATATTTCTTCCCTTAAAGGGCCACAACAGCATTTTTGCAGGCCAGAGTTTTGCTCAACATGGAGACACTAATTTTATTCGTTGGCATAATAGGTAATCATTTGTCTAAACAATTCACAAGTTATTTTCTCTCCGTCATCGCTTTTTCAGTTTTAATTTTGACTACAATCAATTATGATCATTGTTTTGCAGGAAACATCATCTCAGTGCTCATGTTTCTTTCTCCGGTGTAAGTGAAATATGCTGACTGATTCATCAAAGCAAATATTGAAAGGTTAGATATGTATATATTCTGTACTCAAATGAGAAAATTGCTGTAAAATATTTCCAGGAAGACGTTTTGGAGGATTGTGAAGCGTAAATCGACTGAGGATTTTGAGAGTCTTCCTTACATTTGTACACTGCTGAATTCATCATTATGGACATACTATGGAATTACAAGGCCAGGAAGTTATCTCGTGGCAACAGTCAATGGTTTTGGTGTGGTCGTTGAAATAATTTATGTATCTTTGTTCCTCATTTTTGCTCCTCCAAAAATGAAGGTATGTAAATCATCTCCGCCCCCTCCCCATCCTGATCTTTGCAAAATGTATCATCTTTCTTGAGGTCCAAATGAAGATTTACTCGCATGATAAGCAAGTCATTGCTGACATCAAGTTCATGTACCAATGTTGATCAACAGGGCAAGACTGCCGTACTTGCCGGTGCTTTGGACGTCGGATTTTTGGCGGCGGCCATTTTAGCCACTCAATTCTTGACGACCGGAGATACGAGGATCGATGTAATAGGCTACATGTCTTCAGGCCTAAACATCATCATGTATGGCTCCCCTCTTGCAGCCATGGTAAGATCGTCTCTCCCATGTTAATTAGCTGTTAAAAAGTAAATACAAGCATTTCATGAGTCAAGTCGTTCTGACTTCTTGGTTTACTTATTCCAAGCAATTTATGACTCAGATGTATATAATACTTCAAGAATCCAAATTTCACCAATTTTTAGGGTTTTCATGTTTCTTGCTGTCCAGATTTTCAATTACTCCTCCGGTCTCTTTGGACTGGCAATATTTAGGGTTGCTTGATGGATTTTAGCAATTTTACCTCGTTTTCCTTATGTCTTTAGACACTTTTTTTTTTGTCGGTTAAATTTAATTTTCCATTTACTTCACTCTACCATTCAACATTTAGTAAGCTCAGGATTGCCTTTTAGGTTGGAGGAAAAGGTGGACATATTGAAACCATAGGTACTTTAGACCTTGTGGATTAGAGTTAAGAATAAGATGCTTGCTAAAAAATCCAAGCTAATGACATCACATGCGTCCCATCTGAGATTTCTTATGATCTCAGCTTCCTTTTGCTATCATATATTTGGTAGAGTTTTCTTTCCAGTCTCACCTGGGCAACCCTACGCAATGGGAGGGATTGATGAGTATCATGAATTAAACCTTTGCTTATAACACAAATAATTAATAGGCATATTCTTGGCCATGCAGAAAACTGTGGTGACAACAAAAAGTGTGGAGTATATGCCTTTCCTGCTCTCATTTTTCCTGTTCTTGAATGGAGGGATTTGGACTTTCTATGCCGTGCTTGTGCAAGACTGGTTTCTGGGAGTAAGTTCTCAATCATTATCACTTGAACATATTTCCTAAAAGATCACCTATTTATTAGGAACTTCCAATTGTCAAATTGGCATGTTCCTATAAAGAGCTCCTTATACCATTCTTTTTTACACCATTATTAAATGTCACGCAAGACAAAAAGCCTAGCGTAACGCAACCAATCTTCCAGCTACGGGTATTACAAAATAATAATGATAATAATAATAAAAAAATAATCTTTGTCTTTCTTTTCTTCTAATCCATCCTAACCTCATATTTTGCTTTTTTGTATTAAAAAAAAAAACTCTGTTGACTCAAATACTTGATACATCAAAACTGTTAGGTGCTCAGATTTTTTCCACTGTCACCGTCACCTCCAACATCAATTATGAAATACACTGAGCCCCACATGATTTTTTTTCTTCGCTTTTTAAACTACTCTATCAACTGTTGCTTTTGACTCTTCATATCTCAGCAATCGTACTATGCGAAACCATGACATTCAATTTGAGATAGAATGGGTGATAATGAGAAAAATATGGAATAAGTGCATATTATTTTGAAGGAGTAGAGGACAAAGGTTGCAAATGGGAAATACTACTGGCATTCGGGAATAAAAAGTAAGACGTCACAATACCAATACTTTAATGTGTGACTTATTGGGTCAAAATAGTAAAAAAAAAAAAAAGCAACTAAGTCTCTAACCTAAACTGCTTTTGCAGTATCATCTAAAACTAAAACCCGTTTGGATGGTGAATTTTTTGGATATTTATATAAAATTTTATTGTCCTTTATTATAAAAGTTATAGAAAATCTTGTGAAGTAGAGTTTCTGTGCAGAAATTGAATTTTTTTTTTATTTTTTCTCTCTTCTTTTTCTCTTTTTCTTTCCTCTTTTCTCCTTCCATTTTACTATTGCCACTGCTCTAGCCGCTACCGCCACCACCTCCACCGCCAGCGCCATCACCGTCACTGGCTACTCCATTTTGTTCTCCTCTTTCTCTCTTTGTCTCTCCCCTTCCCTCCCTCTTTCCTCTCCTCTTCTCGTCCCCCCCCCCCCTTCTCCCCTCTTTCCTCCATCACCCCCCTCCCCCTAGTTGCACAACTAGATCAAGTGCAAATTTGCACCAAGAGGTTGCTCCTAGGAGGAGGGGGAGGGGGAGGGGGGGAATATGAGAGAAGGAGGAAGGAGAAGAGGGAGGAGAGGGGGGGAGGGGAGGAGAAAGAAAGAGGAAAAAAAAAAAGCAGCACCCACTCGCGCCGGCCTTGATGGTGGTAGTCTGAGGTGTGGGGAGGAAGAAGAAGCGAGGAAAGGAAAAAAAAATTTGTGTGTTATTAACTTTAAGTAATTTTTTGAGGATTGTGTAATTAAACATCTTGTTGAGAAAAAAACTAGCCAAAAAACTAACGAATCCAAACCGGCCCAGAATAATACACAGGTTAGAAAAGAAATCCACCCAAAAATTGAAGTTTCGGGCGTCCATATTCTACTGTGAGGATTGTCGATGGGATTAGTATAAATTTGTATTTTATTTCCATTTTAACGTAATTTTCAAATTCCTCAAAATAACCTGGAAATATTTTCTCGGATTCGTTTTTTTCTTAAAGCAACAATTACATCATAGAGAACAAGTGGTTCAAATTAGCCTGCGTTAAAACGTGACAGCCACAGGATGCTTTCCACCTACTTCACTAATCATCCCAAGTCCATATCTTGCTACATGATGAATAACAACTATTACCTTTTTTTTTTTTTGGGTAAGTTTAACTCTATTATCATTAGTAACTCTAAATCATTTCTTGGATGCGTAAAAGCTAAAATCCACGAATCAACATCAACTTTTTATGTGTCCCACGATTTATGAATGATTTTCAAGAATCTCAATAGTAATGGGTAGTCCCAATCTGACCCTAGCTGAAATTGTCTTGTATCAATCTGTGGTCTCCAGCTCAATACAAGACAGTAATTACCTTAACTGTTTAGCGCAGGAGCACCACCGACACCATTGAATTTTGTCAGTTAAAATTCAGAAAGTAAGAATACCAAAATTCTGAAATTATCAAAGATGATTGATTGGTATATATAGCAGTAACAATAATATTATTGTCTTAATCCTAATTACCATGAAGTTTTTACAAGGGGATACTTTAGACTGTGAAATGACGTCGTGGGCAATGATAAACTGTTCCCGAAATCGCCCGTATCTCATGATTAAGACTTTATATGTCCGTCTTCTTCCACTGGTCTACTTTGATTTTTGCCTCGTGGAGACAAAAGGGTGTCAAGTTTATTCATGATGGCTGGTAAGGGAGGCCACACTTACCCTACACGAGGACAGCTCCCTAATTCTCTACCACATTTTTACTCTTCTTTCCTTTGTCAAGTATTGGCCAGATGATGGTGATATTAGTGTCAGCAACCTTCTTGGAGCTACATATACAAGTGATAGTGGGTACAACTTATAAGCCTAGCTTAATAATTGAGCTATTGGTTGTGCTAAATCAAATATCACGAAAAGTTGACAGAGCAGTCATTTTATTTTAACCGTGAGATAAAAAGTTTAATTGTGTCAATATATCATCTGCCTAATAATTGTGAGATACTAGTATAACGGTTAGTCTGCTGATTAAATCACTATATCAATCGTGAGGGTAGGTAGTATAGTTAACCTATGCTAGCTCCAAGAATAAATGCATGATTTTGGATCATCCAAAACATGTAATTTAGCATGAAATTGTGGCCATCAATTGCCTTCAGCAATTTTCTCTCGTATTTGTTAAGGCCTCTTCCTCACCTGATAGCTGGGGCAGCAAGTCTATTACCGTTTTTGCTGTCTCCTTAAGCAAGTCATCCAATCTCAAATCTTCTTTTCGAACCATGATCTTTTACCTCACTATTTTACGTACAGAACTTCTAGCCATTATTATTTTCAAGAGCGCTGAAGAAAAGAGCTGGATTAGGGAAGGAATTAATTTGTCCTTGTTTTCATTTTTTTTGGTCATTTTGTTTAAGGATTGCTTGAGCAAAATGTGAAGAAGGTTGTAGTTAATTTGCGGTACCATAAAGGGTGGTAAGTGTAATTACTCAAAGCACATACCAAAATTAGCAATGGAGTTTTGTGAGTTGTAGGGATAAACATTTTGAAGTCATTCGAAGTTTTATAGTACTCCATCTTTCTTTTATAGGAACACAAATGAATGTCATTTATATGCCTCAATTTGCACCGCCACCAGTCTTTTTTCTTGGGGCCTCAAAATTTGAGCAAACGAATTAGAGGCAAGCATGATTTGGGTTTATGCGAATGTGAAATAAGAACTGCAGTACATAAAAATTAGAATCAGACTCCAACTTGGTCAAGAATGAATTCATTCCATCTTTGGTTAACTTGAAAATTATGGCTTGCAACTTTCTGATGCTTTTGATGTAGGTTCCAAATGGCATTGGCTTCATCCTCGGCACAGTTCAGCTGGTACTCTATGCAATTTATAGGAACGCAAAATCTAGTTATTCTGCATCAGCCGATTTAGAGCAAGCATCGGAGAGACAGTCCCTTCTTCCACCTTCGGCCTCGGGGCACACAAGCCACGGATAGAGAGAGTAATTACCATGCATCCAACATACATATAAATCATGACACAACTCCTATTTACATCTTTTTTTATTTTATTTTTTGCCCTTTCTCTTTATTTTTTGGTAAAAGTTATTTATTTATACAATTAAACAAAAACAAAAAGAGGGAAAAAAAAAAAGTAGTTGATACTTCGCTGTATTGGCTTACTGCTGTTGGTATGTAGGTACATGTGTTTCTTTTGAATTTTGTTTTGTTTCATGGTATAGTATTGAAATCAATTCGTGTAAATTTAATTGATTCGGCATGATGAGGAATAGATTAAAAAAAATTAAAAGATTTTTTATTTTGCCAAAACGTGAGCACTTTTTGAAGTGAAATGACGAGATCGGATCACAATTGGTAGATTTTTTTTCTTTGGCCTTTTTTTATTATGTGATGAGGTTTAATTCAATTATTAAATCGAATCCAATTCAATGGTTCAATCGGTCAATCGGATGATCGGTCACTTAGCTGGCTAAGTTAATAGTTGAACCAGATAAGGAAGCAATATGTTGACTAGTCAGTGATCTGTCAGTTCAATCATTAAAATTTAAAAAATCAGTTCATTCAATCACTGGTTTAATTACCAGGTCAAGAATTATATTATTGTTAATAATTCAAATAATTGATTTTTATATTACATAAATCGCCTATACAACCGATAAACCTGTAGTCGAACTGCCATTGAACCGGTAACCTTGCTGGATTGATGTTAAAACCGACCTTAAAAACCATGGCTTACCTGAGCAGAGCCACGATTCCAAGCCAAGGATTGCATGCATGCATGGTTTGTTTTGCTATGGGCCTGTTTGGTAAACGAATCGAAAGTCGAAACCAAATTTCTTGATGAAACGCAATTCAAAATGTCTTTGGGCTCGTTTGCCTGCAAATGATCCCCAAGCCATTTTGCTTGTTAGCCCAAGGTCAGTCGCAATAATTAGCTATTGATATAGGTAGAGGTGTCGAAAAGGATGATTCGGACGGGTTTGAACGGGTCATAATTGGGTAATGCGTATAATTGATTCAACTCATTTATATCTATTTAATAAATCGGTATGAATATGCCCAATTATCCATTTATGAATCACTTAAAATTCTACTTATTTTTTTTTCTATTTTTTCACATGTTGTTTAATAAGAAATAACAATATTTTATTGTTACTAGATTGATAAAAAAATTCAAATTGATTTGCTTAACACTCACTAAAAATTGAGTTTAAATATATAATTATTTTTAAATGAATATAAATTGGTAAATCAAGTCAATTCACTATTCACCAATTAAATGAATTTAATTGGACACCCATTTAAACCCATTCAAAATTAATGGGTAGATTTGGATGAGTTATTGGTGGGCGGATTTGGACGGATCAAGATAATTGAATTATGATTGACGTCTATAGCAGATACAGCTTGCACTTCCATTTGGTGCACTTGGTAATTGTCGTCTTAAGGTCTAGGTTTTTTCACTAAACATATAATTTACACCTTATCTGTAGATTATATCGAGGATTTGCAATCTACTAAGATCCTTGAAATTTAAGTGTGATTGATCACTATGTTATCACAACCAACGTACACAGTGTACAAGCATCAAGGCATTTTGTCCTATCAGCCTCGAATGCAAGAATACCATGTTATTCTTTGCTCGTAGCACTCTCGGATGGAATGCCGCATATTCCCGTTTAATTTCACTGAAAAATTGAGAAGAAATTTTGCTTAGCCTTCTTAATTTAATTAGAAGGTACATCGGGCAGTTAATCTCATAGTTAGCCAAGGAAGATAAATCAAAATACTCTTTTGATTAGTTTCCTACGAACATTGGATAGTAGACAAATTCATTCTATAATTCTATATCTGACCAGTCGCTTATTACAAATGGGTGGTCGGTGTACCAAGTTTGCTGTGGTTTTCAGACATGCAGTTGATTGGGATATACAGAGGAATCCAGTGGATGATCCAGCATGCATCCCAAAACTCTTTTTGTTGGATCAGTTTGCTGGCTGATTTTTGCAGCAGCAATTGTTTATTATCATTTGTGGCGTTGCAGAAATGTATAGGAGGTTATCCAACAGATTCTCAAGGATGTTCGTGGGATAATTTCTGGCTGGAAGAAGGTAGATAGGAAGCATGAGAATGTATAGCTTCACTTGTTCTCGAGTCGAGTTAGGGATTTCCTTATCCATTTTTTTTCAAGCTTGTAGGAGTACATATTTAGCTCTGCACAGTTTTGTATAGCTTCAGTTTTGCTTCATTGAGCTTTAATAGGATTTTGTACCACTGAAGTTGCTCGAGGGGTACAGCCTCTTGAATATCAATGGGAAAGCCAACAAATTAACTTACCAACCAAAAATAAAATAAGCTACTCCATCTAGCTAACACAATAATAAATAAACTGCACCTTGCGATTACAATTGTGATTGCAGGGGATCTGAATCCCATGAGGACGGACATTAAACAGGTGCAATACTTCGGATTTTGTACGTAAGAACCCTTGTAAGTAAGCTACTTATGATGCCGAGACATGTACATGGCGGCGGTGATAGAAATTGAATCCACCAAAACTTTTTTTTTTTTTTTAGAGAAAGAAAAAATACTGACTCCGTACGTAGGTAATATCACGGAAAAGATGGCCGGCAATTACTGGCGATCGAGAGTCGACAAAATTCCTTTTATTGGCCGTGTCTGTGCTTTTATATGTTGCTTTGATTTCCAAGCGAAAGCCAGTGCACTCTTCTTGCTTTTCGTAATCTGGCTTTTTTTCTTTTAGCTTCGTAGTAAGATTTGCGTATCAATACTAACACTAATACCACGTATGGTTTCTCTTTTACCCTTTTTGGAATGTGATATACTCTTGGCAGCCCAAGAGATTCGCGTAACTCCTAAAATTAATCAATTTTTAAAGTCTATGTTGTTTGTATGTCCCCTCTCTTTCGACACATAATATCTTTTCTTATCCTTTAACATATATACAAATGTAGAACATATGTATACAATTGTAATTCACTTACAAATGAAGTGTTTTTCATTGTTCAAACATAGTTAAAATTAAGACCCAGAAACTGAGATTTATTGCTTGGGAGGCGGGTATTGATCTATTTTATGATAAGCATATTTATATATAAAATATAAGCATATACATATATATATGTACATACATATGTATGTATGTACATATGTGTGTATACATACACATATATACATACATACATACATGCATGCATACATATATATATGTGTATATATATATATATATATATATTGAAGGAAACTAAAAATGGGACCAAAGAAGATTAAAATGGTAATTTGCCCTCCTTCGCGATAAAAAGAGAAATAACAAATTAACCAAAGATCCTAGAATTAATTACCATTTTGCTCAATAAGAAACGAGAAATAACAATATAACCACCTCATGATACTAAATTAGTCCCCCAATAAAAGTTCCAGGTTTATAAGTAAAGCCCTTGAAACCAAACACACATTCAGTTATGAAATTTATTGGATATCTAATTCTAGATCCTTAAAATTTCTAGCTTATCGAGTTCAGATATACCAAATACGATAATGCCCAGATTGGCATGCCCCATGAGGGTTCCGTAGGTTGAGTTTGATCGACTCCTTAAATCTGAACAAAGACAATTCATTTGTAACACGGCAAGCAATTACCTACGAATTTGAAACAAAGATGATCAGCCTATCAACATCGTTTCCAGGTAACAGCTGCACTAAAATTCGTATGTGATCTCCATTTATGTCTTTGTCCTCTGAGATGAGAAGTGAGAACAACATTTGCCCATCAAATATTACTTGTGAAGTAAATATGTTTTGGCCCTCATCAAGTGTTGCTGTTTGGGAGTCTCAAATAAAAGTTCATGGAGACTAATTAAATTTGTCCCTTGAGTTATATATTCCAGTATATGGGTTGTAATAATTGGTTATATTAGATGTATTGGAAATCTTTTTTTTTTCTGAGTATTCTTGGTTCCCGTATATGTTGGAATGAAGCCACGGTCCGGTCTCTATGAGTGTTGAAGTTTAATTAGGGGAAAAAAAAAAAAAGGAAAGCGCTTTAGTGCCTTGTGATTTAGGCGAATTAATTTGGTCCGAAGGGATCTTGTGGTGGCCACTACATGTCTTTGTGAGGTGGGAGGTCAAAGGTTCAAACCTTATCTTCCATAAAAAATTGCTACTTAATGTGATTTTTCTTAGATCCATGTGAGTGTCTCTTGCATCCGTATGGTCTGATAGTGATTCAATCCTAATTGACTTCTCGTGACCCTACTGGATCACCCTCTTAGTATAGATTAGAGTAAAAATAGGAATACGTATAAATGATAACAATAAACCAAAAAAAAGAGAGTGCCGCGATGGAGTCTGCTTTTGGAGCTATCAATATTATATGTGGAAAGCACCATACCTCAACTCCTCGTAGAGAAAAAAGAAAAAGAAAAAAAAAAATGGTCTTGAGTCCTCAAAAAGTATTGTTGTCAAAATATTCTGAATTAATCTTCCCACTTTTTTTTTAACGAGTACTCATTCAAGGCTAGCACTAAAATGGAATAATAAAACCTAATGGTTTGGTAGTAGTAGTGCTGAATGAATGGGCACCAGTTAAGTACGAGGAAAACAAGGACAACATTATGCATGTGTCAAATTCTGCAAATAATCAAAATAAGACTTGCCAAGAAAGTGTACTTTTATCCTACCAACATCCTGTATCTTTTTTTTTTTTGGTTTAATGTAGATTCTCTTATTATATGTTTGATAAAAGTGCTCGATTGTTGTTCTTGCCCCCCAAATCTACAAATATTCTCTTGACAGAAAATTGATTTTGAGAGTTGTTTGTTTTGTGAACTAGATAAGGTGTAAAGTTTGGGAATTCAAACATGCTCTTACTTTTAGTTAAATTGATCAAAATTAAAGGGCTTACATAAGGTTTAAAGGGCTTATTTTTAGTTAAATTAGGAATTTTTTTAATTTTTCTTTGGCTAGTCAACGAAATTTTTTCCAAAAGAATCCATCATAAATATATGCACATTGATCCATCTTGACTTCCTTATTTTGTTTTAAAAGAAAAGGCTAAATGTTTTTCCTTATCATAAATTCACACATCATGCAAGTTTATTACTAAAAGTAATAAAGATAGTGAAAGCAACGATATTGAGACTCCAGTCCTGTTGCTGTTACCCTATCCTTTTCATAAATTTATCAGCTACGTAACACAAAGAAAGCGAAGTATCAAATATCAATTGCATGAAGTGAAAATTATAATACTACTAATAATAACAAGGAAAATAGAAATTCATAGATGTTGCAACTTTCAGAGTTATGGAGTAGTTGCTAAGTTTTAAAATATGTCGTTATTCTATCCATTTAACCCTATATTTTAGTTATTTTCACCCGGGATTTTTAGATGTTTTCATGAATATTTAAAATGCTAAACAATACAAAATAATGATTAACAAACTTATGTCCATGATGCTAGTAGAATTCTAATATCAATATCAATGATTGCAAAAATAATGACACCAAAAAGAAAAATAAAATTTCAAACATCAAAGAGACGAGGAGGAAGAAGAAGAAGAAGAAAAACCAAAGAAGAAGACGAGAAAGAAGAGGAAGATCAACACATAAATTATAAGGTCAGTATTTTCAGTAAATTTAAACCATCACATACTATAAAAAAGATGGATAAACCATTCCATGCAAGAAACATCTCATTAATAAAAGCAACCTTCTTCCTGCTCGCGATCCTCCCTTTATTTCTTACAAAATCCATGGGAGACGAGCCAACGGCATATGAAATCCTTGAGAGGTACAACTTTCCGATAGGGATACTACCAAAAGGAGTCACGGGGTACGATTTAGAGGAGTCGACGGGCAAGTTCTCAGCATATTTGAATGGTAGTTGTAGTTTTTCTATTGAAGGTTCGTACAAATTGAGCTACCAACCAACCATCAAAGGCTACATATCTCAAGGCAAACTTTCTAGCTTGCAAGGTATAAAAGTGAAGTGGTTATTTTTGTGGTTTGATATTATTGAAGTTTATCGAAATGGTGATGTGCTTGAATTTTCTTTTGGAATTGCATCGGGTGAGTTTTCCATTGATAATTTTGAGGAATGCCCTGAATGTGGTTGCGGATTTAGTTGCTCCAGTAATCCATTTTCAAGCAAGACTAGAAGGAATGAATTTGGTATTTGTTCTTATTAGTTGGAGAAAACTTTTATTTGGTATTTTCTTTTTGTAGTTTTTCCTCCTTTTTTTTTTGGTTTTTGTGTTTCTAAATGATTGAACTTGAAATGCACTAGAATAAATAATCAGTATAAAATCTTCTATGTAGAATGGTTTATATATATGTTTTCTTTTTCAATTTATGAACTTTTTTTTACGAACTATAACTTTTATGTTTCATGGTTTCCATTATTTTCTCATCTGTCTACAAAAAGGCAGGATTTGAGCCAAATGACTGCACCTCTTCAAGTATATGAAGTCGCCTTTTGAGGGCTATGGATTTATATCTGAAATAGTATCTGCGATAAATTCTTCCCTGAAAACTTTTGTTCCTTTAATGACTAATCTTTTGTTGATTTAGTCCTCCTTTTGCGCAATGTGAAGATGCAGAAAACATCAATTCTTGTGCTTAAACCAAACTATAAAGTTGATAAATTTATTTACCATCTCTAGGATTAATGCTACACTCAAGTTTACAATTTTATGTTAAGAGTTAGCATTCAAATATCAGTTGGATTGAATTTGCCAAGAATCATCACTTTCTTATATCCTCCTCAAAGTTCCAGTAGCAGAACTTTTTCTGTTTTTCCTGTTGCTACCAAAACTATCTTAACAGGATAACTATGAAAATAGAAAATTAACGAACATCAAAGGTTCAAAATTATTTTCTGAAAAAATGATCACATCTCTTTGCCATTTCTGTCTAAATTATTGTGTAAATGTAACAATAAATCCAACAAGAAAAAAAAAAAAAAAAAAAAGCAGCCTGACTTTGAACTCAACTTTGATACTGCAATCAAAGGCTTCTTCTATTTTTGACAAGAGCTTATGCATATAGATGGATTTATCTATAGGGTGAGGCCTTCAAATTCAGTTTCTGTCCTCTTAGCCAAATGTTTGTTTTTCCGAGCCTTGGCCCTCCATTTGACCCCAAGAAAGGAATTATATAATCGTATCAGTTGTTGGGGAGATTATGCAGCTTTTAATGTTCAAAGATTTTTTTTTTTTTTTTTTTTTGGGCAAAGCTATTTTTTATGGTTCTTTTTTTTCTGAGTTACTGTTAGATACACGGATGGAAATAATGCAACACATCCTACTTTCAAATGTCTATGGTCCAGGTTTAGATAGTTCTGAGCTTGACAATTGACACCTTCTATTCTTTTAAAAGTAGTTTTATCATTCCCTGTTGTTATTTATGTGTATGTCGAATTATGGCTATGTGATATTGATAGAAAAACCAATAGCAATTAAACGTTTACTGTTTCTTTCTGTGTAAGTTGGGCCAATTAGTTGACTTGGACCACTTAATGTGCTCCCTGCGAAGATGATAATTTATTACTCATGGTCCAATCTATGCATTTCAATCAACATCTTTATGAACATCTTTAAAAATTAAAAAAAAAAAACCTTTCCACCCATCTGAGACAGGATTCGAATCTTGAATCTACTAACGAAAAAGATTTTGAGAGTTTTCTCTTGACTATTGGCGGACCCTAACGGTTATCTTTATCAATATCATGGTTAAACTATTAATCACTAATAAAAACAGAGAAGCTAGGTGACCATAAGGTCAAGTCCTTTCCTTTCTATTATCTTCTTTTTTTTTTGGCCGCAACGATAGCATTTTTATAATTTTATCTATCATATTCTATAAGGAGAAGGAGTCTCAAGGAACTGTGTAAGGGGCTTTGAAGTCTCCCTTCACTCTATAAAGTTTTGAAATCTCCTTTTGAGTTGATTGCATTTACCTCTCCTGAGGCCTATCCAAATTACATTTATTCCCCTAATGTTTGTCCAATACTAAGTTTACCTCACCTAGAGTTTGTCCAATGGACAAAATAAACTCTATAGTTTATTCAAATAAGTCCAATGCATCAAATGTCCAAAAATTTATCAAAAATGAACATTTTCCACTAGCCATGTAAATCAATTGCAATAGAATTTTTATAGTAAAACTCTCTAAATTTGCACTGATTATTAATCCTTTTTTTTTTACCAATCTTTGGTCTCTCTATAAGTTACAAGTAGCATAACTAAAACCCTCATAAATTTTGAGGTTTCTGTGCAAAGAAAATTACTTGCAAATTAGAAGTATAAGAATAAACAAGTTAATAAATTATTGCAAATAACAAATCATATCAATCTAGTTAAATTTTATTATCCCAGACCAAACTATAAATCTAAGCGTAATGAATGACTGTTGTATGAAAAAGGTGGATTGAGGAAGTGTGGTAGTGGATGAAATGAGATATATCCAAAAAAAGAGAAAAGAGGAAGAAGGTTCTATTTTTTTTTTTGTTTTATTTCCTTTTCATTTCCTAATAGCTAGCGTAGGATTATGTTCTTTAATATTCGTTTTGTTCTTTATTTATTTTTTTTTGGATTACTTAAGATACTTCTTATATATTAGTTGGCTATTCAAAAAGTTAAATTGCATTTTGGTCAAACTATAAGGTCTTTTTTGTAATTTATACAAACCTTTAGGGAAGTAACTGTAATTTTCTGCATGGGGCATTTTTGTGATTTTGCTACTTATGTTAGCTGAGTTTGGGTGTCAGCAATCATAGAGAGGTGATTGTTATTTGGTCAAACCACACGATTTATTTAGTAAATTGATTAAACCCTCAAGAGATTTAAATATAATTAATCTTATTACTCATTAAAGATTCTACCCCACAATTTATATGTCCATCCATGTCATATCCACCAAGCTAGTACTGCCTCCCTTTGCTCTGGAACCTCTCCCGTTCCAAAACAAGATATTAATTACTAATTACCACACTCCCCTATCTTTCCCCACCACTTTCAACTTCCCCTCATTTTTCATCCTCACATTTCCAATATGTTTTAATATCCTATCCTAATTTAGTTTTTTACGCCTGAACACTATACTCTTGCTACTGTTTTTTTTTTTTTTTTTGTCATTCGTCATTTATCTAATCTATTCTTACTTTAACCTAATCTACGAGATGCCCAATTAGGCCTATGGGAAAACCCATGGGAACTGAATCATCATTGGACAAGATGAGTGCACTACATACCGGTATAAATTTGAAGAAATCACATATTGTGACAAATAACGGGAGGCGAACCGTTGACCTTCCACCCACCAAGACTTAAAAGGCTTTGGTGGTGGTGGCCACCCGTACTCTTGTTACTGTTGGTATAGTACATTTTGTGTTTCTAAAATACCCTCTGTATACCCAGGAAAACAGGCATTTCCTTTTTAATTCTTTTCTTTTTTAAATTCCGACATAAAGAACAATTGTATTGCTTTCGTGTCATTCAAGTTTTATTAAATGTTTCACTATTATTTAAACAATGTACTTGTAGGTTTTCTTTTCCTTTTTTTTTTTAATGGAACTCGTTAGAATTTATCAAGGAAAAACTGTCATACTTTACCGTGCTACAATGTAGGGTACAAAGGATGCATTCGGTAGGGTAATCTTTTCAGAATTGGGACAAGAACTTTCTAGTGATTATTGTTTCTTTTAGGGAAACAGTAATCATTTTTTTATTATAAATAAGGTACAGCCGTCTGGGATTCTAGCTGGTATTATAATAAGGTCTAACATGTGCTTTCATTGGGATGAGGGGCAGACGGTCATAAGATGGATCACTCCTCAGCTGTTTACGACTAAGATTTGGTCCAAAAAATTATACAGTTCAGATCACTTCTTATACCTCATTTTTAATAACGTGTGTGAAGTCCACAAAAATTTGTTCTAAAGTTACACGTTATGCAAATAAAGTTATGCCACGTGCAAATAAAGTTACGCGATGTGCAAAATGCACAAAATCCCTAGGAACCGTTCCTGCCCGTGGTCCCTTTCATGGGGTCTGTCCTAGAATTGAGCATTGTTAAAAATTAGCTTTGGATTGGGGTCTTTCTTGTTCAATGTTTTGTTAGCTTGTGTACAGTATGTTAGTGTTTCTTTGAGGCATATGAGAATCTTCCTCTCGTAAATACTTTCTTGTTCACTTTAAAAAAAAAAAAAAAATCTCAATTGATACGGACGACAACTTTCTTTGAAAAGGTCGTATGTTCATATCGCACTAGTGATGTTAGCATGGGATTAATAAATACTTTTTAAGTTTTCTTGATCAAGAATTTCGTCAATTTGATCTCTGAACATATACACTAAAACCAATCTCGTCCTTCATAATTTTTTTTTAATCAATTTAGTTCCGAAACTATTTTTTGTTATCCAATGTAGATGTTAGGGGCCACCAAATTTTACACATTTTACGCGATAATCGAAAATGCGAAGATTCAGATCCTGAAGATGCCATCTTAAAAGATAAATTGACCTCCACCGGTGAAATTAAGGAAACCCCAAGCATGGACTCATTAGTATCTCTTAATTAAGTACCACAGTCAAAGTGTATTTTTAAGGATCTAAGGGTTCAAGAAGAGTAGTCTCCAAACATGAGACAAAAGTTACTTGATGAATATGCACAGTTAAAGGAAAAATTGCATGAGAAAGAAGAGGAGATGGTAGTGTCTATCACCAAGAAACTCCAAGCTTTTGGGGTAACAAAAATTGCTTGAGATAAAGGAGCTAGAGGGGCTGGTAACAGGTCCGAAGCTTGAGCTAAAAACAGTAGTGACATCGCAGGAAGAGGCCTTTGAAGAGACAGTTAAAGACCAGGTCTATCTAATGAAGCTAAACAGATGAGGAAGGAAAAATCAAGACTACAAGTTTGGATCAGAGAAACTTGAATCACCAGCAAAAGAGAAAGAATCTCAAATTTTTTTTTTTTCTCTTCTTGAGAAATTTGAAGAAGACAAGAGCCGGTGATCTTCAGCTGGAAGTGGACAGTTTGCACTCTCAGAAATGCATATGGATAATATTACATTGGATAATGAAAAATAATTTGGGGACCAAATTAGTTAGAGAAAATCATAAATGACGAAATTGGTTTTAATGTAAATATACAAGGACGAAATTCCCGAATTTCCCTTCTTGATCTCGGGATCTGACATGATCATGATCTATGATGGTGAAAGAAGTCGAAATTAGACGAGCTTTTTTTAATTCAAGTTTTTTTTTTTAAAAAAAGTGTGTTTGAATTAGTTATTAATTAAAAAAAATACTTAGTTGCATTATAAATACATTTTCAATTATTAATTTTTATTTTCTTTATTATCTTTTTAATGTCACAGATATCACATTTAAAAAATGCTAAAAATGCACTTCCAAACATTTGTTTTGGTAATAATTTTCCCAATAATTTTCTATAGAGCATTCACCCCCTAGCATAATTTTCTAGTTCAAAACAATTTATAACTCTTTACAAGCTGATTCATGATTGGTGCCGAAAAATAACCTCAAGACATTTATTTACAAGGAACAAACCACATGAATCCAGAAGTTGGTGCCATTGATTCCATTTCTACAAGTAAAGTGATAAATAAATATCCATGAGCAACTTACTAGGCATGTGAGTGAGTTGGATCCGGATTGAAATTGAATATTCTGGACCACACTTTAGTTATACTTCTACCAAATTAGAATCAAATACCCAACCGGTCTTGAATTTATTCTTCCAAATAAACGAAATTATAATTATATCCGTGTCCGAATATATTGGGCAGGTTTGGGTCGGGTCGAGATCCAAATCCGATCCATTGGTAGACCTACACACCCTACGGTCCTAACTCCTAACCAAGCAGATGATATGAAGCCCTCGTGGAAAAACGCGCTTTCACCCGGGGATTATAAAAACACGCTTTTGCCTGCAATAACCTCAACCGCGTTTTCGAATTCCAAACCAAGGACTGCTGGCATTAGTTTGCACGTGTGCCTAAACACCTGACCCATCGATTCATGCCACCTTAGCCAACCAGAAACTTTAACTCCGTTTGTAACTAACTAATGAAAGTTATCGTGCGCCCCCGCGACCTTTTAGTCAAACATCTTCTAATCCCCATTTTGCCCACTTTTCTTTGAATTTTTCAACCTTCCTTTTTTTTTTCATTTTTGTATTGAATTGAGAATCTTCATGTTTTTTTTTTTTTTATTTGTTGAAGCATTTATCCTAATCACAAGAAAAGCTATAGAGGCGAGCATAGCACGCACGCATCACTCGATGAGAGACATTGACAGGTCCAAAAGATGATTTATTGATTTCTGGTAGTATTATTGTAGCTTCAAACATAAGCCTTCAATCTTCATCCTCCTCCTAATCAATCATTAATTCCACTCATCATCAGGCAATCAAGATACATCCAAATCCAATCCAATCCAATCCAGCACTTACAGAAAAAATTCAGCGCATATAGCTCAAGACCCTTTTCTTATTTTTGCGTTTCTCTTCCTTTCTTTACATGTAAAGACTTGATTTTTATGTCAAGAAAGTCACTGGAATTTCTGGGATTTCCTTGTTTGAGTGATTGGTTCCTTGGTTTGGCTAGGGAAAGAGGGGAAGAGGGCAAAAGGGATTGTTTCTTTTTGGCAAGAATTAATGAATATGATGACAATGGAGGGAATGATGGCTAAAGGGGTGTTGGATGATATAATAAGGAGACTGTTGGAAGGGAAAGGAGGGAAGCAGGTTCAGCTATCTGAGGCTGAGATCCGGCAGCTTTGTGTCAACGCTCGTCAAATCTTTTTATCTCAGCCTAGTCTTCTCCAACTTCATGCTCCCATCAGGATCTGTGGTAATCATTTTCCTGCCTTTCATTTCTTCTTGGTTGTAGTCCTGTCTTGCCCTTGTACATGCATTTTGTTGGTTGGTGTTTAATTAAGCTCCTGAATTCCATAGCTAAGAGGGTGATAGTTGTGATTGGTATAATTAATTTGTGATGCACACCATTTTTCTCCCTTCCTTTCGAAAGGTCCCAAAAACGAAGGAAATTGGAAGTGTATACCAATTATGCCTTGTAGGATTGTCAGTACGTGCTCATTATGGATGAGTTTTTTCTTTTTGTGAAAGTGGTTTTGGTTCAGGTGATTTTGTTCTCTTCTTCATCCTAGTTTTACAAGAGGGTTGTGTTTGATTGGTCTCTGCTCTTACATTGAAATTTTGAGTTGGCAATTGGCATGTCTCTGTGGATATGCACTGTTGGAGAAATTGGGATCATTGTGTTGGTTCGTTGGATGTAAATGACATCTTTGGAGTGGCATTGTTTTAGGCATTGCTGATTGTTTTTACATGGGTAAAAAGGCCGATTTGTTTTAGATAAGTACGTGGTGAAGAGGAAATCTTCGTGCTCGTGCAGGAATATGGTCAATTGTCAACACCCATCTGGCGATAGTATCGGCAGATGGATTAGTAATTTCTGATTGACAAATGGAGTCAATTATAGGTGATAAGAAATCCACTGAGCATCTCGATGCAAATGTAATCTGTTTCAACACTTTTATTGAACAAGAAGAGATTTTGACATTAATTAAGATGAATAAATGATTCAGAATGAAAACTGAAGTATCTAAAATGTGATAGGAAAAAGTTTGCATTTTTTAACATTTCTCGTGGACAAAAGAGGTGTACTTACTGGACTTGATTTGTTTGGCTGCTTTTCCAAATGTGCGCTAACATCATGTAACGGCTAGCAAAGGTCTAGATGTGAGCATTTTGTTGGAAAGATTGGAAGCAGAATCTCTTTGCTAATTGCTATGTTAATGATATGGTTATTTTGAAGTTCTAGTGAAGATTTTGTGAATATCAAAGCTGTGAGTGACACTTTAACTGTTTGGCTCTTGTCCAAGAATGCCTACTCAAATATGCGATTGACAACTTCAGCTGTTGATTCTTTTTTTCTTTCTTTCAGAAGTAAGTCCTTGCATTTAAGACATTTGGTATTAACAAAGTAAACTAGAAATAGCCAGCTTCAAGAATTAGTCATACACAATCTTGACTAAATGCCACCTTAACTGTTGATAATCTGCATTGTAAGCACTTAATCCTTCCGTGGCAGCAAAAGTTTGTCTTTCTACTTGTTTCTTTTCTTCTTTCTCTTGTTTATATATGTTGTTTTCCTAATATGTTGTTTTTATTGCAGGCGACATACATGGACAGTACCAAGACCTGCTGAGGCTTTTTGAATATGGTGGCTATCCTCCTTCTGCGAACTATCTCTTTCTTGGTGATTATGTTGATCGAGGCAAGCAGAGTTTAGAAACAATATGCTTATTATTAGCTTACAAGATTAGGTACCCTGACAAAATATACCTTCTAAGGGGAAACCATGAAGATGCAAAAATCAACCGGATTTATGGATTTTATGATGAATGTAAAAGGAGGTTCAATGTTCGGCTATGGAAGATATTTACTGACTGCTTTAATTGTCTGCCTGTTGCTGCTCTCATAGATGAAAAAATCTTTTGCATGCATGGTGGACTTTCCCCTGAACTACAAAATTTAGACCAAATAAATGAGATTCAACGACCCACTGAGATTCCAGATAATGGCCTCCTCTGTGATCTGCTGTGGTCTGATCCTGATCCTAGAATTAAGGGTTGGTCTGATAGTGATCGAGGCGTTTCGTGTACTTTTGGAGCTGATACAGTTGCCGAGTTCTTGGACAAAAATGACTTGGACCTCATATGTCGAGGTCACCAGGTATACTGCTTTCTTTTTCAGTAAGCTCCTTGTGGACATAACCATTTCAGGTTGCATGATGATAGTCACGTCTCTGATATTAATATACTAGTTAACTAGGGAATTTGCCATGCTTTCATAATTCTATACCTTCACATTTGTAAAGAGCATCTGCCTGCTGCCATTTTGTAGAGCAGCCAACAAAAGTAGCCTTCCAAGTCATGTTAGTGACCTGACTACATTTGCTTTTTGCCTCAGGTAGTGGAGGATGGATACGAGTTTTTCGCTAAACGAAGATTGGTGACAATATTTTCAGCACCAAACTATGGTGGAGAATTCGACAATGCCGGTGCTTTGCTGAGTGTTGATGAATCACTAATCTGTTCTTTTGAGATACTAAAACCAGCATCAAGCAGTTCGAAGGTAGCTCTTAAAAAGGTAAACAAGATCCAACTTAAAATGAACCCGTGATGGCTTGAATGAGCAAAGTTACCTAAGAATATTCGTTCTGCATTCTTCTTTCCTTCCCCTTTAGACCTGAACCGCATAATAGTTAACTTAATAGTTTTAAAGCTCTTTCTATTTGGTTTTTCTTTGTTTTTGTTTGAACAGCCCCCAAAGATTGGAGCCGCCTAAAATATTAACAGAAATGGAAGCAAGGATTTTCTGCAGCAAGGAATTATGTAAAATTCGTTATCTTCTGTTCATAAACAAGATTCAGGAAGAAAGCTGTTACTCCGGCCATGGAAATTTAAATTTTTTTACCATTGCCGATAATTTATGATCGTGGACAAGTGATGAAGATTTTTGTAAATTGGTATTAAGCGTCATGTGGAGAAACAGGACTGTTTCACTTGATTACTTTTAGAGATCAGAGTTGTTTTAGTATTTGTAGTTGGCATTTGAATCTGGAATTGCTCCTTGCATCAGTCTTAACCTCGGTTCTAATTTTTCTCCATTTATTGGTGCATTTGATGGTTATAGTTTTTGCTCCACTTCTACTGCCCTGCCACAAGAGAGAGGGTACCCAAAATCCTACAGCGGCCACCTTTTTTGCATTTTTTATGAGACCCGTTAAAGAAACTCATGCAGAATTTTGCTTTCCATTTTCTCTTCTGTCCCTCGTGGGTTTGAAGGCATGAATCTGTGAGAGATTCAAGCCAGTTGAAAATGCTCAAAAAATTTCGTAGATTTTATACTCCAAAAGGATCACCAACATTATAAACAAGCTAAATAAGTCACTTACGAGGCAGCAGCTTTGCAAATGAAAGCCTCCAGGGAAGACTGGTAAGTGAGCGTCATTGCAATCTTTGTTGTAATCCTTTGTATTGTACCACAAAGTTGTGCCATGTTTAATGAACCGTCCATTTGGTACTTTTTTGGGTATTGCTTCAAAGCTCTTCCACACATTCAAGTTTTGTTATGAATCTCTCTGCTGTATCATTGGAAAAGAGTCTCACTCTCTCCATTAAAATACAAAGGAAGGATGAGAAGAACAAGCAGAGGACCAAAACGGTGGCAGTCAGATTTATGCCTTTAACAGGTCAATCATAAATTGAGTGGCTTCAATTCGCCAGTGAGGATTCAGAGTTTAGACATCCCAGTACAAATTGACAACAAAGGTAGACCCCTGTTTAAACCCCCACCCAGACAACAAAGAAAAGCCCAACTCTTAGGCCATGACCTTTGTTCTTATAGCTGTTGATATATCAACCTGCCAAAACTGCTTGTAAAGTTACAACCAGAAACCTTCAGACAAGCAAATCCTTGTACATTTAGAAGCAGCGTTGGAGACAAACTATAGGCATTACAGGAATATCAGAACAGCTGCCAATAAACTAACATGGTTAATTACATTTTAAAAAAAAAAAGGACATTCATCACTAAGTTGTCTTTTTATTTCCCCGACCAGGAGGAGACGTTGAATTCATCTTTGTTCCCAGTTTCCTTGCAGTCCGTTGAAGAGCAGCGTGCTTTTGACGTTGGCTACGGCTTTTCCTTTGACTGCATGTTCCAAATACAAAGTCATTTGTACAACCAGAGGAGCCCAAAGGTTGGGAGCAAAAATCTTCGACAATATATGGAAAATAAAATGTAAAATTTAACATTATTGATCAGCTAATGTCTGATATAAATGTTGCAAGCTCCATAAGTTGAGGAAAATGTGATTACTGGACATTGTCAAAGAAGAAACTCCCATCTCAAATCAAATCCACTGACGCGGACAAGAAGAGATGCACACAAACAGCTCTCTCTCTCTCCCCAAAATTTTACATAACCCAAAGACTGAGAGCTAAAAAATATGCTGCACCAACGTGAAACTTCCAATAGACAAATGAAAAAAAAAAAACTACCATCCATCAAACGAACTATAATTAGCACCAAAAGACTACCTAAACATTTCAATATGGAAAGGACAGAAAACAAAGATAAACACAAGGAACAACCCACAATTGCAACTTCCATCAGCATACTATCCCCACTTTCTTCCCTTTGTCACAATTGACCTTTCCTTGGCTTTTATCTTGTCTGGATTCCTTTAATCTTCTATTATCACTTCATAGTTCGCAATGAAAAAGCCTAATTACACTTTAAACTTTGCTAGAGCAACCAGTTAGTTGGATGCCACATAAGTCCAAGGTAGATCATACAGGTAATCATTCAAAGGTATATGCTCAATTTCTGCAACTGAACTATATATCATCACTCCCTACCCCGGAGCACAACCCATCATTATAGTCCTCCATCTCCACCAGATTCAAACCTCTTTCTCAAAAGCTCCCTTCCTCTTCAGAGAAACAAACCCTTGCATTCCTAAAAATTACAACCTTGGTATCACTTTTAAAGCTATATAATAAGACACTATTCTATGATCCTGTTTATTCAAAGTTTTATCTCCACGGCATCTGAAACTATTTCATCAGTGTCTGTCCCCTCTCAGCAGAGCTGATTTCCCCTTAGCTGATTAAAACCTACCTTTCATATGTTCCTCCCAGGGCAACTTTACTTTGCAAACAGATGACCAGAAAAGTGTGTGAAGCTTTTGCTTAAAGCGTGTGAAGCTGTTGCTTAAATTCTTCACAACCCTTTATTGAATCACAAACTGAGAGATTTTGTGACCACCCTCAACTCATCAGAGCCAGGCCTCATGCCAATAAAAGAACTTTTACCTTGCTTAAAGATATATAACCTTGATTTGACTAAAGCTATTTACTCAAGGTTGTTTGATTTGGTCTGCATCCTAAGCCCAAATGTGTTTCTGATTAAGTCAAGGGATACTGGAGCACCTCTTATTATGTTTTTACCAGTCCAGAAGCTGACCTTTCACATATTGACCACATGGACAGCCTTTCTCCAATTCCTGTTTCGAAACTCTATTTGTCACAGTGTATAACACCAGTCTCCCTAAAGTCCATTTCAGAAACTTTTGGTCATCAAACTAAGCCTGTTCAACACTTCCATTTCAAACACCCTAAACCGAAGTATGTGTCTCCCGCTTGATCTCTTATAGACCAAGACAGCACAGAATGCTCATTATGCATTGTTGCCACAAATTTATGAAGTTCAACTAGCATGAATATGATACAAAAAATTCAGTAGATGAACTAAACTTCAGATAGTAAAAGCATCAAACCATAGACAAATTAAGTATTGTGACTCGAGTAGAAAACATGGCGGATGCTTTTGATACCATTAACAAAGTTGTCTAACCTTGCAAATATCAGTCCCGCTGTAAGAACCATTCCTCCTACTGCCCAAGAAACTTTTTCACTGAATGGCATTGCCTCCACCCATTGCCTGAAATCTTCTAAAGACCCCAAACCTTCTGTTTCTTGTGGAACCCTAGACTCTGAAGCTTTCCAGAGATCAGCAACATAATCCAGACTAGCTTTCCCACCATAGCATGATAATTCTTGAGGATCATCAGATGGCTTAACAGAAAAACCTGCAGCACGGCAGAGATCTGTGCCATTAGAGATCCATTCTGAGGCTCTACCACACACAAAGTCTTTTAATCCACATGGTGCTAGAACCTGGCATGTAATGGTCAAATAAGAGAGTAAATTTTTCATAATGCATGAGGTAACTTAAGGCAATATTTTTTATACACAGAAAATTAGGGGCATTGGCATAACAATATTCTAGATAAGGAGCACTTTGGAGATAATTCATATGCTCCCTTGAACGGTTTTTGCTAACTTTACTGAATCAGATTTGGGAAAAGAAGAAAGAAGCAACACCAAAGAAAAACATAGAACAGTTCCATGGATCAAGCTCCCTCGCAAACTAAAGATAGGAAGCTTCAGCAAAGTTTCATATTTGCTACTTTGTTACAAGGCCAACTGGAAAACCACATATCTAGTCCTTAATTAAAGCACAACAAACCTGTGTTTTAGCATCCACAGATAAGTATGCATCCGAGCATGCTTGATACACTCTATCACAAAACGATACACATATTACAGGAGGTCCAGGCTGTACACCAACACGAGGATCACAGATGGAACATTCCAACAGTTCCCACAAGTGTAAGCATTCTTGGCTTGCTTCTCCAGCTGAAGCCAACTTCCTGATAGACAGAAAAGCTGGATGCGTTTGGGTTACATCACAGCATGTATTATGGCGAAAAACCCTGCAAAGAGTCAGATCCCGATGTCCCTTGCTTACTTTTCTGGGAGGCTTACCCTCATCTAGAAATGGTGGGAAGCGCCCACCAGGAGATACACAAACACCAGAAGTTTTTTCTGCATGAAGTAAAATTCAATTCCTTAGTTTAGGCGTAAAGACACATTAGGAGGATGTCAAGAACTTCAAAAGCACAGTAACCACCATATATATCAACAGAGTTTATTTACAAAGTAGCAGATCTTTTGATGCTTTAAGAATATATTTGTTGTTAAGGAATCCATACAGGGTATACAAGCTGCTCAAAGCATGCTACGTGTTTTATTTATTAATCTACACAAGTTAGATTGTAAACCTTACTCCAGAAGAAAAATGTGAGCAACGTAGGAATTCTTCAATTTCAAATGGTATCTTCCCTTCTTCAGAACATAAGATTGCCATTTTTCAAGTTCTCTTATTATCGTGGATTATTCCTCAATCACTTCAGCCTTGTAGAAGACTCTATTTTCCAAGCTACAGAATTATAAAGATAGCAATGGAGACTCAAGCACTGGTTTTGAAATATTATAATCAGTTTTGGCATTTTAAGCATTGAAGACCCACTTACCTTCCAAGTTTTTAGCACAACCGGGACAGAAGTAACCTATCTTTTGGGCTCCGCACTATTAGCACATACTTTACTTTGAGTGACCTGTATACTGTTCCATTTACCCATTATGAGTTATTCTATCCTTTGTTTTCCTTCAATTCTTAGCATCAACATTTTATGCACATCAAATTCGTCTTTTTTTTTTCCAAATTAAGCAGGAGAGACGTGGGATTTGAAAAGCAAGCCCCCGGGGGGGGGGGGGTAATTCCTTGGGTGCCAACCTTAGCCACTAAACCAAGGTCACCTTGGCCTTTTTTATTTTAGCAGTGATGAATGAGGTGGGACTTAAAGAAGCGGGGAGGGCGAAGGAGGAATTTGAACCCAGGACCTCTAATTCCCAGGGATTTCTAAATCTGCTCATCTTTTTGAAGACTCCACCAATCTTGAGTTTCTCCTAATTATTCTCCTGGAAGTGGAAGCTTTATCGTATTATGGGTTGCAACATTCTTAGTCATCTTTAAGTATTTTACAGGCCATCCATTTCATCATTCTGTTGTACCAGCATTCTGTTTATATGTTGGTCATTGGAAGCCTACTACTTGCTGCTAAACTGGAAGTTGGTTGAATTGCCTTGTTCCAAAATTTTCCTCAACTTTGATAAGCATATAAGAATCAAAACAAACTCCCAAAAGGTCTTTCCAGTTTGTCTAATGCATTGGATACCATAGTTACATTCAGAAACCTACCATCACCTAGTTATGACCATCACTACTTACATTCTTCCTCAACTATTTTAAGTAACATTTAGATTCATCATTTTGAGCTCACTGAAAAATTAACCTAAATCAGGCGCTAGAAACCATTCCCATTAAGGAAAGGAGCAATTTTACAAGCTTCTTATGGTTTCCTGATCCACAATGTTTCGACAATTATTAAACTCAATTAGTTTCCGCATATCAGATGCTTTCTCTCCTTAATAACCAACAGTGAGGGATGCCGCTGGTCCACTTTCCATATATGACCAGAAAAACAACTACAAGAAGATAATCAGGTGAAAGGTGTACATTCTAAAGCATAATCAACAGTCTAAACCCTCTTAAGGTTCCTATTAAACTAATATGCGAAGCCATGTCTTCCTTCTTAACTACCCAAATAAACAACAGGCACGTCACAAGATTCACTAAACTGCTGAATGAGAAATAAAATTGTAAAAGCTGCAGGAAAGGTAGCCTATGGTTGATCATTGCCTCAATCTGGCGTAAAAATTTAATCTTTAAAATATGTGGACCTTCTAATAAGAGACAGGAATTCAAATCTAAACAGATGAATCCTGTTAAATTAAATAACTCCAAGGGTAATTCGGTTGCTTTGAAGTACTTAAGGGCCCATTTCAAGCCAAATCTCTAGACGTTGTTTCTAGCTTAGGTTTTAGCATTACAATTAGGTATTAATGATTTCGCACCACCCTCATAAATATTTTTCACTTCCACTACCATTACATTAGTAAAAGGCTACACTTCAACAAATAATCCAACCTCCCCTCCCCCACCCCACCCCCCACCCCCCTTTCACCCCACCCAAACGGAAGTAAAAAAAAAAAAATTTGTAGAAAACCATTATGAATTGTCTTTGATAGGTTTAAAGCCACAAAATATACTGTATGACAGTAATGACCATCTGAAGCAAAATTCTTGAATAGCAAAAGATAAGCAAAACATACAAACACCCTCAACAATAAAAACGATGAAAACAAAATTTGGGTTCGAGAATAAACTATGTAAAGGGTCAGAAAAAAATTATGGAATGCAAAATAACCGTGAATTCATCTGTGATCGTGTGGCATGCCTTGTATATGTTCGTGCATATGTCTGACTGATAATACACATACCAGGAATAACTTTGGATTTGAGAAACAGAGGCAGAGATTAGGAATAATACACATACCAGTATTAGTAGTAGCAGAAGCAGCAAAGACGCGAGAGAATGGAAGGTTGATGGTTGAGGTGGTGAGTATCAGCAGCAAAATGCAGCGGTGACTTTCCCATCTCATCTTTTGGTGCTGGAGGTCAAGGAGTTTCTTGAGTTCCAACTTTTCTTCCCAAAGGTTTCGCAGTAATAATATCAGAAAGTTTTTCCTCTATCAAAGAGGAAATTTGCCTAATCAGTTTTAGTCTTCTAGTCTAAACTCTCTAACTCAAAAAGTTTTAATAATGATTGTGCTAAAAAAATACTCCCTCCGTCTCACTTTGATAGTCCTATATTCCTTTTTCATCTGTCCCAAATTGTAGTTCACTTTCCAATTGAAGAATGTAGTTGTATTTTAATTTTCCTAAAATATCCTTATTCAATGTAAGTAGTTGTTACTATAAACCTACCTCATTTAATGAGAGTTGATTCTTTCTTTACTATCAATTCAAATTCCCATAAAGTTGTACCATATTTAATGTAAGGGTATTTTAGGAAAATACCAATTTAAATTTACTTTTCCAATAAAGTTAACTACTTTTTTTTAAACTGTGTGAAAAAAGAAACAGACTATCAAAGTGGGACGGAGGGAGTAATAATGATACGGTGTTACTGATATATATAAGATAGCTTTAATTTATTCCAAGCAATTATCTAAATTTTTTTTTGGATGTTTATATTATTCTTATCTCATGATTTTATTTTAGAATTTTATCAATAAAATTAATCTTTTTCTTGCCACCAAATTTGTGTGCAAAAAATTGAAAATGTAGCAACTGCTTAGCGAAAATAATTAATCAAAATTTTAAACAATTGGTTGTTAACATGGACCGAGTAGAGAGACAATGAAGCAAGCCCAAAGTTCTGAAGTCAAATTGGTCCATCTGCTTCTCCCAGAATCATAACTTTTTTCCAGGTCAAATTTTCATAAAAATTTTGAGGAGTTATATACTATTATTTTCTTTTTCTATTATGTTATTATAGTCTTTTGTGTCAAACTTTTTTTTTTTTTCTCAGGCAACATTCTACACTAAGACGTGAACCCCTACACCACACAAGTGCATGGCTGCCTTAATTCAATAATTTCTTTTTTTTTCTGTTATTTTCGAGAGGGGGGGGGGGGGGGGGGTCAAATGACTTGTGCTTTTAATAGACAGGAGCTTATTATGTCAATTAGCTAATGAAACATGTCATCCTCATCGTAGTTATAAATTTTGGTCTGATTCGATTATCAATCGATTAACAGTCAACTGGCTATAGAATCAAAATAAATAGCTAATTAAACCAGTTAAGCAGTAAATCTATTGACCAGTCAACGATTCAACCGATAAATTAAAAAAAATTTACCGATCAAACCACCAATTTAAATTTTTTATTATTTTTATAATTTAAAATATATTATTATATTATATAATATAATTATTATACAACCCACAATTAATTAACTAAATCAATGGCTCATAACCCAATGATTCAAAATAATTATTTTGGCGACATATTAAACACCACCATGCCCATTTCTTCCCTTTAAGGGTAATGAGGAGTGAGGGAAAACCAATTGGTGAGTCCAATTTCCATTCTTTTCGAGGGACTCATTCAGCACATGATACAGACGTGAAGTAGAGGTAAAAAGGAAAATATTCCCATTGAAAAACAGGTACAAGGAGAGCACAGCTTTACTGCAATATCAACCAAAGTTGCACAACACAAATAGGCATTCAAGCGCACCGGAAAATGAAGGAAATAACAGAAGAAATTTAGCAGTTTTGCGAGAAACCAAACCACTCTGAGCTCTGCATACAGAGACCAGGATACATTACAAACTTCAAACTGAGCTTTTACAGAAGTCTGCATAACCAGCCCTCCATACACCGAGACAGCAAACACTACCATAACCCATATTTACAAGATTAATTTTTTGATTACACGCCACCAAACTTTTCACACTCAGTGCTATTCATCTAAAAGATTCCCCATGACAAGCTG
The DNA here is from genome assembly GCF_036785885.1 of Coffea arabica. Lineage (NCBI taxonomy): Eukaryota > Viridiplantae > Streptophyta > Magnoliopsida > Gentianales > Rubiaceae > Coffea > Coffea arabica. The sequence continues at coordinate 71,236,264 of NC_092313.1, read as the reverse complement.
CAAAGATGAAAATCTGACTACTTTTAGCCGCTCAACATGGAAAATGCAAAGCCTCATATCTCACAGGTCATAAGGAGGAGGAGGGTTCCTGGGTCCAACACTGCTGGATTTCTCGTATGCGAATGATGCAGACTTCCTGCGAAACCGATACGCCTCTCTTCCTCCAGCACCTACACATCATGCATCAGGAAAATTTTTTTTGCTGTCAATATTCTTCATCATCCAAGTATACAGTAAATGCAGGAATGCTTGCAGCAAGATTGAACGAGAAAATACTGTAGTAGTCAATAAGCTGGGGTACAGCATCAAAGAGTATAAAGAGGGGGACAGAGACATTGCACCAAGCTGCAAAAAGAAGCCCCATGTCATGATATAATTGCTATTGATCAAGGAAGAAAAAGAATCACTACATCACATTGCTTTGAGACCATCTATGCTATTTACAATTCAATTTGTTGATTAATAAGCAGTCCCATCACCTACCACATCCAACCATATTTCCCTTTATTCCACCCTACTCGGATTCTTTCCCACCACAAGCTGAGCATGGACCATGTCATGCACATGATCACATGCATAATAACACTTCCAACACTTCCTATGACCTAACTTTTTGTCGGTTCCATATGCCAAATTAAGCTTCCATTTCAATTGCTGCACACAACCATGATGAGCAAACCTCTCAATATTCCTCACAGAAAACATTTCAAGATTTTGTATTACAAAGTCTTGCACAACAGCATATCGCAGCACATTCAATCTTACTCAAGCGGTAGGTACATAGTTAGACTGAAACACAGCATAGACTTCATTCGAGCACCTGCTCTTTACCACTGTCGAGCTCCTTAGCAAGTTGGTACAAAATGCAGTCCAGAATACTGACACCAGCAATTCAGTATTATTACTTCTTAACACGTTTACAAGAGGACAAGCATAGACAAAATTAAGTCTTACTACCACCCGAGATATCATGTCCCTTCGGCTATGTTTGGTTAGTCATCAGAAACGGAATTCAACTGAAACCCTTGCATCTTGTATTCATTAGTCCTTTTACCCTTCTTAAGGTACAAGCCCTGGATCTTCCATCCAGCAAAAGAGTAAGGACACACGTCCACCGTACAACTTGTTATACAACCATAAACATGTCCCATACGAGTAGGACACACGTCCACCATACAACTTGTGATACAAACATAAACATGTCCCATAGGAGGAGCTGGAGTCAATTTCAGCCAACTAATCCCCATGCAAGTTGCAAGGTGGGTGTGACTTGTGACGTTGTCGAAAAGGAAAGATTTGGTTGTAATACCAAATAATTTACTAAACATCTACGTGGACGCCACCTTAAAACGGATTATTAGTGTATAAGAAGACAACCAACAAATAATTGCACCCTCTGATCCACCATTCCACATTTCCACCTAACTTTTCCGTCCGCCTTGCATTATCCGCTCAAAAGATCTATCCACCACGACCCCTTAATGACAAATTTTTGTTACCATTTTTATTTAATGTAAATACACATGATGTGATATATCACTCATCCATAGAACTACACATAATATGGCAAAATTTGTCGCCATAATTGACAATAACCCCTTCAATTAACAAAAACCTATCACTAGTTTTCTACTATACCATACAAATGAACCCTATCAAACCCCGTTTGTGGATTTACCAATATGTCCTCTAACAGATTGTTCTAGATCTAGACTAAGACCCCTCTACAGATTTCTCCCCATAATTTCAAGCCAATTATGATTCCAAATAGTTTTTTTAATCGAAAATTATAGATATTTTCAGTCTATATTTTCAGTATTTTTTTTAAGTATTTTTAAAAAATATGCACATCGATAAGAAAGTGTATCATCTATTTACTAACTTATATGCAGTACTAAAAAAGTGTACCGCACGGGTATAATACAAAGCCTTTGATCTATTTTTTCTGTCAAACTTTGATATACTACTATTTGGAGTAGGGTTTTGACCCAGTAAAAAAGATACCTCCCTACTTCTTGGAGGCCGGTTATCAAGGACAAAATGGACATTTGGTCACGACCAAAAGCAGAAAAACAGTACTCTACTGATGACTAATCATAAGAGAGTGATGACTATTGCAACCTTACCGGCGAAGGGAGATACCGGAGGTGTAGAGCCAGGTGTTGTAGAGCCAGGTGTTGACCCTGCTGGCGATGCCGGCGGCGAGTCTTTAACGTCAACTGGAGGTGGCCTTACTATCATGATACTTCTTGTCACCCTCACTGCATCATCCGCCGCCGCTCCTCCTGCTCCGTTCCCGTATGATCTCGGGCTTCCAACTACGGATTCTGTAAACCAAAAACAAAAAGGAGGAGGAGAAATTGACATCAACACTCAACCGTAAAAACAATCCAATCTGATGTTACAGAACAAAACCCAAAGAAACTAAACAATAAAACCTCAGACTTCATTTCACTGCAGCTTCATGCATTAATATTCTCAAGGCATCCGGATTCAACTTGATCTATTACGGTACATCCCAACCCAAAAAAAAAGGATAGTCCCCAAAATGATCTTGTCCAAAAGTCAACTTATCAAGGTACTTTTTCCCTATCAACCTAGGACTCTGCTAAAATCTTATCATCATATTATCAGAATCTTGTGCTTAACTAACCAGCCCTTCTTCAGTAAACCCATTTTCCAGGCGCCCATATATTTTACATACTTCAATCTCTTATACACAAAATTTGTACCAGCATCTTTACAGATATGAATCAAAATTTCCAGATACATAGTAAAGCTTTACCAGCATCTTTACAGATATGAATCAAAATTTCCATATATTGTGGATTTAAGTTCTGCTATAATTTAACAAACGTCGTAAGATAGCAAGGAAGGCGTACCCTTCCCGGCGTTCGGTCGGAAGTTAAAGGTCGGATGTTTTCTGAGTTTCCCGAGGCCGCTATCGGGCCGGGGGCCGGCAACTGTATCATCCCAGAGCTTCTCCAGTAAACTCATGGCGCACTTTAGTAGACTCCCCGCACGCTAACGGAACGGAACGGAACTATTCCCTCAAACCTTCACCCGCTCGGAAATTATTTCACGGAGAGAGCTTAGAAGAGGAAATGGTCCTCAGCTCAGCTCAGCTCAACGGCTATTTATTAGCCGAAAACGCGTTAAAGTTGGAGCGGAGTCCTATGGGCAGACTTCAGATTCAATCGTGGCCGTTGATCTGGGCTGGGTGGATCTGACGTGACGTGGAGGGTGGATCGATAAGCACGATAGAGAAGATAAGATCGTTGAGGGTCTAGATTTTTTGTGGATCGCCACGTGGATGCCGATTAATGGGAGAAAGGGCATGTCACGTGATGCGTCGTTTTCGTTCTGATGTGAAAGGTCGAGAGTGCCCTTTGCTTTATCCCTAGTAGGGCTGGCTAATTGATTAGAATATAGGTGTAAAAAAGAAAAGTCAGACACTTGCGGATCTGACAGAGTCCAGCCCGGCACCTGACAGAATTTTTTTTTTTTTAAACATGTCAGGTGTCGGGCTGAGACAGCCCGACACCTGACACATTGTTTTTTTGAAAAAAGAACATTCACTCAATTCAATTCACTTTAATTGATTTAGTGAATTAATTAGTTTAATTAATTGAGTAAATTAATTTTAAGAGATTCGATTAAATGCATTTAATTAAGGTGATGAATTAGGTTTAATTTGTTATTTATTAAATATTCATTTATTTGTTATAAATGATTTAATTATTTAATTATAATGCATTATTTGTTGTTATTTAATTACACTTTATTTGTTGTTATTTGTTATACTATTTGTTATTATTCGTTGTTATTTAATTACCCTTTATTTGTTATATTATTTGTTATTATTTCTTATAATTATAGAATCGCAATTATTTATTTATTTGTTATAAATTATATATATTTGATTCAATTAATTAATTATTCAAATAAGCATATTAATGAGGTTCTAAAATGCTATCAACACTCGTCTCTAATAGGTATAACATGTCAAGTGATAATTGCTTGGTGATTCAAGTATATTGGGGTGGAAAAATTATAAACGAAGGAGGGTCAATTTCATATGATCCTTCTATACCGAAACAAGTGTTGTTCCTTACAGAGATGGTAGGTTATGATGATTTGGTAGACAAAATATATAATCTTCTGGGTTTAGATCGGAATCTTCTGGGTAGACAAAATATACAACTTCATTACATGTTTGCTAAATATCAAATATTATAATATGGGAATTTAGCCTTTTATTATTTGAATGCTTATCGTTATTTTTATATTTAGCCATTTCACCGTTGTCACACTATGCATTTTTTCCTCTTTTTTTGGTCCTTTTTTTTATATATTGCACAATAAATTTAGTTTTATAAAATTATAGTGAACATTAAAAATTACATAAAAATTCTAACAAATTATTTCTCAACAATTTGAGAACTACATCTTATTACAAAATGAATGGTATATTTTGTTTGAAAAACATTTTCGTAGTTTAACATCCTATAGGAGTAATTAGTGATTTTGCACAAATCTATGTTCTTCTTTTTCTTACGTTTCAACTTTGAAATGTAAATTAATTAACTTAAATTTCAAAGTATTTAGTACTTCAGGTCGACTCAGCTTTTCATTAAACTTTTTTTCTTGTTTTGGTTTTTTGATTTTTTTTTTTTGTATGGGAGATTTATGAAATTATCCTCACAATACAAACTACGAAAAAAATTCAGAACTTAAATAGATGTTCTATTAGTATGCATTATGTTCAATTGGTAAAATGCAAAATTTCAATATAAGTACCAACACGAGAATGCATACAAAATCTAAAATGTTTAGGGTTTAGGGTTTAGGGTTTAGGGTTTTGATCTTTAGGGTTTAGGGTTTTAGGGATTAGGGATTAGGGTTTTTAGGTTTAGGGTTTAGTGTTTAGTGTTTAGGGTTTAGAGTTTAGGGTTTAGGGTTTAGTGTTTAGTGTTTAGGGTTTAGGGTTTTGATCTTTTGCATGATGCAACGTGTCACAAATTGCGATTGATAATTACTAATCATATCACATTTTCAGCCTTACGATATTTTCTTGAGAATAAAATGAGAAGCTATAAATGAAATAGGAAAATTCAAAATTAAAAGAATATGAATACTAGAGAATTGTATTTCAAGTCAAGTGATTTGAATTCTAGTGGGAAAGTTTCACTAAGAATTTTTTGTTACTCGGCACATTTTGTTTGGTAGACTTATTAATTTTTTTTATTTTTCAGAAAAATTCGATCAGGTACCGGGCTGACACAATTTCGACACCTAATAGATTTTTAAAAAAAAAATTCTTGTCAGGTGCAATTCTATTATTATAAGAAATAATAACAAATAATATAGCAAATAACAACAAATAAAGGGTAATTAAATAACAACGAATAATAACAAATAGTATAACAAATAGCAACAAATAAAGTGTAATTAAATAACAACAAATAATGCATTATAATTAAATAATTAAATCATTTATAACAAATAAATGAATATTTAATAAATAACAAATTAAACCTAATTCATCACCTTAATTAAATGCATTTAATCGAATCTCTTAAAATTAATTCACTCAATTAATTAAACTAATTAATTCACTAAACCAATTAAAGTGAATTGCATTTATCAACTAGCTTAACAAATAAAGTGAATTGCAATTCACTCAATTCGATGTGAATTGCAATTCACTCAATTGAGTGAATGTTCACTCAATTCAATTGAGTGAATGACACAGCCCGGCACTTGACATCTTTTTTCAAAAAAATAATGTGTCAGGGCACCTGACATGTTTAAAAAAAAAAAATTCTGTCAGGTGCCGGGCTGTCTCAGCCCGGCACCCATAGTTTTATACATCCACTCTGTCAGATCCGCAAGTGTCTGACTTTTCTTTTTTACACCTATATTCTAATCAATTAGCCAGTAGGGCTCAGGGCTCGGATTCATTGGAAATTGCGAAATGGATCGGTTTTAATTCCTTACATTTTTTCCCTTTTTATGGTAATGAAAAAGCTGGATAAGTTTTATGCTGACCACATAATATTTGAATAGAGTATTATTTGAAATAATTATTGTATAAAAAGTATATAAGATAAAAAGTGAATTGAAAAATGTGTTTATGATGCAAACGAAATATTATTTGGGATAATTTGGCAATCCAAACACCTTCATTGTGTTTGGACAGTAGATTATTTGAGATAATTTTGTGAAAAAAATACTGTAATATTCTTTTAATATAATATATATGAAATAAAGTGCAAATAAATTAAAAAATATGTTAATCATGCAAATAAGTAGTGTGTGTAAATAACGTGTAATCCAAACACACTCATCAATAATAATGTGTAAATAAGATGATTATCTTCAGAACTATATAGATAGTTTATACAGGAATTTTCTTTTAAAGACCGTTAACCAACGTAATTTTCACATCCTTAATTAAATTGGAACATATAATATTTTATAAAAAAAAAGATTGTTTAGATTCGACTCCAATTAATACGAGTTAAGGCATTATCTTCGAAGCCAAAAATATTTGTAGAGATTTTTTATAAATTATTATAAATTAATACAATTATCACTCCTTCGAGCACATAATCTTTTGTAAATGAGTTGTCTAACGGCGGGCGAGGAGAAACAGCGTCAATTACTTACCCCAAGAAGAAAAAAAGAAAAAGCCTGTGCTACGGTAGCATCAATGAGAAATCATTAATACGTTTTCTAGTCTTTTTCTTGGAAATGTTCTAGAAGGATGACGCTGACGGGAGAAATGAAGCGCCAAAATTCTAATTACCCTTGAATCCATGCTACTGGGCTCCGTTTGAATTAGCTATTTTTAAGATATTTTTTAAAAATGTTACTGTAACAGAATTTTTATAGTATATTTTGAGATATTTTTAAAAAATATTTTGAGATATTTAAGAGTAGAAGAGTTTTTAGAATATATTTTGGGATATTTTTTAAAAATTTTAAAAAATTTATACTATTTTTTAGAATACTTTTTAGAGTATTTTTTTAAAAATTTTAATAATATTTGAAAAACTCTTGAATCCAAACAGATTAAAAAGCAAAGCACTAGACTTGGCTTTTAATATAAAAAAAACTTTTAAATCACTTTTTGGTTTTTAATCTTTTGTAATAATTTGCACTTTTATATGGTGTCCTCTTTTAAAAAAAAAAAAATTCGTAGGGTGTCTCCTTTCTTGCTAGTATGCTATATCCAAACAATATATCATATTAAACTAAATCTTGGCTTCAAAAATTAAAAGAAAAAATGTGAGACTTTGATATTGACATCTTATTATATTTATTATTATATAATAAAGTTTGAGCAGGGGTTTGGTATTAATAAAAAAGTGTTACAATTTACTCTTCTAACATTTACCAATATCTATCCACATCGTATTTATAAAATCTCCCACTCCTACATAACTACCGTCACATTACTATCACTACACTTTCCGATTAACTGATTACTATCACTTTTTGATTTTTATTTTCTTTATTAATTTGATTTCACATATGGTGTCCTCTTTTTATTTTAAAAAAAAAAATTTTTGGTAGGGTGTCTCCTTTCTTACTAGCATGCTATATGCCACAAGTATAACATATCAAACTAAATCTTGGCTTCAAAAATTAAAAGAAAAATTGTGAGATTTTGATATCCATATCATTTATGAAGTACTAACATGTATAAGTTCCAACATTCCTTCTTTCTTTTTTTTGGTATTTTTAACTTTTTTTTTTAAGTGTAAATGAGGAGTTTCGAATCCAAAATCTCTTTACTTACCTTCCAAACTTCCATGACAGTACAAGTTCAAACATTCAATTCAATTTCTCTTCCCAGGTCCTCAACTTGGGTTGCATTTTAATTTTATTGACAGTTCAACAACCTCAGCTAAATATTTCAAGGATCAAACATTATCTGTTTTCTAAACAAATTAATTGTCTTTTGGTTTGTTCCACAATTAACAATATCGATTAACAGTTGTGTTCCACGTTCGATTGATAGCGACGGAAACGCAAGAAACTCTACAAAAACAACAAAGCATCACCCTAACGGGATGAAGCCGCCTGCAAACATATATGACCTATGAATAGATTCTTTTCTGGTTTGCTTGAGTTGGAGCTTGTCAGTCAATGAAGTCTTTTACATGTAATTGAATTAGAGTACAACCATTGACAGTCCTTTATGAGTTTGGGATAAGAATTTGGGACAGAAAGGTTGGCCAATGCCAATTGTTGACCGTCCTTCATGAATGGTGTAAAAGAAAGGGGTACAGCACTACAACTATTTTAACCAGTTCTGAATTGTGCATATAAACAACAAAGAACAACTTTTCTAGTAAATTATTATGGATTAGATGTTTTTAAAGGTGTTTTTAGAAAATTTTACTGTAACGATGTATATAAAAAAATTTTACCGTAAATAATTATGTGTTTTTGATGGAGTTTTTGAAGTGTTTTTGTGATGTATTTTGAAGTACTTTTAGAATTTAAAATTCTTCAAAGGTATTTTTAAAAATTAAACATCACCACGACCCCCACCCCCTTTCTCCTTCCCTTCCTCTCTTAGACCTAGTCGGCGATAGTGGTGGCCCACCACTGGTGGGTGGTGATAGTGTAGTAAGTGGTTGTGGTGAGTAAAAGAAGAAAATGTGGTAGGATTCGTTTTCTTTTTTTTTTATTATTATTATTTTATGTTTTTAATATTTTTATTATTTTTATAACTTGTATTTGAGATTATGTGTGTTTTTTTGAGTTATTTTTGGAGTTTGTTTTTTAGAATTGTTACTATAGATTCCAAATACAAATATAGTTTTTGAAAAAAAATTTAAATCCACGCAGATCCATAATTTATCGATTTAGAGTTAAGGTTAAAACATAAGAACTAAAAAATTGTATTCTAATCCTTCTGCCCCCTACAGGCTTTTTAAATGCTATCCCTCCCTTGTTAGAAAAAATTTTATTAAACAATTTATATTAATTTGTAACAGAATGTTTATTTTCCATATTGAAGTACTACGTGTTAATTGTGTAAAATTTACGTAATGTTATCTAAAATAATACATTTTGAACTGTTACTTTGTTTAGCTAATTTCCGAGCCTTTAAAAGCTAGTAAAAGGTTGCCGCCCCTAAAATTCTGAATAGTCACGGCTGTAACTACGGACACTTGGTCTTGAGACTCGATAAATTGAATAAATCTTATATATACGGATAGTGTATACACTATCACTATTAAATTTATAATATATGTATTAAAGTTAAATTTTTTATTCAAATTTTATATAATTATTATTTATTTAATACTGATAATTTATATACTGTCAGTGTAGTACAGATTAATTTCGATAAATTTAATGGACAAGTCCAAATCGAAAGGCAAATAATGGCGGCGGTAGTCGGGATCTGACCAAATTGTCAACAGAGGGCCAAAGGCCACAAGCAACACTACTAGTTCGTTTTGTCCACGGAATTAAATAAAATCGAATTGTTAATCTGTTGTTATCTCATTATTTGTTTGTTTCTCAACTTGTGATTATAATTTCACTTTAAACTACAAGCCTATTTGTCCTTGAACTCAACATACACTACTTTCATGGATAAAAAGTGAAGAAGAAATCTTGAAATTTATACCGAGCGATAATTTTAGAAATCTCCCCTGAAGTTTCTAACTATTTTACTTAACTCTTCAAGGTTTTAAAAATGGGCAAGTTATCCAATTGACTCTTGAACTCTTTGTCTAGATAAAAATAAGCCCCTCATCTATTTTTTACTGACTTTAAGCCCTCGAACTTGTAAAATTGAATACCCGTGACCCTTTTAGCCAGTTTCTCCGGTTTTGCAACCGAAAGGCCAATTCACACGAATGCCAGTGTGCTTTAAAGAAGGGCATTTTTGTCCGCATTTTCTAAGCAAAGAGTGAACAACTCCATCGTCTTCGTTTTCCCTAACCCAACCAAACGTGCATAGATTTCCAGAGTTCTTAAGCTTCTGCAAATCAGGGATAACTGAGTCCGACTCAGTGCATCCGATTGAATTCAGCAGTGAGTCCGAGAGACAGGAATCGGATTCCGTAGAAAAGTCCAACTCATTCGTGGAGACGGAGGAATACGTGGCTCCCGAGATTTTAATCGGGAAAGGTCGCGATTTCGCGGTGGATTGTTGGTGCTTGGGCTTCATGTTGCATGAGATGCTCTACGGGGTGATGCCGTTTAAGGGGTCATTGAAGATACCTGAAAATCCGAAGTTAATTGAAGCTTTCGGTTTTCAAAATAATACTGCCTGAAACGATCCTCCAGCCTAAGAGTCTGGTGAATATGATGGGCTTGGTACAAGGGCATCAAATCAAATCCTAAAGCCCCTGCCCCGCCGTTAGCATAGCCTTCCCTGTTATTCTCGCTGAATCCGTCTAGCCCTTCATCATCTTCTTCCTCAAGCGCGTAAACGCAGTCCCGAAGACTGAGACGACTTTGCTCCTCGGCTTGCCTCTGCTTGATCTTGAGCTCCTCCTCTCTCTGCCTAGCAGCTGAGGCTTGCCCAATCTCGAGTTGACCCAGATTCCGACTCACTATTCGAATCTTCACCAGCCAGTCCCCAAACTCCTTGCTTACTTTCCTCTTTATATGAGCTCGAATCTCAAGGATCTACTTCTCCAGCATGCGCCGAAGAGTAGACGACGGCATCTTTTTTAGAAACTCACGCTCAATCGAGTCCATGCACTTGAGGGCCATGTAGAAGTTGTTGTTGGAGAGATGAAAATTGGCTCGGGAGCAGAGCTCAACTAATTGAGCACAGGTCCGAAAAGATTCAATGGTGAGTGATGTCCTTGCATTTGTTGCGGGCCTCGACGAAGGAATCCAGTGAGGTGAGCAAGGGGAGGGCGATGGACTGAAGCTAGGAGTTGGAAATGGAGAGAGAGGATTTGAGGGAATCAACGTCGGAGAGGAGGGAGCGGAAGTCGTCGACTGCCATGATGAAGTCTTGGTAGTGGGCCCTACAGACGTCCTCAATTTCAGACTCTTTGGATCGGGAGAAGTGTTGGAGGTGGTGAAGGAGGGTCTCGAGTTCACCGGAGGTGAAGGCCTTGCAGATGAAGGGGCCTAAGTCCTCACCATTACAGATTGCAGGTTAGGTTAGGGAAAGAGAAGAAGATAGAGTTGTTCACTCTTTGCTTAGAAAATGCGGACAAAAATACCCTTCTTTAAAGTACACTGTCATTCGTGTGAATTGGCCTTCCGGTTGTAAAACCGGGGAAACTGGCTAAAAGGGTCACGGGTGTTCACTTTTACAAGTTCAAGGGCTTAAAGTCAGCAAAAAATAGATGAGGGGCTTATTTTTATCTAGACAAAGAGTTCAAGGGCCAATTGGATAATTTGCCCTTTAAAAATTATACTTGCCTTCCTTGATTTGACACTTTTGGTAATCAAACCCTAAAATAGGGTCAAAATTTTAATAAATACTCTAAAATGCCCTTATCTTATAAAGTTTAATTTATTCTTTTAAACAATAATAAAGTAATTTGACACAATTACCAAAGGAATAAGTGTTAGTTTTTTCACGTCAATATTTGTTATTTGATAATCAACTATAAATCTATCACTATAATAGGTTACTTTTCATAGTGATTTATTCAGGATATAGATTCTTTTTAAGATAGAAAAAAAGCGTTATTTTGATTTTTGTTTCAAAGTTTGTGGACTAGTTCAGTGGTGGAATTACCATAATTAGATGATGATATTATATTTGGATAGATTATTATTTGAAATAATTACTGTAGCACTTTTTGTGATATGAGATATATAAAATAAAAATGTAATTAGAAATATAAAAATGTGGGTTGAGAAATGTATTTATGATACAAGTGAAATATTTTATTTGGAATAAATGTGCTATCCAGACATTATAAAAAGTTATAAAAAAATTTACTAGTTTGACATTTGATCATGATAGAGATTACAGACAATATTAATAGTTCTTTAGATTTTCTGATAAAGAAGAAGAAAAAAGGGAACAAAAATTTATAGAACCCCATCTCTTATATAAACATGACAAACAAGGGAGTTTTATTAGAATGTAAAAGCTACTATTGTCATGTTAAATAGATAAGAGAGGCATGCATAATTTTTAAAACCTCAAAGGAGCCAAGTAAAATTACTAAAAACCTTAGGAGAGATTTCTAGAATTATCCTTTATACAAATTTTAATGATATATAGTCACTATCAAAGATAGAATATGAATATTAGCAGTAACTTGTGAAGGATTTCCATGACTCTCAATCTGGAGGCAGTGTGAGACCATCCATGACCTAGTTGTGCCATATCATCTTGTCGCAGATTAAGTATAACCAGGCACCTTATAAAAAAAATGTAGAGTTAACAGTCTGCTCTCTTGGTCCTAATTAGGCTTTAATTCTATAGTCTTATCTTATCTTTTTTCTTTTGGGTCAAAAATTTTAATTCTATAGTCTTTTTTTTTTGTTTTAATCGGATACGATAGATTATATTCTACAACTACTCCTACTCTATACTAAAAAGAAGGAATGGACACAAAAGAGTCAAGGGAAAAATCTGGAGAAAATTGAAACAGGCCTATTTGGAACCGAGTTTTTTGGCTATGTTTTTTAGCTACTAGTTTTTCAACAACTTTAGCTACAGGAACCCAAAAAAACTTATCAAATTTTTTAACCTACACACTTCAAAATATCTAATACACAAAAAACTTCCTCTTTTCTTCTTCTTTCTCCCCCACCCTGATCCACCACATCTTCATCGCCGCCCACCACCTCCGCCGCTACTTCCGGCGCCGGCCACCTATTCCAGCGCCGGCCTTCCTTTTTTTTTTTCCTTCCTTTCTCCCTCTCCCTTTCCCTCTCCTTCCCTTCCCTCCCTCCCTCCCCTCCCTAGCCACCCTTCCCCTTTCCTAGCTGCGATCTGGTCACGCGACCGGATTGGGGAAAAGGGGAGGAGAGTAGGAAAGGGGAGGAGAAGGAGATGGAGAAGAGGGGGAGAGAAAAAGCAAAAAAAAAAAAAAATTGTGCACGCCATGGCTGCTGGTTCTCTGGCTTTGGGAGGGTGAAGGGGAGTAGAGGGGGAGAGGAGTAGAGGGGGAGAGGGGAGAGGGGAACAGAGAGGGAGAAGAGGGGAAGAGAAAAAGAAAAAAAAATTTTGGGACCATGGCTATTGGTTCGTCTGGTACCGCGAGGGAAGAGGGAGGGGGAAGGAAGAAGAAGAGAGGAAAGAAAAGAAAAAGGAAAGAAAGAGAGAGAAAAAGAGAGAAAAAGAAAGAAAAGAAAAAAAAATGGTAGGGCCATGGCTGCTGGAAAGGCAGAGGTAAACGGCGGAGGGAAGGAAAAAGAAGAAGAAGAAGAGAGGAAAGAAAAGAAAAAGGAAGGAAAGAAAAAAAAAAGAGAAAGAGAATAAGAAAGAAAAAAAAGAAAAGAAAAAAAAAAGTTTTTCATTTTAAAAAATTTTTTCAAAAACTTCTATAGTACATTACAGTAAAATTTTAGATAAACTTTTAAAAAACTCAGATTCCAATCGGGGCCATAATTTGTTCAGATGGATGCTTATGCATCGCTGGCAAAATTTTTTTAGGAAATCCTGGATTCTTTCTTTATTAATTCTATAGTCTTTCTGACATTTTCTTACGAAAGTAAGAATTTTTGGCAAATAAACCTAACTCCCCACAGTAACTCCAAAAGTCGGTAACTTGTGGAGTCCTGTGAGGGACTTATAAACCTAAACCCCAACCCCCCCATTACCGATGTGGGATAGAAAACCCCACAGGGGTGCCCCGCTACTAAGAGATAAAGACCCCCCAGACCCCTGAGAATGAGTTTTCTTTATGAGTTTTCTTATTAATTCTATAGTCGAGCAGTCTATTTCTTGAGTTGCTGACTGACTTGACCCTATGAGTCCGATTCCATAGCCACCTCAGCGCGTGTTATGCATGACGAGCCGTCGAAGATTCTTGGCTAAATTATTGCACATTTGGAAGATTGACCAGACATAATAGGCCCACTAATCACTTTCACACAATCAATATTAGGTGCAGTGCTCTGCAACTTGTTTCGAATGGATCACAAAAGTCAGGCTTTGCCAAATAATCAATGGAAGTAACGTTCAGCAACAGGGTTGATAATCAATACACTAGTTTTATTATTTAAAAAATTAAGGGGAAAAAAAAACCAAATTGATAACTTTTTCCTCAGGTGGAATTCCAGATAAAAAAAAAAAATGCTTCCCTTTTGTCACTCTCTTAAAGTTCGTTAATGATGATTGGTGAAGATAATTTCTTTTATGGAATCTGTACCTAATCATACCTCATCTTCTTCATTATTGTGACCACAAAATATGGAGCAATACATCCAAAAACAAAAGAAGCAGAGGTATGGCCAAATATTTTTTCCAGGACCGGACTTTTGTCTAGCAAAGAAGGATATGAAGATCCAAGGCAGATAGTGATGGGGCTGATTAACCTCTGGTTAGGCCTCTTTATGTTCTTTGTCACTCCAAATCAATTATTGCTTCAAAATGTTGACACCTTTAATGTTGAATCCCTTTCTTATCATGCTATTGATGGTTCATAATTTTTTGAATCAAAGTAAATTTTATCTGTATTCCCGAACTGTGGGGGCCAAAATGTACACTTCGCGAACTGTGTCACAATGATATGGAATAACAAATTTGATTTTCGTTTGTGTAAACAAATTATGAATTAATCTTCTATACACTGTCTGACAGTGTACACACTTTCACCGTTAAATACATAAATACATGACACATAATTCAAATTTAAATATGAAATCCAAAATTTGCATATATATTACGCATCCAATCGTGATAGTGTATACAATGTTAGTGCATATAAGATTTACTCATAAATTATCCCCTTTTGAAAAGTACCTTATTATTATTACTACTTACTCTTAGTTATAGAGTTTGTGCGAAAAATGGCTCGATGAACCATTCCTGAATTTAAGATGACAGTAGTAGTACTATGACTTAGAATTTCAATGCCAAAAAATTTACCATAATTCAAACCCCAAATGCCAAAAAAACATAATACTAAAAAGAAAACCAAAAAGCTCCCATTAATCTACAGCCACCAGCTCTCCTCAATAACGTCTTTTGTTCCCATCTAGGACACTTCAAGAACCATGGCATGATGAGAACCAGACAGCCTGCGGGTCCCTGCTTGCACTACACCAAGTTGCTTTGGTCCATGCTGCTGAGCTTTGCTTTATAAGAACTTTGATACGTTAAGCCAAAGATAAAGAGCACAACAGAATATGGGGACCTCCCTTACTCATCTGGACATTATTCACAACTCATGAATTCAAAGAACTACGCCTCAACTGCCCCCTTTACTCCACACCGGCTACGAAAACGACTACTACGTTATCCTTGAGTACACCATTGGCTAATTCAGACAGAACCTATCCGTACTTGCAATAATACTTATCTCAAATGTCAAGTTTAGCAGGTCCATTCATTCCCCAAACACAGACTATGGATTATCAAGAAATAGATTTAGCCACGTAAAATAATAATAATATATAACCCTGATTCTTCTAATCCTTGTCACAATAGCAAAGACCCTCTAGTTAAAGAAAGAGGGCTTCAGAAAAATGCATGCGGGGCATGCATTTGCTACTCTTGAATGGAGCTGATTCTTAAATTTAAACTAATTTGACACCTGCTTCCCTCACGGAATCAATTACTGCTTTAACTTTGCCATGATACTTCTGTTCTCTCTTCAAGAAAATTGAAACAGCCGGAATACCCTTGAGAAGCAGACGCTCGCCCAATATCTTGCCTATTTTGCCAGCAGCTGCAACATCCCTTGTACTTTCTTTGGCTTTTTCCATGCTTAACCGCAGTGCCTGCTCTTGTGAGCTGGCAGAGGATGCTACAGTTGCTGTTGGTGTGTGGATTACTTGAGCAGACACAAACTTATTCGTGAAGTGCATCTTCAGGACATAAGGCTTGAGAAAATTGGTAACTCTTTCTGGCCGAATTGCAGGAGGGATAACCATTTTCTGCATCACCAAAGAAAAACGACTTCATGAAACACGTGTAATAATATAAAAAAAAAAATCAATCTACAACATTTTATTAAAAGCCAGTGCAACTTGTTCATTTTTGTTTTCCTGACATCTAACTTACAAAAGATCAAGCACATATGTCATCATATAACACAAAACACCCATATCCAATTAGGAGAGAGTGGTACTTGTGATAACTGTGTATTTGCAAGAGCCAAACGACTTGGACAAAAATAACAGGTATGCGAAAGGGAAGCATAAAGTGCAAATACTGGATGAGATAAAAGTCTTTATCCAGAGAGTTGAAGTATACTGTCTGAGTTTGCAAAAGGATGAGACGTGGATAACACTGTCTTTCATTTATATCCAGACGTCAGACTTCACACACCGATACCCATTCAGATAACTGAACCATTGATGTAAAACCAACTGAGTTGGGTCAATCTCCAGTTCAAAACCTAAATCTCACATTATTTTACGCATCCTTGATTGCCAGTTTCAGGTTCAGGCCTGTCCATTGAAAAGCTTACTTAAAAAGAAAAAAAACACTTCACTTTGTAGTGAAGACTAGCCCCTGTTGGAAAAACACTGAAGAATTGCATTCAAAAGGCACCTCCCAGTTGCACTTGATCATACAATCCACCAATTCCCCCCAGCCCCAGGGCAACCCATCTGAGACAGAAAAAAGAGGAAATGAATAAATCTCTGCTGCTTTCTCTTTCTCTGTTTGTATGTTTGTAAAAGATTGAGCAGGGGACTGGTAAATACTTAATTCTCTTGAAAAAAACACCTAGCCATTCAGAAGAGATGCTCATCTAATGAAGCCCCATTTAATTCACACTCTAAAAGCCGCCAGTTTAATCTTATCACAAACATGATGAGTTCTTACAAGCTCCACGTCTTAAACATCTTCATGTGATTATGGCAGGGAAATACGCATGCACTGCATTCTGTACATCTACAGTGATTTCCAAAACAAACTATTTCCAGAAAAAAACTTTAGTGATACCCAGAAGCCTCACAAAATTCATATGTCTTTTCTTGGAAACCAGAGAGCTTTCCTAATAATCATTTCTATGGCAATATAGAAAGAACCTTGTGAGATACATCTTATCAAACATTTAGCCTACATCACGCCACTTGGATCATAGCTCACATTTGATATTTGCATGAGTTCTTATATCTAGAGTCTACATAGACAAGAATGGGTGCAAATCATATCTGCCAAAGTAAAACATCAATATTCACTTAGAACTGCCTTCAATTTCACAGCTCCTACTGACAGCAGTTTAAGAGGAGAAAATGCACCCTACCCAGTTGGTCACTCCACAAAAGGCATCTATGGCTGTGGCCACTTAAAAGATCAATTAAAGGGAAAATCATAATGTGCAAAATAGTAGAATTTCCACTCTAAAAAGATGAGAGAAGAGGCTCCCAGTACTGAAAACAATCCTACAACAAAGCAAAACTCAGAGTTTTATGAGTTTCACTCCATCACTACCCAAGAATAGATTTTTACCCCATATTCATTCTTGTCTTATATTTCACTGCATCAAACACATGATTTTCTCATATTATAGAGAAGAATTATCTAATATTAATATGCAGAAAAATCAAAGGCAATGTCGGCATATAAGAGTATACCGAACACCTGATTTAGCAATCAAAAGTCTGAGGACATCTATTCTTGCAACTACTTAAACGGAAATCAGATTTTCCATTTGCAACCAAGAACTCTAATTATTATAATATAGATACCTCAAAAAAAGCCCATTCTTTTTGGATTTCATAGAGCTGACTAGCTAACCAGCTGACTACACAATTACGGATATTTAAAGGCAAAAACATAAAATCTCAAGGAAAAAAATCTACTTTACTAAAATCAGTGGAAAGAATCTTACCCCAGAAAAAAAAAATTATCAGTGAAAGGAAAAATGACAATTCCAACAACATCCCAAAAACACTGATACGTAGAATTCAGTGGACAAAACAATTTAAGAAAAAATGCACCAAAAATAATAAGAAACTAAACTCCATACCAATCTTTAGCCCAAGCTTGTCTCCTCAAAAAACCCTTGAAATAACGGCAACTAGGTAGGAGAGAAGGGTGACTGAGAAGAGGGAAACTAAGGTTATAACAGAAGGGAAGCCAGGGGAGAAGGCGTTGTGTTGGCAAAGGCTGTTGGGTTGGCATGCAGTGGATATTGGCTTTGGGCTTAGTGGGCTCAAATTGTTCCGTGAAGATTGTTAGAAAAGTCGTTTTGGTGAAGATTGTTAGTGGGTTTTGACGATGGGCTGGGTACTTATTTTTGTTCATGTCCTTTTTCGTTGTTCAAGTATTAACGGTGTAAGAACTATAATGGTCATGGTTAAGAATTTATAATGGCATAAGAACTATATCATTGCAAAATTCGTTCTAAAAAAAAGAATAAAAAATAAGTAAATAATACTTTATTAATCCATGATCAATAAATTAAATTAATGATCCAAATTATATTATAGGAAGTACTCCTGCATTTTCTATTTGTGGAGCTTACGAGGGAGTTAATTTTACGTAAAATCATATCACATTGACTGTTGTGACATGTAAAATAACACATTTTGCAGTCAAACATTGACTGTTGTGATATGATTCTATCAATAACACATCGTATGATATTATTCAAATTTATAATTCTATTAAATTATATTATATTGCAACTAAACAGTCAATATTTTACGTGTCACAACCAATGTTCAGAAAATTAGGCTGAATCGGCCAATTTGACCAGTTGGATCACGAACAAGTCAAGTTTTTGGTTCGATTCACTACTAGTGTTTAACTTATCATAAAAATCAGTCAGAATCGCAATTTCTAATTTGACCGTTCAACCTGGATTGACATGTGAATTACAATTTCTAATTTTTTCTTTTTTTTTAAATGAACCTAAAGTTTTAACCATAAAACTTATTTGTCAAATCTTTTGCTCCCAATCCTAATTTCTAAAAGAGTAACCAAACTCGCTCTATTTCTCATTTCAAACTCAAAGATCGCCGTTTTCTTTTGTAGTTCTATTAGATTTTGTTTAATTTTAGATGTTTCAATGTATTTTGTTTAATTTCATAATATGGTTGTGGTTTGTGTTGGATTTAAGATCTTTTTCCTAGTAGGTACAATTGAAATGAATTTATTTGTTTGAATTTACAATTTTAAAAACTTATTTACATTTAAAAATATTTAACTTTTTATCAGGTGATGCTATAAATTGGTCATGGGATGTCTTATTCTGTGCACAAGTATGTGTGCGTGCATGTGCGTACATACATATATATATATAACATATATATATATATAATACTAGAAATTTTCTGGCTGTGTTGAACAGCCAATGCTCAATTTGTTGTGTAAAAAATATTTAAAAATTCCCTATATCTCTCATTTTTAAAATTAATAGAACGTGGAAGATCTTAATTGTCATCATGTTGAGAAACCATGTCCATATGCAAACTATTATAGCAGTAGGGTAATTAAAGCAATGCCCATGTCCATGTGCAAAACCAGAGAAACTAATATAACAAGGAAGCAGCAAAATAATTGAAGACTGAGGTGTGTTAAAAGCCTTTGTCCCCCCAAGTTAGGATCCGTCCATTAAACAATCCGCTTTCAATGAACCAAGATATGGAAATCAGAAGTGCTTATCTGTGCCAGGAATTAATCAGTGCATGACCAGTTCCTAAAACTAAAATTTAAGCAGAAACCAAATTATGTCAAACAAATCATAATTTGAGTGCAGATTCTACTTGTTCAGCCCCAAAACATGCAGAAAATTAGAACCAAGAAGCTGGGGAAATACTCTCTAACTGGTCTTTGGTCCTAATTATGATAGTCACTAACATGACAATGCAGTAAAAGTCAAAAACAATCAATGAAATTAATGTTTCTAGGTCTATCAAAGTATTGTTTCCAATGAAATTTAAAGATAGTTCCATTGCAAGACATTAAAGGATCATTCAGCATACAAACACAAAGGCAAAAGTAAAATCATTTTTGTTTAGGACCAAACAGTAAGCTAAAAAGCATCTCTCAAATCATCTAATACTCCATAACAATGGAACACGTAAATTCTCAGAAAACTAAACCAGTGTAGTGGTAAAGCTACCTTTAGAATCAAATCATCAAACACAAAGCATGCTACTCTTGTAAGAGATGATCACACACCTTAAATACTAGATGTTTACTTTGCTGTGCTTCTTCTTGATTCTTTTAAACTTACAAAACAATCAATAATAACAAAAGCAAACATTTCTGCTAGGAGCACAATTTTGGGGAAAAAAAAGCTAGAAAAACTCACAATAAATTCATCAAATGGCTGAAAATTGATGCGAAAGTGTGAGTTTTTCTTCATGTTTTTAGCTAGGAAGGCAAATAGGGGTGGGGAAAGGAGATGTATAGTGATTTCCCCTCTTTGATTCTCTCCTTTTTCTAGGAAAAAAAAAGAATTGCATAGTTGGGAGATGAGATAATGTACATAGAAGGTAAATCAGAAGGGCAAGCATAAATTGGGGGGAAAAATCAGGCTTTTTTAAATATACTTTATTAATATTTCGATGCCTTAAAATACCACATAAAACCAGTAAAGCACAGCTATATCTTCTTAAGAAGCATAAGCAAAAACTTATCATAAGAGTAAATAGCCAAACATATAGGCACATAACTCTAATATTAAAATATTTAAACTATCAGCCCATATAATATTAACAAAAATTTCAGCAAATTAATGATACAAATCAAACGTAAACTAACCTGGAATGAACAGAAATTTTACTGCAAAAGCTTTTCTATTTTCGGACCAAAGCTGAAAATTAAAAAAAAAAACTGATCAGTATATATTTTCGTGGTGCAAAAAAATAAAGAAAAAAATAATGGCAAGAAATTTATTTACCAGGATGCAAGGGAACAAAAGGCACCAAACCACTTGCTAGGATTTTCCACTTTCCAAACAAAGCTGAAAATACCAAAAAAAAAAAAGAAACACTAATTGTGTAGCATTCGTGTGTCTGCTATGCGAAAAGGAAAAAACCAAACATGTTTTAAATTTTTCTTTACCATAGAGGAAAACACCAAAAGGCAAGAAACCTCTCTATTTTTCTTTTCACCTATGAGAAATGAAATAAAATGTATATCCTATAAAGCCTCTAACCTCAAGCGCCCTTTTCTATTCCTCCGGTTTTTAATACTGATTCTACTTCCCTCTTACTAAGCAGCCATCAAATTGAAGCCGAGAGAGCAAAATTTAGAGTCAGAAATTGTTGACAAAGATCTGAAGGCTGAAAAAAAAAGGGTTTGTACGGGCTTAGTGAATCAGACGAAGGACCATTTTTTGGGCAAAAAATCCCTCAATTTTAGGGTGAAAGTGTACACCTAATCTATGGCAAAATTTGTAGGTTTCATATCTGCATGTACAAATACCTGATAGAAGGAATAAATCTACAGTGAAAATAAGAATTCTACCAAAAAAATGAGAAAGCCGTAGAAATTGCAGAGAAAGCAGTTCATTAGCAAATATTCCGACCTCGTCTTGAATTTCACCCAACGACCACCGCCAAAGTCACTAGTCAACTGCTCCCAAGGGAGTCGCCAAAGTAGAATAGCCGCGGAAGAGCGAAAGCACGAGCCAAATTATGAAGGATCGCCCAGTTATTTTTATTTTTAATTAAAAACTCCTTTAACCCTCCCCCAGGGGACGAGAAGGCCCAACAAAAGGCAGAGAGAGATTTTATCGGATTAGCTGCGAAGCTTGGGGAAGTTGAGCTACTTGGCCAGTGACTGACAACCAGGCGAGCGACAGCGAGAGTTTTCATTCCACTTATTAGAGACTCCAGTCCAATGAGTGCTGGAGTGTAGGGCTGCAAATGAACCGAATCGAGTCGAGTTTTGAACTTATCGAGCCAAGCTCGTCTTAAAAATAGGTGAGCTCGAGTTCGAGCTCGAGCTCGACGAGCCTATAGAATTGAGCTCGAGCTCGATTTGACTAAAAAAACTAGGCTCAAGCTCGACTCGATGAGGCTCGCGAGTTGAATCTCGAATTCTGACTCGCGAGCAGCTCGAATTGTGAGCTCGAATTTTTGAATTTTTGACTCGTGAGCAGCTTGTTAGCTCGAATTTTTGGAAATTTATCTAACAAAAACATCATTTTCGTCGTCATCAAAAAAAAAAAAACTTTTCGTCAACTGCAGAGCAAAAAGGGGAATCACATCACATCAAGGACTCGTAGTAAAAAACGTATGTCCAAAACCAAATTCCTGATCTTGATTATTGGGTTTAAATCGTCAGATTTTTGAACTACAAGAAGACGTTCAAATTATGACAACTTCCTGCAAGTACAGAAATTGGGACGAATAACAACTTGGTCAAAGTGGAGGAATAAGAACGTAGCAACAAAATATTTAATTTGTCCAAATATTCGAAAGAAAGGTCCAGTGTAAATTTTTGCATTCCTGAGCCGCTGTAAGTTGGAAACATTCCCTTTTTTTTTTTCAAAACGACGGTCCTACCCAAGCTTCAATCTTTCATACAAAGATTGCCCCTTTCTGGTTCCTTGGAAATTCAAGCAACCGAGTCAGAACTGAAAATACAAATTCCACTTCCAAAATAACAGATTAACAACAAAAAGCATTAATCGAAAGAAAAGGCCAATCAAATTATAACATCCCCCAAGGAGATTCCAGAGTGCCGCTTTTTCAAACATACATTGTTTGGAAAGCAAAAAAATAAATAAATAAATAAAGCAGAAGAAGGAATGCATCGTTTCTTACCATGATAGGAGTAAGCAAAGACAATTCAATAACTTAGCATTGTGTCAGACCGCCGATGCTGCTTAGCTGCTACTACTTCTAATGTAAAGGAAGCTGACAAACGGGAGAAAGGTTAGGGGCTTAGGGCTATGAAGTGTGGGCTGGCGGTGGCAGTGGCGGTGGCTGTGGTGTGCTGGCAGTGGCGGTGGCTAGGGTTTGTGTGAGAAATTGTGAAGGAAAAACAGAAAGAGAGATACGGGACTTAGGGGCTTAGGGCTATGAAGTGTGGGCTGGCGGTAGCGGTGGCAGTGGCTGTGGTGAGCTGGCGGTGGCGGTGGCGGTGGCTAGGGTTTGTGTGAGAAATTGTGAAGGAAAGACGGAAAGAGAGATACGGGAGGAAGCAATTAGAACTGGAATGCAACTTCTGGAAATGAAACTTTTGATGAATTCTAACTTAGTAATTAGTTATAAAAATAGGGGTATTTTTGTAATTTCACAAGGCTAGTCAAGTTTTTTTTGCAAAGTCAGCGGACTTTTGGACAACTTTCTACTAACCTTAGCCCAGTGAGAACCCTCAAAAGCCGGTAACTTTTGAAGGTCTCACAGAAGACTAATATACTAACCACCCAAACCCCTCCAACCCCGACGTGGGATATCAATCTCCACAAGGGAGCCTGCTAGACCTAAAGAGACCCCATACTCCCCCGGGACGAGGTTGATGTCTTTTTTGCAAAGTCAGCAGACTTTTGGACAATTTTCTACTAACCTTAACCCCGTGAGAACCCTCAAAAGTCGGCAACTTTTGAAGGTCTCACAGGAGACTAATATACTAACCACCCAAACCCCCCAAACCCCAATGTGGGATATCAACCTCCACAAGGGAGCCTGCTAGACCTAAAGAAATCTAAAGATATGGGATATTAACCTCAACAAGGCTAGTCAAGTTAATGAATTCTAATTTAGTAATTAGTTATAAAAATAGGGGTATTTTTATAATTTTACAAGGCTCGTCGAGCTGCTCGACGAGCTAATGAGCTTAAGTCAAGATAGCTCGAGTTCGATTCGCTTTATAAACGAGAGCCGCTCGAGTTTGACTCGAGTTCAAGTTTGACCGAATTCGGGTCGAACTTTGACTCGAGCCGCTCGCGAGCGACTCGATTCGTTTGCAGCTGGAGTGCGATTAGAGAAATGAGAGAACAAAATGACAATAGTGGCATTTAGGACCCTATGGTCCATCTTTTTATTATGAATTTTATGAGAGAAAAACTCACCCACCTCTATTTTTATTTTTGCATAAATATTTATGAAGGAATCAAATGAGAGACATTATTATGACGAGGTAATACAAGAATTTCGGTGCCAAATAAACTTTGCTTATTTTTTAAACCTCTTGACATAAAAATGATGTTGCATTTTGTCTAAAATTTCGTGAGTTTGTATCAAAGTCATGGATATTTCCCATTTTACCATACATAATGGTCGTGGAATTAAAAACCAAGCGACTTCCAAGTACACTATTTCATAACCTAGTTTATTTCTCTTACATGAAAGCGATGCTTTTGACATTTAGATAAATAGATTTTTAATAGTTAGATTTCTTTGTTAAAATATTGTGGTTTTGTGGATGACTTTGTAGATGCACTAATTACAGTACAAATTTCATTGTGCTCCAAATTAACTTATTATTTATGATATTAAAAGTTCTTAAATCATTAAATTATTCATGATATAAATATGTGATTTGTGAAGGAATGAAAGAACATTATGATTACGTGAAGTTACTATTGAAATTTTCTTTTCTATTAATAGCTTACTAATTAGATTTTAAATCTATCCTACGAAGATTATGGAGCAATTGTAATTAAACTAAAAAAGAAAAATCTATTTAAAATTAATTTTAACTCACTTAATCGGTATCTGAACGACTTTGACCACTTCAATTAATTTTCTAAATTTAATAGTGAATCTCGCAACTGACATGATTCATCGGTGGTTCAACTAGTGAAACCAAGTGATTCGATCGGATTTTCAAAACACTGATTGAAACTATTCGTGAAATTGAAATGGGATGAGACTAGATTTCAGCGTGCATAATTTGTTAAAATAATGACAATATAGAGACAGCCTCTTGCTAAATGGGTGTTTAAATAGTTTTTTTTTTGACAAAAAATAGTTATCCAAAACATTTAATTTTGCAGTTTTAGTAATAAGATTAGATTAAGATGTATTTCATCCGTTAATTTGCAAGAGCCTTACTAATTAAGGATTTATTTTACTGCGACGCCCCTTGCCAGTTTAGGTAATCATCTATAGGACTATTAGTTGGGCCAGATTGGCCTGAGCTCGGACCAAAAAATTGGGACCTAGTCTCATTGTTACTTTGCAAAACATGGGCCAAAATCCTATGCTCAATTTTGATTGTACTTGGTTTTATTTAGGTCTGTCAACGGGCCGGAATTAATAAATCTGGGCCCAAACCGGTTATACTATACCCGTTCCGGGTCTTGACCCGAATACCCGACGGGATCTTCTATTATTTCTTCCAGAATCGGATCCGACAGGTCACGGATCTGGGTTGGGCCTACCTGAAAAAAATATATTTTTGAAATAATAGTTAGAGAAGTAAATTTGGGATATTATATTAATAAATATATATTTTTTAAATTATTAATCAATTTATATTTGGGTTCGGGTCGGAATACCACATTCCGTATCCGACCCGTTCTTTTGTTTGACAAAACGGATTTGGGTCCCGGAATTATATCCCTACCTGTACCCGGAATAATTAGACCTAGTTTTGTTAGGCTCAAACCAATTAAAGTTTCGTCCCAATAATTTCATGTAAAAATATACTCTTTACTGTACGCAATTTATAATATATATTGTAATCGTAACAATATAGAATGCTATGTAAAAATTATATACTTTTTCTTTATAAATGTAAATATTATCTATGATTATGCATTCATTGTAAAGCCTTGTTTGATAAATCAATCCAACACTTAAACTTAATGGATTCAGATTTTAATATGTTTAGACATGTTTGATAATTAAAAATTGAACATCTGAATGAATTAAGTGACATTGAAATTTCTAAGTAAAATTTGCTCCCAAAAATAAGTGATAAGTTATTCACTTATCATATATATTTGATTTAATACTTAACAATTCAATAATTTAATGAATTCAAATTTCAAATTTCAGTTTTATCAAAAGTACAGTTTGAGTCTAAAGTAGACTCGAAACCCTAATATTTTTGGTGGAGTATGAGCTTCAAATACGAGGTTGAACTCGAAAAGCTCGAAAATTTTTTCTTCCCTCTTTTATGAATCAGGATTTAGATTGAGCCAAACTCGAATCAGAAAGCCCAATAGACACTCCTGATTATATCTTTTCTTCCCAAATTTACCCCATATCCAAAGAGAGAAGAGATTAAATGTGATTTGAAAAGCAAGAGCCAAGAGCCAAGAGCCAAGAGCCATGCATGGAAATTAACCGCCACAATACAAACAAATTTGCTCATGCTACTACTATTTTGCTTTTTGGGGCCGAGTGAGGTGGTCCAGTGCTGGAAGCAAAGGGGTTACTACTTACTAAAGATGGGGAATCATATCTACCTAGGGACTCAACCTGCCTTCCTCAATACAAACACACAACTTACTGCTACTACTACCGCTACTACCACCACCATTACTATATATCTTCAAAGTGACACCTCCCACATGCACGCCAATCACTCCATCACTCAAGTACTGTGATGAAGAAAGCATTTAGCTTCATTTCTATGTTTCTTTATGGTAACATTTACTACTGTACTTCTCTCCTATGGCTATAGTTTTTTATACTTGCTGCCTCTGTTGCTATCATCATCATCAGCATCAGCAGTATCATCAAGAGAACTCGCGCACAACACGCAACCCCAACGTGCATTTTCTTACACAGCTCTGGTATCTGCTCTCCCCATCAATTTCCTTCTTGCCGAAAACCAAGGAGCTAGGCAAACCCCATCTCTCACCATCTAATCTCCAAATGAAAAAGAAAAAAAAATGTAACTTTCACTCCCATCAATTTCCTTTCCTGGGTCAAAAGTCAGTCATCCATTGCTCCTCCTCCTAATAAGTACCCCCCCCCCCCACCCCAACTCCCTCTCTCGTTGTCTCATGCCAACTATTGAAAAACGCTACTGTCCATCAATGTTTGCAGAACAAAACCGAAAGAAAATGCATAATAATTACTAAAACTAGCCAGATACATAAAGGTGTTAGACTACTTGGTAAGAGATACTTTACCTCTCTGATTACTGTACTAAACAACTCTTTTATCTACCAAAAAAGAAAAAACAAACTTTTACCTTGTTTAAGCAAATTAGTAGTTCTTATCATGAGTTCATGACTGATATTAATAAAAAAAAAAAGGTAGAATTATTTATAATCACTATGAAAAATTAACAAAATTATTAGAAAATAAAATTTCGTTTAATAGATGAATTTGGTGGGGTTTACGTACTATTGTCTACAATTTACCTATCATACCAAGAAATCTTTGAAGTTTTTTATCTGCTTTGGTTGATAATCCAACAAATTGTGCAATTAGTTTTCTTATTTTTGTTTGAATTATTTTTTATGAACTTATGGCTTAATATTAGAGAATAAATGCAAAATTAAGCATCCGCTGAAACTTCCATAAAGATTAAGTGGCACGAACCAACACTTGAAACGTTTATATTAAATCTTGTTTGGATTGTCATTTTTTACAAAAAAATTTTCTCCTTTTATAAATATATTTTTTAATCATTTTTTATTTTATTTACATCAAATGTCTAAAAATTAGCAAAATTTAAACGAGCCCTTAATGTCGAGCTGATGACAGTAGTGAGTAGTGAACCCCAAGTCAACTCTGTACGTGTACCCTCTTACCGCAGAATAAAATGATGACGAAAAAGAACTCGGAAGAAAGAAACAAATAAATGGAACAAAATACCAGTTGACGAAAGCAGTGAGAATAAGATTTTCCACTGAGCGTGTCAAAACGGGCGTCAAATCTAGTATTGCATGCTTTTGTGTCTCAGCAGTACAAAAGCTCACAACCTTCACGGGAGCGTATCCAACACGTTCAAGCAATGAACCATAACTAAGGTTGTGTTTGGATTCCAATTTTTTGAAATTTTTTTTTTTAAAAAAAATATAGTGTAGCGATTTGATATATGTAAAATAAAAAGATGATTGAAAAATATGTTCATGAAAAATATAGAGATTTTTTGGTAGAAAATTCCTTTTCATTTTAACCGGAAAACGGACAAATTATCCAAAAAAAAAGAAAAGAAAATGGACAGAATGGAATGTACATTTGCATCTCCAATTAAAGAAACCTCTTCTTACGTTACTCTACAATTATATAAGAAAAGGGCTGTATTAATTCAACTCTTGTTTCAGCTGAATTTTAGCATTTGTCAGGTCCACCCAACGGAGACATGTCATACAACCAAAATTAAGGTTCATTTGAATTGGATTTTTTTAGTAATTTTTAGGAAATTTGTTTTTTTTTTTTAATAACAGTGCAGCACTTTTGAAAGTTGATTTACTATGGGCTTGTTTGGAAGTCCAAGTTTTTACCAAGTTTTTATTATACTAGTTTTTTAACAACTTGTGCTACAGGAACCCCAAAAACTTATCAAAGTTTTAACCTACACACTTAAAATATCCAAAACACAAAAAAAAAAAACTCCCTTCCCCTTTTCTTCTTCTTCCTCCCCCACCACTACCTCCGTCAACTGCTCCGTCACCGGCCACCACCTCCGCCGCCGGTTCCGATGCCGATCACCTTTTCCGGTGCCGATTTTTTTTTTCCTTTTTCCCTCTTCCCCTGCAAGTTTTTTTTTCTCTCTGCGTCTCCCCCCCTCCCCCACCACCCTTCCCCTTCCCCTCTGGCGACCAGATCGCACAGAGGGAGGGTGAGGGTGGCAGGGAAAGGGGAGGACGGAGGGAAAGAATGGGGGATTTGCCAAAAAAAAAAAATTGACGGGTGGCGGGATTCGGGGGTGGTAAACGGGAAGGGGAATAGGGGAGGAGGAAGGGGCCAAGGGGGTGACGGGGGGAGGGGGGGAGGGGGAAGGTGGCGAGGGGGTGGGGGGCAGTGAGGGTGGCGGGGTAGAGGGGGAAGGTGGGCTTGTTTGGAAGTTGCGGGGGGAGGGGGTGGCGGAGGAAGGGCAGAGGGGAGGGCAGAGGGAAGCGGGGTGAGAGGTGAGGGGGTGGCGGGGGGAGGGGGAAGGCGGGCCGAGGGGGAATGCGGGCAGAGGGGGAGAAGCAAAGTAGGGGGAAGGCGGGGGGAGGGGGTGGCGGGGGAAGAGGGGATGGCGGAAAGCAGGAGGAAGCGGGGTGAGGGGATGGCGGGGGGAGGGGGAAGGCGGGCAGAGGGGGTGGCGGAGGAAGGGGGTGGCGGGGCAGAGGGGGAGAAGCAAAGCAGGGGGTGGCGGGAGGTGGCACTGCTGGAGGCAGAGGTAACGGGGAAGGGGAAAGAAGAAGAAGAAGAAGAAGAAGAAAGAAAAGAGAAAGGAAAGAAAGAAAAAGAAAGAGAAAAAGAAAAAAAAAAAAAAGAAAAGAAAAAAAGTTTTTAACCCTACAAAAACTTCTACAAAATTTTTCTACTTACAAAAAACTTCTACAAAATTTTTTCAAAAACTTCTACAGTGCACTACAGTAAAGTTTTAGACAAACTCCCAAAAAACTAAGTTCCAAACATGCCCTATGATTTTCAAGAAAATGTCCAGTACCCTTATAAAAGTTAATAGTAACAAATTAGACTATGACCACCATAAATTGTCGGAGTCTCTCTTTTTCATGACTCCCTCTTTTTTTGTCAAATCTCATCTCATGTCAACCAATTGGCAAAGATCCAAAATGTTCCAAAGTCACAGTCCACAGTTACCATAAAAACACCGATTGGTATTGGAGTTTTTTTTCCCCTAATTTTTCATGAATTTTTTGATACATAAATTTCTTACATCAACTATTCTCCATGATAACAAGTGTCTCAGAAAGTCCTTGTGAGCTATGACTTCACGAAGAATTGCATAGTAAAAGGGTTGGTAGCTCTAGAAAAAGAGACGATTGGAGTAGATAGAGGCAACAGAAAAGGAGACACGAGGAAAAGGAGGGTAACTGAGGAAAGAAGTCGTATTGACGTAGGTAGTGACAGTGGAAAATGAAGATAGGAGAAGAAAAAGAGAAGGCCAATGGTGGAAAGGGACCAATGTGGATTGAGTGGGGAAAGGAATGAAGTTGGGAGGAGAAGAATAGGTGATGTGTGGCGTAATTGGCAAGGGAAGTAAGAGAGAACTGTGGAAGGAAAAAGATGAATACAGAATATCGAACATGTGAAAATGAATTACATTGAAGTCGTGTCAATTTGTGAGAAATTAGCATAAATATTTTGTATGAGTGGTTTGGGTATTTTACATAAAATTACTCTAGTATAAACATAATTATGATAATTACTCTCACGATATCACCGGTTTTCTTTACAACGTAACATAAAAAAGGTAATTTAAGGCCTTATTTGGAAAGGAATTTTTTATCAAAAAATCTTTGCGTTTTTCGTGAATACATTTTTCAAAATTACCTTTTTTATCTCGCATATATCAAATCAATCGCTACAGTACATTTTTTAGAAAAATTTCAAAAAATTGCAATCTAAACACAACCTAAAAATGTGATAAGCGAACCTTTAGAAACTTCTTAAATAATGCAATCCAAAAAGTTCTAAGATTATTGAATCCCAACTTTAGACCGCTTTAAGCATGAGATATTTGCTTGACCGCTTTATGTTTTGTTTCTAGATTCTTATCCTCGCATACAGTTAAATGAAAGCTAGTGGACTTTGTTTGTGTTGTGACAAATGAACAGCACGCACCATGTAGTGCGTGAGGAATGCATTATTCTTTTTCAGAGAGCTCAAAATCAAAGGGCTCTCTTTCTTTGCCTCTGAATTTCTCATGACCTCTCTCTCTCTCTCTCTCTTTCTTGGCTTTGCTTGCAATCAATTTCAATCTGTCTTAGATGTGTTGTATGCCAGTGGACTTTGTTGCTTTCTTACTTCTTAGGAAGAACTTAAAGAGTTGCATTGCATGGGCAAGCAAAAGCAGGGCATGACTTTTGTTTTCCTTCACCAAATCAATTGCAATTGAAATCAACCTGGATACACTTGATTGCTTGTTGCATGGTCTTTAAAGAATCCCCACTCCAAGACTCCAAGCTTTAACTCCTCTCCCCCACAAACCTACCCCCACGCTCCAAACTTTCCCTATAAATACATGTGCCATGCTTTCTTCTTTGTTGTGATCCAATTGTGATTGGAAGTTGGTTTTGGCCAAAGCTAATACAGCCCTTCTGCTGCTGCTGGATTGAGCGGGTAGCTCTTGTTGGAGAAGCAGGGCACGTGCAAGTTCTCCTTTTGCCACTAGCCATGCATGAACTCTGCACGTGCTCCCCTTCTCCAACATGTGTTGCTCACTCCTCTACTTGTATCTTCTAGCTTCTTATCATCATCTTCAAAATTGAACAATCACAGGTCTGATTCTTGACTTCTCTAAACCCTCTGTACCTGCTTCCAGTTTCTTCTCCTCTTTTTTGTCTTTTCTAAATAAGACTTTGCCTTGGTCCTTCCAACAGGCATAAGCATTGTGGAACCATAAGGCAGACAAATATGTGCAAGTTTGGTAATATGTGGGAATAGAATAATGCTGGAAACTTGAACTGAGCTACTGTTGCTTGCAGGTGGTTGTCAGAGAAAATTATCCACCACGTACAACATATTTACCATCATGTTTTCAGCCCTGTAACTTAGTAAGAAACATCATCGTATTTCTTTACCATTCAGCCACTATAGTAGTAGTGTGTTTTCATTAGTTTACTTTATACTACTTGGAGGGTTTTCCCCACCTTTGTTTTTCACTCATGAATTTTGCTTCTAATGTAAAAAGTTTTAATTATTTCTAGTTTTAGTGGGATACATTTGCCCAAACATTAGCAGTTCAAACATTTCTCAGGGACCGAAGAAAAGCTTTGTGGTCCACTGGCTGGCTGCTGACTTTATGGGGTTGCAGTCTTGCAGGCCTTAATTAAGAACATGTACTAGTACCTGCCTCACTGGACTGGATTCTACCTTAGATTTCATGTTTTCACTTTTCACCCCTGATTTCTCTCCCTTATTTTTCCCATTCTTTTTTTTTCCTTTTGGGAAGAAATTCTGTGATCAACAACCATATTTGATCATTCTTCTTATATAAGGTGGCTGGTGATCAATTCTTCTTTTTTACATCAGATCAATTGGAAGAGACGGTCCAGAAGAGAAAACTCGAAAAGGTAACGAAACCGCTTTCGCTGTAAAATGAAAGTAGCTAGCATGATGGAGGGGCTCCTTTACATTTAACTTAGGCCGCTGTAGCTGCTGCTGCGCCTCCGAGTTCTTTTAATATACTTCATGGTTACTGGTCCATGGCATGGCCGATTGGCAGCCAATTCCAACTCTCTAGCTAACCCTCCCTCCCTCCCTCCCTCGTCCTTGTGCTCATAATTCACTAGATACACACTTGTCATCTAAAGATTTGAGCTAATTTTGCTATGTTACCATAGGCTGTGTAAACTAAACTAAGTCCATGATAATCTTGCATGTGTTGGTTGTAATATTTTCTCACATGACTAGCTCATATGCTGCATTTTGGTTTCTAGGCTTTGTATATCTTAGCACTACCATACTACTTATAGTTAAAAATTTCTATGTTCAATGAATTTACCTAAAATTTCAGTTATCCCATTCAATTTCTGAGTGGCTATGAGGGCTATTGTGCGTACGTACTAACTACTACTACTACAAGCTAGCTCAAAGACTTGTTGAAACTAAGAAAACCAACTGGCTGGCTGACGTCTTG
This sequence comes from Coffea arabica, assembly GCF_036785885.1. Classification (NCBI taxonomy): domain Eukaryota; kingdom Viridiplantae; phylum Streptophyta; class Magnoliopsida; order Gentianales; family Rubiaceae; genus Coffea; species Coffea arabica. The sequence goes on along the minus strand of NC_092313.1, from coordinate 71,203,497 downwards.
CTGGCTGCTTTCCTAACAGAAGACAATTGCAGGATATATATATGGCTGCAAGAGAGATGCAGAGAAGACTACTTTTGTGTAGAATTTGATATCATGGCCTAATAACTTGATGAATTTGGAGCCAAAGAAAAAAAAAAAAAAAAAACTTGATGACTTTAGCCAAACCAGTACCCAAGAACTTGATGAATTTTTCATGGATCTCAAAAATTTTACCAGTGGAATGTACTTGGTTTTGTTGACCTTTTTCACTCCACCAAACCAAACATACATTCTTGAAATGAGGGGAAAAAAATATTTTTGTTTGCATGGGTTAGGATTTGCCCACTGGCAGCAGTCCTGAAGATATTAGAAATTCTCAAGTGCCCCCTTAAAAAATCAAGACTTTTCACTTGTACCCTTGAAAATGTTAAACTTTGCCTCTAAAGTTCTTGAAACATGTAAGAATGCCTCCTTCAGTGAGCGTGTGTGTGTGTGTGTTTTTTTTCAAGTGCTAGTCTTGTCCCCTAAATCTCAATCTTCGGTTCCACCAGTAATAATGCCAATATTGAATTCCAGAAAAGAGACAGTAGTACCATGTAACTTTATATCATGTCAAGTGGTATTATGTGATTGGCTTGAAGCTTTTGTTAAAGAGGCATAGATGCCTAACGAAGAAAGATGGTTCTAAATTAAAACTGGGAAACATTTCACTTTGCACTTTGTTTAGATGACTTGATGTCAATTACAGAGTATTATAGTACACTTACAAAAAGTCAAAGGCATTTCTCGTAGACACTTATGACAGTTGACCCTCAGAGCATTTGCTTGCATAATAAATATATTTTTTAAATAAAATTTTGTTTTATATATATTATTTTATAAAAATTACTATAATAATTTTTTTAAATAATCTCCTGTCCAAGCACAATTAGCAAACTGCAAAATACTCGTACTTGATATTTTGTAAAAATTCTGTATGCTACAGTAGCACATAAACAAAAATAATTCAAAAAACAGATCATCCACAAAATATATCAAAAATAACTCACATACATGCACAAAAAAAATTTAAAAAAATGAATTCTATAATAATTTTCATATATATCACTACCACTCACCACCGTCACCATCCCCCCATTTTTCCACCTCCCTCTTCCTTCCTTTCCTTTTCCCCTTCCCTTCCCTTTTCCTCCACCCCCGGCCTTCCCATGCCTCTCTCGATCTGGGCAGGGGGAAGGGGGAAGAGGGAGGGAGAGGAAAAAGGAGAAGGAAGGGAAGTACCATAAAAATAAGTTAATTTTAAAAGTTACCCTAATATATATTTAAAAAATTCCTCCAAAAATATCACAAAAAATATATTTACAGTAAAAGTTTTTTATATATATTGTTACAATAAAATATTTTAAAAACAATCATAAAACAGTTAATCCAAACGGAGTGCACCATTCGCATTGTAGTCCATTAGCAACAGATTCAGGCCAACATTTGACAATTGACAGTCCAATAGGGCACCAGCCCTTTGGTTTGGTGGTCACTGTCAAGCACTGCCTTGTTTGAATTACTTGTTTCCGTCGGAAAATATTGTCGTTTTCCTTGATCATATTTCCCTATCACCTTTTTTCCTCACATATATCAAATCGCTATAGTAATTTTTCATGAAAAATGACGGAAAATGCAATCTAAACACAATTAAGTCTTGGTGGTATTGACCCTTGACTTCCCACCAAATTACCACTATATGTGGTTGCCTTCAATGGCTTTCTCCCCGCAGGAGCTGTATTTGGCCACTTGTCTACTAGAAGAATACCAAAGAAAAACATAAAAATATAAAAGAGAAAAAGGTGTCTTAATTTCTACTTGAAATTTTGAACTAATTTAAAACGTCTGGTTAGCTAAAATGGATTGTCATGTTTTTGTGAAAGTTTGGCGCTTTGGCATAATTTCTCTACCATTTTGAAGATAGACATCATGAATTTTCACGGTGCAAGAAACGGTTAAGAAATGGTACCAATTGTACTTATTTTGTACTTCAATCATACTCGACGCAAAAATTCTGAGAAGTACACGAAAACATAACTAAAGGTGGTTGGCATTATTATAAAAGTGGTTGAAAATTGTGAAATGTACTTCAATTGTATAATATTTCTGCTTAACCATCATGTCATTCTCATGCTTATTTTTCTTCTTAAAATCCCAAAGTTTGGAGTGCAAAATAGCCACTATGCGTATCAACATTTTTTTACCCCCGTTTTGCAGTGCTTACATGAAGGATTAAACACATGGAGGGTATAGTAATAGTTTTTTATTATTTTGCTTTAACGTAAATAAGGGTATATATAATGACAGTTATTAAGGCAATTACCAAAATCTCTCTTAAAGCACTTTGGTGTATGGTTCTTTAAAATCTGTTTGGAGGGAGTATGAATGGGTTAGATGATTCGGAAAGAGGGAATGTAAATAAAAAGTTTTGGATTTGAAACATCTCACTTATACTATTAAAATAAATAAATAAATAAGTCTATTAAATTGCCAAACAAACACGTAAATAAGTTCTTAAATGTTATTGCACCCAATTAACATTCGAATTATATATCATCTTGATCAAATTGTATACAAACTCTATATATTATAAACACCTTCAACCAATTATATGAGACTAAAAAAATTCTAAATATACAAGGTATATTCTGTACACCAAATAACAAACCCAAAAAATGTGGTCAAACCATCAAAGTGATTTGGGAAAATTATTCAAAATGTTCCTTACATTTCGTCAAATGATTTTTTTTTCACCTTTCACTTTAAAAATAGTAACTTTACATTTCTTACAAAATCAATTTAATAAAATTTAGTTCCAAAGTATACACGGTATATTTTATACGCCAAATTACAAACCCAAAAAATGTGGTCAAACCATCAAAGCGATTTGGAAAAATTATTCAAAACACCCTTACATTTTGTCAAATAAATTTTTTCGCCATTCACTTTAAAAATAATAACTTTACATTTCTTACAAAATTAAGTTGGTAAAATTTGATCATAATTTAAGTTTTTAACCACGTTTTACTCTAAATTTGTTATGTGACCCATACATTATCTTTTTTTAGGAGCAAAATGGTTAAATCTCATTTGTATTTAAATAAATAATCCAATCCACATTCATTTTTGCATTTAAAAAAGTAGGATTTGAAATGTGAAATTTGATCCAATTTATATTCACTTTTATCACTAAAAAGTGAAATCTGATCTTTTTATATAAAAAAATGACTGCATATAATTTATGTGGCAATTTCAAGTTCAAAAGTTGTCGAAAACTTAGTCATTTTTCACCGAAAAATGACCTTATTTTCTGTGAACATATTTCCCTATCACCTTTTTACCTTACATACATCAAATCGTCATAGTAATTTTTCACCGAAAAATCCATGGAAAATGCAATCCAAATACAACCTTAAGTTGGGATCAAATTTTATTAACTTGAATTTGTAGAGGAAGTAAAGCTAACATTTTAAAATTGAAAGATGAAAAATATTTATTTGAACGAGGTTTGAACGATTTTCCCAATGATTTACTCTGACAAGAGAATAAGAAAGTTTAAAAAGGAAAAATTGTTATCGAACTACATAGAGATGAGAGCATCTGCTGGTTATCTTCCCAACTGGAAGAATCAGCCTCTGCATTGCACAGCTAACGGCTAAGGCCTAAGAAAATTGCCCGCGTATAGTACGGAGTCTAAATCATCTTCAATGACTGATAATACACACGTCTCTGCAGGGGAAAAAGAAGCAGAAGAGATCAGATCAGATCAGGAAGATGATGATGAAGTGGGGTGCAGCAGCAACTGCAAGAATGGACTACTTGATTTGGCAGTCACAAGAAAGTAGCACAAGTTAACTCAAACTTGGGTTTTCCCTAAGAAAGTGGGGAACTTGTTTCTTTTTGGCAGACTTGTAGCAACTAGTACTGTTTTTTGTATAGGGTTATTGAAATAAGTAAAGCGTAGGGTGGGGGGGGGGGTGGGGGAGGAGATGACCACTTCTTGTTGTTGTTGTTGGAAATTGGAATTGTGTAAAGGGTAATAATAGCAGTACTTGTCCTCAATCAGAATTCAGAGACCACATAGGTGTGAGCCAAAAGGGGTACCTTAATTTGCAAGCAATGGCTTAAAGGATTTGATAGCCAATTGAGAGACATGAAGTGGAATATGCATTTCTTTTGTCTGTGGGATGCCATTTTGCACACACAATGCAGCACGTTAGTCGATGCATGCTTGTCAATTTTGCCACTCACGATTCATGTTCCTTCACGAATTGCCATCTCACTTTTTTCACATGCCTCCCTTTTACACGATCAGCAGTAGATTTTGCTTTGCCCCTCATCTATTTCTTAGATGGTATTTTCACAGTATCAATTATCAATCATGCATGGGAGAAATGGACTTTGAGCAGATATAGCTGTTAATGCTGCTGTGATTATGTAGGTTACCTGGCAGCTGCAAATGTAGATATGATTTTCTGTAACTTTTTTTTTTTGGGCTTTTCCTATGGATGTAGTAGAAATTCTATGTGTGTTTAATATATTGATAGGGTTCTACAGCGATTTTCAGCAACCTCTCCCTTACACAATTAACCATTTTCCTCCTTAGGTCCAAACTTCTCTCGTTGCCAGAATACATTCACAAATCAGACTATATGAATGTAGAACCTAAGCCAACCTAGAAAGTCAAAATTATCCACTTAGGAGATTTGCAATTACTGGAGAAAACAACAGAAAAGTCTTATGTAAACTAATAGTAGTGTAAATTTTGTCAGAAGTATGATAAACATTTTGTTGAAAAATTTGAGTTTGACGAAATTTATAGAAGATATTATGTGGACATAACTGAAACTTATATAAGAATCAAAATAGGTAGTGATTTACTAAAACATCCAATTCACATTATAGACTTCACTTGTGTAAGTAATTTATACGGTATATTTTCGGCATAACAAAATTGTTGAACACTATCCACCTAGAGAACTATTATTGCTCAGTATAATACTGGAAAAGTTTTATAGTTGATTTAGGATGTTGGCAAACTAAACCAAACCTAGAAGTATTTATTTATTAGTTTTTTTTAGTAGTTGTATGATTTAGAAATTTGTGTTTTATTTGATAATTTCTTATGCAAGTGGTTTCTTTTCCAACAAGTCTGGTAGGTTATAAATAAAGCATTAGTTTAGACTATTTTCTTAAGAGAGTCTAGAAGAATTTGTTAGGTTTTCTATTGTGGTGTGACTTTCTTAATTGTTTGGGATTTTAATAATATTTTGTAAGTTAATTATTTTCTTCTCTCCCACATATATTTTGAATGTTTGTTTTATCCCTTCAATTTTGTAACACTGCACGCATTATTTATTATTATTAGAACCCTAAAATTGGGGTTCTACAATTGGTATCAGAGCCAGACTATGATGTTAGTTTTGGGCGTTTCCGCTGTTAGAGAATAAGGCCAAAAAATTGCTGAAAAGTATTCAGTTAATCGAGGTTGACCACAAAATTGGTCCTGAAGTGTGTAGTTGATGAAGAATTCGAACATAAGATTGGTCCGAAAATTGTTAGATTGCTACAGGTGAAGGCAGAGACCATAGAAGAGTCCTGCCAGATTTATTGATTGCTGCGGATTGTCAGATTGAAAGATTTAATTGGTCAATCAACCAGGGAGGCCAAGAAAACTTGATAGAATGGAGAAAAAAAATTATTCGGGTATATAAATTGTTAAATATTGTAATATTATACAGATCTGATTGATGGTGAAAAATTTTTCATATTGACTCCCATAATGACAAATAGACATAGATATTTTGGTTGGGTTTTGATAGTGAAAAAATATCTCAAACAATGTAATTTGGATGACATTCTTTGTTGGGTTGATGCAAGTGAGATGCATGCCAAAACATGTTTTCAAGAAAAAGGCACGATTATTTTTTCAAGTGATGTGTAAAACAATGGCAGAATGTATTTACAAAACTTTTGTTCGTCATACTAAAATACCTTGGAGATTTTAGAAGGATATTTACTATATTTTTCAGACGATTGAGAAGAATTATGCTCTCAAACCAAAGTCTGGTTGTTGGAAATGGTTTGTGAATTTTGAGAATGATAGATTTGTTGATAATATGGGTGATATTGAAAATTTTGAATCAGTTGATAGTTTTGATTTGCATATTTTGTTTGGAGAAATTGGAAGTGATGAATTTGTTGAAGAAAAAAACTGCAATAATATGGTAAAGGAAGAAAAGAAGTCTGATTTGCTATGTGAAGAAAAAGAAATTATCATTGAAAAAAATCATTGGTTTGGACTCTCCTCAAGATGATGGAAAGATATTTGATTTGATAGATATGGATTTCATTGCAATTCAAAAAAATTTTGCTCCAAAAGAGTTGACTGAAAGTATGAAATTTTTGGATAATTATCCAAATGTGGATATTTTAAATTATTTGGTGATGATAGTTTTGATAAGAGAGCAATCTATGATTTTGTATTTTTGGGCACTTATATTGGTGGTAAATATGGTGATTTTGGTGATGAATGGATTTGCATGAATGAGTACTTTGATCAAGAAAAAATTGCTGAAAAATTATTTGCAAAATACAAAGTGCGCCCGCTGCCACGTGTAAAGATGAAGTTAATAACCAATAACAAGATGAAATTGCATGTCAGCTATACAACGACAGAAATTTGCATAGAAATTGTTGTTCGAGATGGTGTTGGACCTGCCTCAATGGAGAGTTTGGTTTAGGAGAGACAATGTTGGCAAACTAAACCAAGTCTAGAAATATTTATTTATTTATTTATTTATTAGTTTTATTGGAGTTAGGTTTTTGGTAGTTGTATGATTTAGGAATTTGTGTTTTATTTGGTAATTTCTCATGCAAGTGGTTTTTTTTCCAACAAGTCTGGCATTAGTTTAAACTATTTTCTTAAGAGAGTCTAGAAGAATTTGTTAGGTTTTCTATTGTGGTGTGACTTTCTTTATAGTTTGTGATTTCAATAATATTGTGAGTTAATTATTTTCTTTTCTCCCACATATATTTTGAATGTTTGTTTTATCCCTTCAATTTTATAACCCTGCACACATTATTTATTGTTATTAGAACCCTAAAATTGGGGTTCTACGTAGGATTCTACGGAAGTCCAAACATTTTGACACGAGACAGGGCTGTCCTTCTGAGTTATGCATATGAACCTATAAATTATAAGGGTATAGCATATAGGCAAGATTTTTAAGTGACGAGTTTTAGTTTACAAGTGTACTTACTTAAAGAAAAGGGTTAATTACACCTTGCCCTCTTGAAGTCAAAGTATATACACTTTGCTCCTAACCATTAACTTTTTAAGGATCAAAACTGCTAAATATTTTATATGACTAAAGTAGCTATGGGTATTAATCTTTGAGGATATACTAGAAGTGAAACTTAGTCAACAACTATTTTTTCAACTGTTGCTGAGTTCATTTGAGACAATTGGACTACGTAATTTGTCAGAAATGAGAATTAAGGTAGAAGAAGTTCGTTTTAGCAACCAAAAAGATTAGAAAAGCTGCATAGATCTAGTCTTGTTTGGATTGCAATTTTTCCTTTTCGTGGATATATTTTTCAATCATCTTTTTATCTCACATATATCAAATCGTTACAGTAATTTTTCTCCAAAAAATCCAGAAAAATACAATCCAAACAAAGCTATCGATGCTAATCGTATAGTTCCCCATTTTTACAAATCGCACCTCATGGAGTGGTTAGAATTCTGGGAGAGTTACAAGATAAGCAAAAATCTTGTAACCCGAAACACACATATGGAAATGTTTACTTGTTCCTCGTTTTTTACTTTGTGTTTAACAAATTAAATTTCTTTATAATTATACATAAAACAATCATAATGTCTGAATATTATTTACCCTACATATTGAAACCAAACATATTCTATTTTGAAATGTTTTTTTTTTTTTCAAATAGAAGATCATATAATTCTTCGAAAGTTAACATATTCGATGTAACTGCACAAAACGTTGTCTTTTGTTTTATGTTCAAAACTAAAATTTTTTGAGATGAAGCTAGCGCTTTAATTTAGTTCTTCCCTAAACTATATTATTGATAAGGTCATTTACTGTAAAATATTTTATAAAATGTACAACACTAAATTAATACATTTAAGATTGCTACAGACAAATTTGGAAGCATGTAATTATCAAGAATTGCATTTGAAAAGACGATGCTAAGACTACAACCTGATTAACGTTCAATTTTTCCTTCAATAGGGTACATTTCTTAACGTTCATATTCCTTCAATAGAATATGGTTGGGAAAAAAGAAACTGGTAAACATCTTCCTTTCATTGTTTTAGCCAGCTTCATATATTTAGTATATGCAACGATCAGTTGCTGTTTTTCTTTTTTTTTTTTGGTTCTGGCAAACCATGGATACTTAATGGTCGATTACATCTGGTACTTTTACTGGATACAGATCAATCCTGTCTGACCAAGCATTGGCATTGTCTGGTTTGAGCTCTGAAATGCACTTCCAAACTGCACTATTGCACTTGAATCCACTACCAAAAGCCAGCTGCCAAATCTTGTCACCCTTTTTGACTCTCCCCTTGGCCTCTAGACAGCTTAATGAATACCACGTCGATGAAGATGAGATGTTTCCGAACCTGTAAAGAGTCATTTTTGAGGCTTCAGCATCCCTCTCTGTCAATTTTAGTTTGTCCTTAATGGTATCTATTATTGCGCTTCCACCTGCATGTATGCAGAAATGATTGAAAGCCCTCTTGAAATTTGGTACAGATGGACCTCTTTTTCTAGCAGGAGCCCAGATTTTCTTCCATATTATGTCTAGTCCATATCGAACTAGCTCCCAATAAGGCAGCACCAATGCACCTAATGTTAACAAGTTAATCCTCAGGGCATCCCCTGCAACTTGAAGTATAGCCCTTGAAAGGGAGACTCCTATATAGCCTTCATCATCAAGGTCCTGCATCGCATACTCATAAGAACCTGTCCTGGAACTGAGAGTGGTCCTGACAATTTGTTGTAATTCGTATTTCGCTTTTCGTCTGTCTGAATTTCGATTTGATAGTAGAATCCCTGCTCCTCCCATTCGAAGCATAGACTTGACTTTACCCTCGTATACATTGGCACTTACTGATTCCGTGCTGAGAACTAGAGCTGTGGAATTTTTGTGCACTTTGAGCAAGTCCTTCGCTAGGCTGATTGACAAAATCCCTGCACTGCAGCCCATGCCAGAAAGATTGAAGCTCTAAACTTGTTTATGATCATTGCAGCCAAAGAGGGGCAGTGGTTGGTGAGGCTGCAATTCGTAACGAGGAAGTCGATGCTTTTCGGATTGATCTTGTGGATGGTGAAAAGCTGCTGAACTATTGAAAACAGAACCATCTCAACTTCTTCAATTGTGGAATTTAACGAACGATCACAAGGAAGTTTACGAATTCCTGCAGGTAAGTAGGATTCATTACGAATGCCTGATCTTTCAAAAACTTTCCTCTGAAACTCAAATGTTTGTGTACCCATGCAATCCAAGTGTTCTACTAGACCAGAGATTGGAACTCGGTATGCGTCAGGTGCACGGAAACATACAAAGTCAATGAGGTAAACTCTATTTGATTTGCACAACATGTAGATAATAAATAAAATAAGGCAGATTACTGCCAAATATTTGAAATCTGCAAGCATCAATAATATGTAAAATTTGAAGCCTTCCATCTTTGGTTGCTTATCATAGAATTCTCAATGTTTAAAGTATTTATACAAGGAGCTATTGTCAGTTAATTGATTTTGTGCAATGAAGAAACTGTATTTCCTCTCAAAGAGCAGAACTGCGGGATTATTAGAGGCTCATGCACAATAGATGGAGTACCAACCATCCCTTCTTTCCTCTGCAAAAATGGGGAATCCAATGAACTGATTCCAATTTCTTACACCTTTGGTTTGTTTATGGTCATCTGTTAGCACCTACCAGTCAATATTAATTGTGAAATCTTAAATTTCTAATAATCATGTCAAGAAATCCCTGCACACAAGTGGCCTGCTTCTTTGATTAGTCTTAATCAAGCATAAACATATAAAAATGTGGTTTCATCAGCTGCCGTACATTAGTATTCTTGTTGTTTTGAGTCTGGACGATCAGGCACCCCAGGAATGCCAGGCAGAATTGTTAGCTTACCTCTATGGCTACTGCGTAGTCACCACAAACAATTGTTGTGCTGGGGTAATCTGTCTTCAAACTCCTCCATGGCATGTTTTAAGCGCGCATCGCGTGCGATACATGGAGAAGTTGTTTAGATTGTTGCAGACAATGGTTTTCCATCATAAGAGAGAATTATATGAAAGAAACAAGTTTAAGAAGATACAAATCTATATCAGAATCAGAGACATGCATATTGAGAAGTTCCTACTTTGCCACCTTCCATACTTAGTTCAAGAATTTTTCAAAAACAGAAAATAAGCAATGCAGTAAATAACGGATTTCATTACAAAAATAGCAGTAAACAAATGAGGAAAAGAAGAGAGAAAATTCCTTGTCCAGTTGTCCTATCAGGCAGTAGAAGAGATAAGGAAAATTACAACACTTTCCAGGGGATTTTAGTGGTGCTGAGGTCTTCTGACCATGATGGTTGTTATCAACCAAACTTCAATTCCTCAGTTTGCCCTTTTTTGTTTATTTTGGTTTGTTCGATTTTCTATGTTTATGTATGTTTTTCGATTTTGTGAATCGCGGATTGATTTCCATGGATTCCATTTATGGGGCAGAGGTGGTACGGATTGGATTCAGGAATGATGAGAATGCTAGAGCAAAGGTTTTAGGACGGAGACTGGTATTGCCACTCTTCTAAATCTCATTCTTGCCATGGCCATTGTAGCCAATTTTTTCTACCCTTGTCATACACTCAAATCTGACGCACAAAGGGAAAAAAAAAATCCAAGATTCAATAATAAGCAGCGAGCAACCCTTTATTTTAACTTTGGCATTTTTATTTGATCAAATCTGATCATTTCTGTACCCAAAACTTTCAATTCAACCAAATTCAGTCTTTCTGTAACCTATATGACCATGAAAATCATGAAGCTGCAAATTCAAGAAGACTACAAATACTGAAGTCCAAAACATCCACAGGTTGCGCATTAAGCTAAAGTAAATCTCAAATAAGATGCAGAAATTGAACTAAAAAAGAGAGGCTACAGCACTTTGTCAGTGATGGTTTCGGTGGTGGCGGTTGACTCCAGTGTCAGTTACCATGAACTGAACTGCAGTAATCAACTCGTGTCCAGCATTCTATCCTTGAAATTTTTGTTACCCTCTTTATGGAGCATTTTTAAGGGCTGAATCAGGGGAGTGGAAGATGATGATTGATGATGATTTACGATGCAAAAGAATGGTTAGGCAGATGAAATAATTGTACATCCTATTCAATCTTCTTCCAAAACCTCAGCCTACCTGCATTAGTATTTTGTACTCGCGCATGGGAACAAGATTCTCAGCTCCACTGTCGATGTTTCTTGCAGAAAGGCAAAGTCATAGTCCTGAAGTACATACTATGTCCCCAGACGATGAAGATATATTTTTTAGATATTTGTTGACACCCTATTGGCCTCTACGGAAAAAAATATAAAAACCAAGAAGAAATATTATGTGGGAAAAAAAGTAAGGTAAAGTGAATAAAGTAAGCACTGAATTATGTGAAGCAAGTAATAATCAAAATTAATGAGACATGAGATAGTTTAAAGGCCAGATCCTAGCTATTCTTCAAAATGATCAAAACAAGTGTGCCCTCAAGAGGGGACCCCAAAAAGATGGAAAAGAAAAAGGCCCTTATCAGATAATCTAGCAAAACGTTGAAGAATATGAAAAATTAGAATACTGCTTGATTATTCATTCGAGCATCTAGAGCTGAAGAATGACACTTTAACTGAGGTATGATAGAGTCCAGCAAGTATGCTGTCATGTACTTGTATGCTTGTTGCGTGGAATGAACTCCATCCCAGCTTATGTACTTATCAGGTCTTGGACAAGCTTTAACTCCAGGAGTGCCACAGAACTTGCCACTAGAGCAATCATATGGCTCAGTTCCACAACAAGCTTTTTGTAAAGAATTTTCATCAAATCCTACAAGAATTATCCCAGAAACTATTCAGCAATCTTGGCTACTAACATGCTGAAGAAAAGGTTATTGTAACAAACGTACCTAGACTTCGGGCATTGGACAGGAGTGACAAATAGGCATTGTAGTAGTCACCATAGACAATGACAACTTTGGGATAATCTTTCTTCAATTTCTTGATGGATGCTTTTAGAAGCTGATTGTGAATCTCGGCGAAGTTGTTCAAGTCTTTCAGACAATGATGTTCATCATATGCTGCTGTGTCGTTTGTCTGAAAGTAAGCAAGATAAACTGGAATACAACCTATTGGGAAGTTTCCTGGGACAATAATTCGAGTTGCCCCAAAATCAATGACTCTCTGAAACAGAAAAATTTTATTAGGATCAAAACTGTGTTATCAGTGTTTCTTTACCCCAGTGCAAGTGTCTAGAATTCAAGCATTTAACCTGACTTGAACAAGTGAAATAGGTAATCTTTTGAATGTCTAGTTGAAACTGCTACCAGGGGAATTTACGAATTTTGAATGAGTTAAAGGACATACCAAATTAAAAGAGGGAAAAAACTGACCTTGATAGCATTGGTAATACTTTGGACGACTTCTGGGACTAAGGAGGTTAACTCATTCATGCTTCTTCCTTCGAGGAATGGCACATTATAATCGTTACCACCAATCTCTCCAACGAAGAAAAGAGATTTTTCAAGCATCTTACGGCATCCTGGATCAAAAATTAAGAATAGAAACTTAGGATAATCACTTTTAACACGTTAGCTATAAGTTCCTGGCTGGTAAAGATTGTTTTGCAAACCTTCTTTGGTATGGCAAATAGAGGCGAAATGAGAGGACATCCAGTCCAACTGTACACTAAGTGAACTGTTGGATATTGGATTGGTAATATCTTTAGCTTCCAACACCTCTTTTGGTAAAGCAGTACTGCCGGCAACAGCAAAATTTACCCCAGCGGTGAAGTTTCCATCCTCTTTCATGGAGGGTTCGAGGTATGGGAGACCAGATGCCAATGCTGTAAAATAAAATTTGTGATCCTCATCACTAGGTATTATTAGGCATGCAAAACTGATAGATTGAACTTCGAAAACCGACAAAAGAGGAAATTCATGTTGCAAGAATTACATTTTTCATTGATAAAGTAAAAAAACTAAATACGCATAACTGAAAGAAATTATTCAGCTAAGAAAGAAACGGGAATAAAAAAATTAGTTCGAATAACTACATACCGATGTAGTCGATCATAAGAAGGCCATCAGAACATCGACCAGTAGGAAATCCAAAGGTTGTTTCTCCGTAAGGAAGATGGGCGAAAGGATAACCACTGCCGAAGGGACTCTCTCGAACAAGATTTCCTGTATCAGCTATTGAGTCCCCTAGCTGATATATTTTATTGAAATGACATGCTTTCTCCAATGGCCGTACTGTTCCGATATTGTCAGCAGCAATTTTGAAACTATAATTTCCTAGTTTTCTTGAGTTCCTAGTACGAGGATGAAAAAGAAGCTGATACAAATGAACGATATATATATATATATATATATGATCTAAAATCTAAGCTACCGAAACCAATGATTTGCTTATCCATGGGGTTCAATCAAATCAAATTCCCACTTACCATAAAGAGTCTTAGACATATTGTATGAGCAGCACTTACATAAAGATTCCTATCTTCTCTGAAGAAGTGTAAATGAGCAGTATACAACAAATGACACAATAGCTCCAATATGTCTTCTTGCCCTGTTAATAGAAAACATCCCAAAGAAGAGAAAAAAAAAAAAAAAAAAACCAGTAAAGATCTATTTGATCGTATCTGCTTAAAGTTTGAGATTGGTGATCTTACATTTTGTCCATTACCATCAGATGGTGTCCACACATGAGATCTGTCCATCTTTAAGTTCTCACAAGTTATGCTTGCTTACTGAACACTCTCATCAATCTCTCAATTTCACAGTCTGTCAAACAGAATCTGTTGGTCAAACAAGTATTGCAAACAAGTCAGATTACTGATCTTGCAGAGATTATTAAAACCAAAGACTACTAAGCCCTGCCCCGGGGGGTGGAACGCAGGAGAGAGTGTAAGTTAGAGATACCAGATTCGAGACCTCCCGCCTACATTTATACTTGAAAAAAAAGAAGAAGAAGAAGACTACTCAGCCGGCTGGTAAGATGGCGAAGGGGACTAATAGTATTTCAATTTTTTCAGCCATTGTAGTGATTTCTGTTGAGTTTAGTAGATGAGTTCCAAAAATAAGACATCTAAATACAGCAAACGAGCCGTTAACAAAACCCAGAAGTCTCTCTAGACGTTAATAACCAGAAATGTAAAACATTTCCTCTTTCCAAGCTTAGTTCCTACTTCCAAAAGCATTTGATAAACACAATTGGTCATCAGATTTACACAACTAGGGGTGAAAACGTTTAACGAAATTCACTTTTTTACCACTTATAATAGCCATCAAACAATCACAAGGATTGCAAATAAATCACCAAGGAAATCGAGGAGGGTAAAATGCAGGTAGACTAAGAAACAAAAGCCCAAAACATCCACAGGCTGCACATGAATTCTTAAACATTTCAAATCAGAAACACGAATTATGCTTAAAGGAAAGCCTACACCACTTTCTGACGAACTGCAGTACTCAACTCTTCTCCAATGTCTTGTTCTTCTTCTTGAAATTTTGGCTACCCTTTCTTGGAGTCTTTAACGGAGAATAGAAGTAGTCTAAAATAAAAGGTATGATCGTGTTAACAAAAAATGGAAAGGAAGATGACAATGTTGAAGAGTCAACGATGCACGCAGATTATTGGTGTGGATCCGATGATGACATTATTGGTGCGGGTCCGATGATGATTATGTGAGGTTGAACAGTATAAAAAAGCTACCACCAACCAACAAAAGGTTAATCTTACATTTCTCCATTGAGGTATGACATACTTGCATGAACTCATAGACTAGTCCCGTCTTTTTATTGTTAGGAAAATGTGATGGTCTTGTGAATATCGGGAATTAATATCATGTGTTTTTCCTTGTGAGAAAAAAAATATTCCCCTCCGCCAATTTTACATCTTTCAACACCATTAGCAGGAAAAAAGACAAAAGCATACCAATCTTCTCCGCATCAGCAAAGGTGTACACAAAAGCAGTTCATGAACTTTACCCACATAATAACTTTACATACTCCTACTAGCTTGGTATTGTGTCCGGTGCAACATTTGTCACAGTACTAGTTATCCATGACAGTCACTCCATCAGCAAATGCTGTTTTACTGAACAAGTCCAGAATCAAGCCAGTGATCTAGACATCAGTAATGTTATCAACATAAGTGCATACGAGTGTGAGCTTTGCAAAAACCAATTTCAGTACAGTTTCTAATCTGATATGATTGTGTCTCTCATTCAGGTTTCCCAAAGGGGAAAGAACAAAATTTGCAGGATTTCAAATTTCACATACGTAACTCGAAAATATTGTCACTGAAAGAAACAATAGCCAGAGTAAAGCTACAGACTACGCAAATTGACAAGGCTGACTCTTGGATAAATGATCTATCCTCCTAATCAATCTTCTTCCTCAGCTTCATTTTCAGCAATGTTGAAGTATCTCAACTCATACACACTCCGATCCTTGTTGGAAGCAATCACTCGGAGCCAATCACGCACATTGTTCTTCTTTAGGTACTTCTTTGTCAAGTACTTCAAATACCTGAGCCACAGAAACAAACGACCAACCTATAAGTAAAGCTTAACTTTAGAGCACAAAATTTTGATGAAAGGATCCTCTAGCTGAGGAAACTGTCTACAAGAAACGGCACATGAAAACCATCAGTTTAGAGAAGTCCCAAGGGCCAATCAGAAAACAAATTGTCTCAAGAAATAATAGTACAGAACCACAGATTCCCACAGCTTTCTCTTCCTGAGCCGAAAAAAAAAAAAAAAGACTCGTACATCCAGCACCTCTCTCCACTTCCGAGTGATACCATATATAAGAGTCACGAAACAAGCACCATTGTCATCCAGTTTCACATTAAGTAAACTGGAGAAGAATTTTTAATCACAGAAGACTATTCAGTCATCAAGAAAACTTTGAACATGTTAGGTGGATTTTTTGTATTTTCATTTTTCCGTGAAATTAGAAACATTGGGGGGGGGGGGGGTGTGTGTGTGTGTGTGTTGCGGTGGAGATTTTTGCAGGGTGTAGAAATGGTCTCATTATCATACCAATCCGTCCCTCCTAAGAAACTTTCTACGACAACCACAAAAGTTTAATCCAGTATTGTCAAAATCCAATATTAATACCAGACCTGCTCAACTAAAAATATAAAAGATCAACTAAAATAAAATAATCAAATGATTAGGTCCCATAGGCTCAGACCTGCTCAAATCAACTGAAATATTAAAATGCTGGTCTCTCAAGGACACATCCAAAACTAAAATAGCAAGAATAGATCAGGCTCATCCAGAGCACAAAGCAGATAAAACCAAAATGTCCATCCAGAATAAGAAGCAAATACTAACTTAAAATTCGAATCAAATGAGTGGCAACGGCGACTTCAAAGAATCAGTAGCAGATATCAAAATGGCATACAAATAGAAGCCAGACCCATTATAAGATTCAATAGAAAGAAAAAAGGGAGAATTTCATCAAAGAAAAATAAGCGAAAAAATTTACCTCTTGGAGAAGCTGGACTCAGTGGTGACTGTAATCTTAGTCTTATCACGAGCAACGGTGACGGAATCTCCAAGAGCGCCGGCCTTCCCGCCGACCTTGATACGCTCTTGAAGGTACTTTTCCAGTGAGGAAATGTCCATGATCTTATCCTCCACCGGCTTCGAACAATCAATCACGAACGTCGATCCTTTCTTCTTCCCTCCCTTGAGGGCGGCACCACCGCTTCCTTTACTCATTTTCCTTTATCCCACAAACACAAAATGGTGAAAAATTATTAATCAGAAAGATGAACATAAAAGTAGATTAATGGAGTTTTTGGGGCAATTACCTGATTTGGTATTCTGTAACGGAGGAGAAAAGCAGAAGGAGACGCAGCGGCGAAGGAGACAGGGAAATAGACTAGGGTTTTCGATGGAGGGTTTATATAGGGTATACCTGGCAATCGGCGGATTGGACGGGTTTTGAGTGGATTAATATTGGATTTTCACTTAAATAGATTATATGCAGCCCGCCTAATTTTAGATTGGATTGAATCATATTGAATTATCTCAAACACATGACTCAAATATGACTCAACATATTAATTAATATATTTTAATATAAAAACTTTTTCACATGCATTTTAACATACAAAAATGATTTTTTCACACATATAAACATATTTTCACATACATAAATGTATTTTCACACACATTCACTTCTTAAATTCCTTGAAAACACATCATAAATAGAATAATATTTTATATTGTTTATATTGTGAATTTTAGATAATAAATTGTACATTTAAATAGATTAGCTAAAAAAATTGTTTACTTTATACTTTTTAATACTACTAATTGATTGAAACTTATTAAATGACTAGAGACATTACTGAATTTTGGTTTTTGGACTCAGTAATTAAGAGGGAAAATTAATTGTCTTGCTGATTCCAAACTTCTCATGAAGTTGAAGATTGGAGGTATTTGCTTCAGACGAAATGAAATCGTTAAACTAGCCATGCCCAAGTTGCCATAATTAATCAAAACAAAATAGAATCTGCAAGTCAACTATATTGATTCAAAGTTAATATCATGATCTATATACATATAATATATATTAGAAGGTATTTTTTTATAGATATAGTTAGATAATTCATCACCTGATTAATTAGAATCATCTAGGATCATACTTGATGCTATGGTCATATTAATCTTGCAGAATTACCACTTTTTAGAATTACCACAGCTCTGATATAAAACAGAAAATATTTATATGCTTGTAAAACTGGTATTGGTCCCCAAAAAATTGTTAAGGAAAATCCCAAACTTTT
Source organism: Coffea arabica (assembly GCF_036785885.1). NCBI lineage: Eukaryota > Viridiplantae > Streptophyta > Magnoliopsida > Gentianales > Rubiaceae > Coffea > Coffea arabica. Next base: position 71,185,378 of record NC_092313.1, on the reverse strand, counting down.
TAAGAAATAAATAAGAGGAGAATTCATGAACTATTCTGACATTTTTACCACATCGGGATCGCATTATTTTGAAGAGTAAATCTTTCTTACACTGACGGTGTATACACTATCATCGTTGGATTCATGACATGTGTGCAAAAGTTGAATTTCAAATTCAAATTTTGCATAGTTGTCAATCATCTAACGCTGATAGTGTATACATTGTCAGTGTAGGAAAGATTAATCTTATTTTGAATTATTGAAAAATTAGGCTGATACAAAGTAAGCTTTTGTTTGTTAATTTGAAGAATCCGAAATTATATAATGCTAAAAGGTTAAAAAAGAAATTTGTACAATATTATACGTACACGAAATATTAACAAACAAAAGCAAGTAGCAACTTGAGAACAATAAAAAAAAAAGGGGGGAGGAAAACAACATACTCTTAAATGGCATAATAAATTATTATAAAAGTTGAGCAAGTTTAACTGCTGTTATAAAAGTAAAATAAACATGACCTTTTATTTCAAGTTTCTGTTTTCTTTTAAATAAAAATTTAAAAAATTGATTAATATATATATATATGAGAATTTTGAATACAAACTAATGAATGAATTATTAACGCATGTCCAAATGCAAATAGTTGGACATATGTATACTGAATCTTGTATTTATTATTTTGAATTATTTTTAAACAAGTTGGGTATTAGGTACCCAAATAAAAAATCCAACCCGTCCAGGGAATAAATTGGGTTGTTCTTACCCAACCCAACAAAATCTATAATCCAATTGACCTAACCCATCATTTAAAATTAATGGGCGGATTGGGCGAGTTGTTGAATTTTGGGTTTTTTTGCCAACTCTAATATAGGGCCTTGGGTGGATTATTGATTGGGCCGATTAAACCAAAAAAAGGGCTAATTTCACATACCTCCCTGAGGTTTTTAACAATTGCAAAAACTCTCCTTAATTTCTAAAAATTACACCTACCTCCTATTTTTTTACTATTTAAGTAACATTTTAGACCCAAAAGGCTATACTTTTTGAAAAAATTCCTATAATGCCCTTGAGTTATAATTTACAACAAAAATGTAAAGGAAAAAAATGGTTTACAGTCTCTATTTCATTTATATTTATTTCCTACCACTATTACCTAATTATCAACATCCAAATCACTACTAAATAAACACTTATCCTTATTCTAATGTTCCTCGTTTACCTAAAAATTTTTTATGCAGACCATTGTATCAACTATAAATGCTATATCATCTAGCCAAAAAATTTACCTACAATTTCATGACAATATCAGATTTTACTTAATATACTACAATATTCATCAATATTCCTAAATTTCAATTCCATGGCTGTCACCTTTTTAATACAAAATAATCTAAACCATCACTATTAATATCAATATCCAATATATTCCATTGGCACAGAGTTCAAAATCAATCAAATTCTCTCTATAGGAATAATATCAATAATTGTAAACAAAAAATAGAAACACAATACAAATATAAATATATACCAAGAATACTTTTTTCATGATAACCATAACAGTATAACCTATATTTAGTTCCTATTCCACTTCTTATCCTTAATTTTTATTTTTTTATCACTGTCACTACAATTTGTTAATGAAATTAACACTCAATTTAATTTGATAATGAAAAACTCCATTTAATTTGATAATGAAATTAACACTCAATTTGTCATTTGACAATTTCAATTTGTAAATACCTATCAAAAATTGGAAACAAAAATGGGCGCAAGGAAACTGTTTACTAATAATGGAAAATCGAGGATTGGGAATATATACCAAGATATATAAGTATTGGTGATTTAATGTGTATGGTGATTTTATTAGTAGCAATTGCCAACAGTATACATTTGGTTGATAATAATAAATAAATGAATTTGAAAGAAAAATAGATACATGAGAAAAAGAATAGTTAGTTAAATAGAAAATACTGTGTTTTGAATTATTGATTAATAATAGATGAGAGAGTTTTAATATTTGATAAAGTTTTTCAACAAGTTGACAATTAATAAAGGGCATTATTGTATTATTATCACAATAAGGGAGGTCTCTGTCATTATGTGAACCTCAAGGGAGCCAAGTGAAATTGTCGAAAACTTCAGGGGAGGTTTCTAAAATTATCCCAAAAAAAAAAACATGAATGGAGGTGTTTTTGTTTTACTGGGCTTTGAGTCTCATCGAAAAAATAGCACTAGACGAAGCATTGTCAACTCGAAGAGAGAAGCAGAAGAAGACGTAGCGACGAAGAAGAAAGGGAAATGGAGTAGGGTTTTTGACGGAGAGTTTATATAGGGCTTTGTGTGGATTATTGATTGGGCCGCTTTTCATGTGGGATTAAAAAAAGGGTTAATTTCACATATCTCCCCTAAGGTTTTTAACAATTGAGGAAAACTCCCCTCAGTTTCTAAAAATTACACCTACCTCCCCTATTTTCCCTATTTAAGTAACATTCTAGACCCACAAGACTATACTTTTTTCTAAAATTCCTATAATGCTCTTGAGTTATAATTCACAACAAAAATGTAAAGAAAAAAATGATTTACAGTCTCTATTTCATTTATATTTATTTCCTACCACTATTACCTACTTATCAACATTCAAATCACCACTAACTAAACACTTATCTTTGTTCTAATGTTTCTATTTTACCTAAAAATTTCTGATGCAGACCATTGTATCAACTTTAAATGCTACATCATATACCCAAAAATTCACCTACAATTTCATAACAATATCAGATTTTACTTAATATACTACAATATTCATCAATATCCCTAAATTTCAATTACATGGCTGCCACCTTTTTAATACAAAATAATCTAAATCATCACTACTAATATCAATATCCAATATATTCTATTGGTACAGAATTCAAAATCAATCAAATTCTCTCTAAAGGAATAATATCAATAATTGTAAATAAAAAATAGAAACACAATGCAGTTATAAATATCTATCAAGAACATTTTTTTTATGATAACCATAACAGTATAACCTATTTTCAGTTCCTATTCCATTTCTTATCCTTAATTTTTATTTTTTTTATCACTGTTACTATCTTCATCTCCATCTAATTTGACAATGAAATTAACACTCAATTTGTCATTTGATAATTTCAATTTGCTAATACCTATCAAAAATTGGAAACAAAAATGGGTGCAAGGAAACTATTTACCAATAATGGAAAATCGAGGATTGGGAAAGATATATAAGCATTGGTGGTTTAATGTGCATGGTGATTTTATTAGTAGCGATAGTACACATTTAGTTGATAATAATAAATAAATGAGTTTGAAAGAAAAATAGCTATATGAGAAAGAGAATAGGTAGTTAAATATAAAAGACTGTGGTTTGAATTATTGGTTAATAGTAGATAAGAGAGTTTTAATATTTGATAGAGTTTTCAATGAGTTGACAATTAATAAAGGGCATTATTGTCTTTTTATCATAACAAGGAAGGTCTCTATAATTATGTAAACCTTAAGGGAGTCGAATAAAATTATCGAAAACCTTAGGGGAGGTTTTTGAAATTATCCCAAAAAAAAAACATTAATAGAGGTGTTTTGTATTAGTGGGCTTTGAGGTCCAATTCTTAGTTGAAGGCCTTTTGAGTGTCATTGTAAAAATAGCACCAGACGAAGCATAGTGTAACTTCTTACCAATTTTGGGCTTGTTCTCAATTTAATTATTTTAAATGATTATATATTTTAATTTTGGATAATAAGTTTTTGTTGTTTTTACTTTCTAATTATGGACTTTTTTAATAATCAAAAAAATTAAAATCTATAATCAGCTGAAGAGTAACTTTTGTTGATTCTAATTATTTTCTACAATCAATTTTTGTAATTAAATTTTGTAAAATTTAAAGCAAATGAAAACAAGGTCTTAAATACTCGACTTACTTTTAGACCGAGATAAATTGAGGAAATTATTACATCAACTAACTAATTCTGTTGAATTAAATTTTATCTTTCCTATATTTTCAAAATTGAATAGAAAAGCAAGAACACAAATTTCAAAAAAAAAATCAAGCCAATATTTTGATTAATGTTTGTTTTATGGTTGACCTAGCATTGTTGGTTCTCTGTTTTTCGTATTCTTTTTTATTTTTATATAACAATTCAAAATTACGATCAATTCAATCCACATTATAAAGAGAGAAATAATTAACATGGTCTGACCTAGGTACTAGAGTCGTAATTCGAATGGATTTGAACCCTTGATTTTGGCAGCCGGCCATTGGATAGTTGGGTTAATCAGATAGTTAGTATTGATAACTAGCTTTAATGAGCACCTTTTCAAGTTTCTTATTTCCTCTAGGTAAATATTATTATATCAGATTAATATGTTTGATGTTACCTCAAAAGTCAAAAAAATTATTGAGGAAAATGTCCAATGGAAAAGAAACAAAAAAAAAAAGAGTTGAGAAAGGTTCCATAACCATGTATAGTTATTCAAGTATATATATAAAAAAAAGGTACAAAATAAAAAAAAACTCCTGTGGTAAACCTAATATACAGAAAAACTCCCCATGGTTTCAAAATATACAACACAACCCCTCATATTTTGAAGTAAATTGTAAAGATGACGGAATCCGTTAAACTTAACGGAAATGGACGAAATGACCAAAATGGCCTGATATAATTAAGCAAAAGACAGTTCAAAAAAATTATTTATTTTATTCTCTAAATATAGGACTGTCAATGGGGTTGGGCCAACCCGAGCTCGGCTCGTTCGGCAGGACAAAAAACCCGATGAGCCCAACATTTTAGTGAGCCGGTCTGACTTTGAGCCTAAAAATTAAACCCGAATTAAATATGAGCCGAGCTTGGGTCCTATTAGGCTCAAACCCGATATAGGTCCGGCCATTTAATTATCTATATATATAATATTTATATTTTGATATTATGTATAATTATATATCCAAATATATTATTATTAAATACTAAATATATATATATATTACAAAATATAAAAATACATCTAAAGACTCTTCCATGAGCTTTCTTGAGAGCCAATTATTAGTGATGTATAATTGAATCTCTAATTTTTCTTATTGGTTGAATGAATAAATTTTTGTGTTGGTATAATATTGGTTGATTTCTTTTTGATCTACAAACACAAATCATCAAGCATGTTTGGATTCAAATCACAAGATTATAAAAAAAATTTCAACTTTTAAAGATGTATTGGCTTATGATCGCATGTTTTATTACTATTTTTCATGCATTTTGAACGAAATATAAATATTGTTGAAAAAGTTTTGGTTTATATACTTTTTAAGAACTATTATTTGTTCATGTTTAGTTTTAATATTACAGTCTTGTAAATGTTAAGTTAGTTTTAAAACTTAATAGTTATAGTAATTATATTAAGAAAATTAAGGAGTAATAAGTGAACTTGGGTTAAACTCGATTAAGGCTCATAACCCGAATATTATGTGAGATGAGTATGAGATTCATATTTATGAACCCGAAACTCATAGCCCGAAACCTGAAAATGTTCCAAATTAAATGAGTTGAGCTTGACCTTATGAAAGCCCGGCTCATTAGGCCCGATTGACAGGCTTATCTAAATAGAGAGAATTGAGGGTTAAGGGATAGAATAGGTATATTTGATAAAAATTAGGTATAATTTTTTTTTTAAAATTCCAATAAGTCATTTGACTCATTTCCGTTAAGTTTAACGGATTCCGTCACCTTTACAATTTAGTTCAAAGTATGAGGTGTTGTATTGTATATTTTGAAACCATAGGAATTTTTTTTTGTGTATTAGACTTACCACAGGAGGCTTTTTTGTTTTTTACCAAAAAAAAAAAAAAAAAAACAACCTGGCAAAAGATATCAAGAAGACCTGCATTTGGTTTAAATATTGAGACATTTTTACCCCCCGTAAAATTATCTTAATTGTAGACAAAAATCAGGTACGTGAAAATACGAGATTATGTAACTAGTTATTTTTACCAATGAATTTGGGCCTATGAACTTGGACGAAATTCCATCTAAAAAGCTTTCCCCTCAACCCAAAAGTATTTAATATTCAACTGTACGAGAGGGTTGTAAGTAGAAAGTTTTCAATTTAAAATTTTTCACTTAAATTAAAAAAAAGATTTAAAACTTTCCATTTACATAAAAAAAAAAGGATAGTATGATACAAATGAAGGAAAAATTCAAAAAAATTTCTCAAACAATCTGAAACGGATAAGCAAGTATGTTTGGTTAGCAAGATTTGCAAAAAAAAAAAAAAAATCAAAATTTTTTCTACTTATATCATAAACATAATTTTCAATCACATTTTTATCTCGCATATATCACATCATACAAAGTGCTACAATAATTATTTCCAATAAATATATCAAATAACCTCCTATCCAAACACACTATCAATAAACTACTTCTAAACAACTCCTTGAATGTAAAGTTATGAATTTGAAAAAACAAAAAAAAAAGCAACGTAAGAGTAATTTTGCATAAATAGCATAATATGTTAATCCAAAGAAATTATGGTACATGTAGTTACATACTACAAAAATTTGTAACTGCCCTCGCTTTGCACTTATATTTTCGACAAAGGTGAATTGGTAAAAAGAATATGTTACTTTAGTAACTGCATTCACTTCAAACTTCAAAAATGATTTTCTTCCAAAAAAAAAAGGTTTTCTAGGGGATAAAAGAATGGTGGAATAATTGATGTTTTTTTTTTATTAATTTCTCAAATGGAAATTTACATGATTCATATTATTTCTGCACGATGATCCATGCTATATACAGAAAAAATGCTCTACTCCTACTTGTATAAAGTCCAAGAAGTTGCAAGTTTTATGAGCAGAATTGTCTTCACTTACATCAATGGCTCTCCATTCATCATTTCTCTTTTACACTTTCTTGTTCTTAACGTTGGTGTCTAGCCATTTTGATATTTCATTCTCCTCTCGAGTTGAGCAGCTTCAAGTTTCCAGAAGTGACATTGAGTCGTTGCAATTCGCACAGAATCTGGAATTCTTGCAAGAAGAATGGTTCTTGTGGGGTGCCTTGGGACATGGACTTGATGGATTCAGGGTTTATAGATTTTTGTTTGATGTGATTTCTTGTTGGTTGGATCATTGACACACTGAGTGGGTTTCGTAATATTCAAGAGAAGGAAATAGCCAAATAGGTTTCAGAGTAGGATTGGGTTAATGAAATCGCATGGTTTGTTACATGTGTCAAATTTTTAGGATGAGACCCAACAATAGGCTCCTTAAGGGGGTTGAGGATCAGATGCGCTGCTCCTATTGGTGTCCTAAAAGCAAATTTGGACAAGCTCACACAAAGTATTGCAACCGTTTGGTTATCAGGGAGTTGGTCATCTAAGGTTGATAATTTACTACATATTCAAAATTAAGTTCTCTTTCCTTTTTTTAAGACCTTAAAAAAGTTCATTAACCTGGATTTCTTTCTTCATTACCTAACTGTTTTTTTGCGCTTATAATTGCGTAGAGCTCTTCAAGACGCTGTAGGTTTTGATCCCAAGACCTCAGATTGATCTAAGTGCTGAACTCTTCTCAAAGATCATTGATGCAGCATTTGGATCCTCCATTCTCGATCCTCCATTCAACCCTTACGAGAACAGCCTGAGTTTCTTTATGGCCACTTATGCAGTTCCATACATTGAACTGACAGGATATGTTGGCATAAACCCTCTCCTCAAGACTTACCGTAGTAAGCGCGCAAGTCTATAAACTTGTTAGCACAAAAAATCACGCAGCAGAAGGACATCTAACACAAAAGTATCAGGTTATGAACCAATCGCGCGCGTCAATTAATTTCCAATATTGAAGTGAGCTCGAGGTCAATTTATTAATGCTTGATTTACAGGTTTCAGCAGGATTATTGGGTGTTGAAGCAGGCCAAGATGCCCGTTATCAGGCTATATCTCTACCAACGGGCAGATCAAGTGGTGGAACTATACCAACACAAGGTAGCTGATTTTACAACTCGCATTTCCAATGTCAAAAACCTCTTGGCTAAGGGTGGCAACAAGGATGAAGGCATCCATGTCCACCCAAATCTCGGCGCAGAAAATCAGACCTCAAGCAATGTCCTATCTGCGAATTATTACTCCACCTCATACAAACGCTCTCCAGCAGAGACATTAAGGATTGTTTATGTTACCGGTAATGAGGGATCCCCTGGTGGATTTCCTGCCCAAGGGAGCTAATGGAAGGATAGCTCAAGCACTTCTCAAGAATAAATGAGAGGTGTAAACCTATGGCCTTTGATTAAGCACTTTTGATGTTTCGAGGTGTTTGATGCTCTAGATCAGAAGAACTTGAACAATTTAGCTGGAGAAATTATCAAGAATTCTTTAGAGGAAGCTATTTATGTGAATATCTATGTCATTAGTAGGTCGCATATTAAATAATACTACATTGGTTTTCAAGAAGTGGTAGGCTTTTACGATAATGGAAATGCTTAAAAAGAACTCCTCTGATAAAAGTATTGTCTGATAAGACAATTTGCAAGCATAGATTTTAGCACGAACAAAAGTTTGTAGGCTTCAAAATTTTAATCACGAATAAAAAAGGGAAAGCAGGAAATCCTATTGGGCCTTCAAACCAAATTATAAAAGAGTACTAATATGCACTGTTTTGCTCTTAATTTTTCTATAGTGGGAGGACTCGGAAAAAAAAAAAGAAGAAAGAAGATGATTGAGGATAGCAGAGTGGGAGACAATAAAAATCCGCTCATCTAAACCTGGATCTAAAACCAGAAACAAAGAATTGGAACTTATTTGATCCTCCAAAACTATATCCAGTTGGCTTTTAAGGGCAAAAGAAATAATGAAAAAGCTTAATTGCATCGTTGGTTGTAAACTTGCAGCAATGTGGCAAGATTTGAGGCATAATCAAGCGAACCACCAGTGGAGGAAGCTGCAGCACTCAGAACGGGAATGATGATGGCCCGAGAAGCGCAATGGAAGGAAGTGGAATTCCAATCAGATTGCAAAGCAATAGCGGACATGATCATGGAGGAAAATGTTAAGGAATCCAGAACTGCTGTTATTCTAGACGAAATTGATAAGATGAGAGGCTTGTTTGACCAATGTACTTTTTCTTTTGTTAATAGAATAGGTAACATATATGCTCAGAATCTAGCAAAATTTGCTGTTAGATTTGTTAAAAATCTTAAATGAGAAGGAAACTTTCTCATGTGGCTCCAAAGGACGCAAACGATTCAAGTCAAGTCAAGTTTCAGCCTAATCGAGCGGAACCTCAATATAATTTTACGAAGCGAGTTCGACGAAATCAAAATGTCAAGCTCAAGTTTGAGCTTAAAAAAAATAAAAATAAAAATAATTTTATTTTAAAAAAATAAATAAATAAAATAATTTTTTTAATAAATAATAAAATATTAAGGATATATGTGTAATTTTACTATTAAAATAAAAAATTATATATATAAATAAAATCGAGCTTGCAGCTCGCAAGCTAACGAATTTAATATTTTTGAACTCGAGTTCGACTTGGTCAGCTCGATATTGACTGAACTTGAGTCGAGCTCGAATTCGAGCCGCTCGCGATCGATTCGATTCGTTTGCAGTCTCAGACTCCATGAGAGAACACAGAAAGATCACTCGGATAGTAGCCCTTTTGTAACAGACCTTATGGTATCAAGTTAGAAATGAAATTATACAATGCTTTTGACCAAAAATAAAAAGGGATAATTTCAGAAACCTCCCCTGAGGTTTCTGACATTTACACTTACCTCCCCTGTGGTTTGAACAATTACACTGACCTCCCCTGAGGTTACTAATCCTTTACAAATTCAGTCCAAATGATTAAAATATTATTTTAGAGAGTGAAATTAGAATTTTGTACCTGATTTGTCCTTTGTACCACATGTCCAATGAATGGCAAAGTATTACAAATTAATTAACAATTAATAAACTTTAACGAGCGTAGTTTATAGACAAATACGTATTGCCTATTTAAAGTACCAGCTCTTTACATGTATTTTACTTTCAAACATTTACTTTATCACAAATATTTATTCTCAAATACAGATTTGTATTTACTCTCAAATATTTAATTTTTGTTAAATACAAAACCTACCAGTTTTTCTTCCGTAGAAATATTAATATAACATTTTTTCAATTTTAGTTACAAATATTTATGTATTTAACATAAATTAAATGATTCAGAATAAAATACTCATAAAGAGCTAATACTTTACTCATGTAATGGATGAAAGCCATAAAAAATTAACATTTTATAGGCCATTTCTTTTTTTTTTTTTTAAATTTTAATTTATATTAAATAGATAACCTATCGATTTTCTTTTTGCAAGAATATTATTGTAACACCTTTTAATTTTTAATTACAAATTTTTATATATTTATTATAAATTAAATATTTAAAAATAAAATACCTGTAAAGAGACGGTACTTTAAATAAGTTATGCGTATTTGCCTATAAACTACACTCCTTACTTAAATCAATAAACTACACTCCTTAACTTAAATCAATAAACTGTACTCCTTACTTTAAATAGTGTAGTTTATAGGCAAATACGCATATTCTATTTAAAGTATCGGCTCTTTACAGATATTTTATTTTCAAATATTTAATTTATGATAAATATATTAACATTTGTAATTAAAAATTAAAAAGTGTTACAGTAATATTCTTGCAAAAAAAATCAGTGGGTTATCTATTTAATATAAATTAAATATTTTTTAAAAAGTAAATGGCCTCATAAAATATTAATTTTTTATGACTTTCATCCATTACATGAGTAAAGTATTGGCTCTTTATTGATATTTTATCCTGAATCATTTAATTTATGTTAAATACATAAATATTTATAACTAAAATTGAAAAAGTGTTATATTAATATTTATACGGAAGAAAAACTGGTAGGTTTTGTGTTTAACAAAAATTAAATATTTGAGAGTAAATACAAATCTGTATTTGAGAATAAATATTTGTAATAAAGTAAATATTTGAAAGTAAAATACCCGTAAAGAGTTGATACTTTAAATATGTAATACGTATTTGCATATAAACTACGCTTCTTAAAGTTTATTAATTGTTAATTAATTTGTAACACTTTATCATTCATTGGACATGTAACACAAAGCACAAATCAGGTACAAAATTCTAATTTCACTCTCTAAAATAATATTTTAATTATTTGGACTGAATTTGTAAAGGATTAGTAACCTCAGGGGAGGTCAGTGTAATTGTTTAAACCACAGGGGAGGTAAGTGTAAATGTCAGAAACCTCAGGGGAGGTTTCTGAAATTATCCCAAATAAAAAATAAAAAGGCTATTGTAAGGAGTCATGATCTATAACAACTAAGGAATATTAAAGTTGCAACATTTTGACCTCTGCGTAATTGAAGAATACAAGTCATCGCTTGTTTTAGAATGAATGCAAGAATCAAACAATCCCAATTAAGGCTAGTTTTGCACTCAGAATCCAATCAAATAGGTTTAGAGAGAGCCAATCAGCAAGAAACGCAGTTCAACTGCAATTAGATTCTAATGGAAAGAACAATCACGTCATTAGTTAATCTATTCATGCCTGTATTACCACAAGAGCTTGCTAGCAATAAATCTACGTCCGAATGCGACACAATATTCTAGATAATCAGAAAGATATTTGATGGTAGCTAAACTTGATAAAAAAAGGACCAAATAATGCCTTGTTATCGATGAATAATCACGAGATGCACCAGTGGCGGCACATTTTTACATCACAGATCAATCAGCAAAACCGTAGCATATAGAAATACAAGAACGTTTTCAGTCAAAACTCACAATTTTGGAATCATAATGAGTTTGATGTACCCCTCTTCAAAATTACACATGTAGGTTAATTCTTCAGTCCTTTTGTGAGTACGTATCCAGCGGAAGAAATTTGGGATATCGATCTTGTGTTTTCCCTGTTTTGTGGTCATAGTATTCAACAACGGCAGCTCCAGCCAGTGCAGCCAATGTCAGAGCTTGGGCATGCAACCTGAAGTAAAACAAGGATAACGTTTTGGGGCGATTGTGAATATTACAAAAGCAAAAACGAAAAGGTAGAGTAGAGGTTCCTGAAGAAAAAAATCCAGTGTGCATATTCTTAGTACAATATCATTTAACAGTGTCTACCATGTGCTTAGCATGTCTTCCCATGGAAAATAGAATGAGTTAGAAACAAGTTTGTTTAAAAGACAATCCCCAAAATGAAACTAGTTCAGATAGACAACCATACCATTTACACATAGTAGTTTGAAGAAATCAGACGGAATAGTTTCAGTACGTCAAGCTACGTTAATTTGACAAGAGTCAGCATCCAAAGCAATTGGTTTAACACTACAAAATATCTTTAACTTCCTTAACCTACAAGTACAAAAACCATCCACTTCTTTTCTTTGATCTCAGATTCCAAGACCAAACTTACTACCTGTGACTCAACAATACCTTCACTAAAACCTGCAAACACGCCCCTTAATCACCATCTTCCCTTACAAAACCACGACAACCAGATGGAAGATATCCACAAACCCTAAGGTCACCAAGTCAAATTCCAGTCTCCAAAAAATTTTCTGTATTACACTTTGTGCCATTCCTCACTTCACTGTAATCTTTAACTCTATATGTCCCAATCCTCGATTGCATCATTTACAACTATAGAAAAAGGCAACTATACCCAGATACCTTAAGACATCCTCACCTTTCCACTATCACTTATGGGATTAACTTAAACCAACAAAATTTCCGCTTCTCTGTCTCCCTCTGCAGCTGATCCTGCTCAAGGACATCTTTTCTACCATTGCATATGCCATTGCTGGTAGAGAAAAAGGCACAGTTCAAACTCTTTAATTTCACATCCCCAATACACTTCAGTCTCTGCACTTTATCTCATTTCACATTTCACTTCATTCTCCAATTCTCCAGACACAGTCTAATCACCCACCACCACTCAAGAAAACTACGATGCCAAGTTAATTAGCTATTTTACACGTGCTTGCATCATTTTCAAGATGTTTGCTTATATATGTCAAATGTACATAGGATATGCAATCAAAGTGTAAAAATTATTTCTTTGCTCACATTTTCTCAAGTTATTTCACACAGTAGATCTCAAAGACATCAAACATGCTTTTTGCATCAAACCAAAGTCAGTATCTGTTGCATGTTTCATGCATGAAATGTGTAGCAGTTGGTTAAAAAAAGTACGTTAAAATGGCAAACCATACTATTCGCTTCTCAAGGATACTGCAATATAGCTTATGCAATTTACTAGGTAGAAGCAGAGGCTTTTGTTAATGTGATGACGGCTATTTAGCCAAATAGGGGTAGATGGATTTGCAGGGTAAAATGTCCACATAAATGACTACAATGAGCCCACAGACATGGATTAAAGATGCAAGCTTTTATATTCTTCAACAACTAATTTTACAATACTTAAATAATCGGCCTCTGTTTATCTCAGTCTAATAAATGGTGCAATCCAACAACTACTTTGTTTCTTAGCATCTTGAATTTAAAAACACTGCCTGGTTAAACTAATTATCTAAAGTACTTAAAAGCCAGAAGATATCATGAGCAACAATTAACATGTTCTTGTAGGCACACTGCGTAAATTACCTTCCATATTATAAATTCTGAGCATATAAATCCCAAACCTTTCCTATCCCATCAATTTCATCAAGCAAGGAAAACATGATCTAGATATTATGATCAGCTAATGGCACTAAATAATCTAGTAGCACGCAAAACGATACAATCTTTATGCAGGGCTACGTAAAGTGAGATCAAATTGTATTCAAATATGCCAACAAAATCACAATGCCTAATTCTCCAGAAAAAGAAAAGGAAAAAAGATCGGGTTAAAAAGCACATGAAAAGGGCCCTCCTCCCAAATCTACCCATCTCAACCAATTTGCTCAAATCCTGAACAGAGAATTTAATCCAAAAAGTGCACAAGAATGTTCAAGAACAAGATAAAAATACTATAGTTAAATAGATCTTCAAGAGAGAAAAAGGTAATCAAATAAAAAGGACGAAGAAAGATTAATGTGGTACCTAGCGTGAATGATCTTGACGCTGGTTTTCATGGCCGGTTGAGACCAATTGTAAGCGATGGATCCTCCAATTCCACTCAACCACAAGCACCCTTTTCACCCAATTCAAAACAAGCATTAATAAAAAGGGGAAAAAGAAAAAGGAAAACCCACCAGAGAAATGAAGCGAAAAAGAAACAAAGAAGGGAAAATGGTACTAGAATTACCAACAGTACGAAGCTTGTGCTCGACAACCCATTCTCTGATGGATTCAAAGGAGGATTTAGTGGCAGTTTTAGAGTCAGCAACAGCCATGTCTTCCCTTCTGTTGTTGAACAAGAGATGGCTAATCTGGCTGTTGAGAATTGGGAATCTCTGGTTTGGTGAGCATTTTTATACAGCGGGAAATGGGAAGAAAGAGAAGGCCAAGGCGGATTTCGCAAGCTCTGCCTCTCAGAAACAGTTGGCGCTTATGTATTCCGTGTTAAACTGCTTCCTACGCCGCCAATGTCGATTCCCAATTTAGTACAACTTGCTTATTTGACCATGCATTCGAATTTTGAAAAAAAAAATAAAAGAAGAATAGTAGGAACAATTTTTTTGCATATAAAAAAGAGTAACATCATTGAATGTACAATTGCATTATGTTAACTAATTTGTTAACAATATTAATATATATAAATAATATATTTTGCATATATTCAATATCTAGCAGTCGGTGAGAGGCACACTTTATATGTATGCATATTTTAGGAAAAAGATAAATAATAAAATAACTATATTGATGTGAAGGTTTAGATAAATATGAAGAAATCAAATGAAAGCAACTCCAGATTTCATATTTTACTTTCTAGACCTCAGTTTTACTAAACTGAATATTTAGTAAGAATGGATCATTTTGCTTACGAAAGGTTGTATATTTGAATCTCGTTACTAATGTGAGAATTGTGTTGATGGATAATTTGTAAAAATTTCAACGTATGGTCCGATAACATTGCTCTGATTTATAGTGGTGATCGAAGCACAACCCACATAAACTTTTCTTTTACCAAAAAAAAAAAAAAAAAAAAACCTATCTGAGGCATGACACCACCATGCATAATGATACTTATCATGCACCTGTGTTAGCTAAAGTGTGTTTAAGAAATGTGAAAATTACAATAGATTTTGACAACAAAATTAAGGGCATGCGTCTATCAAATTAATGGAGTCCTAAAAATTAGGAGAACGAGGGGTTGAGACGTTTTCTCATCTTATATTTACACTTCAATCTCATAGTCATGCATTACAAACTTCGTCATTTTTCATCAAATTATCACTATCATTTGCACTAAGATGTTCTAAAACGATTCAAGATCTCAATTTGATGGCAGAGCTTACAATTTTAGAGTTGCTAGCAATTTATTTGAGTGCGTCCGAGTGATTTGATATGAGCATCCACATCTTTTGGTAGGAGAAAAGAAGTATTGTGTGTAACATCTATTTTACTATCATACTCTTGAGAATTTACAGCCTAGTTTCTCTTTTTTGGAGCAAGTGATCAAAGTCAAACCAATCTAGCCATGCATGCTCGCACTTCCTGGAAGCAATTTTCAATGCTTTGTGCTAATTCAAAAAGGGGTACCGGCTTGGCATCAAAGCGTGTGTTGCAAATGAGTGTTGAGCAACAGCAAGAAAATTTCTCTATTTGGCAGTACAAGATTGACTTCAAGTTGTAGAGTAGAAAGGAAAGCGGGAATACCAAAAGGTCAGATTAGGCATGTTATGGTGCTCGAGACGATTTTTCATTTTTTTTATGATAACAATAACATTTCTATAACCTAATTTGGAGGGAGGAAATCTAAAAAAGCTATGCATAAGATGGTAATAGGTATGAGAATCTAACTAAAACAAAATGGTACCCTGACACCTCCTATCGATTTTTTTCACTGCAGGTAGGGTTCAAACCTTCGATCTACAAGTCAAAGAGGGATTTAGTCCTTTTTTGGTAACCACTGAACTTTGGTTCCGAGATGATTTTTCAAGCCAATATGGAATTAAGGAAGGACAAAGAATTTGGTCAATTCTGCTATAGTCCATAGTCCAAATCGGTGTGGAACAAATTAGCATTAAAATTCTTTTATATTTTTATAGATTAAATGAGATATGTACGTTAACTTGTTTGGAAAGGTATTTACCTAAAAAATTTCTACATTTTCCATGGGCGCATCTTTCAATTATCTTTTTAACTCACATATATTAAATTATTATAATATATTTTTCTACAAAAACTCTAACAAATAGCAATCCAAACAAGATTGTACTGACAGTGTACACACTTTTACCATTAAATACGTTACACATAATTCGAATTTGATTTTGAAATCTAAATTTTGTGTATCCGTGATTGTGTCTACACTATCAATGTATATAAAATTAACTCATTAAGATAATAAATAACAAAAATTATATCATAAATTTTGTCACTTATTAAAAAATTGCGTCAGCAATCAATCACATTCATCTAAACATCAACCTCATCCAAATCATTATTTGTAATTTTCACTATTTTTTGAGGTTGTAATTTACCCTTAATTTTTCAATTAAAGGGAAGCCTAACCCAATTGCATACTTCAATAAATTTGCAAGTGCATGTCACTGCTAAAATTTTGGTTGGAAAGGTCTGTTATAAACCAGATTTATAAATGTATCAAAATACAAATATGTGGGACTTACAGAAAAAAAAAAAAAGAAGTGTACATGTCTGTATCCAAGTACATCCGTGTATCGAGCCTATAACACAAAAAATCATCTTAGACCAGATCGAATTGTGAAAGATACCCCATGTGTTGCAACTACTGTGGTATCTCATAAATACTTGGGAAATGAGATGACCCGACAAGCAGTGTGATCTGTAATTACCTGTGATTTGTAGAAATTTGATGGTGGAAATTGAATAGATTTCAAATTGGATGAGTCTATAGAGCAGAATTTCTAATGCATTTTCAAATTTTATCCCGTTATTGCACGTTGTGTTGTTGTCTTGACATTTGTTATTTTAATGTGTGAGAAGTTGCATTGCATAGTACACATAATTGTGTTAAATATTTAATTGATATATTGCATGAATAATTGACATTATTGAAGCCTAAATCTTATATTAGTAATGTACCATTTGGTGCTTGGGATTATGTTACTTTTGCAAAACAAGGAGTGTGTTTGGATGTCAATTATTTCACTTTATTTACACCTTATTTACACACACTGATTTGCTTGCATCATCAACACATTTTTCATCACCTTTTTATCTCACATATATCATATCAAAAAAATATCACAGTACTTTTTCACAAAATTATCTCAAATAATTTTTATTTTGGATGATGAAAGCACTTTCTTTTAAGTATTTGGTAAGTATTATTTTAAAAATTTAGAAGTATAGCACACTTTTAGCACATGCTCATCACTAATGCTTTTAAAATAATTTTTGTGTTTAAAAATACAAAATGGGTACTTATGAATTAAATGTTTTTTGTGGCACTTTTAAAAAACTACATTGTAGTATGGATTAATTTTCAGTATTAGATAAATGAAAACTATGCAATTTTTGAATTTAAACTCCCAACTTATGTACATGTACCATGAATTCAACGATGATAGTTTATATACCGTCAGTATATATAATATTTACTCTTGTATTTGAAAAACTTTCCACCGTAAATAGTCATTACAAATTAAGGGGCTGCTTGGTTCCAAGGTATGGAATCAGGATTTGGAATAAAAGTCATTTGTCGGTGTTTGGATTTAAGATTTTAGAATGATTTCTAAAAATGTAGCAACTCTCAGCTCCTGACTAAATTGGGCTAATTCCTTGATTATTGCCCAAAAAATAAAAAATCAGAAGAATATTATTTTGACATGGATATGATATGAGACTATACCTGTCGGGCTAAAAGAATTTTTTTTTTTTTTTTTTTTTTTGAATGATGGTGTAGACAATGGAAAATTTTATCGCGTACAGATGGCCTTAACAAAACAAAAGCCATATCAACCTCTGAGAATTAACAAAACAAAAGTTCTCTAACCCAAAGATGCTCATCAAATTTAGTCAAAAGGAGGACAAACGTTCTAAGAAAATGTGCGGAACCTTAACAGAAACTAGAACTTCTCGGCCGCTTCGTATGCACACATGAGCAATTTCCAATGCTATCTTAGATTTCTCGACCCCTTCTGGAAAGAGAACTCCTAATGTAGACATGATGTGGCTTCAGCAAATTCACTTGCAACAAATGGGAAAGACAAGCCCATTATTTATTAAGCTTACTTTAGCACCACTACCATTATAACCATGCCAGCCAAGCCCATTAATGAAGGCCCAAGAGCCTTATCCACAAAGCCACTGGTCACATTTCCATTAGTATTCGCTGCTCCTTTAAAAATAGTCAAAGGCCAACATATTTTTTAAAAAAATTCAGCTTGGTAGCCGGGCAACCCAGCATTATTAAAAAAAAAAAAAAAAAAATTCTTTGCTGCCGAGCTAACTAAGCCCTGCAGCTCAGCATTTTTTTTTTTTAAAAAAAAAATCTTTCCTGTCAGGCTAGCTAAATCCGACAGACATAGTTTCGTACAATATTCATGTCAGAACAATATTCTTCCAATTTTTTATTTTTTAGGCAACAATCGAAGGAATTAGCCACTAAATTGAGAGGTTTGTTAATCCCCAAATTTGATTCCAATTCTAATTTGTTTAATTTTTTTAATTGTGCCTTCAAAACTTCTCTCTTTCACTTCTATCCCTTCGTCCTTGTTGCCTGCCAAATGACCAATTTGACATCAAGTTTACTCGATGTCAATCATCTTCCTCCTCCTCCTCCTTATAGCAAATTTATCTCCCCACTTTTTCTTCACCACCGTCAAACTTTCCTTCCTCTCTTCCTATAAAATGACCACTACTGCTAATACGCTGTTTCTTTGATTGGGCTTCCTCCTCCCTCTTATTCGCCATGGCAAATTTGCACCCTTGTCCTTTCTTCACCTAGAGGAGACGGCTTTGGAGCGAAGACTATGGAGGAATTCGAAAATTAGCTCTTGACAAGTATGCTGGGAAGGGACAAATTTAAAGAAATATTGCTGCTGAACTAGGCAACAAAGGAGAAGCGAGAGATGAGGTAACATGGGTTAGGTTTTTGATTGAATGAAAACAACAAATTAGATCGTAATGAATGGTCATATTCCACCTGCACCTTGCAATTAGGTGGGTTGGACGGGTTTTCGATGGGTTGATATTGGATTTTTATTTAAATGAGTTATATCCAACTAGCTCAATTATAGATTGGATTGATTTTGAGTTGAGTCATATTGGACCATCCCAAACCCATGACCTAACATATTAATTAATACATTTTGATACATAAACTTTCTTTCACACAAAATTTTTTTTTACACACATAAACACATTTTCATGTACATAAATGTATTTTCACACACACAAACACATACTCACTTTTTAAACTCCTTAGAAACACATCATAAATAGAATAATATTTTATATTGCTTGTATTGTGAATTTTAGATAATAAATTGTATATTTAAATTTTAATACTACTAATTGATTGAAACTTATTTTTGTCACAACTTATCAACACTTTTACTATTCATATATGCTTTATTGTAAGTTGTAATATTCTCTATATTTAAATTATTGAATGCTAGATTATATTCTACTTGAAAATGTCAGTAAGAGACATATAATTTGTTGTATTATAATATTGATAAGGAATTATTATCAATGAAATAAAACAAGTTAGGGAAAAGTAAAAAAAAATGTAATTAGAACAAATTTAAAACACTATTCTACGTACACAAAATATTAACAAATAGAAGCAAGTAACAACTTGAGAACAATCACAAAAAAATATATATAAAAAGGGGAGGAAAACAACATACTCTTAAAAGATATAATAAATTATTATAAAACTTGAGAAATTTTAACTATTGTTGTAAAGGTAAAATAAGCATGAGTTTTTATTTTAAGTTTCTTTTTTCTTTTAAATAAAAATTTAAAAAATTAATTGAAAACATATATATGAGAATTTTGAATATAAATTGGTCAATAAATAATTAACACATGCCCAAAATTGGGCATATGTATATTGAATCTTGTATTTATTATTTTGAATTACTTTTAAGTAAGTTGGGTATTGGGTATCCAAATAAAAAATCCAACTCGCCAAATGAATAAGTTAGATTTTTCTTTTCCAACCTAACAAAACCCATAATCCAACCGATCCAACCCATCTTTTAAAATTAATGGACGGGTTGGGGGGATCGTTGAATTTTGGGCTTTTCTGCCACCTCTAATTCCACCGGTGATTGCAAAATAGGCAGTCAAATCACTATTGAATTGCAGCAGTTGCTGATTGGGAAATTGGTAGTTGAAAGGGAAAAGAGAGGGGCATAAGAAAAATGGTTAGTTAATATAATAAATTAATGTAATACCCATTCCTTACAAATGTTTACCGAGCAAATGTTATTGTAACTAGTGCTCATGACACACTCTATCATGTGTGCAGTCTACAAAAATATATTTATCAAAATTATCCCTTTAAAGAGTAAAGAGTTTTTTTATGGGTCAAATTCGATTATCATGCAGGTGATCATGTAGAAAGATAATAGAAGTGGAGTAAAATACATGGGCATTAAGAGTTGGTGAAAGAAAGTTATAGTGAGTGAACAATTGAACTGATAACTACTTTTTGATTCTTGCTAATTATGGAGATTTTTTTTTTGAAATTATTGGTACAAATTTGTCCTTATAATTAAGGGTATATTACAAATTTTAAAAAGTGACTGACACAGTATGTTTACATATAGTGACACTCCCCCTTTATATATTGTATAAAATATTTTTCCACCAAAACCCATACTATATTTTTTTAAATATGATCTAAATTACAATTCTAATTCTTAAACTTGAACCAAGCACCTCCTAAGTATTCTTTGAAATGTTTTTTTGAGTGTTTTTAAAATTTAAATTTTGATTAGAGTATTGGTAAAAGTTATGATTTTTTACTACCGCCCATCACTGTCACCCACCTCTCCTTCCTACTTCATCACCACCATTGCCCTTCCTCTTCTCTCTTCCTCCCTTTCCTTTCTCCTTCCTCCTTCGTCCTCCTCCCTCTTCCGCTTCCTTCCCTCCCCTCCCCCGCTTCCTTCTTTCCCATTCTCTTCCCTCCTTTTCCTTGTCTCCTGCAACCCACCTCCTTTCCCTTCATTTTTCTTGCTGTGATCGGTGCAACCAAATTTGTGGTTGCGGGAGAAGGGGAAGAGAGGAGGAATGAGAGGATGGGAGAAGCGGAAAAAAAGAGGGGAGGAGAAAGGAGGGGAAGGAAGGGAGAGGTAAGAGAGGGGAAGAGGGAAGGGAAAGGCGTGAAGGAGGGAGAAGTGGCTTGTGAAAGGTAACTTTATCTTTGAAATTTTTTCAATTAATCATTGGTTATGGGCTTTACATAGCTTTTTTTCATTGGACATATTGCAATGGTTTGTTCAGTTTTCATGTCTATTTTTTCTTATGATGAATGCTAATTGACTATCATCCTCTGTTATCTCTGTGTTTAAGAATGGAGATGGTAGTCTTGGAAGAAGGTGTATGTTTGTAGTGTTTTTTAGGTTTTTATTTCAATAATAGTGAGCAGGTACCACTTATGAATGTGATAGCCCGTTTCCCTACTTTTTTTCCTGTTGCAATGCGCTACACATCAATGATATCTGCTCTTTTTTTTGGGTTACAGAGGAGGGATTTAAGGCCCCTTGAGCAGGAATTAATGATATCTGCTCTTACATTAGTAGCTCTTTAAGTTCTAGTGGAGGCGCTTGCTTCCAAATGGGTTTTGACTGAGCTGTAGTTGAATATGAAATCATGTGAAGTCTGTATAGAAGAAATTTTAAAAGCTTAATAGCCAAATACATCAAAAGTTAATTTATTTCAAAAAGATTGTAGTGTTTTCTGTGTCTAATGATATATTGTGGCATTAATTTAAATATTAATCACTTCCCTGGTTGATTTATCATCTCATGTAAAATGTCGAGACGTTTGCTTCATGGTCTTTATTTCTATAAGCATGAGCTATTGTTGATTGGGATTCTTGATGTCAATTAGTAATTATATATCCTGAATAATTACTAACTATCCAGTTATTAGTTTGGTACAATAAACTGAGATACTTTGTACGGTGGCAATGTTTATTGATTTAAGTGCTGGTTAATTGTTCCTGAAATGGTTGCTTGTCTTCAATTTTTGCACGCTTTATGTTAAGAGCATGCATCAGTTATTCACAAATATTCGGAATACCCTGAACACCCATCTGCTTATGCACTATAAGCTAGTATACTGGTTTTCTACTAAGTTAGAGAAGCTGAGTGGGCGAATTTTTGGACTGAAGAGCAAAGGAAGATTATTTCCTTTTTCTTTTTGTATTCTGCTCAGCAGACTTGTGTCATTTTCACTTGTCTTGGACACCTATAAGAATGTACTGCATGCTACCGATATGTAACTTTGCATTGCCTCGTTGTGGCAGCTGGTGTTCCTGTTTTTAGGACTGCCCATGCGCATTTTGTTTTACCCCTAAGAAGTATCACATATAGATACTTTGTTGTGCCAATCAAGTTACTATTCAAGGCTAGCTCACTGCTGGTCAAGCAGGTGATGAACGTCCAATATGATCTATGATGTAGTGTTTTTCGTTTTTTTTTTGTGAGAATCTGATGTAGTGTTTTTCATGACTGTCTAACATTATATGATTGTAAAGTAGATGTTCTAATTTCAATTTTGCATAACTTTTGAATGGTGAAAAATTTGTCAAGTTTATGGCAAGTTTTGTAAAAATTAGTCAAATTAATTTCACTTTTGTGTATAATAGTAGTTAAACTCGAGCAATGAAGTGTATATGTTATAAATGCCAAAGCTTAAACTTAATTTCGATGTTGGTGTATGATAAAATTAGCGACGAGGTATGTTATAAATGACTTTTACAAATAATCCAACGATTGAATTTATTACAGGGTTGTGGTTTTGCCTGAATGTCTCAGCTGGTTGTTGCTCTTGGGGCTTATCGAGGTTTTGGCTAGTATTTCGCGAAAAAGGAAGTATTTGGCTGTATCAATGTTTGCTTTTTTCAGACGCCAAGAGACTACTAATGGCTAGGACTGGTGTTGCTTCCAGAGGCCAAAAGTTTCGATTGCTAACAAACCATTTCAATGTTAAAGTAGCCAGAAATGAGGGCTACTTTTTCCACTACAGTGTATATAACCTCTATCTCTATGATGGTTGTTTAAGCAAGCAATTTAGCACAATAATTCTGTTCTTGAAATGCAAGTGTCGATTTATATTATCATTGTTGCAATATTTTCTATTTATATTGTCATTGTTGGTTGTAATTTTTCCCTGAATGTCTTAGCTGGTTTCGGGGTTTTGGCTGATATTTAGCCCAAAAAGGAAGTAATTTGCATTTTCATTAAAGCTTGAGTAACAATTAGCTAAATGCAAGAAAAAGTAAATTATTAAAGGTACAAATTGGTTTTTTCCTTTAAATTAAATTTTTAGTAAAAATTGGCGAAATGTAAGAAAAAAAGAAATTATTATATATAAAAAAGAAAAAAAGAAAAAATTTATGTAAGCAAATGTTTCATGAAAACAATTCTAATTCCTAATGAATTCTTCTCTCATCCAAACAAAGAATTTGGAATTCCAAATAAATTCCGTATCAATTCTATGCATTTTCCAAACGATAGAATTGCAAGGATTTGGATTTCCAATTCATAGAATTCCAATTCTATAGAATTTCAATTCTAATTCAATTCCAAGTCTGTAGAACCAAACGTAAAATTCTTTGATACGAAATTTATTTGGAACGTAAAATTCTAATTCAATTCCAAGTCTGTAGAACCAAACGTAAAATTCTTTGATACGGAATTTATTTGGAATTGATATGGAATTTATTTGAAATTCCAAATTCTTTGTTTGGATGAGAAAAGAATTCATTAGGAATTAGAATTGTTTTCACGAAACATTTGCTTACATAAAATTTTTCTTTTTTCCTTGTTTTTATATAATAATTTATTTTTTTTCTTACATTTAGCTAATTTTTATTAAAAATTTAAAGGAAAAAACCAATTTGTACCTTTACTAATTTACTTTTTCTTGCATTTAGCTAATTGTTACTCAAGCTTTAATGAAAAATGCAAATTAATTCCTTTTTTGACAAAATATCAGCCAAAAACCCGAAACCATCTAAGACATTCAGGCAAAAATTACAATCAACAATGACAATATAAATAGAAAATATTGCAACAATGATAATATAAATCGACACCTGCATATCAAGAGCAGAATACTTGTGCTAAATTGCTTGCTTAATCAACCATGATAGAGATAGAGGTTATATACACTGTAGTGGAAAAAGTAGCCCTCATTTCTGGCTACTTTAACATTGAAATGGTTTGTTAGCAATTGAAACTTTTGGCCTCTGGAAGCAACACCAATCCTAGCCATTAGTAATCTCTTGGCGTCTGAAAAAAGCAAACATTGATACGGCCAAATATTGATATAATCCATGACTACTATAATGAAAAAAGCAAATTACTTCCTTTTTTGCAAAATACCAGCCAAATCCTCGATAAGCCCCAAGAGCAACAACCAGCTGAGACATTCAGGCAAAACCACAACCAACAATGACAATATAAATAGAAACTATTGCAACACAAATTCACGATTCTTTAGAAGAATGCATTCTCACTAAAAGTTTAATAAATGTATTCTCGCTAAAAGAAATAGAAAAATGTATTCTCGCTAAAAGCCTAAAACAAGCCAAAGAGAAAGGTAGCTCTTTTGAATTGTAATAGTCCTTTCTAGCTTCAAAGGTAAGACAAGAATTCAACCAATTGTGGATTTCAAAAACACAAAACAAAGGAACCAAGCCATCAGCTTCAACATTGAAACACCAAGGCACCACCACTTTCCTCCTCCTTGCAGACCTACGCAGCCTTCATGAACATCAAAAATTCGATGGTGACGTCAAAAAATATAGTCCACAATTGCCTTGGAAAGTTCTTACACAAATATAGTCAGCAAATGCACCAGCAACCTTCCTTTTCCCTGTATGAAATACTCCTGATTTTTTAGGGGGTTTAAGACACAGATGCCCATGCCAGTTCACAATGTTTCCATGTCAGGTAAGGGTGACTGTAAAACTGCATAAGCTTAATGCTAAATTAAGACCATTTTCCTTTGACAAATAATCCTTGAATAAGGACACAATGACCATTTTGCTTTAGCTGTAGAGCAAATGTACCATTTTCACAAGAAAGGAAGCACCTGCCTCTTGCTTCTTAATATCATTCTCATCTAATATCCAGCGCCTTCCAAGAAATTTGACTGGGTCACTAATTTGCTACAACAAGTATACAATAATCTCACATCCTTTAAAGAACAAGACACTGCACCTGGTGTGAAAAGTTAACAAAATAAGAAAGTAGAATTAATAGGCTTAATCATGGGAAATTGCAGTTATATCCAAGGCTTATTTACAGATGTTACTCTACAAGCAATTAGTTTAAGTTCTTGTTCAAGTAGACCAGGCTCTGCTTCATTTAATTGGAGAAAACCTCTCTCCACTACCCTGTAATAAATTCAATCGTGGGATTATTTGTAAAAGTCATTACCGTTTATACCATACCTCGTCGCTAATTTTATCATACACCAACATCGAAATTAAGTTTAAGCTTTGGCATTTATAACATATATACTTCATTGCTCGAGTTTAACTACTATTATACACAAAAGTGAAATTAAGTTGACTAATTTTTACAAAATTTGCCGTAAACTTGACAAGTTTTTCACCATTCAAAAGTTGTGCAAAATTGAAATTAGAACATCTACTTTACAATCATATAATGTTAAACAGTCATGAAAAACACTACATCGAATTCTTACCCAAAAAAAAAAACAAAAAACACTACATCATAGATCATATTGGACGTTCATCACCTACTTGACCAGCAGTGAGCTAGCCTTGAATAGTAACTTGATTGGCATAACAAAGTATCTATCCGTGATACTTCTTAGGGGTAAAACAAAATGCGCATAGGCAGTCCTAAAAACAGGAACACCAGCTGCCACAACGAGGCAATGCAAAGTTACATGTTGGTAGCATGCAGTACATTCTTATAGGTGTCCAAGACAAGTGAAAAGGACACAAGTCTGTTGAGTAGAATACAAAAAGAAAAAAGAAATAATCTTCATTCGCTCTTCAGTCCAAAAATTCGCCCACTCAGCTTCTCTAACTTAGTAGAAAACCAGTATACTAGCTTATAGTGCATAAGCAGACTGGTGTTCAAGGTATTCCGAATATTTGTGAATAACTAATGCATGCTTTTACCATAAAGCGTGCAAAAATTGAAGACAAGCAACCATTTTGGGAACAATTAACCAGCACTTAATCAGTAAACGTTGCCACCCATACAAAGTATCTCAGTTTATTGCACCAAGTTTATTGCACCAAACTAATAACTGGATAGTTAGTAATTATTCAAGATATATAGTTACTAATTGACATAAAGAATCCCAATCAACAATAGCTCATACTTATAGAAATAAAGACCATGAAGCAAACAACTCAACATTTTACAAGAGCTGATAAATCAACCAGGAAATTGATTAATATTTAAATTAATGCCACAATATACCATTAGACACAGAAAACACCACAATCTTTTTGAAATAAAATTAACTTTTGATGTATTTGGTTATTAAGCCTTCAGAATTTCTTCTATACAGACTTCACATAATTTCATATTCAACTACAGCTCAGTCAAAGCCCATTTGGAAGCAAGCGCCTCCACTAGAACCTAGAGAGCTACTAATGTAAGAGCAGATATCATTAATTCCTGCTTAAGGGGCCTTAAACCCGTAGTGCATTGCAACAGGAAAAAGAGTAGGGAAACGGGCTATCACATTCATAAGTGGTACTTGCTCACTATTATTGAAATAAAAACCAGAAAACACTACAAACATAAACCCTCTTCCAAGACTACCATCTCCATTCTAAAACACAGAGATAACAGAGGATGATTAGCACTCATCATAAGAAAAAATAGACATGAAAACAGAACAAACCATTGCAATGTGTCCAATGAAACAAAGCTATGTAATAAAGCCCATAACCAATGATTAATTGAAAAAATTTCAAAGATAAAGTTACCTTTCATAAGCCCTAAATGTGTCTGAAATTTGGGGAAAGCAGAAGAGCTGAAGGAGAGAGCCCAGAATGTCAGGCTGAGAGGAATAATGGTGATGACAGCAGTAATGGAGGAGTGGCAGAGACAAGTGTAGAGACGGAGTGACAAAAATTGGACGGAGTAGGTCTTGCGATGGGCAAAGTGATGGGCGGAAGGTGGCGGGATTGGTAAAGGATGGAGGGAGTGGCCAGAGAAACAGAAGGCAGGGGGAAGACAGTGGCAGGAGAGGTTAGCATTGGAGGTGGTAACAATGGTGGAGAAGGAGCAATCGGAACGGGAAGCTATTTCTTGCAACTTATGCTTGACCCGATTTTAATTTTTGATCCATGTTAGATCCGCGTGTAGATCCGGTTTAGTTGTAGAATTGGAATTAGAATTCTTTTGGTCCGGTAAAGAATTCAATTTATGGAATTGGATTCCCATAGAATTTAAATTCAATTTTAATTCTTTAAATAGGGCAGAATCTAAACAGCAGAATTGAAATTGGGATCCCAATTTCAATTCTAAACCCCAATTTTACGGGGAACCAAACGTACCCTTAGTGTTTTGGGGTTATTTTTGGATTATGTTACTGTAAATTCCATAAAGAAAAACATGTATTTGGAAAACCCCCTAATGTCCGCAGAGCCTAGGTCTTGTTTAGATTGTTTTATTTTTTTGGGGAAAATTTTTTTCCATTTTTTAGGAAAAAATAAAAATAAAAAAAAACTCAAAAGATGATTAAAAAGTAGTGTTTATATCAAATGCTATTCTTCAGCATTATATATTCTATTGTTTGTATAGATTATTATGACGTGAACCTACCACGGGCAAACAGCACAAAAGTATCGATCGTGGTCGTGGAAGCCATGAAATGGCCAAAAGGGGTACACATGTCAAACCAGAGTCAGTCACCCTTAAACCGTCCACCCGTACGCGTGTCAGATCAGGTTCCAAAAATCCAACTCTTTCTTTTTCCTCTCTCTATATATTGGTCGCATCTCTCCTCGGACTTTAAATATTTCCCAGACTCTCTCAACCCACCCAAGAAACGAAGTCTCTGGTCG
Organism: Coffea arabica; assembly: GCF_036785885.1. Classification (NCBI taxonomy): domain Eukaryota; kingdom Viridiplantae; phylum Streptophyta; class Magnoliopsida; order Gentianales; family Rubiaceae; genus Coffea; species Coffea arabica. The sequence continues at coordinate 71,157,001 of NC_092313.1, read as the reverse complement.
AATTCTTTATCAGGTTAGTGAATTTTTAATAGAAATCGATTTATAAGCTATCTAGAAAATGAATTTTCAATCCAGAAAATTTATTTCCAGTCTACTACGACTAGAAAAGACGCGAATTTATTAACGCTTCATCTATTTGTTATTCTAATCTCCTGTCAATTTTGAACAATCTTGATCCTTTTTTTTTCCTTTTGGACCTGTAATGGTACTTCAGTTTAGCTTTAGAATTGATCCGAATTTTTTCAACGGCTTTGATTGTTGATTAACTGTAGAAAGGTGGGGAATGAAGAAATTAGGGTTTTGGGAATCTTAGATTCTCATAATTGAAGAGTAAAAGAATCTTTAGAGCTTTTTGCTCTCTTTTTCTCTTTCTGGTATTTGTATATTGTGCAAAAAGGGAAAAAGAAAAGAGAGAGAGACAGAATTGAGGTTATTGATTTTTGGTGTCCAAATAAGAAATTCTGTGATTGGAATGAATTATAGTGTTATATGGACTTACCTCATGCAGTATATTTGTAAAAATGTTTGCTTTTCTGTTTGGGTTGGGAGTACTGTGTTGTTTGTTGTTTCCATGAATTTTTAGGTATTGATTTTTTGCTTGTTACTCGGTTTTTTTTTAAAAAAATTTAATTAATGAGTTCATTGTCTGCCATTTTTTGGGATTTAATAAATTAGTGCAAGGGGTCTTTTGCTCTCATCGATTATGAGTTTTTATCATTAATCACAGTCAGTTTTATTTTAGATCATTGAATTTGTCTAATGTTGATGAATATTTAGTTCTTTTTCCTGGTTGTAGCTTTTATGACAAGTATGTAATGTCACTTTTATGTGTTTTTAAATGCCACCAATTTTATATGATTGCAGGAAGAAATGGGTCGCTCAAGCCGCTCAAGCCGAACCATTTATGTGGGAAATCTCCCCGGAGATATCCGTGAGAGTGAAGTGGAAGACTTGTTTTACAAGGTATTTTATTTTACTTTTATTTTTTTATAAGCATTCCTCAAGATTAGTTGTAGTTAGTGCCTTACTGTCTGAATTTATGTTCTAACCATACAAATATGGTCATATGCTTGTAATTAAGTTGAATTTTGAACTTATATTTTCAAGGCTGCTTGTCTATTCTGCGAGTTAACCTTCCTTTGATGCTATTTTGGGCAAAGAGATACTATGAAAAGCGGAGAAGGGAAATGGAATAAGCTAAACCTTTATTAAAGAACAGAGCCCCTTTTCTTGTTTTCTGTGGTATTAAACCTTATGCTGGAATTAGACTAGCTTGAAGCACAACCATTGGGATTCCAAGGTCGAAACTTTTGCCATTAATCAAATAATTTTTGTGTTAAATTTGAAATTTCGGATGATTTTGTGGCTGAATCATGGGATGCATTCCTATGTTGGAGTAATTTAGTTCTGTTTTCTTCATTGGTGCCTAATATTTAGAAATGACATGTGCATGCATTTGTCATCGGATGTTGAGATTCTCTTGATTGGACCGAATAGAGTATGGCATGAGGTCCTTGGGTCGTGTTTCCTAGTTGGTTAGTATGTGCATGTACAAGTCAATATTTGCTAATTGTTTTTATGTTCTCTCTCTAATGATTTATTGCAGTATGGTCGTATTGTGGATATTGACTTGAAAATTCCTCCTCGACCACCTGGTTATGCATTTGTGGAGGTGAGTTTCTCGATTGATTCAGGATTTGAGTTTTCAATGGATCATTAGTGGTTAGTTATGCCTGGATTATTGACAATCAACAAGGTGAACTCTTTGGTGCAGGCCTTTCTGAAAAAAGAAAATCTACAGTAGCTTTTTTTGTTCTAATTTTGTGTTTCACTATCTATTCTGACTTATGGACTCTTTATACGCTCAGTTTGATGATTACCGTGATGCTGATGATGCTATTCGCGGTCGAGATGGTTATAACTTTGATGGTCACCGATTAAGGGTTAGTTCCCCATCCTTGTTTTGACTATGTTGATTGATGTGTATCAAATTGCTTAATTTTGTCTGTTTACCCCATGTTGTTGCAGGTTGAACTCGCACATGGTGGGCGAGGATCATCATCATCATATGATCGCTACAGCAGTTACAGTAGTGGAGGGAGTCGTGGTGGTGTTTCAAGGCGCTCTGACTATCGTGGTGAGTAATTGCTACGTGTTATTGGTTTGCTTTATGCTAAGGATGTAATACATGTAGAATTTGTTGGTAACACTTCAAACTTGTGCAGTTTTGGTCACAGGGCTGCCACCTTCTGCTTCATGGCAGGACTTGAAGGTGAGAATTCTAGATTTTCTTAGTTAGAGGGCTATCTGATTTTAGTTCTTTCTTTCTTAAAATTGATTAGTTTTATCTCTTTTACTAGGATCACATGCGTCGAGCAGGTGATGTCTGTTTCTCTCAAGTTTTCCGTGATCGTGATGGTGAGTTGTCTAATATTTTTTCTATTTGGAATAAATTTGTGTTTTTGTTTAATATTAAGAGTCTATTGCAAATTTCTGTGGGCTTAAGTGTCACTGGTTTTGTGTTTCAGCACCTTCTGTAGGCTTAGCAAAATACTATACTATATATAAAGTGAAAGGAGGGGGTTGGTGTAAACACATTTTGCCACTTTTTACAGTTATATTGTTATCCTCAGAAAAACTAATTAGTATCATAAATACCCAATCATATATAACCTGCATAATATTCACTCTAACTACCTAAAAACTAATTTTTATTCTAACTACCCAATTATATATAACCAACATAATTTCCAACCTAACTGCCTAAGAACATGTGCCAGCATAATCACTTGTAGGTATAATTATCAAAATAACTATCAATTTAATAAAGAAAAATTCATGTCACATTAATTTATATTAAATTTATTTATTTAAATTGCACAGACATGGGTGTGCCCATAGCACTAGTTGAACTTAGAGGTTTATCTAGCACATCTATGTCAGCCTGGTGTTTGGTTATGTGTATTTTTGTTACATCTGTTTGGTAGCCATTCTCAATGTGGATGAGGGGGCTGATCGATGATTTTTATAAAAAGAATTCTGGCAAATCTTTACTTGTTTGTCGCATACTACTATTCTCTGAGGCCACACTGTGCATCTCAGGACGACGCAAATATTTAGCTTTATGGAGCTGAACTGTACAACTTATTAAACTTCAGTGTAGACTTTTCTGGATCCTCTGATGTGCCAAACCTTTTTGTTGGAAAGTACCTCTACCCATTACTGCTCATAGGAACAATCCCCACGCAGGAATGCCTGTGTGTCTATTCATGTGGATATGCTCAACAATCATCCTATTTTAAAAAATAATAATTTGGGGTGGTTTTTCATTTATCATGATTATAATGACCTTGTAAATAGTAGAGCTTAAAGGGATGGAGAGAGACGTTAACAGTTAAACTAGGATTCTAAATTTATTATTAATAGCATGAATTTATGTACCAGTTGCAAATATATTTGCTGGGAGAAGAGGTGTAATACACTGCTTATTCGTGGAATAACACTACATTTTTTCCTGGTGCATATTACTTAAATTTTTTTAGGGTGGTCATCTTAGTAAATGTATTTTTTTGGAGCATCTTCTGTGGATGTTAAAATTACTTAATGGTTGTTTTCTAGCTTGTTTGTCTTTTATTTGTTCTTTTTTAAGATTGTCAGCAAACAGTTTATTATGACTGTCCTATTTTTAAATTTTAAGTATCTTAAGTTTGTCATTCTGAGTTTTCTAATATTTGTACTCATTCCCCTGTTAATGCCTTTTGAAGATTTGATTCTTTTATAACACTATATTTGGAATGATAACTGTTTTTATTGTCATGGTTCATGTGTAGGTATGAGAGGGATTATTGATTACACCAACTATGATGATATGAAGTACGCGGTAAGTTAATACTGGACATAGAGTTCCATTTTTATGTTCCAGTATTTTTAAATGTTAGTGATCTTCAATCTTTCCTTTGCAGTGTTTTAGATTTCTGTCCATGATTTTATTTTGATTGCAATTTGCCCCTGATTTGTTGAAAGTTGCCATATGTATCTTTCAATAGTTCTTCATTGTTGAAAAGGAGAAGGAAGGCAGGCTATGATATAATGTTCTTTACTTGTTTGCTCAATTCATTGCAGATACGGAAACTTGATGATTCTCTGTTTCGCAATCAGTATTCCCGGGCTTACATACGGGTATGTAATGATGAACCCTTTATATTCTATCTTGGTGTTATTAGACAGTCGTTTTCATTTTTTTTTTTTTTTTTGTCTGTGAAACTTTAGGTGGAGGAGTACGATCTACGAAGAAGCTTCTCCAAAAGTCCTAGTAGGAGTCCTGGCTATTCAAGGAGTAGGAGTCCTGGCTATAGCTACAGCAGCAGGAGCAGGAGGTCTGATGAATTCTAAATTTATCTGCCTTTCTAATTTTTGTCTGAATTACTCTACCCATTGACAGACTTTGCTTTTACATAGTGCTTCTCCAAGGGCCAGATACTCTCGTCGCTCTCCATCTAGATCTCTCTCAAGGTCTGTTTCATCAGGGGCTCTGTCTGACTCCCCTCGTTATGTTTCAAGGTAGATTATTGCTGTGCTTTTTTCTTTGGCTTATCAAACAATTTTTTGGTGCTTGAAGCCTTCCAGTTCTGTTATATTCTGTGTCTGGTATAGCTGTATTGTAGTTTCCTAAATGCATGAGATTTAGATGTGCAGCTACTAGTCTTGTCTTGGGGAGATATTTGGCTGGTATTTTTATCAGCAACTGCCAGAGTGAGTTCCTGAGATGTTATATTTTCATGATTTGTTGCGTCAACAAGCTTAACATGAGGTATATGTATTATGAAGCTAAGTCAAAATTGCTATATGATTCATACTCTCTTCTCTCTCCTGATTATCACAGGCTTGAAGGGTTAACTGTCATTTTCAGAAGACTACTTCCAAATATGAAATTCTCCATTTTGATTTTAATGGTTGTGCTTTATTGTGTTTTCATCTGAGAAATAATTTGTTCAAAGCTAGTGCCTTTATGCCATTTAAAGTGCTTTTTAAGTGGTTATTATTTTCTCTCCTCTCTGTTTTTTTTTTTTTTTGGAACAGTGTGTGATCTTTCTTTCATTTTCCCTATTCTTCTTTGCATGCTTCTATTACGTGGCTTATTACTCGGATTATGATTCTAGTGATGGATGTTTCTTAGTTCTTTGGATATCACTGAACCAATCATTTTCCTTCCTCGTCTTCTTGTTGGATATAAAACCTTTTTATTTTTTTTTGGTCCAGCTTCTGGTTTCTAATGCTAAGCTTGTCATCTATGGATGACTGCTGCATGTTCTGTTACTTATTCTTTAGTAATCTTGAGTTTTTAAGATGAAACCATTAAAGGAGCAAAATGTTTTGCTTCTTATGTTGCTGATATGAGATGGATAGTTTTTGACCACCCAATTTTGTAAATGAAATTAAAAAAAGATGAAAGATACGAAATTTTTGATCTTCTACTTGAAGTTTTCAATTTACATTTATATATTATGGTCTCTTTTCCTGTAAAACATATGGAATTATCTAGGCTTTTTGTTCTGTTTCACCAGTCAAAAAGGCACCTTAATTTTTTCCAATAACTGGAAAAGGAGATTCACTGCTGCTTTCTAGCATAATGCATTTTAACTTCTAGTTACACAGAAGTCTGTCCCGTTCAGGCATTTTAATAGTCTGTTCAAAAGGCACCTTAGTAGTTGACAATTTTTGGAAAAAAGAAGAAAATATTTTTCTTCACAAAAGTCAGCACTGTTGGCTTCACTTCTGGGTGAATTTCAGATTAGTAATTCTGATAAGATATGCGTATGCTAGATGTCTTTTGTTCTCAAGTGTCACAATCCATTTTATCCTCGGGGATAGGGGTCAATTCAGAAAGGACTTGCCACCTTTTGTGGTTAATGATACTGTTATGAAGATTGGTTTTTTTGTTTTCTAGATCTGGATTTTCGCGGCGATCTGGGGATTTTGCATGTTAGGGACTTGAGGATTATGGTGCTCAAATATCATGCAACTCTTGGTTGTGGGCCCTGTGGCTGCATGCTGTTTTAGTTGATGAGCACCTGCTGCATAGCCTGGATGGTAAATTTTGTTAATACTTTTTTAACTGTGGCAAGTGATGCCCATGGTGCTAACTTCCCTAGTGAAGATGATGGATTCTTTCCTAATGTGGATTCTTGTCTAAGGTGGTTTTTGCAAAAAAGTAACAAAAACTAGAGTAGAATGGCACTTCGTAACTCTGAACCCAAGGTAACGATGACAGCATCATCTTTGTGTGGTTTACAACAGCTTCTTAGCTTTGCTGTTGGTAAAGTAGGAGCGAATTGTCTTACTCTTTGCCCTAGCATTGTGTATCATTGTCCTCCCACGTTGGAGAAGACCAGATTTGAAGAATGGGACAACAGTGAACGTGAAATTATTTTGGATTGGTCTAAAAGAGTGTGCATGTTAAGTGGTGCTAAAGATTGCTGGTAGATATTGTTTCCTTGGTTTGATTATCGACGTCGAGGTAGCATGGATGCATTTGGATCAGAAGTCATATTGGACTGTTCTGGATATTAAAATGGGTTTATTTTGGAAATTTTTGCAGATCTCCAAGGAAATTTAGAAGCCCAATACTATCTGTAAGTCATGAACTCCTCTGGGATTACTTCTTGTTTTCCATTCGACAAAACTGATCCCATTTAATCTTGTATATCTCACAGCGCCGCAAATATGCAAGCAGAAGTCCAAGCCTTAGTAGGAGCCGAAGCAGGAGCATCTCTGGATCTCTATCTCCTGTATGTATGCTTTCTCCTCCATTTTCTAATTATATTGTACTCGAGGAACTGCCTTTTTGATTGTTGTAATTTACAGGTGAGATCTGATTGAAGCTTTGATTCAAGCTCTACCTGGCTGCCTTTAAATGAGGGTTCTACGGAGCAGACTTAGGACCCAATCATTTGTTCCCTGGGATTTGGATTAGTAATATTGTGTTGCGGCTTTTGCAAGGAACATGCTGTCACCTTCATCCCCCCTTCACAGAACTTACATGACGTATGAATTTGGCCTGATAAATATGTATACCTTATGATGTGGAGATTGATTTTCGCATTAGAACTTCTGATTACTGTGTCCTCTCTTGTCGGCGCTCTCATTTTCCTTCTGCATATCCTATCCTTATATATTATGGTTGTCGTCTTACGCATCAATGGGTATATATAGCGCTGTTGCTTTTATTGATGTAGTGACGTGGTTGTGGTAAAAGTCCCATCACTTTTTACTCTCTTCCCTATTATCATACGAGGATTTTGCTTTGCTTTCTGAAAGAACTTGATCTCGATAAGTAGGCCTCCTGATAAAGATTTTGCTACAATGATGTTTAACAAACAAGCAAGTAGTGTTCGATGTGAAGAGATTGATGAGGAAGTGGTTTCGGGGGGAACTCCGACTGATCTTTTGAAAGGGAGGCGCGCTACGGCCATGCTAGAGGGTACTTCAATGAAATTGGTACCTGCCTCGCGAAATTCCGGCGAATGAAGATGTCCTGAAATTTGCAATATGCATCATGCAACGGAAGGATATCATCTTCTATAACATTTCAAGCCTACAAGTTTAGTAGAGTGCTCTTAAAAAGGAACAAAAATTGCCTTGGGGCTATAGCTGTAGAGGAAAGAATTATATATATCTCGAGAACACGTTCATGCACATTAGAATCTTTATTAGCATTTGTCGGACTCTCTGTATCCCTAGTGGAAGTTTCAAGGAAGTTACTATATGGTTTTATTGAGAGGCGAGAAGCAGGCAAAAGATAAAAGAACGGGAAGTGAGTTGTCTAAATTGCCAATGGAAGAAAGGCTTCCTTGACAGAAATTTTAACATCAAATTTGGTGTTCATGCTTTAAATATATAAATAATAAAGATGTCGGAAGGCAAAGAGAATAGAACAAGATACCATCACGCAAGTGGCGAAAAGGTTGAGAATGGGGAACATGACAAAATCGCTTAGGCGTTTATCCAGTTATGAGTTAAGATCCCATGTCTACAAAGAGTCTGCTCTTTTAAGAAAGTAAAATCGAGAATGGGCCTTCAGCCAGCGGAGTCGCAAGGCAATTGCTCGCTCTCGGTTTCTTGACCTTAATTCACCTTTAAAATATGAACAGCCAATGAGTGATTTATTCAGAGAATTTCCTGAGAACATGGATGTCATGTTACTCGTTATGAAAACAATTTCAAAGCCAATTTGCTGGAAATGTTTACAACTTTGCCATTGAAGAGTGGATCTCATTGTCCCCCAGGCAAAGACACGAGGAAGGAAGCCAAAATCCATCACACAATCACTTGGCCACCAAACTTTTAAGGCCATCTAACAGTTTTTCGTCTGCCAATCTTGACAGGCTACAACTGTTGTTCATTGTTTCTCAAACATTATATATAAATTGTGTTTCAGTCATAGTTATCATAACGTTTCATCACAACATAATAAGCAGTCTATGACCGATTTTGTGATGGCATCCTCTCAGGTCCATGCCTCTGACGAAAGCTGTTAGTCCTGAGACTACCATCAGCCCCACCAGCTGCTTGATGGAATGGTCCCCAACCCGAGTCTCTATCAATCTGACTCGAGGGAAAGGAAGGCAAGTGTTCTCGGTCCCAACCATGGAAGCGATTGGGCAGGGAATTTTCTGCTTCTTGATAGGTTCTTCCAGATGAACTTGAAGGGATGAAATAAAAAGCACCAGTCTGGTCAGACGATGAAGCAACTGGACCAACTTGTGCCACACTCCTATGAGCACTTGATCTCCGCGATCCAGACATCACTGGATTGCGTATTGATGGTGTATTGCTTGGTTGCTGAAAATATGCCTGAAGAGCTTGAACACGGTCTCGGGTCCGAGCTACACTGCCAGGGTAAGGTGGAATCATTGATGAGACAACTGAGCTCCCAGCTCTGGCAGCAGAACTGTGTCCAAATTCAGAATATCATAATGTTAAAAAAAGGAAACAAAAACAACAAAACAATCGCACAGGAAAAATAGCTAAGGCCTGCTGCTGATAGTGATATTGCCTATAGTTAAACTGGCTGGTGAGAAACTTTCTGAGATGGACTACCTAAAATCAACTTTGCTCGTTCAATATAAAATAAAAGTGTCTAAGATGATGTTTTCCTTCTGAACAATAGAACTCAGTCCTATTCATTAATTCAATCTATTCCCTTTGGGAGACTAGGGACTTTGATCTGGCAATGACTTGTGTACTTTTTGAGGGCTTTGGCCCAGTTACAGGATACATGCATATTCTAGTACAACACTACTTACAAAAGAAGTTGTGACGCCTAATCCAGTAAATGCATATCGGATTACTGATGAACAAATACCAACCTGTGACCAACAATGAAAGGATGCACAAAGGATCCCGATCTCGGAACATCAGAATTCGTTCTAGCTGCTCTTTGAGCCGCGGATGGGATTGAGGGTTGATCAGCACCACCAATGCGACTGCTTGTCGTAGGGAAAGGGGAGGAATGGTGATCCCAACTGTGATAATGAACATCCATGCCAGGGAAAGCATAAGATGCAGGTATCTCATTTGGTACAGATGCACCATTCCAATGATTATTAAAATTAGAACCATCGGAAACGCTAGCATTTGAATTTGATGATGAGGGATGGACTGGTCCAAAGTAGGCAATATATGGGCATGGATGACTCGCAGATGATATAGCTGTATGCTCAGCAAGGATAGCGTGTTGTCCAAAAATTTCATGATCTGCAAAATAGGAAATGCCCTATCAATTACCAAGCTTCACAAGACTTGCAGCTTTAAGTCAGAAGAAAAGACCTTACATGCAGTAGATGAGTATTCTCCTTCTCTGCAAAGTTTAAAAAGATAACATGTCAAAACACTGTAAATGGGAAAGAAACAAAGTAACTCTAAACTTCAAAATGCAATGTGACAACACCATGACCAAATCAAAGCAAGACAACCTTAATGTGACATCAATTGTCGCCTTAATCAAAAAAACAAAATGCCATAAATAAACATGAAACATCCAGTACAAGTACATTAACAGAATAGTGACTTGCTGGTGGTTGAGCAAGGGTTACAGAAAAATAATCAGTACAGCCCATTCTAATGTTGATAACGAATGGTCAACCTTCACCAAGTTCTCAAACCCAAACTTCCAACCTAAAATCTTCAGTTCAAGGTATCAAGGGCCGACTAGGTTGGCCTGTCACCTTGGATTGCAGTCCTTAACCATTCCCTCACCTCCACAATGGCCAATTATACTGAAACAGACCTTTTTCAAAAAAGGCAATAACTAATGGATCAAAGCTTGAAGACAACAAACCTTGTTAATGTGAACAATTCTTGTATTTTTAACAAAAATAATCAATACAATGTTGAATAGGAAATCTAGGAACTTTAAATTTACATCTCATCCAGAAAACCAGAGTCTCCATAAGCCACTTAGACAAGTATTATGTGCAAAAACTAGCAATTCCCGCACTTAACCAAACACCAAAATTCTGGCACGCCTTAAAAGCTTTCTGCAGTGCTGTGTGTTAGGCTACCACTGGACCTCGTATATCCCTTCCCATCTAACTGAAAACTGAGTGGGTTTCCTTACTGGAATGGATTTAGAACTCTATTTAAGTAGTCACAAAGTAGAAATGGACTGGATGACCTTGAACTTCTCCTTATGCAGAAAACATATCCAATTTCTTCTCTTCCTATTGGCATTTACAGGCAACAGGCATCAAAAATCATGAAGCTTAAATTCTTTAATCCACGAACGCTTCATTTTCTATATCAAAGAGTCAAGCTCTTGGATCTGGTGATTGAACAAGATAGGAGCTTCTCCCCTATTTTTGTGTTTCTCTTAGCTTGAATAAAATATTTGCCTTTCAGCTTTAAGCTTAGCACTACAATGATTAAACTTTCTCCAAATGACTTTTCTGTGTGTTCCTACTATTCTAGGAGCATATAATGCTCTACACAAATAACAAGAGGAGAGAGAATAGATGATTGGAGTGGGAGGCAGACTGATCCTATACTTTAAATCTACTCTGCAACAAGTAGTAGTTCTAAATTCTCAATACATTATTAAACACATATTTGAACAAAAACAGACGAGAGTGCTTTAGTAAAAAATGCAGCTCACAGCTGGGAATTATAAAATCAGGATCTCAAATCCCACCACCCCAAAAAACTCATGATATCATGCACTTAAGAAAAATCCTTTTCAGTATTTCCCCCCAATGGATAGTAGAAATCATTCAATGATGTAAGAACACCACAGTTGTGCTCCACCACATGGTCCTTAATACTTTCTTTACTGCGAGCCCTTGCTATCACATTTGAATATCTTTTGTTTAGAAGAGTTTAGTGGGAAAAAACAAAGCAAAACACAGCTGTATGGAAGAGCAATTTTTTTTGGATTAGAGACAGAGATGCAGGTAAAGTAGGGGCAATTATATATAGGTAAAAAATCTCGATATATAGGTAAAAAGTTATAGGTTTAACCCACACTTAAAGGAAATTGCCCCACTGTCCTTCAAAAAAAGTTTATTGGTGTTTCACACTTTTTATGTCCCTACGTCCAAATAAGTCAACACACTTAAAAATTAAAAAAAAAATAGAAAATAACACCTTGTCTAAACAGAGAGAGAGAGACTCAATTTTCCATTTATTCTCTTTCTCAGTCTTTTCCAACGTGCTCCAGCAGACAAACCCATTTGAAAAGTTTTTCACTTGCGCAGTGGAGCTCTCTAAGTGCTCATTCTTTTTTTTTTTCATCTTAACAAGAAATCTAGAGAAATTTTATTAGAAGAGAAGAAAACTCCTTTATTAGGAACTTGACATTTGAGAGATACTTTATTTTTTTTTGCTCAATTTTGAATTGACTATGTACATAACTTTTGGCATGTATTGATTACATTGTTAGTTAAACATATATCTTTTGATACCGTTAGTAGTAGAATTTCACATGTTAAGTTTGCCGCCACTGAATCACATTCTAGCTCAGCCCCTTCTCAGAGGTAACAACTAATGAAACACAAATGGCATCTTGGATGTGATATTCAGTTGCAGAAACCAAATCCACCTCAAGGTGAGAATTCAAAAACATAGAAAACTGAGAGATTAGCTGTAGCATTCAAAAGTTCACAAAAGAATGCATCATGAAACGAAAGTCAAATTCATTTAGAAAGTATATTGTGGTTGTACTCACTCAAAAGATGAAGGTAGCCGAGTCAATCCGCTAAATGGACACCAATGAACTCCAATAGACTGCAAAAACTGCTAATATGTAAGAAACTTGAGTTGTCATAAATATTGAAAACATAGAACAAGAAGTATTCTCTACTCTAATAATTTACATACGTGGTTGCAAACAAAAGTATGAGCACATTATTCCACAAGTTGAATTCTAAAACATGTTTTTACAAGTATAGTAGTCCACATTCTGAAAGAGGTGCAGCAGATCCGGGAAAAAACACAAGACAAAATGCACACCATAACTCATAGCTTCAGTTACCAGTAAAAAGTAACACAATCAAGTGCAGTAACATAGCCACCATATGAAACCAATTTCATAGCAAGATATACCATTGCTGCATACTAAATGATTATCCAAACCTGAAGAGCATAAGTGTGTGTAGATTATACTTAAGCATATTGGTTCATACTTCAAAACATCACACGCTAATCAAGAAAAAAGTTTAAGGAACTGATATTCGGGACATGAAAGAAATGTACAAACAATTCCAGTTTCTATCTTCGAGCAATTGCAGGAATGCAGTTAACTCTTGTGCTGATAGATCAAGTAACTTCTCTATAGTTGGCAGTTATCAATAAAATGAAACCTGAAGTCCTTTAACACGTGTAAACATGTAGACGCATCTCCTTCCATAATGACTGTGTATGTGGTCCACAGCTATACTCAGTGTTGTCTTCTCAAACTTACAACCAACAGATTAAACAACCAGTTCTTGCCCAGAACCCTGAGCCACATTCATTACAGAAAAGTGTGAACTTAATTCCTAGAGCCTAAGACACTTCTAGCTCAGAAAAACAACAACAATTGACAATGTACAAGTAAAAATATACTAATTTGGTGATACTTCTTTTCATTAGCTAAAATACTCCTTCAGCACACAACCTTTAATAAGGAAAGCTCTTCACTAATCTTATGTATAGCGACAACCAGCATGAGAGAGAAGGAACAAAATACAAAAGATCGTATGAAACGTCCATTGCTTGCAGTCAGTTTTTTTATTCTTTCTATTTTCTTTTTTTAACAGATGCTGGGGAACAAACTGCATATAGATTATTAGCACAAACTCCAGATGCAGATTCTCAATGAAGAAGATGGCCAAGATTATTAATGGTCCACTTACATTCTTCATAATGTGATTTCGTTCTTGTTCCATCTTGACATTTAACACGTAATTACTAGCAGCCAAACTAGAGCCAGTAGGAAAATCAAAGTGGCAATACATCAGGTCAGCAAACTCAGACAGCACAACGCTTCTTTCTACAAACTCAAAGCTATTTATATATGCTTGTGCGTGTGTCAATGTGACACTCTTTTCCAATCACAGACTATCAGCAAGCTACCATAGTCATAGAATATGAGAAAAATAGAAAACCACAGAAGCCAAAACATAGAAAAACTCTTAACAGAGGATCAACAAGATATATTACCATTTCAGAGTAGCTAAGGTCATAAAGATCTTCATCATGAGCAAATTCATCCATGTTGAACTCAGGTAGCTGTCGACAGCCAGTTGCATACAGCCACTGGCCTTTCTCAATCTTTCGACAATTGGGACACTGCATTGCACCCTTAGCATTAAACGCAGAACCAATGCAATCTGCATGAGAACGAGAGACATACCCATAGGAGAAATGGGAACGGTCAGTCATCGTCAAATCACAGTGAAGTTTGTTTGAGCACAGAAAAAGATGGCTCCCATAGAATTCATTAAAGACATTAATTTTGCTGATTACATTGGCCAAAATTCAAACCTCTTATGCTTAATATGTTCCATAATGACTAGTAGGAAATCAATGCAAGACAGGAACATCCTTGGCAAAAATATATGACAGCACAACCTATCATTCAAGATCATAATAGTTCCAATAATCAAACTGAAGATTCGATGAACCAGAAGCAATACCAAACTGTTAATTCAATGAAAGTTTCGATTTCATATCCATTCACAGAAGTAGCACATGCTAACCCATCTGAAGTAATTCTTCATTTGTCATCCTAAAATGGATAGGGGCACAGTAGAACATAAAGACATAAAAAGGGCACTCTCATCTGCTGGTTGGGAGATAGGTTGGGAGATAGGCTCACCCCTTTTCAACTGCTTTCTGATTGATTGATTTCTTTAGGACTCAAGAAGGTTATGAAGAATATTGTGCAGGTGAAAATATTAATACTGTATGAAGTATCAGATGACCACCGACCACTCTCCTTCAAAATGCACCACATGACATGGAAAGGGAAAGGGAGAGGAAGCACGCTGTCAACTTTAATATTGATACCCATGAACCTCTAGAAATTCTGAAAAGATTGCTACAATAACAAACAGGTGCTCAATTTATGCAACCTGCCAGCTTCTTTCCTAATAAGGGCTAAGCCTATCCTCGTATCCCCTAGATAACCAACTCCTAACATTGCCTCCCAAGCAGGTGTCCTCAAAAAGAGGACATAACATCAGGAGTTTCAAGAGGCCATACAGCTTTGAAAATATATATATATGCCTCCTCAACTCAGTATTCAGCACAATAAAACAAAGGTTGAAAACTCTCCTTGCACTTCAATTTTTTTTGCTTCCTTTCTTAATGAACTCCTGTACCAACTTGTTCAAACATCCTTAAAAGTTGTAGTTAAAACCACATAAGTTCCTCAAGTCATTAGAGGACCTACTAATACATATCTTTTCTACTTCTTAAAAAAAAGGAAATCATTAAATCTTTATCCCTCAATAATACCTCAGCAAGGACAATAGTCTATCACAATTTCCCATCCCTGGCATTGTACTTCAAAAATTCATCCAACGCAAATATTCCCTAATAAAACCGAAGCAATAGGTCAATAGAATCGACTGTTAGCCAGCAAAATTCAACATTCCCATATTATATGTCTATCATATTCCACTTCACAAATGACAAATTCTGAATAGGCTGAAAAAAGCCCCAGCATCCTGAACCACAATCAAAGCGGCAATATTAATGGCAAAAGGGAACATATATTGAGTTGACTATATATTTTCTGGTGAAATGGGACCAAATTTCTGAATTGTACAATACTGTTCCTTTTTAGATGATTTGCTTTTATGTAGTGACATTCCCAAATAGAAAATCAGAGTTCATGAAGCATAAAGCAATAGTTTCAGCAACAGAGAGCAATCACAGCCAAAACATAAGCCTATTGCGTAAAGAAAGCAGAAATCTCAGAAAAGGACAAAGAAGATCAAAAGGTCATATCAAATTTAGCATTTTTGTCACATCATGTTATCCAGAATTTTATCGGATACTAATATTCACTACAGAATCTTTTTTAAAAGGTGTCAACTGAATCAAATTGAAGAATCTAGCGCATAATATAACCCTCAATAAGAATCAAACCGGGTACTATAAGTTTATTATATACAAGTACATAAGAATTGGGTGCTGGGCAATGGTTCAGACTCAGATGATTGTTAGTTTAGACAACTGGATAGTTACACCTGCAGAGCAGCCACATGCAATATGGCATGGTGAAAGACAGGCGTGCCATGGTTAACCATGGTGAGGTTTTCATGTGATCAACAGGTGCTGTTACCCCAGAATTTGAGCCCATATTAGGTGTATGAACATTGTGCAATAGTATATAAGGCTTCTGGCTGTTGGCTACTAACTACTTAGATTACAAATGTCCAGCCAGCGGTTTTGATTCCAAAAGTTGCCACACAAATCTCAGTCTTCAAACCATTTCTTTTCTTCATTACTAGCAGATTGCAAAGAAAGTCATCTTTTAGTACACCGGAACACTGTCAAAATTCTCACTAAAAATTCAGACCTAAACCCAAGGAAACCTTCAAACCATTTCTTTTCTTCGTTAGTAGCAGATTGCAAAGAAAGTCAATCTTTTAGTACACCAGAACACTGTCAAAATTCTTACTAAAAATTCAGACCTAAATATAAAGAAACCTTCACACAATCATCAAGACTCGAGAAAAATGCAATATGATTATAAATAGTAACTAGCCAAATCCTTGGGAAATTATATGATATCTTCAGCTCTTAAAAGGAACAATACAAGGAGCAAAGAATGAATGGGCAAGCAGATGGCATTTAATAACTTTCAAACTTAAAGGGTCTTTTTTCCATTCTTGAAAAATAACGGCCAGCAATCATTCCCATATATCAAATACTTTTTTTGGTATGAATGATGGATAACTCTCTCCTAGTCTTAAAATGTGCCATCATTTTTTATGAGCATTTGACTAATGCAATCCTTCTTGCCTTTACTAAGATTGGAATCTAAATAGTTAGCCCTTCTTTCACAAAGTCAACTGGGAAGTAATAACCTCAGGCTCTTAAGTCCAAGGGAAAGCGGTAATCCATCAATTGAGCACAACAGAAACACAAAGTCTAGCAAGATCAATTGATTGCTCCAAAATTCAAGAAATGAGTGCACCACCTACTGAATTATCCAATACAGGTTACGAAATATCAGCTCACTGTTCAATACACTCAAGGGAAGCAAAAGAATCAGATGTAAGGTTGTCCTTCTGCTTCGTTTTTATCAGATTTTACAGCTAAGAGAAAGTACTAATGCCTTGTATTAATGAAAGTTGTGCAAATGTGACGGTATATCTATTTGAGTGGATCCACAGCCATCATTTCTATTCCAATATAATTACACTTGAGAGATAAATCAATACAATCTCTTGGGAAGTTCTTAAAATACATCCGCCCACATCCATAAAAAAACACACACACACACACAAAAATTATCATCTTTTCTCAAACGCATTTTCCACAAATACCAGTGCTGCAACCAACAAACCATGACTTGACCAAAACCCAAGAAAATTAAGCTTTTACAAACGATCAAGCCACAATTTATCTAGATGTTGTGGAAAACACTAACAACCTGTAGTGGTGGAAGTAGCCAAATCCTAAAGGTCAAACTTTAATCAACCCAACTCACTATAACCCTTCCCTGCCACTATTAGATCGTCAATTCAACATTATTTTCAAAACAAATAATACTAGTAAATATTTCTACAGCTTTCATGCATGTATAAACACACTTGCCCACCTCACCAAGCACATAATTCAGCAAAAATTGAGAAATAAAATAGCAAAAACCGATCAAATTGGAATAATCCAAAACCACAAAAATACAAACTTCAATCCACCCCAACTTAGTAAATTAAACTCAATTGACCACTCTTTCTCGATCATTTTGCAGTTATCTAAAATTAAAGAATCAGATCTCAAAAATTACAAGGGAAATTATACAATCAAAATAACTAAAACCGCGAGAACAAAGCAAATGAAAAAAAAAATCATAACTCACCGAGGTGGAATTGGTGACCGCATTGAAGCTTAGCCCAAGATCTATCCCCATTATCAGTCACAGCATCCAAACAAATCGAACACGGAACGGTGACCAATGCTTCCCCTTCTCCCTCTCCTCCTCCTCCTCCTCCAACTCCATCGCCGTCATCTAGAATATCCCCACCGTCCAATCCCATCTCCAATCAAATTAAATTAAATAAATTAATCAACCACCACCAAAACCCTAAATTATCCCACCTCGATTCCTCCAATTAAATTAACAATTCACCCAAATTAACCAAATCCCAGAAATCCCCTCAATTCCCTCAAGCAGAACCCCCCCAAAAAAAAACAGAGCAAGCATTCAATCTCCAAGTCTAATCCCTTTATATCTTTTTGGGCCTTTTCCTTGATCTTTCTTCCTTTCCTTCTTTCCCCCAAAATTAAAGTCAAAATTCAGAGCCGATTGCTTATGGATATGTCGGTGTAGATATAGATATAGATAAAGATAGCTTGTAAGAGAGAGATGGATAGGGGAAAAGACGGGAAGACGAGAGCTTTTACGATGTGAAGAAGAAAAAACATGTGAGGGGAGGATTGGTTGGGCGAAACGTGTTTTCTCGCTCTCTCTTTTTTTTTTTTTTTGGGATGGGGGCAATTGGGTAGTAGTGGTAGTAGTGTAATTTTTGGCGTCAGCAAGGAGTCAGGGACACCGCCTGTTTTGGGGCCGTTGGATTTGGTAACTATGCAGACAGAAGCAGAAAGAAGGGGTGGGACCAAACCAAACCGCCGTATGTGATGGACTACTGATGGTAAGTTGGGAACTCCTACTGCTGTTGTATTAATCTGATAATTTCAGAAACCTCCTTGAAGTTTATGACAATTTCACTTAGTTCTTTTTAAGTTTTAAAAATTATATATACCTTTCTTGAGTTTATCGTTTTGGTGATAAAAGCTATTTAATAGTCAAAAACCCAAAATGCTGTCATGAAATTATAAAATTTCGTTTTACCTTCTTATGCAATTCTTTAAAAAATATGGAACATGCACAAAATCTCAAATAAATTTTTGACTCTTATCTCTACTATTTTAAATCTTTCATACTCCCACATCCTAAATTAATACCATTTTCACCATGACCACCACCACTATCAATCCCTAAATTTTTAAACCTCAATCTAAGTTAAAAAAAAAAAAAAAAAAAAGCAAATCAACGCTGTTAAACTCAAAAATTTCACTAATAACATCATATTCCTTAAATGTTGGAGTACCAACACTAGCGCCATTCTTTTTCCTTCACCTTACATCCTCTTCTATTCATCTTTAGATTCCCCAAGCAAAGTCAAAATTAATTTGTATTACGTTAAGATTATATTTAGGACATAATTAGTTATTTCACGAGAGAATCTTGTTTTTGTTTCCATTAAATGACTAATTGTGCGATGCATTCATATGCACGAGATTATGAGCGAATTGCTTGATTGCATGCAAAATATTAATATTTTTAAGGTTATTATGATCATCTTATCGGGTCAAAGAAGGTAAGTATAATATTTAAAATTTCAAAAGTATTTGGTGAACTTTTCAGAAACCTCAAGGGAGATTTTTGAAATTATCCCTTGTAATACATTTGTAGTTGGAGCACATCACATTTAGGTGAGTATTAATCTTAATACAACGTGTTTGCACAATCTTTTAGTAGAAAAAATAGAATTTTTTTTTAACATTAGTATATCTAAATTACACCAAACTTTTACTAGTATATAAATGCACATGCTCAGATTAACTACATCTCATGTGTTTCGATACTTTACCAGAAAAATGGGAAATGAAACACGTGATTGTTAGATTGAGACTGAATTTATGAGTCTGTTTGACAAGAAATCTAATGGACACGCGTCAGAAGGGTTTGAAGACGTGTAAATGTAATAAAAATGATGAAGATAAATGTATACACTTATAATAAAAAAAATTAGATATATATTAGATGCATTAAAAAGATTGTCTTTTGAGTCGCCTTGAAAAATATTTTTTTTAAATAAAAAATCTCTTGCATTTAGGGAACTTGATCACTCATCTTACAGTGAAGGTTCCCAGATTTCTTTTTATCCTATTTTCCATTTCCAATACTTCTTTCTTTCTATGCTCTCGCCAAATATTAGAAAAAAAAAAAAACAATATTGATTTGCATTTGGATTGAATGATTTGAAAATCTCTCACATTCCTCGAGTTGTTTGGATATTTTGCGAGGTATTTCTGTTTATAATCTACCAATTATTTATAAACTAAGGCGTCGTTTGGATTGAAGGAATGGCAAGGTGAGGAAAAGAGAGGATTCTACTAAAAAAGAAAAGAAAGTAGAGTAGAGAAAACTTGAGTTCATTTGTCTTATTTGAATTACTGAAGGAAAGGAAACTATTATGAATTAATTACATTTTTATCCATCATTTTAAAAGTCTAGTTTGTAAACACCTAATATGTTTTTAGAAAATTTCAAAATTTTCATTAATCTTGATGTCCTTTCCCTTCATTTCCACCCACTTTTGGACAGAAAGTTGACTAAAAAAAATAACTAAATCTATCCCTCCCTTTCCTTTCTAATCCTTTCTTTCCTTCCTCAAAAACTAATCCAAACAATAAAAATCTTGTCCCTTTATTTCCTTTCCTTTCCCTCCCATTTACTCATAATAAACAATGCCTAAAGTTGATAGATTACAAATTTAGATACCTCTTGAGTCATCCACACGACCTATTTAAGAGAATTTCAAATCTTTTATCAAATCTTTCAATGCAAACATAGCTTTAAAGCTTAGATATTTTCAAAGGCTACTTTCTAAATAAGTATGTGTTATGGTTGGTGGTGCACATGAGTCAAGTTTAATCAAACTACTAACGAGTTTATTCGGTCAAAGCTCACATTGGCCGGTTCGAGCTAACTTCAACCAATTCGAATTGCTTGACAAACTCGAGTTTAAGCCTTGTATTTGATACTTGAAAGCTTGTAGACCTTAATCAAGTTCAATCGATCTTCAATTATAATTATATATTGTAAATTTTTATATTGTTTAGTGTGAAACATCTATCATATCCATTGTTTATAATAATATAAAAATATTGATTTATATCACTTAAGTTTAGCTAATATACAATCAAGCTCAAAACGTAGTTCGAGTAAGCTAAAACCAAATTAAACTCGAACTCCAGTATATTAGCTAGAATCAACCACAATCGAACTCAAGATTAGGGCTGCAAATGAATTGAACTGTTCGCGAGTGGATCGAGTCAAAACTCGACTTGAGATCGAGATGGTCAAATCGAACTCAAGTTCAAAAATATTAAGTTCGTCGCGTGCTGGAGTATATATATATTTTTTATTTTTTATTTTAATAATAAAATTACATAAATATCCCTAATATTTTATTATTTATTAAAAAAATATTATATTATATATATATTTTTAAAAATAATTATTTTTTTTTTTTTTGAGTTCGAATTTTAAATTGACAGCTCGTTGAATTTGAGTTCGAATTCGAGTTCGATAAAATTAAGTTAAGACTCGGCTCGATTAGACTAAAGTTCAACTCGAGTCTACTCATTTGCAGCCCTACTCAAGATGCACTATTCAAGTTTGATTCGAGTGATTTCTACTTCTAATAACGGTATCACACGGCATTATATAGTCAAAAACAAATAATTGCCAGCTAGTATGATATTAAGAAAAGATAATGGTAGAACAAAATCAGTAAAATAATCGTCTTATTTTATTGTTTAAGATCTGAATTTTACCATATAAGATTCCCATTTAGGAAAACTCGCACATACATATGTTACGTGTCCTGCATATTACTGTATTATAAACTTTGATATAACAGATCTTTTTTACTAATTTTGATTAATTTGTAAATTCACCACAAAACATTTATTATCGATTTGGCGAAAGTGGAAGGCTAGCATAGAATTTTAACGGGCAATTGGCAAAAACAGTCGTATGAGATGTAACTCATAAATGTAATAATCTACGTGAAAAATGAGTAGGATGAAACTTTTACATATAATTTTTTTTTAATAATGAACTTTTACATATAATTAAGTTGTAGGAGTTGAAAGTTAAAGACGTGGGATAAAGGCCTTAAACCTAGGATGAAGGCTGTAATTTACCTAGAAATAATACACGCATTTAACGAGTGGCATTCGTAGATCCAGGTGATTAATGTATATGAGAGACAAGGTTTAAAGGATGAATCTTCGAGACATTGTTTAAAGGATTAATCTGTTGTATATGTGTATACGAGCAAATTTTACGTACTAGCAGGGTGTTTGCATATCACATATACAAAA
The DNA here is from genome assembly GCF_036785885.1 of Coffea arabica. Lineage (NCBI taxonomy): Eukaryota > Viridiplantae > Streptophyta > Magnoliopsida > Gentianales > Rubiaceae > Coffea > Coffea arabica. Next base: position 71,135,110 of record NC_092313.1, on the reverse strand, counting down.
TTTCAAGTTTTAATCCAAATTGTAATTAGTTATTATACATTTGCACGTACTATTGCATATACTGTCAATGTAGAAAAAAAATAAATATTTTTTACATATGTCAATTCAAATAACAGTTAATATGGGGAAAAAATAGGTTGGATGGTTTGGTGGAAGGGAGTGTAAATGACAGATTTTGAATTCGAACCATCCCGCTTATACTAAAAAAAAAGAAGCTAATGTTTCCTTTGAAAAAATATAACAAGGGTTAGATTTATGAAAAATGCAAACAATACTGGCCTTTTAAGTTGTTGAGCCAAATTGAACTTTCAAGGATATTATTTGTACTTAAAAAATATCAAATTCTGTTAAAGAATAGTAAATTCGCACAATTTGTTTATTACTTCTATGAACTTCACGTAATTTAGATTTTAGACAACACTAGGTAAAAACAAAAAAATGCACATTTTGAAGTACTCATCCAACTAACCAGTTTTAGAGAATTGCATAATAGGAGGGAAAAAAAAGAACTTTTTTTTTTTGAAAAGAAAGAAAAAAAAAAGAACTCTTGTCACAAAATTAGATTTGTATTTTGTTAACGATATCAAGGGCCAGTCAACGGGTCGAAGCCATTGACGCACATGTCAAATGCACCTGAACACGTGCACATAATATGTTGTCCTAACCAACATACGCAGTCAAAGGCGTACTACATGGTCAAGCTTTTCTACGCATACATAAAATTTTCACACTGCTATAATTCTTAATCTTTCTTAAAATTTCCAAAATTGGTGAAGATTAGATGTTGAAATTCTAAACATTAATCATCAAAAAACCGAGCGGCTCCGTTGCAATTGAACAATGTTGTCAAGAAATCGAGTGATTTAGAGATGTAAATGAATGAACCAGCTCCTTGAATATAACTCAAGTTTGAGATATTGATTAGGAATTCGAATAAAACTTGCTGAGTTTGATTGACTATTAATTGTATGCATATACACATAATGCTTTTCCTTTTTAAAGAAGCTCAAAGTCATAATTCCGTATTTACTCAAGCTCTACCGCAGCAATTACTCAATACCCTTCAAAATTTTAAGCTTATACAATCAAGCTCATGCTAGTTAAAAGAATCGTCAACTTGACCTCGAATTGAGCAAACAAACTTGTTTATGCCCACCCATTGAGTAAGTAAGTGATGGCAGAAGGAGATATTGCATGCCATGTGTGCAGGCGAGGTCTATCAAGTCGAGCTGAGGTCAAACACAAGACGAGCTCACTTGCAAAAGCAGGAAGTGGCTGGGACTAAATCCCGCGGAGTCATTTTGATATTTAAGTCAGTAATTGTTGGAAGTTATATCGGGTGAGTTGGAGCGCGTACCTTTTGAGTGGGTAAAGAATCAATATTTATACTAGATGACTTAGAAAGCAAAATGGTGAAGTCTGCAGGTAGTCTGATCTCGTAGGATAGGATAAGACACGATGACAGTGTCAATAGTAAAACTGAATAATAGGGTGATTGACTGTCACATCAATCATATCAATCATCAATCAATATGAGTACGAGGGTGGGCTGAGGCTTCTGATGACCCCATATAAGTAAGCTATGCCAAGACAAGTCTTTACGAAGGCTCAATATCGGTCGAGGTACCTCCTGGGTTAGACCGGCCAAGATATCCTCTAGGTCGAAGTGGCCGAGCTATCCATTACCATGCAGGTTAATGATTTTAGAGGGTGAAGGAGAAAATGAAGAACCAAAAATGCTTGTAACGGGGAATCGAAATATGTTAAGTAAAATGCCAAATACTCATAATTAGGCCAACCAAGAAAATTGTTTGTCATTGTGTCAATCCTCGTAATTCAGAGACAAAAGCAAGAGGTGCACCAAATCTTTTGCTCGTTGGATTCTCCTCTAGACTAGTTGTCTATTCAGATATTTGTCACTTGTCTCTCTTGTATCTAATTAAAATAGTGGACGTTTCATGATTAGACACAGTGACCTTCGTAGATTATCTTGACATAGTTCAAAATCAAATTTTCTTTCACCAATATTGGAGTAGAAAACTAGGTTCATTAAAACCTTTATCTCGTCCTTTGGGAAATGGGATGTGCATTTGGTCCAAATCCTTGCCAGCTCTTGTGATTTTCTATTTTAAATTCCTCCATTAACAACTTGCAGGCCAAGTTGGCCTGCATAATCAGCTTTATCATATATATATATCTCTGAACTGAATAGAACTGTGGATGAAGATGTCTCCATAGCCAGGCCTCTTTGTAGTAACGAAATAATGGATTAATTCTGCTTTCATCCCTGAATTTATATTACTTTTCTAGGCTTCAATTTTGGATACTTTGCACCCTAAACTCTTAATTTTGAACATTTTACACTCTAAACTTTTAAGTTTGTCCAATTTAATTAAGTCCAATCAATGACTACATTCTCAAAATTAATGAGATAAAGAACAGTGAAAATTAGTGACAATGTACCGTTTTATTTTAACTACAATTTTTTTAACTTTTTGACCACTTTTAGTACATTGTCATTGATTTATAAGGTCTCAATTACTAATATTATTAGTAAAATTAACAAGATAAAAGATAGTACAAATGAATGATAAAATGTATTGTTTTATTTTTGCTGTGATACTTTGGCATTTTTCGATTGCTTTTGACACATCAGTATTTGATTTGTTTGGTCCTCTATGTTGTTAATTTTACTAAAGTTGTCATTGATTGGACTTAAATACGATAAGCTTGAGAGTTTATGACGCAAAATGTTTAAAATCAAGAGTTTATGGTGTAAAGTATTCAAAATTGAAGTTTAGAGTGTAAAATAAAAAGTGATATAAGTTCAAGGGTTCAAAGTGGAATTTGTCCTAAAATATTAATTTTGAACACTAACTCATTTCGACTAGCAAGAATTTGGTTGGAGCTAGAAATATTGGTCATAAATCATATGCTCTGCGTGAAGAGTAAAAACAAGACGAAGTACAAAGTATCCCTTAGGAAATTAAAAATAGAACAGCCAGGCTAGGTCGGCCGGGTGTTTTAGTTTGACTTCCTTGAAAGGAAAATCTACTCTTGAGATTCAAAACCTATCTGCATCATACTTTAAAAATGAATATGAATCGAATCAAATCCACTTTAAAAAAAAAAAGAATGTAATTCGAGTCATATCTTATTTTTTTAAGGATAGAAATAAATATGAATCGTGCCATTTTTTTTTATCTATAAACCAAAAAGTAAATTTTATATACATTGATAGTGTATATATTACTACCGTTGGATCTATGACATATGTGCAAAAGTTGAATTTTAAATTCAAATTTTGCATATTTATCATTCATCCAACGTTATCAGTATAGGAAAGATTAATCCTAAATTGAAATACTACAACTTTTTTACCTCAAAAAACTGACCATATACGGTTACGTGATGGATTCAGGATAAAAAGTGATTAAAAATAAAAATTGAATCTAAATTTTATCGACTTAATTTTACAAAAAAAATAAAAGTTACTATTTTAAAAATAAAGGATAAAAACGTTTTGAATGATTTTCTCCAATTAAAAATAGAAAAGCATGGCTGGGTCGGCCGGCTGCTCTAGATTGACTTCCTTGAAAGAAAAATCTACTCCAAGACATTCAAAACCTATAGCGTCATAGCAGGGAATTCTTTGCTTTTCGTCCAATTATGCTCCGAGCCAACGAATATGTATAGCTCCCCTCCCACCTTCGAATATTCTCTCCTTTTATGTCTTCTCCTGCCATACAGAAAAAGTGTTATCTACTTTTGTCGTTATAAACCTTACAATCTAATCACATTCTCATATTCATCATCGGTCCATTATTTGCCGCATATGAGGTACATGTAAAGGGTGCCATACTTTCAAATCTTTTAACACCAGCAGATGTGGACCATATGCCTCTTCATAGTCTCCATTTGTAAATATTAGATTAAATTTTAATCACCGGCAATGTTGTGATTTTTTTTTTATATTAACAACTATGAATTTATAATACGTATGCGTGATTTGAATTTCAAATTCGAATTCATATTATGTAATACAATATAGATCTGCTAATGTAAAAAAAAAAATTTACACTGATAATCTATAAAAAAAAAACTTGCCCTTGACTATTTCACCTCTTTTTCTTTTTTTTTTTCCCTTTTCTAAGTTTTGGATATAAATAATATAACTTAGTGACATTTTCTTTGTCAGTAGGGAAGTTTCTAGGGGTAAATTTTCTCTCTTTTCTTTTTTTTGAACTTTATATAAAAAAAAAAAGCAAATAACAAAAAGCAAAACTATTGAGAACATCACCTCTTGATTAGTTGAACCACCTAAACAAGAGACATCACCCCAACTACATCAAGATGCACCTATCACCTACACATGAGAACACTATAACCTGAAATGTGTAATGCTAGTTATGCTTACATACCTATTTTATCATGTCGGTATCATGGCTTATATATATTATTATTATTATTTAATTAGTCGCAATTGCTTGACATGATTTACATTATCCTTTTCTTTTAATTCATGACACGTGCGACTACTTGGTTGTTTAATTAAGATTGAGTTTCTACTAGTCACCTATTTATTACCTGTGACAAGGTTTTTTTTTTTTTTCTCTTAATTATTATTTGAAATCAACTCATATTGAATTAATCAAGCATGGTTGATGTTGAATCTAAAAGATATACTGTAGGATAGATATGGTAGAGGGGTATCAATCTCGAGTAGTCTTCTTCTCCTTCATGATTATTTTTATTTTCCTTTTTGTGTAGTAAGTATCTCTTAAGGTTATCTAATAAGAGTTTCTTCTCTTATAAAACTACATAGTGAGAGTTTCTTCTCTTTTAAACTTTTCTAATGAGAATTTTATTCTCCCATGGAGAGATTTTTAGTAAGAGTTTTTAGTTTTTTAATTGCTTTTGTTAGCTTTGAGTTTTATTAAGTTTAGTTATCAGATATGACATTCGGAGTTTGAAGCAGTTAATTAGCATATGTGGCATAGGCGGTTGAAAATACATATCGAGCCTATACTGTTTTATCTTTGAATATATAGGGTAAAAAATAAAAAAGCTCCCTGTGGTAAACCTAATATACAGAAAAATTTCTCGTGATTTCAAAATATACAACACGACACCCCGTACTTTGAACTCAATTGTAAAGGTGACGGAATCCGTTAAACTTAACGGAAATGGAGGAAATGATCAAAATGCCTTGATATAATTAAGCAAAAGACAGTTCAAAAAAATCATTTGTTTTATTCTTTAGATAGAGAGAATTGAGGGTTAAGGGGTAAAACAAGTATATTTGTTAAAAATTAGGTATAATTTTTTTTTAGGTTTCAATAAGTCATTTCCGTTAAGTTTAACGGATTCCGTCACCTTTACAATTTAGTTCAAAGTACAAGGTGTCGTGTTGTATATTTTAAAACCACAGAGGACTTTTTTGTGTATTAAGTTTTTCACAGGGGACTTTTTTATAATTTACCCTTGAATATATCTAAATTTCAAGGCACAATTTTTATTTTTATTTTTTATTAATTTTTAGCATCCATTCTTTCATATTTAACATCTGTTGGTATATGTGGATACCACTAGATGCGAGTGAAGATTTAATAAAATTATAATATTTTATTTAAAGAAAAAGCTCATTACTTCTTAGATAAGTCTACTAAACCTATTTGCTCACGGGTTAGGTACTTAGGTTGACAAAGTAAGGTTCTATTTGATAATTCAATTCAGCACGTAAATTTAATGGATTGAAAGCTTAACATATTTAGATGTATTTGATAATAAAATATGTTACATCTGAATTAATTAAAGGTGCGTTTGATAAAACTAAAATTTGAAATATGAAATCTAAAGTCTGAATCCATTAAATTATTGAATTGTTAAGTATTAAATGTAATACATTTGAGCGTATATCACATTCAGTGATAAGTGAATAACTTGTCATTTATTTTTTAGACCAAGTTTTACCTAGAAAATTCAGTGCCATTTAATTAATTCAGATGTTCAATATTTGATTATCAAACATGTCTGAACATGTTAAGATCTGAATCCATTAAATTTAAATGCTAAATTAGGTTATCAAACAGGACCTAAATACACTGAATTTTCTAACCAAAACTACTTTCAAAAATAAATTATAAACTATTCACTTGTCACTTTATATGATATACACTTATATATATTATATTTAGAATTTGTTTGATAACATAAAAAAAAGTGCTAAAATTGAACTTTTTCAGACATTCAGAAGTTTTGGTTGTTTGATAAATAAAAATTTATCTGCTAAATTTGTTAAGTGGTGCTGAATTTGTGTTTTTTTTTTTTCAGTATAAGAATCATAACTGAATGCTTAATTCTGATAAGAATCAACATATTTACTTCAACTACCTTATTTTATCTACTAAATCTACTCTTGTTTGTTAATTACGTTCAAAATTCTTATCTAATTAAACAACCTGATATTCTCTATTTAAAATCCTTATCTAATTAAACAATCTAATATTCTCTATTCAAAATCCTTATCTAATTATAAATTTTCTATTTAAAATATTAGATGTTATATGAATTATTGGATTGTAATGTTTCTTTTAATGTTTTCCATAATATATTTCATCTTTTATATTAATTTGATTTTAAAATAAATATTATCAGTTTCGTACCTAACAATTTTAAGTTAATTAAATCATACATTTTATTTCTTTTTTGGATGAAAAGATAGAAGAGCAAAATTGTACAATTTAGCTTATTAAGTATTCAGTTATAAATGTTTATCAAAAAGTATAAATAGGTTCAACATTAAGATTCAGACATTCATATATTTCTTTTTAATATTTAAAATTCAGCAAATTACTTGGTATTTAGATTTCAGAATTTAGATTCAGGTTTATCAAACGGAGTCTTAATACTTAATCATTCAATAACTTAATAAATTCAGACTTCGATTTCAAATTCAGTTTTTAGACTTTAATTTTATCAGACACATCTTAAGTCGCTTGTTAAACGTGATTAACCCTATCAAATTCTTTAGTACTAATCTATTTTGCACTCTTGAAATTGTACACTTTCTCACTCTGCATCCTAAACTTTAATTTTGAATACTTTGCACCATAAATTTGTTCTATTTAATTTCAATCAATAACAACTTTAGTAAAATTAATGATATAGAGGACCCAACAAATCAATGATAATATGTTGAAAGTTGTCAAAAGGTGCCACATGTCATGACAAAAATAAAACAATATATTGTTGTTAATTTGTGTCATTTTTTATCTCGTAAATTTTATTAATAATATAAATAATTGGGACCTTATAAATCAATGATAATGTATTAAAAGTAGTCAAAAAAGTTAAGAGATCATAGTTAGAATAAAACAGTATATTGTCATTGATTTTCACCGCTCTTTATCTCATTAATTTTGCAAATGTAGTCATCGATTGGACTTAAATTGGACAAGTTTGAGAGTTTAAGGTGCAAAATATTCAAAACTAGGAGTTTAAAGTGCAAAGTATCTAAAATCAAAATTTTAAGACGCAAAGTGGAAAAATGTACAAGTTTGGGGGTGTATTGTGGAATTAGTCCAATTCTTCATGAAACCAAATGAGTTTTTTGGGCTTTTTTTTTGACAGAATAAATTTTATACCTACTCCTACTCTTACTTTACACTAAGAGGAAGGGGTGGATCCAAGGGGGTCAACTGCTATCGGATTAGATGGATACCTTTGCACCCGCTGATAAATTTTTTCTGAAAATCTTGAAAAAGAATGCAGGCCAAGAGATTTGACCTACACTCAAGGAGAGTCTTATACCTCTCCCTGGTGGCCAACTACTCCAGAGGTAGTTGGTTGAGTTTTTTGGGTATTTGTTTAAAATTTTACTGTAATTTATTATAAAATTTGTAGAAAAACTTTTTGGGGTGAGTAAATTTTTTTCTTTTTTCTTTTCGTTTTCGTTTTCTTTCCTCTCCTCTTCATCTCCCTCACTCACCACTGATCTTATTCCCTCCCTACTGCCGGTTGCCAAAACCTCGACAGATGACCAGCACCGACAATAGATGAAGTTTTTTTTTTAAATATATTTTTTTCTCTCTCTCCTTCTTTTCCTTTCTTTTCACTCCTCTCCCATCCTTCTCCTTCTCCCTCCTCCCCTCTCCTCTCCCTCTCTTCACCACCTTTCCCCTCCCCTTTCGCGTGATCTAGTCACTATGACTAGCGATCTGGTCACACGACTAGATTGTACATGGGAAAGGGAGAGAGGACGAGAGGAGGAGAAGGAGAGAACAAGAGGAAGTGGTAGGGAAGAGGGGATGGGAGGAGGAGAGGGAGGGAGAAAGGAGAAGGAAGGAGGAAAGGGAGAAGAGAAAGAAAGAAAAAAAGAAAATCGGTGCTAACATCAACAGAGGTGTCAGTTGGTATTGATTTGCGGCGAAGGCTGTGGTGGGGGAAGGAAGAAAAAAAAAGGAATGAAAGAAAAAAAATTTTGCGTGTGTTTTTGGTATTTTGAGGTGTAAATTTTAAAAATTTTAGGGAGTTTTTTTTTATATATATTAATGTAGTTAAAATTGTTAAAAAAAAATTGGCAAAATTCATTTGCCAAACAACCCCAAATTACATGCATCTAAATGGTTTAAAAACTCTCTAATTTAACTTTTATTAAACCAACAGTTTAGCACATCAAAATAAAAACAGTCATTGCTCAACAATCAATCACATACAAATTGAAACAAAAGAATCGCACCAAAGATGGTGTCTAAATAGTGAGAAAGAAATAAACCCAACAAATGATACCCTTAATAAACCAAACTTATTGGGTTACCCAATTACCCTTCATAAATAAAACTTATGGGATCACCTGTTGATAGTCCATCATCAAAACTAAACTTAATGAATAATCCATAATCTTATTAATCATTATCATTTATTTATTTAACTCAATTCTCGTGAACATAGATTTTTAGTCTAATAGTTGCCATCCCTATGTAATAATTTTCACCCAATTTGAGTGAACCAACGATAGCAAGAGTTGGCTTATTGATTGAAGTTATCATTCTTTAAGTGTCTGTGAGTAATATCCAACTCTCATCACTTCAGTTTAACTAATTCAAAATCAATATATTCTAACCAAAATGGTAAATTTGATATTTCAACTAACTAATGAGAAAATTCACAAGTCTATGATAATACTACAATACCACCAAGTTAATAGTAAGATTTACCAACCATAGAGCTCTAGCTCAGTGGCCACCACCTGTCTTGGTGGGGTGGGAGGTTAGGGGTTCAACCCTTGCCTCTCACCAAATTGCCTGCCCCTCATGGGCAGCTCGGTTGGTCTCAGCAAACCTCCTTAGGAGCTGGTGTTCAGTGCCTGCAAGGATCCGAGTTTCGTGGTTATCGTGTCCGGACACCCACTCCGTCAGAAAAAAAAAAGAAAAAAAAATAGTAAGATTTACCATTTACCATGTAACCGTACTCAAAGCAGATATTCTCTGCCCTTTTTATGGTTTCACTTATTATCTCGTTTTTTCATTTTGAACCATAAAGTGACCCTTCTATATTTTTTTAAAATAATATTTTTTCCGGAAATTGATAATAATATCAATCTTTATTGGGGTTGATCCAAAGTCAGAAGAAGTAAATGATGGCAATCCAAATTCAATGCACCGCCAGCAGACATACACAACATACATAAGTGTATATCACTTGCATCCCACTTGTCTAGTGAGGTAGAATAGAAGTGTACAAATGGCACTACTAGTCAAGAAAACAACCGGCCGGAGAAGAAAGGCCCATGTCGGCCATCAGTCAAAAGAGGAGGAGAATCTAATTCCCAAAATCCCATTAATTTGCAAGTTTCTTTGAGATAATTTCAGAAACCTCCCCTGAAATTTTTGATAATTTCACTAAGCTCCTAAAGTTTGAAAAATTATACTTACCTCCCTTGATTTAATAGTTTTAGTAACAAAATCTTAAAATGATATTGACTTGGTCAATTTTTTAAATGAATACTCAAAAATGCCCTTGTGTAATGAGTTTTAATTTATTTTTCTATATAATTAAAAGATTATCTAGTATAATTATAAGGAAAATGTGTCAAATTTTTCGTGTCCATATCTACTATTAATAAATAACTATAATAATAATTTTATCATTATGATAGGGTACTTTTGATGGTATTTTATTATGGACTTAGATTTATAAAATAGAAAAGAAAATGTTGAAATAATTTATTTAGAGTTTATGAATTTTTCGGGTAGTGGAATTATCATAATTTGGTAATGATTTTGGGTCCTTTTTTTAGTTATTGTTAATTTTAGTACCAAAAAATAGAAAACAAAAATCAGCAAAAACATTGAATTACATATAAAATTAATTCATCAAAAAAAACACTAGTTCGACGTTTGGTTACAATAGAAACTAGAAGCAATAGTAATAATTCTACAGTTTTATTGGTAAATAATTAAAAAAAAGGAATAAGAAGGAAAAAGAATGAAAAAATAATTTTAAAACTCATTCTAAATATAAACATACCAAATAAGGGAATTTCATTAAAATATTTAAGGGTAAAATTGTTATTTTAAATGACAAGGGAGGTATGTGTAATTTTTTAAATCTCAAGAGAACTCAATAAAATTGTCAGAAACCTTAGGGGAGGTTTCTGAAATTAGGATTTTCTTTTCCTAAAAACAAATCAAAAGATTATTTAAATTTGAAAGTAAATCCTAATATGAAGTGGTTTTCTTAATTAGGATTTTCCTATTCCTGAAGGGACACCGTCAAATTCTCCACTATAAAAGCTCACCACCCCGGCTTTATTAGGAGGACTACCTTTTCTTTCGTTACCTCTTACTGTACAATTATAGCATAGTACGTCTTCCATAGTGCCTGCAGAAAGAAAAAATCTGACAACCAAAGAAACTTCAAGTCTGCAAACATGTTGGTTTACCAGGATCTTCTTTCTGGTACACTTCTTTTCTTAACCTTTTCTGTCTGAAAACTTTGTTGCATGATACAACCTTAGCTGCTTTTTCTTGTAACAGTTCCTATGTTTTGTTTGCTTAAGAGTTTAATTTAATTCTTTTGTACTTTTTTTTTTGGTTGTCTTCTCGCATGAGTTCATACGTGTGAAAACCATGAAAAAGAAAAGAAGAAGAAAAACCCTTTAGATTGTATTGTTGGATGTAAACTTGTTATTTATTTGGTTTCTATAATTGGATACCAATTACGTGTTTAACGTTGGGGCTGATCTACCTGTGTGTTTCTTCGGTTATGTATTTCAATTCAAGGAAGAGAATAGTATCGGTGCAGAGTCTTTACTTCTGTCCTTCGTTGATACCAGAATGATTAGAGTTTACCCTGAAGATTATTTTAGGAGCACAAAACTAAGGAATTCTAGATAACCCTTCAAGGGAAACTTGGTCGGAAAATGATATCAAGCATGTTTAATTTCAATTTAGGAGCAATTGACTTGTTAATTGCCACTATTATTTAAGAAAGCACAAGTGCACTGCCTGTGTTGCTGGGGAATCTTCTAATCTCAGAGCATGTTGAGTTTTATGGTGTACACTAGTTGCCAAATTGTCAGTAAAAGTTTGTTGATACTGATTAATTGGGATCTAAAAATATTTAAAGATGGCTAATTGGTATACCTTTTACATAAGCTTAGCAGTTGCTTCTGTGGCTACCAGATTCATCGTAGCATTCTTGCAGAGTTTCTTGCAATTATGTTTTCCTTCTAATGTAAAGATTGAAACTTTATACTATTTCTCACGGATAGCTTTTTTTAAGCTGTGATTTGTGGCAATCTCTTTCCTGTGTGATCGGGTACTGGTCCTTTTTTAGCTGTCAACTGCATCAACTCCTCCTTTTAGTCTTTATTTATTGCTTCAAGAAAGTAATACTATGATATTTTTTATTATTTCCAGGCGATGAGCTTCTATCCGACTCATTCCCCTATAAGGAAATTGAGAATGGAATGCTGTGGGAAGTAGAAGGGAAGGTAAAGGCTTTCGTCCCTTTTTTTTTATTTCAACTATTTTTTGTTTTGTAGAATTGTTCTGTATCAGGAGGGAAAGAGACATTTTAGGCCATGCTTCACATATTAGCATGAAAAATTTATTTGTGACAAGTCAAATTTGACATCAATTATTGGAATGTTCAATCAGTGGGTCGTTCAAGGTGCTGTGGAGGTGAATATTGGGGCCAATCCTTCTGCTGAAGGTGGAGAAGAAGATGAAGGAGTTGACGACCAAGCAGTCAAGGTTGTCGATATTGTTGATACTTTCAGACTTCAGGTTGGTATACTTTTGCTGCAAAACTACTCCAAATTGGACCTCCTCTTTTATTCTTTCTTGTTATTCAATAAAGAGCATCTTGCCTCTTTGTAGGAGCAACCCCCTTTCGACAAAAAGCAGTTTGTTGCATACATCAAGAAATATATCAAGAATTTAAGTCCAAAGTTGGAGCCTGAGAAGTTGGATGCCTTCAAAAAGAACATTGAAGGAGCAACTAAATACCTCCTGTCAAAGCTGAGCGACCTTCAGTTGTAAGTCCACTCGATCTTTTCCCTGTCTCTGTGTCGACCCTATTTGATGAAACAGGATTCTTTCTCTACTTCCGCATTTGAAATTTTTGGATGAAAACATTCATTGATTGTCTGAATCTTTTTATGTGTTCTGCAGCTTTGTTGGTGAGAGCATGCATGATGAGGGCTCAATCGTGTTTGCATACTACAAAGAAGGTGCCACCGATCCAACTTTTCTTTACCTTGCACCTGGGCTGAAGGAGGTCAAATGCTAGAAATAAAGCGTGCAATAATCAGGAAGCTGTTTTGTGTAGTGGTCTTTATTAAGTTCAAGTTGTGCTAGTATTTGGCAGTAGAACACGCCTTGCCTTGGCGTTTTAAATTTTGATAGCTACATTTTCTTACATGCTTATATGTTTTAACAGAGGATTTTGAGAATAATATGAGTTCCCTAATGACTTTGCCAACAACTTACATCAGTGTAGTTTTGAGTTGTTATTTTTGGTTCATTGAGTTGCATGAAGTGGATGCCTTCTCAGATTAGTATCCTGCATAAACCAAGCTTGGGCATTGTTCCCCTGTATGCAAAATCAAAACTTTTCCTCATGCCATGTTCAGGTGGCAATCAAGAAGAAACAGAAGTAGGTGCTATGCCAAGTAACCATAAAAACCATCTATCACACAATTTCGTTTCTTCTTAAAGACTTGCTCTGGAATTAATCCATAAGACACAGCAACGTGGTAAACGTTGCATGTCAACATGGGACTTTGACATTTCAGTAGCTGCTGCTAATCAGAGCAGCAATCCGTTGCTGCCATGCCCATTACAGCAGATTATGCGGAACCAGTATACCTCCAGCAATAACGACACGTAAGTCTGCTTCATGATAGCACCTACTCACATTCGTTCCTCAGCGGCAATTTGAATTTCACAGTAATTGTGCGACGCTGGTAGCACCCGCTTCCTATCTTTTGCTAGTAAACAGTAATTATAGAAAAGAGTGCATCTACATGATCATATGAAACTGACGAAAAAGATAAAAAGAGGAACTAAGCAATTTGGTAGATCTAAGTACACTGTCTTCACGCTAGTTGCTAAAACATCCTACAGTGCACATTCACAACCAAAGAAAGTCCAACCCAGTAATGCGTCGAACAATATTAAAAGCCGGGTTCAAAATCTTGGAGGGACAAGCAAAGAAGTTACACCAGCGACCCAAATATTCCACTGCGTTGTGCATTCAAATACATACAAATCAAAATGTCAACCAGTACGGCTTAGTGTTGGTACAAGAAAAAGATCTACCGCCTGAAACTTGTTTTCCTGATTTAGTTTTAGAACACTCTTTTCTTTCCTCCACTTTTCTCTCTCTTTTGATTTTCCCAAGGGAAAAAAATATGAGTGTGGGTACGAGAATGGCAGCACAGCCAAGTAAATGGAGTTATGACGTGAGCCTACGTTTGCCGTCCACAATGCTTGAAATCACCGAACCCACATGATCTCTATGCATAGTAATTTAAGCTGGCTTTCTTCTTTGCTTGAACTTGGATGATACCTTCATTAAAGTCTTCATGGTTCACCTGGAAAAAGAAAAGAGTTGTTTTAAAAAATGAGCTCAGATGTCTGAAACCCCCTCCATGAAAAAACATTCCAACTTCCATGTGCAGCTTCTTAATCAATTTCTCATATTAATCCCAGCAGAATACGTAATCCCCAAAATATTCTTAAAAAACAAGGACGACTATTTTGAATCCCCATCTTCTACCCCTATCCCTGCTTTTGGTATCTAAATGTGCAAATAACTTTCACAAATTGTGTCTAACCAAGACGTCGGGAACAGGAAAAAAAAAATATTAAGAAAAAAACAATGCGGAGAGAGAGACAGACATCAGTGGCATCGCGCCGCAGTGCTAGCATGCCTGCTTCTACGCAGACGGCTTTCAGTTGTGCCCCATTGAAATCATCTGTTGAACGAGCCAGCTCCTCAAAGTTCACATCAGGGTGAACATTCATCTTTCTGGAGTGTATCTGCAATACCACCACATCAAGATAAAATGATTAAAAATGATAAGTAAACCCCAGAAAGGTATGGACAATACTAAAGCATGATGATTAAGCAGCAAGAAAAGGATAATCTAAGTTAAGAGATGTACCTGCAAGATCCGAGCCCTGGCCTCCTCAGACGGATGGGGGAACTCGATTTTGCGATCAAGTCGACCAGATCTCATCAAGGCAGGGTCTAGAATGTCAGCTCGATTTGTCGCCGCTATCACCTGCAGATGTTTTACCAAAGCAAAAGAAAAATAAGAACAACCTAACCAAGATACACAAGCACAAAACTGTCAGAAACTAGACATAATTTCATAGAAGCCCACTAAGTAACATAAATGACTAAAATCTAATATCATTGCAAAAAGCACCAAAATAGCACTACACTAGGAAGAACATCTACTGCGTGTGTGTCAAAACCTATCCCAAGTTAACCGCAAAAATCATATGCCAACAAAACGAGAACAAGGAAAAGGGGTGTGAAAAAAAATAAAAAAAGAAACCTTTATCCGATCATCGCTGCTAAAACCATCAAGCTGATTAAGCAGTTCTAACATAGTTCTCTGGACCTCCCTATCCCCACTGACTTCACTGCAAAATGAAAGTATAACTTGATCAGAGAAGGATGGACACCTGCCACAATCTGTATAGGGCTATGCAATGCTTTACTCTTTTTTTCTTTCCAATTTTTAATAAATTACGTCTTATAAACCATGAGAATCCATTAAGCACAAAAAACCCCAGGCTGAATAAAATCAAGCAGTACCCCAAGCGATTTGCTTACCTATCAAAACGCTTTGTACCAATGGCATCAATCTCATCAATAAAGATTATACAAGGAGATTTTTCCTTTGCAAGCTGGAAAGCATCACGGACAAGCTTTGCTCCATCTCCAATGAACATCTGCATCAAAGTATATTTAGTTATATTATATACAAATTGCCTGTCAACTTTATTAAAGAACACCAAATTACAGCGCTCATGCACCACATTGCAGAATCATTTGTCACCTGGAAAACTAAGCTAACCACAACCCTCTCTTTTAAGAATAAATTAAATCTCATATTAAGAATATGGATAGAAGGGAAAAGTTAAAACCATCTAGCAACAAAAGCACCAAAGAGAAATCTGAATACTTCCTCCAAAAAGGCCTAAAATTTAAAGATTAGGCAAATTATTGAATTCTTATGGTGCTCCAAAATCCATGATAAGGTGCAGCAATTAAGCCTCTGTTTTGATTAGTGAAAACACTAGTAATTCTTCAAAAATAAAGATGAGACTTCTATTTGCCCCTTAAAAGTCAAATTTGTAACTAGTTCTCTGGCATTCGCTAATGCTCATTAACCGAAAAAAAAATTTGAAAAAAAGGCACGTTGAATGGAAAGAGTATCCTAAGTTTGAAAGCAAAAAGATAATTTTTGCTAGAAACTCCAAGCAGAGCATCCAACCTAAACTCCTACTAGCAGACAAACGAGTGAATATGTGACATGCTTCATTAGAAATTACACCATAGAGTATCCCAGAAGAAACCACAGGAAGTTCCAATAAACAGACTTAGAAGAGACCAAAAATGACAATTAGAGGACCACTTGACAAATTATCCAGGATATCTATGGGGATCATAATCACCTGTACAAGCTGGGGTCCAGCCAGCTTAAGGAAAGTAGCATTTGTTTGGGCAGCACATGCACGAGCCATTAATGTCTTCCCTGTTCCAGGAGGTCCGTACAAAAGGACCCCTTTTGGTGGACGAATTCCCAACTTCTGAAACCGTTCTTTGTGGGTCATAGGCAAAACAATGGCTTCAACAAGTTCTTGGATCTATGACAATGAACACAATTCCATAAGCATGGCCAACTAAATAAGTAAATCCAAGAATGCCACAACAGAAAGCATTCCAAAAGTAAGAACTTTACCTGTTTCTCCAGACCACCAATGTCATTATAATCTTCAGTTGGTTTTTCATCAACTTCCATCGCCTTGACTCGAGAATCATACTCAGACGGTAGTGTGTCCAAGATCAAGTAACTATCTTTATTTACTCCAACCAAATCCCCAGGCTTTAATTTATCAGGGTCAACAAGGCCAACAACAGGAAGGAAAATTGTCTACAATCAAAATACAAAATGTTTAGAAAAACCAAAAAATGTATGGACTTTATGATGAACTAGACATGATTCTAGAAGCGTGAGCTCATAAACAATCATTAAAGCTTTCTATAAGGCAACTTACTTGGCGAGTGGAAGTTTTCAATACAACACATTTGCCCTTCCTTTGAGAGTCAAGGTCAATATTTGCACCATCTTCCTCAGCCTCTTCCTCTGGGTTCATTTCCAAAATCTGAAAAGTGCAAAGTCATATTAGCTAATATAGCAATCACCAGAAAAATAAATAACATACATTATATGATATGCTGACCCCAAAGGAGGCTTTTGATGAGAACATGGAATCACATGATGAAAAATAAATCCTTTGAAAAACACCTGCTCCTTCACCTAGAACCTCAGCATGGACTCTCCAGCAAAAGTATAATGGAAGATAACTGCCAGAGAAATTGAAACACAACAAAATCCAGAACGAATTTGACTTATGGTCCTAATTTTGTTTTCCCCACCCAAGTCAAATGAAACCAAATGCATTCACTGAGGGGGGGTAAAAATAGAGAACAAGGCTCAAGCCAAAACGTTTCAAGTTAAAGAAAAGCAAGAAGTAACTAAAAAAGCAATAATGCATACAATTAAAGGGCCCTCCACATCAAAAGCGCCAGTAATAGGTGTGTAGGCTGATGCTGATTCCACCAACAACCCAAAACTTTAAGCTAATGGAAGACGATTAAAAGATTTTGGATACAGAAAAATAGTTATAAATCTCACAGTAAATTTTAAGCGGTACTAAATTCTTCTCCTATCTTCTTTCTCCTCTGAATGTCTCAGGGAAAATCTGGATAAAGTTTAGGTTTTCTTTTATCAAATTAGCATCCTGAACCACAGAAACCTTCACACAATTAGCGTTCTCTTTTAATTTTATTTATCCCAATAAGTTTCAGAAGTTCAAAATGAAAAAACCATGGTCAAAAGCATGAACGATGGAAATGCCCATCAAATAAACTTATACGCAAAGTTTCTCTCAACATGCACAAAAACATAAAAAAAAAACTTTCCTTTTGGTCTAAAATTATAAGTGAAATTTACAGCATAAAAGGTCAGAAACGAAACATTGAAACTAAAATACCCTAAAAGTAAAAATCACCTCTACTATATTGCCGACCAAGTAAGGAAGCTGCTTATTGAGCTTAATTTTCTCTTGATTCTCCTTAATCTTCTCCTTGAAGGAATCCAATTCTAGATTCGTTCTCTGCAACTCTTCCTGAATTTCACCAAAATTGCACCATCAACATCAATAATTTAATTTTATCATTTTCCCCAAAAAAATCAACTTCTCATAGCAAACAAACGAAGTCCAAAATCATATTACTAATAATTTATGCAAAAAAAAAACCTTGAGGATCCGAATCTCGTTATCGAGAAGGCGAGAAGCCCTAACAATGTCGTCAGTGGACATGGAGTTGAGCTGGTCGTCTTCGAAGTTGCTGTCTTCTACCATCGGCGCCGCCATAATGTTCTCCGATCAATTCACCGTCCCCAGATTGTGTGTGTGTCTCTCGTGTGTGTTGTGTGTGAGAGAGAAAGGGATCTGTTCTGAGAGAGTAAAGAGACTTGTGAGCTCCGACTTTTCACGAGAATAAATGAGAAAAACTTCTTCTTCAAGAAAATGAAAGGGGAGATAGAAGCTTTTTCCCGAGGATTAATGGAGATATTGGATTCCGAGCCCATAATGAAGATATAGATTCAGGAACCGTAACAGTTAACGGAGTTTTTGTCTAGACTAGCCCATTTGGGAATTGGTTGCCTATACAGTTAACTGAGTTTTTGTCTAGACTAGCCCATTTGGGAATTGGTTGCCTATAAAAGGTGAATAGAACGCTTTTTGACCCTTTTTTTTTTTTTGGTTTGTGTAACCTATAGAAAACTCGTTAAAATATATCTCAGGTATTAAATTTTTTAAAGATGAAATTAATTATGAAAAGTGTTTAAATGTACGGGAGATTAATAATTATTAGTATATATATATATATATATACATAATAATTTAGGTGAAATCTATGTGTGTTAACGAGTGCTCAATAGATACCTATTAGGAAAATCCCAACCTTTGTTTTTTATTTTAAAGTATACAATAGTTTAGGAGGACCAATGTAGCACGCTTGAATTATATTTTTTTTAGAATTGTTAAAATAAATGAGCTACTTTTAATCAAAGCAATTCAAAAAGAAAAAAAAAAGGCGATGCACGGAAATGACCACATAGCACAACAAACAAAAAATTGTAAAAGAGACCTAATTGAAATAAGGAAAGATATTCATTTACCTCAAAATAGTACGTTGCGCACTCTTTTTGTGTATTTAGCTTATTATACATGTTTGTCATTTGACTTGAAATAATTCAAATTGTATGCAAACTATAAATAAGCTAGAGATATAAAATAGAATGCAATCACAGGATATTAGTTGTATCTATAAGTAAGATAATAGTTTTCTTGGAAAAATATAGCGATTGCTATTTTTTTGGAAAAATAGGTCGCTGGGATTGCTATTTTTTGGATTTTCTGTAGAAAAATATACTGTAATAATTTAATGTATGTGAGATAAAAAGATGATTGAAAAATATGATCACGGAAAATATAAACATTTTTCTTTGAAAAACTTCAATCCAAACAAGGAAGCTCCGTTTTACTCTTTGTTCTCCCTAATCTAAATCTGATAGCCTGGCATTACCTTGCACCTATTTGAAAATTTAGGAACATTGAAGACAAAGTCAGATATTGTGATAGCTTTTAGTAATTTCTTTTTAAGGTAATATATACAATCAAGTTTTTTCTCTGTCTTCTTCTTCTTTCTCTTGTTTCCCCCCTACGCAAAACAAGTCAACAAAAATGAAAAACGTTTATTTGCCAAATTCATATACTTTTGGCGAATAAAAGATACCAATCAGTTTTGCAGTGGACGTTCTTGCACACTTTGCTTCCTATATGATAATGTAATTTTGTCCTACCACAATTAATGGGAAAAAAAACTGATAAGAGCCCAACATGTTCTTGAAGACAATATTATATGGATTCCTCATTCCTATGAAATTAATTTTTGGTTGGAACTCTGTTTTTTTTTTTTTTAGTGTAAATTCCTTAATGTCTAGTGACTGCATTGGACCCCAGCTAATTCGAGTGAGCATCTTAAGCCCCATTTTTCTGATTTGGAGACCTACTGAAAATGTTGAGTTCAGTAACAAATCAGCTTATAAAACCTTACACAGGTAGCAGAAGGTATCAGTTATGATGAAATATGGTGCTATAATTAACAAAGCTAGAAAAGGCCTGAAATGCATCAAGCACAGAAACTTAAAGCTTCCAGTAAATTCCCAACCGGTGGAAAATGCCAGCAACAATAGCCCAGAACAGTATCTCTGCGAAGATGACATAAAGTAGAATCCCTACTTTTGTTGAATGCCAAACGTCAATGAATATGTGCTTCTGAATCCAATGTACCTATAGAGAATGTTTTGACAGTCAGACACTCATCAAGTATTGCAATTATTGAGCAGTGAAAAATAAACATATTAAGGCTGAATATTTGGCAGCTAAAAGGAGTGGAATACCAGTGTGTTATGAGGGT
Source organism: Coffea arabica (assembly GCF_036785885.1). Lineage (NCBI taxonomy): Eukaryota > Viridiplantae > Streptophyta > Magnoliopsida > Gentianales > Rubiaceae > Coffea > Coffea arabica. The sequence continues at coordinate 71,114,809 of NC_092313.1, read as the reverse complement.
TGTCGTAATACCACCCGTTAATGAATCCTGCGAAAATGTCTGCAGCTGCCATGACATATACAAGCATGGCGTTCATACCAATCCATTCAAGTGGCAGAAACAGATACCTCAATTTCCAAATGTCAACCTGGAATGGAGTGAGAAATACTTGATTAGATCAAGATTGAGTAAGCAAAAGTATGAGTTTGCTCATTTCAGATACCCCCAATGATATACTATTCATTATTAAGTTAGTATCCACGAGGGCTCGAAGATTCATCTATGCAGATAATAAGGGCACATGGAATTTGTGTCATTGTATGCCTTTAGGAAGCTTTGATATTTACCAGTTTCTGTTTTGATTTGTGCAAGAGAATGGCGCTAGACCCAAAACTTTGAAATTTTCTTTTGCTTCATTTGATTGTCCATTGCATGTAAAGATGGCCTCCTTTGTTACCTGAAGCCTGCTCTAATTATCTTGTTTGAAATGATAATTTCTCTTGCAAACTTGACAGTGTGTTCACTGGTGGCATGGTAATCATTTTTTTCCATGTTTCTGCAATTCTCATCTAAGTTCAGTTTAAGAGTATGTCTATCTAGCACAGGAAGTCAGACTCATTTTATACTGAGTGCAACCAATGCCTATGCTTGAAAACATAAAATTTCGGTACTTAATTTAATGGATTCAAATCTTAACATATACAGACTGTTTGATAATCAAAAATTGAACATCTAAATTAATTAAGTGGCACTAAATTCCTAGGCAAAACTTGCTCTCAAAATTAAGTGATAAGCTATTCACTTATCACTGAATATGATATGCACTCAAATCTAATAGATTTAATACTTAACAATTCAATAATTTAATAGATTCAGACTTCAGATTTCAGACTTCAGACTTCAGTTTTATCAAACGCACCCTTAGCTGTTGAGGTACAAGTCTCAAACAAGACATGTAGTTTCAGTAAAGTATGTCATTTGAAATGCCAAGGGCATTTTAGGGTCAGCACTAGAGGAAGATAAACTCATTATGTGCCAAGTCAAACCAGGCAGGTGCACAATCAAGAAAGCATAGTTTTGTAGCTTTCACTAAGGAACCAGTGTGACTAGAATGTATGCAGGCCAGAAGATTATTCTGCGAGTAGCATACCAGGACATAGAATGCTGAGAACACTAGAGCTGCTGCTCCTGCCGTTACACAAACATAGCTGAGAGTATACAGTTGCTTATTTAAGGGAATAGCTGCATCCAACCAAATCAGTGAGTAAATTGATGTATATGACCAGACGAGCGAGAGATGTAATTTTTTCATCTCATGCTCTACAGATGCTGCCTAATGTCAAATAAAACCAAGTCCGAGGATTTGAAATACGATTTGCTGCCTGATTTGCTCATAGGGAAACAGAGAATAGTAGAGCTCACCATGTGTAAAATGAAGAGTAATTCCAAAAATCAAAAGAGCTGAACCCATGACAGTCCAGTGCCAAAGTCTGGATGAGTGATCCTGAAATTCAGGAACTAAGGACTTTTAGTGACATTCAGTGAATAACAGTTGTCCCAAACATAAGATATATATATATATATCTATCAAACCTTCATATGTATAAGAACATGTCCAAAATGAACTCCAATGATTGTAGAGAGGATTGCAGAAATTGAGCTGCAGTCAAAAGACTTTTGTTTAGAATTTCCAAACTGTATCCTGAACATAGATAATAAAAAGAAAGAGGCGCATTGAGCATCATCTATTTTGGCTTAGCTATACATTTAGTTAGCTGTTGGAACATGTTAACTAGGACCAGGCTAATATTTCAACTAAAACTAGTGCCAGTTCTCAAATTGAAATGAACTAATGATACATACCTCAGAATTCCTTCTGGTTCAAAAGGTGCTACGCACCATGCTGGAGCATCATCCCGAAAAGGTCCCTCATGAGGAGAACTGTAAGTGCAAGCCTGCAGGACAGAATTCCCATGAAAAGTTTCCGAGGGCCGTAAAGCAGAAGCAAACAATGTACGTAGTGATTGATAAGAACTTTTGCATTCAAAAACAGCCCTGCAGACCTTGGATCTCTTCCAAGCTGGATGTTGATACATGTGATTAATACCAAGCACTTTTCTGTCAACATAACCCACTGCATTACAAGGAGGATCCAATTTTCCTCTGACATTGCAGGTTACCTGCACAATCAACCAATTAGAATGCATATACAAGTACCAAAGCATCTTTACCTATTCGACTGAAGGTGCTCAGAGAGAAAGAAGCGAGTGGGAAACAAACACCACTTGACAACCACAAGAATGATTAAGAAGCACATTGATCTTTGTTGAGAAATGCAACAATTACACTTGCATGATATGCTTAGATTGCATTGAATGAATGAATTATGTTCATCTTGTGAAGTATTATAATTAGGGGATATGAAGCTGGTCATAGACAATTCAGATTTTCTTAAATGTCCTTAGAATGAATGGCCAACATCGACTAAGTAGCTAAAGCTTATTTTTCCCTGCTTCTGAATCTCCAGCAAAAGTAAACATAACATCAATGACATCTACAACTGTAAAACAGTGCATCCCGGTAACTGTATTCTTTATATGGCAGAAGCAAAGAACATACAGTTAACATCTTGCCCAAAAGTGTGCTATCTTCATTGTGGACGATGAAGTGCCAATCAGGAACACGAGTTCCGTATAACACAGCCAGGTAAATAATTAAAACAGATGCTCCTAACACCCTGAAGAATATACCAGAATCAGAATACTTTACAATATGATTGATTGTACAAGATCAGAAGAAGAGTGGAGTACAAACCAATGCCAAATATACATCTTGAATATAGAGAACCATTGATGTGAAAGATCCTTAACTTGAGCATTTCTTGTTGAGATTTCAAACAATGCCACTACCAGATAAGCAAGAGCAATTCTCTAGAAATGCAAACCAAAATTGGCTCAGTGTACAGTTTGTTGAACTAAGAAAAAAACTTGTCAACTTCAACAAATAAGAAAAATGTAATTTGGGTCACCTGGAGAATGCCACACCATCTTATTCTTTTCATATCGACACCATATGTAAGTTTATCTGGTGCATGAGAGTAACCACCTTCAAATGTTAAAAGGGGTGAGTCAGTATATGGCCAACTATTGAAAGATTACCACCTTGAAGGAAACCTTAATCCATTGAAAGTATGGCTGCCATATCACCCTTGAAACTCAAATGCTTTTTACACAATTCCAAATCATGTGAGTATCTTCTTGCAAAGTCATTGTCTTAGCAACATAAATACGTTAAATTTTGACAAAGCCACCCCCTGCAATCTTCCAGTATCAACTCGGTTCACACACGCACACACACACACATATATGTATATATATACATATATACATATATACATATCTTAGTGGGACTCAAAAGGGGGTCAGGCTACAAATATCTATAATAGCATATAAATAAGTTTCGTAGAGTTCAATACTTTTTGGCCACCATTAACCACAAAAGGCCAATAAAAGAAAGCTATAATCCTTTTGCAAGAATTACTTATTGAATATTGATTCTGAAATGAACTCGAGTTTCTACCACTTAAATTTAAGTGCTACTATATTACTAAATGACATGGTCCCCAACAAAGCAGTACACATCCATTAAATGGGAAGAAAACAGTAAAACAAACCTTGTAAAAGAAGACCCCAGAAGAGAAGTTTGATAGTTCTCCAAATTACCTTTCTAATAGCCATTAACCTTTTTGGTATTCTCTACAGATGAAACAGTAGAACTAATCAGAAAGCAATGCAATATTGGTCTCAGCCAAGCATACATTCTATCAAAGGCAGAAAATCAACCTTGAGAGCAAGTGCAATTGCCACTCCAACAATAAATAGAAAAAATGGCATCACAAAATCAGCAAGATTGCAACCATTCCATGGTGCATGCCCAATTACCGGCCATTCTCCTCCAGCATCATCAACCAGTACCATCAACTGTCCACAGGTATTTGCACTTAGAAACTCTTATACAGTCACAACAGTCATAAAGAAGGAATTCCACTGCAGATACTAGTAAGGTTACCATAGTTCTGATATTGCGTTTTTGAAAATATCAACCATCTGTAACTTATGAATAGTTGGTTTATAGGAGTGGAATGCACTGTCAACTACAGATTCAATACTGAACTCAGAGGCAAATTTGTAATTTCATTTTAGCACTCAAATTAGGCAACTTGTCAAAGTAATTCCTATTGTACGTAATTCTTATTAGAATAGAATTACCACTTTATTTATATTTTATCATATGCTCATATTTTTTCAGCTCATACCTTTCCTTCAATAAATAAGAAAACCCAACGGTTCCAAGTTCAGCAGCTGCTTATAAAGGAATAGAATTTGTTTTGTATGCTCATGAAGCACCATAAGAAAACACTTGTTAATGCACCTAAGATTTTCCTGAAAATTATTAATCCTAAAAGCTTCCCAGTAGAGTTTCGAAAACTTTCCAGTGAGGAAGCAAAAGTATTCAACAACCAGATAAAAGAAGTTCCTTCACAACTCTGATTTTTTCTAGCAACTCTGATAACAAAATATCAAGGTTTCAGATACCTTTAGCATACATAAAGAATACAGTATCCGAATTCAATAGTTAGAGAGAAAAGGGATTATGGAAAAAATATGCACCGCAACAGTGAGGCCTCTGAAAATATCCAAGGAAGCCACTCGTTTAGTCTTTGTCTTGTTCTGAGGCTTCTCTTCAACTTCTTTTACTTCTTCTCCCTTGTCTTGCAGTGCTTGAGGAGCTTCTATGGTGACATGGTGCTGTTCTTGAGTCATACCTTCTTTGGTGTCTGCCATTTGAAGCCAATTTACAGAAAACCAAAGTTCTATTTACTGTATTTCAACTCTACTAGTCTACTACCACCAAAAGAGAAGAAGATATGAAAGATAGAGATTCAGTTAATCCTAATGCTAATGCTAGTAGCCAACACAAGATGTGAATAATACTTCACAATGAGGTGGTACCATGAAAACAGTTTGGCTGCTTTGGCTGTTTTCCAGCATTATGAAATTGACTAATACAACCATTTGTTTCATGAATCATTTGATTGGGTTAGTATTCAGTACTATAATGTGGCATTTCAGTCCTAATAAAAAATGCCATTCAAGAGTGCCCTCAAGTATTTCCTTAAAAAAAAAGAAAAAAGAGTGTCCTTATCTATTGAAGTAATCATAACTAGTTTCACAACTAAGTTCCAAGTAAGCGTGCAAGAACAACAAATGAAGTACACAACTTACACTACAAAATACTAAGAAAGTTTTTCTTGCTTTAGTTTACTTTCTGTTTCAAGATCCCTCTTCTCAATTCCAAGAAAATGCTTCTTCTTTATAGTTTATCCTCTTTTTTTTCTTTCTTTTTTTCTTTCTCTATTTTTTTCTTTGTTTGTTTCCATTTACACTTCAGAGATGAAGCACTGAGTTTAATAGATTAATAAAGTACCAGAAAAACTGATCCATAAAATGATTAGTTATTACCAGATTGATCCATCACAAGTAGATAATTGTCAAATTTGAATGCTATTTTGTTCTTTTACTTGGAGAAAATGGAATCTGGACCCACTGAAAGTAAAATAAACTAGCCCTTTTTTCGGAATTTATTTCTTTATCAATCAGCAAAATTTACACTATTTTTACGTTAATTTATACTAGAAGATCGATCCCTCAAATGCAGCAGAGGGTTACTGGGAAAGAAATTCACTTCTATCCTAGAGAGATGCCATCAAGAAATGCATTCTATAGTTGCCTTGTGGTTGATGACTAGGGTTACGTACGAATCGAGCCGTTCACAAACCAATTACGAATTAATTGTGGACAGTTTGAATCAAAACTCGACTCGAACTTGATCAACACCAAACTTGAGTCGAGCTCGAGTTCAAATTCAAATTCAAAAATACTCAACTCGTTAGCTCGCGAGCCGGTTCGACTTTATATATATGTATTTTTATTTTTATTTTAATAGTGAAATTACATATATATTCCTAATATTTTATTATTTATTAAAAATTTATTATTTTATTTATTTTTAAAAAGTAAATAATTATTTTTTTTAAACTCAAGCTCGAGCTTAATTCGACTTGAATTCGAGGTGGAGTTCGAAGCCGAACTTTATATTGAGAGTTCGAACTCGAGTTTGGTAAATTTAATTTGAGACTCGACTAGATTATATCAAAATTCGAATCGACTCGACTCAATTTACTGCCCTAGCAACTACCTAGTTGATTTGCTAGCCTACTTCTTCGGGATTTAAACTTTGAAAGGAGGGCTTTGTTTATTAGTATCCAGATACGTTCAGCAACCATATTGTGACTTTTTTTCAACATTCTGACGCTGGAAGATCACCAACACAATCGCATTACATAGGAAATTCTTTCACGTCACCACTATTGGTTGTTGCGAGTTATAATACATCTTTATACATCAAGAAACCACTAATAATTGACAATACACCTCCTTTTCAATTGATCAAATACAATAAGAAAATCCAATTATTTTATGTTGAGCTGCTTGCATTATTTTATTAACAACACTCTTTAGCACCATCGAAAATTGGATGTGGACATTCCAATTTTTTTACAGTATTTTGTTTAATCATTGAAGTTAGGAAAACACTTCCTGTTGCACCTCAAATCTGTCCTGGAAAGTATAATTGATTCGCAAATCTTTCGAGTTGACTCATGGGAACTCGTTGATTGCTGAGGAAGTAAACATTACAAGACGGTACCTATAACGTACAAGACAAGTAAAAATTGAAGAGTGACGAGGAAATATACTCCAACAGTGAGGCCTCTGAAATTGTCCGCTCTGGAATTTTTAGAATGCACGATAAGAGATTTGATTCTTTGACCTCTACTCAAATAGAGTCTTAAAATTTTTTTGATGGCTAGCTACTCTAGGAGTAATTGATTGACTGCTTTCTTCTTCAATATCTGCCATTGAAAGTTCTTCAAACGTTGATACGCTGTGTACTGTTATTTATTACTACTATAGGGACTATAACAAGAGAAACATATAACTCTCGAACATTTTTACACGTATCTTTTATAGTTATATGCTTATTGTTCAAATATGCAATTTGCTTGCAATGAAGTGGATTCACAAGCATGTTTTTTTGCACAAAGAAAAAAATCATAAATTTCTACGTCTTCTGTGAACAAAATTTTTAATTACTTTTTTATCTCACATACATCAAATCACTGCAGGACATTTTTCTACAAAATATTCAAAAAATGGCAATCCAAAATTTTCTAAATTCGGCGGCATTTTTTCAAGCATCTCCACCCAATAATGAAAAAAAAACATGTTATTGCAAAATTCTCGTTATTTAGCTTTTTTTTTTTTTAAGCTATCGCTATTTGAGAATTTACAAAAAGTTGCAACGACAAACAATAACAGATTGATTGCAACTTTGCAAGTGGACATTTGTCGGATTCGACTGCTAACCTGGACAAATTGGAATCTGGACCCGCTATTACTAAAAGAGACTAACCTACTTGCTTGAGCAGCTCGAAAGAGGAGTTTGTTTTATTTGGATATGCCCATTTAGGTTGCTGCTCAACGAGATGATTTTGGGATGATGTTTTCACTTTTCAATCGGCTCTCAATTGGTATAATACTTGTGCGGGCAGGGATCGGCCCTTCCTAAGCCGGTGCAAACGCCGTGGCAACATTCCCTCATTGTAAATCTGATGCTTAAGTTAGCAATCCAAATAGAATGTAAGGGGTTCGGCAGTGAACAAATAGCAAGTTTTAGACTTATTCAGTTACCTTCAAACGATGGAATGGAAGTATTTATAGGAGGAAAGATGATAAGGTTCATTGGTATCTGAACCCCCTAACGCGAGCCGACCTATCCTTATAGGGCGACGGATGTCAAATAGGCCTGCAAAAAATCACGTCGAGTGATTTTTATCTCGTCAATTTTATAACGTCACATCCAGACTATGGAGAGATTTGACTTTTCGAATTGCAAAAAAGAGAAAGAGTTGGAGGAGAAACTCCTTGACATCCTAGAGTCGAGGAGGGTTTTTCGAGATCCCCCAATATATACTAGAATACCGCCGGTTTGGTTAGAGGGTTTAGGAAATAGAGAATGAATATGACCATTAATGATTGTGTTTGATATTATTTGGTACTCTTCAATGACAATGGAAGTCCAAAAAGTCTCTTCAATCATCATTTTAGAGTAAATTGGGCACTTTGCTTGATTACCACCAAATCACAACAAAAATAGAAAAAGAAATCCTTCAACTTGTTTGCACGACTGTCTCTCCACCCACGCTTCCCAGCTCCATCTCCATCCTTGCCACCCATCTCTCCCTTATTCTACATCAAGGCCTACACTCTTTGCTATCCCATCGGCCCTCCTCCAAAACCCTTAAAAATTTTTTTCCCTTTTTGGTGGTTGATGACTGTATCCATATAGGATAGTTGAGGTTTTTCTGATTTTTTTTTTGGGCTGACTTGGGTGCTTATGATGAATTGATTCTTTGACTAGCACTTGGTGGTGGGCTTCTAGCTTTATACAAATCCAAAGCAGAGTACTTTGTTCAAATTCAATTGAATTTTTGCTTTTTCATGCAAAATGGATTTGAAGAGTTTGAGATGAAACTTTGATGTTTTGGGGACAATTGGTTCGTAGGGCTGGATATTGGGGCGGTTTTGCAGCTAGGATCTGCCATTTTAGGAAACAAGGAAAAAAAAAAGAAGAAGAAATTATTTGTTGTAATTCAAAAAAATATCCAATCGATTCCCATTTCAGCCTGCTACCAAACAAGTGAAAAGGATTCGCCAGAACCTATTACCATCGAGGATCTTTTTATACTCAGTGCCATTGCCATTCCCGAGTCCAAACCAAACCAAACCGCTTCGAATCCTCTGTCTCCAAAGTAGCCTCTGCCCCCTCTATCCCTTATTTGTACAGCTACCACGTGTCTTTAGCCTTTTATTAACCCAAACTCAAATAAAATTACAAGTTTACTCAAAATCAATTAAAATAGATAACTCAACACTTTATTTTATTTTCTTTTTAACAAAAAAGAGTCTTGTTGATCATAAACATAGAAATCAACTAAAACTCTTCTTTATTTTTTACTCCAAATAATCTTTTTCTTAAACCCTAACAAGACTCCTTTTTGTTAAAAATAAAATAAAAAAAAGTTTTAAGTTATCTGTTTTAATTGATTTTGAGTAAACTTGTAATTTTATTTGAGATTGGATTAACAAAAGACTAGAAATATGTGACAACTGTACAAATAAGGGACAGCGGGGACAGAGACTACTTTGGGGACAGAGGATTCAAAGCCAAACCAAACGGGTGAATACTCACAAAGCAAAAACCTCACCAGATTCTGCAGAATCCAGCAAGAGGAAAGTTGCAGGCTTGCACTGTTGCATAGTCTAACCATGTGATACCTGAGTAATTGATAGAATTGCAGTCAAGAAGTTCTGCCGATGTAATTTCTAATAAGGATTAGAAGTCAATCAAAAACTGAAAATTCCTAAAGATAGAAAGAAAAGATAACGATTCCATAATACTTACATTTCGTTCAGCCAAAAGAAGTACCAACAAAATAATGTATGGAACTATAAAATACATTGCTTGCTTGTTGATTGGACGGAAACAGTTTCCTTACACCTCGGTCCTTTTACAAGAAAGCAGTCATTTTTCTTCAATCCTGTACCTTAACAAAGACTATAAAATGCCATATAAAATCGGCAACTCTGCTCCAAGGAAGTTGATTCTGCAGCTAGCTAAAGAATTACAAGCCACGTCCACGCCCACCACCTGCCACCAACATTCAACCAGGAAAATCTTTCAATAAACAAACAAAGGATTTTTTTTCTAACGGGTGCCTAATGAACACTCGTCAACACACCTAAAATTCACCTAACCTAATCATATACATACACATACTAACAATTATTACCTTCCCTTGCATCTATATACTTTTCCTATTTAATCTTACCTACCCTTCCTTATATTTATTTACTTTTCCTAATTAATCTTACATTTTCAAAAATATGACACCTGAAATATATCTGAACGAGTACCCAATGGGCACCTGTTAGACAGACCTACAAACAAAAATGAGAGAACAATTTTAAGGTATTTAGAAGACAACTCTTTGTTCCCTCATCATTCAAGTCATAACAGAGGCAGAGAAAAAGCAAGTGTAAACTTGCAAAGGTTGTTTGTGACTGTAAGGAGTGAAGGAAAAGTCTTATCTGGGATCATTCAGAAGTCTTAAAATGAGAAATGCTATGTTGAAAGTTCTTAAGACACAGCTCTCTGATGCTTGCTTCTTAATAACCAACAACTTAGACTGCAAATTCATACCTTTACCACCACCAGACCTGCCAGATGGTCCTCCCTTGCCCCTGCCTGCACCTTTGGCAGCTCCATCATCCATGCCACGCCCAATTGGTTTTCCCTGTCTCCCAGCAGCACTGTCATCTCTACCTCTTCCTCTTCCACGCCCAACGCCTGGTGGCTTTCTATCTGAAAAGTATGTAAAAGTGGTCAGGATTAGAAACCATTTTTGACCATAAACTAATTTAATGTGCTGAATTCCACATTCAGTACACAGAGAAAAAGCTATTTAACTTCTTTTTTTTTTTACATTGATCAGAAATATTGGAATCCAAAAAGTAATGAAACATACAGTACATCTCTTGTACTTTAATCTGTTCAATTCATCAGAAATACTGGAATGCATCTCCAAAAAGTAATGAAACATATAGTAAATCTCTTGTTCTTTAGTCTGTTCAATTACATTAATGAAGTTGGAGATTTAACAATAGCTTGGTAACAACAATATATCATTCGCTCAAATGCTATTTTCCATTACTTTCTTTCCTTCTATCCTTGATATTTTTGCCCTCAATAAAATGATTTCTATACAAGCATTACTGTGCTTTTGGAACAATCCAACATCTATAATGTACTCTTTCATTCTCAAACACATCGTAATATACAAGGCAAAATGTCTTTGGACAGGCTGTAATTATTGCAACAAGATTGTTCGTACTTATCTGATTTGCTACTTCCTCCTGGTTGATTGCCGCTTTGAAATGTATTACTTACTCAGAATACAAGACTGATGCAGAAGTAACAAAGGGAAATTTCTGTCTACATCAAAGAACCCATACATACAAGTTTCTATACCACGAGGAACCTACAATTACTTGTGCGCCATCCAATGAATGAAGTAGAAAACAAATTTTATTGTGAATTTCAGATGATTTAGAGAAGGCATCCACAGAAGACATCCTTCTTTGGGCTCAATCATATACAGAAGTAAATCAATACTATAATTAATACCTGAACGGGTTTTTGTTTCTTCTTGAACCTTATCAATCACCTGGAAAAAAAATATTTGAAAAAGGCACAATTATTCAGCAATTTAAAAGAGTTAAGCACATTGACATAATTGAATGACACGATAAAGGCAAAAGATACACAAATAATCAGTATCCTGAGAAAATCAAAATTCATCAATCCAATATATCGTGCAAGGCAAAGAAAAATTGACATGTATTTTCAATGGAACCCAACAATGTAATGTATAGCCATAAAGTCCCACCCAACAGGTTATGCAAATTGATAATCAGTCAGTTGTTTTGCAGGCATACTCCTAAACAAAGGTTTTCAGTCCAATTACAAAGATAGCAAATAACCATTTAAAATGCTCTGTCCTATGGAAACAGAGGTCTCAATCCTGCAGTCAAAAGATCAAAGTTGACCATCTACAACAATAGTGACATCATAAAATCTGAGAAGTGAACAGTGACAAAACCTAATTTCTACATCTTCAAAAATCTACTCTGTTACAATAAACATTTTTGAACTGGTTAGAAGAAAATGATGTAAGCACAATTAGAATAAGGACCAGCCAACTTAAATTAGGGGTAGAAGGTTTAATGAAACATAAAAGTCTTTACCAAACATGTCAAGTGACAACAATTCCACACAGCATAGAGGAAAGAATGATGCTATCTTGGAATAGAGTAACTGGATATGCAAGAAATAAGCATCATTCTAATGATCCAAACCAAATATGAGCCAACTGCAGGATACAAAGGGACTAGACCAATGATGTATTACCTTGACTTCCTAGTTTTTATAATTCCCTAGTTCCAAACAAGATCCAGTTTTAAAAGAAAACACAGTCGACATATCACCAATCTTTGAAGAGTCATCAAAGGATTCAAAGCATACCAAGGTTCATATAAAAATCTACAAAAAGGAAAAACAGATTAGCCACATTCTTCAACCCTTTACTGCCCCTATCAACTGTAGATGAAATTGACAGTGTGATAAAGTTCCTTCAAGGGGTTGTATAAATCATGTTTTTAAGGATGTGATCTTCACTCATGGTTGAGCTAAACAACTACCTAGGATCTTATAACAAATAGTTCAAGAAATAAAGGCAGGGTTGATTGGAGAGAGACAAGGAAAAAGATCATAAAGAAGAGGCTCTGGTCAGCAAGGAACCCATCTCTGTACTTTTGTCATCACATAGATGCACTTCCACTTTATGTGCCCCAATTAAAGTTTAAACAACTGCATGGAAGCATAACAATAAAATGCCTCCAGATATTACCATTGCTAAAGACTTCAAAAGAAACACTTTAAGGAGCACATCAATGTCTGATTTGGCTAAGCTGCATCACTCCAGAGAGGGAGGGAGAGAGAGAGAGAGAGAGAGAGTGTGTGTGTGTACATCTGACGCCTAAAAGTATAACTATACCTTTTGAATTTCGTTGCAGGAAGAAGAAAAATTCTAGTTCCTAGAATACTCTCATGACAATATTTTAAGGGCTTACCAAACAGCAGAAAGCTTCACTCTAAAGCTAATTTAATGGATAAACCTATATACAAAACAGTTGTATCTGAGTAGGTAAAACATTCCAATAAAACAAGTTAGCAAGTGGTCCTCCAAAATCAGTGTGCAAAATCAAAAGCCATTCAACGAATGTAAAACATTCCATTTGGAGGAGCATTTTACGTCTGCCAAAATCAATGTGCTCAATGATAAACCATTGCAGCCAAAACCAAGCTAGAACAAGGTGGATGTCTTCCCAATTGGACCATTAACATAAAGAAAAGAAGTGATGCCAGGGCCTCATCTATGATGGATGACATTTAGGTATCAAGTTTTAACTAAGCGTGGCAAAATACAGATAGCACATACGCTTAAAAGAAAATCCTGGCTTTTATTAGTGTTAGCAGATGCCAAACACAAACCAGGAAGAAGCAGAAGCATATAGATGTCAAAACAGAGAAGGAAGAGAACTGAAGCAAACAACAAATCTGCATATTATGACTATGAAGTGAACATACCTCATCTGGAACTCGTAGATACTTGATTGTATTACCACGAATATAACATTCTGGCATTCTCCAAAATCTGTCTCCATCCTGCATTTACTTTTCATTAAGCTACACCCGTAATACATGAAACACCAATGCATAACAATCAGAGAGATGATAAACAAGTCATGGTAGCAAAAATTCACCTTTGATGTGCAGATGACTTCACGAAGATGGATATTCATCCAAGTGTCACAATTGACAAGGTGTCCATTATATGTTTCCCCATTTTTTAGCTCCACCAACTGTAATAAGAAAACAAATTTTACATGAGCAAGCAAATCCACTAAACAAGAGCATGTACCATCTCAACATTCATCTTGAGATAAACAGCGTAAACAATAACAAGGTGCCATTGATCAGCTCTTCAGATCATCCAAATATATTTTCAAGCCAAAAAAAATTACAGCAATTTTCCTGGCTGCTCCTCTGAAAATGTGTCAGAGAACACAGAAACAAACTAGAACCTTCTAGGTGTCATTGAGCTCTTAATTATGCTTTCCCACTCTGAGACAACTGCTTTTGACTTATTTCTCCTGTTGTACTTACTGCATGAGTGTAGCTCATACTGTTTTATGTATAAAAACAATCATTATTACTATAATCAAGAAATTACAACCTTAATTCCAAAAACATTCATCGATAAACTCTAAAAAAAGCACACAGAAAACAAGCCTATGCTTGGATCTCTGAGATGTTTGAACTTTTCAAAATGAACTCACACTGATAATGCATAAAAACAAGTCTAAGCACACTAAGCAACTCACAACCCTAATCCCTAGAATACTCACCTATCAAGAAAAATCAAAAAAGCACTCGACAAAAACAACAAATCTAAGAATGACTGCAGCACTTCTTCTAAAAACACGAATCTACCAAGAAACATCTGAAAAGCACGCCACAAACACACCCATAGTTGAACTCTCCACACAAACTTATTATAGCGAAATGCCCCGTAAAACAACAACACTACAAATAAACTTGCATAACAATTAAGGAAAATAAAAAAAGAAAGAAGAATAACGTGTATGAAATTGTTACCATGGGATGCCCTTGAGCAGTCTTAAGCAGAGAAAGTGGCAGCTGAAACAACGAAAAACAGTCACAAAAAGAAAAACCCAAATCAGCTAAAAGAACAATGAAACACCAGGGGCAGTCGTTTAACCCTAATTTTAAAAGCTAATGCCCGAACTTACCATTGCTTCCAATGCCAAAAACCCTACAACAACAACAACAATTTACCTGCAAAGAGGAAATAAAAAAAGAAACCCAATTAAGAATCAACAAAATCAAAGCCGAATTAAGTTCCACTACTTGAACAAACACGAATATACAGTTTCTGGGTAGCTCGTAAATTTAAACTACACTAGCACATTGAGTCAAAGCCTCTGGTATACTAAGCATACGAAAAACAAAAGAAGTTTTGGAAAATCATGTTGGAATCTTGAACAAATAAAAGAAATCAAAGACGAAAGAGATAGAAGAAAAGGAGAGAAGAATTACTTGAATTGATCCCCACGAGAAGAAGGGATCGGACAGAGCTCGTTGGTGGCCGGAGTGAACTTTAAAACTTTTAAACGAGGCTGGAGAAGGGTTTTGTGATTTGGTAGTCGGCAGTAGAAATGTAGAATATTATTTTATTTGCAAATCTAACCCCCGTAGTTTTCATTTTTCACAACTTTGCCTCCAAGTTTCCGTCTTGCTGTTAAACTTCCAATAAAATTCTTGAGTGGACTCGCCCGTGTTCAGCGTAAGGGTTTATTATGAAAATGGTTAAATTAAAAGTTGATTTGATCTACAAAATGTTCTTCCACTCAAAATTTAATAGTGTATTTTTCAAAAGGAATAAGAAAATTAGTATTGAAAGAGATATTTTTTCTTTAACAATGGGGATTTAACCATATTCTTCAAGCTTGATTTTGTCTACATAATTGTTTTAAGTTTTTTTTTTTGGAGCAATTATTTTAAGTTTTACATAGTTATTGGGTACAATGTGAGTTTATCCACTTTCTAAAATAATTTTACAAAATAATGAAAGACATTAATAAGAGAAAAGGCAAATTTTTACCTATAATTTTATTTTACTTTCAAGAACAATTAACTATGTATATTAGAATTGGTAAAACAAGTAAGTCAAGCCTTTTTTTTTGGTGAAACATATAATTAGAGGCGGTTTGTTTCCTATTATCTTATCTATTCTGTTTCCCAATTCACATTTGAGAATTGAGACATCCCAACCTGGATTTGGTATTTTGCCAGTAAAAATGCCATTGAACCCATGGATAATAACGAGTGATTATAGATAAATTGATTATTTCTCGCAGCACTCAACAAAAAAAGCCGTTATCGTCCAGCGGTTAGGATGTCTGGCTTTCACCCAGGAGACCCGGGTTCGATTCCCGGTAACGGAATGTTTTTAACATTCTTTGAATCTTCACTTTTTAGCCAATCCCCGCCCAAACATTCTTTTGAATCTTCACTTTTTAGCCAATCCCCGCCCGAATCCCGGCAATGGAATCTTGTAGCAAATAGCAATGCATCTTTTTCGGCTTTCCGACGAATTTCTCAATTACAGGTGTGATTTTTCTCACAAAATACCATGTCGCACTTTCCTTTTTTCTTTTTTTTTTATCACGCTCCTCGTAAGAGAACAATAGAGAAAGGAGATGATTCCATTAAAAGATAAAAAATTCTATAATCCCTTTTGGGTACCATTTTCTTGACTTGTATCTCTCATTAAAATTGATAGTTTAAATTTAAATATTTTACAATGTTTAATTCAAGGTTCAATAACACTTCAGTCTTCATTCAACGATGAATTTTACTTATGACTATAATAATGGGACATAAGTTAAATATAACAAATTAACTAGTAAAAAGGAAAAAAAAGAATAAGCACGTTATAGCTAGTTTGGGAGTTCCGGAAAGAAAAAAAGAGAAGAGAAAGCCTAAGTTAGAAAAGAAAATAAAATACAAGAAGAGGTTATTTTATCTCTTCATGTTGCTTGGGAGTTTTTGGAGAGAGACAATGAAAAGATTTTTCTTTATTTGGGAGTAAAGGGCATTGAAAGGAAAAGATTTAATTTTACATAAGCACCCTTGAAACTTGAAATTCACATAACATAGAAAAACATGTGTTTGGATTGTAAGTTATTTGAGATATTTTTACTGTAGCACTTTTTGTGATGTGATGTATGTGAGATAAAAAGGTAATTGAAAAGATAAGAAGGTGTATTGGAAATTGTAATGGTGATGTAAGCAAAAATATTTGGGCAAATAACTTACAATCCAAACTTTCCAATTATATTATAATCTTCGAAAGGGCAAAATTGATATATTAAAACATTTACTTAACTCACGCTTTCCACCCAATTTTGGCCTGACGATTTTTGTAGTGTGAAAGGAGTGTGGAATCCCTCCCTCCTTTTCTTTCAATTTCTTTCCTGGTAAAATTCCCAAATGCCAGAAAGATTTCACTTTCTTTCTTAGCCCTCTCTTTTCTCACCACATCCGTGCCCCCAAACAGGCAAGAGAAAAAAAGAACTAGAAATGAGAGATGGTTCCATTTTCACTTCCATCACATCACAGAAGAAAAAACATAAACAAACTCGAGGCAACAAGATGCCCATCATCATTTGGAATTAGGTACGATCAGACACAAGCAGAAAAATTTACGAGCACCATGTGACAAAGATGATTTTGCAGGAAGAAGAACAGACTGGTTCCAGCATTTTTCCATTGCAGCTCAAGGAACTATAACTGTATTTAGCTCTTCAGCATTTCTGCCCCCGCACCCTTTCCTTAAATCCTCACAATAATCTCAAATTTTTAGAAGGTTGTAAAAACGGAATAAAGAATGTTGTATGCAGTCTCGGACGAAAATTTTTGGATCTACATACGCAGAGCAAAAACACTGCTGGATGAAATCTCAAAAATAGATGCTGATTATACCATATCCTATTTTCCAATGCCAAGTTCTTTTGATATATCTCTGGTCAAGCTGAACTGCATAGTGTTGTGCCACGGGAATAGTGTCCGAGTAACTGGAAGCTTTCTTCGAAGGTCCTGCAGCAGGCAAAGGAAAGCAGAAGAAACCTTGTGAACATCTCTAAATCAGCATGAGAATTGAGGGTGAAACATATTACTAGCATATATAACCCCTACACTTGCTGGTAGAATTAGACCAACACTCCATCTCAAAAGCATCACATATAAATGGTTAGAAACATAGTGGTGCAAGAACTGACAGGCGGAACAATTGACAGACACAGGTCCTCTTAAGGCTTACAACAAATACCAGCAGAGCAAGTTATCAAAATGTCACTACACTACTGAGCATAGAATAAAATTCACATAATAGGCACAAAGAGAAACCAGATCCACCAGAAACTTCATTTCATGAAGATGATCCCAGACCAAATGAGAGCCTAGATTTACCTTGAAAGTTGTATCAGGCAGATTCAAATAAGATGTCTGTCAATAAACAAATGTCAGTCATAAACTACTAAGTACAAACACTTCGGAAAAAAATCAGAAATTAAGATTTGGAGGAGTACTGAACCTGAAGAGAATTGAGGTACTCCGTCTCATGATGGCGAATTATATTCACCACAGAAGCAGCACAATCATCAGGCGACTGAAGATATGTAACATACATGTCAGATAGAGATTCAAATAATCTGTTTTTTTGATCATTCAGAACTTTCAAAGCCCCATAAGCCAAACCCACGGGCTCAACGCTCCCCTACGAAAACTAAGTACATGATTAAATAGATAAATAAACACATAAAAATATCACACCAACAGTTGCTCTTAACCTTCAGAATCCTCCACAACACGTATATAATATCTTGTTATAGTGCCCTATCAGACTCCAAAGTTCTTCTTCCAGAAGTGTTATTGCAACTCGTTAAAAAAAAAAAAAAGCATTTGTCATACGTAAAAGAAATAGGCAGCTATATCCAGTATAATGATTGAAGATAACTGTTGGAATCAGATCTTTTACAACCCATATTAGCGCATAATTCATTTGAGAGAGAGAGAGAGAGAGTCCGGAATTCTGAACCCCTAAAAAGATTTCGATTCACCAAAAATGTTGAGTCTAAACCACTCGAATGAATTTTACTTTACCAGAAAGTTTAGAAGGTTGCTAAAGTTATTATCCCATATTCTTTTAAGTGTCACAGAAAGCTATCCAAGACACGTGATCATGTTAGACATCCAAACTTTGCTTATGAATCTATATCTCAGGTACCATTCTGCAACACCGAATAAGCTATAGAAGTGTTCATGATTTGTGAACTAAAGAAAGAAACATAATTCCATTCCAGAACAAAATGTACAGAGAAGAAGATTTAAAACATGCAACAATTATACTAGATATAATAAAGAAATTTCAGGACAAACATTAGCATACTCTTGACCTGAAATGCAGTTGAATCCTTGCATTCATGTTTTGCATCTAATTGGACATTTCCCTCTTCAAAATAGTGGGCCCCTACCTTAACAGGAAAACATAAAATGTTACCACATTACACACATCTTTCTCGGCATGAGTATACATAATCTTGGATAGTAAACAGTACAAGGTAAAACAAGGAGAAAACTTCAACAAAAGAAATCTTACTGGACACTCATAATACAAAATAACAAATCACACCTCCATTCTGCCTCTCAGTTCCACAATTTGTAGCTCATCCTCAAACACAACATTCCATATTGACCGCCAACTTCCATTGCTGCACCATTACACAACGAGACAACTATTTAAGCAGCAAAACATAAATAGAAGAATGCTGTATCTTACTCCTCTTAATTATAGCTAACCATATCTGGTGAATGCAACAACTCCTAGGTCTCAGCATCAAGATTTCATTTTATAAGTTCTTAAATTTTCACAATGTTGTCATCAATAAGGAGTGCTGGCAACCATGGCCTTGTCTTTCACACTATTTATTGTACAATCGTCCATTTTTAGACTGAAAGTAGGGTAACGAAACTCTCCACTTTCAGACTGAAATCAGACACCAATATCAAGTTATAAATTCTTTCCAAATGCATTCGACCATATAGGATGCTTGTAGCACTCAAGGTGCATATTACATGGAAAAACCGGCACAGACATCAAGTTCTTAACAGAAAAGTGAGGCTTGAAGATGATCAAGACTTTCTGTATTTATGCATTCCCCTCCCACTGTTTTATCTTGGAATTCCATGCACAGACAGTTCAAGGTTTTTTTTTTTTTTGTGGGTGGGGAGGTGGGGGACGAGAGGGAGAGAGAATCAACTCCATTGAAACAATTTTGATATCTTTTACCACAATAATTTCAGAAATTATAGATATCCTTTACCACAATAATTATGCACATATGATAGCAGATGTTCAAGCCTATATAGGACATTGAAACAATTTTGCAGAACCTTCCTTTGGCCAAGCTCAAATGCAAATAAAAGTAGTGATACTTTTCTTTGTAACTTTGGAGCAACTCATGATAAACCATGCAGAAAAGATTGCAATTCACCAGTAATTAATTTCTTTCCAAACGTCCATCATTCCATGGCATAGGAAAGCGTAATTAAATTTTTTTCTTGAAGTAATACCACAAAAGTGTAGCCTCACTTGCAAGATTTCATAAGAAATAGCAAATTAAAGGTTTGGGATACCCCACAATGACGAGACTATGCAACACATAAAATACATAGGAAAGTAAACTAAAATGCCTTGATGGAGTCTCAAGTTCAAATTTGGAATGACACAGCTATTTTTGGTTTTTGTCTAGCAAAAGACAAGCATTAGCTTCTAATTGGTAGTTTCCTAAACCATTTCAAAGTTCCTTACTTAATTCCGAGAAATCACAGCACATGGGCATTGGCATACCAGAAATTTTGAGGACTATGTCTAGAAGCTAAAATCACCACAACAAGCTCAAAATTAGATCCAGGTTCTTCCACATGCTTTCCTTTGGTAGAGTAGACTGAGCATACACCTTTCGGATAAGCTTCGCCAACATACTTGCTAATTTCTGCATCCACCGCGCACCTGAAAAGTAACACCATCAAAAGGAACATGCTAGAAATCGTGGAAAGCAGTAACTTAGCAAAAGAACAGCACTTCATGAAGTAATATCAAAATTCTGTGACTGAGCTGAAAATAATTAGCTCATTGCAGTCATATAACCAAAACAGTGTGTACACTGACAAAATGCACCACAATTAACACAGATGCTCAAGAATTAGGGTCTTTGGAGAATAGACCAATAGAAGAACATTTATGCTGCAAGGTAACTATAATGCAGCTTTCACTGTTGCTCAACATATAATGAAATGTTAACCTCCAAATAAATCAATGTTTGAGAATGCTATATGTCCCTCACATCCTCCATATGCTATTACTCACTCAGGTAAACACAAACAAACTTTAAGCAATTAGTCCTCGTACTTATATGCCTGCTTAATCATTACAGAGAACCCTCATTTGTGTTTCTATTAAACATATGTAACTCAAAAGTTTTTCCAAGCCTCTAGGATGTTTTAAAAAAAACGAACCAACTACTTCAATCCTGCAGATGATAGCCAAATAATAAGTTCAACCCTCCTAAATAAACTTCAAGAACATTTGAGGTGGTAAACTGTCCTATATAGAAGCACTTACAAGCACCTAAACCAATGTAACATGTTCTTAGAAAAAAATTAGCATGAAGTTTTTTTACCAAAAAGAGATCCAAAAACATACCGATATTCCTCTACATATGCAGATGGCAGTTCTTCATCACTTGCCGGTCTAACTTCTGTGCAAGCCTGAATAAGCAGTGCACTTTGTCATATCTAAGAATACACAAGCCAATAAGCTTATTTCTCAAAAAAGTGAAAAACTAAGGTACACCTGCTGAAAGGAAACAGCAGTAGAAAAGCCTAAGTTCATTGTCAAGACGTATTCAGGTATCTCATTTACAGACTCCAAGACTCAAGGCAGTACAAAATAAACAGACACCTTACCAAATTAGCAAAATTAGGGCTCTAACACACTAAGTTTTTCAATCGACAGAGTTCACTTAGCAAACCTACAAAACCTAATGCAATCCCACTTAATGATCCCTGGAATGAGGAAATGAAGAGCAATTTACTCAGTCTTGTAGCTGAGGGGGGACGAGTGAATACCTGTAATAGAATTTCCCTTATTGACATTAAGGCTACATTGCATCTCTAAACAATATAAAAGGCCTCAGAAAGCATATTCTATTGGACCTTCCCATTAGTTCAAGACAAACCAAACAGGTACCCTTGCTTCCACCTCGTCAGCATCTTAACTTTATTGCTTGCTTTTTCAGCTTGATGGGGCAAAATCACGGGCACATATAGCCAAATTTTTTTTTTCAAAAAGTCAATATCAGTTGGGCTGATAAATGGAAAAAAACTTTATACTACGTGTATTAAAATAGCAAATTTGACTGGTAAAAAGCACAAGTGTTTCCTACTAGACCAACTCTTTCATCCTCTAGTGGCGCTTCTTGATCATTATGCGTTTCATCACGAAAAGAAAACAAACCATAAATTAATCCAAAGGAAGAGCAGAGAATAATTCAAATCCATAATGAACTGGATGATAAAGAGCAAATTACTTGCTTAACATGGTTAACCACAGCCACTTGGGCAGTCCTAGGATCAAGATATTCATCTTCAGTAATCTCACTAAACGATGTCACCATCACCTGTACATATAACATCAAAGCAAAATTAAAACACTCAATACTTCATGTACAACACTACAAGCAATTCCAAATTTTAGGAACAATAAATCCTTCCTAAAGGAAAAAAAATTTGATTTTTATATACAGGAGTAAACTAATCACATGAACCTAACACCATAAATTTCAAAAATTAAGGAACCTAAATAAACAAAAACTTCTAACAAGATCAACTGCCCATGCAAATGTCTCTCTAGTTGTAGGAAAGTTCCCCCAGGCAAGCACAACATAAACCACGCTCTCCACGATAGCAGAAATACACTACCAGCAGAAACATGCCTACACTAAAAAACACCTCCATCCCTAGCTCTGCACAATTCACGTACCATAGCAGCAAAAACCAGCCTTTTGAACTGATCAACGTGAGAACTGGAAGTCCAGTGTTTAGCTAACCAATTAAGCTCCTCCTCCTCCAAGTATACTGACCGATAAAGCTCCTAAAACTCGGCTAAAAATTATGAGGCAGTGGATATATAAAACCTATCTCTTTACTCATAATCGGGTTGCTGCTCCATCAAGACAGGGTACACAGGATGCACTGACTATCTCTTCCTAAAGAAGGCTATAACCTTATGTTTATAAGTGGGGTTTATCCACCAGCTGCCCAGTAAGCATTAATTAAATGGGGATTGTCAGTTTCTTGGAGAAGTTCAAGTTAAATTAAGAAAACTGACAAATGCAATGGCAAATTAAGAAGTATGCATTTAATGGTAAAATTCTTAAACTTGCAGGACTTCAATAGAAAGAGAATTATTAAACTCGCATGCCAATAACTGTGCATAAATTATAGAAGCATTTATTTCAGTAGTCCAAAAAATGATTCAGCCTAAAAATCCAACACAATACTGGCCGGAAAAAAAATTCAAAACAAAATAGAAAACGGCATTGGAAAAAGGAAGGAAGCGAAAATTACATCGCCACTTCGGTCAGGAAGTTGTAGGCAAATCATGTGAGATTTGTTGTACAGAGGAAATGCCTCCGCTGCCGCTGCTTCATATACATTTTCATCTTTCAAAACCGCTTTAACATCTGCAGCCGGCGGCCCCCCCAAACATGATAATTGTCAACAAAAATTCCCCAAAAAAAAAAAAAAACCACAAAGTTGTTAGGCGATTAGATTATTGTACCCAAAATAAATAAACATACCTTTGGCTACGTATTGGATTTCGCCAGGGGGAGAATTGATGAGGAACCATTTTGCAATTTCTAGTTTTTGCTTGTGACTCAGCTCTTCCGGCTCTGTACTCGTTTCTTCATCGTCGTCTGACATTTTTGTTTCTTTCTTTTTTTTCGGGTAGTAAATTTTCACACACAGTCACACCTTCCACTGTGTGTGCAGATCCCGAATTTATTACCAGATTCTAATATTTTGTGATGATCTGTACTGTAACTAGACCTGCCGTGCCGTGGGGTTACGGTTTCCGTTTTGTTTCTCATTTTATTTTAAATGGAAATGTGATATTTTTTTTATCTCCACTTTTGCTGTAAATAGGTAAGTATCACAGTAATTTTAATTTTCTGAATTCATTCTTTTTACCCTGCACTTTATTTCCGGTTTAAATATAAGTTACATATCATGTATCGAAACTCATTTAGTTTTTAAAAAAAAATTGAATTGTAGCAAATATTAACAATTAAATATAATCTTGTTAATCACCCTGACGATAATACATTGGAAATTTCAAATCTTACAAAGAGGAAATATATTGATAAGATAATTTTCAGATTAATATCATTGCGTTTTTTGACTTATTATTATTCCAAATCAACTCGATTAATAACTGATCAAGTTTAGATATTTCACGTAGCAAAGAAAAGGGGGGGGGGAATACAATGCTCCGATATGCCAATAGGGCCGGCAGAAATTGAATTATTATTATTATTATTTTGGCTAATTCTCAAGCACCATTTCAGCTTTAACTAATCATACTTCTTTGGACTCAAATGGTTGGTGTGGAGACCATTTGAAATCCACTTTGCGTCCACTATGAGAATTAGAAATGACAAATACTGCATGTTTGCACAAGAGTTATTTGAAAATGATTTTCGGAACAATAAATAATGTATGTGAGATTTTTAAAAAGTGATTAAAATATAAAACAACAATTAAGAAGTGCATCATGATACAATCAAAAAAATTTTGGCAGATTACTTCATATCCAAATGGTTTGATTCCCGATGATCATACAGAAGATGCAAATGAGACCCCTGCTTTGTGCCTTTTAGTCATGTGCAACTCACAGGGTAAAAGTTCAAATTTCAGATACAGCTTTAAGGATCTTTTTCTAAATTCCATTTAACCTATCACTTATATATATATATATACACATATTAACAATTATTATTTTCTTTTACATTTATACATTTTTTCTAATTATTCTTTTTACATTTGTATACTTTTTTTTTTAAATTAATCTTATATTTTTAAAAATTTAACACCTAAAATATATTTTAACGAATGCCAAAAAAGCACTCGTTAGACAGACCATAACTTTAATAAAGGTTTATTAGTTGTTTCCCAGAAATCAATCTACTCCAGGTGCTAATGACTCCAATTGGCTAGACAAGACAAGAAAACAGAAAATTGTTTTTTAAAAAAAATCTATTTTAACCTTAAATTACACAGTTGTCAGCAAAAACTGGGGTTAGCAGGACTATAGAAGCTTTCATACATTGATTTCCTAAAGTCATTCAAAGCCTTCAATGGATTAACTCCTTGACTATCAACAAAGCCGTCATTAACCCGAGGAGTATTATTCATTAATAAAACTCTAGCTGCAAAACCCATTAACTCGGCGGATTCCATGTAACCATGATTCCTAGAGCCAATTCCACCTTCCCAGAACAAACACATTTTAGAATTCCGACTCTGTAAGCTTCTTTCTTGTAACTGGGTTTGGTCTACTTCTACTTTTTCAGTTGTTAAATTTTTCCTCGGGGATAGATGGTCTTCAAGTCGTGTATAAGTTTCCTTGCCAAGCGAACCCCAATCAACCTGGCGCAAAATTCCAGCTGATTGTTCAGTGACCTTTGTAGGGTAATTCTGAAGTTGAAGTGATTGTTCAATCACTAATCTTTCAACTTGAGCTTTTAACCTCTGCAGTCGATCGCGTATTCTAGCAATCACGGCATCATACAGCTTCCCTCTGGACATATTCTGGTTTTCTTCCAAATTGAGTATATCATCAAATTGAATGGGGTCACCGATAAGTACAGTAACCTGTAGTTGATGATCGATCAGGCCAGATCACAGAAAGATAGCTTATCGGATGAGTGTTCCAAAATTGACTATCCGAAAACAGAAAGCTCAAGATGATGCTTTGAAACTATCACAACTTTCCAAAATAAATAGCACCACTTGGTGAAACAAAAAGTACTTACCGTCTTACCAATCCTGGGAAGCTTGGCTCCTATTGGCATTATATCTTGCATGCCAGTGTGCACAAATGGGAGAACTATTGGTACATTGTCAGCATCTAAGATCAACCTGTTACAGTTATTGTCAAAGTGCAGACATGATCCAGTCAATAGGATAAATTTGGCACAAAGCATGAAAAATCCAGGGTGCAACATTAAGCAAAACAAATGCAACGTCAACTATAAACTACCATATCAGATAACTAGACACCCATCCCCTCCATCAAGCATAATAACCATAACAGATGCATATAAAAAAGAACCTACTCAAAATACTTTGTCATGGTGTCTAAACTAGATTGCGTTCCTCTCAAGTTATTGAGCTCTTGGTTCACTCTGAGCTGCAGTACTTAGTTCTAAACAGATCATAACACATATCTACTTACAGGCCAGATTGAAAAATATATACAAGACATATCACCTGATGCATTTTCTAGCCTGGTAACAGCTTTTAGTTCTTACTGCAAAAGCAAGTAGAACCAATTGCAGAATAAAGACTTTTTTTGACAGCTTATTCAAGCTATAAAAGCTTATGTGAATAGTTTCACAGCTCATCTCGTTTGCAGAAACGGGGACAAATATGGTACTGTAAGAAGTTATCACTATCATATCAAAAGTCATTTAGATAATTTGCACAATTTCAAATCCTCACAATGTCACAATAATTGAGACATTAAAGAAAAGACAGACATCATGTTGCAATACAATCTTGTCCACCTTGCTCAGTCAATCTCATCCCATAATCAAGAAGCAACATCTAAATAAAAGGACAATTGTTTTGCCAATTTCCCTCAGTAACTTAGCCCAGTCCCCCCGAGGCCACCCTCCAACAGGAAAACAATGGTTTTTTTTGTGTTGGGGGGGGGGTGTTTGGGGGCGGGGGGAAAGTCACTAGGCTTGAATCAGCAAACCATGTACCAAAAAGCATATAGGAATAAACCACAATTCTTTAACCTTTTAAAAGGGGATGAATTTCATTCACGAACAAGATTGCTTAAGAGATTTCTCACCTGCCGACACCTCTCTTAATAGGACCTATGGTTTTCCCTCCATCTCGAGAACGGCTGCCTTCGGGGAATATGTGAACCCACTCACCACGATTCAATTTGGATATAGCAACATCCATTCCCTGAATCAAGTTATGAAGAAGAAATTAAGCCAACTTTGAAATGATCAGATTGTAGAGAAATTTGCAGAGATAGATGACATTCAAGCTATTAAGCTGTGAAGAAAAAACAGTTGCATGTACGCTACAAGCTACACCACTGACAAATGTTCACCATGTTCAATTGCTTGACCTATGAAGTGACAAATGGTCGAATACAGGGGGAAGAGAAAACTATTTTCACAAGTTCGAATTGAAAGCGAGGCATTAAAAGAATGCCGAAATAATTTTAAATTAACCTATTTTTATTACAGATTAGTTGACAAAATTAGCATCTTGAGACCAGAACAGGCAAATAAAAATTACAAAGAATTAAAGGTCCTTAGGAGAAGCTGCACCAGCTTTAATATCAGCCACAGTTTAAAAACGAGAGCACCCTCAATTGAGCCCAAATTAAAGCATCTGAAAACTTGACAGCTACACAGAGTTTGGATAATTAAACAAAATATCTGCTTCCTTAGCACAAGCTCACTAAGCACATAGTTTTACACCTTAAAGAAATGAAGTCTGAAAAGTGGAGATGAAAATATGATCCCATGTATACATAATATCTTTAAAAAAGTTGCAAGTTCAAACAATGAAGTACCTTCTGATAAATACCATCACCACGAGAAACTGGAAGCACTTTCACATATTTAAAGAATGCAGATGTCAAAGGGTTACGAAAGCATCGATCAGTTGCACAAAGTGTCCACCTCAAGTTATGAGCATCTAACAGAACATTTCGGGGAAGTAAGGCAGCAAGAACAAAGGGGTCATCTACGGCAGCAACATGGTTGCTAACCTACATATGATTTAAACAGCTTAGCGCAATCAGATGATTATTTTTATGGGCAAGGGAAAATGTAAACCAATTGATATTACTAAAATACAACAATGAATTGGTGTACTTACTGTAACTAAGGGCTTATTTTCTGGTCTACCTAAGACAGCCTGGTGAAGTTTTTCTGCACCATATATCTGTGATGCAAGTCATTTAATTGTTTGTAACATGCCAAAAACACAGAGAGAGAGAATATTAAATTGTATCACCAGAAAAAATTTTCATGCCTGCACTCGATTCAGGCCATGCATGAAAACATGACAAACATTTCCAAAAACAGGAACAGCCACAGCCTGAAGCGCTCGGGTCAGGACTGAATCTGCTTCGAGATCAATGTCTTTACTAACTGCAATTATAAAGTTCACATATTATAAATCCAACTAATACAACTAGAAAAATTTCTCAAAGTCTCTAAATAACTTTCAGATCACATTAGCTAGTGGAGTTAGTTGATAAACTGCCAGCTACGATTCATGCCTGCTTCCCATCCCTACGTACTCTACCACATCCCCTCTTCTTAGAAATAGTTTCTTAAGGAGACACGGAGTACATGTACAAAAAGATGAGGATAGAGGGAAGAGTAGTAGAATTGAGAAGCAAAAACTCTTCTCTGTACATAAGCAAATCATCTTATGTGGAAAATCAGCTCTAAAAGAAGATGATTCCATACAGCGCAGAACGACTCTATCTACAATTTAACCCTTAAGATAAAAAATAGACAGACAGAAGGAAACAATTCCCTTTGAAGACAGAGTTGAATTCCTGGAACAATTAAGTCTATCTCCAATATTTTTGTCTCAGTTTGTTTAATCAACTAGGTCTGGAGATGATAAAATAAATTTGCTTTGCAGAAGGCCAGAGGTATACAGCTCAATGATAAAATTATTTCAGTACTGACTTTTAATATGATCCACCAATATTTGATCCAATGACAGTAAAAATGCAAATAAAATCTCAAAAAAAAAAAAAGGAAAATTTTCAGAAGTAGTTCCTTTTAAATCTCAGGGTATTGTCATCTTCACCCAGAAATGAGCATCAGCTCCCAGAAATATAAAGCATAATATCCTTTGCAGGTATAGTGAGAATGCTACTTGTCTGTTTTTCATTTTACTATTTAGCAAGACTCAAGTGAAATGTAGTTCATTTTACAAGTTGCTTTCATCAAAGATCTTTGAAATCAAGCAACTCATACAACTATTGGCTTGCCGTTTCACACACATATGAGTTGAAATCAATAAAGTTAACCAAGTTTTTTTTTATATCATTTCCTCTTTGGGATGAAAAGGACATTGTTTAAAGAAAAAAAAACACGAATTGACATCTCTTTCAGATAAATGAACAGAACTTCAATCCCAATTATTGTAGAATCTGTATGGTTATTTTCCAAAGCAATTAGAGAAACAAGTTAGGATCACAATGTCGACTCTGCCATACTAGATCTTTCTGCTACCCCTTTCACCCCCTAAAAAAAATTGAGAAACAATAGGTCTGAAAAATTAATTGCTTACTAGAACTGAAGATTCCAAGTTCATCATTTCTCAATTCCATAACATGAAATTACATCAAGATACTTCCTCCATGTCATTCTTATATTGTTATTTTGCAATAAATGACTAGTCACGAATCAAATCCAGAGTGTCAACCATAAATTCCGAATCCTATTTGACGAAAGTGGAAGCACAAGAAATATGCATCAAGGTTTAATTCATACTGGAAAGTTTAAGCTTTGTTTTCCAATACTAAGGGAAAACCTAGGACTTTTTCCACATACAGGTTCTTACAAAGAAAGTAGAGAAAAGAAAAATTCAGGAAAACTTCAATAAAATTGAAGATCAGAATTTCAATACTTAAAGTTTAATCATTACCTACAATCTTGATCTAATTGAATAAGTTGTCCTGTTCAGAGCATTTACAGATAATGATGAGAAGAATAAATCATTTAATGACACTAGGAGTTAGTGAGCATCCATATTAAATTTGTGCGAAGATTCCGGTTCATTAAGCCGAAACAATTTGGCCTTTTCCCATCCTGTTAAATTTCAAGTCTTGGGCTAGTTTACTCCCTGATCAAGTCTTTATCCCAGATTAGTGTAAATAGCTAGACTTCAACATGAACTTTCGCGTTTCTTCCTGGGTATCTATGGAGTATGATTTCTCATCCTTCTAACTTATTTTTGTCCACTTATAAGCTATCAACACATTTCTCCAAAAGGGATACTGCCACTGCCATGCAAAAAATTCAACCAAATCCTCAATTAATATCCATATTTCAATGAGTCAAAAATGCACGCTTCAACAACTTACATTCCATAAAATTCAGACTTCAAAAAACAATCACCAATTTTACGACAGCCAAGTCTCAAACTTCATTAGCGATCATGAATACAAATTATAAGCAGCTCGATCTTAATCAACTCCCGGAACTCCTAATGTAAGAAAAAGTCCACCTCACCACCATCCATAACAAAACTCAATAGCATTAAATTAAAAACTAACCAGAAAATGCACAAAAAGATGTAGATATTATTTATAACGTCAAAACAGCATATACTTAAAAAAAAGGAAAAGAGTTCTATTATAAGAGATTAACCTCGTTTGCGGTAGAACATAGTGGACGAAGGCAGAGAATCCCTACGGAACTCGCTGAATCGCTGAATCAACCGCTGCATTGTCGACGAGAAGTATCCATCGCCGTCGGTGGAGTAGAAACCCGCCATTCTCCGATGGTGATCGACGGCGACTCTGAACCGGTTTTTCAACTTAATCTGTAGCATCCGAGCGCCGTCCTTCAACACATCGCCGACGGCCGTTTCAACCCACCGCTCCACAACCATCCTCAACTCTCTCTCTCTCTCTCTCACGCACTCACACACGAAAATTCTTAATCTTAATTTTTTTTTTAATTTGTGCAATGGAATAAAAAATATTTTTTTCCCATTATTGAAAAACAGGAGTGGGCGGCAGCGCGAGTGTAGCAGCGGAGAAGAAAGGGACTCACTATATATAGTAAGGTAGGGTTGTTGCTAACGTGCGCAGGGTGCTCATTGCGCACGTCTAGTGGATAATGTGGTTGTTTTATTATTAAATAAAAAATCTTTGTGGGGCCATGGGACACGTGTTGATGTAATGTGGACAGAGGACCCACTGGATTTTGCTGGCTCGTTTTACTCATTAAAATGGGCCGAAAGACAAAACCAACCCTGGCCCTATCCACTAGACCATTCTAGTTTGGTTTCTGTAGAATTTTCAAGAGTAATTGTCAAAGTTAATCAAACACCAAATGATCAGGTTTAAATATTATTAGATTGCAGGTATAAATTTAATCTTCATCTAATTTGGTGTTAAATAGTGATAAATTGATTATTGACATATAATTATTCAATTTTTAGTCTGTGTATGTGATACAATTAAAAAGATATTTAAAAAAACTTTTGTTGAATAAATGTGCTCATTGTAATTGCACGTTTTAGAAGTTGATCTCATTGTTGCAACTCTTAAACAAGATTTCTTTTTAGCTAATGTTTTGGTTCAATAAGACCGGAACGAAATTGGATCTAATCTTTGGGTCTAAAAACAATATAAAAATTGAAGATGTTTTTATTATTTATTCAAAAATGATAACAACTTTTTAGACTTTTAAAAAATTATAAAAACGAGAGTTTGATAAAAACTCAAATCTGAATATGCTAAATTACCGAATTATTAAGTACTAAAATTTTAACATTCGAGAGTACTCTGTATTAGGTAATAAGTGAATACCTTATTACTCATTATTTTAAGTAAATTTTGCCTAAATAATTCAAATCTACTTAACTAATAACGTTCTATTTTTCACTATCAAACACATCTAAACATATTAAAATCTGAACCTATTAAATTTAAATATTGAATTGGATTATCAAACAGGACCTTAATCATGTTAATTTTTCTAAATTTATGTTATTCAATCCCTTTATTCTTATATTTTATACACTTCCATATGTGACTTTTAGATATTTTCATGAATATTTTAAAAATCCCATGTGATACAAGCATAGATTACACCGTCATGTGCACCCTTCTACTTCCTACTCGATCATTCCATCATCGTAAAAGTAAACAGAAAAATGATCAAACAAAAAAGAAACTATAGCTTGGTGAATGCCTGGTTTTTTGTATTTTATCTGACTCTAACCTGGTCGAATGAATCAGAACACTTTAAAGAGAAAAGATATTAGAAACTAATTTGCTTATATGCCAATTCCTATTTTCTACATTATTTGATCATGGTAGAAGTAGTAGAGAAATTGATGAGAAAAATTGTAATTTAGCTTGCCTGCCTTTTTCTGGCTCTGGCTTGGTCAAGTGATCAGAAACTTGCAGCAAGCCAAGTAAAAGAAAACAAGTTATCATGGCAGAATTAAACAAGTTATTGTACAATCCAAAAAATTTCACAAAAAATCTATAGGAGATAAACTACACTTTTGCACTTTTTGTTAACAAAAATACTCATAAATGACTTTATTTACTCCATTAAAAATGCTCACCGCCTGTTTATATAGACGAGAATAAAGTTTTGGTGAAACCTGTTTGGAATGTGAGTTCTTTGGGAGTTTGTCTAAAACTTTACTGTAGCTTATTGTAGAAATTTTTAAAAAATTTTTGAAATGTGTAGATTTTTGAATATTTTGAAATGTATAGTTTAAAAACTTTAAAAAAAAATTTGAGGTTATTGTAGCTAAAGTTTTTAAAAAATTTGTAGCAGACAAACTTGGCAAAAAACTTGGGTTCCACACAAGGTCAAATCATTTCAACTGCTAGATTCCAAAGCCACATTTATTTATGAGATTCTGGAAAAGATTCCAATCAAAGTTAGAATCTGACCCTACCTTTTTTTTTTTTACTTTCTCATGATGCTGTCGGGCTGCCAGCATTTTTTTTAATATGTATATATATATATATATATATATATATATATATATATATATATATATGACGAATGGCAACAAGGCCTATTGGAAAGAAAAATTGGACGAGGGGTTAGCCCCTTAAACCAGGAACAAGTAAAGAATTAAGAGGAGGAAAGCATAAAAGTTATGAAGTGGGTCGCAGCCGGACTGCCACTAGTTAGTATAGGCGGTTGAACCAGCCATGTATAAACAGAATGTAAATAAAATGTAAAAACAAGTTAGAGTGTTAGATCAGACGGTATAACCAGCCATGTATGGTTAGTATAATCAAAACAAATAAAAACAAAGTAAATGAATATGAATGTAGGTGGCTCAGCCAACCATTTGATTGAATGTAAGAATTACAGAATGTAAAGAAGACTTACAAGGATATGAAGTTTCAAGCTCCTTTGTTTGATTCTAAACTAAAAATCTAAAAACTAGTTTGTAGAGAGAGAGAGGAGAGTTTCTTCAAACTAGAGAGAGAAGTAGTCTTGAAGAAATGGTGTAAGAATGGTGTAGAAATGGTGTGTGGAATGTGTTGGATTTGAGGGGTATTTATAGCAAAATTTCCGTAGTGCTACAGTACCCGCTATAGTGATTTGCTACAGTGTCGCTACAGACCGCTACAGTGCGCGCTACAGTGCAACGTTTGTCTTTTGTTGCCGTGTTTGCACAGTAACTTGTCGGATTGCTATAGTGTTTCCAGTGCTACAGTAAAAATGATTTTTTTCTGTATTTTATTTTGTTTGAGCCAGCTTGAATATCCGATTGAGCCAGCTTGAATATTTCTGAAGCATTTGTTCAGCAAATTATTGCTGATAATTCCTCTGATGCTTCTTTGATCCATTGCTTGTAATATCGTGCATTGATCCCTTGTTTTTCAAGCAGATATTTGTTGAGAATCATTCTTTGAATGTTTCTCCTTTGTATGAAACATTGTACTGAATAGTTTGAGTTTACTGATCCGATGTGATTATACCTGTGAATGTTGTAGCAAGGGATTCTTTCACCAGTATCCCTGTTGAAATATATAATATCAAAGTTTTTGATTCTGGATTCTTTTCTTTCATTCTCGAGATAATGATACTCCATCCAGAGATGTGAGAAGGCATCATCCCTGAGTTTGATTTGAAAAGGTTGAGTTGGATCTCCAGAAATGGATTTTCTTCTTCTTCAGTTTTCTGAATCCAGTTTATTGTTGAAGTCTCATCAATTGCTTGGAATTGATTTGAGATTGTTTCATTGGGTACCCAATTTGAAGTAGATTCCGCAGGCATCCAGTTTGAAGATAATTCCTCGGGGATCCACTCCCAATTAGCTTGATTTTGATTTGATGATGTTTGGCACTCATTAGTTTGAATGCTGGACATTTCTTCGTGGGATGTTTGTTCCCAAGTAGAGTATCCATCGAAGAGAGTATTTTTCTCTTCTGAATTGTATGATGAGCTTCCTTCTCCTGCCATGTTTCTGCACAAGAAAGTAGTTAGTTTAAATAATATATGTTTAAAAAGTTGGGATATTATTCCTTTACAGGAATTTTGGAAAGGAGCCAATTGATTGAGAAATGATGCTCCTAAGAAGGTATTCGAGAATTGGTTTTGTATATTTGGGAATTCGAATTTGATATCAAGTTTAGGATTATTGGCTATTGTAAGGAATTCTAAAAGTTGAATTGGAATAAGGTTTTCAGAAATAGAGTTTTGGTCTGACCCTGTATCAACTAGGGCTTTTGTTTCGATTACATAATTATCAATAATTAGTAATCGTATTTGGATCGAATATTCCTGAAATAACTGAGAATTGTTATTCAGGTTCTCAGGGTTAATGGTTTCTTTTTGTAAGGTCATGGGTTGAATGAAGAATTTGTCAAGAATATCTTGGAAACCATCAGGATTTTGTCTACGAATTTTTTCTAGAATGTCAAAGAAAAGACCTTTCAAAGGATCCGGAATCTGGTTTAAGAATGATTCGAAATTTGGTTTAAGAATATCTTTAATGATGTTGAAAAGAAGGTTCTGATTTTTGGTCATCATATGTCCTTCTTTTTCATTTTCATCACTAATGATTGGGAAAGAAGATATTGATATGTAATTGTCATAATCTTCCTTTCGTTCAGATTTGATAATATCTGATTCGATTAGAGGATTTGACAATTGGGCTGCTAGTCTCAAAATATTGGAATTTTGATTGTATTGGAAATGTTGGGTTGTGTTTCTGGGTGGATGAGTTTTGGGAATAGATAAGGTTAGCTGTTTTGTGGGAGAAGAAAGGGTTTTAAGACTCATAGGTTTGGACTTTTTATTGGGCCTTGTATGGTAGCTTGATAGCCCAATCTGTTTGTAAAGGGGTTCAAGATTTCTCTCCTGGGACTGTTTTTCTGCAGGTTGTCTGGGAAACCATCCTGTTTGTTGGTCCTGTTCACAAGTTGTTTCTTCCGAAGGCTTATCGTTCATATATTGCGAACCAATAAGGCTTTTGGAGAAATCTCTGTTGTGAACTTTGTCTCTGTCTGATTTTATCAGGAATATGTATTGATATCTTCTGGAGCTTGGGAATAGTTTTGATGAATCCTCTTGGACTACTCCAAAATCATCATCAGATGTGATATTGAATAACATTGTTTCTGGCAGGATGTTCCCATCTTGTAGATCAGATTCATCCCTGTTGGTTGTGACTAGAATGTCGTGAATAATATTTCTGTCTTCAATGATGAGATGTTCTTCCCACCATCCTTCGAATTGCCTAATAAATCATATGAATAGGACATGAGCAATCAGTTGATTGCAGCCATGTAATGTTTGATTAAACATAGCTGTGGTTGTCATCTGTTGAGATGTCATAGGAAGATTGTATCTGAACATTTCATCTATGCTCTATTCATAGATGTCTCCCTTATTGTATGAGTGTTGAAGGATATTGGGTTTTATTCTGAAAATATCAGAATGAATCATTTGGATTTTTTTTGGTTAGGAGTATAATTTTGTAAAAAAGAGTTTGAATATGATTTATTTAGGGTAGAAGACCCTTGAAAGTTTTGTATGGCATTGATCAAGGAGGTTTTTTGAATTTTGGACTCTTGTTTGGGTAAAGAAATTGGAAAGTTTTGTTCAATCCAAAATTTTTGGTCTTCTAAAGGTTTGAAAAGTAAGTTTGAGAAATAGGGTTTTGGAAGAGGAGTTTTTGGGATAAATTGGATAAAGAGATTGAAGAGGTATTTTTCTGGATAGATTGTAAGAATCTTCTTGGCATATGCTGTTTCTTGGTCAATTCTGATCTCAATCTCATGAATTACCAATTTTGCCAGTGAAGGCTCAGCCTGAATTTCTTGTTTGGCAACTGATTTTGCCGAGGAAGACCCTGTATGAATTTTTCGTTTGATTCGTCTGATAGGTTGCCATTTATTTCTTGTTTGAATAGAAGGATGATCAATTCTATTCTTCCAAGAATATAAAGGCTGGATATATTTCTTCTTGAACTTCTGGATTTTCTGACTCCATTTGATGGGTCTGATGGATCTTGGAATATTGATTCGAGATCTAGCCAGATTTGTCAGATCTGATTTTTCAGATACTCCTTGTTTTTGAGGTTGTTCCTTTAATTTGTTGAAGATCCATGTCTCCCCTGTGTAAGATTCCACCTTGAGACTCGGGTACTTAATATTAAGTACCTCCAACTCATCAAGCTGCAACTGTTTGTTAGTTATAAAAGAATACATAAATAATTTAGGAATTCCTTCCTGATTATCGTTTGCTGGAATTTTCTTTGAATTTTTTCGAAAAATATGTTCATTATTGGAAGGGATATTAAAATCACGGAATAAGTTTGAAATAAATATTTGTAAAGAATTTTGAATTATATCTTTAATTGACTGGGTTTCAACTAACTGGTTTTCTTGTTTAAAAGAAATAATATTTGTTGGTGAATTTCTAATAACCATTGGTTTGGAAAAAGGTTGAGAGGGAATTTCAGCAGTTTCTTGTTTTATAATTGATTTGAAGAAATCAATTTTTGTTTGAACATTTTTATCAGTTATAGGTTTGATACTAGGTTGATTCTTAGTTAAGACATTTATTGAGGAATATCCTACGTCTAAGGAATTTTCTATGTCTTTTCTAATATCAATACTAGTAGAACTAACAGAATTATCAATTGATTGTCCGAAAATCAAGAGTTTTGAAGTTTTAATAGACTCTTGGTTTGGTAAATCTACTGGGTTTGATAGATCTACGGGAGAATCTGGTAGATCTATATCTGCTGGGTTTATATAGTTTGATTTTGGTGGATCTATGGATTCTGAGAGTTTATGAGAGGATTGTAGTGTATGGGTTGTTTGAGGCAGATTTATGGATAGATCTAAAGGTTCTTGTGTAGAATCTATTTGAGATAGATCTATGTCTTTTGGTTTAGTTTGAATTGGATTTACGGGATCTAAAGTAGAACCCTGAGATTTTGACATAGAGGATACAGGTTTTGAAATTTTTTGAATTGGATTTTTGAGTTCTGGTGCAGACTCTTTAGTTGTTTGAGACTCATACCAGTCAAAGAAATGAATATTTTGTTTTATTTTTGTCAAAAAATCATAAAAATTTTCTTGAATAATTTTTCGGGCTTCTCCCTGGTATTTATCAAAAAATTATTTTTTTTAAATGATTGTGGTTTGCAAAGAATTCAGATCTAATGTGTTGTTCATTAATCTGGAATTCAGAATGGTTGTTTTCTAGTTTTCTTTGTATAAGAATTGACTGCTCAATTTGAGCAATTCTAGTTTGAAATTTATTCAAAGATTTATTGTTTGAAGAAGAATTAGAATTTATGAAATATGGTTTAACTGGAGAAGTCATTGAAAATTAAAACAAGAAAATAAATAAAATAAACAAACAGTTAAATGATTTTGAAAACTTATAATCCTCTCCCCTTTGGCACAGAATCCTTCGAGATCCATGGAGGATAAACCATTTTTCTTAATCAGATTATAAAGGATAGTGTGAAAATTTACAAGAAAATATCTAACCTTTTGAGAAAAATTAATTATACATGACGACCATATTTCCATCATAATAAAAATAGTAAAAATAAACCTACGAGAATAGATCTAAATCTTTTGAGAAAAATTAACTATGCATGACGATTATATTTTCAAACAAAATCATAAAATTGATAGTAAAAACTCATTTTTCCTAGATCTGACCTCTTGACACTTCCCCGTCCTGGAGTACGTCCCAAGAATCTTAAAACCCCTACAGAGCCAAATCCCATGGTCTTACCTGGATCGGATGCTAGCACTTACTGGTTCCATGTCCTTTAATCAGATTCAAAGTCATGAAATTTAGACTACCAAAATTATAATATAGCTTGAATACATTAGATAGTAATCATGAAATTAATCAGTCTCATCTAATCAGATCTAAACTTGTAGATCTACACTATCAGTAGCATAAATAAAGAAAGATGGTAATCACGAAATTAATAAATCTCATCAGAAAGATTTAATCTTGTAGATCTACACTACCAACATCATAATAAGTAAAGAAACATAGCCATCTCCCCACTTCCCCCTCTGGCTCTGATACCAGACGATTGGTCATTTACTGAAGAATTGTGAGAATGTTGTATTCAGAAATCCCATCTATGCTCCATTCATATATGTTGTTAGCATTATATGAATTTTGCAGGATGTTGGATTTTTCTTCAAGAAAGATATCTGGATAAGTGGCTCTGGAATAGTATTGTTTTTGTGAATTTTTTCAGTTGGTAATCTGGTTTTGTGAAGAAGAAGGTTGATGTAATTTGTTTAAGGTCAAAGACTCTTGAGGTTCTTCTTTGGTAATGGTATAAGCTGTTTGACTAACACTTGCAGAACCTTGGTTATTTGACCCTTGTTTGGACATTGGGGTAGAAAAGGATTGTTCTATTTTGGCTATTCGTTTTTTCAATTGGGTTAAGGGTTTATTTTGGAGTTCCTTTTGAAATTTGGTTGGTATTTCATGAGGTTTGAAAATTGGGTTTGACGAAGAAGTGGTTATAGAAGGAATTTTGGGAATAGGTTGGTTTAAGAGATATTCTCCAAGAGTTTGGAGATACTTGTTGGTGTAGTTGTTTTGCTCATAGATTCCTTGGATGTCCTTGCTATTAATTGCTCCTTCATCCTGGATGTTCTTGAGCTTGAATGGCTTAGCATTAATCTCCGTTGATTTGTATGTGAAGATGATTGACTTTGGTGGTAGAAGCTGTGCTTGAATTTCTCCTTCAGCTGTCTGTCACCTTGTCACCACATTTGTTGTTTGCGAAAAAGGATAATTAATTCCTTTTCTTTGTGAATATACTTCAAACCAATCGAAGAACTGAATATGTTGTTTCATTCTTCTGAGAAACCCATAGAAATCTTCTTGTATTTTTTGTCGATGTTGTCCCTTGTATTTATCAAAGAATCACATCCTTTTTGGATAATTGTTGTCAGCATAAAATTCTGTCTTGATATTTTGTTTTTCAAAGGAAATTACCCTTAACTCATCAAGTTGAGGACGACTTTCTGTTACTGAAGAATATGTAGGAGATCTCGGAAGTCCTTCTTGCTCCACATCATCAGAGGATTCTTCTTGGACCTCTGAAGGAGTAGGTTTGCTGGCTGCATACCTTGGCTGTGGAATCTTAGAAGAAAGATCTAGATCTTGTAGTCTGGTTGAAATGGAAGGAGCCAGTGGTCTGTCTGAAACTGATCTTCTTCCTGTTGAGTATCTAGGCATATCTATATCTGTTGTTGATGAAGATGATGCCCTAAAACTCATAGATCTATCAAATTTGATTTGAACAGCTCCATAAGCAAATTGTTGGATGCTTGAAACTGTTGTATTTTGTATTGGATCTGCTGGAGCTATTTCCGGAAGAACCCAGCTTTCTGGCAATGAGATCTGGTTCCAGGTGATAGATCTTGGAACTGTAATCCTTGATCTGGCCAGATCTGTCTGGAACAGGACTGTTTCTCCTTTTTGTATTGTTTTTAGGGCTCCTGTCCTGAATGCTGAATTCATAACCTTGTATTGAATTCTATAAATAATAGCTACAGGAAGAGTCCCAGTGTTGACTCTATAGTTAGCAGTTTTTATGTTTAATGTTAAAGTATCTAGAATATTTTTATCTTTTAAAGAGACTGTGAAATTTGGAAAACAATCAAAATATACTGGTCCTCCACAAAGGCTTGTTTCTGCCATATCTAGGAGGGAATCATTGAATTCTAAGAATCTGCTATCTCTAAAACAAAGGAGTAGGGATGTATCTAATCCTTCTCTTGTCAAAGGTTTAGCTGCAATTTGTACTAATCCAAAATGAATATAATTGTATTTTTCCTTATGTTTTTCTATTGTTCTTTTGGATAATAGTTTGATTTCTTCATGATCAACATCTAATGCTATAGTTTGTTCTACTGTTTTAATTGTATAATCTGATGCAGAAAACATCCACTTTCTGTCTCTTTCATAAATATCAGTTTGAGTATATTTAGGAATTTTTCAATTGTCTATGTCTTGATTGATATCTTATATATGAACTTCTTCTTTTAGTTTGGTGTTTGAAGAGGAACTAGAAGAGGTAGAGTTGGTTCTAAAAAAGGAATCCATGAAAAGAAACAATAAATCAATTTAAATAAACAAATTTTATATTCCTCTTCCCTTTGGCACAGAATCCTTAGGGATCCATGGAGAATAAACCATTTTTCTAAACAGATTATAAAGGATAGTGTGAAAATTTACAAGAAAATATCTAACCTTTTGAGAAGAATTAGCTATACATGACGACCATATTTCCATCATAATAAAGATAGTAAAAATAAACCTACGAGAATAGATCTAAATCTTTTGAGAAAGATTAACTATGCATGACGACTATATTTCCAAACAAAATCATAAAATTGATAGTAAAAACTCATATTTCCTGGATCTGATCTCTTGACACTTCCCCGTCCTGGAGTACGTCCCAAGAACCTTAACACCCCAATAGAGCCAAATCCCATGGTCTTACCTGGATCGGATGCTAGCACTTACTGGTTCCATGTCCTTTAATCAGATCCAAAGTCGTAAAATTTAGACTACGAAAATTATAATATAACTTGAATACATTAGATAGTAATCACGAAATTAACCAGTCTCATCTAATCAGATCTAAACTTGTAGATCTACACTATCAGTAGCATAAATAAAGAAAGATGGTAATCACGAAGTTAATAAATCTCATCAGGAATATTTAATCTTGTAGATCTACACTACCAACATCATAATAAGTAAAGAAAGATAGCCATCTCCCCACTTCCCCCTCTGGCTCTGATACCAGACGGGATCTTCAACAATTTGAAGATCTACAAGATTATTGCTGATCTACAACAAATATATATATATATATATATATATATATATATATATATATATATATATATATATATATATATATATATATATACATATACTAGAATGGTTCTGGCTGTGCAAGGCACAACCAATGCCCAATCTATTGTGTAACAAATATTGAAAAATTCCTAACTAACTAGTAGGGAGATGGGGAGATGGCTATCTTTCTTTACTTATTTTATGATGTTGGTAGTGTAGATCTACAACAAATATATATATATATATATACTAGAATGGTTCTGGCTGTGCAAGGCACAGCCAATGCCCAATCTATTGTGTAACAAATATTGAAAAATTCCTTGCCACTCTTATTTTTAAATTTGGGCACAATTGTATCTAATTCTTATTCTAAATTAGAAATAAATTACCCATTTGAAAAGGTTCAAAATTCTCGTCAGACTAAATAATCATTCATGTAAATCCAATAGCACAACCAATTCCCAACCTATTGTGTAGAAAATATAATTTAGAGCACCTAAATTGTAAGTAGTGACAATTCTTATGTAGATGTATCTAATGTAATAAGGTGTTTATCATAGCTCACGCCTACCTATTAAAATTGAAGAAATGTTGATCCTAACAATATTAGATATGAACATTATTTTTTTATTTTTATTAATTGAAATACCAACCTAAATACTGTTATTATTTGTTGTTCTTTTTTTTAAGTTTAAAAATTTTTTAAAAGCATTTTTAGGCTAGAAGATTAAAGTTTTAGCTGAAAAGAAATCCGATATTAGAGATTCTTGTAGAAAATTTTATTAAGTTCAGTGATTTTGTTGTATAATTAAAAAACTTTTGTGGATTGCTTGCATCATTGGTCATCAAGTTGTAAACATAGCATGCCAAATACGTTTACTGGCAAGATGTGGAAAATATTAAGTGCGTAAATTATTGCTTTCTAGCAATAGCATCTCTCCAATGAAAATCAAAATATCCTATACTATGTAGTCTATGTTGCATCTATAAATGTTCAAAAGATCCTATACTATGTTGCATTTGTAAATGTTTAATCAATAAGAGTAAGAATAAAGAAGCAAAGGTAGAACCTTACTTCTTAAATGAAATTACATAATATCCTTTCCATTTAAAAAGTACAAAATTCATACACCTTTACAATAAAGATACCAGTTTCTGGGGATTACATTTATTCACCTTCTGCTTATAATATTATTTTTTACATGAAAGAAAAGGAACATTTGTACAACAGAGAAGAAAATGTAAAAATTGCTTTCAGTAGAATGATTGCTTCCATGGCAGCTAGCCATCTGTAAAACAGAAAACAAAGAACACAAATTGCTTTTAGTAGAATGGTTGTCCCCATAAAGAGAGAAAGGGGGAAATTTGTTGATAGCTCTTGAGATTGTACTGTTTTGTGAGAGATATTTGGGCTCCCTTTTATTGAAGCCTGAGTATTGTAGCATTCATTAAACCACTCATCTACTAAACTAAAACTTTTACTTGTATTCCTTTTTCTTTTCATCTTAATGAAAGTAGTCGTAAGAAAATGAAAGTAATATTAGGCCTGAGTACTATTTTGTTCTCCATCAATGCACCACGCATAATATGATAACTAAATCTATGCAGTCAAGGAACAGAAGAAATGACCTTGAAGTAAAGCAATTCCTTAGCATGAATCCATCAACCCCAAATATGCTGAATTGGTGAACGGAGCTGGTAATGTAAATTGGATGTAGAAGAATGCTATCAGTCAACGCAATGTAAATTGGATGTAGAAGAATGCTATCAGTCAACGCAAAACTATGCAAACTATCTAATAATATTAATACTGACAGAGGAAGAAATAAAACAAAAAGAAAGGAGTAATTAGTTTTAGTAGGAAAGATTGCAAAGGTGCAATTATTTTTAGCCATATTCAGTCAATAAGTGAAACCAAATGAACTTACAACCTAAAAACTACAGTCATTTAAGCTACAAAAGAACATAGTATTGTTTCTTACCAAACAATCTGACTTCATTAGGTTTGTGCATTTTTTAGTGCAAATATCAGGGTGTATGGTTCAAAGTTAGTGAGCAAACATATTTCATCAAGAAAACCTCATTTTTTTAATGTTCCAGCTTTATAGATACTCGGATTTAGAGAAACTGTCACAGATTCTGTAATCTTTAATTGGGTGTAATAGTATTCATAGAAGAGATTATGCATCACTCACTACATTCAAAATATGTGAATGCATAAAACAGCCAACATATTGTGGTTTTAACATTTGATAGTTCTGTGGAACCAAGCACGTTGCCTTTACAAATAGCTTTGAGGAATTAATATTCTACACTTCTAAGCCAGCTACAACAAATCCCAGAAACTCAATATTAGGATTATCTGTTTTAAGTTTTGTTTCTTCTATTGCCTACCTGATTTCTGTGCATAATACCTTTAACGTGGGGCAAAACCTTAATATATAAGACTCTATCTTTTATTCTCATTTTCATCAGTGAGATTTTGGCACTTTTTCCTCATATCTGTAAGACATGCACATCACTACTCATTCTGATGCTTTTACATAAGGCTGGAACTTTAGTTTAAACTTTAGGTTGAGAATTTAACTTGTTTTAGCTTGATTATCTGTATTCAATAAACGGTGACAACCCTTAATTGGTAATTACTTGTACTATATTCTTAACAGGAAAAGAAAAAGCAAGAAATTGAAGGACTAAAGAGAGTGACCTGAAATTGAAACAACTACTTGCTAGAAATCGTGCATGCTAAATCAGAAGTTTTTCTGCACCAATTGTTTCAAACTGCAATTAACCTCTTGAAGAAATTTGGTAACTAAAATAAAAAGTAGACAGATTATCCAATCTCTTAAATACTGGTAGGGGAACAAATTAGACAAAGAAAAGTAGTAGTTACCTTTAGCACGAAAGGTTGCAGAGAACAAAGTAGAAGAAGGGTGTAGTTTTTTGTGACCAGTACTTCTGTTTCTAATATAAAGGCACAAGCTTTCCTTCATTCTTGATAATTTGGCAATTGGTCAACAATATCAGGAAAACAGAAGGACAAACCTATATCTCTAGCAATAGTATTAGCCATCATGAATAGAGCAGATAAAGATGCAAACTTGATAAGTTGTCAGAGATTTTTCTTTTGAGTCTGGGTGATTTCTCAACCGGGCAAGAAATGAAAATGAATACAAAAGGACAAACCACATTCTCATGGTTGGGTATAATAATAAAGAGTACAGATGTAAAAAAACTTGGATGGATAGCCAT
Organism: Coffea arabica; assembly: GCF_036785885.1. Lineage (NCBI taxonomy): Eukaryota > Viridiplantae > Streptophyta > Magnoliopsida > Gentianales > Rubiaceae > Coffea > Coffea arabica. The sequence continues at coordinate 71,070,704 of NC_092313.1, read as the reverse complement.
AATTTAGCGAAGAAAATCATGAAATTTTTGACCGAGTGATCTGGAAACAACAGGAGGGGGAAAGTAAAGAACAGAAAACAGAAAAAAAGAGACAAAGCAAGAGGAAAAGAATGACTGGGGAATAAAAAGGAATAGATAAGGACTAACGAAAAAATCCGATGAGCAGTCGTAATTTAGCGAAGCCAATCCTGACATTGTTGACCAATTGTTGGAGGAAGCAGGCGGACAACCCATTTCTTGGCCACTGTTTCTAAAAGCTATTCAGCTGCTTCTCTAATTCTCTTTTTCCACCGAAGAGAAGAATAGTCCAAGAAACTGGAACAATGAAAAGGAAAGGAGGATTATCATCTTTTGTGGAACAATCCCACAGTTGGGATATGGATGGGCAGCCATAATTGACTCTTTGTGGGAGAAAAGAAAGCTGAAAGGAAAATTAAGAAACGGAAAATAGAGAGAGTGAGAGAGAGAAAGGAAGAAGAAAACAAAAGATGATGGGCTAAAGTTGTAAAATGAAGTGCAAAGGGAGTGTTTTGCTTTCCAGCCACATCGATGCATTTCCATAATTTTGTTTGACTTTTTGACTTCTTATCTTTCATAACGGAGACAAAGAAAAAGCGGAGAACAACAGAGCTAATGCCAACTACCGCTTTCTTTGGTCTAAAAAAAGAGGGCAAGAGACGGGAAAGACTGAGAAATAAAGCAAAAGATTATTAATAAAAAGTCAAAAATAGCCCTCAACAGTTAGTTACTGTTTTGGGTCTAGTTATTTTTCTCTGGGCAAGATAGTAATTTTATGTAACAAGACAAAAATGACCTCACCAGTGATACACTGTTCGGAGAACTAATCAATATTCTCAGGGCATAAACGGAAGAAAATTTTTCTCCTCCCCTCATCCCGCCACGTGGCTAAACCTGGGAGTAGAAATCTTAAGTCTTTCTATATATGTAAGACTAAGAGGTTATCGGCTGTGCTAAGCACAGCCTAGGCCTCCTATAATCTGTTGTCATATATTTTCGTATAAGATAAGATTAACAGTAATGTTTATGAAATAGCATTCTTAAAATTATAAATTACCAATCAAGTATGCAGCTAACATCAATGTAGTGTACTTATTATGTCTCTTTTTTTGGACACATAGTATTGGTTCAAAAATCTTTGTCCAAATCATGATGAATAGGGGACTAACTTTATAAACGGAATTTCTTTTCATAGCAAATTTTAATTGTTGTGATACTCAAATTTTCTCCTATATTTACCAAAAAGATTTATTTGCTCTGTGCGTACAAAGCTTTGTGTCTAAGATGAAGTGTAGATTATCCAAGTAACAAAACACAAGGAAAAAGAAATATCAGGGAAAGAACATGAACAAAAAAGGGTAAAGAAAAACAGCAAAATAGGTGTATACATAATTCGAACTTTAGAGGCAAACACAGCAAGAGCAATGATGCACTATAAACAAAACAAAGTAATTTTAATAGGATATTAGCGGACACCTAAAACCACAACTGAGCCGAATGCCAAGTTAATAACCTTTATTTTTCTTTAGAAATGTTGATTACATTTGATGCCTTTGGAGCCTAGCTTTTGGCTAGACTACAACAAGTACCACCATTCAAATCTCCGTTCTTAAGAAGTAATCATCAGGTTTTTCATTCTCCTAAGGTTGTGTCTAGATTAGACAAAACAGCAAGCATATTACATGCAACTTGGGGTAAAACAGGCACAATAACCTAAGTTGCTTAATTGATAGTCATATAAAGGAGTGAACGAGTTTTGCCTAAAAGGGCTACAATGAATAACAGCCGAAGGATGCTCTATATACAATATCCTTAAGAGGTAACCATCAAGCGTTTCATTGCCCTAGACAAGTCTAGACTAAACGAAATAGCAAACAAGGCACACACTAGATAATCAATTAGAAACAAGAAGTACAAAGTCTTAAGTTGTTTAACCAATAGTCACTTAGATGACTAAACAAGCTTTGCCAATAACAACCTCTCTGCATTGACCTTAAAGTTCTTTAAAAAATAGATAATCACTCTTATTCCTTATTTAGAACAACAATAGGTCACATGTTTTAGATATGTATATTGTAATTAAAGACAAAAGCACCAGTAGCAGGAGATTGAAATTAGTTAAAAATGAACTTATCATGTAATAATAACTTTAGCATAGCAGCCACAACCCCAAAATCAACACAAGCAAAAGTTTGTCTCACAAAATATATTGTGCTAATGATTTTGGCTCACAAAATATGTTATTGTTGTCCATTGTTATAATATTTTTCTAGTATATATAGCAATTTGGCTGTTTGATAGAACATTGACCATATGCAAACCAATAGGACAGTTCAGTTGGCCATAATCACATTAGCAAATGGATCTCTCTTTTTTGTAGGTATGCCACTAATAATATGTATATTCAAGAATTCACCAAATTTCAAAATAAGTATTATTGAACTGGGAGCTGGGTTCATATCTTCATTTTTGGCTTGTTTTTTCAGGTGAATGGGTTGCAGCAGCACAATTGGATTGAGAAAATATTAACACAATTACCTACTCAAATAAAAACTATTTGTTTCATAAAGGATCACACAAAACAAATAGCACTAGCAAACTTAAAATAAATGAAGTAGAAACTGAAGAAAAACTACTAAAAAGAAAAGGGAACGCTGAAATTTCACTTTTGAAAATATAGTCACATAAATGAAGAAAAGCTGCTCATAGATTCAAGAAAGACAACAAGCTGACCTTCAAGTTAAAGGATTCCTTGACTGATGATATGAACCACAGCAGAAAGAATCTATCAATTGAAGCATATGTGTATATTAGAATTTATTAATCCGTGTATTACTCATACGGGAAAAATTTAACAAAAAAAAGGGAAAGACTTTTTCTCACCAAAGAGACTCCAAAGAAGGTGTAAAGATCAAGACGCTTCTTCTTGCAGTTCATAAGACAGAGGAGCCAACACCATGCACTGATAAATACCTCTATTCCATTTTTTGATTTCGTAATTCACTGGAAAATTTACAGGCTAAATGAATAGGAAACCTATTTCTTATCATAACTAGAACAAGGGAAAAATCACATCTGAAAAGATATTTCTCATCATAATCGTAAGGCTGAATGGAAAACTAATGAGAATAGAATGCCATACCTAATCTAACAAAAAGCTCCCAATTTCCCTCCTTTGAAGTACAATTATCATGTGACTGCCCCACAATTCTTACAACATGAAATCAATAGAAAGAGAAATGGGTTAACATGAAATCAATTCTTGCAACATGAAATGGGTTAATTTGATATTAGAGAAAGAGGAAACCACGGCAAGTGTAGGCAAAGCAGTTCACCTGCTCCTAATTTTCCTTCTTTGAAGTACAAACACCATGTGAGTGAGCAGCAATTTCTGCAACATGAAATCAAGTGTCTGGAGTGGCAGTTGACCTACTGGCTTCAACGGCAATTTTTGAAAGAAGGAACTCGCAAAACCCATCTCCCAAATCACGTAAAAATCCCAACGTTTCCGATTGGGTTTAGTAGAATAGCCGTTTGGAATTGGATTTGCTTAGAATAGGTGCGCCGAATTTTTGGTTAGAATAGCCGTCTGGTCAAAATAGCCGTCTGGTAGAGAGAAAGGAAGAAAAGGCTTCACGCAATTTGAGAAAGAAAGAGTTCAATGCCAAAAGAAAGAACAGGTTTTGTACAATTTGGAAGGAATATTTGACTTTTCCACATGGCTAAAGAAAAGGAAAGCACTAATACCAAAAAAAAAAAGAAGGCTTCAGTCAATTTGAAAGAAATATTAAGAGAAGGCTTCAATAATTTGCAAGAAATATTTGGCCTTGCCACTTGTCAAATAATTGAGAAGCCACTTGGCAAAAGTAAAGGAAAGCACTAAACCTTCCTCCTTTCTTATATACAAGGTAGATATTTCTTTGCTGCAGGGTTTAATCAACCCGACAGGCGACAACCATAGTTTGATACCTGTCCGATGTCAGAACAATATTGTTCCGATTTATTCTTTTTTCAACAGTAATCAAAGTAATTAACCGAATGATTCTGGGTAATTGGATACACGCCATGCATGATTTAAACGCTCAAATCACAGTACACAGTTGAAGTCACTGTCATCATTTCATGCATTCAACATACCCGCTCAACAGCCAAAAACATCTCTTCCTTTGATCTTTTCTGTTGAACTTGTTGGCAAAAATCTGGGACTCTTAACACACTTAACGCTTTTCAATCCAACCAAATTTAATGCAACTGATTAAGAGTTCAGATAATTGTTGGATTGCTTTTCATGCATGGGATACTGGGATTATCTTACTTCATACTTCACGCAGAAAACAAAGAAAAGGATACTGTATTAATGTATTATACTTGCATTGCTTAAACCGGTAACCAATTCTCTGGATTAGAAATGCACTCTAGGTAAAGAGATGCATCATACTGAAGTTTCAAGGGAGGGAGAAGAGGAAAACTTTGCACTTTAAATTGTACAATTCACACTACAGAGACGTTCAAAATACACCATCCAGAAAAAGTGGAACTGTTATGGAGACATCAGACATGAACAATTGGATTCAAGTACGCCTATTCTTTCATGCAATGTCCAATGAGAGAACTAATCATCAATGGATTTGGATTTGTTCTCATTTTAACAAGAAGAGGCAAGAAACGCTTGCTGCACCCGCATCATAAATGACAGAGACTTTGAAGGACAGTAACACATTCACCAGCCATGATCTGGACGCATGGAAGGCGTATAATTTTGTTTCATTATTCAGAAACAACAGAAAGATATGCGTAGATAGTCATCCAGTGAAATGGGGTGGGAGGTTGCTAGTCCATCACATTCTGAAGCAATTGAACTTGCAAACAGGAAGCTTGATCATTTTCTTTGGTATGCAGAATTTAATACTGCGGTGGAAGATGGAGAAAATGTCACACGAGTGCGAAACTAGTTATATAGCATGAAGATCAGTCACATCTACAAATGCACACAACGATTCATCTGTTCTCTGCCAACAAATTTGACATGACACCAAGGAAAGGAGCTTTCTACCTTCAGAAGGTGTCAGCACATGAAGAGTTGATATTTTGGCACTTCAGCTCCCACATTTAGGTAGTTAACATCAACTACAACTTCCCCAAAATCCTCTGACAGACAAATATTAATCACATTAGACTTCTTATTAACTCTTCTCAACAATGAGGTTTAATAAGTCTAGAAAAAGGAGTTAGAACCTTCATATAGAGTCCTTGCAAACTTAACATATTCAGGAATGAGGTCCTGATAAATGATTCCTTCTGGATGGGCATCTAATACCACAAGGACTCCTGGGAATAGCAACCAAGCAAAATATTAGTAAAACTTTCGGATAAAATGTAATAGTCAATGATCGTCCATCGGAACTCAAAAAACTATTTTATGTAAGGATTCAAGAAAATGTCCAACACATAAACTAGCGACTTTGCTATACAATGCCATGTCCTTTTTTATAAGATTTTGTTCCTTGTACTTGAAAAGAAAAATAAGAAAACTAGTGACTTTGCTATATAATGCCATATACATTTTGATGAGATTTTGTTCCTGGTACTCGAAAATAAGAAAACCAAATTCAGAGAAATATCTCACTAGTTAGGGAAAGCAGTAGGGGTGAAGGCCATGCTCCAGTCAAAGAGCAATATAAGCCAGTTGTATGTAATAAGCCCAGCAATTATTGTCTCCATTCTTTTTGTTTTATGGTGGTCCTTATATGTCCACCTTGGAAACGAGTTTTCTCTCTTATGAATGTTGAGATGACAATGTCACTCTTTGATGTAAGACTTCGTTTGCAGTCATTGGTCACTCGACTATCAAAGTGCATTTGTTGAAAGCTCCACCAAATTTAGTGATAGAAAAGAAGGGAAGAAATGAAAGAAAGCAGGCGGTAGTTTTCCTTTCAACTTGAGGTGGTTTGAATCTTACAGCTTACATAACAGCTTTGAAAACTTAACCCATATGTAGCTTTCTCTAGGCTTCATATGCTAACTTCTTTCAAAGTTGACAAAACCAGTCTATGAAAGTCAAATATTTCAAAATGCAATCAAAACATACACTACATTATATGTCTCATCCGGTCACATACATGGAAACCAGTTTTAGGGAATGCAAAATCATAAGCACCCCACAGCTGGAAGATCTAATAATTGAAGCAGCAAAAACAGGACAAGCATACCAGCATATAACTTTTGAACTTGAAGCAGAAATGTTGATACAACGTTAAACTTTGTCCACTAAGGTAAAATGAGAAGAAATACCAGGCGCCAACCACGTTTTTGTGGAATTACTTGGCAAAGGGGCTAGCCACAGGATGTTACGCAAATTCATTGAATCGTCATAAGTGACATTAGAACCTGACAATAATAACCAAAGACAATTATTGTAGAAAAAAACTGCAGAAGATGGTACTTTCACAATTTCTTTGAGCCATGAGTTCAATTTGATACGAGCAATTGCAATTTTGCAATGTAGATTTAGTAAGTATTCGCAAACAATGAAAGGTGATATAACAGACAATTATTTTGCTTTCGCAATTCATTTTTTCATAATTCAGTTACTCATGGAGGAAACCAACTAAGCCCTTGGGTTCCAAATTGCATATCCAAGTCTGATTGGGAAAAAAGTTTCATATTCAGACGGGGGCAGAACTGTCCACCTAGAAAGGGACCTGGTAGAACCATTAGATGCTTTTCGGATTCCAAAACTGTTTACCATATTGTTTGTCATGGTCCACATTCCATATTAGCACTTATTAAGCATTCCATCCAAGAAAATTGGAGATTGTTACAAGATAACTAACTAAAATTATGCAGAATATTCTTTCAAATCAAATCTATCAAGAAAGAAAAATAATCTCACAGAACTGGAAATAACAGAAAACAAAGAAAATGCATTTTCTAAGTATGTATGACATTACTCCAGATCAACTTACCAATCTGGCAATAACCCATGTTGTAAGGAAACACCTCTTTCTCGTAGGCTGGGTATTCTTTGGCATGGAACCTTTAAAAATGATGAACACCAATATCATAAGCACCATGTGACTTTATGAGATTTACTTTCCAAAATAGACAAAGAACTAGTGTTGTGTTAAGAAACAACCTAAAGAATTCATCTAATTATTGTACATGATTATCACTCATCATTTTATAAACAGTAAGAAAATTCTCAGTAGATCACCGTTTGACCTTTCTCTGAGATAAGAAAACGAGTCTACAAACCATTTAGCTTACCATCAGTAGAAATTTCATCTTGTATCACAATGACAACTTTTTCACATAATGTTTCTTTCCATTGTAAGAAATTGTCAAAACAATTTTAGTTGTAAATGGCCTGGCTGAAGTTGACTCAAAAGTAGATGTTTGTTAACTTACAAAATCCCAAGTCTTCCAGAGTCCACAGCAATAAAAAGGTGGCCGTGAAAGAAGTCATAGCGGTTTAATGAGACATTCAGTCCTACGTTCGGACCCCGAGCAGCAATCATTTCAAATAAAAATTTTAGGTATGAATTCAACTCCTACATAATGGAAATTAAACAAAAAAAAATCAATCAAGAGAACAAGACAAAAACATGATGAACAAAAAGAAGAACTGAATTGTTCTGTCATATCTTTTGTTCCAGACTCTGTACAACATTTATACAAATGGAATTTGACTTTTGTCAATTCCATGAAATCTGTAATTTCCTAAAAATTAGGAGCTAATTTATTCTATCCTAAAATACATTAGGAGTAAATTATTCTATCCTAAAATAGAGCAGAAATCATGGGATATAGCAGAAATCATGGGATATACATAGAAAAAGATATTCTAGATCTCAACACTCCCCCTCAAGATGGTGAATAGATATTTTCCATTCCCATCTTGCATGTAATGTCTTCAAAGTTGGAAGTTGGCATTCCCTTAGTTAAGACATCTGCCAATTGATTATTTGATGCTACATATGGAGTGCAAATCATGCCACTGTCCAGCTTTTCTTTAATAAAATGTCTATCAACTTCGATGTGCTTTGTGCGATCATGTTGCACTGGATTGTGTGCAATGTTGATGGCAGACTTGTTGTCGCAATAGAGTTTCATAGGTCCTTCCCACTTGATTTTAAGATCATCAAGTATTATTTTGAGCCATAGCAATTCACAAACTCCATGAGCCATAGCTCTAAACTCTGCTTCCGCACTTGATCTTGCAACAACCGATTGCTTCTTACTCCGCCATGTCACTAGGTTCCCACCAAGAAATGTACAATATCCTGAAGTTGATCTACGATCTACAACAGAACCTGCATAATCAGCATCAGTATATGCCTCTATGAGCAATCCTTCATTTTTCTTGAACAAAATTCCTCTACCTGGTGTCCCTTTGAGGTAGGATAGAATTCTATTGACAGCCTGCAAGTGTTTCTCTCTTGGATCATGCATAAATTGGCTTACTACACTTACAGCAAATGCTATGTCCGGCCTTGTATGGGACAAGTATATCAGTTTCCCAACCAACCGCTGATATCTTCCCTTATCTACTGTGCTATCATCCTTCTCTTCATTCAATCTCAAGTTAGGCTCAATGGGTGTACTTGCTGCCTTGCATCCAAGATTGCCTGTTTCTTTAAGCAAGTCTAAGACATACTTTTGTTGGGAAACAAAGATGCCTTTACTTGAGTATGCCACCTCAATGCCTAAAAAATACTTCAGCCTCCCTAGTTCTTTAATTTCAAACTCCTTTGCTAAGCACTTTTTGAGTGTTTCTCTTTCAATTGGATCATCCCCGGTAATGATGATGTCATCTACATATACAAGTAGAGCTGTAACACCTCCTTTTGAATATTTTATGAACAAAGTATGATCTCCTTGACTTTGTTTGTATTGCATTGCTAGCATCACTTTAGTAAATCTTCCGAACCAAGCCCTTGGCGATTGTTTTAATCCATATAATGCTTTCTTTAACCTGCACACTTTCTTTTTAAAAAACATTTCATTGAAACCCGGTGGGGGTTCCATGTACACCTCTTCTTCTAAATCCCCATGTAAGAATGCATTCTTAACATCAAATTGCTGTAAACACCAACCAAAGTTAGCGGCTAAAGACAAAAGAACACGCACAGTATTCATTTTTGCAACGGGTGCAAAGGTCTCTTGGTAATCTATCCCATATGTCTGTGTATATCCTTTTGCAACCAACCGAGCTTTATGCCTTTCTAATGAGCCATCAGCTCTATATTTCAAAGTAAACACCCATTTACACCCCACTGTTTTCTTTCCTTTGGGCAGGTTTACAATTTCCCAAGTCTTATTTCTCTCTAGGGCATTCATTTCCTCTTTCATAGCATGTAACCAGTTCTTATTTCTAAGTGCCTCTTGTAGTGTTTGTGGGATTGAAATGGAGTTGATGGTGGTAAGGAAAGATTTATGTTGTGGAGAGAGTCTATGGAAAGACACGAAATTTGAGATTGGGTGCTTAGTGCATTCTCGTGTTCCTTTTCGAACAGCAATAGGCAGGTCTAAATCAATAAATTCACAAGGAGCAGAGTCAGATTGAACACACAAAGGAACAGAATTTTCAGTACCTGATTGTGGTTCAGATTCTTGGATTTGCACAGGTTCAGAAATATGAACTTTCTTCCTTGAGTAGACCTTGAGTGGTGTAGTTGGATTTAAACCAGATTTTCCCTCAGCTGCAAGATCAGGTTCAATTTCTTTACTGGCATGTTCAACTTCAAATTCAGGTTCAGGTTCACTGCTAGTATGTTCTCCTTTAGAATTTGGTGTATGGTCAGGCTTGAAAGACTTTAAGTTTAGTGTAGGACTTTGAAGATCAAGGAGAAATTCCTTATCTTCCCAAGAACTCTCCCCCTGGGGATGAGGATTGTTACTTTGAGAATAAGGTTCATTTTCAACAAATGTGACATCCATGGAGGTAAAAAATTTTTTTGAAGGAGGATGATAACACTTATATCCTTTCTTTGTGTTTGAGTATCCCACAAAAATACATTTTAAAGCTCTTGGATCAAGTTTCCCTCTTTGGTGTGCATGAACATGTACAAAAGCAATACAACCAAACACTTTTGGTGACAATGTGCAAGAGACATTAAAATCAGGGTAAAAAACAGAAAGAGCAGCAATGGGACTTTGATTATTTAGTACTTTTGAAGGTACTCTATTTATCAAATGTGCAGCAGTTAAAACAGCCTCCCCCCAAAAAGTTTTTGGAACTTTATGTTGAAACAAAATTGCTCGAGTCACATTGAGTAAATGTCTATTTTTTCGTTCAGCAATCCCATTTTGTTGGGGTGTATCTACACAAGATGACTCATGTATTATACCCTCTTTTTGGAAAAAAGATGAGAGAATTTGATTAAAATAGTCTCTTGCATTATCAGATCTTACTCTTTTAATCAGACTTCCAAATTGTGTACAAATCATTTTATGAAACATTGGAAAAATACTGCTTACTTCTGATTTTTCTTTCATAAGAAATAACCAAGTAGTTCTAGTACAATCATCAATGAATGTGACAAACCATTTTGCTCCAGAAATACTAGAAATTCTACAAGGCCCCCAAATATCAGTATGTATCAAAGAGAAAGGTCTCGTAGATCTTGTATTACTCAATGGAAATGATAGTCTATGATGTTTAGCAATTTCACATGTATCACAATGAAAACTACTAACATCTTCATTCTTGAAAAGTGAAGGAAACATGCTTTTAAGTAGAATAAAAGATGGATGACCAAGACGGAAATGATGAAGCCAAATTTCAGATTTATTATTTGAGGAGCAGGTGAGGGATAACTGATTTTTGTTCTTCTTGTTGCCACTCATCTCCTCAAGGTAATAAAGCCCATCATTCACCTTAGCAAGTCCAATCGTCCTCCCCGTAACCAAATCCTGAAAAACACAGTGAGTAGTATAGAAAATTACTCTACAGTTCAGATCTTTGGTAATTTGATGGATGGATATGAGATTGGAGGACAATTTTGGGACATGCAACACATTATTTAGGGACAAAGAATTTGATAGATTTACTGTCCCTTGGCCTGCAACAGTTATAGGAGATCCATCCGCAACAGTAATTTTTCTATTTCCAGGACATGGGTTGTATGTTCTAAATCTGATTGGGCTGTGAGTCATATGATCAGTAGCTCCTGAGTCGATGACCCAAGAGCCTAGAGAAGACATGCTTGAGGCACTTAAAGCATAAGAGTTAAGGTACTTACCTGATTGAGCCAATGAACACGTACTAGAGGACTTTTCAAGGGAATTTAGGAGGTTTCTTAGCTTTTCGATTTCTTCTTTCTTGAATTCTCCCATACCAGCCTGGTTGGATTTTTCTTGTGTTTGGTCTTCTCCAGCAGTTAAGTGGGCTTTTCGCCCTTTGAATCCTCCTTTACGACTAAGGACTTGTTCCTTCCCATGGAGTTTGAAGCAATCATCTCGCGTATGGCTTGATTTTTTGCAGTACGTGCACCAAATTGTGTCTTTATTTGACTTTGTAGAAATCATTGCAGAGCCTTCTAATGTTTTAGGCTCTAACATGACTTCTCGCCTGTTCTCTTCAGCTCGAATCAATGATATTGTCTCATTCAGAGATGATAATCTTTCCTTCCCCAATATCTGGATTCTGACCTGATCAAATTCCACATTCAGACCTGCAAGGAAGTCATAAACTCTATCCTTTTCGATAAAGCTTTTCAAGGTGGCTGCATCTTCACTACACACCATCTGAACACACCGATATTGGTCCAGTTCCTGCCATAGATTTTGCAGAAGGTTGGCATATTGAGTAACAGAAAGGTTGCCCTGTTTAGTGGCTGAGATCTTTGTTTTGATCTCATAGATTAGGGCAGCATCTCCTGCCTTTGAATAGGTCTGTCGAATAGTAGTCCATATATCTTGAGCTGTTGGTAGGAACATGCAAGTATCGCTTATTTCAGGTAACATGGAATTCCACAGCCATGACATGACCATAGAATCCTCTTCATCCCAAGCAGCGAATTTAGGATCTCCCTTTTTCGGTCCAGTTCCAAGCAAGTGGCTGATTTTGCCCTTTCCTTTGAGAAATGTTTGAACAAATTGTGACCACTTCAAATAGTTTTTCCCGTTGAGCCTGTAGGCTGCCTGGATACTCTGCAAATCCCCTGTTTGTGGAATATTTGAGGTCTCCTCTGATTTGGTATTGGAGTGGATTTCTGATGTTTCAGTTTCAGACATGGTGGAGGTTTCAAAGAAAAATTGGCAATGAAGGCCTAATGGAAAAAATCAGCAATGAAGGCTGGAAATTGCACTTGGCAATAAGACTTGAAAAAAGGAAAGTTCTCAGCAATGAAGGCTGACAAGAAGAGGTCCCAAGAGCAAAAGCTCTGATACCATGAACAAAAAGAAGAACTGAATTGTTCTGTCATATCTTTTGTTCCAGACTCTGTACAACATTTATACAAATGGAATTTGACTTTTGTCAATTCCATGAAATCTGTAATTTCCTAAAAATTAGGAGCTAATTTATTCTATCCTAAAATACATTAGGAGTAAATTATTCTATCCTAAAATAGAGCAGAAATCATGGGATATAGCAGAAATCATGGGATATACATAGAAAAAGATATTCTAGATCTCAACACATGACAATACAAACTCATGATAACAATACTTTCCCATTCTGTTTCTCTAAGATGCAGGGCCTGCCAAGCCTTGCCTCTTTGAGCAGAGAAATTACTATCTCTGTTTATTGAACAATTAACCTCCCAAATTGCAAATGGTAACCTAACCATTACTTGGGCTTTTAATGCAAAACAAATTGAAGTTATGGCAATGTGTTGAGAAATACTTTCCCATCCCCTAATAAACAAATTATTACCTCATTTATAAAGCGCCAACCATAAGGAGTTCTTGTGAGCTCACATTTATCTTCTTTTGATCCTTCAACATCTGGTACCTGTAAGTTGGAATAAGTAAGACATTGCATCCACCAATTATGCTCAAAGCCAAACAATAATGCTTACATTCAGACCCAATAAGGGACACATTACAGAGCTGAGACAGGACGTAATTTTGAAACCAAATTCAATGGATTTTTCTTGTTTGGTCTCTTACCAAAAACTGATCTTCGAAGAACTTAACTCTGTAGAAAACCGCATAATTTTAACTTTGATTGGCTAGTTCAAGAACTAAGGATGCAATTGCATCCAAGGCATCTGGGAACCTACCACTATGTTCCCAAATCCAAGCCCCAACCACAAATTAGGGGGGCCAATTGATGGTTTGAATGCATTGGCATTGGAATAATGTGTTTATGGTGTAACTCAGGCAACATTTTTGTTCTTGTATATCCATGCAGCAAATTCCGCAATGTGACTTCAGCCTGGATGGACAATAACTGCACTAAAATGCAAGGAGGCAATGTAAAATACATGAACCCCTGCATTTGGGTGCAGGAGTTGCGTCCAAGTGGCATCTGCGAAGCTTCCAGGAGAGAATTTCCCCCAAATGTACATAAAAATTGTTGCTTTTGTAACATACCCAGGTCTCCTCATCAACTGGTCCAATCAATAATTTGTTCGGCTCCATATTCGGATGTTACAACAATTCAAAGGCAGAGTGTTGTAAGTACAAACTCTTAACTGTTAAGGATATATTACGGAGATAATCACTTGAAAGTTGCACGCGTATTGTAAATTGATGGAGAAGGAGAGTGAGGAGTGGAAAGAGAACCGATAATACTTTGAGAAGAAAAGGAAGAGAGAACGCAGAAAGAAGAAATCAATTTCCAAGAAATCCTCTTTACAAGAATTTTTAAGAAATGGCTTTCCCTATTCTGGCACTACAGAATATAACTAACAATATCATTTGTAATTTCAAATTAATAAAATATCAATGTCGTAGCAAACAACCATGAAAGATACTCTGTTTTCAACAATTTTACTAATTCTAATGCTCTTCCATTATTACTAATTGAAAGCAGCTTTATTTAGCTAAAAACTAGGCTCTGAAAACATATTGCTAATTTACATGGGTGATAATACGCATTTCAGACAAATAAAAGAGGGAAAAAACCTTCAGAAAAGAAATCGGAGGTTAAAAAAAAACTTCACCTTGATAGGAGTAGGATCAAGAGCTCTATGAATAGCACCGGGATCGCCACCAGAGTCAACAGCAAGACGAGCAAGCTCCATAACCGGGGCTGGCGGCCACCATATTAGCTCATTATCGCGTTCCCAGTCTCTCACTCCTCTTCCGCTATGATCACTGCTCAAAGATTTACGAGAATTGAGCGAACGTCGAAAAGGGTCGTTAATGCCGGGTCTAGCGGGAGGCGAAAACGGTACTAGGAACTTGAAACAAGATTTCAGTTTCTGAGCTTCTTCGGCATTGACAGAAGCAGCCTGTTGGGGAGAGCCCAGAAGAGCCAGCAAGTCTTTGGTGTTGGCTTTGGGTATAGAGACGGTAGAATGCTTTTGGGGCTTGGGTCTGGGGAAGAAGAGTGACGTGGACGAGGCGGTGGCGGCGAGAGAAAAGGAGAGAACCACGGCGAATTTAAGCGACAGAAATGGCGGCTTGCCCATCATCAAGGATGATAAGAGTGACGGGAAGCTGTTAGCCGTGTCCGTGTCATTCTTCAACCGTTCAACGCAACGCGGCCGCGGCACAGCTCGCTCCTCCGATGATGAAGGCGGCGTGACGGTGGTGGTAATGGTGGCCGAAACTTGTAGCAGTAATCATATTTTGACTCGGGAAAACGGATATGATCATTAATGCTTCATCAAAGTCTTCTCATAATGGGATTTGATATTCAAAAAATCTATATTCAATTTATCCCAGTAGTTTTGTTTTTATATTCAATAAATAAATCCGGTCAGATGAATAAAAAAAAAAATCCGGTCAGAAATTGTTTTTATTTAACAGTCTATATCTCGATCAATAGATCATTGCTTAAAAATCAGTACAAAGATTACATGAGCAGGTTCACATTTCACTGTTTTAGATTTTCACTTTGTTTTCCCTAAATCAATTTAAGTCATCGGCTAATTATTTGCTTTTAATAATAAGAGTTGAACTTTTGAATAAATCTCATATACACTGACCGATGTATACACTATCACGGTTGAACATATAATACATATGTAAAATTTGAGTTTTAAATTCAAATTCAAATTATGTATCATGTATCTAATAATAAAAGTGTATACACTATCTGTGTATTGAAGATTAATCCAAAGTTTTAATGAAGAAATATAGATAGAAACTAGATACTTGATGCTGTTAATCTAATCATCCAATCCCTTCTGGCTTGTGCATTTGAAGGCTTTAATTTTAATTTCTGCTATTTCAAAATGCAGTTCCCCCAGCAATGTGCAATAGAGTACCCAGAATTTGAAGGTGAAAAGTAGAATCACATTTCCTTCCATCATAAATGAAATCGGAAGCCATGAATAGGGGCCATTCTGTCTGAGGACAAAGTGTTTGTTGCTTGAACAACTGAGGATTTTGGACAAAAGAATTGCAAATCCTCTGCACAAATTCATACTTTTGCAGCCAGCAAAGGGTAAAGTTCAAGGCAAGCTTGTGTACAAGTATCAATAATGAATTACACTAGATAAAGCAGCAACCTAATGTGAGATTATGACATTTTATGATACACAAAAGATGATAAGAAAAATCGGCGGTACATTTCAGCCAAAAGCCTGTACAGCTTTGGAAGTCTATACTGTTATCCATAGGCCAAAAACATTACTGTAAGCCTCAGAAACGTATGATACTGTTAAAATTTACCCATGATCCACTATGCACTAATACTTGAAATTTGTGTACACGAACAAACTTGAACCAGCTAACGCATTCGCTTTGAATCCTTGCTTTCAGCAGACAGTTCCTTCGTCCGATTTAAATCCTTCAGGTGACACAAGCTTTTCATCTCGCTGGTGGAATAGATGTGCTTTCAGCCAGACAACAGGTTCTCTCAAATCACCAATCCTAAACAAAAGCAATCATAATTCATTTGACCTATACAGAGGATCAACACTGCCATGCACAATGTGCAGCATGTATGATTTTTTTGGTTTTGGAAGAGATTTTTTTTTTTAAAGGGGGTGGGGGGGGGGTGGGTTGGTGGTGCGGGCACTGGATACATGGAACTTGTGAATTTAGATTCCTTAACAATGTACACTTCAAAAACTCCCACTTTAACTCTCTACGTTGAAGATAAGCATCTTGAATTTGCTTGACATCAGAATACTAATGTAAAAAGATGACTAGTGGAGTAGCGCAGTTAAATAGACAGCTCAAAGATATAGGATCTATAACTATTTCACCGTTGGACGGTGAAATAAGTATTTTGGACCCTTAAATTGTATTAAGCATTTAAAATGTAAACCACTATTATCACTAAGGGATAGAAGGGAAAGATTAAAGGACCATAAAATTCTGCCCAAGGGCGTTGTAATTTCCCATAAAATGACTATTCAGAGCTTGCTGGGATTGCAGTGCTTTTGCTTAAACTGCTTTTGGGTGGTAGAAGCACTTTTACGCTTCATTTAGCAGTTGAGGATTTGGACAGAAAAGAAAGGGAAAGAAGAGAAAATTTATAGTTTTCCTTTGTTTGTTAGTTTTTAGTAAGAAAGAAAAGAAAGGAAATGGGAGGATTCACAAAGATGAACGGTAGGCAAAACTTTTCCTCCCAAATTTGAAGGAAATGGAGAGAAACTTTGAGGATGCTTCTCAAATTTTTTTGAAATGCCTATTTTATCCTTAAAAAGGTCTTGAACAAATATTTAATGACTTTCATATCCATAATCATTCCATTAATTCTCAAAACTCCCAAACAACATAATAATCCCTTCTCTTCTCTTCTCTCCTCTTCTCTTATAACTTCAGTTTTCCCTTCTTTTCTTCTCTATCCTAAACTCCCAAACTAAGCCTTAAAGTGCTTGGTAAGTGTTATTTCATAAATTTAGAAGTAGAATTTTTGGTCTGAAAAACACTTTCAGCAGAAGTTCAAGAAAACAAAAAATCTGGGCATTTGATCATAAACTCCTAATTGAATAAAGAGATAGATACAAACCAAGTACAAGCAGCACTTATGCACCGAAACAATACAATCGAGCACTTAATAAGTACTTCTACTCAACACTCTACTAAGCGAAGTGCTTTTTGATAACCCACCGCAATCCTAAATGTGCATTAAACTCTGTCAAATCATGTTAAAGTTCATTTGAAAGTTTTTGCTTTCTCTAAATGATTTGTATTCATCTATATCAATGATGGACAAAGTCCATTTGAAATTCAAGCCAGAATTAAGACGAACGTTTTCAACTTTATGGTCAACAAAGGATGTTGCAGCACCCGCATGAATCAAAGGAGCTGCAAGCTCCAGTCACCAGAGCCTCTAATCAAGTTCAGTATTCCACTACTCCTGTATTTAAGAGAAAAATTTATACTGCATGTAATTACCTGGAGAAAATGTTAAATTGCATCAAAGGCTTTAATTCCAGCATTCTTGTCCCAGTCCTCTGGAGCGGCAACATCTGCCATAATTTGTTCCTGACCACGCCAGAGTATCTGAACCACAAGTTGCTGTTGATTAATACTAGCGTAATTCAAGGTTTTCCCCATATCAAATTGTATAAAAATCAAATGAGTCTGAATCCCAAGAATAAAAAATCGTAGGGGTGACTCAGATCAACAAATGACCTTGTCAATGACGCCAAATTCTTTAGCTCTGGTTGAGTCCATGTAAAATGGCCTTCTCATCACATCAGCAACTGCCTCTATTGACTGTTAATATAAGATTTCAACAATTAATCTGCATGAACTGCTTGCTACTAAATCAAAGCCGGAGAGAGATAAATCTGATGTTGGATACTCACATTTCCAGTATGCTTAGCTAAAAGTTCAACAAGGGTGTCTCTGTTAATTATTACCTGCAATAAAAATAAAGTTAGGACAAACATTCCCTAAATGTTAATAGTGTGCCAGAATTCTAATAGCACCAAACAACAAGTGCTTAGCTTGTCACGTTTGAGAAGAAGATGAAATAAGCTCCTATAAGAAGATGATGCGAGGATTAGGCACAAATTTGCATTGAGTAGCTTTTTACCGGGTAGATGACAAAGTGAAACTCTAAATCATGATAATGCATGAGGACAGTCCTCATTTTTCAAGCTGTACATCCATTCATACTCATTTCAAGGAACCCTCAAGCTACTTCACATGAGTATCCACCATAAAATCTATATCAGCAGGATTTAAAGCAAAAAATGCCACCAAAAGCTTGAACTAACCTCCTTTGCACGTATAAAAACATCACTGGCTGGCATTAACCCAGATGATGGTGCACGAGGCTGCTGAATCATAGCTGGAGCAGAAACCAAAATTCATGTCAAATTTCTAAATGCATGGAGTCAGAGGACATGAAATATTGCACATGAAACCAGATTTGATTAATGCAGCATACCTTTTGCATGCGGCATCATAAACCTTTTCCCCTTGGTTCCTGCAGCAAGCAAGAGACATGCCTGACCTATAGCAGCTCCAACGGCCACAGTATGTATCTGAATTTCACATTATAATAAGAGGATAGAAAATAACAAGAAACTGTCAAAGCATTCAATACTACTCTCCAGTAGCAACAGTAACCATTTGAGGAAATTGCCTCAATGTAGATCACTCAGTATGTTTAGTTATTCAATCAAAATCCACAGAATGACTTCATTCAATCCAAAGCTGCGCATTGTATTATAATTGGAGAAATATTAAGCAAACGTGTATTTTAGCAGCACTGGATAGAGACACCATATCTCAATTTGTTATCCAATACAGATACCTCTCCATTCATGCACAGAAAAAAACTTGACCAAGGACGAAACAAAGAAAAAGATTCAACAATAGGGATAATCTAGTCATAGCCTCATTAAGCTTGAACAAGGAAAAGATTTTTCACCTAATTCGTATCTGACAACATAACTAAACTGCTTTTTAAAAACTGGACTAGGCTTACTGTTTCAATCTAGATAGATTGAAAAGTCAACAACATGCAAGGTTTGGCTAATGAATCTAACTCTCATCTACTTTATGCAAGCTATAAAATTTAAATTCTAAGAAGGATAGACATTAAATTAGCCTAAATGCTCCAATAAAATGCCAGATGTCACATCTTTATTAACATAAAATATAACCGATAGGAGAAGCTCACCTCATTCTTCAACTGCATCAATGCATCATAGATTGCAAAACCCTCCGTTTCCATGCCAACCTAAGACACAGAAGGTTTCATAAAAATAGCTTAATTGAAAATTAATAGTATACTAGACACAGAAAAGTACGCAAAAATCAGTATGTAGGTAAAAAGATTAACCCTTGAGAAAACTGGTCCCTACAGTGTTGACTGGTATAAAAGTAAGTTCGCAGACAGCCCCCAAGGCATACATTTAGCAATAAATAGAAAGTGCCAAAAAGTTTCCAAGGAGAAGACAGACGCACACAGGATGGCAATTAGTAACAAACCACACAGGTTATTAACGAGAAGTATATCTCTTACTATCCATTCAGCAACATAACTTGCATTCTTGCTTTCTGTGTAGTCAATTCTTCAATTGCATTGTAAGTTCTCGGTCCGTTACTGGTCCACTTTGTCTTCAAATCTCATCTCAATCTACAACTGGTTATTTAAACATGTCTAAACTCCTATGTGTTTTTTTTTTTTAATTTCTAGGCATCTCTTTCAGTATATTGCATCTGTAATTTCCTTGTAGCTTTTCACCTTTTTCAGAAGGCCCAATGTGCACTCAAGATCAAACTTGACAAACAACTAACTGCATTCGAGGTTAAGATGCATGTATGAAAAATGAGGCAGAAACGACAGTTAGTTCCAAACTAACATTACAAGACAGCCAACTAACAGCAAGTTCCGCAACAACAGCTAAGTACTCAGAGAGAACTAATCTGCAACACGAAGGCTCACCGTTTCACCATCATCACGAGTAGTTCCAGTAGAATTTATGTACAGAAAAATTGGCTCTTTTGGATCCATCCACTGTAAATACATTAATTCTGCAACTACAAGCTCAGTGACCGCTGCCACCAACTGAAAAGAAACAGGTTTGATTATCACATCATACAACATAACTGGTAAAACAAATCAGCACTAGACAAGTCTTTGGGGAATAATTCATGCAGCAAGGCAATAATACCAAAAACTTACCAAAACGAGTTAGTTTACAAGAATGAAAGTACCACATGGCCACAGGT
This sequence comes from Coffea arabica, assembly GCF_036785885.1. Classification (NCBI taxonomy): domain Eukaryota; kingdom Viridiplantae; phylum Streptophyta; class Magnoliopsida; order Gentianales; family Rubiaceae; genus Coffea; species Coffea arabica. Next base: position 71,050,421 of record NC_092313.1, on the reverse strand, counting down.
AGCATCCCAGACAATCGATCTATTAGTTTTTATGTTCAGAAAGAGCAGAAAGTGAGCTTGTGCTTTTAATTTATGAATTTTGTGGATGACCAACAAACAGCATCCTATATATGTATGAATGCCTTTGATAGTCTATTTCCCTTACCGTTACAATACTGGCATAGTACAAGAAGTTTATGGAACTGGAAAGCAACTAAATTCCTTTCCTTGTGATGGCATCTATTGTCCTCTCATTCATGAACTACTTAACCGTCGAGAATGAAATGATCTACCAAGCATTAACCACAAGATGTGCTCCTATGTAAGTAAATTTCAAAGACTAGTCTGTTTGAAAATGAGGTGCAACCTATCCTTGATTTTACTTCGAAAATACACCTATTTTGCCTCCTGCATTCTTACGCAAATGTCTATCCACTTCTCTCCTCAAAAAGACATGGAAAAAGTTGCCAGAAATTCCTATTGGCAGTAAGAAATTTTACCCAACAGCAGGAAATTATAGCCTAAAATTATATCGGATAACGTTAAGCAATCTGAACAGGCTGGTACTTTATGCTGTTTAATCCTGTCCTTTAAAACAATTATCATACCAATGCCATTGAAATGTGCCAGAAAGGCATAAGGTGCAGGCTGCCCTCTCGATCCCATTCTTGAATCAAGGCAGCCCCTTCGCTAATGAAATCAAGAAGCTAGAAAAACATCTTCCCAGGTACCAGCTATAAGCCAAGCCACCTTCAAACAATTTACCGCATTGGCTTCAAAAGATCGAGTTTACCAACAAAACTTTGGAAGTCAAAGTTTGATCCAGAACTGGTATGCTATAAAAAGAGAGATCTTCTAACACTAGAAAACACAACTCGGAAATCAAAATCAGCACATCACACACACCTTCTGTTCCCTGATACCAAGGTCACGACAACCAAAAAACCCCTTCTACCACAATACGTTATCCATCCTATACAAATTTAGCCAGCTAGATTAAAATTTTCCATGAATGCAATCAAATTCATAGATAGTTGACATTGAAAACCCATATACTTGTTTATCAAAATCCTCAGAAACTCAAGTTTGCTCCTGCCACTTTCAAAAGCTTTTGAATTTTGTAGCTGATACACAACTTCACTTCTGCCATCATCTTCTTCAACCTAAGAAGTATGAATATTTGTAGCAATATCTATTCAATACAGTTTTGTGTGTTGGCCTTTGTAACACTGATGCTTTTATTTATTTATTTATTTTTTGCTATCACCTTATCTTGTTGTTCGATATCAACAAAACAACCCAGGTAAACAAATTGTCTTCTAAAGATCCAAACTGCATTTAAATCACCACTGTGTAGGCCTACATTGAGTCGCCAACTCTCCAATTTGTTATATTTGACCATATTAAGGTTTTCAAGAATATTCACCAAAAAAGTGTCGCAGCAAATTCCAATCCATTAGCACAAACCTAAGCATTTCCTTCACTTTTGAGTATTTTTTTAACCAACATATGATAACTAAACCACCAGGCAGGAGCCCACCAGCGTTTAACAGACAAAAGCAACAACTTTACTGCATTGCTGATCGCTGAAGCCATATTTTGTCAAATATTGGCAGTAAAGTAGTTAAAGATTTAGGGCTCTTTACCGGCATCCCAATGTACACTATCCTACCATGGAGCAACAACGATGGCAAGTCTGGCGGTGGCCGCCTCGGCCGGTGTTCATTATATGAAACAGACCTCTCCACCTGAAAAACGTTGCACCAATTCTCTTCAAAATTTAAAAAATATATATAGGTAACAGTTTTTCCAGATATATATATATATATAGGAAACAATCATAATATAATTAATAATTAGCAATACTTTATCTTCAATTGCATTGCAAAATTAAAAACAGAAAGTCCAGTGATGAAGAAAAATAGCTCGGACCGTGGCGGGGGTGGCCATGAGCTTCGGCGAGTCGAATATATCCAAATACGGCGGCGTGTCGGAGTTCGGAGGCCGATTGAGGAGTACTTCCGGCGACGAGGCGGCAACCGAAGCAAGCTTCGATAGAAAAGGGTCCTTAGGGTTTATTGGAGGTACTGGAATTTTAGCACTACTAGTTGCGAAGACTGTTCTGCTGAAGATACGTCGTTTTAGGGACGATGATGAAGACGAGAAGCAGGGAAACGACGACGTAACTGGCACTTGCAAGATGCTCGCCATTTTTGCTTCAGTTGGAAAAATACAGGCGTGCTCTGGAAATTTCATCGGAAAAAGAAAAAGGATAGTGAAATTTGTATTGGGTAATGCCGAACTGGGAAATGGACGGCCCATTATATGTGCTGGATTTAAGCCTATTTGCAAATATTAGGCTCTAGGTTGATGGAATGGGTAAAATTCAAAGGTTTTTGAGACGAGATTTTGAGTTAGTTCCCATACCCAATATGTGCTACTGCCAGAACAATTCTTTGGGCCTAAAGTTTTTTTAAACCCATTGGGCCGTTTCTACTTTTCTTTTTTTAATTTGGAGGAATTTTGACCTTCCTGTCGGATGGAAAGAAAGAGAAGGAATAAAGAAGTGAAATATGGGGAAAATAAAGAGGCCACGTAATTGTTTCTCCAAATTTTTGCATAAATGTGGGGGAGATGCTAGCTGGATATAGCTAAACAAAAGCTTTTAAAAACGTCAAATAAAATTTTAGTACACAAAAGGGTAAATAAGTAACTAAATTTAATCAACCGATTTATTTGTAAAATTCCCGTAAAGAAAACTTATTAACTCTATCTTTGATTTTCCCTTCTGACTTAGCTTTACACGACTTCGTTCTTCCTCTTCAAAATCCTTGAAATTAGGCCTTAATATAATTTGATTTGAGATTCTAGTAGTCGATTCACAATTTAACTTTTCCTAATTAATAACTCATTGCAGTTAAATAAAAACGAGGGGAGTTACCTATCAAGTTTAGCGAAATCATATTAGCACTCCTCCAAGAATCTCAGGCACTCTTTCCTTTCTTTTGCATTTGATGAAGTTTAAGAAGTTTTTAAGATTTTTTTTTTAGAAGTGCTAATATCATTATATTTTAGGCCTCATTTGGGATTGCGGTACTTTTGATAAAAAAGACACTTTTAGGTGCTAAAAATACTTTTAACGTGTTTGGTGAATATCATCCCGTAAAATTATGAGTAGAGCTTTTAGTGTTAAAAGCACTTTTAGCAAAAACTCAAATTTGATGCTTCTAGAATAACTTTTACGATTTAAAAAATAAAGTATCAAATTTAATCATTTTATCCTGTATTATGAACCAAATAAAGAGGTAAACACTTTTAAAAATTTTCAAATTACACATTATCCAATACAATAAGTAATTATTAAACTATGTCTCTAATTAATATATTTAAAAGCACTATTGCTAATTCGCTCCTATTACTAATTCATATGAACCACTATTAGCTGCCGTTAGGGTAGGTTAGGTGACTTGCATTGATATTGGAATTGGTTAGCCTCTTTTCTTCCTGGATTTTTTGTTACCTAACTAGAAAATAAGAAGAACTACCTCGTCAAAACACGTTGGACAAACATATCCTTTGACGAGAGAAGCATACCATTGTCGGGGGAAAAAGTTGATTGAGAATTGAGACTGCAAATTGCAAAAGTTTCAAAGATTTTCAGTTGCAGATTGGGTTAAAAAAACAAAAAACACGTACAATTAGCTTGCAAGGAGCTATAGCTTGTGAAGAAAAAAGCGCGAGGCTGTGAATTGTCCAACAAAGATTCAAGATTGACGGCCCTACGGCTAAGAATGACAAAAAATAGTCTCGCATTGTCACATTGTCGGACGGAAAAGAACTGGACAAAAACTTACTTCCACTCTGGGGTACTACTTTTACAATCCTACAAGAGGGCATGAAGGTTTTGCATTATTATTCTTTTTCTTTTTCCTGCTGAGGGAAGACACACTGAAAAGGAAGGGTAAAATAAACTGATCAACTTCAAATTTAGGTCTCATATGAGATTGTGGTGTTTTTTTTTTTTTTTTTTTTTTTTTTGTAAAAGAGTACTTTTCAATGCTAAAAGTACTTTTGAGACCTTTGGTGAACGTCATTTCATAAAATTAGAAGTTGGACTTTTAGTGCTAAAACTAAAAGCTCTTTTAACACAAGCTCAAATTGAGAGTGTTTTTATAATAGCTTTTGTATTTTAAAAATAAAATATTAGATTTAATCATTTTATCCTATATTATGAATTAAATAAAAAGTAAATGCATTTAAAAATTTTTAAATTACACATTATCCAATATACTAAAACTTATTGAATTATGTATCCAAGCAGCATGCTTAAAAGTACTTAAACACTTAATAAGTGTTTTTGTCAAAAACTCCAACGGTAAACAACTTTTCAATAAGTTACCGAACCAAAACTCGTCCTTCGTGCTTTGATACTCCAAATCTTCTAGTAGTCTTTATCTTATCATATGTCGTTTCGGAAAACTGACCAATAGTTTCTTTAGATTCCACTAGTTGCTCGTAATCCGCCAGGTATTTGGTCATTTCGACCAAAAGTGATTTGGCATCAACTGCAGAAGCTCATCTATTGATTTTGGAAGTAATACAGGACAAGTTCAACTTGCCTTTAAAGTTTCGACCAAATGATCGACCACATTCACTTAATTGATCGACCAAATGAACCTTTTTGTGCCTTTAAAGTTTCGGTCCACAATCACTTAATTGATCGACAAATGAACTTTTTTGTCAACAAAAACAAGAATGATACTTCGTTATTGTTAACTAACGGTGGCTTGGACTATTAGCCACCACAAACCCCTTTAATTCTCTTTGTGGGGTCTCATTATTTTTCAGTAATATATGATTTCTTCAAATTCAAATGGGTGTGTAGTAAGTCCGTCTGATCTAACGATACTTCAGTCTTCATAAGTGGAGTAGTGTAGACATTAAAAAAAAAATTCATTATTATTAAGGAGGTAATCATTAACATTTACAATAAATTGATCAGTAGCCTATGTGTACCGATCCACAATTATTGAATGATGATATCAAGCTATAACAAATTGATCAATATCCTACATGTACCGATCGACAATTATTGGATGATGATCTCGAACTGTATGTATATCTTTTCCTTTATACGGTAACATGTTTAATCTATTTTATCCTAATCTAATAGAAAGAAAGTTATATGAGGGGTTAGAAGAAAAGGATAATCTAGATCAGAAGAGTGTAGTACTACACATCCTCTCTCTGTGAGTGTAGGGTTTCAAACATCCTATCTATGGTGAGAAAGAAAGAAAATTTTCATAATAAGTAGTTTTACTTTTAAGGGATTAAAAGAAAGAAAAAAAATCGTTATTCAAAGACACCCCAAGTTCTATGGTGGCATTCTAAAATGCCTGCTGGAAGGGTCTCCTTGCTAACCTTTTATATTCCAATCTGCAAAGCCTTTCAGATTTAAGGACCACAACTACAAAGCACTGAACAGATGATTATAGGATTGACCAGTCCATCATGTACTTTTCCATTTTTGATGTGGGTAGGAATTGTACTTGAGAGTGGACATAAAGCCAACTTTGGGAAGGAGAGTTCCAACAAGCCATTTCTTATAAAATTTGAGATGAAGCCAGTGCAACACAAAAATTAGGGAGGGGTGTTCAAAGGCCTAGTTGATTTTTTTTTTTTTTTTTTTTTTTTGGGTTTGAAGTGCTAATAAATGGTTTTCAGGTTTGTCAATCTTTGGATTTTTAAGTTAATTTTATTTTCAGTTTACGGATTAGACAATGTGAAATGGTGAAATTTAATTAGTTTATAACTTTTGACTGTAATGATGATAGGCCCATAGCAAATGCTCCAATCTACCAATTTTTAGTAACCAAACCGACAGATCCAATAATTACAAGAGATCAAATACATTTCCCCACAAAAATAATTACATAGACTTAACAATCAACACCATATACTTGTGCGGTGGGTTGGATAGTATGAAAGGAAGGAGTGTAAACGTAAGATTTCGAGTTCGAATTTTCTTACTTACACTAAAAAAAAACATTATATGCTTGTTCTCGAGCTACTGAGTCCTTTCTAAACATGGCAGTTGAAGGAGAGAAGGATATAGGGGATGTAGGGAGCCCTTTCTAAATATGGCAGTTTATGATTTGGATTCTAAACATGACATTTGGAGGTGAGAAGAATGTAGGAAGGGGTGTGAGATTTAAAAAAATCATATACTTGTTTGGATTGACTTAGTAAGCACATTCAATGAAAATCGTATCCCATGATCTCTTAAAGAAAAAAAAAATCAGAGAGAGAAGAATTAGTTGCTTGTTGATGATAATGTTGCAGAATTGCTTTATCTGGCAATCGACCATATATATCCAGTTCGGACGAGGGGCCTGGACGGTTGTCCCAGGCAGTTCACGGCCTGGATGAGGCATCAAAAATTTGTGCGGCTCAGATCACGTCTTGCAACTCGATTTTCACGCCGTGTAAGACCCACAAAAATGTTGTTCTATTGTTACTCGCTGTTGTTCTATTGTTACACCTTGTACAGATGATGTTACACCATGTACAAATAGTGTTACACCTTCCGGAGCGATTGTTCCAGCCCCGCGTCCATCCAGTTCAATATGTTCAAATAAGGAATGAGGTACCAAATCTTTAAGGTGTACCTGACAACAAAAAGCGGTTCACTATGCAGGTGGATTTCTCAATGGTACGATAATTTGGGAGATAATTTCAGAAACCTCCCTCGAGGTTTCTAGCAATTTTACTTAGTGCCCTTGAGATTTTTAATATTATTACCTCCTTTAATCCTATAAAATGACCATAATAACCTTAATATATTAATATTTTTCATGCAATTAAATGATTCGCTCCTAATCTTATACATATTAATGCATCACAAAATTAGAAATTTAATGTAAACAAAAACAAGATTCACTCGTGGAATAACCAATTATCTCTTGGATACAATTTTAATATATTATAAATTAATTTTAGCTTTGCTTGGGGGATCCGGAGATGAATAAAAAAAGATGTAAGCTACAGGTTTAAAAAGAACGGAGTTGGTGTTGGTACTCCAACATTTGCAAGATATGATGTTATATTCATGCAATTGGTAAAATTTTTTGAGTTTAACAATACTAATCTTTTTTTTTTCCTTTTTAACTTAAACGAGGTTTTAAAATTTAGGGGCTGATGGTAATAGTGGTCATGGTGATAATGGTACTAATTTGAAACGTGAAAATATGAAAGGTTTAAATAGTAGAGATGAGGTTTTGAAAGTGGATATGAGATCTTGTGCATGTTTCATATTTTTTAAAGAATTTTATAACAAAGTAAAATAAATTCCATAATTTCATGACGGCATTTTGGGTTATTAGAGAGAAAGGTTTATATGATTTTGTTGCTAATGGCTTTTTAAAGAATGAATATAAACATTTTGTCTAATCTAAAGTTCCTACAAAAGTAAATTGGATACAATAACTGCAAATACCGGAATTTGATTGAATTACTAGAATGTCGAAAATCAATTAAGTAATACATCGAAAATCAATTAAGCAATACGATTGTCTAAGTATTTGATTAGAAAAAAAATTATAATAGAGAGAAAAGCAATAGTGAGGAGCTCAATAGCTCTTTGCACGAAATTCAAATAATTTAACTTAGACAAATCAAATCCCTTTTCAAACGTAAGCGTAACCATTACTTCTCTGACGCAAAAAGTACGATATGATTTTGATTGCAACTCTTTCGCCTGACGTAATGTATAGATTACGTGCAAGGAATTTCATGATCGTAAGAGAATGGAGTGATGGCTTCTTGTTGAAAAAAATGAATACAAACAAATCTTGGGATAATTTCAGAAACCTCCTTGAGATTTTTAACAATTTCACTTGGGCTCTATTTAGATTGCTATTTTTAAGAATTTTTTATAGAAAAATATACGGTAACGATTTGATATACGTGAAGTAAAAAGATGATTGAAAAATGTGTTTGCAAAAAATCGCAATCCAAAGAAAGCCTTAGTTCTTTTAAAGTTTCAAAAATTACATATACCTCTCCTAAATTTATTATTTTTGTAACAAAAACTATCCAATGATCAAAATTTTGATTGAATAACCAAAAATGCCCTCATGAAATTTTTGAAGTTCATTTTACCTTCTTATAAAATTCTTAAAAAAAATATGAAATATACATAAAATCTCAAACCCACTTTCAACCATCATCTCTACTATTTTATACCTTTCATATTCATACATATCAAATTAGTACCATTATCACCATGACAACCACTACCACCATTAGTCCCTAAATTCTAAAAGTTCAATCTAAGTTACAAAAGAAAAAAATTAGTACTGCTAAGCTCAATAAATTTCACCAATTGTATTAATATAACATCATATCCTTCAAATGTTAAAGTACCAACACATGCCTTGTCCTTTTTAAACTTTTAGCTTACATCTTCTTCTATCCATCTTCAAATCCTCCAAGCGAAGCTAAAATTAATTTGTAATATGTTAGAATTATGTTATGACATAATTAGTTATTCTATGAGTGAATCTTGTTTTTGTTTCCATTAAATATTTAATTGTGTGGTGCATTCCTATGCACAAGATTAGGAACATATTGTTTAATTGAATGAAAAATATTAATATATTATGATTATTATGATCATTTTACGGGGTCAAGGGAGATATGTGTAATATTAGAAATCTCAAGATTGCTAGTGAAATTATTAGAGACCCTCGAGGGAAGTTCTGAAATTCTCCCCAAATCTTAGAGAAATTTCTAAGTTTGTGATGAAATTTAAAAAAATTGTACTAAAGGGGCGATTTCGGTGAAGTATTCCGTAGGGGGGTCTTCGCATTTCAGAAATGCGAGCTCAGCAGATTTTTTATTTTTTATTTTTTCGGAGGGCATAGAGCTCGCATTCCCAAATTTAAAATTTTTTGGTTTTTTTTTGGGAGGTAGACAATTTTTTTTAATAATAGCTAAATGCGAGCTCCTAAATTTTGTAATAGTAAGAATTTTATTAAAAATTTTTCAAATAGCTCGCATTTGATAAATTTGACCACCAAAAATTGTATTTAATTTTTTTGTTGGATTTCGCATTTATAAGTATGACTATCAGAAAATTAAATTCAAACTTGCTAGGAAAAAAATTTAAAATGAAATTTACGAGCTCCCAAAAAAATGTAAAATTAACTGTAAATGTTGTTTGTTTTGTAGAATTTGCCTTTACTAAAATGCTGTCGGTAGTAAAATCTTATTTTAAAAGCTGTACTAAAATCTTAAATTTTGGAGAAATGTTAGAGAAATGTTATTTAAAAATCTGTAATTAGCAGAGGAATAAATTTTATTTATTTTAAAACTTGCACGTGCCTAAAGTCATCAAATATGTGCTGTAAAAAAATTCATATTTCTTTTATATTAAAAAAAGTTGGAGCATTTTTTACGGTTGGAAATACATTATTTTATTATAATACATTTAAATAGTGGAAAAAGTACACATGCATAGTTCTTTGTATTCCATATATCAATGTAAAAATAGAATGAAATTGTTAACATGTAAGGTGTTGACTGTATTTTATGAATAAAATACTAACTTTTTTTCCTTTTCTATCAAATAAATTTTTTTAATCAAATTCTAATTTTTTCTTTGTTATTAATGAATCGTATTTATTTGTTGACACCAGTGAATATTAGTTATAAGAATCTAATAGTTAATAGTCATTAATATCTGTTACAATTTCAATTGTAATTTTAGAAAGATTAGGGAGTGAACGGATGAAATGGAAGATTAGAGAGAGAGGGTTAGGGTTCGGTGAAAAGAGGGAAGAAAATTGTGAAAAGTGCAGAAACGAGGCTTCGGTTCTGCTATATCCGCGAACCGATCCGAGCTCGGTTCGCAACCGAAAGGGTGCGGATCCGGTATGGTTCGGATCCGCACCGCCGGAAGCACAGACGATCCCTCGAATATTTATGAAGAATTTTTGGATCCGAGCTCGGATCAATGGATCCGCGGTCGGATCCGTCTGGGCACTTAGGATCCGAGCTCGGATCTGTAGTTCTCTGCACTAATTGCAGAAACTGCAATTTTTCAAACTTTTTCTCTCTTTTTCCGGCCAATTCCAAAACACGCGTTGGAAAAACGTTTTATGAAATCTAACCTCCCACGCACATGTAATATACCAAAAGTACAATATCCAATCTCTTAAAACACATCAAACACATCTACATTGCAAATCGAAGGGTGAGGTTCTTTGATTATTTTTACATTTTTACACTAAAATGGCACTTTTGGGCATTATATGCACATCAAATGAGTCCATAAGCATGTATAAACATGTTATTAATAAAACTCACGTGAATATACTGAAAATGCAACATTGTACGTATGTTTGGAAATTCTAAACACTTAAAGCACAATTTGATAAGAAAACCCTCCTTTTTACACTTGTTCCTCAATTGTACCTCCAAAATAATGATGAAACTCCGGTACCGCCTGCAAACAAGTGAAATATATCTAATTAGTCAATTAAATCACACTAAAATGTAAGAAACACATAAAAACACAACTACAATATTATAGGATGTAAGGTTGCCTCCCAACAAGCGCTTTCGTTTATAGTCGTTGGCTCGACTGAAAAAAATTTCGATCATTTTAGAACAATAGGGAGGGTTTTTTCTCCCCATTGGTCGAAACTTCCGAGTCACTCTTTTTTTTGTGAGCCAATAATTTTATTATAATACAACTATACTAACGAAATAACTACACATCTTGCTTCTTTATTTTCAAGGTCACACTAAAATAAAATAAAATTGTTAATAAGTTAGGGCTTAATTTTCATGAACAAAATTGGAATCTTATTTTTAACTTGTCCATATGAGAATATTAAAGTTTGTTCCCTATATTTAATGGGGAAACTATGAATAACAAATCTCATATAATAACAATTTATAAATATATTATAAATAGTATGTTTAATTTTTTTTTGTTGAAGTTTCGACATTGCAACTAACTTACCGTGTATGAACTAGAGGAGAGGTTAGTATAGTTTACCTTTTTTGGTTTACATATGTAGCTATTTTTTTTGGTTTTGTTTAAAAGAGTATTCATATAAAGTGAGAAATAAGATACGCGTGATGGCATTGTTCCTAGCCCGAATTCGTGAAATTTTAGAATATATACAAAATGTCACCAAAAAAGTATGCAATCCATAAGTTAGGTTATTTATACAATAACGATATAAGTAGCGTGCCATCAATGCTGCCCAAGTCTTCCATGAGTACCACATGTTGTTGGTTTGGGTATTCTTTGACTTCGACGTGGTCGGTTTGGGACTACTGTATGGACTTGAGTAATATGTGTCAACAGTGTAGCATCTTCAATTTGAGTGCTTGTGCCTTCACCTCCTTCACATTGCTCAGAAGTATGCCGATATGATTCCCTATTGGGCGTAAACTCTGGAAAAGTAATAGGGGACCTAGAATGCCCAATCGATACATCTCTCTCATGCATGACTTCGGTCTGAGAAGTGACAAAAGTAGATGCGCCAGCTTGGTCCTCAGTAGCCATCGAACCTCCATGGAATCCAGTTTGTATGGCGGGTTCTGGTGATCGGAATCTACGACGTCGTCCACCGCCATGCTGACTTCCGTGGGTATTTCTAGCAGCTCGCTGAACACGACATGGATCAGGGTATAGTGGAATCTCCTGTGGTACGTGGGCAGGGCGAAATGCAAGTCGACGTGACTCTCCTACATGATGCAAAGATGTGGATGCAAAGTCCCTCAACTCTTGAAAATATCTGCTGTGTTGTTCATTACTAACTACAAGAGAGTCCTGTGCTATGAAATACATGCGAGACATGGCATCGCTGTGGAAAAACAAATATAAGAATTAGAAGGAGATACTGTGGTAAAAAATAGTTTAAAATGTGAGCAAACTCAAAGTGATTATTAAAAGTGGGTTGGAAATAAACTTACAAGACATTGTGCCCTAACGCTATCACCCTGAAAGCCCTCTGGGAAAGCGAGAAATCGACTCGGATTTGAAATATAAATCACCGTCCGCTCCCGATACCACTGAACATACTCATCCGATGGATAAGTAGTATCTTCAATTACAGTGCCATCTTGTACATGCACACGTCGATCAGTCCAAATATCAATATATTGTCTATGCGTGGTGCTCCAGTCTTGATTCGCCCTACCACGACGATCTAGAGAATGTAGTGCTGCCTGATTATCCGTCAACCTCATATCAGGCAGGGACTGATGAAACCCAAACTGCTGCATAACCCGATGAGGGAGGTGCGGTTCAACTACATCCCAACAAATAAGATAAGTTACGGACCTCCAAATGTCCCGACCTGCAGTACAATATCCAGGAAGAGAAGCGAGAATGTCCTCCGAATATGGCTGCCATATGAACTGAAAAAAATATAAAATCAAAGTTGTTTCATTTTTTCTATTAAGAAATAATAAAACTTCCCAATATTCAATTCTAACAATTTCATGAAAAAAGTGCTCGGCTGCGGTCAATTTAAAAATTAAAAAAAGTGCTAGACAAATTGTGAAAAGTGCAGAAATGAGGCTTCGGTTTTGCTGTATCCGCGAACCGATCCGAGCTCGATTCGCAGCTGAAAGAGTGCAGATCTGGCATGGTTCGGATCCACACCGCCGGAAGCACAGACGAGCCCTCGGATATTTATGAAGAATTTTGAGATCCGAGTTCGGATCAAAGGATCCGAGTACGGATCTGTCTGGGCACTTAGGATCCGAGCTCGGATCTGTAGTTCTCTGCACTAATTGCAGAAACTGCAATTTTTCAAACTTTTTCGGATTATTTCCGGCCAATTCCAAAACACGCGTTGGAAAAATATTTTATCAAATCTAACCTCCCACGCACATGTAATATACCAAAAGTACAATATCCAATCTCTTAAAACACATCAAACACATCTACATTGCAAATCGAAGGGTGAGGTTCTTTGATCATTTTTGCATTTTTACACTAAAATGACACTTTTGTCCATTACATGCACATCAAATGCTAGTCAACCATTATTATAAAATTTTTTAATTTCTAAAAAATATTCGGCAGAGTCTCCCGTATAACTGGAGGTTAACTCCCTGCCAACAAACTCAATTTCCATTAACAAAATGCAGTATGACAAACTTATGCTTTGGATCGACTAAACTTGGCAGAAAAGACTACTGGAGCGAATTTCAAAAATTCCTAATGTCCGGACATATGTACAATACCTCTTCAGGACGCAGGCTTGTCAACTGATCTTGGAATGCGGGCACAACATGTCTAACAACTCTGTGTACGTCCAAGTCATTATTCCACCTATATTTAATAAAGTAGGAACCTGTTTAGAACAAATTAAAGTTGGCAAATAACAAATGTCATTAAAACAATCGAAATAAGGGTGAAACGCGCACCTAGCTCCATATGGACCAGGGTAATGCTCCAACGGCGCGATTCGGTCCGGACGCATGGTTGGTATATGTTCCCAAATCCAGAGCTGTTAGAAAATTAGAATCAATGTTAAAATTACAAAATGATAAAATGCAAAAAACCGAAGATAAATGTCACCATTATTGCAATGTACCTGTGGCAAAACTAATGGACCGGCAATAGCCGATTTGGCAGGATGCGTGGCATCACAAAGTGACCGATAGAGAGTCCCCAAACACGCACTACCCCAACTATATTACCCAACAGTTTTCAAGTCCCGCAGTAATGGAAGATACAACAAAGGGGCTTTGTTGCCGGACTTATCGGACAATAAATGTCCACCTAATATCAGTAAGAGGTAGATGCGCGCGCTGCCTACATTCGGCATCTAAAGCATCGGGTGGCAACTCTGTATCCAAGGCTCTTGCTAAACATCCCAATTTTAGCCTTTGTCCATCAAAGTATCCAACTGTAGGAGAAAATTCAATGAACTCCTCACAAATGGCTCCCCACTCCTGAATGCTGCGGTATGTGTCTACCCCTATAATCGGTGGACCATCGATGTGCAATTCCCACAACACCTCTACATCCTGTAATGTCACGGTAGCCTCTCCAACCGGTAAATGGAATGTATGCGTCTCGGCCCACCTTGTTTTGGTAAACTGCTGGTCCACAAGCAATCCCGGATTGTCACCTCTATTCCTGCACACCGCCAAAGCGTGTGAACAAGGAAGCCTGTAATTCTGCCACTTTCCACAAGAGCATGTCGTATCAAAAAACCTGATGGTTTCCGTATTGCCTCCTTTACCATCGACACGCCGCCCTGTGATAACCTTGTATACGCCCGATGAGCCATCGAACTCAATGACTCTGTGGGCGCCGGCCTTCCGCTCAGCATTCTTAAAACGCCGCCATATCTTTGGGGGAAAAAGATTGCGATAATGTGAAGCATCTTCCCTTCTCGTCTTAAATAACGCAACTGTCCGATGAAATGTCATGTCAATGCATATACGAATTGGTAAATGGCATGCCCCGCGCAAGACATTATTATAGCTTTCGGATATGTTGGTAGTTAGAATACCCCAACGACGGCCATCGTCGTGTGTTAGGCACCACTTTTCTGGACTAATGGCTGACAGATAATTTCAAGCATCTGGAAACATGTTTCGTAGTTCTCTTCTGAACATCCGCTACTTGCGTAATTGTCTTGCCCTTCCCATTGCCCAACACAACTTTTTAAGGTGTAAACCTTTGAAGTGTGTCATCAAATTGCTCCTGACATGTCGCAGGTAAAATCTATGGTAGGCTAAAGGTTCCTCCTAATAGTCAAAGTGTGTCATGGTATAGATGATACCATTGTGGCGATCGGAAATGACACAGATAGGATGTCGATCAAGTGCCACATTATATCTTAATTGTTCCATGAACCACGACCAACTGGAAATCGTCTCCTCATCCACTATGGCATAAGCAATTGGTAGAATGTTGTTGTTCGCATCTTGAGTGACTGCAACAAGTTTGCCCTTGTATTCGCCACGCAAATGAGTGCCATCAACGCATATAACCGGCCTGCACATGTGGAATGCTTCAATAGCCGGTCCAAACGCCCAAAATACATACTTAAAGGTCTTAACTCGATCCGAACTATCCGAATGATGTGACCACTCCACCACGGTGCCTGAATTGGATTGCACCAGGGCATCGAGATACTGTGGTAGTTCTGTAAAATTCACCTCCCAAGATCCAAACACAAGCTCAATTGCTTTACGTCTGGCATACCATTCTTTTTTGTAAGACACATCAACCTTCAAGTTTTCTTTAACGGAACTTAGTATGTTCTTGACCTTTAATCCAGGGTCATCTTCAATGCTACGGAGGATGTGCCTTGAAATAACGGAAACCGTCAGGCTAGTATTGTTATTTCTAATCATGTCGCCCAAGCAGTTATGGTCATTGACCCATTTTGTAATTTGCCACATTCCATGGGTCTTTTTCTTTACGGCTCTAACACACCAGTCGCATGGTGGATACGATGGCGCGGTTGAAGTGGAAGGAGTTCTTTCAATTGATGATTTGCATTTAGCAAACCACGTGTTACTCTTACTCTCAATAACTCTGAACTCCCTATTGTGATTGATGGACCACATCCTAACTGCCCGGCTGAACTGCTGCTTACTCTCAAATCTCATATGGAGACGTATATTATTATTCTCCTCACTGAATGTTACAATACGCTCCAATCCATCCTCCTCTTCTATATCATCATCATCTATACTCCCAAGATCGGAGAAAAATGCCATTCCTCTTGGAACATATGCAGAGCTGCCAGCTGTGCTATTGCGTCTGTCCTCTTGGAACATATCGAGGTTTACTCTTAAACCCCCACCTTCATGCTCATCATCCGAGTCACTACCAGACACATCTTGCGACTCCGACTCTTCAACCTCTTCCGCATCAACTTCCGGGTCATCTTCTTCCGGATCATCTTCAAGAGAGCCAAGGAGCCTATCATGTATACTAGCATATACATCATTTTCAGCTGAACTGCGACAACCTTGACCAGGGTTAGACTCGATCCCATGTGGAGAAATATGACATAATAGACCTGGATCTCCAAAACTTGGAATCGAATCCAGGCCATGAAAATATTCCTGGGCACCCATGGACCCTGATGTGAGTCTTGGTTTTAATGAATCCATAGATCGATCATCATGCATATAGTGACATACCGATGAAGTCTCTGGAACGACTGAACTAGAACCGAAGTTAAACTTTGTTGGATCCATGAATGCATGTACAAGCGACATCATTGGACCAACATTACCTATTGGTCCAGTGAATACGCTATTAACTACAGGCATTTGGACGATTTCTTCCTTTCCGATATAAATCTCCGCCATGTATGAAACTCTTTCGATCCAAAGATCGTACATTACATCAAGAGTTTCATCATCCACTACTGCGGAAACAGTATATTTGGAACTCTCCAACGGTTGACGAAGAAACAATTTCAGCTTGAACATCCCTTTATCGACCCCAATATAATGGTAAATCCTGTCAACTAACTCCCCGTATCCAATTCTATGCCTCAAAGTGAATGTCCGGTTGGAAGTACGAGGCAAATAACAAACAAAGTCACCATCGTAATGTATTTGTCCTCCCCAGTATAGGTTTACCCGCAGAGGTCTTTCTACAGACATGTCTGTGAAATGAATCCCTATTTTGGGGACAATATATTAGAATTAGTAGTCCAAGGGTCTAAACAAATGAAAGAGGGTGGACTCTAGGTCGAAATTGGAACTATTAAATAGACTAATTTCGATCCAGATGTTTATGAAAAAATTGAAAACAGGTATGAAATATGCTATAAATGATGATAGGAATAGCCTAAAACTCCGAACGAAATTTTTAGAAAATTTGGACAGAGTCTCCCCTAAAAATAGACTAAAACTTCCTGCCAACTAATCCACAAATTTCACTAAAACTCTCTGCCAGCCAATCCGAACAGGGTTTATATGAAGTAGTAATCACATTTGCCACACTACATATTGTCAAGAGACCTTATAATTTTCAAAGTACAAGCGTAAGAAATGTACGGGAAGTTATATATATTTGGGCTCCACAAATCACACCGCATAACAAGATCCACATTCCCGATGATGTGATATTCTAGCAATGAATCTTACAAAATTAATGTTTTTCCCTGTAGCAGATTTTGCCACTTTTTTAGCATTATAGATTTTGGCAATTACAAAAAACATTACAAGGTTGGTCATTGACTTTCAATCCATCAATTCGTCTTAAAATAAATCCGTATTTCATATTCTAACGCCCTATTCTACTGAAACAAAATTTAACAAACTATACTATTTCAACTTGTCGGCAAACATCCAATAGTTGTAATATAACATAAATTAGCTAATGGCTTGTATCAAATCCGAATTAAGCCTTATGCATAAGAAATGGTAGTTGTAATATAAAATAAATTACCTAATAGTCAGTTGCCCTTACAAAGAAAGATCTACAAAAATTTCGACATAGTCTCCCCTATAAATGGGTTAAAACTCCTTGTCAAACAATCCAAATATCCATGAAATTCAAAAGCGCCAAACTATAAACTACATGATGTTAATAAAATTTCTAAGTTCCAATTGCAAAACATACAATGTCCAATGTAGATAGTGTTTCGACCAAAAATAATAGCTGCGAAATAGATTTAAAAAACAAAAAATTATGATGAATTTTAAAAGAATTCTACAAATGGGGCATTTTGAGCATCAGATTACGTCCAAAGGGTCTTCGCATTCAGCAAATGCGAACTTACGGAGCTCGAATTTTTGAACGACGAAATCCAAAAAAAATTTTTAAAAAAAATACCAGACCTCGCATTTATTATGAAATGTAAGGATCCGAGCTCGGATTCTTTATGGCAACCTTCGGATCTAACAGGGTTCGGATCCGTCTCAGCAGATGATCAGACGAGCCCTCGGATCTGAGTGAACAACTATGGATCCGAGCTCGTATCAAAATGATCCGAGGTCGGATCCGTCTGTGTTGAGTCGTATCCGAGCTCGGATCATGTTTTTTCTGCACTAATTGCAGAAACTGCAAATAAACTGCAACAAATTGGAAACAGAAAAATTTGCCCGAATTCAAAAAATATAACGTATATCCTCAGATCCACCACAAAAATTGCAAAAATAAGCACAACCCACATCAATTAAACCCAAATTTCACAACAAATCTGAACTTGTCCTTGGATTCAAGTATTCAAGTATTAATTAAACTTAAAATGCTATAAGTAAGGCATTGCAAGTGGAAAAGCCTAACCTTTATGCTGTTTGAGAGTCGCAATGGGACGGCAATGCTGGCAAATTTTGGGAAGCGACACTCGCGGAACCAGTCTTTGGATGCTCCGGTCAGCTCCGGTCTTTGGATGCTTCAATGCGCAGAAACCAGCTGTGTTTTCTTTGTTTTGCTGTTCGACAATTCCGAATTCTTTGTTTTGATGTTCGGCAGCTATGTTTCGATATTGCGTTCTGCTTCTCCTACTCACTTTTGTCTTTTTTTTTTTTTCGAAATGGGTCTTGGCGGTATGTAGTGCGAGCTCACTGAGCTCGCATTTCCAGAATGCGAAGACCCTCATTTGTGGAAAACTACCCAAGAACCGCCCTCGTTGTAGAATTCTTTTTTTTTCCATCATAAACTGAGAATTCACCCCCAAATCTTATCTTTTTCATCATTGAAACTCGGAGACGATTATGTGCGGAAAGTCGCTACTCGCTGCTAGTGGGTGGATGCAGGAGGCTCCCTGGCTGGGAATAGAAACAAGAAAAGTTTCAGAAGGTCAGATGCTTATAACGACCACACAAGGATCGCCACTGGGCTGATGGATCTGTTTCTCTATTAAGAAACAAGGAAATTGTCCAGCACGCTTTATATGGCGTTGCTAGTGATTACATGCTGGCCAGACGTGATTGTTTCCATGCGGCGAAGCTCAAGGAAGTGTTTTAGAATCCGGCCATATATAGATGATTTGACCAAGAATTAAAGGCCAATTAGATGATGTGTTTTTTAGGTGCTTGTATAAAATTTTATTATAATTTAATATAAAATTTGGAAAAAAAATTTTTATAGAAAAAGGAAAAAAAAGAAAGAAAGAAGTGGACATGACTGTCCGATGGTTTTGGGTGGCGGTGGATTGGCATGCGGCGATAGCGATGAAAGTGGAAATGGTTAGGAGGTGGTGATAGAGGAGAGGAATGAGTGTGTAATTTTAAAGCGTTTTGAGGTGCGTATTTTAAAAATTTTATGATATTTTTTAGAGTTAGTGTAGACAGTTATTAAAAATTTTATCTAACAAAAACATCCCAAAAATTGGGGTGCCAACCAGGCCCCAAACTCGTAAGCACGTTGTTGACGAGTGGCATTGCTGAATTCATAATGTTAAAAAGGGTGTCTTTGGGTAGAAAATTATTTGAAATAATTACTATAATATTTTTCATAATATGATGTATGTAAAATAAAAAAGTGATTAAAAAGATTAAAAAAAAATTGATTGACAGTCGTGTTTAAACACAAGCAAATAATTACTTGCAAATAACTTGTATCCAGATGTTTTTGAATAATAACTGTATGACCAAAAAATGTACCCATGTGGCATAACAATGTGTAGCGAGTATTAGATGATAATGTGTTGACGACATATATCATATTATTTACTTAAAAAACTCTTCATCAGATTTG
Source organism: Coffea arabica (assembly GCF_036785885.1). Lineage (NCBI taxonomy): Eukaryota > Viridiplantae > Streptophyta > Magnoliopsida > Gentianales > Rubiaceae > Coffea > Coffea arabica. The sequence goes on along the minus strand of NC_092313.1, from coordinate 71,030,725 downwards.
ATCTCAACTCCTAGTTACCTAATTAAGCTGGTAAATCTTTTACTTATGAAGCTTATTTCAGATTTGATTTTGGGTAATCTCTGATCCTTTCTTTGATACGGCAAAACCTGGGCAGAATTGAAGGGGCATACCCTTGAACAAATACAAGAAAAAAATAGGTTTCTAAAAACTGAAATCTTCTTCGAACAGTACAACATTACCACAATCTACACCAAACTATATGCAGCATTGTCATGATGAAACTTGCCAGAAAGAAAATGGAAAAGTTGCAGACAGTGCGATTTTGGAAGGTACCATTAATTTTCTTAAGTCTTTCACTATTCAATCTCTTTATTTCTAAATTTTAGGTACCTCTATGCTTACATTTTAGTCATCCACGCACAAATTTTTAAAAGACTCTGTTTAACAGGTGCCTATACAGCACTCGTTAAAATATATTTCAGATATCATATTTTTGAAAATGTAAGATTGATTAGAAAAAATTAATAAATACAAGAGAGGGTAGACAAAATTAAATAGGAAAAATATATTAATACTAAAGAGGGTAATGATTGTTAATATATGTATATATATATAATATATTAGATAAATGTTTAAGTGTATTAACAAATGTTCAGTGGGCATCCATTAGAAAAATCATTTTAAAATATCAAGTGGTGAAAAGTACTAATCGGTAGAGTTTTATATTTTTCTTCAGTGCACCCAAAGGTATACTTTACAAATCCAAGAAGTTTCATATTCAGAATCTGGCGCACACTTAATTGGACGCAAGCATAAAGGCCGGCTTCTTTATCACCATCACAAGCATGTACTAACAAGTAGGGCAAACCAATAAGGAGGTCAGGCCAATTCTCTCAAATCTATTGCTATATATTCTATCTCTTTATTCTTAAAGTCTTAAATTTTAGGATTCTCCACCTCTATTATTTAGATACATAAATTTTTAAGCCTTGTGCGATCAAACATACCGATTGAGAGAGTTTAATACTTGTAACTTCCAAAACTTCTAGAAAGCCCTATTTGGACAGCCATTTTCCACCGGAAAATTGTGTCGTTTTCCATGATCACATTTCCCTATTATCTTTTTTCTCACATACATCAAATAGTTACAGTAATTTTTTTACAAAAAATCCTAGAAAATGCAATCCAAACAAAGCCACTTTATGTCCTCAAGTCTCTGCGATGTAAAGTATAACCGCACTTCTACTCCTTGATACTTTATGAACCTTTTTTTTTTGGTTGAGAGTGCAGACTGCCTTTCCATGCACATGGTTTGACTGAATTGACCATTCTTGAATTTAAAGTCATTATTAAGTAGGAAACAAGTTATCGTTTTCCTGTACCACATTGCCCTATATTAGTCACAACGATTTCTCTCCTCTATCATGTATTAGGAATCTTTTTTTTTTATTTTTTATAAAGACCAAATTTCATTTACGAATTACTGGAAATTGTCCAGCATGATTTCATTTATATCGTTGCTTTAATGGCATATTAAAATGTACAAGAAATAATGGATTGCATCTGCAATTTAATAGATGCAATAGATTTGAAAAATATAAAAAATTTTAAATTGTTTTCTAATAAGATAAATCACTGCAACTCCCTTCCGTGCATATTGCAATCATCAAATTTGCTGATCAAAGGATTCAACTCTAATAATGATGATGAGACATGTTGAGAGCTTTCTTCTTTGTATGTTGCAATCGTCAAATCTACTAATTGACAGTTTTCAACTCCAATAATGATAATGAAGCCTATCGAGAGAGGTTGAAAACCCAAAAAAGTCAAATCTAAAATAAATTTGAATCTAACAATAAAAGAACAAAACAATTGAAAATTCTCACTATGAACTCAAAGAGAAATAGCAATTTCTTATTAGGAAACTTTAGAGAGAACTCTAGCTAAGAAACTTAGGAGAGATTTTATTAGAAAAATAAAATAAAATGAAATATATGGGACCCCTTGAAAAGGAAGGTCTTATGAAAAGAGGAGGAAAAGCAGAGAAGTTGAAGTAAAAGAAAGGAGGGAAGTCGCGAAGTCTCGTGCGTCCCCGATTTTGGAATAATCTTGAAGGCATATTAAGTGCAAGTCAAGTCATGGTGAGAAGATAATGTGATAATGGCCTTTGCGATGTAACCTCCTCACAAGTTTTTCTACAAGAATTGTTTCCATCTCGGAGTTTTTTTTTTTTTGAAAAGCATCTTCGACAATTCAAGTCTAATTTTTCCAAAAGCGATCCAATAAAGAGAGAAGACTACACTAGGCGCAGTTTGAAATCCATTCCAATCTAAAGACACGTTATATAAGCCTTAATCTAAATGGTAATGATCATTACCGCAGAAAATGTGTCAATATAAGATTAAAAGTGGTAAATAAAAAAAATTCCTTATTTGTCTCTCTGATAAAGAAAAATTAAGCACTCAAATTAGTGATTTTATACATTTTTGGCTTGTTGAAAAAGTTATTAAGGCCCTATTTGATAACATTTAAATTTAATGAATTCAGATCTTAATATGTTCAGAAACGTTTGATAATAAAAAATTAAACATTTGAATTAATTAAGTGATACTGAATTTTTCAGATAAAATTTATTCTAAAAAATAAGTGATAAACTACTCACTTATCTGAATGTGTATCATTAAATGTGATATATACTCAAATATATTCGATTTAATATTTAATAATTTAATAAATTCAAACTTCATATTTTAGATTTTAAATTTCAATTTTCACACTTTAATTTTATCAAATGTACCCTAAGATATTCATCATGATTCATGAGTAAGAGAGAAGACTTGACCTGTAAAGTGTGAAAGCAACCGATAGTGTCTATTCTGGTTAAAAAAAAAAAAAGAAAGAAAAATCTAGAGCTGCTGCAGATATAGAGATTTATTCTTCAAGACCCAGGCGCCATCCTATTTAGACTTTTGTGGTTGCTTTTCTGACACGATAGCACGCAAGAATTTGAAACCTTTACAAATTTATTACTTTCTCCGTCCCATTTATTTGGTTATGTTTGGAGAATCCAATTTTTTAAAAGTAGTGATTTGATTGTGATGTTTGTGCTTTTCTTTCCAATTTTACCACTCAAATTCAAATTTTAAATTTGAATGTATGATTAAAAAGAAGGGTTATATTGGAAAGAGAGTGTAAAAGTTGCTTTGACTTTTCTAACATGATAATTGTTTTGGGACATCTCAAAATGGAAAGTATAACCAAATGAATGGGACGGAGGGAGTATATAGAGTATATATCATGGAAGTTTGATTTTATGGGCACCCCAAACTGCAGGCTGCCTCTTCATTTTGCCCATAATGGGATACTGAGGAAAAACGGAGAAAATAGAGATCCGAAAAGGAGACAAAAGGGAAGATGGTGAAATGCAAAGAAAAGGGAACAAGAAAACGAATGGAAAAATGAAGTTGGAAATACATTGGGAGATAATCAAGAAACTAGTTATTGAAGGGAGAGTTTGATTCTCGCTTTACATTATGTACTATAATGTTGGTTAAACAAGTTAATAATGCATGGAAAACGTAAATCCAGGTCCGTGGGAGTATTGATTTAGTCCCTCCTCCCCAGTAATCTTACAAACTTGTGATGTAGAATCAAGATGATGGTACCATCAAGTTAAACTAATCAAAACGACCATATATTTTTTTTCTTTCTCAAAAATAGGTTTATCTAGAAAAGAAAACTAGTGGATTCTCATGCATGGACGTTTGTGTACTTAAAAGCGGATTGCATGATATGATCACTCCGTTCATATTGGAAAACTATCTTTAAATACTGTATCAGTGAAATGAATTACGTATGTAGCCTCTTTATCACCTAATCAAATGGTCAAAAAAAAAAAAACTCAACTAAATTGGAGAAGTAGGAAGAATTTATGTTTGGAGTCAAGACACGACAAGAAGAGCATATCTTAATATATTGCTAATGCACAGAAGGAAACACGTTTTCCCTGCTACAAATATTGCTATCGATTAAAGTAGGCGGACAAGCAAATCTGTTGATGAATTAATTGGCTAGTTGGGTATCAATAATAAGGATATCAATTCTAATGATAATGGCTGTTATGTTTTTGCTTCAATTATTGAGTAAATTAGGTTCCCACCTGAATCTGTGTTAAAAAAAAAAAAAAAAAGTCCCCTATAATCGCCTTTCGATGTCTGCGTTTTCTCCTTACTTGAGCCGGTTAATGGTAAGAGAAATAAAAAACTTCGAAAGCGAAACAAAGAAAAAAAAGTTATGGGTAAATCCTTAATAAAATTTTCCCATCTAAGGCAGCAAATCCATTGATGCGGGATTGGAATTGCTGTGCATCGATAATAACGTAGGTGTGGTGTTTTCCCTTGATTAACTTTACAGGCTATGTCCCAACTGCAGCTAAGTGCGAAACAAATTAAACACTTCTTTTTAATTCCTTTTTGACTTTTCACAGAAAATTGCATATCCACATATCTTCATACTTGAATCGATTAACCACAGTTGCCCTTTTTTCATTTGGGGTGTTGAATAATCACATGGCATACATAGATGCTTGGTAACATAAGCGAAAAACTTCAAAAAAGAAAGAAAGAAAGAAAAGTCTAAACACTAAGTCTCTAATTGAATAATTTGGAGGACTTGTTAATAAAAAATTTGTTTCCTTGTTTGAGGAATTGCCGAAAGAAGCTTATATAAATTAGGCACAAACAAATACTGCAAATCCAAGAAAGTTGCATTGCTAGGTGGTCCTGTGGATAAGAACTCAACATTTGTGAAGCATGGGGTTCATGCAAGTATCTTACCAACTTGTTTATGCATACTCTAAATAATCTTACTAGCTAAAATGAGATAGCTGGACGGTCATATATCCTGCATGGCTGGTCAGACGACTCACAGAAGTCCCAACGCTCCAGAATTCTAAAGTTTTAAACATCCACTACCAACCCAATATCGAGCAAATATTTTATCTTGTCATGGTGCCAAGTTAGCACATGCGAGGACTACCCCCTAAAATCAATCATAGGTGACATGCATATATTGTATGTAGCTCATATATTGGTTGGTGTTAGGACCGTAAATGAATCGAATCGAATGGAAGTTTTCATAGTTTGAGCTCAACTTGAAATTTTGGATTCGAATTTGAATTTGACTTTGAATTCTATACGAGTTCAAAATCTAAACTCGAGTTTGATTCGATTTAAAACTCTGATGGATGAGAACTCGATCTGAGAGTTCAAAAATTTATTTAATTCTTCAATTTTAATATTAAATTTACACTAATATACATATAATATCTATATAATAAAATAATAAATACAGAATTGATATAAAATATTGACAGAAGCGGTTGTCAACACTTGTTCGATGGCTGCAAATCCGAACTGTTCCTTAAGGGTTCAATTTGTTTACAACGCAGGAGTTATGCGTTTCCGCTCCATTCTTTACCCTCTGCACTCCACTGAAGGAGGCTCCAACCTTATATTTGAGCGCGAAGGGCTGCTTTTGAAGCGCTTATATAAAATTCCGGATTTTATGCCTTCTCCCAATAATTGTTCTTTACTTACCACCTCTATATAAGATGCCAAAAACTTCTTTTCTTGATTGAGAAGCCCTTAGCAGCAGGAGTGTTGAAACTTGAAAGAGGTGAGGTTCCCTCATCTTGCTAGGAGCCCTTTTTTCTGACAACATTTCATTATCTTAGGTTGGGTTTTGCTCTTGTGTAAATGTTCTGCCCCTTTTGTTTTCTGTAAATGGCCATTTTGCAGAAATTTGACATCTTTTCAAGTAGTCTTTGTTGATGGATAATTCAGCGAGCTCGTGGTTTTCTCAACTGGTAACAGATTTCATTCATGCGAAATAGTACTATTGATGTCTTCCCTTTCTTGATCTTTGATAAGTTTTCATGTTGGGCATCGACTAATTTAGGTAGTAATGGCTTGCACTTTTTTCCTAGTTTGAATAACACATATATGGCGGAATTCGGGTAATATTTCTTTCTCCATTATCAGTCCTGTGAAGATATTTAATATATCTCCTCCTCTTTCTTTCTTCGTCATTTCTGTTCGTGTTTACTACGAATGGTGAAGTGTAGTAGAAAGGTCAAAGTATGACTGAGGGAGAATATTGAATCCAAGAGCAAAGAGACTACACGACAAATAGATAAATACATGCAGAGATGGACGTTCAGGGTGCACGAAAGAGCAGCTGTCCCCAAAAATATAAGATATTGTATGATTTTGGCATAATGGCATAGCTTTAATTTCAACTTAGAAATATAGAGTGGATGTTAGATGGCAAATTGCTTTATTCGTTGTGTAGCGCATAGATTCTTTGGTCAAGCTTAAAATGGTTATACTAGATTCCAACCCAACGGATTCTCAGAAAGGCAAACCAAATTTTGCTGAAAGAGACCTGACACAATATTTTGGCTTATCTTTTTTTTTATTTGAACTAAGACAAGCCAAGCTTAACTTGACCATTACTAGGCAAAAACATATGAAAACCATCGGAATCGATTGTCGGTTAAATGAACTGCAGAGTCTTCTGTTTAATTCTGTTGCATTTGCTTTTCCTTTTATTTTATTTCTAGTTGTGGCTTTCGCAAAGTATAGATCACATCAGAGGAAGAAGCTTTCATTTATTGAATAAACGATTCTTACATGACATGCTGCCTTATCTTATTAACAGGGAATGGAGGATCCATTGTCTAATGATGACTTTAATATCATGGACTTCTTGAACGATGAATTATCTGCTGCGCTTGCCGACGACTTCCAAAACTCTTCTTTTCCAGAAGGGAATCCGTCTTTCTCCAATATCTTTCCAAGCTGCAACTCCACTCCTGCATTGTGTGAACCTTCAGGGATGGAAGCTCATCCTGTTGGTTTCGAAACACCAGCCAAACAGCACAAGACTAATGGCTACGACTCGTCGAACATCCACAACATGCCAAATTTTGGTCAAGCTTCTTCTTCTCCAATGATTCTCACTTTTGGGAATCCAAATATGCCAGAAATAAATCCTCATCAAGTGACTCTAGGAACCTTGAACCCTGAGGATGATGCAGTGTCTGAGGTTTTGACATCCCATGGTTCATTTGCAAAACTTGATGAGGCTGCTAAAACTACCGTCCAAACAAAAGCAAAGAAACCTGGTGGTCGTGTTAGGCCACCATCACAAACCTATGATCACATAATAGCAGAAAGAAAGCGACGCGAGCAGCTCAGCCAGAGATTCATGGCTCTTTCCGCCATAGTTCCTGGCCTCAAGAAGGTGAGCAGTACCATCTATTTTCTCCAAAAGCAGAAAAGAAAAGGAAAATAATCCATAACTAGGGTTTGAGAGAAAGTCATTTTTCATGTCATTGTCACGTTTATGTAGCCTAATTACGGTTACCACAATAGCATCTCCATGAAATTTTATTTGACTACAACTTCATTCATATGCCAAATATGTGCCTATATTTTGCTTTCTACTTGACACTCTGCTCTTTACCGAATCAAGAAAACATTATAGATGGCGGACAATGATAACCCCACAGACTTTACTACGCACATGCATAGACATTTCACTACATAATTTACACATCAAAATCTTGTCAAAGTTTTCTCTGAGAAGAACTTATAATGGTGCAGATGGATAAAAGTTCCATTCTTGGAGATGCCATCGAGTACCTAAAACATCTTCAGGAGAGAGTAAAGACACTGGAGGAGAAAGCTGCTAGACAAACCATGGAGTCTGTGGTGCTTGTGAAGAGATCACAACTCTTACTTGAAGATGAAAGATCTTCAGATGAGATGGCTGGCCCGAATGAGCAGCCACTCCCTGAATTTGAAGCTAAAGTGTGCGACAAGAATGTTCTTCTAAGAATACATTGCAAAAATTATAAAGGGGTGCTCATCAAAATTCTCTCTCAGATAGACAAGCTCAATCTTGCTGTTGTGAATACTTGTGTTTCCGCATTTGGGAATTTTGCTCTTGACGTTACAATTATCGCAGAGGTGAGCTTCTTATATATAGGTCTAGGGACGAATTTAAAGTTTGATATCTTTTGAATCAATTTTCTTCTTATAGATTTTTCTACTATTTAATAATCCCTCGTGGTAATCTTTTCCAGGCGGAAAAAGATGTCAACCTGACAACAAAAGAACTGGTCGATACTCTTCGATCTGCCCTCCAACAAGGCAAGCATGCCGCTTAGTCTTAAGTGAAAGATCCCAATAAACATTATGTATTCAGACTGCAGTTTGCGAGTGGCAAGCATGCCGCGTAGTCTTAAGTGAAAGATCCCAATAAACATTATGTATTCAGACTGCAGTTTGCGAGTGCAAAATCCCTATATTTTATCGTATTTCTTTTTCTTTTGGAGTGACGTTATTGGTAATAATGCCTCTCGTGGGGCTCGTTGGCTCAATATGTACTAATTTTGCATAATATATGGTGCTCGTTGTATATGTTTTCTTTAATAATGATTATTCTTCATTCCTAGGGCCCATTGATCTGAAAATGCCCCGGACTACCAGTACCTTATTTTTCTTTTCACAGTTCAACTTTAATTGCTTTGAGAATTCAACTCTCGTCGCTCGTACCTCATCCTTTTCCTGTTCCCATTAGCATAAAGAGATGATACACTAAAAAAGTTCAACTTCAATCATCATGAACGAAAAATATGTAACTAAACTTGGTACCTCAAGGATGATGAGCAGAAAATAACTTGGCCTCTAATGCATGATGCATTTGTACCACAGGAAGTAGGGAGAAGAAAATCAAGCGGGGAGATTAAACGCGTTGATCGTCATCTAAACATTTGAGCTTTACTAAAGAGTATGATAACATGCTACATTGAAACTTACGATAGGCTTATAAATTATGCTATGTGCATCTCACTTTGGGGGTTCAATTAGTTTAGTTCCAAACTTAAAATAAATTCCAAGGCAAAGCTGATTAGCAGCATCATAACCAACTCCTTTTTGCCAACTTTGAAAACTAAAGAACTTTGATGCGGAAGGTGCTAGGGTGAGATTTTTATATGGTTTGGGAATTTTTTGGTATGATTTCCATGTGCAACAAACGGTTCTCAATTCTCACCTTCATATACCAAGTTATAGCTAATTTCCTCAACTTGTAATGGTTCAACTTCTTTGAAATATCCAATAGCTATACGGAGTATTCACTAATATATGTACTTTTGGTCAAGGAATAAAGCCACTTTAATTTCATCATCTAAATTATGATATTAGTGCCTAAAAAACCGCCTACTGCTGGAGGGTAGTTCCAAAGCTACCTTGAAAGTTTATTTTCATCTTCTAATCTGATCTCTCTGTAATTTTCAAAGTTGATTTTCATCTCGATACACAAGTGCGGCTTTTGGCTTCCTTGAGAAGAATAAATTTTTCTTGCTCTTTACTCTTAAGCCTTGGCTTAATTCCTTGGGTGAATATATTCTAGTGGCAAGTTTAGTTAGTTTGATTGTGTTTCTTGCATTCCCTCCTATTTCCTCACTCAGTTTGTTACCAAGGCATCTTGGTAAGAAGTTTCTGGTAAGGTTCTTGCAAATGGTATGTCGATTGGCAACATAAATTTGTGGGGCAGATTAGATTAGAAAATTAGCATTGACCACTTGTGTGTGGAAAGTTGCGGAAAAGGTTGTATTTTGTTGAAGATTGTTGCGGGTGTTGGGGACAAAGTTGTTCGTTGGAAAGGGAGACTTGTGGCAAGCTGGAAACGAGGCTAAATACCTTTATTGGTGACTTTGTGCTATTTCCTTGTAGTTGCATACGTTAGGATTATTCTAGCCAGTTTTACATAATCTAATAAAAGCTTGAATAGTTACTAAAAAATTTTACCATCTGGGACTTTAAGTTTAGAGAAGCTTAATTGTTATCATTACTAGTTTTGCATCATTGGAAATTTGGCAGCAAACATTACAATTACGAATTAATTTCGTAATTTTTCCTACGTCGACGATATGCATATTTTTTATACATAGTGTTATATAAAGTAAGATTTCAATTTAGAAGCAATGAAGTGTCATGCATCTAAACAACTGGTAAAATAAAGTATTTATACTATCAATATTGAAAAAATTAATCTAATATATAATGCTGAGGTAAGCTTCTTGTACATAGATCTAGGGACAGATTTAACTTGATCTCTTTTAATTAGTAATTTTTTTACAAAATTTTGATATAATTAATGTCCCTTGCATTCTTTCTTTTATTTTTCCCCATAATGGAGAAAGAATTAAACCTGACATTTTCGTTCTGCCCTCCAACAAGTAAAGCGGGCAGCTTTTATGCCGAATAGACAGGAAAATAAATTCGGGTCTGTTTGATCCGACATAAAAAGGTTTTCTTTGGGAAAAAAATTTCAGTAGAAGTCATTTTTCAGAAAATATTTTGTTTTTCCCCTAATTTTCTTGTGTTTGGTCACTGTTTTGGAAATAAATTTTCAGTAGTAATATAGCCATTACAATATATATCCGCTACACTACTCTTCAGTGTATGCTATCAATGCATCACAACCACGGCAAAAACCCTCTTCCAACGCCTCAAACACCATTTCCACCATCAAATGAAATGTGATCAAAGGTAAATAATAACAAGAACATAAGAAGCAGGTGTTACAAGAATAGTTTTATAGCCAAAATTTGTTCATAAAGACCTAATAGATTTCATCATTGATTCCTATTGTCAAAGCAAAAGATGGAAATTCTATTTGATCAGCGAAACTGTCAAGCTCTCTTTTGTATAATCAATTTGAAAACATCTTTACCCCTTTGTAAAAGTTTTAGAGTTGTATTCTCTCTTTTCTACTAGAAATCTTCTCTTTTTGTCCAATCCACGCTGTTTCTATAGACCTAATTCCTTTGCACTAGTCTTCCATGACTTTGGCTCATGATGATGTAGGCTAACGTGCAAGGGTTTTTCAGTGCATGGGCATGGAAAGAAGAATACGGGTTGAATAGAGCTGTGGAGGAGACAACTAATGCGTAATGTGCTGGGGACAAGATAGAGGCAGCAAACAAGGGTCAAAGAGAGGGGGTGGTGGCTGGAAAATAACTTCAATAAGCTTATGATTGAAGTCGTTTTACATCCGCTGAAGTAAAATATCTATTTTACAAGGGAAGTGATTTTCCCCGGGTTAAAATGGAACCAAACACTGGAAATTAAGGCAATTACTTTCTCGGAAGATGTTTTCGATCAAAAACAAACAGACCCTTCTTAACGTCTGTTTTTAGCAAGATTTTAGATTGGGAGGGCAAAATTCTGTAGATTTTTGCCAACATTTTTTTTTTCGTTTATTTTAAAGATTTTTGTGTGACGCTCTTGTTTTGGTCGTGGTTCATGATGGCATAAACAATTCCTCTCGCGGGTCTCGTTGGCTTTTGAATTATTATATGTATTTCTATAAATAGTAATGCTACTCTGTGATGTATGATGCTGATTGACATTGATTTCTTTCTTTTGAAATATAGTCATTCCATTACTACGGCCCACATATTTGAGAATTTCGAAGCTGCCACAACCCCTTCCCTCATTTTTATATTAGAGGACCCTAACCTAAAGTTGAGAGAAAGACTTAAAACAGGTCATAGAAGTAACTTTTTTAAGAACCAATGCAGTATGGGCGAAATGCAGTGCAGTTTTTGTCTCCAATAAGTGGCATATAATGGTCCTTTATGTTTTATCCACAAGAAAATGGGCCGGGGTTTCCAAAGTTTCTGATTCTATGCAGATATATATATATATATTCGTTAATAAATTTATCATTAATAATTTTTTTTACAGACTCAACATCTTTTCTTAGAATTGTGTGATACATTCTAATTTTAGGTGTGATACCTAAAGATTTCTAGAAGTGATTCTTAAAATTACTAATCAGATTTTCATCTTCTTAATGAGAAAAAAGAAAAATAAAGAGTGATTTCAATCACGTAAAAATGAAAAACAAACAAAATAAATGAAAGAATTACGTATGTTATTTAACCAGTAAAAGTAAATCAATGACAGAGAGATTTTATTTCCTCCATTTTTGTCCACTTTTGACCTATCATTCCCTTTCTCTGCCTATCATTTTCTTTCCCTTTTGAAAAATACATCAAACACAAAAAGCCAAAGGTACAAAATCCATAAATTAGACCGCACCTTAACTCGCTCGAACTAGATTGTGAGTAAATCCGCACTCATGGTTCAAGTCAATCACGTAAGACATGCGACTCCATTTGAACCACAAATTACTTCTTGGCTTCTTCGATTGTTTTCACCAACATCAAGAATAAGTTGCCCCTTTATAGGTGAATAATTGAAAGGTATTCGCGTAAATACTTTTCAAGTGTTTATAATCGGACCAAAGGGTATTGCTAGCTACAATGTACTAGTTAAGTGGATATTGCAAAGTTTCTCTTGAAAAAGCAAGTATCATTATCATGAGTACTATTATTTTGAAAATTGGATTAGACTAGTAGGTTCGACCAGTGGAACAGTAAATTGATTATACTTCTAATTCGATTCAATAGTTGACTTGAAAATTCAATGAAATCGGTCAAACTTGATCAAGAATCAATTGGAATAGTAAAAATGGGTAGAAACAGAAAATTTGAACTGAAATTCACTAAATTTTTATGGGTTTAAAATAAAAAAGCCCCCTGTGATATACTTAATACACAGGAAAGCCCCCCGTGGTTTCAAAACATACAAAACGACACCTCATGTTTTGAACTAAATTGTAAACTAACAGAATTTATTAAACTTAATGGAATCTGGTAAACTTAACGGAAAACTTAACAGAATTTGGTAAATTTAACGGAATCCGATAAGTTTAACAGTTGAGACCGTCATTTTCGTTAAGTTTAATGAATTTTATTAGTTTACAATTTAGTTCAAAATATGAGTTGTCGTTTTGTATGTTTTGAAATCACGAGGGGTTTTTCTGTATCTTAGGTATACCATAGGGGATTTTTTTTTATTTTTAACCCAATTTTTATCTTTACAAATATTTCAATTTTATTAAAATTATTAATACTAGAATAAATAAAAAATTATTAAACCTTTATACGGGAGTTGAATCAATCAAACCGGTTGAATCATGAACTGAAAGCTCCTTCAATTCACTCTCCCATCTGATTTTAAGAACATTAATGGCTAGTAGACTAGAGTTAGATGTATTAGTTACCCCAATAAATTAGTGCAATAGTTCCGCACAGGTGCTTACAAATCCTACCACAATACTGGTTGCTTCGTACGCATAATCCTCAATCACCACCCATCCATTCCATTCGTTTCAGTTATATGCTACACCCTATTCCATTTTCAACCGCTTTCAATATGTAACTGGAATAAAGATAATGTTGAATGCAAGTGTGTGACGCCCCACTTCTCCCTAAGGCGAACCAAAGGGTATCCGCGGGACGCCTGCCCAGCTCTCGCCGGGACTCACTACAATCGATCATTCAAAAGCTCGAAATACTTTAAGTAACCTCAATACATAATTAAAGTACTTCGAATATCTCACACTTACAATTATGCAGCTTTCAAGCTTAAATACAACCCAATGGAAAAGGGGTACTATAGCCATCCGTTATAATATAACTTAAAGTCTTCCAAAGAAAACAATCTAGTACTACTCACGAGCACCCTTGGTCTCGAACCCTGTAAAAGAAATCCACAACGTGGTATGAGCTACACAGCCCAGTGAGGTTCCAAGACACTCTAACAGTTCAAATGAATCAAATAAGTTGGGCATATCATACGCATGGTTCAAGGTTACACAATGGCATGTTATCATGAGGCAATAATCATTGTACAGGTAATTTGAGCATATCATAGGTATGGCACGTTTTCATAAAACGGTTATCATTATGTAAAATAAACACACATTGAAGGATACGGTGTTCCAGTGGAACTCTGTCGGTCATCTGCACCTTATGACTTCCGGATCCCCTCGGTTTGACTGGCCATCACCTTATCCCTCCAGTGGTAATACTCGAGTATACCGAAACGGTTGTCCAGGGTTCCAACCTACCCGACCGAGCCCAGTCCTGGCTCGAGTAGGTCAGTAACCGAGGCAGGGCCCAAGTTCAGCTTAGAGCTTACAACATGCACAAGTAATCAAGTAATTCGGCAAAAGGTAAAATTCATCATTTGAGTAGGTCGAGTGAGGTAAAGTACACACTCGCCTAACAATGATGGACAACTTCATATAACATGCGATTCATGATAATCAAGTGATCAAGTAAGTTGGTGATCACGTAAGCAGATAATCAAGTAAGCAAGTAGCCGAATGGATTAGAAAACGGTAAGTAAACACGGTAAACGGTAAACGGTGGTAATTACGGTTAATTGGCAGACATATGTCATTTTAATAGGCCACCATTGGCCGATTTTCACTTTTTCCACATAAGAGTCGAGGAGATTCACTCCAACCGACTTATGCTGTCATAGCATAATTAATCATTTAAACACATCATGTAGATATGCTCTCCAAACATTTCATATCTAGTATTTCAAGTAATCACATAAATATGCTCTTTAAGCATTTCATATCGAATAGTTCAAATATACATATTTCAGGTATTTCATGTCGAGTAATTCAAGTATACCTTATTCAGATATGCATGAGTGTGGTAAATACTTAACATATAGCACTTAACACTTAATAATCATGGGTTATGCATGTCATAGACTTATTCCAATTACATATTCCTATATGGAACACTCACCTATAGCAACAAGAGAGTAATACTCAAACAAGTGTCTAGGCGTCCACTTCGAGTTCTTCTTGAAGGTCCCCTTGAGCGCCTGAGCAAATAATCATTAACTATTATACACTATCACTTAGAACTCCTACTTATCAAAGAAGGTTGTACAATCTAAAGGGAATTCATGAATTGGGCCTTAATTATTAATAATCGAGACTCAAGAGTAAAGTTTTAAAGTCTAAAGAAAGAGACTAACATTTTTCATGAAATCGAGTTCAAAATGTTCAATCGGTATCGAGAAAAGAAGGCAAGTTTCCAAAATCTCATTTCTAAGAAATTGTCAAATTTTAGCTTTGGGTGTCAATTCTAGAAAAATCGTATCTTGCACTACGTAGGTCCAAAATTGGAAAGCTTGATACCATTGGAAACTACATTCCGAGTACTACAAGTTTCTAGAAGACACTTTTCCATGATTCGAAATGGAAGGTATTCAAAAGTTGGATCAAAGTTACTGCTGTAGAATACTAAGACAGTTTCAAGGTTGGTTTTTGGCCAATTTTGGAAATTCAGTAAAATTCACTTGTTTTGAACTAACCTTTGAAATTTGGAAATCAAATAGTGTTGCAATCCAAGAGTATAACAAAACAAGCGGATTGAGAAACGGAGTTTCGAGCACCAAGATATAGTAGCCCCAAGTTGAGGAAGATTCAAGACTGAAGAAGAATTTCCAGTTTTGAACCTCCAACACTAGAAATTTAATTCGGTATTGAAACGAACTTGAATTGGTACCAAAATTGGCAGTATTTTACTCCCATATGAAAGGTACCACTCTATCAAATTTCAGGGAAAAACACTTTCGGTAAGATAGTTAATTAGTCAACCAAAGTTCAGGAAAATTATAAGGCAATCTGCTTTGAGACTTTCATTACCCAATTCAAAACGTCTAATCAAGCAAACTATACAATCATGGTTCATTTGTGAAATAAAGGCCTAAGAAACATCCATAATGCCTTTGGTAAGTGTTTAGTATCAAGAACATCAATTAACAAGTTCACTCCAATATCTTGTTCCAAACCAGTCCAACATTAGGGTTTTTCCAAAACAGAGCAGTCCACTTGTTTCAGTCACAACTCAGTCAATTTAACTCGAAATCGAGCATGGCTTACGCCGTTGGAAAATACGTTCATAGGGGTAAAATATCACAGAAGAAATCATTTCCAAATTCGGCACCAATCTGGTTCAAAATCGGGCATCAAGTTGCTGCCTGAACACTTCATTCCAGATGAACAGAGCAACAGGACAGCGAACTTAAAACATTTGGTTCGGCTTGCTCACAAAGGATCAGAACGTGCATTATATACCAAATTAAAGCCAGGAATGTCTAGTTTCCAACGCCACCAACGGCACATGATTTCGACATCCGAGGACAGAGTTATAGCCAAAATACTACCACTGGTCAGAATCATACGCGAACAGTTTTCCAGATTGCTAGTTTCTCAAGAAAAATTCATTTGCTCAATCAAACCTCAATATTTTCCAATGAAATTTTTCACACATCTAATACATCCTATAAACATCTAATTCAAGCCATTAAACCATTAAAAATTGGCCTGGAAATGGCCGAACATGGCAGGGGCAAAATCGGAAGTTTTTGCTTCTTACACCCAATGAAGTTTCTACTAATTACCCACCACTAATGCATCATTATAACCACTAAACCAACAATATAATCACCATCAATCACCACATCAGCAACAATAACCCAAGTGTGGGAATTCCAAGAGCCCACTATCACATTTTTACACCATACACAAGCTAACCAAATGCATGCATGAACTTAACAAGGTAAGATAGCTTCCAAACTTCAAGTTTTCAAGAGTGGATCATCACTTACTTTGGGTTGATGTTCAGCAGAATTTTCGGTCCTCTATTACCCCAGAAAAACCGTGATTTCCAGCCATTGTTTGCAGCTCAAAATGATCCTCAAGTGTCAAGCTAGGTGTGGTGCAAGTTTGGTTAATTTTGGAGATGATTTGGAGTGGTTTTGAGTGAGATTAGTGAGCAGAAATTTTGTTGCAAATGAGTTAGAGAGAGGAGGGAGCTGGCCGGCTGTTTGAAGCTCAAGAGAGAGAGAGAGTGATCAGATTTTAGCTTCCAAGAGAAGACATTAACTTGTGGCCTCAAGTCACCCATTAGTCAACTCACATTAGGGTGCGTTTGGCGCGATTAGGGCTCGATTTTCTCGCGCGTTTGGTTCACTAGTGCACTAAACCTCCAATGTATTTATATTCATGTAGATAATATTCACTCTTAATTGTCCCGAAATAAAGGTCTAAAGTCCCTCAAATAAAGTCGCGCGTGTGAAAACGCGTACCGTCAATTTTTTACGCTATAACGCGAAACCTCCGGGAAATTCTTATAACGATAGTACTAATAACTATCACTTGAGTATTTAAACATTAAAATACCGAATTTAGGTCCATTGTACATGTCTCCAATATTCCAAACTTATTGTACTCTCAAGCGGATAAAATCTTCAAGCACTATTCACTGTTTTTACTAAACGCGCTCCAGGAAATTAATTCATGAAATGAGTTACTTTAAAAATATAACGAAGTTATATTACCATGTATTTAGGTCTAATAAGACTAGAAAATATTCCTCGAGGCAAATATCCAATTAAATAATTTATTAAGCCACAAATTAGGCTAAAAAAAATAATAGTTTTTACGAGTCCTCACAACCTCCCCTCCTTAAAAGAATTTCGTCCTCGAAATTTATACCTTCTGTAATCTCAGACAACTCTGAACCATGTGGTGTGTTCATGTTATGCTTTCTTTCTGATGCCATTGGTCGGTTTCTCCTTCCATTGACTTGTCGAGGGACAGTTCCATTTCCTTGTGGAGCAGTAGTTTCTCGTGGATACCTCCTTGGACAGTCATGAACTTTATGGTTGGTACTCCCACACCCCATACACTTTCGTCCCTTTAGCCAACAGTTTTCTTCAATGTGATTCGTCCTTCCACAATATCCACAAGTCGGACGAGGTGTTGTGACCTGACTGGCTTGCGAGGTTTTCTTTGATCGTGTCTGTTCTACTGAAGTCCCTCGCGACATAGTTCCTTTTGGTTCCTTTATCATGAGTGGTGCAGGAAATAACAGTCCTACTCCATCCACTTCTTTTCTAACTTTGGGTGGTGGTCCATTTCCTCCTAGTGTACTATCAGATGCATCTCTTTTCCTTGCTTGGAGAGCTCTCAGTTGAGATTTTGTGCTTTCTACCCTTGCGCTTTTTCGAGAACGTCACTAAATGTTTCAACCTGTGCTGCGGCAAGGGCATCTTGGATTTCCAAATCTAATCCTTGGATAAACCTTCTTATTCTCTTCCGTTCAGTAGCCACCAATTCTGGGGCATATGTAGATAACTTTGTAAAGCGTGTTTCATACTCAGCTACGCTCAAAGTTCCTTGACGAAGCTTTATAAAATCATCTTCTCTCTTTTCTTGGACAAGTGGAGGAAGAAATTTCTCATTAAATTCACGTACAAAGTTTATCCAAGTCCTTAGGGTTTGATCTCTTTCCCACTTGTTTCTTATAACATTCCACCAGGCTCGGGCTGCTCCTTCAAGTTGAAATACAGCAAAGGTGACTTGTCTCTCCTCTGTGTAATCCAAGGCATCGAATATATTTCTTATATTCTCTAACCAATTCTCAGCCACCTCTGGATCAGGTCCTCCAGCAAACTTGGGCGGGGAAAATTTTTGAAACCGCTCTAAAGCTCGATCCTCCCCTATCTCTTGGTTTCCACGTTGGTTTCCTTGTCCAACACCTTGACCTTGTTGAGCTACCAAGAGCTCCAGGATATCCGTTATGCGAGTTAAAACTTGTCCCATTTGGTCATTTCCTCTCCCAACACTTGACTCAACGTTTTGATCAATACCGGACCCATTAGCTACTCTTTCATTTCGGGGTTGTCTAGGTTGACGTCCCTTTCGTTGTCCTCTAGTTTCCATGTTCACAACTAATCTATACGCACATGCATAACCCTCACACTTAGTTAAAATTGAACTATACTCATATACCAGTAGCAACATTTAAAGAGAATGAAGTCACTTACACAAATAACATTATCACTATGCAAGTAAACACAAACTAGAGTTCATTAAATTATAAAACAAGTTATGGCCAAGTAAAGTTCATGCCAAGTCAAAGTCAATAGCAAAATAAACAAGTGATCATCACAAGTACATTCATCTTCAAGGCGCAGACTCTAAGTTCTACTCCCATCGTCTCACTATAAAAGATCACAAGTAGGGATTCACTAGATTATTGGAACTAGACGATTCTCATTCCCTAACATGCTCGATTTCAATCCCAACACAAGGATCTTTTGAGTTACAATATTTTCCATCTTCCACTCTTAATTATTGTACCATCTTAACCAAACAATTATTGGTTTCCTGCAACCATTCACATGAAATATCGATTCATTCTTATTCCCCAAAAATGGAGATATAAAGTCCTTATGGTTGCCCTCAACTCTCAAGTACTCGGGTACAAGAATCCGAAATAAGGTAATTCACAACTCGAGCCGGCCGGTCCCAAGACTAAATCACCACATTCGAGATTCCTACCCAACATACATATCGAATTCCCTCCAATTATCAAGATAAAGGTTTTACAACCTATAACATTCATGATTCACAGCTTACATTTTTTTTTTTTTGAAGGGCACTTAAACCTTTACTCAATCACATAGTAAGGACCATAACACCACTTGGTCCTATCTTGCTCCTTTGTAGAGACCACGTGAATTGGCTCTAAATTTCATTGCTACAAGCAATCATTTAACTTTCAAACCAGTCCCACAGTCCGGCATCCTAAACATTTAAGCCTAGGATACACTACAAAGATCTGAAGCCTAAGCTCTGATACCAACTGTGACGCCCCACTTCTCCCTAAGGCGAACCAAAGGGTATCCGCGGGACGCCTGCCCAGCTCTCGCCGGGACTCACTACAATCGATCATTCAAAAGCTCGAAATACTTTAAGTAACCTCAATACATAATTAAAGTACTTCGAATATCTCACACTTACAATTATGCAGCTTTCAAGCTTAAATACAACCCAATGGAAAAGGGGTACTATAGCCATCCGTTATAATATAACTTAAAGTCTTCCAAAGAAAACAATCTAGTACTACTCACGAGCACCCTTGGTCTCGAACCCTGTAAAAGAAATCCACAACGTGGTATGAGCTACACAGCCCAGTGAGGTTCCAAGACACTCTAACAGTTCAAATGAATCAAATAAGTTGGGCATATCATACGCATGGTTCAAGGTTACACAATGGCATGTTATCATGAGGCAATAATCATTGTACAGGTAATTTGAGCATATCATAGGTATGGCACGTTTTCATAAAACGGTTATCATTATGTAAAATAAACACACATTGAAGGATACGGTGTTCCAGTGGAACTCTGTCGGTCATCTGCACCTTATGACTTCCGGATCCCCTCGGTTTGACTGGCCATCACCTTATCCCTCCAGTGGTAATACTCGAGTATACCGAAACGGTTGTCCAGGGTTCCAACCTACCCGACCGAGCCCAGTCCTGGCTCGAGTAGGTCAGTAACCGAGGCAGGGCCCAAGTTCAGCTTAGAGCTTACAACATGCACAAGTAATCAAGTAATTCGGCAAAAGGTAAAATTCATCATTTGAGTAGGTCGAGTGAGGTAAAGTACACACTCGCCTAACAATGATGGACAACTTCATATAACATGCGATTCATGATAATCAAGTGATCAAGTAAGTTGGTGATCACGTAAGCAGATAATCAAGTAAGCAAGTAGCCGAATGGATTAGAAAACGGTAAGTAAACACGGTAAACGGTAAACGGTGGTAATTACGGTTAATTGGCAGACATATGTCATTTTAATAGGCCACCATTGGCCGATTTTCACTTTTTCCACATAAGAGTCGAGGAGATTCACTCCAACCGACTTATGCTGTCATAGCATAATTAATCATTTAAACACATCATGTAGATATGCTCTCCAAACATTTCATATCTAGTATTTCAAGTAATCACATAAATATGCTCTTTAAGCATTTCATATCGAATAGTTCAAATATACATATTTCAGGTATTTCATGTCGAGTAATTCAAGTATACCTTATTCAGATATGCATGAGTGTGGTAAATACTTAACATATAGCACTTAACACTTAATAATCATGGGTTATGCATGTCATAGACTTATTCCAATTACATATTCCTATATGGAACACTCACCTATAGCAACAAGAGAGTAATACTCAAACAAGTGTCTAGGCGTCCACTTCGAGTTCTTCTTGAAGGTCCCCTTGAGCGCCTGAGCAAATAATCATTAACTATTATACACTATCACTTAGAACTCCTACTTATCAAAGAAGGTTGTACAATCTAAAGGGAATTCATGAATTGGGCCTTAATTATTAATAATCGAGACTCAAGAGTAAAGTTTTAAAGTCTAAAGAAAGAGACTAACATTTTTCATGAAATCGAGTTCAAAATGTTCAATCGGTATCGAGAAAAGAAGGCAAGTTTCCAAAATCTCATTTCTAAGAAATTGTCAAATTTTAGCTTTGGGTGTCAATTCTAGAAAAATCGTATCTTGCACTACGTAGGTCCAAAATTGGAAAGCTTGATACCATTGGAAACTACATTCCGAGTACTACAAGTTTCTAGAAGACACTTTTCCATGATTCGAAATGGAAGGTATTCAAAAGTTGGATCAAAGTTACTGCTGTAGAATACTAAGACAGTTTCAAGGTTGGTTTTTGGCCAATTTTGGAAATTCAGTAAAATTCACTTGTTTTGAACTAACCTTTGAAATTTGGAAATCAAATAGTGTTGCAATCCAAGAGTATAACAAAACAAGCGGATTGAGAAACGGAGTTTCGAGCACCAAGATATAGTAGCCCCAAGTTGAGGAAGATTCAAGACTGAAGAAGAATTTCCAGTTTTGAACCTCCAACACTAGAAATTTAATTCGGTATTGAAACGAACTTGAATTGGTACCAAAATTGGCAGTATTTTACTCCCATATGAAAGGTACCACTCTATCAAATTTCAGGGAAAAACACTTTCGGTAAGATAGTTAATTAGTCAACCAAAGTTCAGGAAAATTATAAGGCAATCTGCTTTGAGACTTTCATTACCCAATTCAAAACGTCTAATCAAGCAAACTATACAATCATGGTTCATTTGTGAAATAAAGGCCTAAGAAACATCCATAATGCCTTTGGTAAGTGTTTAGTATCAAGAACATCAATTAACAAGTTCACTCCAATATCTTGTTCCAAACCAGTCCAACATTAGGGTTTTTCCAAAACAGAGCAGTCCACTTGTTTCAGTCACAACTCAGTCAATTTAACTCGAAATCGAGCATGGCTTACGCCGTTGGAAAATACGTTCATAGGGGTAAAATATCACAGAAGAAATCATTTCCAAATTCGGCACCAATCTGGTTCAAAATCGGGCATCAAGTTGCTGCCTGAACACTTCATTCCAGATGAACAGAGCAACAGGACAGCGAACTTAAAACATTTGGTTCGGCTTGCTCACAAAGGATCAGAACGTGCATTATATACCAAATTAAAGCCAGGAATGTCTAGTTTCCAACGCCACCAACGGCACATGATTTCGACATCCGAGGACAGAGTTATAGCCAAAATACTACCACTGGTCAGAATCATACGCGAACAGTTTTCCAGATTGCTAGTTTCTCAAGAAAAATTCATTTGCTCAATCAAACCTCAATATTTTCCAATGAAATTTTTCACACATCTAATACATCCTATAAACATCTAATTCAAGCCATTAAACCATTAAAAATTGGCCTGGAAATGGCCGAACATGGCAGGGGCAAAATCGGAAGTTTTTGCTTCTTACACCCAATGAAGTTTCTACTAATTACCCACCACTAATGCATCATTATAACCACTAAACCAACAATATAATCACCATCAATCACCACATCAGCAACAATAACCCAAGTGTGGGAATTCCAAGAGCCCACTATCACATTTTTACACCATACACAAGCTAACCAAATGCATGCATGAACTTAACAAGGTAAGATAGCTTCCAAACTTCAAGTTTTCAAGAGTGGATCATCACTTACTTTGGGTTGATGTTCAGCAGAATTTTCGGTCCTCTATTACCCCAGAAAAACCGTGATTTCCAGCCCTTGTTTGCAGCTCAAAATGATCCTCAAGTGTCAAGCTAGGTGTGGTGCAAGTTTGGTTAATTTTGGAGATGATTTGGAGTGGTTTTGAGTGAGATTAGTGAGCAGAAATTTTGTTGCAAATGAGTTAGAGAGAGGAGGGAGCTGGCCGGCTGTTTGAAGCTCAAGAGAGAGAGAGAGTGATCAGATTTTAGCTTCCAAGAGAAGACATTAACTTGTGGCCTCAAGTCACCCATTAGTCAACTCACATTAGGGTGCGTTTGGCGCGATTAGGGCTCGATTTTCTCGCGCGTTTGGTTCACTAGTGCACTAAACCTCCAATGTATTTATATTCATGTAGATAATATTCACTCTTAATTGTCCCGAAATAAAGGTCTAAAGTCCCTCAAATAAAGTCGCGCGTGTGAAAACGCGTACCGTCAATTTTTTACGCTATAACGCGAAACCTCCGGGAAATTCTTATAACGATAGTACTAATAACTATCACTTGAGTATTTAAACATTAAAATACCGAATTTAGGTCCATTGTACATGTCTCCAATATTCCAAACTTATTGTACTCTCAAGCGGATAAAATCTTCAAGCACTATTCACTGTTTTTACTAAACGCGCTCCAGGAAATTAATTCATGAAATGAGTTACTTTAAAAATATAACGAAGTTATATTACCATGTATTTAGGTCTAATAAGACTAGAAAATATTCCTCGAGGCAAATATCCAATTAAATAATTTATTAAGCCACAAATTAGGCTAAAAAAAATAATAGTTTTTACGAGTCCTCACAAAGTGCATTGATAGTTCAGACATGGCTATTCAAACTTGTATAGTTCTTAGTAATTGAATATATTAGCAAGTATTTGGCTACTCAAGATTCATCATGCAAAAACATCTCATTGCTATTGTGGGCACCTAGTGCACTTTAACACATTGTGGCACCCGATATCACTTGATGTCGAAGAGTGCTGTCCACACGACTAGTAAGATTCATCAATCAATGGCCAGAATGCAGACTTTGTTAATTCTTGCTAATCATCAGACATCAGCTAATAATGGCTTTTCTAAACACGTGGATTGACTAAGTCGTTAATCATAAGCCGTGTATTATTGTAAAGAACATCTCATGTTTTGATTTTGATTGTACATTAGGAAATAAAAGAAACAATAGAAACAATCTTTTTTTTTTCTTGATAATGAAGGGAATGTAAAAAAAAAGGGGGGCAAATTATATTTTACCCCCCTTAGTTTAGTGTTTTTTTATATAATCCCCTATAGTTTCAAAAGCTATACATAACCTCCTCATGGTTTGGATTAAAGTGTCAAAGTGACGGAAATAATCATTCGTAGCGGAGTCACGTAAAATATCAAAAATACCCTTATGTAAAGTTGAAAATTATTGATTAACCAAAGGGAGTTATGTGTATATTTTGAAAACTAGAAGAGAGTTATATGGTAAAGCATTAAATTATAAGGGAGTTATTTGATAAAATATAAAATCATACGTAGGGATGGGAACGGGTGCGGGCACCCGCCCCGCGGGGGTCTATTGGGGCGGGGGCTGGGGCGGGGGTTGGGGGGAATTTTTCCCCCCGTTTAGAAATGGGGCAGGGGGTGGTGGTATACTCCCCTGCCCCACCCCTCGGCTAGGGCTGTCAACGGGCCGGGTCCGGGTCGGAATTCGTTATTCCGGACCCGAATTACTATACCGGACCCGGATCCGACCCGTTTACCCTACGGGTCTTTTATTCTATGTTCCGGATCCGGATCCGGCGGGTCCCCGGATCCGGGTCGGGTCTACCCGAACAAATTTAGCAAAATTTCTAATTTCTAATAAAAATAAGAAAAAAATATATTTGTAAACTAATTTCTAACTAATGCAAAGAAAAAATCAAATAAGAAAAGAAATCAAATTGACTTTATTCAAATACATCACCCTAATCAAATTATATTGATAAATATATATTTTTTAAATTATTAATTCATTTATATCTGGATCCGGGTCTAATACGGGTCGGAATACTATATTCCGTATCCGATCCGTTTTTTTGTTTGACAAAACGGATCCGGATCCGGATTCGGGAAACAGAATTAAATCCCTACCCATACCCGCAATAATTTCACTGATCCGGTCCGGATCCGGGTCTAGACCCGACCCGTTGACAGGCCTACCCCCGGCCCTCCACCCGGTTAGAAAAAAAAGATATATATATATATATGTGCATAATTATATATATGATGATATTATCAATTATACTACTAATTATACATGTCTATTAATAAAAATTATTAGTTATTTATACTAAATTTATTAATACATTTATATTAAATTCCTAACTACACTTAATACAATAACACTTTTTTCTAAAAAAAATACAATAATAATTTAGTGATTGTATTTGTATCAAAAGTAAAAACTTGATTATTTTAGTTATATTTGTTTTATCATATTAGATTGTATTCAAATATTGTTTAATTATTTTTATGAGTTTCAATTGTGAAGTTGCAATGAATAATAATTTGGTGATATGTAGTTATTTTAGTACTTGATTATTTGCTGAAATTTAATTATAATGAAATTATATAATAATTTTTTTTAACCCCAACGGTGCCCCCCGCGGGGGAAACGGAGCGGGGCGGGGGGAATTAATAGGCAACGGGGCGGTCCCTCCCCCACCCCACCCCCGCCCCATTGCCACCCCTAATCAGACGGGATTAGTGTGTCATGTATTTATAAGGGTAATTTCGACATTTTTAAAAGTTCCATTTCGAATAATTATTTCCGTCACTTTGACATTTTAATCCAAACCATGAGAAGATTATGTATAGTTTTTGAAACCATAGGAGGGTTATGTAGAAAAACACTAAACCATAGGGGGTAAAATATAATTTGCCCAAAAAAAAAAGGAAAACCTTTCATCATCAAATTAATGGGCCCTAATAAGTGGAATATCAACTGAAGAAACTTCCTTGACAGGATATGCTAACAGTGCTAGAATCATTTTTTGCTTTTGTAACACCTTTTTTTTTTATTGTCTGATATACAACTATACATTAAATCGTAACAAGTGTTACAATATCTACATCAAAAGCTTGTAAAGCTACTCAAAATAGTCGATACAAATCAAATTTGTGAAAACACCAACAAAAAAAAATCTAAAAAAACCCAAAAATTTACCAAAATGCTTCATAAAAATGTAATCTAAAGGGAACCAGTAACATTTTGTATATTTGTATCATCTACGTGCAATGCCAAATAGCTACACACGAAAATCAATCGAAAGCTCACGAGACCCTCGAGGAGGTAGGCCTATTTTTTTTTTTAGTCTAATCTTGATAGTAATTTTCATTCCTGATTAAAACGGGGCAAGTACTAATATGCATATGCATCCATATGTTGTCAATCTCAAAGCATGGCCCGTGAACGTCGTTTGTCTTCTTCACCATCAGTCATCAACAACTTGATTTCTTGAGGTCCATACTCTATATCAGGAATTCTTTATATAAACTTCTTATCAGGAATTCCATATCCCATAGGATATGGAACAGTTCTCTTGGCGGTCCAACCGGGGGCTCTTAATCGGCCACCGTTGATAGGGTGTTAATTGTTAGTAATTTTATTGTTAATTTCTTTCTTTATCCTTGCCAAATATTATTTTAATTATTAATATCTACTTATATTTGATATTTGGATTCAATTTCAGGATGGAACTGAAAAGTGCTAAAAAGAAGAAACTATCCTGAGAAAATGGCTCCATAAGTGGAAGACTTCAAAAAGGTCCATCCACCTGGCCCACAAGGAGAGAAACAAACGGATTTCCTTTTCCTTTTGGACTGATGAAGAGTTGCCTGGTACGGAGAAGTCCTAATAGCAATAGGAAACAAGAGTCAATTCGGCAGGGCCTACCTTTTGTACTTCGTTTTCTCAATTCGGTGGGGGACCACGGAAGCATGAGTCATTGCTTAGAAACAAACGTACGGAGGCGAGAGTTTTTGTTTTTTGGGAGCAATAGTTTAGTTTTCTTTCTTTTTTCCTTTCATGCGTGCCTTGTGTTCGGCAATAGTCCCGAATAGAATACGGCTTTGACTTCTTGATTATTAGTGAAGAAATATGATGTTCTTGAACTCAATTGAATTGCGTGGCGATTTTCTCATGAGGCGTGGCTAATCTCTTCACCTAGTCAAGGATCAACGCGACGACGCAGTCCCGAATATCCGTGAGATCTAATTAGTTTTCATGCGTTCCTTAATTTGTTAATATTTGCACGTTATCTACTTGAATTTCCATGGGATTATTTTGTTAATTGGATGTCAAGGGCCCGATGTTCAATATGACTTATTAATCTCCTGCCAAATTAGTCAATTAAATCCGTAATTGTTTGATTGGTTAATATTAGTGACAACTGGTGTGTTTACATACTAGGGGAACGTGCAATCTAATTTAAATAACCCTCGTAGCGTGTTATTGATTGGGGTTAGGTTTTTCTAGTTCTTAATGCAATTGGAAAATTAATTCCTGCAGTCGTACCTAGGAGTATTTTCTGGTTAGGAGTAATCAATGGTCGTACCCTGGTTATCAATAAATTAAGGAAAAATTGATCGTTAGACCTCGTCGACGACTATAACTAGCCTATTAATAAATTAAGTGAACCTCCCTTGCATCAATGATCGGGTAAGTGGACTGTGTCTGAATAGTTGTATCCTTGGCTAGAATTTATCTATTCTTAATTTAATTCCTGCTATATTCGTGCTAGTTAATTATTTATTTTTAGTTGAATTACTTAATTGTTTTTAGTTTCATTCCGATAAAATCCCCCCTTATCAATTGGAATCTTAAAGAGACAAATATCCCCAGTCCCTGAGGAGATGACCCTGCTTGCCACTGTCTACTATTTAGTAAATTTTGTCAACTAATTAATTATGGTATATCGGATTAAGCAAACTCTTCGGGAACAGGGTGAATCAAGTAACCCATTGCACACCTAGAGTCCCTACTCCAGTACCTAGGATTAATTATTGACTGCTTTTAGTGATAGTTAGGTTCTATTTTTATTATTGCACAAGCTCAGCACCTGTTAACCGTCCCCCGATGGAGAGCGGATCCAAGAATTAGTTAAAATTCTTGGATCGTCAGGCTGAATTCTTTTTCCATCTGGAAAGATATAATGAAATCAATACTTAGAACATATTGTAAACATTGAAAATTACTAATAGAGTGTCTAAAATAAAAATTGGTGACTAGCTCTCTCGGGGTGAGATTTGCTGGTTCAAAACTTCAAATCCCCCAGCAACAATATATCTTTTTCAATATTTTTACCTTGCTTCTAGCATGTGGAAGTCTACCTCACGTCTGCTGCAATTCTTTATGTATAACCATGTATCATCACATTCAATATTCATGTCAACAAAATCCCAAGGGAAAAAATTTCTTTTGACTGCTAAACTCACCTCAGTAATTATGGTAATATCAAGAGCCAAATTTCCGAACGGAGCCACACACGTGTTCATGACAGCAAGATTGTGTTTCTCTACCTCGGAAAGAATTTGAACCAGAACCCCTTTATGCTTTTCGCAGTGAATCCTGAGAAGAATGTTCCTATTGCACATTTTTGCCTCTATTTCCGGGAGTGGCTGCTCATCAGGGCCACCCGTATCATCAGAAGATCCTTCATCTTCAACCAAAAGCTGTGATCTCTTCACAAGAACGACAGATTGCATGGTTTGTTGCGCAACTTGCTCCTCGAGCGTCTTCACTCTTTCCTGAAGATGTTTCAAGTAAATGATAGCATCTCCAAGGACAGAAGTTTTATCCATCTGCAATAAGAATAAGATCTTGGTAACCAAAACTATGTGAAACTCCAAAAAAAAAAAAAAAGAAGCAAAATTAAGCCTAGTGGCTAAAAACAAATACTAATAGAGTAATTGTGTATGAGAGAGAGAGAGAAAGAGCAATGATAGAAGGTTATGCTGTTTCTTTATAGTAATCGCGATCCGGAAAATCAGCAGCACACTTTATATTTGAATAACTTGTCGTGGGATTAATTAAATTAGCCCGCTTTGACGTGTGACATGACATCACAAAATTCGGTTGCATTAAACATTTGAAACATCACAATGATAGAAAGATTTTTGTATGTTTGTTTTCTTTATTTAAAAAATTGGATTCTTGGAAATACTACAAACTTGTTAATGTAGTTTGCAAAATAGGAAAGGTTTGCACCTTTTGGAAGCACCTTTTACAGTGAAACTCCATGTTCCTTTGAAAGGTTACATGTGAACAGTTTCTGACGGTTTTTCTGAATGTTGTGGGTATATAAATCAATATGTTGAACACCAGAAAACTAACTTAAGCATTTTTATTCTTGACTAGACAAATCCAAGAACTTGCTACATGGTTGTCTAACTAGAATTCATTGGGTCCGTTTGGATTGTAAGTTATTTGAGATATTTTTTAGGTTACTTTTTAAGATTGCGTAAATATGAAATAAGCGTTTGGATAGTAAGTAAATCGTGTAAATTAGCGTTTGGACAGGTGCTCATTATTGAATTTAAGCAGGTGACTTTGACTTTGAAAATTTTGACTTTGACTTCGAAAATTTTGACTTTATACTACGTTTACACTAAACCAATTGCATACTTAATACACAAACGGTACAGATTAATTTAGAAGTTGGAAATCGAGGGCATTTTAAGTACACTCTACACATGGAAAAATAAATTGCCTGGACAATTACAATCCTTTGTAATGCGGGTGAACACCTAACGGCGGCGTCGCCCCCGTGCTGCGTACATTTGAGTCGCTATGTAGTCTCGTTTAGCTTTCCATTCCGCCAGCTCTGCAGGAGATACGTTTAATGCGAACGGCTGAAGTACTGGCCCGCCTATTTCTGGCTCTTCATTTAAGTGCACGTCTTCTGATTCAAACCGTTGAAAATGGGCATCTTCTGGTTGGTGCATCCTTAAAAAGTTGTGCAACGCACAACAAGCAATGACTATACTGATTTGAGTGCTCATATAGAAATTATCTACCGGACCCTTTAACCATTTGAATCTTTTCTTAAGCACACCAAATGTGCACTCAATGACATTGCGAAATTGCGAATGTCGAGTATTGAACAAGGCCTTTGCCGGAGATTCGGACCCCACGTTCTTATACGGGGGCATGAAACCTGGAGCATTCTTGTATGCCGCATCAACTAAGTAGTACTGGCCTAATTGACAAAGTTATTCTAATTAATAAACGCGATAAAAAATAGGAGTTGTGGTAATAAAGCATAGCACATGCTTGACTTGAAATATTGGACCCATCACTTACCAGGTTGCGGCAGTGGAAAATCGGACGGATATGCTAATGCTGACTCCAACACTCGCGCATCGTGTGCACTTCCCTCCCATCCAGCATATACATAGATGAAGCGCATGTCATGGTCACAAACTGCCAGAACATTCTGTGATTGCCACCCGTGCCGATTTGTATATGCCATTTGCTCGCCTGTCGGAGGACAAGCTGAGATGTGGGTGCCATCCATCGCTCCCACGGCATCCTAATATGTGTAAAAAATATATATAATCAACTTTCTAGAATCGTCTTACTACATCAAGCCAAAAATCACTTATGCTTTCCACATTACCTTGAACCATGGATAAAAATTAGTTGAGTTTGCAATTCGTCGATGAACTGCAGTCTGGTCACCCGGTCGTATTATTTCAGTTGCAAATAGACACAGGCCTCGGAGCACCTTTTTTATATTTCGATTAATCGTCTCGATGGATCGATCAAAAATAGTACCCAACACACGGTGCGTATGCTTGTGGCTGACCAACATTAAAGTCATAGCAAGCGCCTCCTGTATGGGCACGCGCTGTTGGTAATTGTGTGGAACGTACTGTCTCTCGACAAGAATATTGGACAGTAGCAAGAAATTATCAACCGTGATACGCATGTTATCTATTGAGCGTCTATGATGACCGTAGAGTACGCGTTCTACCCACTGCCTATCTGTGAATGAACCATCATGTTGCGGAAGTGGTTGATTATTATCCACGTGTGCAAGTGACGGATGCATTAACATTAACGAGGCACTCATAAGAAGTAAGGCCTCATCTTCCTCGTCTTGCCTCATGCGGTTTGCATTGCGTCCTCTAGCACCACGGCGGTTGTTCCAGGCCATGATAATTGAGTATATATCTGTATATATGTTTACATAAGCGTGTTCGTATGTGTATAACCAATTCCATAAATGTGTTAATACACGTGTTAATGGAAATAAATTAAATATCGGGAATCTAGACATAAAATGGCTTTAAATAAGTATGTAATTGGTCAGACATGTCCCGTTAGAGTCTTCATCATCCTCTCAAACCAATTAAGAGAACTAGAGTAGCTTTATGGAGTATAAATTAGCAGTATGACTTTTAAATAGAATACTTAGCAATATGACTTTTATAGCACGTATTTGGCAATATCACTTTTAATATAATATAAATATATTTATAAATGTATAAATATATATAATTATAAATGAATATTATATAAATGTATAAATTAATATATTTGTGATTTATAATTTATATATTTTTATATAAATATACATTTATGGATTTATAATACATTTATGCATTTAAAAGTTGGATTCGTACTACCACAAAAAGGTCTATCTCATTATCCAGCCATAGCTATAACTTCTAACTGACACTTTTTGAATCGTAATACCTCAAATAACTGCCACTTTGTTCTGATATCACTTTGAACATGAAAATATGAATCACTTTTACACGATACACGTACAATGCATTAACAGAGAGTATAAACGATTCCCATACAAGAACTAAATAACCACAGAAATGAATTTAGATTGCACTATTACAAAGAGACCGCTACTACTTACCTCACTTCCACTGGCACACCACGTACAGAACGTTTTGCCACACTCTCTGCCCACACAGAGAAGCACGTACACAATCAACTGTAACGCTACTTTGGGAGAAGAAATTGCCGGCTATTCGTCTTGGTAAGGTGCCTCGAACTTTTCGTTCTTGTGATTTTAGGAGTAGCGAGGTACTCTGCAAGTTCTTAAGGTAGTATGATATATTTATTGGGGTGGATGGCTGATCTGCATTGCGATGCATTTGGGTTTTCGTACTACGATAAGAACTTCCACCCACAAGTTGCCACTTTATGGTGGTTAAGGCCTTGGGATGCAGATTAGCACATGCATTTCTGCAATTTGTGGCCCCTATAGTACTCTGTTATGTGCTACTGCATACCTGCAGAGTAATTTCAAATCCATCCTGAATATTTGCAAGTGCAAACATACAAGTCCATCACACTTCTACTTTTCAGACTTCTGTGGACGAGCAAAAGAAAAAATCACTAGCATACAAAACCTATCTCCATGCTTGGTAGGGCGCCTGGCGGTAGGGAGCCTGGCCCCATGGACTAATTATTTCAGCCTGGCCCCAAGGTCCGAATTATTTCACCACGCTCAAGCATTACATTTTACACTTGAACTGCCTCTCTGTGGGTATAAAAACTGCAAAGGGCAGTAGGCATTAGTGGCGTAGGGAAATAGGCACAGCAACAAAGCTGAAGCATAGTGGAAGTTGATCCTTAGTGGTCACCTCGTTGCTTTAGCACGTTTGGAATTTGTAAAGCATCTAAACATTTTGAAGGCCCACCAAATAACAAAGTGCATTTGCAAGATCTAATTTCTGCTTTGTTCTTTGAAGTCCCCTGTCAAAGTGACTGTTGTGAGTTATGCTTGAGAGCGAAGCAAATAACTGTTATCGCTATGCATTTTTTTGTTTTGGATCAAGTTTCTCATATTTCGGTTTCAAACCAAAAAGTGCAGTGACCAATAAAAAGTTATCATTATTTGATGAATTAACTAATTAATCCTTCATGTTTTATTTAATTCATCAAATTTGCATTCCAAAACTGACAATTACAACATATATATGTAGTTTTTATATTCAATTCATATTTTATTGATTACATAACAAATAGAACCGTCCCATACATCATGACTCAAAGAAGATAGGTACTGAAACAAAAATATGAGATGAATGAAGAGCTTATGTCCTGTACTGCACCCTAAAATATATAAACCAAAAGCCAGAGGAAACACAACAAACATCTGACATAAAAATATAACCAAATGCGGTTTACTTATAAATAGCTGTAAAAATAATCTGAAATTGTAACCACGATACAAATCCCCATCATGACTCTCAAAGACAATACATATATTTTATTTTCATATGTCCTCAGAAAGCCTACTCTCAAAGCCAACGCGGGGTAGGCTTATACACACCAAAGAGCAAAGAGTAACTGACTCCAACAAGTAAAGAGTAAAAAGTAACTAGTTTTCAGCAACAACACATACAATAATAATATAATAGTTCTCGAAATACGTTAGTTTTCAGCTGCCCACACAACTCAAGCCAAGCCTTTCTCTTTCATCAACTTAAGGATATAGCCGTACTGGTCAGTTGCAGAAGCCCGAAGGAATATAACGCGCTCACCCTCTTTTTCATAATTCGCATAATGACAGTTAGCGTGTATTCTCCATTCTGGCGGAATGTCCATTGTGTTGATCACATCCTGGCACTGGATTACGCTATAGAGGGACTCGAACTCCATCCTGCTCCGTCTGTCCTCAAGTACAACGTCGGAGTAATTTCCAATTTTGCTAATAGCATCCTCAAGACCTGTAGATGACCTTGTAGATTTTGACCCTCTAGTTCCCTCCGGTTCACCGCTGGTCCCTAGGCTTGACGCTGACCTTTTACCTCCAACTGCCCCTGGAACTGGCGGCACATAGTACACGTCATCTTCATCCCCTTGGTCGCCCATGTTTGCCGGATTAGGAGCCCTCGAGATAGAGGCTTTACCTTTTCCCTTCCGGCTCCTAGTAGAAGTATTGGCCCTTTCACGGCGAGGTGGTTCAGATGGTACTACTTCGCTTGCCGATTGGGCACGGCTGCCTGTGGCGTGTCTTCCAAGCAGTAATGGTGTCAGTCGATCATACCAGTAGCAGGAGTTCTCCTTTTTGAATTCAGCATACGCCGCATTAGACTAATGAAATGCAAATCTGTAGTCAGCACAAAGGAAAGAGGCGTGCAATACTACTTAACTACTGAAATAGGTAGTTCGTACATGCAATAGAGATGCATTTCAGTTAATATACGAGTTGGCAAAATTTAACCAGCAAATGTGTTGATTAAAGCCACTACCAGTATCCATTTCGTACTATTGTCACAAGATAATAAAAGACTAAAACTAATTGTAAGGCAGCAAAGTGAACACATATGAACAATATGGCTAGTGAACCATTCATACAATTGAGAAACGCATATTTCAAGCCACAAATGATGGAAGAATGGACAGCAGTATTCAGTCCAAAGTAGTGGTCTCAAAACAATAACAGTGCATGCCATTTCTTATATGACCCCTACCGAAAACAGGCCCTTTTGCGTACAGAAACATATTCACATGATGGAAGTCATTAATATATCATTTAATATATTTGGGGGTTATGGCTGCTGCAATCTACAATTTCCAACTTGGGAAAAATAAGCTGTAGCCATAGAATTAATGTGGATGAATCTGGTTGAAGTAGATAGCAGCAGCGAACAGGTCCCAAGTAGTCATGGTTGGAAATTCTTAGACAAGTAGTAGCAGCCAGCACCTACAGTAGTGTATGGTAGCTTGATTTTATCACAGTTAAGACCAACTACTTGGTGAGCCTAGTTATGCTTGATAGCATATAGTTTTCCCACTTTTCAGTTATGCCCCATCTGTCTCTCAAGTTCATGCAGTTCTAGTGCTCTAAAGGAGACAGTCAAACAGAAATCCAAATTTCAGCAAGCCAATATCACCAAGACACATCTACTTAAGCATCGAATCAGCTAATAGCAAAAACTATCCTCACCAAGACTAGTACTATTCGCCAAAAGTAAAATAACAAATAGCAGTAGTAGCAGCAATGGGAATTCGAAACAGTGCAACTATTAACAAAATTCCAGAAATGGGAATTCCTCTATTGCAGCACTAGGCATTCAATTCGCATCGTAAGGAAGTAAATTAACAAATAAAGGCAGCTACAAGTCCATACCTGGACCAAGTTTTCCCAATGTTCATCATCAGCAGTAAAGCAGTAGGTGTCCTCACTCCACCCAACCCCGGTCTCTGCTTTTGATGATATCCCACGCAGATTACAGAATAGGTCCCATTTCTTCTTGATGTGATAGAATCTGGTCTGCAGCTGTTGGCCAGTGACGGTCAAGCTTCCATTACTCACCAAATGTGCTGCCAACTGGTCGTAGTTTGTCTCTAGCGATTTCCTGTTGTCCCACCAGTTATTTTCCCTAAAACTAACATAGGCTATGAGGAAAGCTTCATCCATTGCATCGGTCCATTGAATCCTGGAGGCCATTTGCTGAAAAACGTGGGAAAAAAAATGTATTTCAGAAACGGATATGTCTACAATACTTTAAAGTGCTTTGGAAAAAATAAAGCGACAAATAATAGGTGGGATAAATCAGGTCAAGCTTTCTGCATTGCGAATTGACTTGCCTCAATGTAGGTGGACAGGCAGTCGATGTAGTTGTTAGAGGCTGTTGACGAATGGGAGGAGCAATCGGAAGTACAGCTAACAGGTGAGGCTACAAAATAGGATACATAACTGGTAAGACTAAATCAATTAAGAGCGAAATTTACTCGACCATACATATGAACATGGAAGAAGGACATACAATCGCAAGAAGGCTTCTTCCTCTTGTCAGCGGTCATAACCGAAGAGCTAACAGCGGCACACAAATAAGGTGGCAGCAGCTGGACATATATAAATTATTATTCATCAGATACCCAAAGTCAATAGTTTACAATTTTCGTTGTTGTTCAGATTAACAATGGCAGCCAAAACATTAATGATAGGAACTTTTTTAAGATAAACATCTACTTGTTTTTCAGACCCTGACCTACTTGCTGAGGTAATCTCTCTTAAGGATAATAATTTTTGTATTTAAATGTTTTTTGTTCTGTTTGCCTGTTTCTCTGATTACCTAGACATTGCATAGGTTACAATTAGCTTCCAATGCATATAGAATGTTGTGAGGCTTTACAAAAGTTCCATTATAAAGTTAACAAATAGTTGCATTAATAGATGGTTAGAATCCTGCTAACTCATATGATATCTTGAGATTGCCTTCATATTTTGGCAGATTGAGCTGTCCCAGACTACTTAAACCAATGTGTCACTGCTTCCTCTTGAAGAATTAGCGATTGACATGCTTCATATTATAATCAACAACAATTACAATAAGTTTGTGCTTCAGAAGTCTCCGTATTTAGTATATATAACCGGGGGATCTTTTTTTCCTTCAAATTTTTGTTTGTGCTATGTGTGTTGTAGTTGTTTTCTCTGTATTTTTGTTTTGTGAGTTCAATATTTTCTACTCTTCTGTCAATCTATAGTTCACTTGAATCACTAAATCTATTTCATGGACATCCTTAAATTACGAGGAACCTGACCTCCTTCCTTTAATCTGGTGGTTAATAGAGTTATACCCCAATCTAAAAATTTATTTTACCCATGGCATTTATGCCCAATATTTATTTTTTGAGTCTCTAATCTTTAGCCTTAATTTAAAAGTTAAGCTGTTAAACATTCATATCACTCCCACGCAGAGTATTTTGGCACTTTTTCTGTTTGAGGCATGACAATTAATCAGAAGTAGTTGGCAGAAAATCGAAGGAACATACCTGCCGGAGAGCATGCCGGAATCACCGCTGGAGTGTGGCAAGTACAAATCGCCGCTGGAGTGTTGCAATTGAGAAGCTGAATGAAAGCCCACCACCTTCTTAAACGCAAGCAA
Source organism: Coffea arabica (assembly GCF_036785885.1). Lineage (NCBI taxonomy): Eukaryota > Viridiplantae > Streptophyta > Magnoliopsida > Gentianales > Rubiaceae > Coffea > Coffea arabica. The sequence continues at coordinate 70,993,927 of NC_092313.1, read as the reverse complement.
TTCAAATTGGGAAGTTGATGTTCGCCAACAATTGGAAAGAGTTTGATGTTCGCCGACAATTCAAATACCTGGCTGGATGTGGTCGGAGTTTGATGACCGTTCCGAGCTAGATGAAAATGGGCAAAATATGGGAGAGGAAAGGAACACGTGAAGCCTGTCGGTTCTTTGAGGAGTAAATGGCTTTACTCTGCCACCAACGGTTACTTTTACTTAAATTTGGAAAGAGTGCCAGCCCTCGTATTATTTGTTGTGTAGTAAGTATTTTGTACAAAAGGCTGCTGACATCCAGGAATCCAATGTGGGTCAAATTGGGGAATGATTATTTTATCCAGTCCAAACAATTATTTTCTAAAAGGTTAAATTGCAAACTAAATCTACTGTCCAAACAGTGCCATTGTATCCTAGAGTTTTTGCCCAGAAATCGGATTAGCAAGATAGTGGGGGCAATCAAACTTCAAGGAAAGTGATTACATGCCTTGAATTCTTCAAGTTTTGATCCCCATTTATGTAAACTTGTTTCTATAGAATTCTCTCTTGAATTTTTCTGGTTTGACTCAATACAGTCTTGTACTTCTATATTATTTTCCTACAATCTTGAAGTTTGATTGATTGACAAGAATGGAGTATACACAAGAGAGTGCCATCAAAGTTATGAACCAAGATTTCGTTAAGTTGGACAAACTTGATGGAACCGGAACCAATTTCAACCGTTGGAAGGACAAACTTATGTTCTTCCTCACTGCATTGAAGGTGGCTTACATTCTCAATCCGAATCTTCCGGAAATTCCTACTCCAGCGGAGGGTGAGTCCGAGGAAGTGACAAAGCAAAGGCAAGAGCGTGAAGAGGATGAGATTATTTGCCGAGGCCACATTCTCAACATCCTCTCGGACAGTTACTACGATATGTTCCAAGGAGTACAAAATCCAAGGGAAATCTGGGTTGCAATTGAGCGAGAGTATACAACCCAAAAGCAAGAACTTATAAGTTTCTCATTAAGAAATATTTTGAGTTTAAGTTGGTTGATTCTTTTTCTCTTATGGACCAAATTCATAATCTTCAAGTGATAGTTTCTGTTAAGTGGCTAATTGTGCATATAACAGGTGAATATTTTTTCTTTTATTTTGCTAAAATATGATGTTAATCGATAAATTTCACTCATATTTGAATTTCGGTGTTGTTTTTAGGAATTGTTGGTGAGAATGAAGTAAAAGGCACATTAAAAGTCAAATTTCCAGAAGACGTTTTCTTATAAGACGTGCCCACGCTTTGTCAAACGCAAATTGGTGCTTTTAAAGATTGATGTCCAGAAGACTCCATTCTGTTAAGCATGACCACGTCTTATTCTACAAGGAAGTCAAGAGTCCGCAGGACATGAGATCTATCTGCCATTTGATCAAGAAATCCGTTATGTCTCATGGTTGTCCACATTAGTCACGGGATTGGAGATCCTAATTGGTTATGACTCGATGTATTTTACTTTGAAAACCAATTGATATGTTTTAATTGGGTAGTTGACTTTCGGTAGGAAGCTAGGAAGGATAAGGAATCCTTTCCTTATTAGAAGAGGAGAAAAACCTTATAAAAGGGGGGACGTAAGCCTTAGGGGGGCAGCTTGGATTCCTTTTTCTTTTCTTTTCTCTCCAATAAACGCTAGTATTTCTTGAGGCCGCAAATCCACCAGGAGGAGCAGCTAATTCGTTTTCTAGTTGAAGGATAATTGAAGCTTCGGTTCGACAATACTGTGAGATCTAATTTGATTTGTTTGCTTCATTTATTTATGAGTATTTATATATTCTCTGTTTATTCATGATTATGATTATTTGCTACAGTTAAATACCTGATCAATATTTAATTGTCGAAATAGTCTATTGCCATCTAAAATATCAAATCCATAATTGTTTGATGGTTTTAGTATTTGTGGCGCGTGATATAATTTGATTGTAAAAGAGACTTTTGAATTTATGTCACGGAAATATATAATCTAACTTAAATGAACCGAGCTTGTGTGTTTGTTGGTTAGAATTGGTAGCTTCTCTAATTATTAATGCTGTCAATAGGTTAAATTCTAAGAGCTTGTTTAGGGTTGCTTAATTGGCAAGAGAAATAGCCACAGAGTTTGTTGTGGTTATCGAAACAGTAAGGAGAGGCAAGTTGTCAGAGTATGTTGACAACCATAACCAGTTTATTTATAAATAACTAATTTCACCTTTGCATCGATGATCAGTCAAACGAATCAAAGTGGAGATTAGACCTTGGACTAGAGTGTTGTCTATTTTTGGTTTAGTTTTATTTAATTTTGTGCAATTGTCTTTATTTTTATTCAAGTGAGTTATTTGGTTAAATTCTCATAACCCCTTTTTTTACTGTTATCACAAAGAAATAAATCACCCAATCCCTGTGGATACGATCCTACTCACCGCTACACTCGAATTCATATTATTAGAGTAGGAATTTTTATTTTTGCTGGTTTGACAAGCCAACAAATTTTGGCGCCATTGCCGGGGACTGGTGCCTTATTGATTTGTTTTCTTTGAATTATTTTTATTTTTATTTTCCCCTCATTCTGGAGTTAGTTTATGGCTAACTATACTCAATAATTTGGTGATAGAGAGGATTTCATTCACAGGAGGGTTAATAATGTGGGTATCTCTTCTATTGATCAACGTTTACATTTTCTAACATTTCTTGTAGAAAAGTTGGTTGAAGGGCAAGTACAACAAAGAAAAACTTGTGGAATATGTTATACCTCGAATCATTCAAGTAACATGTGTCCCACATTACAAGATGGTTTAAATGCCCAAGTTTATGCTATTGAAGGATTTCCAAATCCGCCTCAAATGAGGTATGATTTGTATTCCAACATGTACACTCAAGAATGGAGGGATAACCTTAGCTTTAGTTATGCAGCGAGGCCACCAAATTTTCAACAACAATATCAACAGCAACAACCAATTTTTACGTCAGGTATATCTCTTGAAGAAATTGTTAAATCACTAACTACTAATATACAACAATTTCAACAGGAGACAAGAATGAGTATTCGAGACCTGGAGAATCAATTGAGTCAACTAGCATCTACAGTGAGCCAATTGGAGTCTCAAATTTCAGAAGAATTGCACTCGCAGACCATTGTCAACTCCAAACAAAATATGAGTGCAATTACCCTGAGAAGTGATGAAGGGCTGCAAGAGTTTCAAAAAGTAGGATTCAAGCATGCAGTCGAAAAGGAAGTTGAGAAAGAAGGAATGTGATCCCAACCTCAAACTTCTTCAACGAAAGAGTCTAATAAACAACCCCCAACTGTGGTGATACATCCTTCATTCCCTAATCAATTTACAAGATCCAATGAAGAGGAGGAGGAGTGAGACATTCTGAGAATGTTTCACAAATTTGAGAAGTTGAATTGCAATGAGAAAATTTGTATGGAGGAAAATGCTTTAGCCGTACTGCAATAGAAATTACCTCCTAAGTGTGAGGATTTAAAAGTTTTGAGGTGGATGGCTTGGATAAGATAGGAGTTGCAATGATCAAACATCTTGAACCGAGAAACAAAGCAGCTCGTTTTCTTAAGAATTACTGGCACGAGGATGAAGTAATGAAACGAGCTAAAAGATTTTATCCCCCTTGATCAAACATGGTATCGTCTAGCCAAAGACGTTAAAGAAAGGCGCCACTTGGGAGGCAACCCAAGAGTTTCAATTTTTAGTCATTTTTGCATTTTTTATTTCATGATTTTATGTGAAAGTTAAGTTTTTTTCATTTCTTTTTGACAAAAGGCTTTTTGTTGCAGGCCGTGGACGCGCTCATGAAGTTTTCACTTTGATTGGGTGAAAATCCCTTGGGCAGAAGACTTCCAGTTACAAGACGTGCCCACGCTCTATGTTCAGAAGGCATTGTTTGTTTTAAGATTGGATGGGCAGATGACTATTTCTTATACAGCATGCCCACGCCTTACAACAAAACCTCCAATATTGCGACCGCAAGTTGAACCTCACTATATGCTTCGCCTACATTGATTTTTAAGCAACTTATTCCCTCCCGAATGTTCAGTTCAATAATCAGGGAAGTCCTTTTTTCTTCTTTTTGCACTTAAGTTTCATCCATTGAGGACAATGTATAATTTAGGTGTGGGGGAGGTGATCTTTCAAGTGAAAACTAATGAAAATTTGTCACGAAAATTTTTCAAATCTAGTTTGGAGATTCTTTTGTGTTTTACAAAAGCAGTCAAGATGCAAATATGAATAGTGTAATGTTATTAGCATGAGTATGTAATTTTCTTGCAATTGATTTGAATGATAGATGTGCAAGATTTGACATATTTTTGACCTATTTGTGAGCTTTTTGAGCTTAATGAGCACTTATAATTAAATATGCTCTATCTTCTTTTGTTGAGTGATATCACATATGATTTGACATTCTAGAACTTGCTTTGTTATGCATGTTGAGACCATGCTTGAATTTAATGCATTAAAATGATAAGGGCAATTAGGTTTAACCCTTTTGACTTTCTAAATGCCTTCCCTAATTATATTTACCCATAGTTAACCATGTTTGAGCCTCAATCCTTTTTCTTTGTTTAATAGTCATAATTGTTACCATAAACCTTTTGTTTATACCCTCTTATTTGAACCTTATATCGAAGGAATACCTCAATATTCTTGCATAAGAATTTCAAGTGTGTTACAAGATTATGGTTATAGTTAGCAAGTGTGCTAGTTATGTCTTGTGAAGAAAAAAAATCAAAAAAATGTTGAAAAAAATACAAAAAAAGGAAAATTTTGAAAAAAAAGAAGAAAAAGAAAAAAGGAAAAAAATTATTGTGAGTTGCACTTGCTAAGTTTGGAAAAGTTATTGACATGTTTTGAAGCTAGCCATACATGTGAATGACAAAGAAGTTTGAAATCATGCAAAGTATTATTGGTATTTCCTTTGATATATTTACACCTAAAATATTCCCTTTTATCCAACCCTTAACCCAAGCCTCGTTACAACCCTTATAAGACCCTTTGATTTTTGCATTGAATTCATTTTAAGTGGTGGAAATGTGATATATTAGCAAACTTATGGTAATGTCATTTCATAGAGTTGATTTGAGTGTTAAATGTCCTTTAAACATTTGAGTGCAGAATGTGTGCACTATTACCCGTGTGAGGGCTGTTGAATCTTGTGCATCCTGATTTTGATAAAATTGTTGAGAAGACATGATACTTGTGTTAGTATGCACTGTGCTATGAAATATTTGCCATCTTGACTGTGATTCTTGGGTAGTGAATGCTTGAGGGCAAGCATTGTTTAGGTGTGGGGGAATTTGTTAAGTGGCTAATAGTGCATATAATTGGTGAATATTTTTCCCTTTATTTTGCTAAAATATGATGTTAATCGAAAAATTTCACTCATATTTGAATTTTGGTGTCGTTTTTAGGAATTGTTGGTGAGAATGAAGTAAAAGGCGCATTAAAAGTTGAATTTCCAGAAGACGTCTTCTTATAAGACGTGCCTACACTTTGTCAAATGCAAATTGGTGCTTTTAAAGATTGATGTCTAGAAGACTCCATTCTGTTAAGCGTGACCACGTCTTATTCTACAAGGAAGTCAAGAGTCCGCAGGACATGAGATCTATCTGCCATTTGATCAAGAAGTCCGTTATGTCTCATGGTTGTCCACATTAGTCACGGGATTGGAGATCCTAATTGGTTATGACTCGATGTATTTTACTTTGAAAACCAATTGATATACTTTAATTAGGTAGTTGACTTTCGGTAGGAAGTTAGGAAGGATAAGGAATCCTTTCCTTATTAAAAGAGGAGAAAAACCTTATAAAAGGGGGGACGTAAGCCTTAGGGGGGGCAGCTTGGATTCCGTTTCCTTTTCTTTTCTCTCCAATAAACCCTAGTATTTCTTGAGGCCGCAAATCCACCAGGAGGAGCGGCTAATTCGTTTTCTAGTTGAAGGATAATTGAAGCTTTGGTTCGACAATACTGTGAGATCTAATTTGATTTGTTTGCTTCATTTATTTATGAGTATTTATATATTCTCTGTTTATTCATGATTATGATTATTTGCCACAGTTAAATACATGATCAATATTTAATTGCCGAAATAGTCTATTGTCATCTAAAATATCAAATCCGTAATTGTTTGATGGTTTTAGTATCTGTGGCGCGTGATATAATTTGGTTGTAAAAGAGACTTTCGAATTTATGTCACGAGAATATATAATCTAACTTAAATGAACCGAACTTGTATGTTTGTTGGTTAGAATTGGTAGTTTCTCTAATTATTAATGCTGTCAATGGTTAAATCCTAAGAGCTTGTTTAGGGTTGCTTAATTGGCAAGAGAAATAGCCACAGAGTTTGTTGTGGTTATCGAAACAGTAAGGAGAGGCAAGTTGTCAGAGTTTATTGACAACATAACCAGTTTATTTATAAATAACTGATTTCACCTTTGTATCGATGATCAGTCAAAGGAATCAAAGTGGAGATTAGACCTTGGACTAGAGTGTTGTCTATTCTTGGTTTAGTTTTATTTAATTTTATGCAATTGTCTTTATTTTTATTCAAGTGAGTTATTTGGTTAAATTCTCATAACCCCTTTTTTTACTGTCATCACAAAGAAATAAATCACCTAGTCCCTGTGGATACGACCCTACTCACCGCTACACTCAAATTCATATTGTTAGAGTAGAAATTTTTATTTTTACTGGTTTGACAAGCCAACAGTTTCTAAACTTAAAGATTATGGTGTTGAAGTTTTTGAATCTTTCTAAGTTGGTGCAATAATTGCTAAGTTGCCACCATTATGGAATAATTACCAAAAGAAGTTGCTTCACACTTCTGAAACTTTAACTTTATCTAGTGTTTTGAAACATCTTAGAACTGAAGGAGGGACTAGAATACTTCAAAACTAGAAATTGACAATGCTCCTAAGACTAATATGGTTGAAGAGAAAATGAATTCTGGTAGTAAGAGAAAGAGGCCTGAGAATACTAATTCAAAAGAAAATAAAAAAATAGAAATTGCTACAATTGTGATAAAAAAGGCCATTATAAGACCGAGTGCAAACTCAACAAGAAACAAAAGAAAAATGTGCTAATCTTGTTGATGAGTGTGCAGAAATTGTAGCAATGATGACTTTTGGTACGGTGACTGAACTTCATATGACAACACCTACGCCTTCAAAGGATTGGTGGTATGATTCTGGTGCTGCAATTCATGTTTGCAACGATAAGAATCAGTTCAAGAGTTATGAACTTCTTGAGGGTCATGAAGTTGTCATGGCAAATGGAGTGAGAGCCAAGGTTCATGGCAAAGGGGATGTGCATCTTCAATTCATATCTGATAAAAAGTTGGTCCTTACCAACGTACGTCATGTTCCTGATGTTGTTAAGAATTTAGTGTCTGCGGACATTCTTAACAAGAAAGGATTGAAGGCTGTACTAGAGTCAAATAATGTAATTTTGTCAAAGAATGCTGTATTTGTAGGGAAGGGCTATTCTTGTAATGGAATGTTCAAGTTGAGTATTAATAAAGTAAATGATATTTCTGTTTATTCTTTGGCTTCTACTTCTTCTACTTGTTCTTATTTTTTGTGGCATGGTAGGTTAGGACATGTGAATCATAAAGTACTGAAATTTATGTCTAAAGATGGCCTAATTTCATATAATGACCTTGAAAATAAGAAATGTGAAACTTGTGTTCAAGCCAAGATTACAAGGTTGCCTTTTCCTAAAGTTGAACGACAAACACAAATGCTTGATCTTGTGCATTCTGATGTGTATGAATTCAATGGTTTTCTAACTAGAGGAGGAAATAGATACTTTGTCACATTCATAGATGATTGTTCTAGGCTTGTGTATGTGTATCTTATGAAACACAAAGAAGAAGTATTTGGTATGTTTAAAACATACAAGGCTTTAGTAGAAAATTAATTGAATAAGAAAATTAAAATTTTGAGAAATGATAGAGGGGGTGAGTACTTCCCTAGTGAATTCTCAAAATTTTGTGAAGAAAGTGGAATTGCACACCAAACCAGTGCACCATACACACCACAACAAAATGGTTTGGCTGAAAGGAAAAATTGAACTTGAAGATATGGTTAATTCCATGCCTGTGAGTTCAAGGTTGCCAAATAATTTGCAGGGTAAAGCTTTGTTAGTTGCATGTCATGTTCATAATAGAATTCCTTCCTTAAAAAATAGAATTTCTCCCTATGAAGTGTGGAAAAATAGAAAACCAAATCTGTCTTATTTAAGGATTTGGGGTTGTATAGCCTACTATAGGGTCCCTGATAATAAAAGAACTAAATTGGGACCTAGAGCCCTTAAAAATGTGTTCGTTGGCTATGCAGAAAATTCAAAAGCTTATAGACTACTTGATCTTGGTTCAAATATAATAGTTGAGTCAAGGGATGTTGAGTTTTTTGAAGAAAAGTTTCTTAGAGACTCAACAGTTAATATAAATCCATCCTCTCCAAATGCAACCTCTTCTAGTGGTATAAAAAGAAGAGAAATTGATACTCCTAGTGAACCTAGGAGGAGTCGAAGACAAAAAAAAAGAAAAACAATTGCCCCCTGACTTTGTGTCTCTTCAAGCTATTGTTTTTCTAGTAGAAGGAAATAGAGATTCTCTACTAAATAAAACTCCAATTTTGTTGAGTGTAGAGGATGATCCTAAGACATATGATGAAGCTACGAAATCGAGAGATGCTGCATTTTGGAAAGAGACTGTGAATAATGAAATGGACTCAATATTGTCTAATAATACTTGGGTTCTTGTGGACTTGCCTCAAGGTTCTAAACCTATTGGTTGTAAGTGGGTATTTTGCAAGAAATATGCCACTGATGGAACTATTCTTACTTACAAGGCTAGGTTAGTAGCTAAAGGCTATAGACAAAAGGAAGGAATAGACTATTTTGACACATATGCACATGTGGCTAGGATAACCTCTGTTAGAGTACTACTAGCTTTAGCTTCTGTTTTTAACCTTCATGTGCATCAAATGGATGTTAAAACAGCTTTCTTAAATGGTGATTTGAATGAGGAGGTGTACATGGAACAACTGGAAGATTTTGCACTATCGGGTAATGAACTGACAGGTGTCGAGCCTGTGCAATAATAATAATAATAATCCTAAGTGCCAACAACGCAATGTTGTGTCAATTCTAGTACTGGAGCAGGGACTCTAGATGTGCAATGGGTTACTTGAGTCACCCTGGTTTCGAAGAGTTTGTTTAATCCGATATACTATAATTTATTCACGAAAAATCTCTAATTTGTATGTAGGACAAGTAGGGTTGTCTCCTCAGGGATGGGGAGAAATTCGTTCCTTTTCAAGTTATGGGGGATTTTTAAAGAAATTAACAGTGAACTATACTAATCAAATGTTGCAGTTGAAGAAGAATTAAATAACAATTAAATAGCAATAAGGTAAAACTCAGACAGTATTGGAAAGCTCTAATCAAGAAGCAACTTCAGAAATGGTTCTTCTAATTGATCATCGATACAAGAATAATTCCACAGATAAACTGATAAACAAGTTATAATTGCAAATCAAGCGACGACAATCAATTTCTCCGTAATTATCGATAGCTAAGATATCACCGTTAGTTATTGCCCTAATTGCAAAATAATCCTAGGTATGACCGTAGAATTAAATTTCACAATTGCTTTAAGATTTAAAGAAACCCTGTTCTAACCAAACAACATCCTACGAGAGTTGTTTACATATTAGCCCGTATATTTCCCTGACATAACCCTGATTAAGCCAATTGCCACTAATTTAGAACAATCAAACAATTACGGATTTAATTATTCTAATTGGCTCTAGGTTATTGAATTAATCTAACATCCGGGCCCAGGATAATGGAATAATACAATAACCATAAGAAAATAACACAAGAAATAAGCGAATACCAGGAAATAATAGGAAAACTAAAATCAGTTAGACCTCACAATTTAAGTCAAACCAAATCTTCCATTGTTCCTTGACTAGAAAAAAAAAGATTAGTTTATCCCTGTTAAATCAATCTCACGCAGATTTGCAGAGAAAATTATTGCATCCATTGTCTCCTCTTGGGAGGATTCAATTTGATGGAATAGGAATAATGTCCAGAACTACAAAGTCCAAAGATGACTAATTGTTTCTACTTCTCTCCCCTGACATACGAAGGAAAAGAATTCCTAGATAGGAATTGGTCAAAGACCCAAAAGCTAGTCTCCTAGTCTTAATTGACTTGCCTATTTTGAAAACTACCCACGAAAGAAAAAGGAAGATCCCAAGAAAATAGCTCATAGTCTGCCTAATCTCCTTTTTTCATAGAGAAACTGTCTAACAAAATAAGTTAAGAGGAGTCCTAATAGGATTCCTTTTCTGCCGCACTTTGGCTAACAAATAAGGAAACAAAATTAGGATTAGTCTCCTGTTTCCTACTACTACTTAAATTCCTCCACTAATTGCCACAAGAATTAATCCCACTCTGCAGCTCTGGATGTCCCGCTTCAATTAGCAAGCGTAGCGAGGAAATTGCACCTTTTTGCCATATTTGATTCCAAATCCCTGCAATCAACACAAATTCCCAAAAGTGAATAAAATCTACCCAATAACGCACATTTGGTAAAATAATAAGAGGGAATTAATTGTAAAATAAATAACAAAATTACAACCTATCATGAACATAAGGTGTGTAAACTAGTGAAGTCTTTATATGGCTTGAAACAAGCTCCAAAACAATGGCATGAGAAATTCGAATCTGTTTTACTCTCTAGTGGATTTAGGTACAATAATGCTGATAAGTGCATTTATTCTAAATCCAATAGTGAGTATAGTGTGATTATTTGTTTGTATGTGAATGACATGCTAATTGTTAGTGCCACACTTAAAGGTATAGCAGAAACGAAGAAGTATTTGTCTTCTAAGTTCAAGATGAAAGATCTTAGTGAAGTAGATACTATCCTGGGGATTAAAGTTAAAAGACATAGTGGGGGTTTTTCCTTGTCTCAATCACATTACATTGAGAAAATATTAAAGAAGTATCAACATTTAAGTGTGAAATAAGTTGGCACCCCTTTTGATCCTAACTTTAAACTGTATGAGAATACCGGTAAACCAATAGCTCAACTAGAATATACTAGTGTTATTGGTAGTCTTATATATGCAATGAGTTGCACTAGGCCGGATATTTCATACTTGGTTTGTAGACTAACTAGATACACTAAAAATCCAAGTAAAGATCATTGGAAAGCTATTTGTAGAGTGCTTGGTTATCTTAAAAGAACCAAAGATCTTGGACTCTTTTATAATAGTTTTCCTAGTGTTCTTGAGGGGTTCTCAGATGCTAGTTCGATTACTAGTATTAGTGAGCAAAAATCGACTAGTGGTTGGATTTTTATGCTTGGTGGTGGAGCTATCTCATGGGCTTCAAAGAAGCAAACAGTGATAACTCATTCAACCATGGAAGCTGAATTTATTGCACTATCTTCAGCTTGTAAAGAGGCTGAGTGGCTAAGAGATCTTTTACTCGATATTGATTTTTGGCCTAGACTAATGCCTCCAACAACTATCTTTTGTGATAGTGAAGCTACTATGTCTAGAGCATTGAATAAAGTTTACAATGGTAAGTCTAGACATATAAGTTTGAGACATGCATTTATAAGACAAATGCTTGCAAATGATGTTGTCAGTATTGTGTTTGTAAGAATACTCAAAAACTTGGCGGATCCATTGACTAAACCTCTAACAAGAAAGTTAGTGAATGTCACAACATCCGGAATGGGATTAAAACCCTTATACTAAAATCACTTAGCAATGGTAACCCAACCTTTCTTTTAGTACTACCCCTAGTTTGGAAGGTTTAAAGGGTAATAACAAGTTGTTTCAAGTGATAGTGAACACTATGTTTTTTTTATGTGTAGACCATTCCAATCAGTAGTGTCATGTGTTACTCTTAAGTGAGTAGGATGAGAAGTAACTCTTAATAAACATATTTCTTGTGTTTTATTTGTTAAAACTAGAAATATAGTTTACCTATATGGTCATAGAAGTGGTGCCGCTTCTAACAAGAGTTTTGGGTGATCTCTTGTATATGATCATGAATAGGATGAGCACATGGCCGGTAATAGTGCTACAGATGGTTGTGAATATATAAATGCTACATGATTCATGCATGTAATATTTCTTATTTTGTGAATCTTGGTTTAAGCAATCTAGCCACCAAGGGCTTCACTTAAATGTGTATTTCGGTTTGGTGACCAGAAGACTCCTTAGGAGTTAAGCGTGCCCACGCTATCAGAGTTCCGGTTACAAAACAGAAGACTTCCTACGAGTTAGACATGCCCACGTCTAATCCGGAACGACCAAATCAGACCGAAACTTAAATTTCACCAAAGGGAGTTTAAGACGAGAGTTACTTTCCTTGATGCATGAATTTTCAGTGTTAGTTTGACTTTCTATTTTGCAACCAAAGTGGGGGATTGTTAATGTAGTTTGCAAAATAGGAAAGGTTTGCACCTTTTGGAAGCACCTTTCACAATGAAACTCCATGTTCCTTTGACAGGTTACACGTGAATAGTTTCTGACGGTTTTTCTGAATGTTGTGGGTATATAAATCAATATGTTGAACACCAGAAAACTAACTTAAGCATTTTTTTTCTTGATTAGACAAATCCAAGAACTTGCTACTTGGTTTTCTAATTAGAATTCATTGTATCCTAGAGTTTTTGCTCAGAAACCGGATTAACAAGATAGTAGGGGCAATCAAACTTCAAGAAAAGTGATTACACGCCTTGAATTCTTCAAGTTTTGATCTCCATTTATGTAAACTTGTTTCTATAGAATTGTCTCTTGAATTTTTCTGGTTTGACTCAATACAGTCTTGTACTTCTATATTATTTTCCTACGAAACCTTCTTGAGGCCGGGAACAAAGGCCGATAGAGCTACAAATCCCTGGCTGAGCTGCTCGCGGCGCTTTCTTTCTGCTAAAATGTGATCATGAATCTGCGATGCTGGCCTAACCCGGCCGCCTGTTTTCTTTTTCTTCCGTGCATTTTGGGCTGCCTCCTCAAGATTTACAAATGAACCATGGGATGTCAAAACCTCAGACTCTACACCATCATCCTCTAGATTTAATGGTTGAGGATTTATTTCTGGCGTGCTTGGATCCCCAAAAGTAAGGATGATTGGCTGATTATGATGATTTGGCATGTTTTCAAGGGTGGCTGCCGAGTTACAGCTATTAGAATTCTGCTGTGGTGCTGGGATTTCAATATTGATTGGAGGAGCTTCCATGGCTGAAACAGCAGACAAATTGCTTTCCAGATCTTCTCCAAGTGCAACAGTGAAATCTTCATCAAAATAGTCCATGATGTCACATTGATCATCGACAAATGGATCCTCCATTTCCTGTAGTTAAAGCGAAAGATTGAATATTCTACAAGCATTTGATAGATAATCATGATTCATAGCCCTTCAAACTCGATCAACATTTTATTGGATCATTAGTAGGAAGTCCATTGCTTGTAGGAGTGTGTGTGTAGACCTAGAGATCGGTGATTATGCACTAATTGATTTCTTGGCAACATCTCAGAAATGCAAATGAAAACAGAGGACTTAATACACTTGTTGGATTGGTATTAACCACTCTCGTTATTCCCTTCCCTATGCATTTCCTTTTTTTTTATTTACTTTTTGAGATACTGACAGGTTGTCAGCCTGTGCAATAATAAAAACCTGCTCAACTAAAGTTAATTTATGTAGATAGTGGTAAGCAGGGTCGAATTCACAGGGACTGGGTGTAACTGTTTCTTTTCAAATTCACAGTAACAAAGGGGATATTTTTGTGCAAAAGTTGACAATCAAAGAAATTTAAATAAAATCTAAGAAGCTACTAAAAACTAAATAACAAATTACTAAAATCAAATGGGTGATAATTAAGGATCTAGTCAAGAAATAACTTCAGCAATGGTGCACCTAATCGATCATCGAAACAAAGGCAATTCCAATTATTTAACAATAAATAGGTTATAACTATCAAACAAGCGATGGCAGTCAACCCCTCCTTACTGTGTCGGTGATTAAGGTACGCCCGTTAATCACTGCTCTAATTGAGAAATAATCCTAGATACGCCCATAAGATTTAATTCCCCAATTGCCTTACGTATTAGAGGAGCCCTATTCTAATCAAATAACGCATTACCAGGGTTATTTCATATTAGCCCGCGTATCCCCCTGACACAAACCCAATCATGCCAGTTGTCACTAAATCAAGGCAATTAAACAATTACGGATTTAATGCCCTAGTTAACTAATTATCCGGATCCAAGACAATCAATTAATTAAATAATCATAAGTACTGCAATTGAGAAATATGAGAATACTAATAAATAAAAGGAAAAGATAAAATTAAATCGATCTCACAATTTTAGGTGAACCAAGGCCTCCGTTATTCCTTAACAAGACAAAGGAATTTAACACATCCCTTGTCTACTCCTACCGAAAAGAAAAGAAAAGCAACTAAAGATGAAAGCAAAAGTCAAAGGCTGATGCTTCATTCCTCCTGACATGCGTAAGAAAAAGCAAAAGAAGATCCAAAGGAAAAAATCCAAGAAGGGAACTAAGCTGAAGGAGAAAAAATCCTATGCTACTCCTAATGCCTAGTCCTATCTAATTTCTATCTAAGACTGGCTACTGTGCGGCGACTCCCCCCCGAGAGGAAGAAGACTCCAGCCCTTCGTTCCTCTTTTCTTCTTTTATGTTGTCTTCCGCAAATTACCAAAGAGGGTCGCATCTTGATATTCCAAAAATACCCCTGGACTCCTTCCTGATGACTGTCAAATTGGCATTGGTTGTGATATTTTCGTTCTACTCCCTGAAATAAATGCAAATTACGAAAAGTGAGTAGAATCTAATAATTAATCCACATCAGGTCAGGTAATAGGGGAAATTAATAATAAAATAAATGATAAAATCGCAACCTATCAATTCCCCCCACACCTAAACCATGCTTGTTCTCAAGCATGAGAACAGCAAACAAATACCAATATTTGACAATGATTATTGCTCTATCTACTATATTGTCAAGATACCAAGAAAAACATAGACCAAGTATCAGTGATCAAAATTCAAGAAACATCACCCCGCTTAGATTCTAAACCACAAACTCCTTCAATTCCAGGTTAACTAATCTAAGAAAAAGGAATGATTGATCAACATTTATCAGCAAATGGTCTAACTATTAACCAAAATCTCAACATTAAATTCACAAACTGGCAAGCTGACTTTAACCACATATCGACACAACCTTCACCTTTTCATCAGACTTTTCTATTTTTTCACTTTTTTTGTTTCTGTTTTTTTTTTACAATAGTAGTAAAAGACTTAGTCTCCAGCCATTAGAGTCTTTTGACGCGAACTCTGACATTTGTCAGATGAAAGAGCCCGGTTGCTCAGTTTCTATCACCACGTGACCACATACTCATAGCAATTATTACTTTTTGATGCGAGAATCGACACTTTTGGTGAAAATTCCCGGTTACTCGATAGTCAAGACTAGTGGAGCACAGTCAACTCTTATTCTCAGCTAAATAATCCAAAAACTCAATATAACACAAAAACTAAAAGAAAATTTGCATCAGCTAGGCTCATTTTCAAACATGGATAACTAAGGTTAATAACCAGACCAATTCACATGAAAATGCCAACAATCATCCCCTACGCCTAGGAAAGTTAACCAAAAATTATAAGAGTAAAACAATCATCGATATTCACCAAAGAGATATTCTTGGACTCAACCACATTAACTTGATACACTTTTATTATTAAAACTTGACAATAGCAGAACTAGAGGCAACAATCCAACATCAAACTTTGGCAGTCAAAGTCCCTCAAATATTAAAGTACCAACACATGCCTTGTCCTTTTTAAACTTTTAGCTTACATCCTCTTCTATTCATCTTCAGATCCTCCAAACAAAGCTAAAATTAATTTGTAATATGTTAGAATTATGTTCTGACATAATTAGTTATTCTATGAGTGAATCTTGTTTTTGTTTCCATTAAATGTTTAATTATGTGGTGCATTCTTATGCACAAGATTAGGAGCATATTGTTTAATTGCATGAAAAATATTAATATATTAAGATTATTATGATCATTATACAAGGGTCAAGGGAGATATGTGTAATATTAAAAATCTCAAAATTGCTAAGTGAAATTATTAGAAACCCTCGAGGGAAATTTCTAAAATTCTCCCCCAAATCTTATCGTTTTCATCATTGAAACTCGGAGACGATTATGTGCGGAAAGTTGTTACTCGCTGCTAGTGGGTGGATGGAGGAGGCTCCCTGGTTGGGAATAGAAACAAGGAAAGTTTCGAAGGTCAGATGCTTATAACGACCACATAGGGATCGCCACTGGGTAGATGGATCCGTTTCTCTATTAAGAAACAAGGAAATTGTCCAGCACACTTTATATGGCGTTGCTAGTGATTGCATATTGGCCAGACGTGATTGTTTCCATGTGTCGAAGCTCAAGGAAGTGTTTTAGAATCCGGGCATAGATGATTTGTTCCACGAATTAAAGGCCATTTAGATGATGTGTTTTTTAGGTGCTTGTATAAAATTTTACTATAATTTAATATATAGAATTTGGAAAAAAATTTTACAGAGGAAGAGAGAAAAAAAAGAAGTGGACACGAGCATCGAATGGTGTTGGCTGGCGGTGGATTAGCGTGGACGAAAATGGAGATGGTTAGTAGGTGGTGATAGAAGAGAGAAATGAGTGTGTAATTTTAAGTGTTTTGAGATGTGTATTTTAAAAATTTTGTGATATTTTTTTAGAGTTACTGTAGACCGTTATTAAAAATTTTATCTAACAAAAACATCCCAAAAATTAGGGTGCCAAACAGGCCTCAAACTCGTAAGCACGTTGTTGACGAGTGGCATTGCTGAATTCACAATGTTAAAAAGGGTGTCTTTGGGTAGGAAATTATTTGAAATCATTGCTATAGTACTTTTCATAATATGATGTATGTGAAATAAAAAAATGATTAAAAAGATAAAAAAAATTATTGAAAAGTGTGTCTAAACACAAGCAAATATTTACTTGCAAAAAAACATGTATCCAGATGTGTTTGAATAATCACTGTTTGACCAAAAATGTACCCATGTGGCATAAAAACGTGTATTGAGTATTAGATGATAATGTGTTGAAGACACATATCATATAAGAGTAAAAAGCATCGGTGACCACTAAATAATTGGTTGGATCATATTTTGGCTATTAAACTATTTTTCGTCAGTAATTGGCCACTAAACAACATGATCAGTAAACTCGTGACCATTTGATCGATAATTGACAGGTATCGGGCCTGTGCAATAATAATAAAAATCTAACTACCACCAAAAGCAGTCAATAATCAATTCCAGGTACTGGAGTAGGGACTCTAGATATGCAATGGATTACTTGATTCACCCTTGTTCCGAAGAGTGTGCTTAATTTGGTATACCAGAATGGATTAATTGACAAAATTATTAACTAATATACAGTGACAAATAGGGTCGTCTCCTCAGGGATTGGGGAAAAGTTCGTTCCTTTCGAGTCAAGTCAAGCGGGAAATTTTAGGATTTAATGCTAATGAATTGCCAACTAAATAAATTAAATGCGAAAAATAATTAATTGAGAGAAATAATTGGAGAAACTCTAGCCAAGGGTACACTTCAGAGATGGTTCATGCAACTGATCATTGATTCAAATATAATTCCAACATTTATTAATAGATTGGTTATAGTTGTCATGTACGCGATAAACAATCAGTTTTTCCTTACTTTTTCGATAGTCAAGGTACGACCGTTAACTATTTCTCTAATCAAGAAAAAACTCTAGGTACGACCGTAGGATTTAATTTCTAGATTGTATTAAGAATTATAAAAGTCCAATCCTAACTAACAAACACGCTATGAGGATTTGTTAAAATTAGATCGTATGTTTCCTGACATAAATCCAATTATGCCAGTTGCTACCGAGACGGAGGCAATCGAACAATTACGGATTCAACTACCCCCAATTAGCAAAATAGACTACGTGAATAATTAAATATTGCACACTATTCAATCATACACAATAATTATAACAATTAAAAGTAGAAAACATATAAATACCAATAAATGAAGGAAACAGTTAAAATAATTTAGATCTCACAGTAATTGCCGAACAAAATTGTCAGTTATCCCCTTGACTAGAATTAGGAAGTTAGTTCTCCATTAATGGAGAACAATCCATGCAAAATAATTGTTCCAAGCTTTTCCATTGTTTTCTTTCCCAAAAGTCGGCTAAGGAGAAAAATCAAGACAAAAAGTACTATGCTATTTTGTTTCTAGTCAAAAGAAGATGAATTGTGTCTGCCGGTTTTCCACACCTTTGACTCCTAATTGATTGGTATCGTAATACCAATCAGCCTTCTAAAAGATAAAAGATTACTATTACAACTCAATTTCCTTCAGTTTTTCTTTCTCTTGAGAATGATCCTACGGAATAAGGAAAGTCCTGACAGCTAACAAATTAGGAAGTTGACTCAGATTGGGAGACTGCCAAATATCAATCCCGACTTTTTGGCCTTGAATGTAGGTCTCGAACGTACCACCATCAAATTAACTGGAAAATTGCCACTTTCAATCACGTTTTGCTCCTTTCCTACAATTAGCACCATTAACCAAATATAAGTAGAATCTGACAATTAAAACAATATTTGGCTAAAATCAGGAGAAGAATAATTATAAATTTAGCAACAAATTATGACCTATCAATTTTTTCCACATCTAAACTATGCTTGTCCTCAAGCATGAGAACACAAATCAAGCAATCAAATTCAAACAATGGTTATTATTCAAATCTTCTATTGCCAAGATACAATTAACACATATGTCAAGTATTAGTGGCAATTTTCAAAAAATATCTCTCCAGTCAACTTTCAAGATTAAGGACTTTTTCAATTTATGACTAACTAATCTAAAAATACAAAATATTCAACCAGCATCCATAAGCAAATGGTTTCACTATTAAACAAAATCTCAACATTAAAATTCATGGATTAGTGGGCTGACAATTCATTCAAACACTTTCACATTTTTCACTATTAGCACATTTTTTTTTTCTAAAATATCTCCACACTTGATTGATTTTTTTTTCAGGGGGAATGCTTAGTCTTTAGCCATTTAAGCGTTTTGACTCGAACTCCAACATTGGCCAAATGAAGGGGTGGGGTTACTCAGCCATCATCGCTTAATAATCACATACTCATAGTTATCGTCGCTTTTTGACGCGAAAATCGACACTTGTGGTGAAGACCTCTGGTTACTAGGTAACAATACTAGTGGAGTATAGCAAATACTATTCATAAATAAGCACTAAATTAAAATTAAAAATCACACAAACCCGCTTCATTTCTTAAACATGGAGAACTAAGATTAATAGTTGAACCAATTTGCATAAACAAAATGCTAGACAAATATTTACAATACTTGGAGAAGTTAACCAAAAGTGTAAAAGTTATAAAATCTCAAATATTTATCAAAAAGATATCCTTAGATATAACCATGTCATACTTAACACCTTAGAGTATAAAATCTTGGCAGTAGAAAAATTTGAGATATCTAACCATCGTTTATCAGAAACAATCACAAATACGCACAAAGATAGGCAAAAATTGGATACAATTCGACAAAGTCAAACAAAAAATTTTAACAAAAATGCCTACAGTTGCACTTTTCCAATATATTATCAACACCTAAATCTTACATTGTTCTCAATGTAAGCAATAAAGAATAAAATTCAAAGCAAAAAGGGACAACTAAACTTTCCTGATCATCAAAGGTGGGTTGTGGCACAGCTGTAGGTGAGAGGCAAAAGACATGTAGAGCTCGATGGCAAAACTAATGAAGATGAAGGCTATGATCAGCAGCTAAGGATGTCGGGTGGCTCACGATGGATGAGGAAGAATTACGTGCGATGAGCAGTGATAATCAGGAACTGACGACCCACAATGAACAGTGCAATGGTGGCAGTGGAATTTGAGATCCTTTGGTTGTGGTCTTGCGACTGGAAAAGAAAAGAAAGGAATAAGAAGGAAGGGGAGAGAAAAAGAAAAGAGAGAAAGAAAGAAGAATGAAAAAGAAAAGTGACCAACCCTTGAGTCTTCTGACCAACCCATGGAAATTAAGATCCTTAAACCTGACCACCTGGCGTGGGCATGTCTAACTAGTGGGTAGTCTTCTGACCAATCTTCGAAAATTGAGTTATTTAAGCGTGACCACATGGCATGGGCATGTTTAACTAATGGAGAGTCTTCTGCCCGCAGACGCGAATTGCCTTCTTTAGGCATGACCACTTGGCGTCGACATGTCTAACTGCCAGCTTCCTGCCACAAAAACAACAAATCACTGAATGCAACTAGCACTTAACAAAAACTTCAGAAATATAAGAAAACTAAAACAAAGAGTCTTGGCTTGCCTCCCAAGCTGCGCATTTCTTTAATATTTTTAGTTAGACATTGCCATTTTTATTCACGGAGGATAAAATCGTGTAACTCGTTTCAATGCTTCATCTTCTATGTAGTCCTGGTATCCCTCGTAAATAGAGTAGTTCTTGAGCACACGAGATACGGTCTTCCATGGATTAGTAGATGGCACCAAACAAACAAGTAATGACCTTAATTCTTCACTCACTCCTCTATCACGAGTACTTACTGGTTCGAGATATTTTTCCATCGCAACTCTTAATTTATTCCTGTCATGAAGTTCAAAATCTTCTGATATAACAAAGTCAATCTCACTAACAGAAATTAAAGAATAAGAGTCAGGAAAATATTGATTAAAGAATGGAGGAGATGTCACCGCATTTGGAGATTGTTCACCGGATTCATTCACTTGAGTGATTTGATGTTAGGATTTCATTTCTTGCACTTCAACTGCATCTTTAGATCCATTTTCTTGAGACTTTTGCAACTCCATGTCACTTGTCAGGATAATTACATCATCATCTTTCTTAAGGTCGATGATGGTCTGTGAGGGCAATTCTTCATACATTTGAGAAGTCAAGTGCATTATCCTATATGTCAATAGATTCACTTGATCCGCCAAGTTACGAATGCTCGCTTGCGTCTCCTGATAAAATCGATATGTGTTAGTAACTAGTGATTCAATCATTTCTTCAAGAGACATACCTGACATAGATGATGGTTGTTGAGACTCTTGCTATTGAAAATCCATTGGCCCTTTTGCATAATTAAGATTGAAATTATCCCACCATCCTTGATCATACCCGTTTGAATAAGGGTCACACCACTTTAGATATTGAAGTGAAAAATCTTCAAAAGTATCGATTGGAGCACTTAGGCCATCTTGAAATGTGGGGTATATGTCGATTGAATGATTTGGGGTAAAATAACTTTCACAATTTGCAACAGCCAATTGATCATTAGAAAAAACATGAGTCTCATAACCCTTTCTGGAAATAAAATCCAGTCTATCATCAAAATATGGAATGTTAGCAACCGTAAACTATATATAAAAAAAAGAAAAATAAAAAAAATGAAAACAAGATGAATTCAAAAAGAAACAAATTAATCAGGTACCAGTCCCCCGCAACGGCGCCAAAAATTGACAGGTATCGGACCTGTCCAATAATAATAAAAACCTAACTACCACCAAAAGCAGTCAATAATCAATTCCAGGTACTGGAGTAGGGACTCTAGATATGCAATGAATTACTTGATTCACCCCTGTTCCGAAGAGTGTGCTTAATCCGATATACCAGAATAGATTAATTGATAAAATTACTAACTAGGAGACTGTGGCACGTAGGATCGTCTCCTCAGGGATTGGAAAAAAGTTCGTTCCTTTCGAGTCAAGACAAGCAGGGGATTTTAGGATTTAATGCTAATGAATTGCCAACTAAATAAACTAAATGCGAAAAATAATTAATTGAGAGAAATAATTGGAGAAACTCTAGCTAAGGGTACACGTCAGAGATGGTTCATGCAACTGATCATCGATTCAAATATAATTCTAACATTTATTAATAGATTGGTTATAGCTGTCATACACGCGATAAACAACCAGTTTTTTCTTACTTTTTCGATAGTTAAGGTACGACCATTAACTATTTTTCTAATCAAGAAATAACCCCAAGTACGACCGTAGGATTTAATTTCTAGATTGGATTAAGAATTAAAAAAATCCAATCCTAACTAATAAACACGCTACGAGGGTTTGTTTAAGTTAGATCGTATGTTTTCTTGAGATAAACCCAATTACGCCAGTTGCTACCGGGACGGAGGTAATCGAACAATTACGGATTTACTACCCCCAATTAGCAAAATAGACTACGTGAATAATTAAATATTGCGCACTATTCAATCATACACAATTGCTATAACAATTAAAAGCAGAAAACATTAAAATACCAATAAATGATGGAAACAGTTAAAATAATTTAGATCTGACAGTAATTGCCAAACCAAATCGTTAGTTGTCCCATTGACTAGAATTAGGAAATTAGTTCTCCATTAATGGATAACAATCCATACAAAATAATTGTTCCAAACTTTTCCATCGTTTTCTTTCCCAAAAATCGGCTAAGGAGAAAAATCAAGACAAAAAGTACTATGCTATTTTATTCCAATTCTTGCCCTCATCTCTCTTCGCTCACCATCACTCTCTCCAGACCTCTCTGTTTCCAGTGGATCGCACCTTTCCGCACTCTTATAGACCTCTCGATCTTTATAACTGGAAGTGAAACCGAATTGTTCAGCTACAATGGCTTCGCTTCAGTTCTTGATGCTAAACTCAATTTAGTCTCTTTCCCTGTGTGGAAGTCGAGGGGTTGATTATGGCCTCAATTTTCTATGGAGGAATTGCAAGAAACTGGAGAAATTGAAGCTGAAAAGTTGTAAGTGCGTGGGAGATAACATGTCTTTTTCAGCATTTATCAGGGGATTAGAGACTCTCAAAGAAGTGGAATTGAGGACTTCTAGGACTCTAGTGGATGGGGTTTTATTAAAATTAGCAGGGGGCTCTGTTTCTTTAAGTTCTTTGCTGGTCTACGATGGCGGTAGTAAAGAGGGCTTGCTTCAATTCATTAGTCATAGCAGGGCTGATGTGCAAAAACTTGATTTGAGGTTGCCTCTTGATCTCGACAACGATCATTTGATAGCAGTGGCTGAGAATTTTGAGAATGGAAGTTAGTTTAATTGGCTTGCACTTTTTTGTTCTTATTAGTTGATGGGTTTATGTAAGTAAACGGTCGGTAAATTGTTGGACAAAATTGACCCTGCGCTGTGCCACATGTAATGCTAATTTCAGAAATTAAGAGCAATTACCGACGAAATGGTTGCGAGTTTACTGATTAAGTTGTTTAGTGGTCAATTATTGACGAAAAATAGTTCGATGGTCAAAACATGATTCGGCCAATAGTTTAATGGCCGCTGGGGTTTTTTGCCCTTTGTTTTTTTGGTTGAGAGTGCAGACTACCTTTCCATGCACATGGTTTGACTGAATTGACCATTCTTGAATTTAAAGTCATGATCAATAGGAAACAAGTTATCGTTTTCCTGTACCATGTTGCCCTGTATTAGTCACAATGACTTCTCTCCTCTATCATGTATTAGGAATCTTTTTTTTTTTGGATAAAGACCAAATTTCATTGATGAATTATTGGAAATTGTCCAGCACAATTTGATTCATATCGTTACTCTAATGGTAGGTTAAACATGTACTAGAAATAATGGATCGCATCTGCAATTTAATATATGCAACAGATTTGAAAAATTTTGAACAGATTTGAAAAAAGTAAAAAAATTTTAAATTGTCTTCTAATAAGATAAATCACTGCAGCTCCCTTCTCTGCATATTGCAATCATCAAATTGTTAATCAAAGGATTCGAACTCTAATAATGATGATGAGACCTGTTGAGAGCTTTCTTCTGTGCATCTTGCAATCGCCAAATTTACTAATCAACGGTTTTAAATTCCAATAATGATAATGAAGCCTATCGAGAGAGATCGAAGACCTAAAAAAGTTAAATCTAAAATAAATTCGAATCTAACAATAAAAGAAGAAAAAATTGAAAATTCTCACTATGAACTCAAGGAGAAATAGAAATTTTTTATTAGGAAACTTTAGACAGAACTCTAACTAAGAAACTTAGGAGAGATTTTATTATGAAATATATGGGACCACTTGAAAAGGAAGTGTTAGGTCTCGACCCAGAAAATTGACGAAAGGATTTTTGGCAACCCCAAAAGACAAATAACAAAACAGAAATAAATAAAACGGGAACACAGGAATTTATGTGGTTCGGTTAAATTGACCTACGTCCACGGGCGGAGAAGAAGCAATATTTTACTATGAAGAAGAGAGTACAAAAAATGCCTTAGGAAAGTGTTCCTTGGCAAAAAACACCTAATACTAAAAAACACAAGAGAGCCCAAAAATCTTTAACTAAACAAAAGGTTTAATGACCCAAAGGCCCCAATAGCACACTAATGCTCTCTTGATTTTGGTGCACTTAACTCCATCATAGGCCCACTATATTTATAGGCAACTAAGGGAAATGTTCCTTTATATAAAAGTCGATGTGGGACAACGCCACATTAACAAATCTTCACCTTGGCGTGTCCCCAACATCGACAATAGTAAAACTACTCCACCTTCTCCACATAAGCCCCAATGGGTTTAAATCACCAACAACGAATACTAACCTAATTCAAGCATTGTTTGAACTTGTAAACTGGAAGAGGTTTCGTGAACATGTCAGCAGGATTCTCCTTGGTACTGATTTTTTGAACAAGGACTTTTCTCTCAACAATAGTATCTTGAATGAAATGAAATTTCATATCAATATGCTTCATCCTCTCATGATATATCTGGTCTTTAGTCAAATGAATGGCACTTTGACTATCGCAGTAAATAGTAGTAACACCTTGATGTAGACTAAGTTCGCCAAACAAACTATTCAATCATAAGGCTTCTTTGATTGCCTTAGTCATGACCATATATTCTGTCTCCGTAGTAGATAAAGCTACAATAGGTTGTAAAGTAGCTTTTCAACTGACTGCACAACCGCCAAAGTAGAATACGTAACCTGAAAGTGATTTTCTCCTGTCAAGATCCCCGACATAGTTAGAGTCTACAAAATCAACCAAAGTGTTATTATTTCTTCCAAACTCCAAACAACAATTTGAAGTCCATCGCAAGTATTTGAGAATCCACTTCTCAGTCTGCCAATGTGCTTTTTCAGGACAAGACATATATCTGCTAACCACACTGACTGCTTGTGCTATATTTGGATGAGTACAAATCATTGCATACATAATGCTGCCGACTGCACTGGAATAAGGAATCCGTGCCATATACTCTTTCTCTTCAACTGATTGTGGTGACTGAGCATCAAATAGTCGAAAATGACTAGCAAGAGTAGTAGCCACAGGTTTAGCATCTTTCATGCCAAACTTCTCCAAGACCTTCTCAAGATAATTTTCTTGAGTCAAGAATAATTTTCCAGCTCCTCGGTCTCTTTTGATCTCCATGCCAAGAATTTTCTTAGTTGCTTCCAAATTTTTTATTTCAAATTCACTACTTAACTGCAGTTTCAAAGTGTGAATTTCTGACAAATTCTTGGCAGCAATGAGCATGTCATCAACATAAAGTAGCAAATAAATGAAAGAACCATCATCTAACTTTCGAAAGTAAACGCAACTATCGTACATGCTCCTTGAATAATCATGACTCAACATAAAAGTGTCAAATCTCTTATACCACTGTCTTGGAGACTGCTTCAATCCATTTAAGGATTTGTTTAGCAAACAAACATGGTCTTCCTTTCCTTCAATTTCAAATCCCTGAGGTTGTTTCATATAAATTTTTTCTTCATGTTCACCATGCAAGAAAACTGTCTTAACATCAAGCTGCTCCAACTCCAAATCATACATGGCAACTAAAACAAGCAAAACACGAATAGAGCTATGCTTAACAACATGTGAAAATACATCATTAAAATCAACATCCTGTACCTGACTATAGCCCTTTGCAACCAAACATGCTTTGCACCTTGCATCTTTGACCCCTGAAATAACTTCTTTCTTCTTGAAGATCCATTTACATCCAACAATTTTCTTATCTGGAGGCTGCTTCACAAGAACCCAAGTTCTATTTCGATGGAGAGACTCAATTTCTTCATTCATTGCAATCAGCCACTTAGCAGAATCATCACAAGAAATCGCCTCTAAATAGGTAGTAGGCTCACCAATTATATCAGTTTCTTCTGCAACAGACAAAACATATGCAACCAAATTTGCATAAATTTGTGGTGATCAAATATCCCTCTTTGGCCTATCTCTCATAATGAAATATTCTTTCTCTTCTGAATTATTTTCATCAGTAGATTCAGATGCATCTATTGGCACTTGTTGAATAGAAGGACCAGAACTACCAATCTCAAGTTCCACCTGCTTCTGCATACTATCATCTATTTGACAAGAACTAGAAGACTCCTTCTTGGAAGATAACATAGAGAATTAATCAAACGCAACATCTCTACTGATTATAAATTTTGAAAATTTGGGATCAGAACACCATAATCTGTATCCTTTTACCCTAGAAGCATACCCAAGGAAAATACACTTTTTAGCTCGAGATTCTAATTTTTTATCATTTACATGCATATATGTAGGGCACCCAACAATTTTAAAATTAGAATAATCAGCAAGAGTACTTCCTCAGGAGTTTTAAAATTAAGAGCAGCAGAAGGAGTACGGTTGACAATATAATAGGCCATAGAAATCACCTCTGCCCAAAAGTCCTTTGTCAACCCTGCATTAGAGATCATGCACCTTACTCTCTTCAAGAGTGTTCTGTTCATACGTTCGGCCACACTATTTTGTTGAGGCGTCATCCTGACAGTGTGATGCCGAACAATTCCTTCATTCTTGCAAAATTCATCAAATTCTCTTTCACAAAATTCCATGCCATTATCGGTACTAAGCCGCTTGATCTATTTACCTGTCTGTTCCTCAATCAAAACTTTCCATTGCTTGAAAGTGAGGTAAGCATCATTCTTATGTTTAAGAAAATAAATCCAAATTTTTCTTGAATAATCATCAATGAAAGTTAACATATACCTGGAACCATCCTTAGATGGAACACGAGATGGACTCCAAAGATCTGAATGAATATAATCAAGAGTACCTTTTGTCTTATGGATTGCTGGAGAACTGAAGCTAACTTTTTTTTGCTTCCCAAAGACACAATGTTCGCAGAATCCAGTGACCCAGTGCTCTAACAGCAAAGAAGTCCCCTTTTGCTTAGTATGCCCAAACATTTCTCGCTCATATGTCTCAAACGCATATGCCACAATTTGGTGATGTTGGAATCAGACAAAGATGATGATGACGAAACTGCAACCGAGTCTGTGATAGTAGATCCCTGCAAAACATATAAACTATCAATCCTGCAAGCTTTCATTACAACGAGAGTACCTTTAGAAACCTTCATAACGCCATTTTCAGCTGTGTATTTGCACCCAAGAGTCTCTAGGATGCCTAAAGAGATGAGATTCTTTTTCAAATCAGGAACTTGTCTAACATTAGTGAGCGTCCTCACAATACTATCATGCATTTTAATTCGGATTGTACCCTTACCAATAACATTACAAGCGGTATTATTACCCATCAAAACAATTCCACCATTATAAGATTCATAAGTGAAAAATAAATCCCTATTGGGATACATGTGATAGGAGCATCTCGAATCTAAAATCCATTCATTTTTAGACATTCTCCTGTCATCAGTCATAAAGAAATATTTCCTTCATTCTCATCAGCTGCAACACCAGTTTCGGCAGTCTCAATATTTTTCTCACTAGGTTTCACCTTTTGTTTCAATCTATTTTTCAATTTGAAACAATTTGCCTTAATGTGCCCCATTTTATGATAATAATTGCACTCCACATTTCTATGTCTGGATTTAGATCTACATTTAAATCCACTACTATCAAATTCTCTTCTCTCAGTTCTGCCCCTAACAACTAGACCTTCTGCCTGACTTCCACTAAATTTTCTAGTAATATTCCTGTCTATCTGTTCCTTAGATTTTAATGCAGATTTAATTTTCCAATACGAAATTATTTCTTTTCCATAAATCATAATATCGCGAAAATGTTTAAAAGATTGGGGAAGGGAACACAAAAGTAACAGAGCCTGATCTTCATCATCAATTTTCGGATCTATATTCTCCAAATCCATAATAATGGAATCAAATTTATCAAGATGTGAGAGTATAGATATACCTTCAATCATGCGAAGCATATATAGACTTTGTTTTAAATAAAGCCGATTCTCAACTGTCTTTTTCATATACAAGGCCTTAAACTTGTCCCACATGGCCTTTGCTGAAATCTCAATGGCTACCTCCCGCAAAATCTCGTTAGAGAGATTTAAGATAATACTGTATCTTGTCTTCTTATTCATCTCAGCAAAATTTGCATCTGTCACACCCTCTGGTTTTTTCTCAATTCCATGTATCACTAAATCAACTCCGTTTTGAACCAAAATGGCCTCCATCTTGAGCTACCACATCCCGAAGTTGACATTCCTGTCGAATTTATCGATAACAGTTTTTGTTATTGTCATTGTTGCCATAAAATCCAAAGCCTCCGAAGAAGCTCTGATACCAGTTTGTTAGGTCTCGACCCAGGAAATTGACGAAAGGATTTTTGGCAACCCCAAAAGACAAATAACAAATCATAAATAAATAAAACGGGAATACGTGGTTCGGTCAAATTGACTTACGTCCACGGGCGGAGGAGGAGCAATATTTTACTATGAAAAAGAGAGTACAAAAAATACCTCAGGAAAGTGTTCCTTGGCAAAAAACACCTAATACTAAAAAACACAAGAGAGCCCAAAAATCTTTAATTAAACAAAAGGTTTAATGACCTAAAGGCCCAAATAGCCCACTAATGCTCTCTTGATTTTGATGCACTTAACTCCATCACAGGTCTACTATATTTATAGGCAACTAAGGGAAAGGTTCCCTTATACAAAAGTCGATGTGGGACAACGCCACATTAACAGGAAGGTCTTACGAAAAGAGGAGGAAAAGCAGAGAAGTTGAAGTAAAATAAAGGAGGGAACTCGCGAAGTCTTGTGCGTCCCCGATTTTGGAATAATCTTGAAGGCATATTAAGTGCAAGTCAAGTCATGGTGAGAAGATAATGTGATAATGGCCTTTGCGATGTAGCCTCCTCACAAGTTTATCTACAAGATTTGTTTCCATCTCGGAGATTTTTTTTTTTTTGAAAAGCATCTTCGACAATTCAAGTCTAAATTTTCCAAAAGCGATACAATAAAGAGAGAAGACTACACTAGGCGCGATTTGGAATCCATTCCAATCTAAACACACATTATATAAGCCTTAATCTAAAGGGTAATGATCATTACCGCCGAAAATGTGCCAAATATAAGATTGAAAGTGGTAAATAATAAAAATTCCTTATTTGTCTCTCTGATAAAGAAAAAATAAGCACTAAAATTAGTGATTTTGTACATTTGTGGCTTGTTGAAAATGTTACTAAGGCCTTGTTTGATAACATTTAAATTAATGAATTCGGATCTTAATATGTTCAGAAACGTTTGATAATAAAAAATTGAACATTTGAATTAATTAAGTGACACTGAATTTTCTAAATAAAATTTATTCTAAATAATAAGTGATAAACTACTTACTTATCTGAATGTGTATCATTGAATGTGATATATACTCAAATATATTTGATTTAATACTTAACAATTCAATAATTTAATGGATTCAAATTTCATATTTTAGATTTCAATTTTCAATTTTCAGACTTTAATTTTATCAAATGTACCTTAAGATATTCATCATGATTCATGAGTAAGAGAGAAGACTTGACCTATAAAGTGTGAAAGCAACCGATAGTGTCTATTCTGGCTAAAAAACAAAAGAAAGAAAAATCTAGAGCTGCAGATATAGAGATTTATTCTTCAAGACCCAGGCGCCATCCTATTTAGACTTTTAAAATAACCTTTTCTTTGGCTCGAAAGGTGCTTTATTACTAGTGTTACCAGAAAAATACAAACAAGATAGAATTCAGAATCCATTTTCCAAATTCGATTGTCATTTTTATTTTCTTTGTTGAATTGTCGTGGCCTTATGGGAAGACATTCTAGGCAAGTGTGATTGAGCAAGTTCCGTCCTAGAGTGCTTTTCCAAGAACTTTCCTTCAAATTCAAGAAATGGCAGAAATTGGCAAGCGTTTCATAAGTCAATACCTAAATAAGGGTTGGCACTTGGCAGCTAGCATTTCTGTGGTCTTTCAACAGTTTCATTGTGGCAGGGACATGAGATTTGAAGTACCATACCATGGCTCAAATGAATCAGGTTTTGCGGTTGCTTTTCTGACACGATAGCACGCAAGAATTTGAAATCTTTACAAATTTATTATATAGTATATACTCCACTTATGCTTCTATATATCATGGAAGTTTGATTTTATGGGCACACCAAACTGCAGGCTGCCTCTTCATTTTGCCCATAATGGGATACTGAGGAAAAACGGAGAAAATAGAGATCCGAAAAGGAGACAAAAGGGAAGATGATGAAATGCAAAGAAAAGGGAATAAGAAAACGAATGGAAAAATGAAGTTGGAAATACATTGGGAGATAATCAAGAAACTAGTTATTGAAGGGAGAGTTTGATTCTCGCTTTACATTATGTACTATAATGTTGGTTAAACAAGTTAATAATGAATGGAAAACGTAAATCCAGGTCCGTGGGAGTATTGATTTAGTCCCTCCTCCCCAGTAATCTTACAAACTTGTGATCAAGAATCAAGATGATGGTACCATCAAGTTAAACTAATCAAAACGACCATATTTTCCTCAAATATAGGTTTATCTAGAAAACTAGTGGATTCTCATGCATGGACGTTTGTGTACTTAAAAGCGGATTGCATGATATGATCACTCCGTTCATATTGGAAAACTATCTTTAAATACTGTATCAGTGAAATGAATTACGTATGTAGCCTCTTTATCACCTAATCAAATGGTCAAAAAAAAAACTCAACTAAATTGGAGAAGTAGGTAGAATTTATGTTTGGAGTCATGACACGACAAGAAGAGCATATCTTAATATATTGCTAATGCACAAGGAAACACGTTTTCCTTGCTACAAATATTGCTATCGATTAAAATAGGCGGATTAGCAAATCTGTTGATGAATTAATTGGCTAGTTGGGTATCAATAATAGGATATTAATTCTAATGATAATGCCTGTTATGTTTTTGCTTCAATTATTGAGTAAATTAGGTTCCCACCTGAATCTATGTCGAAAACAAAAGTCCCCTATAATTGCCTTTCCATGTCTGCATTTTCTTCTTACTTGAGCTGGTTAATCATTACTTGGTAAGAGAAATCAAATGGTTAATCATTTTCTCCTTATTAAAATTTTCTAATGAGATGCTTCTGAGAATATATTAATGTACACAGCTTCCCATCTAAAGCAGAAAATCCATTGATGCGGGATTGGAATTGCTGTGCATCGATAACGTAGGTGTCATGTTTTTCCTTGATTAACTTTACAGGCTATGTCTCAACTGCAGCTAAGTGCGAAACAAAACACTCCTTTTCAATTACTTTTTGACTTTTCATAGAAAATTGCATATCCTCATATCTTCATACTTGAATCGATTAACCACAGTTACCCTTTTTCCATTTGGGGGGTTGAATCATCACATTGCATATATAGATGCTTGGTAACATAAGCGAAAAACTTCACAAGAAAGAAAGAAAGAAAAAAGTCTAAACACTAAGTCTCTAATTGAACAATTTGGAGGACTTGTTAATAAATTTGTTTCCTTTGTTTTAATTAACTTATGAAATCTAACTTCACTTTTTTTTTTTCAAAAAGGCAACATTAAATTGAGATTTTACATAAACCCTTCCCAAGTAAGCTAGCTTCAAAGTGCAACATTATGCTGGTCCCTTACTATAATTCATAGTTTGTGCACAGTTAGTAAGGGGTTGTGGGGAATAAGGTGCGGGAGAGAAGATACACTTCTTTGTTTGAGGAATTGCCAAACGAAGCTTATATACATTAGGCACTGATAGGGTGCATTTTAGTCGGTTCTTTCGCTGGTATTTTATAGTTGTTTGGACTAAATGTTGCATTATTTGGAGGATTCTATTTAGGTTTTGTGTTTGGTGTTAATTGCAGGAAGTGGTGAAGAAAATGTGCTAAAAATCAAAATTCCAGAAAACTTTCTGACAATTAGGCATGGGCACGCCTAACTCCAATCTTCAAGTACGGATTCTCAAGATTATTTGCAAGTGGAAAGCTTCCAAAAATGAATGAAGTAGCTGGCTACAAATTGCGAAATCAGTGGGGGTTACTCCTAAGGAAAGTAAAAGTTGAAAAAGTTGACTTGTAATAGGATTGTCTTTTAGGAAGTTAATTGGTATTTGGATACCAATTAATTAGGAGAAAAACTAGCTAGCGTGAGTTTCTTTTTGGTGGGCCTAGCCGCATAAAGAATGAATTCATTCACCTTTTTGGTAGCTAGAGACGAGAGGAAAAAAATTTGTACTTTTTTGGCTTTTGACTTTTCTTGCTTCTGGGTACAACTTGGGGAAAACACACGAAAGAGCCACCTTTTTGGCTTGTTCCACTTTTCCTTTTTTTTTGACCGAATTTGAGAGACATCAGCTTCTTTATGCTATTGCTAGAGACGAAAAAGGAACGATATTTCTTGTTCTTTCTTTCTCTGTTGACCGTTTTTGGAAGACAAGAATTGACGGCTTTTCTCAATTGTTGTGCATGGATTGTTCTCCATTAATGGAGAACTAACTTCTTATTTCTAGTCAAGGAACTAACTGAAGATTTGGTTCAACAATAACTGTGAGATCTAAATTATTTTAATTGCATCCTTTATTTATTGGTATTTGTATGTTTTCTGCTTTTAATAGTTATAGCTATTATGTATGATTGAATAATTGCGCAATATTTAATTATTCACATAGTCTTTTTGCTAATTGGGGTAGTTGAATCCGTAATTGTTCGATTACTTCCGTCCCGGTAGCAACTGGCATAATTGGGTTTATATCAGGGAAACATACGATCTAAGTTAAACAAACCCTTGTAGTGTGTTTGTTAGTTAAGGTTGGGCTTTTCTAATTCTTAATACAATCTAGAAATTAAATCATATGATCGTACCTAGGGTTATTTCTTGGTTAGAGAAATAGTTAACGGTCGTACCTTAACTATCGAAAAAGTAAGGAAAAGTTGGTTGTTTATCGCGTGTATGACAGTTATAACCAACCTATTAATGAACATTGAAATTATATTTGAATCGATGATCAGTTGCATGAACCATTTCTAAAGTGTATCCTTGGCTAGAGTTTTTCTAATTACTTCTCTCAATTAATTATTTTTCGCAGTTAATTTATTTAGTTAGCAATTCATTAGCATTTAATTCTCAAAATCCCCGTTTGTCTTGGTTTAAGAAGAAACGAACTTTTCCCCAGTCCCTGAGGAGACGACCCTACTTGTCACTGTCTACTAGTTAGTAATTTTGTCAATTAGTCAATTTTGGTATATCGGATTAAGCACACTCTTCGGAATCAGGGCGAATCAAGTAACCCATTGCACATCTAGAGTCCTTGCACCAGTACCAGGAATTGATTGTTGGCTACTTTTGGTGGTAGTTAGGTTTTTATTATTATTGCATAGACTCGACAACCTGTCAATTTTTTACTCCGTTGCCGGAGACTGGTGCTTGAATTATTTGTTTCTTTTTGAGTTCATTTTATTTCTGGTATTTTTGTTAGTTTATGCCTCGTTCTTCTCGTACAAATGAATTGATATACGACCCTGTGGTTGAGAAGGCAGCGCGTAGGCGAAAACAAGAAACCAAGAAACGCAAAGAGGGACAGTTATCGACTGCATATGATTCCGAAGAAGGCGAAGTTAGTATGGACAACAACCAAACACTAAGGGAGATGGCTACCTCGGAGTTGACCCACCAGTCTTTGTGCATCACATTCCCAACTCTGACTGAGAATACTTCATTCGAGCTAAAATCAGGATTAATTCACCTCTTACTCTCGTTCCATGGTCTCTCCGGTGAGGAATCCCATAAGCACATCCAGGAGTTTGAAATGGTATGTTTTAACATGAAACCTCCTAGGGTTACTGAAGAGTAGATCAAACTTAAAGCATTCCCTTTCTCTCTCAAGGATGCAGCGAAAGATTGGCTATACTACCTACCCGCAGGTAGTATCACCATATGGGCACAACTGAAAAAGAAATTTTTAGTAAAATTCTTCCCTGCATCCCGGGCTGCGAGTCTGGGGAAAGAGATTTGCAGTATCAAGCAGTACCCCGGGGAGTCATTATATGATTATTGGGAAAGGTTCAATAAGTTGTGCAGTAGATGTCCGCAGCATCAAATTAGTGAATAGCTATTGATCCAGTACTTTTATGAAGGGTTGCAGTCATCTGACTGAAGTATTATTGATGCAGCAAGTGGAAGGGCACTGACGAATAAGATATCGAAAGAAACATGGGAGTTTATTGAAGTAATGGTAGAGAATTCTCAGCAATTTGGCTTCTGTGAGAGTAACCCTACCCGCAGGCTCAACGAAGTAGAGACGTCATCCATTCAACAGCAATTGTCGGAGTTGACGTCTTTTGTTTGACAACTAGTCGTGGGGAATGCACGGCGAGCGAAGGTCTGTGGAATTTATACAAACGTGGACCACTCCACAGACCTATGTCCCATTTTGCAAGAAGATGGAACTGAACAAGTAAACATGGCAGGAGGCGTGCCCGCGCCCAGTAGGCAGTATGACCTGTACTCAAACACGTACAATCCTGGTTAGAGAGACCATCCCAACTTCAGCTACAGGAACAGGCCATAGAATTCATTTATGAATCGTCCTCCAAGATTTCAGCAATCATGACAAGCAAAGCCTCAGCTTTCATCTACAGATTCAGGAGACTCTTTGCAAGATATTGTCAAGAACTTGACCACAAGTACTACTCAATTTCAAAAGAAAACTAGATCGGGCATGAAAAATTTGGAGACTCAAATAAGCCACATGGCAACTGCAATTAATCGCTTGGAGTCTCACGTTTTTGAAAAATTACCATCGCAACCCGAGGCAAATCCCAAAATTGTAAGTGCCATGACACTGAGAAGTGGCAAGGAAGTGGAGGGGTCTAAGTTAACAAATCCAAAAAGCAAAAGCGAGGAGGAGATAGAAAAGGAGATTGAAGAAGAATGGCGTATTCGCGAAGGCCCTAAGATAACATTTATTCCTCCAACTCCTATCAAATCTAATCTACTTCCTTTTTCTTGTAGGTTGAAAAAGACAAAGAAGGCAGAGAAGGAAAAAGAAATCTTGGACGTGTTCCGGAAAGTGGAGATCAATATTCCCTTGTTGGATGCTATTAAGCAGATACCAAAGTACGCCAAATTTTTGAAGGACTTATGCACCCATAAAAGAAAGCTAAGAGGTGACGAAAGAGTGGCCGTTGGAGAAAATGTATCGGCTATATTTCAAAGAAAACTCCTACCCAAGTGTGGGGACCCAGGTATGCTCACGATCCCGTGTAAAATAGAAAATACCCTAATTAGAAAAGTGATGTTGGATTTAGGGGTGTCGATTACCGTAATGCCTAAAACCATTTATACTCCTCTAAATCTTGGTCCGCTAAAAGGAACAAGCATTATAATCTAACTAGCAGACCGTATCAATACTTATCCAGAAGAGTTAATTGAAGATGTTTTGGTGCAAGTAAATGAGTTAGTATTCCCAGCAGAATTTTATGTCCTAGATATGGGAGATGAAAAGTCATTAAATCCGTCACCTATTTTGTTAGGTAAGCTGTTTTTAAGTACTGCCAGAAAAAAAATAGATGTGAATGAGAGTGTCAATGGAGTTTGATGGAGAAATTGTAAATTTCAATATTTTTGATGCGATGAAGTACCCTGAGAAATCTCAATCAATTTTTGCTTTGAGTGTTATTGAACCCCTTGTACAGAAAACCTTCAAATTGAATGATGAGGAGGCACTGGGAGTGGCTTTGGCCAAATATCTGGAGTTGGGAGCAACTCTTAATGTGGAAATAAGTGATGAATTGTACCGTGCGGTTGAAACACTGCACTCGCTCCCACCAATTTCTCCAAGGTATGAGCTTAATTCTCTCCTTGAACCAGGAACTCAAAAAAGGTTGTTGCCTTCTATTGTGCAGGCACCAGAGTTGGAGCTAAAACCTCTCTCGAAACATTTGAAATATGCATTTCTCGGGAACAAGGAAACACTACCGGTGATCATTTCTGCACACTTATCGCCGAGTCAAGAAGACAACCTGGTTCGTCTTCTTCGAAATCATAAGGAGGCAATTGGGTGGAGCATAGCAGACATCAAAGGAATCAGTCCATCCTTATGCATGCACCGAATACGGTTCGAGAATAATGCAAAGCCGATAAGAAAGGCGCAACGAACATTGAACCCGTTAATGATGGAAGTAGTTAAAAAGGAGATACTTAAACTCGTAGAGATGCGAATTATTTTCGCCATCTCGGACAGCCCGTGGGTGAACCCCGTTCAAGTAGTCCCGAAAAAGGCAGGAGTAACTGTAGAAGAGAACTAGAAAGGCGAGATGGTTCCAATCAGGAAACCCACAGGATGGCGCCAGTGCATCGACTATCGGAGATTAAATGCCGTGATGAAAAAGAACTATTTTCCTCTCTTTTTTATTGATCAAATGATAGAGAGGTTGGCTGGTCGTGTTTATTACTGTTTCTTGAATGGTTTTTCAGGGTAATTCCAAATCGCGATAGCACCGGATGACCAAGAAAAAATCACATTCACCTGCCCATTTGGTACTTTCGCTTACTGTAAGATGCTTTTCAACCTCTGTAATGCTCCAACGACCTTCCAAAAGTGCATGGTAAGTATCTTCTTCGAGTATGTAGAAAAGATCATTAAGATATTCATGGATGACTTTAGTGTATATGGGGACAGTTTTGATGAATGCCTTGACAATCTAACTCTAATTTTAAAAAGGTGTATAGAGACAAACTTGGTTCTTAACTGAAAAAAATGTCACTTTCTGGTGGAATATGGTATCGTCTTAGGACATGTAGTGTCGGGTAGGGGAATAGTACTGGAGTAGGGATTTTTAGATGTGCAATGGGTTACTTGATTCACCCTGGTTCCGAAGAGTTTGCTTAACCCGATATACCAGAATTTATTCACGAGAAATCTATAATTTGTATATAGGGCAAGTAGAGTCGTATCCTCAGGGATTGTGAGTAATTCGTTTCTATTAAAGTTCAAGTTATGGGAGATTTTTAGGAAAATTAACAATGAGCTATACTAATCAAATATTGCAGCTGATTAAGAATTAAATAGCAATAAGGTAAAAACTCAGACAGTATTGGATAGCTCTAGTCAAGAAGCAACTTCAGAAATGGTTCCTCTAATT
Source organism: Coffea arabica (assembly GCF_036785885.1). Lineage (NCBI taxonomy): Eukaryota > Viridiplantae > Streptophyta > Magnoliopsida > Gentianales > Rubiaceae > Coffea > Coffea arabica. Next base: position 70,956,366 of record NC_092313.1, on the reverse strand, counting down.
GATCATCGATGCAAGAGTAATTCCACATATAAACTAATTTACAAGTTATAATTGTCACACAAGTGATGACAATCAATTTCTCCTTAATTATCGATAAATATGGTACGACCGTTAGCCATTGCCCTAATTGCAAAATAATTCTAGGTACGACCGTAGAATTAAATTTCACAATTGGTTTAAGATTTAGAGAAATCCTGTTCTAACCAAACAACACGCTACGAGGGTTGTTTAGAAATTAACCCGTATATTTCCCTGACATAACCCTGATTAAGTCAGTTGCCACTAATTTAGAATAATCAAACAATTACGGATTTAATTATTCTAATTGGCTCTAGGTTATTGAATTAATCTAACATCCGATCCTAAGATAATGGAATAATACAATAACCATAAGAAAATAACGCAAGAAATATGCGAATACCAGGAAATAATAGGAAAACTAAAATCAGTTAGATATCACAATTTAAACCGAATCAAATCTTCTGTTGTTCCTTGACTAGAAAAAGAGATTAATTCATCCCTGTTGAGGAAAATCCGTATAAGATTTAGAAACAGTTGCGGCCATTGTCTCCGAAATTGAGATGAAAAAAAGATGGGGTAAGAACAATCGAAAAACTACCAAGTCAAAAGATGACTAATTGCTTCTACCTAAGTGCCTAACATACGTGGACTCTAGGCCACTAAAAGACGAAATTGTCCAAAACCAAAAAGGAGTCAAAATTCTACTGCTACTTTTTCTCCTTAATTTCCTGCTATACGGCTACAGGAGCAAACAAAGGGAAAGAGTCTTGTCGCACTAGTCTGCCGTATTTTCCTTATTAGATAAGGAAACAATCTTCAATTTTGTCTTCAATTGGTCTCGTGTCTCCTGTTACCACTAAAACTCTTCTGCTAGCTACCGTCAAATTGGCACCTTTTTATGGTATTTTGATAGAGCAGTTATTGGGCACCTTTTGCTCTGTTATTTGGTCATAATTTTGGCTACTTACTGTGCTAAATATTGAGATTTTTCTCATATTTGATATTTGTGTAAATCGCAGGTGATTGGTGTTAAAAGTGGTATCTCGGGGTAAATTTCCAGAAGACTTTTTATTTCAGGGCAGCGCCCACGCCAGAAACTGTAGAAAGATGCCTAAAAGACGGACCCCGCGGGAGTGGTAGAAAAAGTGGGAAATTAGGAAATCAAAAGGCTCGTGGGCCGCGGAGGTGCAGAGGATTAAAACTCTTCTCTTAGAGAAAGTAGTAAGCTCTGACGCTTTCTTTCTTTTCAGCGGCTACTTTGGGAGAATTGGCTAAAAAGCCAGATTCACGTGAGATTAGTAGATTGGCTTTTAGTTTTTGCTGTTAGACGATTTTTGCTCTCTGCTTTTGTTTGTACGACTTTCATTAGACCTTTGCTTCATTTTTTCTCCGAACGGACACGAAACAAGAAAAAGAAACTAAGAGACTTTCTCTTTTGTTCCTTCGTTATTTTCATATTTCCCAATTCTTCAGTAATTGTGTGGATGGAATCAATCAAATCACGCGAGATTGATATGATGAGGAGCGGCTAGGTTTCTCCTCTACCCAAAGGTCGAAGCGAAGGCGCGGTCCATAACATCTGTGAGATCTAATCGAACTTTCACTATTTCTTCCAATCCGTTACTATTCGTGCGTTTCCTGGATTAACTATTTATGGTTATTTTATTAATTGAATATCAACGGCCGGATATTTAATTTAATCTAATAGCCTACTGTCACGTTAACTAAATTGAATCCGTAATTGTTTGTTTAGTTGATAACTAATGACAACCATCATAATTGACTTTATGTTGGGGAAACGTAAGATCTAATTTAAATAAACTCTTTTAGCGTATTTATTAGTTAGGGTTGGGTTTTTCAAGTTTTAATGCAACTGGATAATTAAATTCTTACGGTCGTACTTAGGGTTATTTTCTGGTTAGAGAAACAGTCAACGGTCGTACCTTGGCTGTCGAAAAAGTAAGAAAAAACTGGCTGTCAGAGTTTGTTGATAGTTGTAACCAACCTAGTGACAAATGAATGAAATATCTTTGCATCGATGATCATTTAATTGGACCGTGCATGAAAAGTTGATCCTTTGGGTAGAATTTTACTAATTGCTATTTTTAGTGAATTGTACTCGGTGAGTTAGCTTTTGAATTTTATTTATTTTATTTTCATTTTCATTCCATTAAATATCCCCCAATTTTGTTCTATTGACTTGGGAAGAAACAACTTCCTACCAGTTCCTTGTGGAATCGACCCTACTTGCCATTGTATGCAAATTTAATACTTTTATAGACAATTCTGGTATATCGGATCAAACAAATTTTTCGAGAACAGGGTGAATCAAATAACCCATTGCACACCTAGGGCCCTTGCTCCAGTACTTGGATTTGTTCTATAATTAATTGTGATGGTAATTGGGACTTTTTAGTAATTATTATTGCACAGATCGACACCTATCATATTTTGTTCCATGACGGGTTGTCGATGCCTATGCAATAATAAAAATAAATTTAGTTGCCAACAAAAGCAGTTTCGAGTCAATTGGAGTAGGGACTCTGAATGTGCAATGGGTTACTAGATTCATCCTGGTTTCGAAGAGTTTGCTAAATCAATATACCAGAATTTATTCCCGAGAACTTGTTAATTTATATATAGGGCAAGTAGAGTCGAATCCACAGGGACTGGGAGTAATTCGTTTCTACTAAAGTTCAAGTTATGGGGGGATTTTAGGGAAATTAACAATAAGTTACGCTAATCAAATATTGCAGTTAAATAAGAATTAAATAGCAATAAGCTAAAAAGTCAAATAGTATTGGACAGCTCTAGTCAAGAAGCAACTTCGGCAATGGTTCAACTAATTGATCATCGATGCAGAAATAATTCCAATTATTAACTAATAAATAAGTTATAACTGCCAAACAAGCGATGACAGTCAACTCCTCCTTACTAGGTCGATGACTGAGGTACACCCGTCAATTACTACTCTAATTGAGAAATAACCTTAGGTACGCTCGTAAGATTTAATTCCTCAATTGCCTTACGTATTAGAGGAGCCTTATTTTAACCAAATAACACACTACTAGGGTTATTTTAGATTAGCCTGCGTATTTTCCTGACACGAATCTAATCATACCAGTTGTCACTATTTTAGAGCAGTTAAATAATTACGAATTTAATGCTTTAATTGACATTAGGTTGCTAAACTAATTCAACGTCCGGGCCCAGGATATTCAATTAACAAAATAACCATAAGCACTGTAAATAGAGAATATGCAAATACCAGTAAATAAAAGAAATAAATAAAATTAATTCGATCTCACAATTTTTAGATGAACCAAAGCCTCCGTTGTTCCTTGACTAGAAAAAGGGATTAGTTCATCCCCGTTGAGGAGAAAATCCCATGCGAAATTGCAAAAGTAGTTGTTGAATACATTGTCCTCCAATCAGGGGATAACAATTCAAAGAAATAAAAACAAGAAGTAATGAAAAACCCCTAAGTCAAAAGATGACTAATGTCTCTTGTCCCTTCCTCTGCGGCACACAATAGAAACAACATAAGAAAGGCAAAGATGGCAAAGCCCTCTCTGACTCAATTGTCTCCTAATTGGGATTATATATTCCTCATACTATCGAAAGAAAAGAAGTAGGAATCAGCCGAGAAACTAGCTTTCTTCCTACTTTTTTTGCTTGTGGTGGCTGGCTCTCCCAAGGCTCCCTGGAGTCCTCCTCGCAATTGACCTCTATCTCCTCTTTAACCGCGGCTAACAAACTAGGAGATTTCCTAGTTGACACATTTCTTGTTTGTGCTGAACTACCTTTGTCAGTTCAAATCATATTTGGTAAATTTTCACCTTTTTACCACATTTTGCTCCAAATCCCTGTGATCAGTACAAATGCCAAAAGTAAATAGAATTCGCCAATTAATGTACATTTGGTAAGATAATAGGACGGAATTAATCATAAAATAAATGACAAAATCGCGACCTATCATTCCACTCCCTGCAATAATTACAAATTACCAAAAGTTAGTAGAATCTGACAATTAATCCACATTTGGTAAGGTAATAGGGGAAATTAATTACAAAATAAATGAAAAAATTGCAACCTATCAATAAAGCAAAAGTAGACCTTATTTCTGCTTTATCTTATCACGTAAGTGTACGGGAAGTCCGTTCCTTTTTGGGTTATATAGGATTCTATAGGAGATTCATCAAGGATTTTTCAAAGATTGGAGCGCCCTTGTTCAAACTGTTGCAAAAAGACGTAGCATTTGACTTCACTAATGAATACAAGGTGGCATTTGATAAACTGAAGGAGTCGTTGACGTCACCACTCGTCATTCAACCCCTATACTGGAGCCTCCCATTTGAAATAATATGCGACGCGAGTGATTACCCAGTGGGAGCAGTGTTGGGACAAAGGGTTGGCAGGGCAGCGCATGCAATTTACTATCCATCGAAAGCATTGAATGGAGCTCAACTTAACTATTCTACGACGGAGAAAGAATTATTAGCTGTTATTTTTGCACTAGAGAAATTTAGGTTTTATTTATTGGGTGCAAAAGTAATAGTTTTCTCTGATCATATAGTCTTAAGGTACTTGTTGACGAAGAAATATGCAAAACCAAGGCTCATAAGATGGATTCTGCTCCTGCAAGAGTTCAACTTGGAGATTAAAGATAAAAGTGGGGCAGAGAACCTGGTCACTGATCACTTGAGCCGCTTGCTTACATATAAGGAGGATCAGCCACTGAGAGAAGCATTTCCAGAGGAACAATTACTTACCATTGATTCGTCTGCACCTTGGTATGCTGATATTGTGAATTTTTTAGTAGCTAATCAATTACCTGCAGACTGGCCAAAGGCTAAGAGAGACAAATTGAAAAGTGATGCCAAATACTACATTTGGGACGACCCTTACCTTTGGAGGCAATGTTCGGATCAAGTGCTAAGAAGGTGTGTAAGTGCAGGTGAATTCCACTCTATTTTGACTTTTTGTCATTCATTTGCATATGGAGGGCACTTTGGGTCAAAGCGAACAGCTCGTAAGGTGTTGGAAAGTGATTTTTATTAGCCCACCCTTTTTAAAGATGCATGTTTATTCTGTAAATCTTGTGATAAGTGTCAAAGGGTGGGGAATATTTTTCGTAGGGACCAAATGCTTCAAATCCCCATGTTGTTTGTTGAAATTTTTGATGTTTGGAGTATAGATTTCATGGGTCTTTTTCTCTTGTCTTCTGATTTCTTATACATCTTACTTGCTGTTGATTATGTTTCCAAGTGGGTGGAAACGAAAGGCACTCGGACTAACGATTCTAGAGTGGTTGCAGAATTTTTAAAGTCTAACATCTTTGTCCGCTTTGGGATACCGAGAGCTGTAGTGAGTGACAGGGGATCACATTTTTGTAATAAAACTATTGCTGCTCTGTTCCATAAATATGGCGTACTCCACAAAGTATCCGCGCCATATCATCCACAGACCAATGGTCAAGCCGAAGTGTCAAACAGGGAGATCAAGTCAATTTTGGAGAAGATGGTGCGTCCGGATAGAAAGAATTGGAGCTTGAAATTGGAAGATGCACTATGGGCTTACCGCACCGCGTATAAGAAGCCGATTGGGACGTCCCCGTATAGACTAGACTTCGGTAAGGCTTGCCATCTTCCAGTAGAGTTCGAGCATAAGGCATTCTGGGCAGTGAAACAGTGCAATATGAATCTTAAGGAAGCGGGGGTCCATAGAAAATTATAGCTACAAGAGCTGGAAGAGATTAGGAATGAGGCATACAAGAATGCAATGATTTACAAGGAGAAGAGCAAGATTTTTCATGATCAACAAGTCTCAAGAAAATCATTTGTATTGGGGCAAAAAGTTCTCTTGTATCACTCGAGACTTAAACTCTTTCCCGATAAATTGCGTTCCCGTTGGATTGGTCCATTTGTCGTTTCTAATGTTTTTCATTATGGTGTAGTGGAGATCCAAAGTTTGAAAACGGAGAAGAAGTTCATGGTGAATGGCCATTGTCTCAAACCTTACTATGAAGGATTCTCCGTTGAAGAAGTCGAGTTCATACAACTCGAGAATCCAATTTATCCTGCTTGAGAGTTCCGGCCAAATCTAGCCAAAGACGTTAAAGAAAAGCGCTGCTTGGGAGGCAACCCAAGACTCTTTGTTTTAGTTTTCTTATGTTTATGAAGTTTTTGTTAAGTGTTAGTTGCACTTAGTGAGTTGTTGTTTTTGTGGCAGGAAGCTGGCAGTTAGATGTGCCCACGTTAAGTGGTCACGCCTAAGGAAGGAAGTTTTAATTTGGCGGACAGAAAACTACCCAGTAGTTAGACGTGCCCACGCTAAGTGATCACGCTTAAGAAAGGCAATTCACGTTCGCGGGCAGAAGACTCTCCATGAGCTAGGCGTGCTAGGTGGTCCTGTGGATAAGAACTCAATATTTGTGAAGCTTAGGGTTTATGCAAGTATCTTACCAACTTGTTTATGCAAACTCTAAACAATCTTACTAGCTAAAATAAGAAAATTCGACCGTCATATATCTTGCATGGCTGGTCAGACAACTCACAGAAGTCTCAACGCCCAATATCGAGTAAATAATTTATCCCTTGAATAGTATGTTTAAAATAGTATGAATTTGCTCGGTGGCCAGCATTCAGCAAGGACAATATCAATGGATACTAGAAGAAGATTATATATGCTGGGTAGTTACGATGCTATGCTATCATTTTAATTTTCTTTTTTGCGGTAGGTAATGTCTAATTAAACAATTGTAGGTTGAAAATTTCAAATTTCAAATTTCAAATACAGATGGCTAAGCTGAAATCAAGAGCATAAAAACAGAGGCAATTAGACATAGTATGATATTAGTAGGAATTAGATTTTCTTGATTGAAGCTCACTTTATTGATTAAAAAAAAGTAGATGCAATGTTATTATAACTTTTTTGGGCATTAAGTAGGTGTCATGGGGTTCGCCATATGTGCTACTTGGCCTTTTAATTGCTTTATCTTCAAACTCTATCATCCAGCCACAAAAAATACCAATTCAAGATATTGGAAAGAAAAAAGGAAATGAGAAAGAAGAAAGACAAAAGAGCAATCAATAATGAAAGAGGGGACCCTCTCTCTATCCCTCCCCGTAATGCTACTCCATAGCAGATCATCATCATCATCATCAGCCTCTTCTTCTGCTCCTCCAGTATTTCTACCCCTTTTTTTTTTAAAGAATTTATTATTATTAATTTGTGATGATATTATATTAACAACCATAATCTTTAGTGGAGGGAGACGTTTCCTCGGTTTTCAGCTGTTTGTATCTTCTGACACATTTTGATGATAGCATTGATTTTACATGGTGCAAAATTCTAAACTTTTAAACATCTATCCCTTGAATAGTTCTTCCACTACCAACCCAGTATCGAGCAAATAATTTATCTTGTCATGGTGCAAAATTAGCACATGCGCGGACTACCCCCTAAAATCAATCATAGGTGACATGCATATATTGTATGTAGCTCATATATTGGTTAGTGTTAGGACTGTAAATGAATCGAATCGAATAGAACTTTTCATAGTTTGAGCTCAATTTAAAATTTTGAATTCGAATTTGAATTTGAACTCAAATCCTATATAAGCTTAAAATCTAAACTCGAGTTCGATTCGATTTAAAACTCTGATGGGTTAGAACTCGATTTGAGAGTTCAAAAATTTATTTAATTCTTCAATTTTAATATTAAATTTACACTAATATACATATAATATCTATATAATAAAATAATAAATACATAATTGATATAAAATATTAACAAATATCTTAAATAAAAATATTAAAAATTATTCTAATCGAATCGAGCCGTAACGAGTTGAATATCTACAAGTTCAAACTCGATTTGGTACTATAAATGAATTGTAATTCCTATTCAAATTTGAGGTCAAATTTGTTAAAAATCAAACTCGAATCGACCCAGTAATGAATCAAATCCGAACTGTTCCTTGAGGGTTCAATTTGTTTACGACGCAGGAGCTATGCGTTTCCGCTCCATTCTTTACCCTCTGCACTCCACTGAAGGAGGCTCCAACCTTATATTTGAGCGCGAAGGGCTGCTTTTGAAGCGCTTATATAAAACTCCGGATTTTATGCCTTCTTCCAATAATTGTTCTTTACTTACCACCTCTATATAAGATGCCAAAAACTTCTTTTCTTGATTGAGAAGCCCTTAGCAGCAGGAGTGTTGAAACTTGAAAGAGGTGAGGTTCCCTCATCTTGCTAGGAGCTCTTTTTTCTGACAACATTTCATAATCTTAGGTTGGGTTTTGCTCTTGTCTAAATGTTCTGCCCCTTTTGTTTTCTGTAAATGGCCATTTTGCAGAAATTTGACATCTTTTCAAGTAGTCTTTGTTGATGGATAATTCAGCGAGCTCGTGGTTTTCTCAACTGGTAACAGATTTCAGTCATGCGAAATAATACTATTGATGTCTTCCCTTTCTTTATCTTTGACAAGTTTTCTTTCTCCATTATCAGTCCTGTGAAGATATTTAATATATCTCCTCCTCTTTCTTTCTTCGTCATTTCTGTTCGTGTTTACTACGAATGGTGAAGTGTAGTAGAAAGGTCAAAGTATGACTGAGGGAGAATATTGAATCCAAGAGCAAAGAGACTACACGACAAATAGATAAATACATGCAGAGATGGACGTTCAGGGTGCACGAAAGAGCAGCTGTCCCCAAAAATATAAGATATTGTATGATTTTGGCATAATGGCATAGCTTTAATTTCAACTTAGAAATATAGAGTGGATGTTAGATGGCAAATTGCTTTATTCGTTGTGTAGCGCATAGATTCTTTGGTCAAGCTTAAAATGGTTATACTAGATTCCAACCCAACGGATTCTCAGAAAGGCAAACCAAATTTTGCTGAAAGAGACCTGACACAATATTTTGGCTTATCTTTTTTTTTATTTGAACTAAGACAAGCCAAGCTTAACTTGACCATTACTAGGCAAAAACATATGAAAACCATCGGAATCGATTGTCGGTTAAATGAACTGCAGAGTCTTCTGTTTAATTCTGTTGCATTTGCTTTTCCTTTTATTTTATTTCTAGTTGTGGCTTTCGCAAAGTATAGATCACATCAGAGGAAGAAGCTTTCATTTATTGAATAAACGATTCTTACATGACATGCTGCCTTATCTTATTAACAGGGAATGGAGGATCCATTGTCTAATGATGACTTTAATATCATGGACTTCTTGAACGATGAATTATCTGCTGCGCTTGCCGACGACTTCCAAAACTCTTCTTTTCCAGAAGGGAATCCGTCTTTCTCCAATATCTTTCCAAGCTGCAACTCCACTCCTGCATTGTGTGAACCTTCAGGGATGGAAGCTCATCCTGTTGGTTTCGAAACACCAGCCAAACAGCACAAGACTAATGGCTACGACTCGTCGAACATCCACAACATGCCAAATTTTGGTCAAGCTTCTTCTTCTCCAATGATTCTCACTTTTGGGAATCCAAATATGCCAGAAATAAATCCTCATCAAGTGACTCTAGGAACCTTGAACCCTGAGGATGATGCAGTGTCTGAGGTTTTGACATCCCATGGTTCATTTGCAAAACTTGATGAGGCTGCTAAAACTACCGTCCAAACAAAAGCAAAGAAACCTGGTGGTCGTGTTAGGCCACCATCACAAACCTATGATCACATAATAGCAGAAAGAAAGCGACGCGAGCAGCTCAGCCAGAGATTCATGGCTCTTTCCGCCATAGTTCCTGGCCTCAAGAAGGTGAGCAGTACCATCTATTTTCTCCAAAAGCAGAAAAGAAAAGGAAAATAATCCATAACTAGGGTTTGAGAGAAAGTCATTTTTCATGTCATTGTCACGTTTATGTAGCCTAATTACGGTTACCACAATAGCATCTCCATGAAATTTTATTTGACTACAACTTCATTCATATGCCAAATATGTGCCTATATTTTGCTTTCTACTTGACACTCTGCTCTTTACCGAATCAAGAAAACATTATAGATGGCGGACAATGATAACCCCACAGACTTTACTACGCACATGCATAGACATTTCACTACATAATTTACACATCAAAATCTTGTCAAAGTTTTCTCTGAGAAGAACTTATAATGGTGCAGATGGATAAAAGTTCCATTCTTGGAGATGCCATCGAGTACCTAAAACATCTTCAGGAGAGAGTAAAGACACTGGAGGAGAAAGCTGCTAGACAAACCATGGAGTCTGTGGTGCTTGTGAAGAGATCACAACTCTTACTTGAAGATGAAAGATCTTCAGATGAGATGGCTGGCCCGAATGAGCAGCCACTCCCTGAATTTGAAGCTAAAGTGTGCGACAAGAATGTTCTTCTAAGAATACATTGCAAAAATTATAAAGGGGTGCTCATCAAAATTCTCTCTCAGATAGACAAGCTCAATCTTGCTGTTGTGAATACTTGTGTTTCCGCATTTGGGAATTTTGCTCTTGACGTTACAATTATCGCAGAGGTGAGCTTCTTATATATAGGTCTAGGGACGAATTTAAAGTTTGATATCTTTTGAATCAATTTTCTTCTTATAGATTTTTCTACTATTTAATAATCCCTCGTGGTAATCTTTTCCAGGCGGAAAAAGAAGTCAACCTGACAACAAAAGAACTGGTCGATACTCTTCGATCTGCCCTCCAACAAGGCAAGCATGCCGCTTAGTCTTAAGTGAAAGATCCCAATAAACATTATGTATTCAGACTGCAGTTTGCGAGTGGCAAGCATGCCGCGTAGTCTTAAGTGAAAGATCCCAATAAACATTATGTATTCAGACTGCAGTTTGCGAGTGCAAAATCCCTATATTTTATCGTATTTCTTTTTCTTTTGGAGTGACGTTATTGGTAATAATGCCTCTCGTGGGGCTCGTTGGCTCAATATGTACTAATTTTGCATAATATATGGTGCTCGTTGTATATGTTTTCTTTAATAATGATTATTCTTCATTCCTAGGGCCCATTGATCTGAAAATGCCCCGGACTACCAGTACCTTATTTTTCTTTTCACAGTTCAACTTTAATTGCTTTGAGAATTCAACTCTCGTCACTCGTACCTCATCCTTTTCCTGTTCCCATTAGAATAAAGACATGATACACTAAAAAAGTTCAACTTCAATCATCATGAACGAAAAATATGTAACTAAACTTGGTACCTCAAGGATGATGAGCAGAAAATAACTTGGCCTCTAATGCATGATGCATTTGTACCACAGGAAGTAGGGAGAAGAAAATCAAGCGGGGAAATTAAACGCGATGATCGTCATCTAAACATTTGAGCTTTACTAAAGAGTATGATAACATGCTACATTGAAACTTACGATAGGCTTATAAATTATGCTATGTGCATCTCACTTTGGGGGTTCAATTAGTTTAGTTCCAAACTTAAAATAAATTCCAAGGCAAAGCTGATTAGCAGCATCATAACCAACTCCTTTTTGCCAACTTTGAAAACTAAAGAACTTTGATGCGGAAGGTGCTAGGGTGAGATTTTTATATGGTTTGGGAATTTTATGGTATGATTTCCATGTGCAACAAACCGTTCTCAATTCTCACCTTCATATACCAAGTTATAGCTAATTTCCTCAACTTGTAATGGTTCAACTTCTTTGAAATATCCAATAGCTATACGGAGTATTCACTAATATATGTACTTTTGGTCAAGGAATAAGGCCACTTTAATTTCATCATCTAAATTATGATATTAGTGCCTAAAAAACCGCCTACTGCTGGAGGGTAGTTCCAAAGCTACCTTGAAAGTTTATTTTCATCTTCTAATCTGATCTCTCTGTAATTTTCAAAGTTGATTTTCATCTCGATACACAAGTACGGCTTTTGGCTTCCTTGAGAAGAATAAATTTTTCTCGCTCTTTACTCTTAAGCCTTGGCTTAATTCCTTGGCAAGTTTAGTTAGTTTGATTGTGTTTCTTGAATTCCCTCCTATTTCCTCACTCAGTTTGTTACCAAGGCATCTTGGTAAGAAGTTTCTGGTAAGGTTCTTGCAAATGGTATGTCGATTGGCATTGGTGAAACAATAGAGCTCAGAAGAAAGTCGAACATAATTTTGTGGGGCAGATCAGATTAGAAAATTAGCATTGACCACTTATGTGTGGAAAGTTGCGGAAAAGGTTGTAGTTTGTTGAAGATTGTTGCGGGTGTTGGGGACAAAGTTGTTCGTTGGAAAGGGATACTTGTGGCAAGTTGGAAACGAGGCTAAATACCTTTATTGGTGACTTTGTGCTATTTCCTTGTAGTTGCATACGTTAGGATTATTCTAGCCAGTTTTACATAATCTAATAAAAGCTTGAATAGTTACCAAAAAATTTTACCATCTGGGACTTTAAGTTTAGAGAAGCTTAATTGTTATCATTACTAGTTTTGCATCATTGGAAATTTGGCAGCAAACATTACAATTACGAATTAATTTTTCCTACGTCAACGATATGCATATTTTTTATACATAGTGTTATATAAAATAAGATTTCAATTTAGAAGCAATGAAGTGTCATGCATCTAAACAACTGGTAAAATAAAGTATTTATACTATCAATATTGAAAAAATTAATCTAATATATAATGCTGAGGTAAGCTTCTTGTACATAGATCTAGGGACAGATTTAACTTGATCTCTTTTAATTAGTAATTTTTTTACAAAATTTTGATATAATTAATGTCCCTTGCATTCTTTCTTTTATTTTTCCCCATAATGGAGAAAGAATTAAACCTGACATTTTCGTTCTGCCCTCCAACAAGTAAAGCGGGCAGCTTTTATGCCGAATAGACAGGAAAATAAATTCGGGTCTGTTTGATCCGACATAAAAAGGTTTTCTTTGGGAAAATAATTTCAGTAGAAGTCATTTTTCAGAAAATATTTTGTTTTTCCCCTAATTTTCTTGTGTTTGGTCACTGTTTTGGAAATAAATTTTCAGTAGTAATATAGCCATTACAATATATATCCATTACACTACTCTTCAGTGTCTGCTATCAATGCATCACAACCACCACAAAAACCCTCTTCCACCGCCTCAAACACCATTTCCACCATCAAATGAAATGTGATCAAAGGTAAATAATAACAAGAACATAAAAAGCAGGTGTTACAAGAATAGTTTTATAGCCAAAATTTGTTCATAAAGACCTAATAGATTTCATCATTGATTCCTATTGTCAAAGCAAAAGATGGAAATTCTATGTGATCAGCGCGCGAAACTGTCAAGCTCTCTCATGTATAATCAATTTGAAAACATCTTTACCCCTTTGTAAAAGTTTTAGAGTTGTATTCTCTCTTTTCTACCAGAAATCTTCTCTTTTTGTCCAATCCACGCTGTTTCTATAGACCTAATTCCTTTGCACTAGTCTTCCATGACTTTGGCTCATGATGATGTAGGCTAATGTGCAAGGGTTTTTCAGTGCATGGGCATGGAAAGAAGAATACGGGTTGAATAGAGCTGCGGCCTGGGGGACGTAGGCGTTGAATTTTGCTGGAGGTTTTTTAGACAACATAGAGGCAGCAAACAAGGGCCAAAAAAGAGACAGGATGGTGGCTGGAAAATAACTTCAAGAAGCTTATGATTGAAGTCGTTTCACAATTTACATCCGCTGAAGTAAAATATATACTTTACAAGGGAAGTGACAAGGTGACGTTGGAAACAAGGAAGAAAGGGTTGATGACAAGGTGACGTTGAGTTCAACAAAAAGACAGAGGGGGGCCAAAAACAAAAGAAAAGAAAAGAAAAAATCCAAACTAGTGAGCTGTCTTGAAGAGAGAATACACGGAAGAAAGCGACATACATACCAAGCCACAAAAAGCGTGACGGCTAAGTATGGAAAGGAAAGATGCCGAAGCAAGACAATTAACATTCAACTGGGAAAAACGTGAGGGATAATGGACCACCCTCCTAAGGACACCCTTCTCACCCCACCATGTGAACCCCCTTTGTTCTATTCCCCAAGCTCCGGTGCCTCACCTTTTCACTAGGAAATCAAGATTATGTATTGTATCCTCACCTCACAAGATAAAAATGAACAGAACTATTATTACCTCCTTGATGAGTTTAATTACAAAGTGTGATCCTAGAAACTGGTCAAGTTTGCTTCAAATCAAGTGTTGGCTTTAGTAATCTGGCATATCTAAAATGTTGTCATGTTCTATACTGCCAACAGCGTAGAAGATGGTGAATTAAATATGTTCAGTAATTGTCTTGAGAAGTTAATCTTTGATGTATAATTGTGAAAAACGGGCCATCACAAAACACAGCATACATTGAAAACGTACTATTTATGATATGATTGGATGCCTAATTTACTACTAATTAATAGTGTTCTCTAAGTTACAAAATTAGCATGGATTACTTTGTTGGTCACGGATTGTTATTTTTATAGGAAGAGCTTTTCAGCTTTTCTTGTCTACGGCATTGCATTTCTAACAAAATTTTGAAGAATAACTTTACTGCCATCAATTCTATTTGTTAACTTATCCTGAAGGGCTTTCTAACTTGCAAGCGTGCAGGCCGACCAATTCATCCAGTAAATGTTTGTTGAAATCCAACTAAGAGTCTTATTCCCAATCATTAGATTAATTTGAACTTAATTTTTTTTTTCCCATTTGCTTACTTTATTATTCTAAGTTCTGATTCATTGGTAACATTTTGCTGCCATGTGCATTACTTTATCAAAGTAAAATTCGGAAAGAATTTGCTTGTGAAGCAATTACTACTACATACTTATTATACTGCACACGACTTGGAGGAAAATTGATTTTCTCTTCTAGATGATTATTATGCGAAAATCAAATCATCAGAGTATAATTACCTTAACATCTCTTTACATCTTTCATTTTCGAAGATTGCGACGTGAGGAAAATAAAGGGCCAAACTGTTGTTGTCTAATAGTAAAGAAGTTATGAGGGGAGAAGCACAAGCTTGCTGCATCAACTATATGCTGTGGTGGTCTTTTAATGCGGATCCAAATTTTAGGTAGAAAGGGCGATATATGGGAGATGGAACAAAAATCCAGTGATCATATTCAAGACACCTTTGAGTGGAGAGGAAGCGAAATTCATAACTGAACATCCTCTGCTACCAAATACCTTAGCTTCGAAGTAAAAAACTACTACATGTTACAATTTCATAGGCTCATATGCATTCTCCGACTTCATTATGCAAAAACCACTAGAAAAACAAAGAGAAAAGAGAATTTATTATAAATGAGTGCTTGGAAAAAATCAACGAAAAAGTAGATCCAAATAATGCAATCATCATTTGCCGCACAAAGAGCTTGAATTTGTTTCAACAGCTAATACTTAGAAAGGGGTTTTGGGGGGGGGGGGGCGGTTGTTGAAGCTTGGATTTGTCCAAGTGTTAGATTTTTTTTTCTTCAAAGTAAATCCTCAAGAAAGTTTCCTGGAAGAACAAGAGATGATGAGAGCCAGATGAACTGGTCATAAAAATAAAAATCAACTGAGTTTCCTTTAGCAATTAATAGTGCCAAAAGAAAATGGAAATACTAGTGGTGTAGCAATAAAAACTTTCGGAATTAGTTAAAATGTGCTTTAATTAGCTGCCATGATGTGACCGATCAAGGGCTGTTGGCTTGTTGCAATTGTTGGTACGGACACATGCAAGAGGATATAGTGTTCTATTACGCTCTCTCGAGTCTTTGTCATTCAAGCCTCAAGGGAACCACCAGCCATTTGTATTTGCTAGTTAGTCTGCTTTGAAGTTCTGGGACGAGTTGAGCCAAACCCATGAATCTCTTGGCGTTGTGCAATTTTTTGGTTGCTGCATGGTACATTTCACGATTTCAATTGCCATTTGCCAACTGCAGATTGCTAACTGTTGGCTATATATTGGGTTTCTAGAATTTAGGATGATACTACAGATCAATATTTGTATAATGGCCGGTAGGAACGGCTTATTCTCAAAAGAAAAAAGAAGCTCAACTTTGTGCAGCATGTTCATATAGAATGTCCTGCACATATGCTCTCTGACCAATCTAGTTCACACTAAACATTGTTTAATCAGGTGCACCAATAGGTATCATATCAAATTACCTGATTTACAAGTTATGAAACATTTTGGACAATACTTGTTTAAGTTTGAACACAGACATGATTGAAGTTGAACAGACAGACGTATACCGTAGATAGATAATATAGGAGAGTTGAGATTGGAGGATCGGATTCTATTATGGTCTATATCTTGATAGGTGATTTGACATGATTGTTTCTTTTTAATTGCTTGATTTCTAACAATAATATGGTCTTAGCATAGTGTTTAACTGCTAGATCAGTCTTCATCTTAGGTCGCAAGTCATTGTGGTGGTTTATGCTAGATATAGCTTAGGGGTCATCCACGAGATCTGCATAGTGTTTAAGATAAATGGTTATTATTAGCCTAGAAAGTCAAATCAAGGCAACCTACCATACTAAAGATTGCTTAAAATTTTCTTGAAATTGAACAGTGGAACCACATACAGAAACATACACACAAATTAAACGGTTAACATTCCATAATCACTTTTGAGTATGTATTAGGGTAATGTTGAAGAACCAAACATATTATATGTAGGTTAATAATTGTATTGGTCAAATTATAATCCAACTAAATTGGTAGGGAAATTGATCAGGTGATCGTAAAGTTCTTAATTTGATTCTCAAACCCAATCCTTTTTCCCTTCCCCTTTTGTAAAGTTTGAAGTCTCTCTATAAATAAAAAAAAAAAAAAAATTATTGAAGTTTGTCCAAAGTGGGTTTGTGTAGAACCAATCAGGTTACACTTGCAAGTGCTTTCTTTTTCTCTGACACATGGTTACAAGTGCTTTGTCTTCTCAAGACCCAGGACATGGGCATGTGAGATGGATTCTCCGATCATTTTTCATCTACAATTATTAACACTGTTAGAATTACACATTCTTACACAGGTGGTGTAAATTTTTTTTTTTTAACACAAACAGGTCCTATAATCTTTGTTTAAATTTTAAAAGTCTTATTTTTGCACATATGATATGCTTGAAAGAAAATTTTCCACCTCTGTGGTACTCAAGTAAATTAGTACTACGGTGTTTATTTATTTATTGTTGAATTAGTGTTGTCCTGTCAACAGCATTTAGTCCTTTAGGATAGACAGCATTCTTCTGTGTAATTTTGTATGTTGTTTTCAACAAAATTAAGTTGGAACAGGGTGCATTGGATCTTCATAAATAAATAAAGAAACTATTCCTTCTTTATGTAACAGTATCCTCCGGGTGACAATAATGGGGAAGTAATTCCAGTGCAGATAAGGGTTGCAACAATGGAATTACTGCACAAGATCTCACCCCCGAAAATTAAACCACGACACAGGAGGGCCAAAAAGGACTGGAAGTTTCAGAATGACATACTGGGAAGAAGCTCAAGGGAAATGGCTATTCAAACTTGTATAGTTCTTGGTAATTGAAATATATTAGCAAGTATTTGGCTACTCAAGATTCATCATGCAAAAACATCTCATTGCTGTTGTGGGCATCAAAGTGTACTTTAACACGTTGTAGCACCCGATAATATCACATGATGTCGAAGAGTACTGTCCACACGACTTGTGAGATTCATCAATCAATGACCAGAATGCAGACTTTGTCAATTCTTGCTAATCATCAGACATCAGCTAATAATGGCTTTTCTAAACACGTGGATTGACTAAGTCGTTAATCATAAGCCGTGTATTATTGTAAAGAACATCTCATGTTTTGATTTTGATTGAACATTAGGAAATAAAAGAAACAATTATTCTCTTTCTTGATTATGAAGGGAATAAAAAAAAAAAAAAGAAAACTTTCATCATCAAATTAATGGGCCCTAATAAGTGGAATATCAACCGAAGAAAATTCCTTGACAGGATATGCTAACAGTGCTACAATCATTTTTTGCTTTTGTACCACCTTTTTTTCTTATTATTATTATTGTCTGGCATACAACTATACATTAAATCATAACAAGTGTTATAATGTCTACATCAAAAGCTTCTAAAGCTACTCAAAATAGTCGATACAAATCAAAATTTGTGAAAACATCAAAAAAAAAAAAAATCTAAACAAACCCAAAAATTTACCAAAATACTTCATAGTAATCTAAAGGGAACCAGTAACATTTTGTACATTTGTATCATCTACGTGCAATGCCAAATAGCTACACACGAAAATCAATTGAAAGCTCACGAGACCCTCGAGGACGTAGGCCTTTTATTTATTTTTTAGTGATAGTAATTTTCATTCCTGATCATTAAAACGGGGCAAGTACTAATATGCATATGCATCCATATGTTGTCAATCTCAAAGCATGGCCCGTGAACGTCGTCTGTCTTCTTCACCATCAGTCATCAACAGCTTGATTTCTTGGGGTCCATACTCTATATCAGGAATTCTTTATATAAACTTCTTATCAGGAATTCCATACCCCATAGGATATGGAACAGTTCTCTTGGCGGTCCAACCGGGGGCTCTTAATCGGCCACCGTCCCCCGATGGAGAGCGGATCCAAGAATTTTAACTAATTCTTGTATCGTCAGGCTGAATTCTTTTTCCATCTGGAAAGATTTAATGAAATCAATACTTAGAACATATTGTAAACATTGAAAATTACTAATAGAGTATCTAAAATAAAAATTGGTGACTAGCTCTCTCGGGGTGAGATTTGCTGGTTCAAAACTTCAAATCCCCCAGCAACAATATCTCTTTTTCAATATTTTTACCTTGCTTCTAGCATGTGGAAGTCTACCTCACGTCTGCTGCAATTCTTTATGTATAACCATGTATCATCACATTAAATATTCATGTCAACAAAATCCCGAGGGAAAAAATTTCTTTTGACTGCTAAACTCACCTCAGTAATTATGGTAATATCAAGAGCCAAATTTCCGAACGGAGCCACGCACGTGTTCATGACAGCAAGATTGTGTTTCTCTACCTCGGAAAGAATTTGAACCAGAACCCCTTTATGCTTTTCGCAGTGAATCCTGAGAAGAATGTTCCTATTGCGCATTTTTGCCTCTATTTCCGGGAGTGGCTGCTCATCAGGGCCGCCCGTATCATCAGAAGATCCTTCATCTTCAACTAAAAGCTGTGATCTCTTCACAAGAACGACAGACTGCATGGTTTGTTGCGCAACTTGCTCCTCGAGCGTCTTCACTCTTTCCTGAAGATGTTTCAAGTAAATGATAGCATCTCCAAGAACAGAAGTTTTATCCATCTGCAATAAGAATAAGATCTTGGTAACCAAAACTATGTGAAGCTCCAAAAAAAAAAAGCAAAATTAAGCCTAGTGGCTAAAAACAACTACTAATAGAGTAGTTGTGTATAACAGAGAGAGAGAGAGAGAGAGCAATGATAGAAGGTTATGCTGTTTCTTTATAGTAATCGCGATCCGGAAAATCAACAGCACACTTTACATTTGAATAACTTGTCGTGGGATTAATTAAATTAGCCCCCTTTGACGTGTGACATGACATCACAAAATTTGGTTGCATTAAACATTTGAAACATCACAATGATAGAAAAATTTTTGTCTGTTTATTTTCTTTATTTCAAAATTTGGATTCTTGGAAATATTACAAACCTTCTTGAGGCCGGGAACAATGGCTGATAGAGCTACAAATCCCTGGCTGAGCTGCTCGCGGTGCTTTCTTTCTGCTAAAATGTGATCATGAATCTGCAATGCTGGCCTAACCCGACCGCCTGTTTTCTTTTTCTTCCGTGCATTTTGGGCTTCCTCCTCAAGATTTACAAATGAACCATGGGATGTCAAAACCTCAGACACGACTCTATCATCCTCTAGATTTAATGGTTGAGGATTTATTTCTGGCGTGCTTGGATTCCCAAAAGTAAGGATGATTGGCTGATTATGATGATTTGGCATGTTTTCAAGGGTGGCTGCCGAGTTACAGCGATTAGAACTCTGCTGTGGTTCTCGGATTTCAATACTGATTGGAGGAGCTTCCATGACTGAAACAGCAGACAAATTGCTTTCCAGATCTTCTCCAAGTCCAGTAGTGAAATCTTCATCAAAATAGTCCATGATATCACTGTAGACAAAGAAATTTTATTTAATTTATTTAGTCGAGATTTATTAAATTGATCTTGAATAAATTAAATTAAATTATAGAAGTCCATTATGTTTTGGACCGGCAAATTGGGCCAATATTATATGGGCTATTAAATCAAATTAAATTCATAGTGTCCATTTAAGTTAGAGTGAATTAATTGATTTATTAATTCACAATGGACTATTTGGGTTGGCCCATTATTTAAGCCCAAGTTAAATGGATTTCTTGAGTAACAAGTGATCCAAAATGCAGGAAGATTCTGAGGGTTTTCTTGAAGACCTAGCCTACATATTTTGGCTATAAATAGAGGTCTTCTCTCAAGGCAAAGATATAGAAAAATCCCTAACATTCGAAGAAATTCTGTCAAATTCCCTCAAGCGCTTTCTTCCTCAAATCCAAGTCCAAATCAAGTCAAACAAATCCTCCTGCTATCGGTGTTGAAGACTTGAAGTTCCAAGTGTTTGACGCCATCATCAAATCAATCGTTTTCTATGCCGAAATTGTAGGAAACACCCTTTCGATTGGAGAACAAGTCTTTTCGGCCCTTCAATTGAAGCTATTCGAAGAAAAGAATCAGGGGATTAATTTCTTTGATTCAGGAACTTTCAGAGATTGTAACCCGCTTATTATTTGATTTAATAAATTTGATATTTGTACAAGTTTTCTTGTCTTTTATTTTAGGCAACAAAATTTGTGCTTACAAATTTCTGGCACGCCCGGTGGGACCATCTCTGCCTCTCATCTCTTTTCTTCCAGTAACTTACCAGTTTCAAAATTCAATGGAGTTCAAGAAGGTGAACTTTTCTCTTGAAGGCTTAGTGGCCGATGTCTCAACAATTCAAGAGACGCAGTATACTGCACATCTGACAAGGAGCAAGGCCAAGAAGTTAGCAGAAAGGGCTAAGGCGAACGTTTTGACTGAAGAAACAAATCTCAAGATGCTTCCCAACAAGAAAGGAGCCCATGATGAATCCATTGATAGCCCAAGTGATTCGGCTGCCTCTGTGGTGATGCCCGTCATGATGACCAATACCACAACTGTGGAAGACCAGATCTCGAATCTAGCCAAAATTGTTAAAGGGCTAGTAGTGCATGCGCAAAGTCAAGATGCCAAGATAGTCAAATTAATGGATATGGTGGAAAATATAGGCGAAAATAGCCTTAGTATGTCCAAACAGAAATTCAAAGTGCAAGATGAAGGGAACTCGTCATCAAGGGAGAAGGAGAAAGAGGATGCGAAGTCACAAGCCGCAAAGGAATTTTCAATCTCCCCTGATGGCACCATTCATGTTGATAATTTGAAGGAATTCATCGAAGGCACAATCAAGGACAAGATTGGTGGAAGTGCCAAGTCATATATTGGTTACACCAAACCTTACACCGCTAGAGTGGAAAGTTTGAAGATGCATGTGGGATATCAACCTCCAAAATTTCAACAATTTGATGGTAAGGGCAACCCTAAGCAACATATTGCACACTTCGTGGAAACTTGTAACAATGCGGGCACTGATAGTGACTTGCTCGTTAAGCAGTTTGTTCGCTCGTTGAAGGGAAATGCCTTTGATTGGTATACAGATCTGGAGTCTGGAACTATTGATAGTTGAGAGCAGTTAGAGCATGAATTTCTTAGTCGCTTCTATAGCACAAAGAAAACTGTCAGCATGACTGAACTCTCTAATACATGTCAATGGAAGAGTGAACCTGTCATTGATTTTATCGACCGTTGGAGGAATCTGAGCTTAAATTGCAAAGATCGAATTTCTGAATCTTCCGCGATCGAGATGTGTATTCAAGGTATGCACTGAGGACTCAGATACATCTTACAAGATGTACAGCCAGAAACGTTTGATGAATTGTCCACAAAAGCCCATAAGTTGGAAATTAATCTTGATGGACAAGAACCGCCAGTTCCTGACCCTCACAAGGCTAAGGAGAGACAAGAAGCGAGGAAAAGGGGCAAACCACCAATCAAAAATGAAAGGAAGGAGGCTATGGCCACAAGAATAACACCTTTTAAAGTTGTTCCCAAAACTGCTAGGGAAGAAGACAGGAAGAGCAATGCACATCAAGAGCAAGGAAAGAGGAAGCCGACTCTCAAGGGGATGCAAGACAAAGACTACCCTTTTCTTGATTTTGATGTCCCTGGTATGTTTGACGATCTGTTAAATATAAACTTGATCACGCTTCCTGAGATGAAGCGACCTGATGAGGCCAGGAACACTGACGATCCAAACTATTGTAAGTATTACCGATTGGTTGGGCATCCCATTCAAAAATACTTTGTCTTCAAAGACAAAGTAATGGAGTTGGCAAGACAAGGGAAAATTCTCCTTGAAGAAGACAAGGCGAGTGTGAATCAAACGTCCATTGGTTCCCTGCAGTCCATGGAGGATAAAAGGGTCATGGTACCTGTATTGCCAATAATTCAATTTGGATCACTTGACCCTATAGAAATCAAACAAGAAGGTGCTCCTTCAACTCTTCAGGAACATGTATATGAAGATGAAAAGGCGCTACAGCCTGATGTGGATGATGAAGGGTGGACTCTAGTCACGCGAAAAAGGAGGCGAAAGTCTTGTCCATCTAGTAAGGCGAGCAAGGTCTTAACAAGAAGTACGGTGATCTGGAAGGAAAAAGAGAAGGACGTAAAGAAAACTAATGACTGTCGTAATCTTCAAGAAGGTCGAATCTTCAAGCAAAAGTCGCGAACTCCTATCACTTTAAAAGAATTTTTGCCAAAAGAATTCTTTGATGTTGATGTGGTTGCAAGTCACACAACGCGAGTAGATCATATCGAGGAACAAAAAAATAATACTCGCGAATCTCTCTGTGAGATAGACCGTGCGTCCACCGGCAATGAAGAAGGTCGTGTGCCTACCAGCAATGAAGAGGTGAACGTCACAAGTATCACTTTTACTAGTGAAGACTTGTTGCTTGGGTCAACACCGCATAACCGTCCTTTGTTTGTGACTGGTTATGCAAAGGAGCAAAAAGTAAATAGAATGTTGATAGATGGAGGTTCCGCAGTCAATATTCTCCCTTTAAAAACTCTGAAGGAGCTTGGTATCCCGGTTGATGAACTCTCCAATAACCGACTGATGATTCAAGGCTTCAATCAAGGAGGGCAAAGAGCTCTTGGATCACTAAATTTGGAGATAGTCATTGATGACATGACGTCCAGAGCACTGTTGTATGTGATAGATGCTAAAACAACATACAATGTACTGTTGGAAAGGCCCTGGATTCATGAAAATGGAGTTGTACCTTCAACCCTTCATCAATGTTTCAAATACTGCCGAAATGGAGTGACAAGAAGTGTGAAAGCCGATGACAATCCTTTCACTGAGGCGGAAGCGTATATTGCTGATGCCAAATTTTACGTCAAGAAACACATTGCGAAGGATAAATCTGAGCAACCTCTATCTGGGGATAAAATCCAGAACCCCGAATCTCCAAATGCAAAAGGGGAGAAAATGATGATTTCGAAATCAAAAGAGGAAGTTCATGAAGAAACTGATGTTTCATTGCCAAACAATGAATCAGTTGTCTTTCGTTGCCCTCCCAAATCAAGAATGGAACAGGGACAGTCACCTGCAATTCAGCATGAAACTCTAAAAGATTTGACTCTTTCGGTAGCTCATCTTGATACAAAAAAAGCGTCATCTTCTCAACTTAAAAGGTCTAACCTTTTAAGCAAAAAATCTGAATTTGAACAAGACACCATACCAAAGTCAAGAACCGTTGAAGGTTTTGATCCTATCGCTTATAAGCTTCTCGCTAAGGCTGGATACGATCTCAAAGAATCTGCGGTGTTAAATGTTCCATCACGTCAATCTACTAGTGACATGATTCATGGGTTGAATTCTACCCAAAAGATGTTGAAGGAAAAGGGATACGCCGTCGAAAATCCCAAATTTGGCCTTGGCTACTCCTCTCCTACACCAATCCGCATCAAGATCAATAGAGTTAGTAGCCAATATATTGCTGTGGAGGATGAGTCTTCTCAAATAGTTGGTAAATTTCAAGCTTTTTATGAAAAGGAGAATAAAACTCCACGGGTATCTATTTTTAAGAGATTAGGACCACAAAGAAGACAAAAGCCTCAAAACTCTCATAAGAGTAAAGGAAAAATGGCAAAGTCATTGTAAAATCTTGAAAAACCTTCTAATGGTTCTCATAAATTTGGTAGTATCATTCCTTCGAGAATGAGAAGATGCACAGACCTTGTAATAAAGTGTGGGACCGAATTGAGGGTCAGGGAGCACACCGTGGTGTACACAAGACCAAAAGAGGAGGATGAAGAGAGTGTTACTTCATGCAATCATATAATCATAATTGACGGTGACTCGCCGAAGAAGAAAAAGATGCTGAAGACGCTCCGCCTGAATTGGAGGAAGGTGTTAAGGCCACTGTGGATGATCTAAAGGAGATCAATCTTGGTACTTCAGAGGACCCACGTCCAATATATGTAAGTGCTTCACTGAGTCCTGACGAAGAGAAAGCATATATTGAACTATTGCGGGAGTATCAAGATATTTTTGCATGGACTTATAAAGAAATGCCGGGTTTAGACCCAAAAGTGGCCGTTCACCATTTGGCTGTTAAAAAGGGAGTTCGACCAGTGAAGCAAGCACAACGGCGATTTACACCCGATTTGATTCCGTTGATCGAAATTGAAGTCAATAAGCTTATTGAAGCCGGGTTTAGTCGTGAAGTTAAATATCCCACATGGATTTCGAGTATCGTGCCCGTGCGAAAGAAGAATGGGCAAATCCGCATCTGTGTCGATTTCAGGGATCTTAACAATGCTTGTCCTAAAGATGACTTTCCTTTACCGATCACTGAGCTCATGATTGATGCAACTACTGGGCATGAAGTTCTGTCGTTTATGAATAGCTCTTTTGGATATAATCAAATTCGAGTGGCACCTGAGGATGAGGAGCTCACTGCATTTCGTACTCCTAAGGGTATTTATTGTTATAAAGTAATGCCCTTTGGTCTCAAAAATGCTGGAGCCACATATCAAAGAGCAATGCAAAGTATCTTTGACGACATGCTTCATAAATATATCGAGTGTTATGTGGATGATTTAGTTGTTAAATCGAAGAAAAGAAGTAATCACTTGGAGGACTTGAGACAAGTATTTGATCGGTTGAGAAGGTATCAACTCAAAATGAACCCTCTCAAGTGTGCATTTGGAGTCACGTCGGGGAAATTTCTTGGTTTTGTGGTTCGCCATCGAGGTATTGAAATTGATCAGGCCAAAATTGATGCTATATTGAGGATGCCTGAACCTCGTGACATTCATGAATTGAAAAGTCTTCAAGGGCGATTAGCTTATCTGCGGAGATTTATCTCAAATTTAGCAGGAAGGTGTCAACCATTTAGTCGCTTGATGAAGAAAGATGTGCCATTTCAATGGGATGAGGCATGTAGTAATGCATTCAATAGCATTAAGTCTTATCTTATGAAAGCACCTGTGTTGGCTGCACCTATTCATGGAAAGCCATTACTCCTTTATATTGCTGCCCAAGAACGGTCGGTGAGGGCATTGCTCGCTCAAG
The DNA here is from genome assembly GCF_036785885.1 of Coffea arabica. Taxonomy (NCBI): domain Eukaryota; kingdom Viridiplantae; phylum Streptophyta; class Magnoliopsida; order Gentianales; family Rubiaceae; genus Coffea; species Coffea arabica. The sequence continues at coordinate 70,930,673 of NC_092313.1, read as the reverse complement.
AAAATAATGAAGGAAAAGAGATTGCCCTTTATTATTTAAGCAGAATGATGACCCCCAACGAACTAAACTACTCGCCAATTGAAAAGTTGTGTTTAGCCCTTATTTTTGCAATACAGAAGTTAAAACACTACTTTCAAACACATAGCGTGAGGCTCATTTCCAGGGCGAATCCCATAAAATATGTGATGAGCAGACCAGTACTATCCGACTGTCTAGCAAAATGGTATCTTCAACTACAGCAGTTTGAAATTATTTATGTGCCTCAAAAGGCTGTGAAAGGACAAGTTCTGGCAGATTTTCTTGTTGATCACCCAATACCTGCTGAATGGGAGTTAAGTGATGACCTACCAGATGAGGATGTACTCCTTATCGAGATTCGTCCACCATGGAAGATGTATTTTGATGGTGCGGCTCATCGTCATGGAGCTGGAGCAGGGATTGTATTCGTGACTCCTGATGAAGGGATATTGTTATACTCTTTTACTCTAAGTCAACATTGTTCAAACAATGTCGCTGAGTACCAAGCCCTCATACTCGGACTTGAAATAGCTGTTGACATGGAACAGTTGGACATTCAAATCTATGGTGACTCTCAATTAGTGATTAACCAACTCTTGGGAAGTTATGAAGTCAAAAAATCCGAGTTAATTTCGTATCACAAATATGCAACGCGACTAATGAGGCGGCTTGGAGGTGTAAGTATTAAGCATGTTCCTAGAAGGGAAAATAAGCAAGCTGATGCATTAGCTGCGCTAGCCTCTTCACTTACCATGCCGAATCATGAGATACAAGTTCGCGTATGCTAAAAGTGGGTAGTTCCATCACTAATTGATGATGAAGATATTGAAGGAGGCGACGCTCATGTGGTCTCAACCTATGAAATTGACAAAGAAGGTTGGAGACAACCCCTCGTTGATTATCTCAAGTATCAAAAACTACCTGAGGAGCAACGTAGGAGAACTGACATCCGTCGCCGTGCCCCTCGTTTTATCTTGTATAAAGATATGCTGTACCGAAAATTATTTGAAGTTGTACTGTTGCGCTGTCTGAGCGAAGACGAGGCATATCGAGCGATGCACGAGGCACATTCTGGAATATGTGGAGCTCATCAATCCGGTCCCAAGTTACATTTTCGGATTAAAAGGATGGGCTACTATTGGCCTACTATGGTCAAAGATTGCATAGAATATGCTCAAAGATGTCAAGCTTGCCAGTTTCATGCAAATTACATTCATCAACCACCTGAGCCGTTACACCCGACCGTTGCTTCTTGGCCTTTTGATGCTTGGGGCCTTGATGTTGTGGGGTCATTACCAAAGTCGTCCGGTCAACATTTATATATATTGGCTGCGACCGATTACTTTTCTAAATGAGCTGAAGCCATACCGCTCAAGCAAGTTAGAAAGGAATATGTGGTGAATTTTATCCGTGTGAATATTATTTACCGGTATGGAGTTTTCCGGTACATTATCACTGATAATGGAAAATTCTTCTCAAATAGTTTGATGGATAAGTTGTGTGAAAAATTTCATCTCAAGCAACGCAAGTCCTCCATGTATAATGCCCCCGCCAATGGCCTTGCAGAGGTATTCAACAAAACTTTATGTAACCTGTTGAAGAAAGTGGTGGCTAAATCAAAGAAGGATTGGCAGGAAAGGATAGGTGAAGCTCTTTGGGCTTATCGCACCACATATCGAACTCCAACGCAAGCCACACCATATGCCTTAGTCTATGGTGTAGAAGCTGTCCTGCCTCTTAAGCAACAAATTCCTTCTTTGAGAATTGCTATCCAAGAAGGGCTCACGGAGGAAGAAAATGTTCGCCTGCGCCTTGAAGAATTGGAAGCTTTAGATGAAAAGATATTAGAGGCCCAACAAAATCTGGAATGTTATCAAGCCCGTCTCTCTAGAGCTTTTAATAAGAAAGTTCGGCGTCGCTTCTTTCAAGTCGGGGACATGGTACTCGCCATTCGAAGGTCAATAGTTATGACTCATCGCACTAAAGACAAATTCGTCTCCAAATGGGATGGGTCATATGTTGTTCGAGAAATCTACACGAATGGCGCGTACAAACTGGTGGACAAAGATGGCGTAAAAGTTGGTCCTATAAATGGGAAATTCATGAAGTTATACATGCCATAGAAAAAAAAATAAAGTATTCCATGACGCATGAGTCTAAACTGCATGTTGCTCCAAACCCATATGAGCTAAAACTGTGGACAACAACCACCAATAATGTAGCACGTGGTTAAGCTGCTGAAACACTCCACCAAATCTAAGGTGGTAAACAAATGGATACTCCTGACCCGCAAGAGTTTAAACTGTGAACGGTAGGAACTACGTGTGACTTGATTCCCTTTTTGGGATACGTAGACAGCTTAGAGGGCAACTTCTAAGTTCAGTTAGGGGTGAGCATCGAATTCGAATTCGGTAATTCGGTAGATTGAAATCGGTAATTTTCGGTAAATGATGCTGGGATATTTCGACCTAATTCGTATTCGAATTACCAAATATCGAATTCAAATTCAATTCGAATTGAATTCGGTAAACACAAATTGATCGAATTGTCCGAATTCCTGAAGCAATCGCAGCCTGTTTTGCTTTGTATAATAAAATAATTTCTAGCAATAAAATAAGTGTTGTTCACAATTATCATTCATAAAGCTGCACCAAAATAATGGAAAAAAATAGAAGTAGTAATCACGTCCATAGGCACAATAGCCAGATGATTGCACTACCAAATCACAACATATAAAACTTTCCCCAGTAGCTATCGCCTACCAGTTCAAAACAGAATTACTTAAGAAATCACAAATCCAAACAGAATCCAGTAAACTTCAAAATTACTAACCATCCCAAACTTCATACACATCCAGAAATGACAAATCCACAAATCCAGAAATCATAAATCCACAATCAGAAATTACAGAAATCAATCCAGAAATCATAAAGGTCAATTATCTAGAAACAATCCACAATCCACAAGAACAAACAATTATAGGTGGTTCAACTCTCCATAATGCAAACTTCAGCATTTGTGACCTCTCAAAGGTCAATTATAGTTGATTCAGTTCTGGTCTTCAGCAACTCTGCAAGAACAAACAAAATTCATGAAGTATCATAAAGGAAATTATTAGAAATAAAGAAATACTTCAAATTCATTATAATTGATTCTGCTCATATAGTATTGATGATGGACACAATTGTTTGCTGCTGTTGAAGCACCTTTTATGGATCTAACTAGTTCGCTAGAATATATTACGACTATTCTACGAGATGTCTTGTGCATTTTACCAATTTTTTGCTAAAAAACTTTACTGCTTGAAAAGTTTCAAGGTGGTATTTTATACTACTACTGTTGGTAATACCCAAATAAATACTAACCCTGTTCATGATATTTTGCAGGTGCAACCATCTCAAAAAGCCTGAACAGAGCTATTCGGTCAAAACACCAACTTCAGATACAAATGCCACTTTAATCAGTCCAGAAAACAAAATCATTCCAAAAATCCAGATCTCCAAAAATTCATCCAGTTCAATTCGAATCCAATCCACCTAAACTACTCTTATCCAATTCAAAAACTCATAACTTTTATCAAGATTCAATCAGGAAGGAAATTGAGCATCAAACATCATACAAGTTCCACTGAAATTAAATTAGCCCATATAAAAAAACTAGCAAATTAAACAACGACATCCAGAATCAAATACCAAAATCAACAAAAAACACCAAATGAAAATCCAATTATTGAGTCTTTTTCATAAACCCATTTACCTGATAGGCTTATCCAAGGCTTCACTGGAATCAGCACTAGCGAACCGTGGTCCTGGTGATGGTGGATGCTCGGTCAGCAATGGTGAAGCCTCGGTCAGAACGGGAAACGGAGAAAGAGTCTAGGGGTGAGCTTTGAGCTTTCTGTAGTTGAGGAGAGGAAAGGACAGAGGACTGACTGAGGAGAGGACTGAGGAGAATGAGGAGAGGAGAAACGAGAGGAAGAGGAACTGAGGAACAAGGGACGGCGCCGCGGCCCGCAGCAGTGCAGAGGAACGAGAGGAAGAGGGGACGAAGAGCGGAAGAGGACTGGAGAAAAGTAGCTAGTTTAGGCTTTAGAATTAGGCCACTGCGTCTGAAAATCTGAAATTGGACCAATATCGGACATAGTGAATTATTTCCTATGTAACTTAATTCGGGAATTTCGAAATTGAAAACGGTATATTATTACCGTTTTACCGAAATGAATTCGAATTCGGTATATCCGAAATGAAAAACTATAAAATCATTTTCGACCCTAATTCGATTTTAACTAATACGATATCCCCGATTTACCGACCGAATTACCGAATTACCGGATTCGAATTACCAAATTGAAATCGATTTCGGTCGGTAAATCAGTAATTACCGTAATTGCTCACCCCTAAGTTCAGTTACAATCCTATAAAACTAAATCCTTTGTCCGGATGATTCTTTTGTTGTAAAAAAAAAGAAGAAAAAGAGCGATTTTCTTTAAGACAGTTCGAATCATTTTGTGACATATACTTGAAAGTGTATTATTCAGATTACTAAATTATTTGGATAATTACCTTTTCAAGTGTGATCAAAATTATGCAAAGATGGAATTGTTTGTATTGCAGTTAATAGTCTAAAATGGTGGCTATTGAAAGAATAAGGAAAAAACGAGGACGTCTGCAAGAATGTGAAAAAAAAAAAAGATTAGTCTGGTATTGTTTGTGCTCATACCTACACGCTTTGAGAAGGTAACAAAATTTGAAACAAAGTAAAAGATTGCAACTATTCCTAGAATTCAAATGACGATAGCTCCTTCCGGTTGCTTTCAAGTAATGCTTGCATCTTGTCCAAAGTTTGACTCTCCTCAGCAAGTAGGGGCGGGGAATTCTCAATCTTTCGAACTTCATTTTGTAAGTCGACCATCACGCCTTGCATTCGGGTAAGCTCATCTTGCTCTTCTCGTAGCCGTGAAAGTGTCTCCTTCCTGTGAGTATCCAAGAACTCAAGTCGCTTCCTCAACTCTACTTCCTCGCGATCAATCTCCTTAAGTTTCAACATGTGCGTTGAGATCTTTTCCGCTTGTTGTTTCTCCTTACTCTGAGCATTTCTAAGATGTTGGGTGGTCGTAGAGAGCAACTCATCGTATGATTCAGCTGAAATTTTATTTGAAAGAGAAGATTTCACTGCGACGTAACGAGCTGCATTTGCAAAGAAAGCCTTCAAAAGGCCTTGCAAATTTGAGATATCCGTGGCATTGAAGCTTTGCATTTCCTCCATGATTTCGCTTGCTTTCATTTCAAGAGCAGGCATGCGTTCCAAGGTTTTTTGAGATATCATCACCCTCAAGTTATTCCACAACATTTGGATATAGTCTCGACGGCATGTTGAGATTACACTTTGGGAGCAAAATTCAGACACTTGAGGTGCCCTTGGCCATGATGGTGGATCGAAAACTTTGAGTTTCTTCTTGGTCGATGGAGTCATATGGTCCGTTTTCTGTGGCGTGATTTGCTGAATCACATTTCCATCCTCTACTGCCTTTTTGAAATGCTCACTAGCACCCTTTTGTTGGGTAGAACTGACCACTTGTTTGGCCAAAAGTTCGAATGCAGTAGGTCTTTCAACTGATGCTTGACTTGGTTCTCCATCATCAATGAAGATCAAGTCTTGGTTATCCAACTGTAGGGAAAACGTTATGAGATAAATCATGAATGTGAAATTAACAAGCAAATTTTAAATGCTAAATTAAAGAAGGCAAGGAGAGTCCTTACAATATTGGCACGGCTTATACCAGGCACAGATATATCCGGAATGTCTTTAAAGAGTTCTTTAGGATCTAAACCAATATCATCCAAAGGGAGAATCATTACCTTGGACTTCTTGCGTTTCTAATGCTGGTCCGTGCTAGTGGATTGCTCATCCTCCTCATCAAAAGGCTCGCTCCTTTTCTTCTCATGTGAATTGCAAGAATCATGATCAGTAGCCTTCACAATGTTTGAAGGAAGATGAAATGAAGTACCCTTCGAAAATTCTTCATTAGGAGTAAGATCCTCAGGGGTAGCAGCCTTGTTGTTTGAACTCTTCAAAATTTCCTTCTCACTTCTCATAGTGTTTTGCTTCACCTCAAGACTATTGCCAATCTTGGAAGGATTGTTCAGGTTTGCAAGTTCCTTCCCTTTTGACTTCTTCTGCTCCCCATTTGATTGGACACTCTTAATCAAAGCATCACGCCCTTTGAGGAGATGATCATCATGCACCATAGGCCACCATGTTTGAAAGCCTGAAGATGTGTGCTTGCTAGCATTTAAGGGATAGTTAGGAAAAAGTATCTTTGACTCTGTTTTACTGCGAATGGCAGTGCGCCAGAGTATTCGACTCAAGTCATAATTTGTGGAAGGCACATTTGCTCCGAGTTCCTGTGGAAGAACTTGATAAAACCCGAATTGCCGCGCGAATCTATATGGACTATATGGCTCAACAAGGAAATCCTCTTCAGCATGCAAAACTAAGTAATTTGAGCAGGCGCTTACAAAATAACTTACTTCGAGATTTGCTAGTTTGCCATCGTCAATAAAAAGTTCATTGCGATTCTTCACAAGAGAAGTGATTTCCCAAGTTGCTTTGTCTCCCTGATGAATGAGGTCGCGAGCACTGTTTTCATCAAAGTATCGTGCGCCACCCTCTCCAGAATAGTTGGTCATTGTAGGCCCAGACATGGTATTTGGAGTCAAATAATGGGTAGAGAAATAACTCGCTAACCAAGCATATACATAGTGCACCGGAAAAGCCGCACGCGCATACCCCGGGGTAGTTGAGTTTGAAATTTTATTGAGCCCTCGGTATATGTTTATGTAAGGCCCAAAGACAACCTAAGAGGCGGGGTGAATTAGGTTGATTAAAATCTTAATCAAATTTATGCAATTTTTTGCTTAATCAAAATTTACCTTCTTTTCTAGTAATGATCAATCAAGTAGATTAGAAGAAGAGAGCAATATTGATTCGAAAAACAAGTATAGATAAGCAATGAGAATTTTATTAAACAAAAAAGAATAAGATAGAATATCAAACCGATTGTCTACCAAGCTTTCCTCAAACTTGAAGACCAATCACTAGGTTGAGCAACTTCTCTTTGATGAAAGATGATCAACTAGATGTACAATGGAGGGAGCACTTCCTCCTTGCCCTAAGTCTCACTTAGTCAAGCTAAGAAGTTTTACAATCACTCAGATAACCCTCAACAAAGCTACACTAAAGAAACTTTCAACCACAAGAGAAATGCTCACAGGAAATTCACACCACTTGGAGAACAAATCTAGCTTTGGAGACTATTTTCTAGCTAAAATATCTCTTGAGATCTTGTAAACAAAGTGTGCAAAAGTCGCTTTCTCGTTCAGAATCGTTTGTATTTGAAGGGGACAAAAAATGGGCTTCATTAATGCTTCCAACGGATAGAAGGCAGATGAAGAGTCAGCTAGCCGTTGGGGCTGTCGGACGTCCGACAGCTTAGTCATCGTCCTATCCCATCGTCCGAAAATCAGTCAAGTTGTTGTTCTGACGTCCGATGGGATTTTATCGTCCGAGCTTCTGTGTCCGAACGTCGTCCAGAGAGTTATCAAAGCTTTGTGGAATTTTTAGGACGTCCGATAAGATTGATGTGCGTCCGAAGCATGCGTCCGATCCTTCAGGACGTCCGATGCTTCCTTACGAGCGTCCGACAGAGTTTCCTTCTTGATGTTCTTCATCCTTTCGGACGTCCGACATGAGTGCCCTGTTTTTGCTTCTTCTTTTGGTTGATTTTCTTTCCTTGATACCTTTGTACCTGATTCTCTAAAAAGCAAAACAATTATATTTGAAGAGAATTAGATAAACATTTCAAAGTGCTTTTGTTATCATCAAAATTAAGAATAACATTCTCCCCCTTTTTGATGATGACAAAACAATGATTTGAAATAAAATTTGATGATTACAAATAGGCTCCCCCTTTCTCAGTCAATCGAAGAACAAAAATTGAAAAACTCTCCCTCACTTGGCTACTTCACAGATTTATTTAATCATCCAAAAATAGTTAAGCAATTTAAAAACTCCCCCTCACTTAGTTAAGCAGTTTATTCACTGATTTATCCAAAAACAGTTAAGCAATTGAGAAACTCCCCCTCACTTGGCTACTTCACAGATTTATCCACATATCCAGTCAATTCATATCTTTTCTCCCCCTTTTTGTCATCACAAAAGTCAAAAGTAAAGAGACATGTCTAGAATCAGTAACATAAAAAAGGACTAAACATTCTTAACAAAATAGCTTACGAGCATCACAAAATATTACAAGCATATGTCCAGTTTTGGACATTACAAAACACCAAATGACACCAAGCACCAGAATTCAATAGATAAAAAGAGTTCAAGGAAAATATCTAGCATTCAGCAAATAAAAACAGTCAAACATAATGCAAATGATCCTAATAGGACTAGTGATCCTAAATGATAAGCTAAGAGGATCCAGGCGTCCTTCGAGCAAGCTGATACTGAGAGAGATCCTCCTCCTCAGTGTCTTCATCATCTTCAGCAACTGGTTTCTTGCCTTTATCAGATGTGGAAGGATCATGTGGTGCCACGGGAGTAGAGGTGAGGTCGATAGGAGCAGGACTCATAGAGCGAACAGGGGCTGATGAACTTGGATCATTGGAGCGTGGCTCCTTGCCAGGAGGGACTTCCTCAACCACAGGTGGGGGAAAAAGATGACTCTTTTTATCTAGGAAGTCAGCTTGTTGCTGAGATGACATGGTGAGCATGAGACCATGTTCAAGAAGCAGAACATGTTGCTTAAGGTCTCGAAGGAGCTCAACCACCTCAGAATTTGAAGAAGAAGATGCCTTAGTGGCAGTCTTCCTAGGATGAATAGAGGTCAGTGCAACAGAGGATGGAGTGTGAAGTGGATCATGTGCAGCCTTAGATCTAGGTTCATTAGAATTGGCCCCCTTATACGCCCACAAATTATCCCTAAAGACAAGATTTTTGCGCTCAAAAAAAAAAGTGAACCGTTGCACTGTCAGACGGTCGAACGAAGTCATGCGTCCGATAGTTTCGTCCGAACAGGTGCTTTCTGGGAAAATAGCTGAAGAACATTATCGGACGTCCGTTCATCTTCTTTCGGACGTTCGAAAGCTTTGAACAGAAAAATTTTTTAAGATGATTTGTCGATTATCCCTAGTTTTGATCTTAGATGAATGAATTGATCCAATGGCAAAGCTTTTGTAAAAATATCAGCGATTTGATCTTTAGAACAAACATAATTCACACAAACTTCACCTTTTTGAACAAGATCGCGAATAAAGTGGTGCTTTATATCTATATGCTTTGTCCTAGAATGTTGAATTAGATTTTTGGTCAAATTAATAGCACTAGTATTATCACAGAATATAGGCATGCAGTCATATAACAATCCAAAATCATTCAAGGTATGCTTCATCCATAAAAGTTGAGCACAACATGCACTAGCGGCAATATATTCCGCTTCGGTTGTAGACAGAGATATTGCATTTTACTTTTTGCTAAACCAAGAAACTAAGCAATTACCAAGAAAGTGACAAGTTCCATTAGTACTTTTTCTGTCCACACGACAACCACCAAAATCTGCATCCGAATATCCATATAAAGCAAATTCACAAGATCTAGCATACCAAAGACCATAGTCTAATGTACCTTTCAAATAACTAAAAATTCTTTTAACAGCATTCAAATGTGATTCTTTTGGACAAGATTGAAATCTAGCACACAAGCAAACAGCAAACATAATATCGGGTCTACTTGCGGTTAAATAAAGTAAGCTTCCAATCATACCTCTATAGTGCTTTTCATCCACATGTTTACCTTCTTCATCTTTGTCAAGTTTTGTAGAAGTGCATATTGGAGTTCCAACTTGCTTTGAATCCTTCATGCCAAATTTTTCAGCAATTTCTTGGTGTATTTTGCTTGATTTATAAAAATTTCCTCTAGTGCTTGATATATTTGAAGTCCAAGGAAGAAATTTAATTCTCCCATCATACTCATTTCAAATTCACTTTGCATAATGGTGGAAAAATCCTTGCATAGATACTCATTAGTAGCACCAAAAATAATATCATATATTTGCACAATAAGAAGATCATTTAACACTTGCTTAGTAAAAAGTGTGGTGTCCACAATAGTTAGAATTGTGTCTAACTAACCACATGCATCTCATTCCTCTGTTCAGATTTCTTTTCACATAACAATCTCCTTTCAAATGCCCTCTTTGACAGCAAAAACTACACATAATGGAAGAGTTTTTAACATATAATGATTTGATAAATTTCAATCCACTCCTTCTATATGTTGTGAAACCATATGCATTTTTGTTATGTGCTAATGTTCTTTCATGAGCAGTAAGAGAGGTGGTTGACATGTTATTTTTGAGATAATCTTGTTTTCTAGCTTTTAAAGTCTCATCCAAACTGTCCATCCTTTTATTCAAGTCACCATGTCTTTTCTTTACCATTTCACAAACACTTGTCTTTCTATCAAGTTCATTTTGAACATCAAATTCGGCTCTTACAAGACACTCATTGTCAGCGTTTAGTTGTTTATTTTGTTGTAAAAGACTTGCATTTTCTTGAATGAGAAAGACAATTTTCTGTTTTAGCTGCTTGTTTTTATCACAAGATTCCTTCAAGGCATTATGCAATTTTTCAACAAAGGATTCAAGATCATCATCATCTTCATCATCACTATCAGATTGAGAGTGTATGGAAGTTACCTCATTATCTCCAATAGTCATGAAGGCCATTTGAGCTGATTTTTCTTCTTCTTCAACTTCACCTTCGGAGTTACATTCATTCCAAGTAATCTGGAAGTTGTTGAATCTTGGCTTTCGATCAGCTTTCCCATCTTTCATTTTCTTCATGGGGCATTCGTTTGCATAGTGTCCAGGCTGTCCACATTCATAGCATTTGTCCACTTGCTTCTTGTTGAATTCTTGTTTTCCTTTGTTCCTTGCATTTGATGAATAATTCTGAAATTGATTGCTAGGTCCTCCCCTTCTAAACTTTCTTTTATTCAAGATTCTCTTGAAACCTCTTGTGATGAGAGCAAGATCATTATCATCACCATCCGAGTCTTCATCATTCAAGTGAGCTGGATCATCTTCACCTTGAGTAGTCTTTAGAGCAATGTTTCTCTTTGCTCTAGCATCCTCTTCCTCCTGCACTTTAGATTTCAATTTCAACTCATAAGAGGTTAGTGAGTTAATGAGAGATTCAATAGGCACAGAATTTAAATCCTTAACCTCCTCTATTGCAGTCACTTTATTTTCCCATTCTTTGCCCAATGCATTGAGAATTTTCCTGTTCTTCTCTCCCAAGGTGTACTCTTTGCCCAACACCTCGAGATCTTTGATCAAGTCATTGAACCTGCAATACATTTTGTCAATATTCTCAAGAGGTTCTATTTTAAATGATTCATACTTTGTGACCAAGATAGCATTTTTCTGTTCTCTCACGTTGTCACCACCCTCATGGATTTCTCTTAGCTTATCCCACATTTCTTTGGCCGATTTACAGCCTTTTACTCTAATTGATTCATTTGAATCTAAGGCACTATAAAGAACATTCATGGCTTTGGCATTCAATGTGAGATTAGTCCTATCTTGAGCATTCATTTCAGCTCTCGTTTTTGGCCGAAGTAAACCTGTATCTGCATCAAGAAAGTTAGCTTCATGCGGTCCTTCACTCACAATAAACCATAGCTCAATATCAATAGATTGCAAAAAGATAATCATCATTTCTTTCCAGCTAACATAATTGGAGCCACTAAACATGGGAGGCCTAGTAACAGATTGCCCCTCAACAAACATAGCATGACTGGTTGTCATCTTTACTCCAAACCGTTTGAGCTTAATCTCTAGGAGACCAAGCTCTGATACCAATTGTAAGGCCCAAAGACAACCTAAGAGGGGGGTGAATTAGGTTGATTAAAATCTTAATCAAATTTATGTAATTTTTTGCTTAATCAAAATTTACCTTCTTTTCTAGTAATGATCAATCAAGTAGATTAGAAGAAGAGAGCAATATTGATTCGAAAAACAAGTATAGATAAGCAATGAGAATTTTATTAAACAAAAAAGAATAAGATAGAATATCAAACCGATTGTCTACCAAGCTTTCCTCAAACTTGAAGACCAATCACTAGGTTGAGCAACTTCTCTTTGATGAAAGATGATCAACTAGATGTACAATGGAGGGAGCACTTCCTCCTTGCCCTAAGTCTCACTTAGTCAAGCTAAGAAGTTTTACAATCACTCAGATAACCCTCAACAAAGCTACGCTAAAGAAACTTTCAACCACAAGAGAAATGCTCACAGGAAATTCACACCACTTGGAGAACAAATCTAGCTTTGGAGACTATTTTCTAGCTAAAATATCTCTTGAGATCTTGTAAACAAAGTGTGCAAAAGTCGCTTTCTCGTTCAGAATCGTTTGTATTTGAAGGGGACAAAAAATGGGCTTCATTAATGCTTCCAACGGATAGAAGGCAGATGAAGAGTCAGCTAGCCGTTGGGGCTGTCGGACGTCCGACAGCTTAGTCATCGTCCTATCCCATCGTCCGAAAATCAGTCAAGTTGTTGTTCGGACGTCCGATGGGATTTTATCGTCCGAGCTTCTGTGTCCGAACGTCGTCCAGAGAGTTATCAAAGCTTTGTGGAATTTTTAGGACGTCCGATGAGATTGATGTGCGTCCGAAGCATGCGTCCGATCCTTCAGGACGTCCGATGCTTCCTTACGAGCGTCCGACAGAGTTTCCTTCTTGATGTTCTTCATCCTTTCGGACGTCCTACAGCTTCCTTTCGGACGTCCGACATGAGTGCCCTGTTTTTGCTTCTTCTTTTGGTTGATTTTCTTTCCTTGGCACCTTTGTACCTGATTCTCTAAAATGCAAAACACTTATATTTGAAGAGAATTAGATAAACATTTCAAAGTGCTTTTGTGATCATCAAAATTAAGAATAACAGTTTAGCAGGACAGGAACAACAAGACAAGTCTTACGACCTGCAGCCATCATACTAGCCATTTTGAAAGTAGATGGTCTAATATAACGGAGGTCCTCATCTAGTAAAACAAAGACACAGAGCCAGCAAGGTATAAATGCTGCAAGATAGGTCTCTTCCCGCAAGTGAAGTTTAACTCCGATGGTATTAAATAAGCCATTGTCTTGACTTGAAAATTTGCGCGGTTGTCCAATTTCGCCATCCGAATTTTGGGTTGCTTGAGCACGAGATGCCCTCTTTATCCTTCTTTGCTTTGGCTTTGAGTACCTGGTTTTGCCTTTAAACCAGAAGTTAATCCATTGGTCAGCAGAAACTCCAGCTTTATTGGATTCCCCATGTTGAAGATGATGTAAGGCTGCGAACAGATACTCACAACTTTGTGGAATATGCCTTAATTTTTTTCATTAACCCCAGTTAGCTCTTCCGCGCATGGGATTACCTCTTCATAGATACCCCCGATGATTGGAAGTCCTCCTAACTTATGCAAGTCCCAAAGTGAGAGAGACAGTTCCCCAACAGATGTATGCAAGGTATTAGTGTCCGGACACCATGTCTCGCAGAATGCCCTAAGTACATGGGGATTTCTATCATATGTGAAAAGCGAAGCATATAAGGTGTCAAACAGGCAATTTTCGCGGAGCACTTGTTTACTCCTGCCGAGGATATCCTCCAACCATTCCCAGTAATTCTCGATGTAACTGAATGCACCACTGAGTCTCAAGGAAGGACCCCGGTGTGCATCTCCATCTATGATCCGCCTGCCAAGGGTTTGAAAAGGAGTTGTCCTTGGCTCCTTATCGTGAATAAGGGATTTCAAGGAGTGAACCTTCGCGCCATCATCTTGAGGAAGTTCGAGTGACCAATCCTTCAACTCTGGGTACTGGTGAGAAGGCCATTTACCCGAGTAACTTCCTTGTATAGGGGGATGCACCAATAATTTCGTTCCTTTGTCACCAGAGTCACCATCGCTGTCAGTGATAAGGAGATACTTTTCGTTTGAAGAAGCGACTTCCTTGAACACCACCATTGCATCAAGACTAACCTGCGGCAAAAGGAAGGAAAAAGAAAGTTTGGTTAAAGTGGCATGGTCGAAGATAGTAAAAGTTTCTTGAATTTTGGGTGAGTTTTATTGAAGTGGGTAGTCGTGTCTTATTCTTTATGTACTCCTCAAGCCATAATCTGGCTCTCGTGGGAGTTTGCGGTTGCGCCTTCTTCAAATTTCTTGGTTGCATCGTCTTCATGTACTCCTCAAGCCATAATATGGCTCTCGTGGGAGTTTGTGGTTGCACCTTCTTCAAATTGAGTGGTCACACCTCCTTCATGTACTCCTCAAGCCATAATATAGCTCTCGTGGGAGTTTGCGGTTGCACCTTCTTCAAATTGAGTGGTCTACCTCCTTCATATACTCCTCAAGCCATATTATGGCTCTCGTGGGAGTTTGCGGTTGCACCTTCTTCAAATTTCTTGGTTGCACCATCTTCATGTACTCCTCAAGCCATAATATGGCTCTCGTGGGAGTTTGCGATTGCACCCTATTCAAATTGAGTGTCCACCGTGTATGTTGTAACGAGGGATCCTCCCTTCGTGGCAAAAAAAAAAAAATGGAAAAAATGGCATTGACAAGAAATAAATGCCATAAAGTATGTAAATTACCTTAGCGTTTTGAAGTCCAAGAGCTACGGTCCTAAAATTGTGGACACAATTGGGACGTCAATTTGCTCCAGTAAGAAGCGTCAATGTCAGCTGCAACTTGAAAAAAAAAAAAAAAAAAGTCCATCAAGAGCAAAATTTTGCCTTACTTCCTAAGAAGGGACATTCAAGAGAAAGACACGGCATGTGGCATGTGTGTTGCCCTAACCAATTAGCATCAGTGGGAAATTACATGGAAATAACTTCAATTGCAATTTAAATGAAAAAACACTGTGGAGTTTGCGTGGATCGAGAGGGCTATGGTGTGCAATAATGGAAAGAAAACGGGTATACTTTGCAAAGTAACAACCGAAGTTTAAAGTGGTCTTGGCCCTAGGTTCAATAATTAATCTGTGCTCGCTAAGTTTTGTTGGAGTTATTTGGCAAGTAATTGAGCTACTTGAAGAACACATGCAATTTTTCAGCAATGAAAGGTGCACAAGAATCAAATTTGCAGCAGTGACATGCAATATGTCTATCGAGTTAAAAAGAAAATCTTAGATCCCTTGATACTATGTGGTAAAATATATATATATATATATATATATATATAGCCCATTTGGCAAACATTGTGCGAGTGTTAATCAAAAAAGAAAAAAAAGCTGGAAATCAAGACTAAAAGGAGGCTCGATGATTACCTCGGTGGTGACAAGAATTTTTTCTGGTTTGTTCTCTCCCCACGATGCTGCGATTTGTTTAGCTGTGTTCGAAGCCGCAAGGAGCAATAGAGAACTCAAACTGTAAGGGATCTTATTGTTTAGCTGTACTTGAAGCCGTAAGGGATCCCATTGGTTTCTTTTATAGAGCTCAAGCCATGCAATAATAAAAAAAGGGAAATCAAAGTTCCTTTGGAAATTGCAGGAATTGAGTATACGGAATTGGTTTCCAAAAGCCGGCTAGTTGATAGCTTCCAATTGTTTACAAGAATTTTAGCAGTTTTTTTAGTTTGCTATAATGGTGCTTGGTTGAATGTTCGGTCTAGGCAGTAGACCAATTTTGATTGGCACATGGTCTTGGAAGCAATTAAAGGTCATAAGGAATGTGAGCAGTCCAATGTCCAAGGAAGTTGCCTTAATTCTTCACCGCTTGGTAGTTGGTTTTGGCAATTATCAATTCATTGCAAATGCCCAATTTTGGTACCTACCAGTTTAACGCCTCATGGAAAGTAAATGGAAATGGTTGAAAGTTGCATGCTTCTAATTCTTTTTGAACAACAAACAGCAAGGAAAGCGTCCCCGTGACTCTTTAAAGAATGGAAGCCACCGACATTGTGATTCCACCAATTCGGTTTAGCAACATTCGGATTGGACGTCTAATGGTTTGCCGCATCATGGAATATGGAAATGATTGAAAGTGGTATCTTTCTAATTCTCTTGGAATCAATTGCAAGTCAAAAGGGTAGTGGTCTTATGATTCCTTAAAAGTTGAAGCCACGGGAATCATTATTCTATGCCCAAATCAACTTGAGTACAGAGCCACACCACGAGAATTTTAGCAACTTGGATCCAATTTCCAAAAGAAGCAATGCCAAAGGAATTCCAAATTGCTCAGCTTCAAGACGAAAAAAAAAAAAAAGAAGAAAAGAAAAGAATGTCTTGTGGAGCTCTACAAGGCGCCTAAATGAATCAGTTTAGGAAGTTTTAAGTTTTGGGCAGCTACTAAATTCAGTGTTTATCATTTTACTTTTGGAATCACATGAATTTGGTTCCCAAGAATAATTTCAAAAGCTGGAAGTCAATTTGGGAAGCCCTCGAAATTTGGTGTTCAGAAGTCACCAACATTGGTTTTGGGAATACATTTGCGATTTAGGAAGTGTTGAAACTTAGCAAATTCCATATTGCCAAGTGCCACGAACAAGATTTGGTAGTCAGCAGCTTGAGATACAAATTGGAAATTATCAATTTGATTTAGCAAGTCTGCCGCATGTAATTCTGAGTGCCGAAGTGTGAAGACATTTCCTAATCTTTGCACCACGTTGCGGCTCTCTAAAGTGGAAGTTTCATGATGAATGTTAAATGGGGAGTTCCACCGAACAAATAGGTGGCCATGCTTTGTTATTAAATATGCTTGGGCGGTGCAATGGTCATAAAAGATTTCCCAAGTACAAATTGGAAGCTACGTTGCAATAGGAGCAGGGACTTCATTGTAGTGCTAAAGGAAATGATCCTGTGCACTTCATTTAGCCGTAGACCTCACATTAAATTAATCACCTAGTGAGCCCCTCATATAAAGGGAATGGTCCTGGCCTTTCTTTTATATATTTTTTTTTAAAAAAATTCATCAAATACTTCAAGTCTCAATTTCAATTCTTGACAAGCAAGTTTTCAATTGAATCTTGAAGTGGGGGCATTTGTAGACAAAGAAATTTTATTTAATTTATTTAGTCGAGATTTATTAAATTGATCTTGATTAAATTAAATTAAATTATAGAAGTCCATTATGTTTTGGACCGGCAAATTGGGCCAATATTATATGGGCTATTAAATCAAATTAAATTCATAGTGTCCATTTAAGTTAGAGTGAATTAATTGATTTATTAATTCACAATGGACTATTTGAGTTGGCCCATTATTTAAGCCCAAGTTAAATGGATTTCTTGAGTAACAAGTGATCCAAAATGCAGGAAGATTCTGAGGGTTTTCTTGAAGACCTAGCCTACATATTTTGGCTATAAATAGAGGTCTTCCCTCAAGGCAAAGATATAGAAAAATCCCTAACATTCGGAGAAACTCTGTCAAATTCCCTCAAGAGCTTTTTTCCTCAAATCCAAGTCCAAATCAAGTCAAACAAATCCTCCTGCTATCGGTGTTGAAGACTTGAAGTTCCAAGTGTTTGACGCCATCATCAAATCAATCGTTTTCTACGCCAAAATTGTAGGAAACACTCTTTCGATTGGAGAACAAGTCTTTTCGGCCCTTCAATTGAAGCTATTCGAAGAAAAGAATCAGGGGATTAATTTCTTTGATTCAAGAACTTTCAGAGATTGTAACCCGCTTATTATTTGATTTAATAAATTTGATATTTGTGCAAGTTTTCTTGTCTTTTATTTTAGGCAACAAAATTTGTGCTTACAATCACATTGATCATCGACAAATGGATCCTCCATTTCCTGTAGTTAAAGCGAAAGATTGAATATTCTACAAGCATTTGATAGATAATCATGATTCATAGCCCTTAAAACTCGATCAACATTTTTATTGGATCATTAGTAGGAAGTCCATTGCTTGTAAGAGAGTGTGTGTGTGTGTGTGTGGACCTAGAGATTGGTGATTATGCACTAACTGATTTCTTGGCAACATCTCAGAAATGCAAAAGAAAACAGAGGACTTAATACACTTGTTGAATTGGTATTAACCACTCTCGTTATTCCCTTCCCTATGCATTTCCTTTTCTTTTTTTTTTTACTTTTTTGAGATACATGGACACATTATAATTTTACAGTATCAGAAAATCAAAGCAATGCCCAACTGGAAATTACTAATGACACTGAACTTTATTTGAGTACTTAGTCCACCAAGTAATCTAGATTAAAGGTATTTGATGAAACACTTGGACCCTTCTTGACCACATATTTGGTTCATAATTTGAGCTTAATGCTAGCTAGATCATGAAGTGTAGTAAATTATATTTATATTTAATTTATTCCTTAGCTAATAATTTGAAGCAGTAACTAAGGCAACTTATACCTACCTCCATGTTTGTCTTTTATTTTTCATATTTTTTATCCTCCACCCCCTGTATCTAATTCTCTCAGCACTTGGCTCCTAACCAGTCGTATTTGTAGAAAACTAAATGAGCGATAATTTCCTAGTTTTGCAATGTATTGAAAAAATGTTACAACAAAACTATTTGTCAAGACAACAAAATCTATTATGCATTCTTATTTTTTCTTTTTTCTTTTTTTTGGTTTTGTTGGGCAGAAAACTTTTAGCTTGTAAGGCAAGGGAAATTCGAGCTAGTTATGAAACAAAGTGCCTAAATAATCAGGGGATTGGGAGACAATTAAGCTCATGGATGTCAAGTCCACAGGCAAGCTATTTGTTTTAACCCACACTACTTGAAAGAAGCAAGGAGAGCCCTGTGGTGGTCAATGCATTCGCGGGCCGGAGCTGTACTTCTTAGTTTTTCAATGTCTATAATTGATGGGGCAAAAAAGAAGTCATCATAATCAGTGAAAGTTGGAAATGTTTACCAATTCAGAGAACCATGAATTCATTGAATTGTCCATCAACTTGGATCTGCAGAAGGATCTTCAAGAAACAGGGATTTTAATGTATTGGCATAATGAAGTATGAGATACAAATGTAAATGGGGAAGGAAAGAATAACGGGAAAACAATTAAAATGGGTGAAAAGAGAGGGAAGCTCACCACTATCAACTTCCCTGGCTAGGAGCTTTCCCTGACAAAACTAGGTAGTTTTGGCATCATATATATAGAGACGGCGAATAGAAAGAACAATGATTGAGGCACATTAAAATGTACAAGAAATCATCAATCTATGGATTGATATCGGCCCTTTGAAAAGGGCTTTATACCCTCCATTGTAGTGTTTGAGCTGCCTTCAAAGGAGCGCAGAAGGTGAAAGCAAAGTGGAAGGCAAGACATGTACACGATCAGTTTTTAACTCGTCTATTAAACTTTTGGTATTGCCTCCTTATTACACCATATATTAAGATCACGTCTTTTCTCATTTGACATCCTAATAATGATTGCTCTCATATGTAATTGTTGAGGTTTTTGATTTCTTCTGCACTTTTAACATTACATTTTCTATCATAATTTACATCATGTATCAAAGCAACACATGTCCCTGTATTTAATATCTACAAATGGTCGTTGGAAAATGAATAACAAGTGTAGTTAAAACATGGTATAAGACTTAGAGTGCATTTGATAAAATTAAAATCTAAAATATGAAGTTTGAATTCATTAAGTTATTGAACTATTAAGTACTAAATCTGATATATTTGAGTGTATATTACATTAAGTGATAAATGAATAGTTTATCACTAATTTTACTTAAAAAATTTAGTACCACTTAATTAATTCAAATATTCATGATAGGTTACAATTTTATCATTTATTTTATTATTAATTTACCCTATTACCTGACCCGATGTAGATTAATTGTTAGATTCTACTTACTTTTGGAAATTTGAGTTTATTACAGGGAGTAGAACGAAAATACCATAACAAGTGCCAATGTGACAGTCATCAGAAAAGGAGTTCAAGTAGCAGCCCTTATCCCAGGGGCATTTTTGAAAAAGGGGAACTTTTCCCCTTTTGGTACTTGCCGAAGAAGAAAGAGACGGAACAAGGCTGGACTCTCTCTTTTTCTTCCTCTGGGCAACCACAAAAGCAGGAGGCATTAGATAGAAAAATAGAAGGAGACAGGGGGCACTACTTTTTAGCTTAGTTTTTGACTTTTCCTTCTTTGCTTTTTGGAGTAGTTCTCCCTCGTATGTTAGGGCCATAGGAAGACTAAATCATCCTCTGTAACTTTGCTATCTTTTGAATATTCGGATGAATTGAGCTTTCTCAATCAAAGGACAATGGTGGCTACTTTCTCTTCAACTTTGTGTGGGTCTTTCGTATCCGAGATGAACTAAATCCTCTTTTCTAGCCGAGAAACAACGGAGATTTTAGTTCGTCTAAAAATTGTGAGATCGATTTAATTTTATATTTTTCTCTTATTTATTGGTATTTGCATATTCTCCGATTGCAGTGCTTATGGTTATGCAATTGATTGACTATCTTGGATCCGGATAGTGAATTGATTTAGTAACATATTGTCAATTAGGGCATTAAATTCTTAATTGTTTAATTGCCTTGAAATAGTGACAATTGGCATGATTGGGTTTGTACAAGGGGAATATACGGGCTAATTTAAAATAACCCTGGTAGTGCGTTATTCGGTTAGAATAGGGCTTCTCTAATACGTAAGGTAATTAGGGAATTAAATCTTACGGGCATACCTAAAATTATTTCTCAATTAGAGCAGTGATTAACGGGCGTTCCTTAATCACCGACACAATAAGGAGAGGTTGACTGTCATCGCTTGTTTGCCAGTTATAACCTATTTATTAGTAAATAATTGAAATTGCCTTTGCATCGATGATCAATTAGATGAACCATTGCTAAAGTTATTTCTTGACTAGACTTTTAACTATTATTACTCTAATTTTAATGAATTGTCATTTAATTTGTAGATAGCTATTTATTTTTATTTGGACTCCTCTGATTGTCATCGTTTATACAAAAATACCTCTTTTTTACTGTGGATTTGAAAAGAAACAAATTTTTTCCATTCCCTGAGGATACGACCCTATTTGCCATGTTTACAAATCAACAATTCCTTGTGAATA
This sequence comes from Coffea arabica, assembly GCF_036785885.1. Lineage (NCBI taxonomy): Eukaryota > Viridiplantae > Streptophyta > Magnoliopsida > Gentianales > Rubiaceae > Coffea > Coffea arabica. The sequence goes on along the minus strand of NC_092313.1, from coordinate 70,909,555 downwards.
AGAAATCCCATTCTGGTATATCGAGTTAAACAAACTCTTCGGCAACAGGGTGAATCAAGTAACTCATTGCACACCTAGAGTCCCTGTTCCAATACTCAGAATCGGGCTTTGATTATTTTAATTGGCAACTAGGTTTATTTTTATTATTGCACAGGCATCGACAACTTGTCAATTTTTGGCGCCGTTACCGGGGATTGGTATCAGTTATTTATTTATTTTTAAGTTCATTTTTGTTCTAATTTTTTGGTGCTTTTCGAGTGTATGCTTCATACTTCTCGTACATGCGAATTAATTTTCGAATCTGAGGTAGGGAAGACTGCGCGTAGAACAAGGAAAGAGACCAGACAACTCAGAGAAAAGCACTCTAGTGCTGCATCTCAGATACCTGAGCCAGAAGTTGAACCAACAGATTCACTTAGACTCGGATCAAGAAGAAGTCACTATGGCTAATGCATAAACACTGAGGGAGTTGGCTGCTCCTGATTTAAATCAACACCTCTTATGCATTACTTTTTCACATTTAAATGATAACACCCCATTTGAGTCGAAATCTGGCCTAATTCATCTTTTACCATCCTTTCATGGTTTGCCAGGTGAAGAGCCTTACAAGCACTTGCAAGAATTTGATGTCATTTGCAACAACATGAAACCCCTGGGAATTACAGAAGAACAGATAAAAATGAGGGTATTCCCTTTTTCCTTGAAGGACTCCGCAAAAGACTGGTTGTACTACCTACCACCAGGTAACATCACCACGTGGGACCAGCTGAAGAAAAAATTCTTAGACAAATATTTTCCTGCGTCTCGAGTTGCAAGTCTAAGGAAGGAGATATGCGGTATCAAGCAGTATCCAAGAGAGTCGCTTTATGATTATTGGGAGCGATTCAAGAAGTTATGCATCAATTGCGATTAACACCAAATAAGTGAGTAACTGCTCATCCAATATTTTTATGAGGGGCTACTCTTCAGAGACAGGAGTATAATTGATGCTGCAAGTGGAGGGGTATTAGTGAACAAGACTCCTCGAGAAGCGTGGGAGCTAATAGAAGGAATGGCTGAGAATTCGCAGCATTTTGGTACGAGAGAGGATATCCTGACACGCAAAGTGAATGAGATAAAGACATCTTCTACCCAGCAACAATTGACGGAGCTAAAATTATTTCTCAATTAGAGCAGTGATTAACGGGCGTTCCTTAATCACCGACACAATAAGGAGAGGTTGACTGTCATCGCTTGTTTGCCAGTTATAACCTATTTATTAGTAAATAATTGAAATTGCCTTTGCATCGATGATCAATTAGATGAACCATTGCTGAAGTTATTTCTTGACTAGACTTTTAACTATTATTACTCTAATTTTAATGAATTGTCATTTAATTTGTAGATAGCTATTTATTTTTATTTGGACTCCTCTGATTGTCATCGTTTATACAAAAATACCTCTTTTTTACTGTGAATTTGAAAAGAAACAAATTTTTTCCATTCCCTGAGGATACGACCCTATTTGCCATGTTTACAAATCAACAATTCCTTGTGAATAAGCAATCCCATTCTGGTATATCGAGTTAAACAAACTCTTCGGGAACAGGGTGAATCAAGTAACTCATTGCACACCTAGAGTCCCTGTTCCAATACTCAGAATCGGGCTTTGATTATTTTAATTGGCAACTAGGTTTATTTTTATTATTGCACAGGCATCGACAACTTGTCAATTTTTGGCGCCGTTACCGGGGATTGGTATCAGTTATTTATTTATTTTTAAGTTCATTTTTGTTCTAATTTTTTGGTGCTTTTCGAGTGTATGCTTCATACTTCTCGTACATGCGAATTAATTTTCGAATCTGAGGTAGGGAAGACTGCGCGTAGAACAAGGAAAGAGACCAGACAACTCAGAGAAAAGCACTCTAGTGCTGCATCTCAGATACCTGAGCCAGAAGTTGAACCAACAGATTCACTTAGACTCGGATCAAGAAGAAGTCACTATGGCTAATGCATAAACACTGAGGGAGTTGGCTGCTCCTGATTTAAATCAACACCTCTTATGCATTACTTTTTCACATTTAAATGATAACACCCCATTTGAGTCGAAATCTGGCCTAATTCATCTTTTACCATCCTTTCATGGTTTGCCAGGTGAAGAGCCTTACAAGCACTTGCAAGAATTTGATGTCATTTGCAACAACATGAAACCCCTGGGAATTACAGAAGAACAGATAAAAATGAGGGTATTCCCTTTTTCCTTGAAGGACTCCGCAAAAGACTGGTTGTACTACCTACCACCAGGTAACATCACCACGTGGGACCAGCTGAAGAAAAAATTCTTAGACAAATATTTTCCTGCGTCTCGAGTTGCAAGTCTAAGGAAGGAGATATGCGGTATCAAGCAGTATCCAAGAGAGTCGCTTTATGATTATTGGGAGCGATTCAAGAAGTTATGCATCAATTGCGATTAACACCAAATAAGTGAGTAACTGCTCATCCAATATTTTTATGAGGGGCTACTCTTCAGAGACAGGAGTATAATTGATGCTGCAAGTGGAGGGGTATTAGTGAACAAGACTCCTCGAGAAGCGTGGGAGCTAATAGAAGGAATGGCTGAGAATTCGCAGCATTTTGGTACGAGAGAGGATATCCTGACACGCAAAGTGAATGAGATAAAGACATCTTCTACCCAGCAACAATTGACGGAGCTAAAATTATTTCTCAATTAGAGCAGTGATTAACGGGCGTTCCTTAATCACCGACACAATAAGGAGAGGTTGACTGTCATCGCTTGTTTGCCAGTTATAACCTATTTATTAGTAAATAATTGAAATTGCCTTTGCATCGATGATCAATTAGATGAACCATTGCTGAAGTTATTTCTTGACTAGACTTTTAACTATTATTACTCTAATTTTAATGAATTGTCATTTAATTTGTAGATAGCTATTTATTTTTATTTGGACTCCTCTGATTGTCATCGTTTATACAAAAATACCTCTTTTTTACTGTGAATTTGAAAAGAAACAAATTTTTTCCATTCCCTGAGGATACGACCCTATTTGCCATGTTTACAAATCAACAATTCCTTGTGAATAAGAAATCCCATTCTGGTATATCGAGTTAAACAAACTCTTCGGGAACAGGGTGAATCAAGTAACTCATTGCACACCTAGAGTCCCTGTTCCAATACTCAGAATCGGGCTTTGATTATTTTAATTGGCAACTAGGTTTATTTTTATTATTGCACAGGCATCGACAACTTGTCAATTTTTGGCGCCGTTACCGGGGATTGGTATCAGTTATTTATTTATTTTTAAGTTCATTTTTGTTCTAATTTTTTGGTGCTTTTCGAGTGTATGCTTCATACTTCTCGTACATGCGAATTAATTTTCGAATCTGAGGTAGGGAAGACTGCGCGTAGAACAAGGAAAGAGACCAGACAACTCAGAGAAAAGCACTCTAGTGCTGCATCTCAGATACCTGAGCCAGAAGTTGAACCAACAGATTCACTTAGACTCGGATCAAGAAGAAGTCACTATGGCTAATGCATAAACACTGAGGGAGTTGGCTGCTCCTGATTTAAATCAACACCTCTTATGCATTACTTTTTCACATTTAAATGATAACACCCCATTTGAGTCGAAATCTGGCCTAATTCATCTTTTACCATCCTTTCATGGTTTGCCAGGTGAAGAGCCTTACAAGCACTTGCAAGAATTTGATGTCATTTGCAACAACATGAAACCCCTGGGAATTACAGAAGAACAGATAAAAATGAGGGTATTCCCTTTTTCCTTGAAGGACTCCGCAAAAGACTGGTTGTACTACCTACCACCAGGTAACATCACCACGTGGGACCAGCTGAAGAAAAAATTCTTAGACAAATATTTTCCTGCGTCTCGAGTTGCAAGTCTAAGGAAGGAGATATGCGGTATCAAGCAGTATCCAAGAGAGTCGCTTTATGATTATTGGGAGCGATTCAAGAAGTTATGCATCAATTGCGATTAACACCAAATAAGTGAGTAACTGCTCATCCAATATTTTTATGAGGGGCTACTCTTCAGAGACAGGAGTATAATTGATGCTGCAAGTGGAGGGGTATTAGTGAACAAGACTCCTCGAGAAGCGTGGGAGCTAATAGAAGGAATGGCTGAGAATTCGCAGCATTTTGGTACGAGAGAGGATATCCTGACACGCAAAGTGAATGAGATAAAGACATCTTCTACCCAGCAACAATTGACGGAGCTAAAATTATTTCTCAATTAGAGCAGTGATTAACGGGCGTTCCTTAATCACCGACACAATAAGGAGAGGTTGACTGTCATCGCTTGTTTGCCAGTTATAACCTATTTATTAGTAAATAATTGAAATTGCCTTTGCATCGATGATCAATTAGATGAACCATTGCTGAAGTTATTTCTTGACTAGACTTTTAACTATTATTACTCTAATTTTAATGAATTGTCATTTAATTTGTAGATAGCTATTTATTTTTATTTGGACTCCTCTGATTGTCATCGTTTATACAAAAATACCTCTTTTTTACTGTGAATTTGAAAAGAAACAAATTTTTTCCATTCCCTGAGGATACGACCCTATTTGCCATGTTTACAAATCAACAATTCCTTGTGAATAAGAAATCCCATTCTGGTATATCGAGTTAAACAAACTCTTCGGGAACAGGGTGAATCAAGTAACTCATTGCACACCTAGAGTCCCTGTTCCAATACTCAGAATCGGGCTTTGATTATTTTAATTGGCAACTAGGTTTATTTTTATTATTGCACAGGCATCGACAACTTGTCAATTTTTGGCGCCGTTACCGGGGATTGGTATCAGTTATTTATTTATTTTTAAGTTCATTTTTGTTCTAATTTTTTGGTGCTTTTCGAGTGTATGCTTCATACTTCTCGTACATGCGAATTAATTTTCGAATCTGAGGTAGGGAAGACTGCGCGTAGAACAAGGAAAGAGACCAGACAACTCAGAGAAAAGCACTCTAGTGCTGCATCTCAGATACCTGAGCCAGAAGTTGAACCAACAGATTCACTTAGACTCGGATCAAGAAGAAGTCACTATGGCTAATGCATAAACACTGAGGGAGTTGGCTGCTCCTGATTTAAATCAACACCTCTTATGCATTACTTTTTCACATTTAAATGATAACACCCCATTTGAGTCGAAATCTGGCCTAATTCATCTTTTACCATCCTTTCATGGTTTGCCAGGTGAAGAGCCTTACAAGCACTTGCAAGAATTTGATGTCATTTGCAACAACATGAAACCCCTGGGAATTACAGAAGAACAGATAAAAATGAGGGTATTCCCTTTTTCCTTGAAGGACTCCGCAAAAGACTGGTTGTACTACCTACCACCAGGTAACATCACCACGTGGGACCAGCTGAAGAAAAAATTCTTAGACAAATATTTTCCTGCGTCTCGAGTTGCAAGTCTAAGGAAGGAGATATGCGGTATCAAGCAGTATCCAAGAGAGTCGCTTTATGATTATTGGGAGCGATTCAAGAAGTTATGCATCAATTGCGATTAACACCAAATAAGTGAGTAACTGCTCATCCAATATTTTTATGAGGGGCTACTCTTCAGAGACAGGAGTATAATTGATGCTGCAAGTGGAGGGGTATTAGTGAACAAGACTCCTCGAGAAGCGTGGGAGCTAATAGAAGGAATGGCTGAGAATTCGCAGCATTTTGGTACGAGAGAGGATATCCTGACACGCAAAGTGAATGAGATAAAGACCTCTTCTACCCAGCAACAACTGACGGAGCTAAAATTATTTCTCAATTAGAGCAGTGATTAACGGGCGTTCCTTAATCACCGACACAATAAGGAGAGGTTGACTGTCATCGCTTGTTTGCCAGTTATAACCTATTTATTAGTAAATAATTGAAATTGCCTTTGCATCGATGATCAATTAGATGAACCATTGCTGAAGTTATTTCTTGACTAGACTTTTAACTATTATTACTCTAATTTTAATGAATTGTCATTTAATTTGTAGATAGCTATTTATTTTTATTTGGACTCCTCTGATTGTCATCGTTTATACAAAAATACCTCTTTTTTACTGTGGATTTGAAAAGAAACAAATTTTTTCCATTCCCTGAGGATACGACCCTATTTGCCATGTTTACAAATCAACAATTCCTTGTGAATAAGCAATCCCATTCTGGTATATCGAGTTAAACAAACTCTTCGGGAACAGGGTGAATCAAGTAACTCATTGCACACCTAGAGTCCCTGTTCCAATACTCAGAATCGGGCTTTGATTATTTTAATTGGCAACTAGGTTTATTTTTATTATTGCACAGGCATCGACAACTTGTCAATTTTTGGCGCCGTTACCGGGGATTGGTATCAGTTATTTATTTATTTTTAAGTTCATTTTTGTTCTAATTTTTTGGTGCTTTTCGAGTGTATGCTTCATACTTCTCGTACATGCGAATTAATTTTCGAATCTGAGGTAGGGAAGACTGCGCGTAGAACAAGGAAAGAGACCAGACAACTCAGAGAAAAGCACTCTAGTGCTGCATCTCAGATACCTGAGCCAGAAGTTGAACCAACAGATTCACTTAGACTCGGATCAAGAAGAAGTCACTATGGCTAATGCATAAACACTGAGGGAGTTGGCTGCTCCTGATTTAAATCAACACCTCTTATGCATTACTTTTTCACATTTAAATGATAACACCCCATTTGAGTCGAAATCTGGCCTAATTCATCTTTTACCATCCTTTCATGGTTTGCCAGGTGAAGAGCCTTACAAGCACTTGCAAGAATTTGATGTCATTTGCAACAACATGAAACCCCTGGGAATTACAGAAGAACAGATAAAAATGAGGGTATTCCCTTTTTCCTTGAAGGACTCCGCAAAAGACTGGTTGTACTACCTACCACCAGGTAACATCACCACGTGGGACCAGCTGAAGAAAAAATTCTTAGACAAATATTTTCCTGCGTCTCGAGTTGCAAGTCTAAGGAAGGAGATATGCGGTATCAAGCAGTATCCAAGAGAGTCGCTTTATGATTATTGGGAGCGATTCAAGAAGTTATGCATCAATTGCGATTAACACCAAATAAGTGAGTAACTGCTCATCCAATATTTTTATGAGGGGCTACTCTTCAGAGACAGGAGTATAATTGATGCTGCAAGTGGAGGGGTATTAGTGAACAAGACTCCTCGAGAAGCGTGGGAGCTAATAGAAGGAATGGCTGAGAATTCGCAGCATTTTGGTACGAGAGAGGATATCCTGACACGCAAAGTGAATGAGATAAAGACATCTTCTACCCAGCAACAATTGACGGAGCTAAAATTATTTCTCAATTAGAGCAGTGATTAACGGGCGTTCCTTAATCACCGACACAATAAGGAGAGGTTGACTGTCATCGCTTGTTTGCCAGTTATAACCTATTTATTAGTAAATAATTGAAATTGCCTTTGCATCGATGATCAATTAGATGAACCATTGCTGAAGTTATTTCTTGACTAGACTTTTAACTATTATTACTCTAATTTTAATGAATTGTCATTTAATTTGTAGATAGCTATTTATTTTTATTTGGACTCCTCTGATTGTCATCGTTTATACAAAAATACCTCTTTTTTACTGTGGATTTGAAAAGAAACAAATTTTTTCCATTCCCTGAGGATACGACCCTATTTGCCATGTTTACAAATCAACAATTCCTTGTGAATAAGCAATCCCATTCTGGTATATCGAGTTAAACAAACTCTTCGGGAACAGGGTGAATCAAGTAACTCATTGCACACCTAGAGTCCCTGTTCCAATACTCAGAATCGGGCTTTGATTATTTTAATTGGCAACTAGGTTTATTTTTATTATTGCACAGGCATCGACAACTTGTCAATTTTTGGCGCCGTTACCGGGGATTGGTATCAGTTATTTATTTATTTTTAAGTTCATTTTTGTTCTAATTTTTTGGTGCTTTTCGAGTGTATGCTTCATACTTCTCGTACATGCGAATTAATTTTCGAATCTGAGGTAGGGAAGACTGCGCGTAGAACAAGGAAAGAGACCAGACAACTCAGAGAAAAGCACTCTAGTGCTGCATCTCAGATACCTGAGCCAGAAGTTGAACCAACAGATTCACTTAGACTCGGATCAAGAAGAAGTCACTATGGCTAATGCATAAACACTGAGGGAGTTGGCTGCTCCTGATTTAAATCAACACCTCTTATGCATTACTTTTTCACATTTAAATGATAACACCCCATTTGAGTCGAAATCTGGCCTAATTCATCTTTTACCATCCTTTCATGGTTTGCCAGGTGAAGAGCCTTACAAGCACTTGCAAGAATTTGATGTCATTTGCAACAACATGAAACCCCTGGGAATTACAGAAGAACAGATAAAAATGAGGGTATTCCCTTTTTCCTTGAAGGACTCCGCAAAAGACTGGTTGTACTACCTACCACCAGGTAACATCACCACGTGGGACCAGCTGAAGAAAAAATTCTTAGACAAATATTTTCCTGCGTCTCGAGTTGCAAGTCTAAGGAAGGAGATATGCGGTATCAAGCAGTATCCAAGAGAGTCGCTTTATGATTATTGGGAGCGATTCAAGAAGTTATGCATCAATTGCGATTAACACCAAATAAGTGAGTAACTGCTCATCCAATATTTTTATGAGGGGCTACTCTTCAGAGACAGGAGTATAATTGATGCTGCAAGTGGAGGGGTATTAGTGAACAAGACTCCTCGAGAAGCGTGGGAGCTAATAGAAGGAATGGCTGAGAATTCGCAGCATTTTGGTACGAGAGAGGATATCCTGACACGCAAAGTGAATGAGATAAAGACATCTTCTACCCAGCAACAATTGACGGAGCTAACATCTTTTGTTAGGCAATTGGCTGTAGGAAATGCATCACAAGCCAAGGTGTGTGGAATTTGCACTGCTATGGGTCATTCTACAGAGATGTGCCCAATGATCCAAGAAGAAAGTGTGGAACAAGTGAATATGACTGGTCACGTGCCCGCGCCAAGAAAGCCCTATGACCCGTACTCGAATACATATAATCCGGGATGGAGAGATCACCCTAACTTCAGCTATGGAGGAAATAGGCAGCCCAATTTTGTACCAAATAGATAGCAAGGGCATCAACAGCAATACCAGCCTAGCCTGTCACCACCCCCTTCAAACTCAAGTCCGTTTATGAAAGAAATGATGAAGCAATTAATTGCTAATCAACAAAAGACGGATTCTGACCTACAAAGTATGAGGAATCAATGGGATAGATGCAACCAATACAGAGTCAGATGAGTCAGATGGCAATAGCAATTAACCGCCTAGAATCTCAAATCCAATGTAAATTGCCGTTTCAATCTGAATTGAACCCGAAGAACGTAAGTGCGATGACCCTAAGGAGCGGGAAGGAAATTCAGGGGTGTGAACTCACGATTCCAAAGGACAAGGATGAGGAAAAGATCGAGAACAAGTTTGAGAAGGAAGGTAGTAATGGCAAAAATCCAGTGGTATTCTCTGACCCGATCGTTGAGGTCAAAACTCATCCGTCTCTCTTTCCTAGCAGGTTGGAGAAAGCGAAAAAATAGGATAAGGAGAAGGAGATCCTAGAGGTGTTCCGCAAGGTAGAGATCAATATTTCCCTGTTAGACGCAATCAAACAGGTGCCGAAGTATGCAAAGTTTTTGAGGGACCTGTGCGTCAATCGAAAGAGGCTGAGGGGAGATGAAAGAGTCATCGTGGGGGAGAATATGTCAGCGATTCTACAAAGGAAACTCCCACCGAAGTGCGGAGATCCAAGTATGTTTATTATCTCTTGTAGGATAGGCAACATTTTGATTAGGAAGGCCATACTGGACTTAGGAGTATCAATCAATGTAATGCAAAAATCTATCTATGCTTCTCTGAACCTAGGCCCATTAAAAGAAACGGGGATAATAATTCAATTAGTTGACCGAACAAATACATACCCTGATGGGTTGGTTGAAGATGTGTTGGTTAAAATTAATGAATTGGTGTTCCCATCTGACTTTTATGTACTTGATATGGATGATGACCATTCTTCCGACCCCTCACCTTTACTATTAGGTAGACCCTTTTTGAGTACAACACATATTAAAATAGATGTTAATAAGGGCACCTTGTCCATGGAATTTGATGGAAAAACTGTTCACTTTAATATATTTGAGACTATGAAATACCCCTCGAATTCCACTTTTAGCTCTGTTTTCTCTGTGAATGCTATTGACTCTGCGGTGCAAAAAGTGTTTGAAACTGTTGGTAAGAATAAGTTGGAGATTGCTTTAACTAAGCACCTAGAGTTGGAGACAACTCCTAAGGTGGAGTAGAGTGAAAATTTGAAATGCACAATAGGGGCGTTACACTCGTTGCCAACCATAACAAAAAGGTATGAAGTATCACCTATTTTCATTCCCGAAACTCACCAGAAGGTACTACTATCTGTGGTGCAGGCACGTATGCTGGAATTAAAACCCCTGCCGAAGCGCTTGAAATACGCGTATTTGGGCTACGACGAAACACTTCTGGTGATTATCTCAGCTACACTCTCAGAAATTCAGGAGGAGAAACTAATCCGAGTCCTTAGAGAACATAAAGAGGCGATAGGGTGGGCCATCGCCGACATTAAGGGGATCAACCCCTCTATCTGTATGCATCGAATAAGGTTGGAAGAGGATGCCAAACCTGTACGACAAGGTCAAAGGAGGCTCAATCCCCTCATGATGGAAGTGGTGAAGAAGGAAATATTGAAATTGTTGGATGTGGGGATCATATTCGCGATATCAGACAACCCATGGGTGAGTCTAGTCTAGATAGTTCCAAAGAAGGCAGGAGTGACAGTGGAGGCCAACCAAATGGGTGAGCTCGTGCCAGTGCGCAAACCCATTGGATGGAAACAATGTATAAATTACCGCAAATTAAATGCTGTCACAAAAAAAGACCACTTTTCTCTTCCTTTCATTGACCAAATGATTGAGCTTTTAGCTTGTCGGGCTTATTATTGCTTTTTGGATGAATTTTCAGGGTATTTCCAGATCGTAATCGCACCAGAGGATCAAGAGAAGACGACCTATGTCTATAAGAGAAATATGGGATAAGGGATATATATACAAGGAGGAAATGTCATGCACAATGATAAAAAACACTAAAAAGGTAGAAAAATGCATGAAAATGTAATGATTGTCATACAAATGTGATCTAGCACGTGAACGGTCCCTAAGGGTCTAACGTTGGACTAGTCCATGTCTATAAGTTCTCACTAGTATTGGACTAGTGAAAAATCGAAAGAAATGGTCTCGACTAGCGTTGGACTAATGTGATGACGTCATGCATGTATTATAATCTAATAAATCATATAAAAACATAATAAAGCCAATAAACACATAAAATATATAAAACACATAGCACATAAACATGATATCTACATGCAAGACCCTAAAAAAGCGAGTAACACGTAAACACACAATCATGCAAAACACACAAAGCAAATAAATCCCTAACTATTACATTGGGGGGGCCTAACTACAATCTAAAGGGGAAATAAAATAAATAAATAAATATCTAACTATTACAATTTTGGCATTTAAATGCCTTTCAAATAATCAAAATTAACATTAAAATAGATATTCAAAATTAAAACAAATAAAGTGAATAAATAAATATCTAAAAATTCAAAAAGCATGCAATTACATACAAAAATCACATAGGGTCACATAAAATCAAAATAAAGGAGTAGAGTGTACCTCCCTTGAATTGCTTGTCTAATGAAATGTAATTTTCCTTTTTACCCTCCAAAACAATAAAACGGTCAAGACACCACTTTAATTAACAAATAATCAGAAGAAATGAGAATAAACACGAAATTGAATCAATCAAATCATTCAAATAAAAGTAAACAACCCCTATTCAACATATTAGAACAAGTGGGGGCCCAATTGAAAGAATTAAAGAAATTTGAGGGGTCAAATCATTATTTTACAAATATTAAAGGCTTAAGGTGAAACCTACCAAACCAAATGCTAAAGTTCACAAAATAAATCGAAATCCTCTCACCAAACCCCAAACAAAAAATATTACCTAAATCTAAACCATTTTTACAAAAATCCAAATCAACAACTATA